>NC_045426.1:396916994-398239851 GCF_902635505.1 Sarcophilus harrisii
GATAGACCAAGGTATATTCTAACTACAAATCAATTAAGATTTTTAAGCACACAAATGACATGGATAAATCTACCTATGAAGAAAATATAAAATCTATATGAAAGAGACTGAAGGAGTAAAAATATAAAATTTCTCGGCATACACATATATGTACATGCACACACATACACACTACATGGTGCTTTTCTACAAATCCTTCCAATTCTATATTACTGCCACAATCATTATCCTCCATGAAAATTAGAAAATCATATGTAAACAAAAGAGGAATTGGAGAAAATGAAAGCAATTATATGAAAGAAGACAGGGAAAAATTGTGATTGGGAAAAAAAAAAGAAATCAGTGAATATAATAGAAAACGTTTAGAGTGTCCCTATGCTATTCAATAATATGAATAATGCTCATTTTTATACTAGAACAAATATAGGGAAAATCTAGACAAATAAAATTATTGCATATTTTTAAAGTATGCTGTTGATTCCTCAAGGAATCTTTTCCTTAATGATCAGTCTAATTTGTCATATTTGATTTGTCACGAATGTTGGACTTCAAAGTGTTATGTCTACTATTTGTTAGCTGCTAGGCAGTGATGTTGGCTTCAAGATTATATCATACAAAAACTCATACATCTATTTGAGATAAAAAAAAAAAGTTTAGAAAACCACCTCTAAAATATTAGGCATAATTTAATACAAACACAACAAAGAAGTCAGAGAAGGACTTTTAAGTTTATTAGTTTAGCTTTTTTTAAGCAACATAGAAGGAATTATATTTTTTTTTTATCATGTACTGCCATTAAATCCTCTTGCATTTAAGATAAGCTATTTGAGGGAGATTTTTTTCTGGGTTAAATATCTTTAATAAAAAGCATTCATCATTTTCTGTCTTTTCTTTCTGCTATCTATATATTTCCATAGCTAAAACTACATTGTAATCAAGGCATAGGCACAGTATTTTGCAAGCAATGAAACTTGGCGAAAGAAAATCTATAATATTACAGGAATCAAGAATGTGAGTATGGAGGAAAATCTTCAATTCCTGTGACTTCATTCCCTATTTTCTTTTCCAAAATCTTAGCATTCACACCATATGAAGGCTATAGGATATGTTTATGGATTTTGTACCATTTTTTCCTTACTATATTGAAGAGTAGAAAATTTACTATATTTAGATGTTTCATCTACCAAAAAAATCCAGCATAATTACAACTTTTAAAGCCATATTTATTTCTAATGCTTCTAATACCAATTAGTAAATAATATAACACCACAATAATAAAAATGTCCTTTCCTAGTCTTGATAATTAACTTTTTCTTTGTTTTTATAAACATTTTTTGGTTGAACATAAACTTTGTAAGGGAAGGAATAGGTTCATTTTGGGTTTATATCTGCAAACATAGTATAGTACTTGGCACATAGTTGGCATTTAATGAAGCCTTATGAAAAAGTCATTAAATTATAAATATTGTTTCTCCTTACTTTATAATTAAAATCAAGAAAAATGCAATAAAATATTAACCAAATATAATTATTAATATATAAAAATGTATGGACCACAAGTTACGATTTATTTTTTTTTTGGATATGATCTTTTCCAAAAATAAATATTTATTGATATTTTAAATTGCAGATAGATGGTCTTCATTTCTCCTATTTCTTTCCTCAAGTGCCTCTCTTTATAACAAAGAATGTTTTTAAAAAGAAAAAAATACATTGGAAAAAAATTGACATTTACAATGTTTCACAACTGTAGACCACCACTTATCTACTCCCACACCACATCTGTAATGGAATAAGGGAAGGTGACATTTTTTCAGGACTAAGCTTCTCCTTTGTAATTTTATAACATTTATTTCCATGCAGTTGTCATTCTTTCTGTTTATACTCTATAGTTATTCTGCATGTTGTTTTTGAGATTCTACTTTGATTCCATTCACATGCTTCTATGAATTCATTGTACTCAATGTTTCTTATAGTAAAATATTATTTTATGACATTTATATATCACTATTCACTTAGCCATTCAATACTATAGGAATCTACTTTGTTTTCCATTCTTTCTTGTCACATATAAATATGGAGGCTGTCTTTTTTGTCAATGATCAACTTGGGATATGTACTAATAGTAGAATCTCTGTGTTGAAGGACATGGTCATTTAGATCTTTTATTACATAATTCCAAATTGCTTTTCAGAATAACTGTATTTAATTCTAATTTTTAAAAAAGTGTTCCTGTTTTTCTATACCAGCTCCTAAAACAGATTATTCCTATCTTTTGACACCTTTGCCAATTTGGTGGGCCAAAAAACTTCGCAGGTGTTTCGACTGATACTTATTCAAAGCTAATCTCTTATAATTTGATGTGATTTAGATTTCTTTTATTAAAAAACATTTATTAACAATCTAATTCAAGCCTAGTCTATGTTTCCATTTTTGTTTCACATTATACTTTCCACCATTTTATGCAATATATAATCTAAATAAGCCAGACCATCAAACTCTACATTCTATCTTCTGCCTCCAAGGCTCTGCAAAAATTGGAATACAAATCTTCATTTTTGTCATTGAGACTTATAAGCCTCCCTCAATGTCCAGTTGTGATGTTATTTTTTATAGCAAACCTCTCCTAATCTCCCTATCTGATAGCACCTTTTCCTACTCTCATCTCTTTACTTATCTGCCCACTGTTGTTCATTTTCCCTGTTCTCAATAGGATGTAACCTCCTTTGGAGCAGGACCACTTTTAATTTTAATTTTGTATTCCTGGCATCAAATATAGTGTCTTGCAAATGACAAATACTTAATAAATGTTTTTAGACTTGAATTGAATTACTCTCACATGTAGAAAGAAAAATGTCAATGGAAGATGTTTTTGGTTTGGGAAACTTGCTTCATATTGATGATAATAATGTCATCATTCACTTCCAAATCACATTTTATCCTCATTTTTTATTTAAAATGTTGAATTGGCATTATTTGGAAATCACTGGGAATACTGATTAATGGCAGCATTAGAAGACTTAATCTTTCATGATTACTTCCCAAGCAATTAATCTTAAATTACTTACCAAGCAAGGTTCTTTAGTCTTAAGTGATATGTAATTTCAAAGATACATATTAAAATGCATCTCAGTGTATATCAATAACTTTAATATTAATTTCTTTTGAATTTTTCTTTTCAAATATACAATTTAAAGCTAATATTGTGCCTCCTTCAAAGTAAGTGATAAACAAATTAACAACAAGGATTGTATCAGATCTTTCAAAATAATTACTATTTAATAACTATGAACAAATATTTCATTTTTAAAAAGCATGTGGTTAGCTAAAGAGAGGAAAGAAAGAAAAAAGATATGAGAAATTACAGAATGACCACAGGCTATTTTAAGATTAAGTACAAGATAGCAAACCTTTGAAAAGAAAGAAAAGACTAGTGAATTCTAATTTGGTAAATTTGGTGATTTGGTTAATTTGCAAAATTTGGTAAATGCAAAAAAATAAGAAAAAGCAGAAATTCTATGAAAGTATTATCAGCATTTAGATCAAGAGAAAGCAAACATATAACTGTAGTACTTTTACATATGAAATAAAAATTAGAGTGCATTTTTTTATCCCAATTTTCATTGGTGAATATGCAAAGATAATAAAAGAAGCACAATATTGCCAACATATTACAGAATTAAGACAAGAAAATTCATAAGCAAAGAGAATATTTTTAAATTGTTTACACATCTATGCTTTGATTTCCACAACATATAGTAGGGTCAAGAGAAGAAAGTCTTTAATTTCTCTTGAATTCTGACAATTTAGAACAAGGTTTTAGTTTGGGGTAGTTACTTGATAAATGCATACTAACTAATGATTATATTATACTTAAAAAAAATCTCCCAAACAAAAGTATCATTTAAAAAGTGATTTTGTTCCCACTGGTAAAGTGTTCAAAAAATTAAGTGAGACAATCTTCAGAATGTCAATAAGCCAAAAACGTATGTAAATCTCAATATGACTATCTACATACTCAAATGTAAAGGTTTCCTTTACTTTTTCACTATCGTATAATTGCTGAATGATATACACATAATTCCTCAAATGACAAAGAATTCAATTTCCAATTCAGTTTTCCAAAGTAGCTAATCAGCTATAAAATAGTGTCTACTGCCCCACGGAATACTCATAGTTGATAAAAAAGCATTTCCATTTTAAGGATACACGATGTCTTTCCCTTATAATCACAATGAAAATCTGTTTTTATACTTTTAAACTGACAGAACAAAATCATGGAGGATATATATTAAATAATTGTAAATAATAAATCATATTTTATTTGAACTATTGTTTTGCTCATCAAGAGAGGTTCCTTCTAAAAGTATGCAAATATATAATTTAGGATAATAACCAATGAAAGTATGATTTAGAAAACATGGACAAAAATGGAATTTTAAAACAAGATTGAAACATATTTTTCCAAGTAGTCAAAATCCATTTCAATCAATATGTACTTTACAATGTAATTACACAGAATTCAGATCTGTGTAGGTGTCACAAGATTTCTTTGAAGTAAGTGACTGTGATAAAATGTTAATGTTTAACAAAAATCATTTCTTATGAATTGATGTTTTTACATGGTATTTTCTTATATTTGGTATTAATCTGTGACTGTAAATATCATCAACCAAAGCTTATCAACAAAGAAAGAGAGCATATAATATCGATGAGAATTATAGGGAAGAAAACAAGATAAAGGAATACTGGCCTTCCTAACTACCAGTAATCTTAAACTCATAAATTACAATCTATAGCTTCCTTCCTTCCTTCCTAGTCCTGGTTTAAAAATCAAGCTGTTGTATCCTTCCCTCAAAAATGAACTCATTAGGATATCCCTTAAGGAGATGACTAAAATTGTATTTTTCAGTAATTTAATTTTTACTTTAGACAGAAATGTAATAAAGGAAGCAGAGTGTATATATATGTAGAAAGAGAGCAAAGGTTATGTTTACTCCATTTGGAATGGAGCTTGCTATATATTGAAAACATTATCTATTATTGAAACATATGCCTCCCACTATCTTTTAGTGGACAGAAGAATTTAAAGCTGCCTGGCATTTTCTCCATGTTATTTGAGGATTTTCCTATATATGGTTCTATATCAGGAGACAAGATTTTACTAAGGAGTAGACACAAAAGTAGAGGATTGAACAGTGTTTATACAAGGGGCTATTCATCTTCTTGGCAAATATAAGTCTTCTTTTAAAAGTCAATAATTCTGAATTGCATTATATTCTAACAGGATTATGCTGAACTCTATTGACTAGTGAACAATTGTAATTTCAGGATCATAATAATGCAATATATGCTTTCCCCCTTTTGGCAGAGGATGAATTAGAATTATAGAATAAGACATGTATTCTCCAAAGAATGGTCCATATGTTTATTTGTTTTGTTTGACTATATATATATATATATATATATATATATATATATATATAATATTAATATTATTATGTTTTTTCTTTCTGTAACTTCAAAGAAAATGTCCCTTATTAAAAGCTAATTGTTGTTGGCAGATCTGGGACTAAAACAAATGATGGTTAAAAATGTGGGAAAACACACAAATAGAGAAGTCCAAGCCCATGGCATTAGGAAAAGATATTCCAACCTATCAAGCAAAGCCCTAAAACCCTGAGAGGGAAGTGAACACTTTCTCTTTCTGAAAGCTTACATCCAAAATATTAACCATAATACTATATCTAATTTTGTAAACAAAGGGCCAACATTATCAAAATTTTCAGCCAAGACAAATTTCTTGGCCTCATAACTAAATCAGTTTGTTTTGTTGAATCAAACATGGATATGGGATTTAAGTAGTAAGAAGAAGAAAAAGAAGTAGTTTTACATATACCAACTTGTTATTTCTGAATAATGAGAGATAAGGCATCTCAAGAAATATAATAAAAGAATGAGACACAAGTCAAATGGCATTAGATAAGATTATTCATATAAAGACTTAGTTGGAAAGAAGATCTCACATCTCCCACTTGAGTGGAACAAATAATTCTTGGAGGAGGAAAAGGAAGACGAGAAGGAGGAGGAGGGGAAGGAGGAAGAGAATTCAAAAATAAATTCTGAATTAAGAATCAGGCTGTTGTACTCTTACCTTAGATTTTCCCTTACTGTAACAGGCTCTTTTAGTAGCTTCATCACACTCCCACTCCACAGCCTATAAGGAAAAAAAAAGTTTTATATATTCTGGTCTGGATTAAGAAACACATACGTGTATGTGTCTGTGTGTGTCTAATTCATAAAATTAAACAATAGTTTATTGGTCAGAGAGTCAGAGTAGAAAATGTCACTCATTAACTAATATCAAAATGCTCATAATTGAGTATAGAACTAAATTATGTTGCATGAATGCTTATTTCTAAAAAGGATGCTGTTCTCCATAAATACTAAAAAATATTATCCACTGTCTTATCATTTTCTGAATTTGCAACAGTTAACAAACTAGGAAAACAAGGGGATGACTTATGATTACTTGGTCAATGACAAATAAGTATCTCATCATAAAGTTATATAGAGGCACAAATTTTCAACATTTTTAGATACTGTTTTAAAATGCTTTGAATTAGTAATTTTAAGGAATGTTTAAGCAATCTTCAGTCCTGCTTTCTATATATCCAATTATCTTCCATTACTTTATAAACAAGATTTAAAAATTTAAGTATATATTAGTTCATATACTATTACTAAATCTATACAAAATAAAAATCGGATTTGCCACATTGAGTACCTTGATGAAAAGAAGGGAAATTAATTATTGAACCTAACCCAGGAAGGTACTTCTGTGGTCCAATTATCCAAGCCCTAGTCTCTCCAAAATCCAAAGTACTTATATAAATATCTTTATTGTTTTCCTTTGTATAATAAAAAGCTTATATAAATTCAGAATAAAATGTCACAGAAATAGGAAGTAGATCAATGATATTATTGGTAAAATTGGTAGAAAAGACTTGAAGTCAGGCTTTCCAGGTAGGCAATAGTTCTGTATCCTCTGACATAAATATTCAATAAATATAAGTATACATATACATATATATATACATGTGTATATACATAATTGTGTAATTATTATGTAATAATTACATTATTATTAATTATGTATATTTAAAATTTATATGTTAGATATTTTTTAAAGAAAGAAACCCTCTAAATTGTCACCCAATCTTTGTTAAAGGTCTCCATTGAAGAGTGATCCATTACCTCATAGGGCAGTGGAATCCTACATTAAAAACTTTAATCTTTAGGAAACTGTTTTACATCAAGCTCCAATTTGCTTCTTTGTAGTTTTCCCACATTGTCCCCTTTTTTGTTTTTTGAACCTAATCTAATGAAGTCCATTCCCCTTTTCACAAAATGGCCTCTCAATTATTTTTAGATAATTTTTTTAAAATGCTCCCTTTTAAACATCCCTAGTATATCCTACCAATCTTCGTAAGCTTAAGATAAAAAATATATCTACAAAAATATACTACAGCTTCTACCAGATATTCAGTGATGTGTTGTGGTGAAATGAAATGCCTTCCTTTCCTATTTCCTTTCCTTTCCTATTGGCCCAGTAGAATACAAATAATTTATATTCTATGTGATACAATTCTTTCTTACTAAAAGTTTTTTTTATAACTTTGAGTAATAATCTAAATTTCATCAAAGTAGTTTCCTTTATTATTATAATTGTATATCATTTTTGCTCTCAAAATATAAAATTTAAAAGTGTTTAGCAAAGTAGGATTTTCATTAATTCTTTTGACATATATGTAATATGTACTTCAATGAATATTTCTATATCAGGAGAGATGTACCATGTAGACAAACAAAATAGGATTTACATTGGCAGAGACAGTTGTAATTTTAAAAATAACAACTAAAGAACACAAACTATGACCTAATAATTAGAACCACAGTTTTTCTTCTCATACTAACAAAAATCAATTCATGTTGGCTTTATTTCAGTATGTTTTGATATCTGATATTTCCTTGCTATTAGACTCTGAAATTGCCTAAAATAATAAACAAAGTCCACATAGAGGGAAGAAAAAATATCTTCAGATATTACTGTATTACAGATGTTGATGTGTTTTTTCCAAGCCTTTTTAGAGACTTTTTAGTTTGAGGTACTTTTATTTTTGCTATGATATAGATATGGATGTATATAGTTATACATACTCTTGTAAAAAATAAACATTATGTATATATATATATATATAAATTTATTTATTTATTCCAGCTATTATTATGATTGTCTGCAATAACTGTGTTTTATTATAGCTGCATTTCTAAAGGAGCAGAGTTTCTTACTAGTAACAGATCTTAACTTTTGTTTAAATGGGTGACATAAGGAAGGGGATTTTTTTCTGTCATTTGGGTGAAACACACAAAAAGATATCAATTAAAAAAAATAACAAAATAATTTAATTCCATTTTACAAATTTGTTATTATTATTTCTAAAAAAGATAAGGAGCTTGAAGAAAGCAATTGGAAGTTTGAAGTATAATAAAACATGCTTCATATAGAGATTATATAATAGAACAATCAATATGCTAATGACTAAACATAACTCCATAGTAAATTTTTAAGAGAAACCCATCATTATATCCAAAGAATAATCTCTTAAATTATGCACAATATACTTTCCCTAAAAATTTCTCAGTGTCAAAAAACACTAACAAAAACTTGCTATATAAAATTTTTATTGCTTACTAAATGACACAATTCTCATAATTTTGGACTATAGATACAGTCAGCTTTCCTTTAAAACACAATTGATTTAAATCCAATTTTTAACTAGTTTGTCTTTAATTACATGCCATTATGACAAATACTTGCATGGAATGTAAGAACTTAGACTTGACTCACAAAAACACTCCTTTGTCAATAATGCTTTTTAAAATGCTTTAATTTTGTTGTTGATAGAACCTTTATTTTGGTATCAAGGGATTTGAGTGCCAGTTCTGATACCAATTTATCATAGAATCATAAATGGAAAATAAGAAAGAACTTGTTTAGTCTTGTTCTTTTATTTGGTAAATGAAAAAATTAAGACTCAGAGAGGTAAAAAATAACAACTCCCTAAGTCACAGAAGTAAACAGTATAACCCGGCTCCTATGACATCAAATCCAATGATATTTCCCAAGTGACTTTGGGTTAATTGCTTAACCATTCAATCAGTTTCTTCATCTGTAAGGAATAAACATATTTCCATTACCTATTTCCCAAGAGCCTTAGGAAAAATGAAGTTTTGTATATAAAAATGTTACTACTATTTAAAGATAGCTATCATTACTCTTTATTTCAATTTTGTGTGTATTTGCAATTTACTTATTTATCAATATGCTTCAGTAATTAAGTGTATTAGCAAAAGAGATCCTATGCAATTTTGATTTTCTAATCTTAGAACTGATTGTGCTTTTATATTAAAATTATGATATTGAAAATTGTGTAATACAAAGCATTTTCTAAAGTAACAAACATTTTATGGTTATTATTGGTCAAATGATCTTTTTTTTAATGGTGAAATGCTGATGTTATCAACAAGAAAAATAATTACAGGGCTTTTAATTTATTTGAAGTATAAAAAGGGAAAAATCTCTATCTAACGTAAAGTTTATTCAGATTCCGTTTCAGAAAAGGCAAACAAAAAGCAACACGTAAGTTGCAGAAGTCCAATACCCTTTGCACTATAAGAGAAATATTAGCTAAAATCAGAAAGA
This sequence comes from Sarcophilus harrisii, assembly GCF_902635505.1. Taxonomy (NCBI): domain Eukaryota; kingdom Metazoa; phylum Chordata; class Mammalia; order Dasyuromorphia; family Dasyuridae; genus Sarcophilus; species Sarcophilus harrisii. The sequence continues at coordinate 396,926,761 of NC_045426.1, forward strand.
AAAAAAAAATCCTTTCTTTACTAAAAACAAGAATAAGAGTCTTTTCAAATGTATTGCTCTATCCAAGATATAAGAAACAATAATCTCTAACATAAAGTCCTTGAACAGCATGAAGTGTGGGAGATTTTCAAGTATTCTTCATTCTCTAAGGGCATGATACTATTTATGAACACTGTTACAATACTATGTTAAAATGCAAAGTCACTTTACTGAGAATTTGTGGTGGATCACACCATCTCCAAGATGTTTCTGATTTTTAGATATCTGTTTTATTTTCATCAGATGGTAAGGGTTAGTCACAATTATGAAGTTTTGAAAGAATGGGGCTGCTATTGTATATACATCAATTGGGCCAAAATATATGTTTCTAAATAAATTATTTTAATTATTTGCTGCATTCATTACAAGTTGGAGAAAACATTTCCTAAAGGCAGTCATCTAGAGTGGAATGAAAATGGTATCTTGAAAAAATAAAGTATGATGGTAGTAAACTCTGTTCATAAACATTATTCCACAATATTAATGTACTATTAATAATGATAACAGCTAGCATTTGAAAAGTACCACGTGCAAAGCATTATGTTAAGTGTATCTGACATTAGATTTGAACTTAGACCTTCCCGATTATAGGATTAATGCTCTAGCTGCTTCTAGGTCACCCAGCTGCTGCTAAACTGCACTAAGACATTTGGAATACCCTGTATGTAAATATTTTTTTTTCAACAAAGTTTGGTAATATACTCAAACGATCTGCAATCTGATTGATCTGGATGTAGCCTTGAAAGATATACTATCCTCGTCGGTCCTTCCTATGTTGTTCTTTCTAATGACTATAAATCAGCCACAGCTAGCCTACTGCAAAGGACTATAATTTTTCATCACATTTTTCCCAGCCATTGCATTGTTCCCAGCTTAAATATCCCATATAAGCCATTAGTCTACACATATATAGTGTATGAGAAAAAGCTAAGTTAAACTGCAGAGCTATACAATTCAATAAATATAAATACTGATTCCTACCATGAATGATTGAATGGTTGATCCAAAATACAGTGTTTCAAAGGCTTTATAGAAGAGATAAAGCAATCATCTTCACCCTGAACTAAAACTTGTACTGCACGTCATCTAATGAATTCCTCTCAGGCAGTTCACTCAGATTATGAAGAGCCTCTTGAACTAGAGATCAAAGATGTGGCTTCCACATCTTTCTAACTTTGTGAAATGGAGAAGGCAATTCTCTGAGACTGTTTCTTCATGTATAAAACAGAAAGCTTACTTGATTTGCCTACCTAACGAAATCATTACAAGAATAAAAAAAAAAAGGCTTAAATTAGCAAAGGCCATACAAATATAATGTTTTTAATAACATTACAATTAGATTCCTATCAAACAATTTCTTTTATATCCAAACACATTCTTACAGTTTAATCCTTGTTCTCCAGTATTGATTCTACTATTCAATTCATATTGTAAAGATCTGAAATCGACATACCTGATGTGAAAATTATCTTCTGCTATACAATGGACATAAAACTATACTTGAAATTCAGAAGACTTGAGATTCAATGATTCATTCAATATTCATTAGCTGTGTGACCATGAGCAACTTATTTAAAATTCTCTGAACTTGGTCTGTCATTCACAAACTAGGAAAAATAACCTTGGCATCCAATTCATCTGACTGTTTTAAAACTAACAAAAGATAATGTATGTAAAGTGCTTTACAAATGTTAAGGTGCTACATGTGTCAGGTGTTTTTTTTTTTATTATTATGCTTTCATTCTCTAATATATTTTCTCATATAAGCAAATCTTAAGAAAGTAGAGTAAGCAGCAATCAACATATACATAACTGGCTTTTATCATATTGATATATTATTCTCCTAAGTGGATTTTTATTTTCTGCATTTTATGCTACTAGAGGCTTTATAAACTGTATTATAAAAATTTATTGAGAAAGTAATTTCTCTTACTATGTTGTGTCACAAATTCTTCTCTAACATTTAAATACCCATAATTTTGATTCCTTAGGAGATGGAGAAGAATTCAATCAGGAAGATATGATTCTAAATGCTGCCTTCTGACACTAGACCATATAACTAAAGTTAATTTAACTTCTCTGAATCAGTTTTCTCATCTGTAAAATGACTTCTTTAACTGTACTCCTAGCAATTACCATAGTGCTCTGCACAAAGTAAACACTTAATGCAAGCTTTGTAAAATCCATTCCTAAAATATGGATAACAATAGCTATTGTTATTAAGTTATCATTACAAATATTTTATTATATTGTTATTAGTCAAAACAAAGTATTATCTGCTATTAATTATTTTATAACAATCATTATAGAATAATTATATCAAAAGGCTGTAATGAGATTTATAAACCATAAGGTACATAAACCACATTGTTTAATTTGTCTCGCTATTATTGCTATATAAAGGCTATTGTGGTCGATATATAATGCTATATAAAGGCTATTGTGGTTCTTTATCATCATCATCATCATCATCATCATCATCCTACTGTGATCTTAGATTTAAACTCTCAAAATATTATTGCCCCTTTTGTGTGGGTCCATTTCTCTGCATGTGTGTCTGATTTAATTGACATAGGGAGTTCCTATTGAGTAAACCCTTTTTAAATGCATAATGGCTAATTATCTTCATCTTACACTTATAGAGTTCCATATGCAGTGAATTACAGATTTTGTGTGTGTGTGTGCATACACAGATACACATATAAATCAGTTCATGTGTGTGTCTCTTGGAACTAAATTATTATGTGATATATATATACACATATATGATTTGTACAAAGTGTTTATAGATGGGAGCAGAGAGTTTGCATACAATCCTTTGCCTGTTGTTTCCCTCCCCACCCCCATTAGAATGTGAGCTCTCCAAGGGCAAGAACTGTCTTTTACTTTTCTTAGTATCCTCATCTTTTAGCACATTGCCTTGCCCAAACTAGGTACTTAATTAATGTTTCTTGACTAATGTGCTCTATTTCTATAAGCTACAAACAGGTACTGTCAGATATTCATATTTTTGAGAAATGTGTAAACAAAGTTGAGTAACATTACATTCTACAGTGAGAGAAGTTAATTAGACAGGAACCAGAAAAAAGCAGACTCTTTTTGTAAAAATGAAGAGAACAACATTACAGACAGATGGGTTGGCACTACTTCAACAGATGGTATTACTAATTAGATACTGGCAAAAGATAACATTAAAAAGTGGTTTAATTACACAATGCCAAAAATTAACAACAACCTGAGGGGTTTTTCTTCATTACATTTGTTTTTACATTCTTATGTTATATATTTGAACAATACACTTAAAATTTTTAAATGGCCATGGAAATTATAATCAAAATGCCAGAAAATCAAAATAAAGTTTAAAAATTATTACATGAAATAAATTTTATTTTAGTCAACTTGAATGAAGCTATAAATCTGATTAACTTTGTATCTGTATTTTTTCATTCTCTCAGAAAACAAACATAAACATATATATATATATATGTATATACAAACATCTATGTATGCATATGCATATTATACATATATATGTGTGCATTCACATATAAAATTTAAAGGAAATTAAACTTTAATGAGCTTTAGAAAATTGAAATTGCAAGATCCACATAAAAAGATAATGACATGAGGGAGAAGCTGATTCTAAAAGGATGCATTAGAGGTACAAAAAAATGACATGGGTTCATGATCTAGGCATAAAGAATGAGATTATAAATAAATTAGAAGAACACAGGATAGTTTCCTCTCAGACCTGTGGAAGAGGAAGGAATTAGTGATCAAAGAAGAACTAGAGATCATTATTGATCACAAATTGGAAAATTTTGATTATATCAAATTGAAAAGCTTTTGTACAAACAAAACTAATGCAGACAAGATTAGAAGAGAAACAATAAACTGGGAAAACATTTTTTACAGTCAAAGGTTCTGATAAAGCCCTCATTTCCAAAATATATAGAGAATTGAATATAATTTATAAGAAATCAAGCCATTCTCCAAATGATAAATGGTCAAAAGATATGAACAGACAATTTTCAGATGAAGAAATTAAAACTATTTCTATCCATATGAAAAGATGTTTCAATCTTAATCAGAGAAATGCAAGTTAAGACAACTCTGAGATACCACTACACACTTCTCAGATTGGTTAGGATGAGAGGAAAAGATAATGTGGAATGTTGGAGTGGTTGTGGAAAAAACTGGGACACTGATACATTGTTGGTGGAATTGTGAACAAATCCAACCATTTTGGAGAGCAATTTGGAACTATGCTCAAAAAGTTATCAAACTGTGCACACCCTTTGATCCAGCAGTGTTACTACTGGGCTTATATCCCGGAGAGATTTTAAAGAAGGGAAAGGGACCTGTATGTGCTAAAATGTTTATGGCAGCCCTCTTTGTAATGGCCAGAAACTGGAAACTGAGTGGATGCCCATCAGTTGGAGAATGGCTGAATAAATTGTGGTATATGAATGTTATGGGATATTATTGTTCTGTAAGAAATGACCAGCAGGATGATTTAAGAAAGGCCTGGAGAGACTTACACGAACTGAGGCTGAGTGAAATGAGCAGGACCAGGAGATCATTATATACTTCAACAACAATACTATATGATGATCAGTTCTGTTGAACGTGGCTCTCTTCAACAATGAGATGAACCAAATCAGTTCCATTTGTTCAATAATGAATAGAAGCAGCTATACCCAGCAAAAGAACTCTGGGAAATGAGTGTGAATCACTACATAGCATTTCCAATCCCTCTGTTTTTGTCTGTTTGCATTTTTGATTTCCTTCACAGGTTAATTGTACATTATTTCAAAGTCTGATTCTTCTTGTGCAGCAAAATAGCTGTATGGACATGTATACACATATTATATTTAACATATACTTTAACATATTTAACATGTATTGGTCAACCTGCCATCTGGGGGAGGGGAAAGGAGTAGGAAGGAGGGGAAAAATGGAACAAAAGGTTGTCAATGTTGAAAAATTACCCATGCATAGATTTTGTAAATTGAAAGCTATAAAAAATAAAAAAAAGAGAAAAAAATTACATTCAGAAAACTAGGAGTTGACTTTATTCTTGATTACATAGCCCAAGGATCATGAAGAAACCCCTATACTTTGCCTCAGTTCACTCACTTGTAAAATGAGATGTTCAGATAATTTCTAAAGTTCCATTTCTGTGATATGCAAAATCATCAATAACTCACAGTTTGGAAGGAATTATCTTCAATTATTTTTCAATTTTATTATTAGAAAGATAATTCAACTTATTGTGTGTTGCTTCCTGTTGTCAAAAGAAATATGGATACATTTCTGGCTTTACTAAGGCAAAGAAGTTTAGAATTTTGTAGGCCTTAATATAGTCTCAGGCCTAGAGGGGATATAAATAAACTGATCCATTCTATTGTGTTTAAGAAGGAGTATGCTAAAGTCATTTGAGATATATGATAATTTATCTTAAACTTGAACTGGTTCATTAAGATTGGTGACAGCCTTTCTGGAAAACTCATTGTAGCCACTGAAAAACTGCAATGGCAAAGTACTTCCTTGTGTCAAATTCATCATAGGTCTTTTCCCAAGAATTTGTCCCCTTTTTCTCTTTTGATCTTTATCATTTTATTATTGACAAAAACATGCCCTCCTCCATTCTCTCTCACTTCATAATTTTCATTTGACTAGGTGAAATAAGTCCTAATATATAAAAGCTTTTCCTTTATTGCTTTCTTCTTTAATGGACTGATGATTCGTCTTTTTTTTCTACTCTTTAAGTAAAGCATGCTTCTAAACTTACTGTAGCTTTACATTATTAATATTTTAAGACTACTTAACTTATTAAAGCTAAAAGTTACACTGACACCATTGATAGTTATAGCACAACTTTCCAGACATGGGATTATTCATTCTTAACATTTATATAAGGGGTATATTTAATGTTTTTGAAAGTAACCTGATATAATAAATGAAGTGCCTTTGGCATTTCTATTTCTTTGACTTTGAACCAGTCATTTAAGCTCTCTAAAACTCAGTTTCATATCCTCAAAATGATTTAGAAATACCTACAATAGCTCCCTACAAGGTTACTGCTAAATGTAAGTAAGGTAAGGCATAGAAAGTACTTTGGGAACATTAAAAGGCCATTGGTTTTATGTACCTGGACCAGCAACAATCTTTAATGTACAAGACAATTAGGCAAGATTATAAATAGCAAAATAGTTGCAAATCTACTTTAATAGAGGAACCCTGCTTTATTATTCAAGTTACAAATCCACATATGCAATTAATCAATAAAAATAAATAAATCAATGAAAGAATGATGCCTGCCATCATAATAACCAATATTCAGGACTGAATTTGTTTCTAATATCAAATCCATGAAGGATATTAGGGAAGGTATTTGAATAAATGAAGATAGCCCAATACAGGGAGTCAGTGACTTACCAGATATCACATACATGGTAAATAGTACAGTTGGCATTTATTATTTTAATTCTATTTTCATCCTTCCACCATCAAATGATGTCTACATTAATAAATATTTAATCTTTGTTATAATTAGCATGCAGTTTTCAAAACAACATTTGCTTCTGTCACAGTACAAATTCATGCTTGTAGAAGACTATATTAAAATGCTATTTTTCAATTCTTATTCATTAAAATATGTTTTATTTTTGATTTTGATGACCATAAATAACATTCCTTACAAATAACATCATTTAAATCAGCATGAATTTTTAAAAAATTAAATAGAAGTAGGGAAAATCTAGAAGATGATGCCACAACACTGGCCCAAGTGTAAAGCATTTTTCCAAAGAAAATAAATATATTAAATGGAAATTTTCTCTATATCCATATGCCATACAATGGGGCTCAGAGTGGACAAGTAAGGGACATATCAATATGTGGAGTTTTCTGAATATATATGGTATTGACAGAAGAAACTCATATGATTTAAAATGCCCCTTTTTGGTCAATGAACACAACATCAGCCCTCAGAAGTTATACCTAAGTAGGGAAAGTTAAAAAGAAAACATACTTAGAATAAATGGACTAACAGAGGAAATATGGCAATGAATGGGGTAAGTGATTTCTGATGCCATTTCTAACGTCTGATGTTTGAAATAGAACATATTATCTAATAATGGAGCTCACATTAAGACAAGAAAAAAAGATCAGGTATTAAGTAAATGAACAAACCTGTTTTTGAACATGGATTAATCTCCCCTCTCTGAAAAAAAGTTCTTTACAGATATAAGAGTATGAGTTTCAGATCTAAAGGCTGTTGAAGATACAGCATCAAACAACATTTGATCTGCTAAAAAAAATTTCATAATTGTAGAATAGAGAATCAAAAGGGGCCTCCATATCAATTTAGTCCAGCTTATCCATAAAACATATACTCACTATAATGCATCCAACAAGTACAGCCCTGATTCCAAGAAGAAGTTTATCACCATACTAGGCAGTTTACTTTATTTTTGTAGAACTCAAATTGTTGGCAAGTTTTTTTGTTTGTTTGTTTGTTTGTTTTTCCCCAGTGTCAAAGCATCACTCAACTCTTTCCTCATCTTTGCAACTTTGTTCATTTTCTTCTGGTTCTGCCCTATGAATTCAACTAGAACAAATAAAATTTCTTTCCACATGACTACCCTTCAAATATTAAAACACAGCTATTCTGTTACTCAAAAGTATCCTTTTCTCAAGAGAATCAGCTCTTTTAACTAGTCTTTATATAATACAACCTTAAGGAAGTTTAATATCCTGGTCACACTCCTTTGGGTATTCTTTGCCTCATGAATATCACAATTAATTATTAATTTTTAGAACTGAAAATATTATTCTGTATGACTTCTGCTATAAGTGGAATAAAGTGTCATTAGGACTTTTCTATTCCTATTACCATACAGCACAAGAACACTTAGAAACTTACCACTATAAAATTTCATCTTATATTCCTCCATCCACCAAGTGCTTTAGCTGCCCAAAATCCTTTTGTATCCTGCATCCAGTGTGATAGCTGACTTCTCCCATTTTTGTCACCTTCAAATTTAATGTATATACCATCTATGTCTTTATCCAAATTATTGATAAGAAATGTTAAATATCACAGGACAAAGCCCAGATTTCTGGCAAACTTGACAAAAAAGGCTGCTTTAACAATTACTCTTTGGTGTGACTTTTTAATAAGTTTAATAAGTTCTAAACATATATGACTATTATTTTCTATTCTTTAGTATACTAGATATGATACTTTGTCAAAAGCTTTACAAAATTTTGGATAAACTTGATATAAAACATCAACTCGTTTACTATTTTGGGATTACTGTCAAAAACTGTTAGAGAGAAACAGACAGACAGATAGTAGAGAGAGACAAAGATACACACAGAGAAAGGGAGACAGAGACAGGCAGACAGACAGACAGACAGACAGAAACAGAGACAGAACGAAAGAGAAAGAGAAAACTAAATGTCACTTGGTTTCAGACATTGCAAGAATAAGAATCATATTTCCCCTAAATAAAAATCATGGTAGGTAGTTCCTGCCCTATAGAACCTTGAATTTTAATAAGGGAAGACAATAACTGGAGACAGAAGGATAGGAAGAGATGCACAGAGTAGGAGACTAAAGATTCCTGGAAAGCTCTACAGAGAGCTACAAAATGGTGAAACAAGGACAAAATAGTTCTCTTTCTAATGATTACTTTCTTTTATAAATATATGCAAATCATCTATTTAATAATATATTCTAGAATTTTCTGCAAAATTGAAGACAAGCTTATTGACCTACATTTTACAAACTGTTCTCTTCCCTTTTTTTAGAAATCAAGATATTTATTCTCCTCTAATCTTATGTTGGATAGCTAGGAGGTAGTGCAATGGATAAAGTACCAGGCCTGGAGTGGGGAAAAACTGAATTCAAATCAGGCATCAGATACTTACCATAGTAAGAAGACCTATGTGAACCTGGAAAAACCATTTAACCCTACAGATCTCAGTTTCCCATCTATAAAAAGAGATAGAGAAGGAGAAAGCAAGCCACTCCAGTATCTTTGCCAAGAAAACCCCAAATGGGATCACAGAGAGTCAAACATGATTAAAACATGATAAAAACAATAACAATGATAATTTTTGTTACTTCTTTTATTTTCTTTGATCTTTAAATCTCAGGAGCTAAACAATTCTATCTGTGTTTTTTTTTTTTTCTGTACCTACTCATAATTTATCTGTGCCTAATGAGTTAAACGCATTATGGGAATTTAGGTATTTTTTTTAAAAAATTTTCTTGTCTTGGGTATTAACTCCCTATTAGTCATTTTGTTCTGTCATTTCTAGTATGAAGGTCTTCTCCGTGGAGAAAAAATAACAATATTGACATTATGCAAGAAACTATTAGGTAATAAAAATAAAAAAAACAAAAGCTTTTGAAGAGCAGGATTAAAGGAAAGCTTTTTGGGAAATGATAGTAAGACAACAGTATGACACAGCAGCCACAACAGCTAAGGAAAATTTGGGTTGCATGATGAGAAGCAGCATAGTAGCCAAAAGCTATTAGCACTACTATACACTACCCCATGACAGATGACATTTGAGATACAGCATTTCATTCTAAATAGACCTTATTTAACAATCATTCATTTTGAACCAGAAAAGGGTCCAATAAAAGTCCTAGAGATCACTCTATTGACAATCTAGTCTAGAAACTACTCGTGGTTAATTTGTGGGAGGGAAAGGAATTTTCAGGAAATACTATACTTAGCCTTAAGTATTCAGAGTTGTCATGTGGAAGTAATTAGAGTGACTCTACAGGACTCCAGAGAACATACCTAGGAGTAATAGATGCAACTTACAGCTAATCAGACTAAATTCAAAACAAGTTAAATCATCCTAACAACTAGAGTTGTATAAGAGTAAAAATAATTTATCTCGAAAGGTACTATACATCTCTTCACTGGAGGTATTCAAACAGAGGCTAGAAAAACACTTGGGAATGTTGGAGGCAGATTTCTGTTCAAGTATGAGTTGGACAAAATGGCATCTCAATTTAATTATAATCCTTGAGATTGCTGTAAATCTGTGATATAGTGTAGAGAGCCAGAACTCTAGAGAAGTATTCTTGAAACAAGGTGTTGACTCAGTGAATCTGAGGAGATAATGATTCTCTAGTACACGCATATACTTAGTACTTAGCATGGTGATTTAATGTTTCTCTAGATCTCACATATTCAATATTCTGTAATGATGTAATTGTGCTAAGGTATATAAGGGCTGAGAAGGACTGGAAATAAGATATTCTAATTTTGATCATCCTCCTGGTGGCTTTCCTACCTCCTGCACTCCTGCCCTAAAGACCAAGACTGATCCTGAGGTCCTCCAGAAAGCTAGCCCAAACATTACAATACAGCAGTGGTTTCTTTAAAGAAATAAATAAATACTGAGTTTATTATTAAAAGAGATAGTAAAGGAATGACAACTAAAAAGACAAAGGTTTTTGAAAAAGAAGAAAATGAAGCAAATAAAGAAATTATTTTTATCAATATTCCAAATGAAAACTATTTTATTATGAGTTAAGTTGAAGTTCCTCCTATATTCCAATATCATGAAATAAAATCCTATCATATTTTCTCTCACTGACAACAAGAATTAGATGCTCTAATACATTACTCTTTTTTGCCTTATCACCCTGAAAGCTTATAGCTATATTGAGGACTCAGATATCTACTACATTTAGTTCTTAGTTCCATTTAATTGGTTTTTGATCTGTTTTTATTTTTGTTTACCCTAATTTATTTCAAATGTATTTAACTTTGTATATAGATTTAAATCTTTTAGAAAATAAAAAAAGATACATTGAATTAGACTAATTTTAAACATGTCACCTTAATGCCTTTCAAATTAGATCATTTTAATGCATTTTAATGCAAAAATCATAATTGCTCTGAATATGCTAGGTGATGCTGGCTAAATTCCTGAGAGTGTGTTTTTGTTCCCATGCTTTCATCTTTTAAAAGTAAATAAAAGAGATTAAACATCTGCTATTGTGATATCTTGCAAAAGTGAAAATGGGCATATCACAATCATGTTGCCTATCTTAACCCGTAAAAATAAATTCCTTTCTTTATCCCACTATATTGTCTTACAACATAAGATACTAGCTAATAACAGGTGGTTTGATGTGGCTAGGCACATTCAACATAAATGTTATCTGGAGTTTGAGATTTTACCATACTGATGAGAAACAGTAATTTATTTATTATTTATTACTGAGTGAGCTTAAAGATAGATGGATAGACAAAGAGACAGATGATACATGCATATATCATACACAAGTGATAGATGAAGGAAAGGAGGATGTGAAGTATGTGCATGTAAGAGATAGACAAAAGGCAGAAACATAAATAAATATACAAATAAACAGAGACATGGGCATGTCAACAATCAATGTTATTGTGAAAGTAATTTGACCCAATCTACAAAATATGTCATTTTGCTCACTGAATGGTGAGTTGGTGATTGTACCTGGAAGAATACAGCTATATATTCAAAAAATTATCTTGAGGGGAGAAAACAGCTTTTAATAGACAAGCTGGTCCCTGATGGCCATGTTTTAACACCATCTGGAAGAAATTATAAACAGTCCCATTGGGTTTACTGCTTGAATAGGTATTGCAGACATGTGATAAGATCTCATCTGAGAGTATTGTTAAAGGAATCAAGAAGGGTTCTGCTTCAAATTTAATGGATATGACCAATACATGATTTTCTTCATCTATAAGAATGAACAATGAAGGATGAAGGGAATGGGAGGGACAAGAAAGCAAATAGTGATGAGAAGCTAACTATTTTATGTTTATTTCTATCCATTCTCTTTATCATGCATGTATATATACACACATAAACATACATGTATAAATATTTATAAATGTAATATATACACACAAACATACATATATGCACACATGTATGTATAAATATACACATATATATGTATTTGCTGTCAGCTCCATTTTAAAATAACTTTCTAGAAATTTGAATTATTTTTTTTTATTCCTAGCATCTAGCAAAGAGTTTGGAACAAAATAAACACATTCCCAATTTTTATTTTATTATTAGAATGAAATTTTAAAAATAAGATTTAAATCTTTCTATATTACTTTTCTTTGAAAGATATGAAAGCATTATCCCAATCCCTGGTTTCTAAGAAAATTAGGCTACTTTTTCTTTCAAATATATTAAAAGCATTCTTAAGATATAATTGGATCAGGGGAATAAATGCTCAGGCCATCACTTCCCAATCACTTAGATCCAAAAAACTACCATAAGTAGTTCACAACTTTCTGATAACTGCTAGCAGACCGTTATTGGCAACTCAGAGGCAGGAGTTTACTCAGATGAATCCACTCATGGTATTTTTGCACTCCTATTAATTTTTTTTCACTTTTTTATTCACTTTCTTAATTAAAGCTTTTTATTTTTCCAAACATATGCATGAATAATTCTTTAACATTAGCTCTTGCAAAACCCTATGTTCCAATTTTCCTTCCATCCCCCCACATTCTCCCCTAGATGGCAAGTAATCCAATATATGTTAAACATGGTAGGGTAGAAATATATGTTAAATCCAACATATGTATACATATTTATACAATTATCGTGCAACACAAGAAAAACAGAGAAGCAAATTAACATACAAGCAAAAAACAACAGAGAGAGTTTAGAATACTATGTTGTGTTCCACGCTCTGTTCCCATGGTTCTTGTTGCCATGGATAATGATCTCCTGGTTCTGCTCATTTCACTTTATGCTTCCCTTTCTACATCTAAGTAAATCATTAATTGGTTAATGAGCTAGAGGTCTCATATAGTTCTGATATTGAAATTGAACTACAGGTTGTTGGCCAGACAAATCCAATCCAGAATAAAAGTTTTCTGAGATTTATGGTAATCTCAGAACAGTCTCAGAGCAGTGAAAATTCTTAGAATTAACGTTTCTCTTTTTTTTGGCTCCAAATTTAATGCTATATTTAAAAGATATATTAAGAATATTATCATTGTGTTCATAACAATGTTAATAATTGAGATAAAGTGAATATTTCTCTATTTTTATGGCACTAATTTCAGTAAAATAATCATATCTATAGCATATATATTAGTAAAGAACTTGGTTTAGGTTATACATAAGGGTAATCAAATTTTACTTCATTACAGTTCTTGAATAGCTGAGATTGAGAATATATTTAGGAAATCACTTCATAGATATTAAACTTAATAGTGATTTTTATACTCCAGTTATAAATACATAGGAAACAGAGAAAATTCATACTACTAAAAAGATTTATCTTTTCCACATTGCAAGTATATTGATTGATTTTGCTGAAATCTACATTACATTTAACATATACTTAGTTTTGTTCATCATTTCATCTATATATTTTTTGTATTAAAAAAATGAAAATGAGAATTTATATCCTTGTGTACATACATTTGGGCATTCATCTTTCTTATTTTAAATAAAATTTTTACTATGTAATACATTCATGAGATATACATTATATATTTGTGTATACATATATTATCTTCTATTTTTAATAATTATTTTTGTTATCATTTTGTTTCTAATTATTTAATAAATGTTTTAAAGATGTATATGTACATATACATGTACATATACATCTTAAAAACATTTATATATATATATGTATATATATATCTTATTTTGTCTTCTTGAAAACTGGTAATAACAGGTTTATGGTATCCCGTTGTTTTGTCAAGTACTCATTCCACCATGTTTAAATAGAGTTTTTCTTTTAACTGTGGGATTGTACTTGTTTTATCATTTCTTGTTAAATGTAATTCTATAATAAGAATAAATATGTCTGAGAGATATATGTTATGGGGTTCAAAATAGTTTTTTTTTTACCAGTTTTGATTTTTTTTTCACTTGTGAAAGATAAAGATAATGACATTATAGTTGTTATTTTTGAAAGAAATCTTTCTTCCTTAGAACTTTAAGAACTTTTGTCTTATCTGTTTTTTTTTAATTTTTGAAGTTGGACAATTATGTTTTAGATATTATTATCTTTGTTATATCTCCTAGCCAAAGTCCTATTATTTAAATACTCTTCTGAACACTTTACATAGTATGTGGTTAATAAATGACACTATGTGGTACATGAAAGTTAGATAATTTTTAAAAATACATCCTCTATCTTCAGTGAGCTTATATTCTACAAAGGAGATTATTATAGCAATAATAATAGCTAATAATAATATAGTGCTTTAAGGTTTTCAAAGTATTTAACAAATATTATCTTATTTTATCTTCACAATAGCTCTGGGAGTTGTGTTATAATTTAATTCATTTTATAGTTGGAAAAACTGAGGGAGACAGTGATTAATGAATGTGCCAAGAGTCACACAAGCTAATATGTGTCTGAGGCTGTGTTTGAACTCAGGTCTTCCTCAAATCAAGTCAATGTTTCATTTACAAAAAAGTAGTTCAGAGTAATATGTGAACAGGGAAATTAGCAGATCTAGACAAAGTATTCTAGGAAGACTGAGTAAAGTGAAATGAGGTGCAAGATTTAGCAGGAAGATGATGGATTCTATTTTAGATAACAAATTAGAGGCTTGATATTTAGGAAGAGATAAACTAAAGGCAGCTAGGTTTAAAAGACTGAAGTTCAGCAAGAAGAGGACTATTTATGTGTTTGTATGTCCATCTATTATTTCTCTCTTTCTCTCTCTCTCTCTCTCTCTCTCTCTCTCTCTCTCTCTCTCTCTTTATATATATATATATAATTATACGAATGGGGACTGCTTGAGACAATTATGCTACCCCCACTTAAAATTATTACCAAGTCTTTTTTTTTTTAATTAAAGTTTTTTTATTTACAAAATATATGCATGGGTAATTTTTCCAACACTGACCCTTACAAAACCTTTTGTTCCAAATTTTTCCCTCCTTCCCCCCACCCCTTCCCCCAGCTGGCAGGTAGTCCAATACATGTTAAATCCAATATATGTATACATATTTATAGTTATCTTGCTGCACAAGAAAAATCAGATCAAGAAGGAAGAAAAAGAAAAACTGAGAAAGAAAACAAAATGCAAGCAAATAACAACAGAGAGTGAAAATGATATGTTGTGGTGGTCCACACTCAGTTCCCAGAGTTCTCTCTCTGGGTGTAGATGACTCTCTTCATCACTGAACAAGTGGAACTGGTTTGAAACATCTCATTGTTGAGGAGAGCCAGGTCCATCAAAATTGAACGTCATATAGTCTTGTGGTTGTCGTGAACAATGATCTCCTGGTTCTGCTCACTTCACTTAGCATCTGTTCATGTAAGTCTCTCTGAAATCATCCTGCTGGTCATTTCTTACAGAACAAAAATATTCCCTAACATTCATATACCATAACTTATTCACCCGTTCTCCAATTAATGAGCATCCACCCAGTTTCCAGTTTCTTGCCACTAAAAAGAGGGCTGCCACAAACATTTTGCACATGTACCAAACCTTTCTGATTCTTCCTTCAAAACAAATCTTATATACATTATCCTCTCTGATGCTTACCATTTTAGTGCAAGTTCTCATGGCCTTTCTTCACTCCACATCACTCTTTATGCAGATAGAAAATTCGCCTTTTCTAAACAGCAGATCTGACTATCATACTGCACACTACTCAATAAATTTCAGTGACACCCTATAAATCCAAGAAGCAAACACACAGATAGATAGATAGATGGGATGGTAGATAGATAAATAGAGATATATGTGTATTATTTATAAATTTTACAAACAAAATCCTTACTAGATGAATTTGATACAAAAACATTTTTCCCATTAGACTCTTTCCCTTTTTGAACTTAGATACTTATTTATAATTTTTTTAGTTTTATGTTTTCCTTTTCAATGCTTTCCAAGGTACAAGTTCATCTAATTTTATATTTTTAAACTGTATTCTAAGTCATTACTTGGAAAATGTTACAGTAAAACTTGGCTTAAGTCTTTAAGGAACTCATAATCATGTAAAAGAAAAATGTACCATATAAATGGCTATAATATGCAATATTATCAAAATTCTATGTCAGGCATTGGAAAAATAATCAGTCATTGGGCAAATCAGAGAATGTTTAATAGAAGAAGTTGCTAACTGATTTAGAAATAATGAGTAATATCACAAGAAAATTAGCAGAGTACAAAAGAAATTACCTGTCAAATCTTTGGAAAGGAAGAATTCATAATCAAAGAAGAAATATATAAAAGTTCCTGGGAGGCAAAATGGATAATTCCAATTACATAAAATTAAGACAGTTTTACACCAAAAAAACTCCAATGCAAAAAAAATGGAAATAAGTAAGAAATTGAAAAAAATCATTGCATGAAGTTTCACTGACAAAATTTCAAATGTATTTCCCAAATATACGGGAAATTGAGCCAAATTTGTAAAAAGGAAGAGCCAATTCCCAATTGATAAATGGCCAAGGATTACAAACAGGGAGTTTTTCCAGAGGAAGAACTCAAAGCTATTGCTTTACATTAAAAAAATGCTCTAAGTCACTAAGAATTAGAGAATTGCAAATTGAAACAACTCTAAGCATGATAAGATGAAAATGACAAAAGCTGGAGGGGATATGGAATATAGATACAGTAATGTATTGCTGACGAAAATGTGAATTTGTTCAATCATTTTGGAACACAAGTTAGTGCTATTCCCCAAAAAACTAATAAACTATGTATACTTTTCCATCAGGTAACATCCTTTTAAAAAAATCAAAGAAAAAGGGAAAGGACCACTATGTACAAAACTTATTTAAAGTAGCTCTTTTGACAATAGCATAGAACTAGAAACTGAAAGGACGCCCCTCAAATGTGGGATGACTAAACAAATTATAGTATATGTACTACACAAAATTATGAAGGGAATAAGTTTTTTTTAAATCTGAAAAAAACGATATGAATTGAGTATGTAATGTGAACAGAACATTTTATATAGTAAGCAAAATTATAAAGATAATCAACTCTGAAAAACTTAGTGACTCTGATCAATATAATGACCCATCAGAGCTGCAAAGGATTCATAGTAATAAAAAAAAAAAAAAAATGCTATCCACCACTAGAAAGAGAAAGTGATGAAATAAGAGTACAAAATGTAATACATTTTTACCTTTCCTTTTCTTGTTTTCCCCCCAGATCATAACAAATGCATAAATTTACTTTGAATGACTTCACATGTGTGATGGATTCTGTTTTTCTTGCCTTTTCAATTAATAGGGGAATGGTAAGGAAAACAAGGAATATGGAACTGAAAAATTTAAAAATTGAATGGAAAAAATAAAATATATATAATTTGAATTCTTGTTTGTTATTGTGTTAACAGTGAATTTATTCTAAGGAAATAAAAATAAAATAAAAAATATAATGATAATAAATAAAATCATTACTATTGTTATATTTAGGGAAATAAAGAAATTTCAAAATATACAAAGCAATATATAAATGATTTGAGATTTTATTATCATTTGAGTAGTAAACGCTTTCTAAATTAAAGTGGGAAAAGTTTTGTGAGGCTTTTTTTCACCCCACAGAAACATTGCATTAAAAAATGTAATTATTCTGACCACCTTGAAGCCATATCAAAATAATAATTCAAAAGTTAAATTCTAGATCCAAGTCACATGATAATAATGTTTTTAACCACCTTGAATTCTGTGTACTGATCCAAATAAATGAGATAATATTCATGAGGAGGTGACATAAGCATAAATGAAAAATAAGAATAAACATAACTTTGGATTTACAAAATCTTTGGCAAGAATTAAGAATTTATATGTTATAGTGAAAATAAATGTGGTAATGACAAAAAACAGATGTCATTCATCTAGATATCAGAAAAAAAATAGTTCCTTTTATTTTTCTTGGATTGGTATTTCTTCAGTATAATGGAAAAATAGTCAATTAGCCATTCTAGAGTTTATTCTGCTTCCAAAATAATTTGGCAAAAAGGATTTTCTTCATAAACAACTACATTTGAATCCAGATTTAAGTTAAAGATGCATTTGGCCTTCAACTTCAGCATGTATATCAGTTAAGTCCAAGTAATAAATTTCTTTAAGGAATGGATTTTATACTCAAAATGAATCTATAGGGTAAACTTTTACCATGTCAGAATTATAGTTCACTTTCACTTATTCTGTGTGTATTAAATACATATAAGTATATAGAACATATTTGCATATACAATGTGTGAACTTAAAATAACTTTACATCAATTTGGTTTTGTCATTATGCAATCTATAGAAAAGGTACTCATAGGAAAATATAAAACCAAAAGAATGAATCAGTTCAGATGGAATGAGAGTGACTATAAAAATAATAGCAGCAAGAAATGATAGAGAAATAGTTGAAGAAATAAGAATCACATAATTGGAAGTATGGTGTTGGACAGATATAAGAAAACACTGTGGCTTTCAGACTGTTTGAAAAATAGTTGGTACATTAATAATTTTAAGTCTAGTTTTTGACACCTATGTAAATTTAATATATAAAAAGAAGAATGAAAATTCACTTAAAAAAACCTAAAATAAGTATGGACAAATTCCTGTCTTTTCTGTAGTTGCTTTTCCATTGATGCATCTCTTTTCAAAATGAACACATAGGTGCAAATTCTACTTGGTCCACAGAATCCAAAACCCAGTCATTTATCGATTAACTCTTCCGGGCTAAAGCTTTTATTTTAATAATGGTTTTATTTTGATATCAGGTAACTATAGAACTAATGAGTCTAGATTATCTACAGTATTATAAATTATTTATAAATTCTATAGATAACAAAGTTATTATACCTAAATTATTAAAGTAAAGGCTAAACCCTTAATTTTAATTATGGTTTTCAAAGAAAGTAACTGTATCTCAAGAGCTTATAGAACCTCAATATCAATGGCTTAATAAAAGCTCATTTATAATGTCTCATCCAGCTATGGGTTCATGTAGATTTATTCATTTTTTAAGTTAACAAAGAATTTATTTATTACTTTGTTTTCAAGGAAAAATCAATGCAATTGATGCCCCCTCTCACATTTCCATAATCTATCAGTCAAGGACAACTGATTTCATGGATTATGATTTTGGATAATTAGACTCCTTAATTATTTTCTTAGAGCCATTATAAAAATGAAAACAAGACCAAATCTACACATGCATATAACTACCAATTACAAAACATTTAATTGCTTTTTAATTTAGCAGTGACTTCTGTTCAAAGAAAATAATACTGATTATACCTTATTTGCTCAACAACTCCCTTGCATAATTAAACTTTAAGACATTGTATAATCTCTTTACTTGGCTTAATTTATAAGCATATTCAAAACTGTCACTGGCAAATTTAAATTTATGCTAATTAATAATTCAGAATCATCAAGTTGAAAATATTTTGGGGGAAATCTATATCTCCATTCATTTGAAAACGTCTCAGATATTCCAAATAGGATCTAAAACCTCTCTCTGTTTTTCCACCTATGGTATGCATACAATTCATTTGCTTTTCTTTTAAAGAATGATTTTTGTCAAATTCAACTTTTTTAACTCTAATAATTTTCAAGAAAAAGGTAACAATTAATCAGCTGGTATTTATTAAAAGTCTCTTATATGCCATTCACTGTGCTGACAGAACTATATATAAATAAAGATGAAATATTTTTTGAGAGAAACTTCCACTTTAAGTGTAAGAATTTACACTTTACCAAGACAAGATATTTTAAATACTTTAAAGGGAAAGCACCAGCAGCTGGGGAATGAGGAAAGAATTCATGAAAAAGGTTGCTGTCTCAACAGATTTTTTGCAAGGAGAAGGGGAAAAGAGATTCTAAATATTAGAGATAAGGATAGAAAGTGTTTCAAGAATGGGGGAAAGTCAATATGTAAAGATGAGCTCAAAGAACAACAAGGAAGTTAATTTGGCCAGACTGTATAGTGTGAGAAGGGGAGTGATGCATGATAAAATTGGAAAGGTTAGCTGGATGGGTTGTGAAAAGCTTTAAAAGTCAAAACAGATAAACATGCATTTGATAAAAGACAAAAGGGGAACACTGGCTCCATTGAGTAGGTAAGTCAGACTTCTACTTAAAGAAAACTGCTTTGGTATCTGTGAAGTGGATGAATGGAAGAGAAGGCCATTTAAGTAGCTACTGCAATAACCTAGGAAAGAATAAGATTTTTGAGAGGAGAGGAGGGGGGGAAGATTTGAAATATGTTTTAGAAGTAGCAACTAAGTATTTAACAACTGGTTAGATGGATAAGGTATGGAAGAAAATAACATGCAGGTTGCAAAAGTGTTAATAAAAGGAGGGTCATTCCCTTGACAAAAATAAGGTAGTTCCAAAAGAATTTTATGGGGGTGGAGAATGGGGAGAAAAGAGAAAGTGCATTTTTAGAGATGTTATGTTTGAGATGCCTATGAGATTGTCCAAATTAAAATATCTAAGATGTTCAAGTAGTACTTGGGAGAGAAATAGGGGTAAGAGAAATGGAAATACATATATGTCTATATCAGACATATATGTACTTATATATAGACAGATATTAATTGGATATGGATACAGATTGAACATATATGTAGTTATATGGGAGTCATTGTCATAGAGATGAAAATTAAATGTAAAAAAATTGATAAAAGGTAAAGACAGAGAATAGAGAAGACCCAACACTTAGTGAAAATTTAAGCATATAAAATAGTTTCTATGTTTATATATATATATATAAAATTATTGAATACTGATATACAAAGAAATGAAGAGCTTAGATTTTAATTCTCTCAGATGTGTTATAACTCTCATTAGTTTGACTAAAATTTGATATTTAGCTAGCCACAATATAAAATACTATTTAAGAATTTTTAAGTTCTGATTTTGGAAACAATTTTTAAACATTTTGCCAGTGTTGTAAGAATAAAAAAATAGATTTGCAAACAGTAATGGGTCATTAAGCATTTCATGCAGAGTCCAAGCCAAAAATTGTAATCTGTTTTCATTAACAAATCAATAGGAACAAAAACATAAGGAAGAAAATCATAAATAGTAAGCAAAGAATTTAAGTTCTGAATGATTTAGAGGAGGTTTATCTATTTTTAAACAAGAATTACTAATATTTATCAAATCTGTAAAGTACTGCCAGATCAGACAGTTAAAAGTATAATCTAGCAATTGATTCTATCCTTTTTCCTCTAAAAACCACATGCTTATATGTTCTTATCTGAGAAGAGTAAAAGAACAAAAAAAAATACAATGATCTGGACAAGGTATATAAAACAGACTGGTATTAAGTTATTCATGTATTCATTCATTCATCCAACAAATATCTATGGAGTGCTTCCTGAATGTAGCCTACTATGCTAACCAAAACTAGAATAAGAGCTAGCATTATCCTTCAAGGAGTTCATGATTCATTGGAGAAGTTAAAAGATTTAGATAGGTAATTGTCTTACAATTTAGAACATGTTGAATCAGTTTAAAAGTCTTTAAAAATGAGGTACTATGAGAGTTCTGAAAAATAAAGTTGGTACACATAAGGAAAAAGGGAAATTGAGTGACTCTTAATCAGTCACATACACATTGATGGAGTACACTGTCTAGCGTTTACCTCTTCAGGCAATAATGCCAAAGTACTCTATGTGTGAGTATTCAAGATGTCTTTTGTACTCATCAAGAATAGAGAAAAAGGAAACAACAATGATCTGCTATCCCTAGTAACCCTTTCTATATGAAATCTTCCATCCATCTATCCATCCATCTATCTATCTATCTATCTATCTATTCATCTATCATCAGTAGCAAACAATCACCTTAATAATACTAGTACTCATTCACAAAATAATTTGTTCTGATCTCAGATTCCTTGAACTGTCAGATAAAATAGCATTACCCAGGAAGAGTAGAGGAAGTTGCCATATAGCCAGGAGGATTTTCCCACAAGACAACCAAACTGCAGAAGACCCATTCTGAAGGGATTATTTCAAATCAAGAATTTCTTTCAGGTAATCTGCTCACTAGCTCCCACAAAGTAATCTGTGTTGATATTGCAAAACTTGATATGGAATGAAATCACTTTTTCCTTTGTTCTTAGTAGAAAATGGAATTAACAGAGTTAAGAAGAATTTTGAAGAATATTGGGGGAGGAGTGGAGGAAAGATAAGATTCTGAACATCTGGAAAAATAGGAGAATGAACCATTTTAAAAATAAATCTGAAATTGGTTTTATTTTTACTTGAATTTTTAAGAGAAAATAAGTCAGATATTCAAAGCCATGAACTTGTAAATATCACAACACTGATCAACTCTAGAATAATTTATTATGTCAAACTAAACATTATTCTTTAACCTTTTAATTATATTTTTCATTTTTCATTTTAATTTTAAAAATAAAATTATAGTTAAAAATTAAAATAAAGATATCAAAATATGGATTTTTTTCCTGTTGTCTCTTAAGGCACCCAATTAGAAAATAAGTCCTAATATCTCAAAACAATAAGCATTTTGACCATGCCAAAAGAAATTATATTAAATGTCATGATTTCTAGATGTTTCATAATGACAATGTCAATAAACAAAGCAGAGTTGTTTTAAATACAATAATTTTCTCTCTTTTTTTTTGGTATCTAAGTGGCAATGAAAGTAAGGTGTTTATAATTCATAAAATGGTAGGGAGTAGGTTCTTAAACACAATACTGAAAGGAAATGATTCCAAAATTAGACAGAAGTCCACCTAACGATAAAAATGTTTTTCTCTGTTTCTCAGAGCCAGTTAAAACTCCTGTACTATTCCAAATCACTGCCAGTAGATACAGGCACAGGAGGATTTCTCAGCAAGGTTGCTACCTACAATTCTTTTCTTTTCATTTGTCAAAGAAGGAAAACAACTGGAGAAAACATAATGAGGGATTAGTCACAGTTAACAGCTTGAAATACCATCTCCCTCTAAAATAAAATAAAAAAATTTTGTTTCTGAAATATAACTTAAGTTTGAAGAAAACATAAAATACATCCCATATTCTCTTCAATATGTCATCAATAACATGTTTAAAATGTTTTTTGCTTTGAAAACTGAAGATGTAACAGCACACACTTGTGTGAATTATTATCTCCAAATGCTCATTAAACTTTATATGAAAGCTATATTCTGGATGCCTTTTTTAAAGTTCATTGATTTATCAAGAAAAAATTATAGGACTGTGATTCTGTGGAATTCCAATTTCTTACTGACAATAAGAGAAAAAAGTTCAAGGCTAGGATTTCACAACTGGATGAATGAATAAATTGCTTATCCATGCCTTCATTTTGATTCCTTTTTACTATTATCTCATGGATTCAGTCAAATCCTATCAACAAATTGTTAACATAGGAAGGTACAGCAAATATAAGAAGTTACTGGCATGTAATTTTGATCTGCACTAAAACAATTAACATAATAATACAATATCATGGGGGAAGGAGAAAATTTACATTTTCCAGGTAACTTAAAAATGTACTAAATCAATCTATGTACCAGAAATTCAAATTTTCCTTTAAGTAATAAATTGCCTCTCCTTTATTGAAGAACAAAAATAAATATACATATATATATATTTATGTGTACATGCGCATATATGAATTTATATTCACCAAGCATTTGCATGTTTTCTGTTCTTTAACTATGTCTTGATAACCATTTCCTTTATGAAAATGGGAAGAAAATATAACAGAACACAACACAGTAATCTGTTCTTAAAATATCTCAGCGGGAATGATACCCTCCAAAAATCACAAAAGACAATGCCTCCAAAAGTAAACCAAAATAAAATAAAAAACCAACACATATACCTGTTTAATCAAGCCAATAAAATTTTGATGAGAATGGTCTATAAATGCATCAAAGGTTAATTGTGATGAAAACATTAAAAAAGTCAATTACAAATGATTTTTTGCAACAGATCATTTCTTCACAATAACACATCTCACTAAAAGTTTTATATAATCATTCACTTTTTACTTTGTATAATTAATTCAAATTTCTTCTTACATAAAGCTTCTTCCATGCATATTTTAAAATTGTACAGACTCTCTTAAATAAACTCATTGAGTATGATTTTTTTTTAAAAAGAGTCATAATAAGGCAGACAAATGTTTCCCTAAATGTTATGGAGGGTTGCTCTTCAGAGTCCAAACACTCAGAATCCCAAACAATGACATAAAAGTCTATCCTGTAAAAAATAATTCTGTTCAGAAGCTAGATGGCTACGAATTGCATAGCATCAATTTCAGAAGGAAAATTCATGATGATACAAAGGAAAGAAGCTTTCAAGTAGGGTCACAAAGCCAGTGTATCTTAGAGGAGAGCTTGAAATTCAGACCTAGACATAATTTTTTATCCACTTACTTAGCTGTTTCTCAATATTGTCAAGACAATCAAAAATTCTAAAGATGCCTTATGTTTATACTTTTAGGTTTATGTTTTTAAGTTTAAATAGTCCATATCATAGCAACAATAAACATTTTTTTGTGAGAGGAAATGAAGTATAAATGACATCTATGAATAATTGCAAATTAATGGAATCTAATTTTGAAGGTAGTCCAATATGGATTGGTGGAGTAATATACATATCAATAAAATCAGAGATTTGCCAAAGTCAGTGGCCTTTTTAATCCTAATGTAAAGAGAAAACTTTATTTCAATCTTATCTTTGAAGAAGCAATTAAGACCTTTTTTAAATATTAAAGCTGGATTTTCAAATGTTACATAACAAGTACATAATTTTCTTACAAAAATGTTTGTCCCATAATTACATGTTAAATGCAATATATAATATTATGATATTTTAAAATCACTATAGGCATGTATATAGCTCTCCAACCCCAACACACAGTATAAATTATTTTTAGAATTTTTGATTACCATGAAAATATTGAGAAACAACTGATTATTATGTATATAGAACTGTTTTAAATTCAGGAAAATCTGAGTTCCCAGCTCTGCTCTGACCCATATTGGCTATGTGACTGTAGTTAAATCACATTATGTCTGAGGGTACTAACTAGTCTCTCTAAAATTGGCAGAAATGGTTAAGAATATCATTCTAACAGCTTAGATTAGATAGATTAGAGTGAAGAGAAGCTAGATAAAGGATAAAGGAAGACCAAAAAATAGCAAAAGTTTCCCATTTCAGTGAAATCACAGATCAAGTCCTTATCCCTTTCCCAACAAAACAGTATTGAATTCAACAAATACTATAAAGATTAATGAAATTAGCTCTTTTTGTACCTCAGATGTTATTGAGGTTCAAAATAGCTCTGTTCTAGCCATCAGAATAGAAAATCCCAATACATATTTATAGTCCATTCAACCATTTATAATTATGTGACAATCAACTAATGATTATTAAAGTACTAATAGATGAGATTACAAGTATGTGTATGTTCATACCTAAACTATAAGAGGGGCACTAGATTAGTACAAAGAATAAGAAAAATGCAAGAAAAAACTAACTTTATAAAAGAAGCCTTTGGATAATTTTCTAATAAGCTTAGGGGAGGGATTGTTTAAGAATATGAATTAGTCACCAAAACCTTATAAAGAGTAATGAAAATTCATTGCTGGAACATTGGAAGTTCTTTCTTACTTAATGGGAATTAAATTCTTTCTAATTTAAAGCTCAAGTCTGTTTCTCTTAGCCTCTACTAATCATCCATAATGTTGTTCTTTGAAGCTATACAGAACAAATTCAGTCCATCTTACATAATGACAGCTGTTCCAACAGGTAAAAATAATAATCATTTTCCTTCCTTAGTCATTCTATAGTAGCCAGATCAGCTCTCTTTAATATTAAACTTCTACAGTTCTTTGAAATATTCTTTATAAAAACAGTTTCCAGACTCTTTCCCTTCTGTATCAGCATATGATGCATCATTATTCCTTTTTTAAATGCTGCACCCCAAAACTGATTTTGATTTCAAATGTAGTAAACAAAGAGTACAGTGGAACCCTTTCCTCTGGAAAGTTGTAATGCTTCTATTAAAAATAGCCTAAGATCATGGTAACTTTATTGTGCTTTCAAATCATGTTGAGCTTACAATCAATTAAAA
Organism: Sarcophilus harrisii; assembly: GCF_902635505.1. Lineage (NCBI taxonomy): Eukaryota > Metazoa > Chordata > Mammalia > Dasyuromorphia > Dasyuridae > Sarcophilus > Sarcophilus harrisii. The sequence goes on from NC_045426.1 coordinate 396,952,913, forward strand.
CTCCTATGTTTGTTTTATTTCAACTGAGATTTAGACTTAGATTGTATTCATTATAGGCTTCTATTGGAAGCATCAATCATTCCCATGTGAATCAACATAAGTATGTATTAGTAGGCAAGCTTGATAAGTGTTGGCAGGCTATTCATCATGTTTCAGATATACCCTTTAAGAGTACCGTACATTTCCTGATCTGCCAAATTAGTTCTACAAAAATCTGTCTTTATATTTCTCGATAAGGGTCATCAAACAACAAGGTATCTGTCTTTTAAGAGGACCATAATACAACTGCTGAAACTCCTCGTAACTCCAATTAAACAAGCCTTTCTTACACCACCTAAAATGTACGAGGCAATGAGAATTTTTTTTAAAAAAAGTGAAATAGAACCTGGATTAGTGAAATTCATATTCTAGTAAGGGAAAACATTAAGCACAGAGGGAGAAAATGCAATGTGATTTTGGCAAGGAGATGACTAATAAACATAAAATAAATTCAATGTAATTTTAGCAGGAGGAATCACTAAAAATTGAATAAAACAAAAATGGCATTTTATAAAAGACACAACTCAAACTCGTCTGTGAGGAAAACTTAAGATAACAAAAGAGAATTTACCAGGCATGGGGGAAAGCCAGACAATCCAAAGAGATAGATGATGGAATGTTGAGTCCATGCAGGGGAATTATGTAAAATCATCTTGAAAAGATAGTTTAGGGAAACCAAAGAGGGTAGCAACAACCATTTATTAAGCACCTACTTATATTTCAAGCACTCTGCCAAACATTCAAAAAATATTATCTGATTTGATCTATACAACAACTCTTAAAGTCAGATATTACTAAAATTCCCATTTTACAATTGAGAAAACTGAGTCAGACAAGGCTTAAGTGACTTGCCCAGAATCACAGAGCTAGGAAGTGACTGAGGCTGACTGTGAACTCAGTTATCTATTTACTCTGCCACTTAGCTACCAGATTGTAAAGAGCTTTAAATATCAACCAGTGTCTTCATTTTATCCAAGATGAATGTAAATTGACAGTGCTTGGGCAGATGCATGATATCACTACTTCACTGTAACAACTCTGTGGAAAACATTGGAAGGGGAGAGGTTGAATGAAGGAAGACCAATTTGGAGACTACTGTTTGTAATACACTCAACAATACGTGAGGAAGGTCTGATCTGTAATAGCAGCTATTAGGAGATATAGGTGAAACAAGCAGATTAGAGGAATCCTTGAAAATTTAGTGATTGAATTTGGGGGGAAGAGAGTAAGGAAAAATTAAAAATCAAATATTATTCCTTATTGTACATTATACCCCCAGGAATAGCAAGTACTTAAAAGGCTAATTCAATGAAAGATTGGTTTTAAATATTACTGTTTTATTAATATTTTTGTTGCTAATGATAGAAGATGATTTCTTCCCTTACTCATGGGCAAATTTTTTGTCACGTCAAGTCCCAAGTCCCAATTCTTACAGTGGAAGTGCAATCACCTAGAAAGTCCATATATAAGATGCTATCAGAGGAGAACAGTTGGATTAAAAAAACTCAAAAACTTAATTAGGGTTCATCATTATCTTGTCCTTTCTCTATAGAATGGAATATTCCTGTTAATTCAAATTGTTCAAAGTCACCCATGGAGGAGAACTGTGCTAGCTATAGTGATTAAAAGTGTTAATTTAACTTGGCTCCCAACCCTCACACTAATAATATAAATTATCTTCCCTTAAAATACTAGATGACACAATTAAAAAGTAAACCTGATATTCAGATGGTGAATACCCAATAGTAATATTTTTTTAGTCTTGTCTAGCTTACTTGGCTAATGGATTCTTAGCTTGGTAGAATAAATTGTTTTGCTTTGTAGAGTTCAGTAGGAAAAAAGAAAAAAAAAGTTTCTTTTCTTCTAGATGTCATATTTTCCTCTACCTCTCAGGTACTTGACAATAATTTATGACTACCTTTCATCTCTCTTAAAAATATTTGTTTTATTCTGTTCCCTTCTTGGATCATATTATTTATCATCATGTTCAGAAAACCTTCATTCTCTCTAAATAAAACAGAAGCATTCCTTAAGTCCTGTCCACTTGAAACAGATATAAGCTTGATTTGAATAGAGAAGCAGAATCAGAGAAAATGAGTTCTCTCTCCCCTATGAATCCAACGCTATGCTCTGAGTCAGAAAGGAAGGAATCAATTTTCAAAAAAGAAAATATATGATAATTATATTTTTCATTACAAAGGAAATATGGCTTTTTTCCTGTACTTAGAATAAGCTATAATTTCCATAAAGGAAGAATAAGAAAAAAAGTTATGATAACCATATTATCTTTGTACTCAAGTAGGCAGTCCTGGAAAGCTTAGTGGTCTCTATCAAATGGATTACAATGTCCAAGATTTTGACTCTTCCATGAGATAAATATTCTCCATTAAATTTTCACAGATGTATCAAACATTTACATATTTTAGGATATACACTCTGTATATGGAGTTAAGTTGTACAACTAAATGATTTTAGCTTTTTTTTTTCACTTCTATCTTTTAGAAAAACTTCTGAAATCAATTTAATTACTTCATTTCAAAAGAAAAAAATGGCATTATTTTAGCATAAAATGTAAACTATTATTGGGCAAAAGTTTACATTAAACTAACCATAAATTAAACATTTATAATAATAAATAATACAGGAACACATGTTAACAAGAATTTATTTGTCTCTGCTTTTAGATAATTTTAAAATTGAACTTAGTAAAAAATGTGTAAAAGTTATTAAATATGAATAATCGATATCATGTAAATCAAAACATATATGTACACACATAAAATAGCTAAATATATCTACCAATATATCTGACATGCTTCCTGAAAACATTCATACAATCATAGGACAAAATTAGACAGTTTTGATAGAGAAGAAAAATCTCTTGTTTAGCATGGAATCATACTGTGTTATTCAGACATAAACTTTCCTTCTTAGGGCCTTCTGCTTTTTTGTGTTTTATTTCCTCCAGCTATCCTTTCATAATTTAAGATCTCATTCTTTCTTTACCAACAATTTATATTGAATCTCTTGATTAAAAAAATGAAATGACCCTTAATCAATAAAATCCTGCAATTGCATTTACAAGAACCAAAATAGGACCAAACACCAAATTCTGAATTTCTAATTGCATATGTACTCTAAAGGTAACCTACATTTTTGCTTGAAATTTCACTCTTTCCCATGCTAATTCATATATTCAAAATTTCTTACAGGAACTAAAAATTTCATGTTGATTTATCTTTATCTATGCACACCATCCTCTCTACTCTGCCAGATTCTTTTAGGGGAGTTGGTAAGTTGCTGATGTTAAGTAAAGTGAGTAGAATCAAGAGAACATTGTACACAGCAACAGCACGATTATGTAGATCAATTCTCATGGAATTGGCTCTTTTCAACAATGAGGTGATTCAGCCAATTCCAATAGATTGTGATGGAGAGAGCCATTTGCATCCAGAAAGATAGTGTGGGTACTGAATGTGAATCACAACATAGTATTTTCACCTTTTTTGTTGTTTGCTTGCTTTTTGTTTTCTTTCCATTTTTTTTCTTTTTTGATTTGATTTTTATTATGCAGCATGATAATTGTGGAAATATGTATAGCAGAAATGTACATGTTCAATACATATTGGATTACTTGCTGACTAAGAGAAGGGAAGGAGGAAAAAAATTGGAACACAAGATTTTGCAAGGGCAAATTTTGAAAACTATCTTTGCGTATATTTTGAAATTTAAAAACCACTATTATTTTTAAAAGAAAAAAAAAACAACATTTCTCTTTCACAATTCTGTTTAAAAGCAAAGCTATGGTCCTGATCGAGACTATTTACCAGCAATGTCTTTTTCCCCTTCTAAATGTGAACTTTTTTTTTTGCTAGAAAGATAAAATTTCTCACTATGCAATTTCTGATTTGTTTCAAATGTATGCTCTTTCACTCTCCCTCACCCTTTTTAGTGCCTTTACTGCCAAAAAATGTAGGCTTTCTACTTTTCCAAATTGTCATATGCATTTTTTTCACCATTGTCCTTCCCACCACCCACTCCCAAACTGAAAGAGGCATACTTTCCTTGAAAGCAACTATTTTCTTATTTCTCTCTTAGAGTTTGCATTATGTACAAAACAGAAATATTGGGACTTAGTTTTTTTTTTTTTTAAATCAGAGATATTTGTGTGTAAACATGTATGTATGTATGTATTGTTTGAATAATTAAATCTCTGAACTACTTACCTTTGTTTTCCAAATAAATATGCTTTTCTTTAGCCTCTGGTAATCACCTACTGTGTCAAGTTGAAAAGAAATTCAAGTGATCTGCCCACTCAAGTTTCTTTTCAAGTCATCTAAGGACTAATTCCTCCCTAAAAAGAATGTCTGAGCCTATCATAGATATGTGAACTCAAGAGAAGTTGTTAGATATCATGAACTATTTGGGAATCTTAGGCACTTGGCTGATGTCTCTTGTTTTCAAGTTGAGGGATTGGCATCTGAAAAATTTGGGGAGGAGAATGAAGTTTCTATGTGCAGGAACACCAAAGAGGGACTGCTATGGTGAAACATTCCAAACCTAACTGAATTTTTCCTTCAAAGTCTCTCCTACTTTTTCTCCCACTACCACAAAGAAATGCATTTTCTTATTTCTTCCAAAATTATTTGAGAATAATAATAACACTATCTCAAAGCACATATTTCTTACAACACCCTTCTGCATTGAGTGATCTCCAGATGTTAGTGGATTCAAAAAACACTCTTCTTTGTTTGCCCAAAGGGCACATGAGGACAGCAGTTGGATTCAAAATGCTTAAACAGAGGCTAGGGCTTGCAGAGAAAGGAGAAGGGCTGTTCTGGGCATGTTTTTTGGTCTGATAAAGAGATAACAAGATTAACTGTCATTGCTCACAACAACAAGTTGTTTAAAATACTTCCTGAAATAAACAAGCCATGGTATTTAACTGCTTGCCTACAACTTCATGAAGTGCAAATCCAGAAATCAAAGGGAAATTGCAGATTTCAAGGAGTATAGACATGGAAATTTCATTAAATTATGACTCCACAAATAATAAAAATCGCAAATTGCTAACTTACAATAATCAACAATCAATAAGAAAATATCCTGTTTAGTATATGTAAGATGCTAAGGGGTTATTCAGGGGTCCTCAAATTACGGCCCGCAGGCCAGATGCGGCAACTGAGGACGATTATCCCCCTCACCCAGGGCTAGGAACTTTCTTTATTTAAAGGCCCACAAAACACAGTTTTTGTTTTTACTGTAGTTCAGCCCTCCAACAGTCTGAGGGACAGTGAACTGACCCCCTATTTAAAAAGTTTGAGGACCCCTGTAATATAGTAATGAGCTAGGTGGCTCAGTGGATAGAATGCTGGGAAAGTCAGGAAAATCTTGAGTTTAATAGCTTCCCCAATGCTCATTGGCTGGGAAAATCACTTTTACTTGTTTGCATTAATCCACTGAAGAATAAAATTGCAAACCATTCCAGTATTTTTGCCAAGAAAACCGCATTTGGATTCACGAAGAGTCAGAGACACACCTGAACAACAGAATAATAGCAACAATTTGTAAGGTTTTGTGCTAGGTGCTAAAGGTATACAGGTTAAAAAAGGACACAACTCCTTTCTCCACAAGATTACTTTCTATTTAAATGGGGAATCAGCTATGACTTCAATACAAATAAATAAAACATAAGGAAGGGAGTGACAGGGACAAAAGTAATTTCCAGACTTGAATGCTACAAGTAATTTGAAGAAGGGGATATTACAGGGGATATTACTTTTAGTTGGACCAATAAGAAAAATTGTATATAGCTGGTTCTTGAAGTAAGAAGATTCTGAAAAACAGAAGAGAAAGTGAATTCCAGAAATCCAAGATAACTTATACAACACAAGGGAAGAAATATATTTGTGTAGTTATATATGTGTGTATGTGCATGCATGTATGATAGGAAAGCAACTAGTGTTCCAGTTGAACTGAAATGTATATTCAGAAAAGGGAATGTTGTAAAATGAGGCAAGTTGGTACAGTGAGAAGCATCTTATAGCAAGAGTCAGATTAGTATAAGATACAATATACTAGACTCAAAATAAAAAAAGAACAGTATTTAAATTTTGTCTTAGATACTTATTAGCTGTATAAGCCTGGGCAAGTCACGTACCCTTTTTCTGTCTCAGTTTCTTTATCTATAAAATAAGAAAGCTACATTTGATGTCCTCTAAGCTCCCTTTTAGATTAAATCTATGATCTTATTATTTTCTGGAAGAGTTCCTTAAATGCTAAGCAAAGGAATGTATGTTTTTTGACTTATTCCTATAAAATAAGACAGCGAGCTACAATGGAAAGGGCAACAGAAAAAGCTGGAGGAAATTGGCTGCCTGTTGATTGGCAAAAGGTTAAACAAATTATGGTATATTAATGCATTGAAATATTATCATGGCATTAGAGATATAAAATATTAAGGCTTCTAAGACACACGGCCCAATTTATATGAACTGATAAGGAGAAAAGTAGGCTAAATCATCATAATCTATATGAAGACCTCAGTGACATAATGGAAAATGACACAAAAAGACTTAAAAACTTTGATCAATACAGTGACTATTCATTATTTCAAGATGAGTAGAAGTCTTTTGCAGGTAGTGGATTACAGGTTTAGACTGAGGTTCATATTTTCAGATACAGCTATTGAATTGGCTGATTAACTTAATTTATTTGTAACAAAGGAGAGCTCTTAAGAAGCGTGATAGTGATTTTTAAAAGAAAGAGAGATAGAGACAGAGGCACAGAAAACTAATAAAAAGAAACAGGGGACATTAGATTTGAGGCAGAAGAACTGGTTTGGAATTTTAGATTTGCTGCTTACTTTCTCTGTGAGTACCAGTTAATCTTTCTACCTCAGTTTCCTCATATGTAATATAAAAGAATTAGACTAGATAATGTTTAAGGTAACTTTTAAGGTTCTAAAGTGTCATCAATTAACTTCCCACTTTCTACTGTACCATGCTGCCTTCTATTTATCGATGAAACAAGTAACAGTAATAATAAATTCAGTTCTGAATGTAATATATTAATAAAAAAAATTTAAAGGGGAAGGTCTGAAAATCAATAGAAAATGTAGCTCAAGAATTGAAGGGAGAGATGGAATAGACAGAAGTTAAGGAACTCATCTATATTGAGATGATAATTTGAGCTGATAATCACAGAGAATCAAAAAGAATTTAGTGTCAATTCAAAATGCAGGCAACTAAGTAGTACACTGGATAAAAGTACAAATTTGCAAACTAATGAGATGGATGTATTTATTTTTATATAAAAATTAAATCCTGATGAAATATTTTAAATCTTTTATTACTGCCAAATTTTTCAAGACCCCCATATATAGTTCCATGATCCTGTATGGAGTCATGACTCACAGTTTTAAAAGGTTTGTTCTAGGACACAGTAGACACTATATAAACATTTTCTTCCCTTTCTCACTTTCCTCTAGAATACAAGAAAGACATATGATCTTTTAAGAAACCCACCTGTTAAAAACAAAAAGGCCAGGAGCCTTCTCAAAAAACAGGCTAATATATAATAATGGCTTGGAATACAGACAGTAAGAAAAGCTAGGCTGGGTCAGCAGAACTTCAGAATCTTATTGTGTACTGTTTAGAATATTTTAGGTTATAAATGGATTGTTAGCCTCCTACACTCAGAAAAATCATAAAATAAGAAATACAATATAGTTCTCCCAAAGAGACACTGAATAAATTTTGAAAAGGAAAATATCAGAGAGGAGTAGAATGCTACCTAGACTGGGAAGGCCCCAATAATTATACTCAGAGGAAAACTAATAAAAGTTTTAATTGTATTGTTCCAAAGGAATGAAAATAAATTTACACAGACATTTGTATATTTATGTGTGCACAGAAGGAAAATGCCAGAGAGAGAAGACAATGTTTCTGTGTATACATCATATAACATATATATATATATATACACACACATATATACACACACACACATATATATATATATGTATATGTGGCTGTGGGTGTGTGTATACACATACACACACACACAGTCTTATAATCATCATCTTTTGCTCTGTATCTTCCAAAAATTAAGAGAAATGGTAATTTGATGGAACAGATTCAGAATTTGAATGATATTTAATGATTAAACCAAATGTATTTTGATAACCACTATGTCCCATCAACCATCAACCATTAAATCAACAAGTATCAAATACCTCCTTATGTGCCTAGTGTGCCAGGCTCTGGGGAATATCAAGATATGTGTAAAATAGTTTCTATTCTCAAGGAGTTCCCTAGAGAGTAAATGTTACCTATGGTTATAAAATCACATCCATAAGTGAGATGAAGAAAGAGATAACTAGATTCAAATAAAAAATACTTTTTTTCATCGAATGTTGTGATTTTCATTCATATCATACTGTATAATTAATCACTTTCAGCACATCAACAAACTACTGCAAGTAATTATTTTTAAAATGCTTCTTTGAATGTAGATAATTACAAATCAAACAGATGATCCTGATTAGTTATGTAATAATTTGTTAATAGATTTTACTCATTCCTTTTTTGAACATACTGATTGATTTTAGGAATAGAAAAAATAACACAATTTGTTTTAATAATTATGTTTAGTAATGGACAATACACTGTTAGTTTGATTCTGGCCTTCAGACAGAATTGTTTCTGATAGAAATCACCTAAAATTTCACAGGTGAAGCCCCATCTTTTAAAATAATAGCTATTATTCCACAATAAAATTCTGAGATGTGTTTTCAATGTTTTGCTCTAAGTTCCATGTAAATAACTTAAATGTTAATATCTTTTAAAACAAAACAACAACAATAACATCTAAACTCGTATAATTTTCCATTTTAAGAAGAAAACTACATCAAAGAACTGGAGAAAGCCTGGGTCACACATATCTAACTTTATATTTGATACTAATTTCAACTCCCAAAGGGTACAGTTACAACAAAGGAAATTTAAAAAAAAAGATACCTGCTGCCCTCCTATATCAAGTTAAATTAAGAAGCATTAATTAAATGCCTACAATATGCCGGACACATTAGGAATGTATTTTGGAAATATAAAAACCTTTGTGACTACTCTCAAGGAGCTCCCAGTCTTACCAGAAGACAACTGGCAATCAGCTACCCAAAAAAACAGATTTCTAGAAGATAAACTAGAGATCAAAAAATGGTTCTTATAGGAGGTAAGATTTCAGCTTAGACTTTAGAAGGGATGAGAAAGAATGAAGACTGGAAAGATAGATGGAAATCAGGTTATAAATAGTTTTAAATACAAAACAGGAATTTATATTTCATCCTGGAGGTTAAAGAAAGGTACTGAGGCTGAAAGGGCAGGGTGGAACAAAATTATCATGTTATAAAAGAGGAATCTGGAAAAAAAAAAAAAAAAAAAAAAAAAAAAGGAAAAACCATGAGAGAAAAAAAAACAAAAATAAATAAAAATAGAATACTTTGATCTGTGTTCAGAGTCGGTAGCTCTTTCTCTGGATGTGGATAGCTTTTCCATGATGAGACTTTTGGAATTGTCATAGATCAATGTATGGCTGAAAAGAGCTAAGTTCATAGTACTTGATGACCAAAAAATGTTGCTTTTGCTATGGACATTATTATGGTTCTGCTCGATTCACTCAGTTCATTTAAGTCTTTCCAAAATTTTCTGAAATCTGTCTGCTCATCATTTCTTATGGCACAATAGGATTCCATTACATTTATATATCACAATTTGTACAGCCATTCCCAAGTAATAGACATACCTTCAATTTCCAATTCTTTGAAAACACCAAAAAAGCTGGTATAAATATTTTTGTACTTGTGGATAGTTTTTTATGATTTCTTTGGGATACAGACCTAGAAGTGGTATTGCTGCAGCAAAAGGTATTCATAGTTTTATGGCCCTTTGGGTGTAGTTACAAATTCTTCTCCAGAATGACTGAATCAATTCACTACTATTATAGTGAATTGATTCAGTCATTCTGGAAAGGAATCCAACATTTATTATTTTCCTTTCCTGTGATATTAGTCAATGTGATAGGTATGAGATGGTACTTAAAAAAGTTGTTTTAATTTGCATTTCTCTCATCAATAGTGATTTAGAGCATTACTTCATATGAAAGCATGTAGAATTTTTTTCAGCTAAAAACAACCTGCTCATATCTTTTGATCATTTATCAAATGGGGAATGATTTGGTTTTTTTAAATTTCTTTTAAATTTTATTCAGTTCTCTATATATTTTAAAAATGAGGCCTTTATCAGAAACACTGGCAATAAAATAAAATTTTCCCAGATTTCTGCTTTCTTTCTAATCTTGGTTACATGGACTACATTTTTGCAAAATCATTTTAATTTATTGTAATAAAAACTACCAATCTGCATTTCAAAAATGCTCTCTATCTCTTTTTTGGTTATGAATACTTCCCTTTTCTATGGATCTGATAAAAACTATTCTTCTCTCTCCTAATTTGCTTATGTGCACCCTTTATGTCTAAATCATGTACCTATTTTGACTTAATTTTAATATACAGTATAAGAAAGATGTTAGTATATGTGTAAAATGTTGGTGTATGTGTAGCTTCTGCCTGAGCAAGTCACTTAACTCCCCTCCCCCAAAAGTTCAATAAGTCATTAGAAATGCAAATCTAGAAGATAGGAGAGAGGTTGAGGTTTAATAAGCAGATCTGAGAATCATCAGCAAAAAATGATAAATGAATCCATGAGAGGTAATAAGATCACCATATGAAAGAGGATACAAACGTGATCCCTTAAAGAAACAATATAAGGGTAAAAAAATTTTGGTTTTGTTGTTTATTTGTTTTCAAAATAAAAATGCTGTTTAAGAAGAAATAAAATGTGCCCCAGTACTGAGAGGTTCTATTTGTCAAAAATTAATTATAAAGCAGGTCTTCAGAAAAAAATAAAGTGGTAAATTGCTAAAAAAAAAAAAAAAAAATTACAATTTTCTACACACACATCACATTCTCTCAATCCACTCTAGTATGAAGGTTCGGTTCTGTAAACAGAACATTAATAATTTCTTTTAATATTTTATATTTCATTAAGTAAAAATGAATGATATTGCTATTTTTCTAAGCTTAAAGTAGCAGAAATTAGAATAATATTTGGTATTCAAAAACCCATTTTCAGTCATGAAAACAAAACCACTTGAATACTATTGGGAACAAAAGGGACATTTTATTATGATAAATATATATTTGGAAGCCATGATGTTATAAAAGAAATGGTTGAGAATTCAAACAAGAAAATTCAAAAACAGTGAGACAATAAAAACATGCCAACAATATCTAGAATAGGAAAATATTTCAAGAAAAGGAGACAAGTTAGCCTTGACTAATTTGTTAGCATTAGATTATTTCTTATTATTTTCATATATCATACTATTTGCTTTATTCATTTTAGTAATTCCTTCTCTGATCCTCTGCCTAGCTATCTTGCTTACTGTCTCCATTTATCCTTCTGCTTATCTCTCTCTGTTTTTTTTTATTTATTTATTTTGGAATAAACTACATGGAATATTTCCTCAGCATATAATAGAAGAGTCTGTGCTTGTTTTTATTCCTCAAGGAAAAAAAGTAAAAATGAAAAACTAAAAACTTATGTTATTCACATCTAAATAGAATAACCCTCAATGACAAAGATCCAAATACTCACTCAAATATAATGCCTAGAAGAGAGGCTTTTATATTAAATTATGTCCAAAAGAAATACTTTCTTGAGAATGGACAAGATGAATTGCTTAACAATCATAGTTTGCACCTCATTCAAATAAATATCTCAACAGGGAGTTTGCCTTTTGAATTTAAGGTGCTTTAGAAAAAATTTATATTTTGAGACTTTTAATTTGCCAATATATAAATGGACAAAACACAAAGTATGACAAAACACAGATATCTATGTATTTAAATCTCCATGTTATTCATGATTATTCATTCCAATGAGAAAAGGAAAACTAGTTTCGACTGAAGCAATGTTAAATTATACTAGTCCTTCATTTGATTCAGATCACATAAGGGAATATTAAAAATTGTTACATTACAAGAGGAATCTAAAAAATAACAAGCTATCTATAAATAGTCAGGTATTTGAACTTGTAATATTTCAAGAAATATATACAAACTAATTATGTAAAGCATAGTAGGATAACAAATTTTTTGTTCTCCAAAATAACACCATAATTTATAAAGAATAGATACAACCAGGGAAATGACAGGCTTGCTGAGACATGAACACCACTGGGTGGCAGGGAAATTTTGCCAATCATCTACACCAGTCCTATATATAATCATTCCATTACTAAGAAATGTGGGTTTCTTTGAAGAAAATGTGGTTCTTGAACAATTAAGATGACATCAATATTTGATTTCTAATGTTTAATGACCATGGTATACCTGACAAAAATAAAATTTAAAGAATGGATAATTCATTAAGCATGCATGCCAAATTCTTGATAAATTCTGTAACAGCAAAATTTCCATTAGACTCTGAATCTATAATTTGTTTTCTCTACCTGTCTCAACATATTTTCTACACCTCCATCCAACACAATATGTGGCAATGAACAGCTGGTCGTCATGATTTGCTTTTCCTCCTGTTCGCAGATGCTTACATGTAAAACAGAAGTGTTATATCACTATTATGTTATAAAATTCCCTAAGAATAATCTTGTAGTCAGAATTTATCAAAAATATTAAAGATAAAAAGCAAGACTTTAGGATTTGGGCTTTTTTTGAGTTGATAGCATAATTAATATGAGACTAATTAAATATCATCAGTGAAATATGGAACACAGAGACAGCATGGCATAGATGAAAGGGAAAGAACACTTTTTCCATTCTACCACAAACTGGCCTGGACAAGTCATTTCATCTACAGTGGAGTTGGATTAAATGATTCTGAACTCTCTAATAACTTCTATGATCATTTTCATAAATTGAAAATATCCCTAAGGCATAATAATCCAAAAGACAACTCCTAGGATATAATATAGATATGATGGTAACAACATAATGATTGAACTATTGACAGAGCTTTGAGCATAGTAATTAGTGACATTCACAAACAAATTCATACATTAGGCTTGTGTATTGAGATGATCAATACTATTATGCTTCTTTTCAGGGAAAAAAATTCATTATATAAGAAAGAATATTAAGAAATAAAACAATATTTCAATGACACTGTTGACTAAGTATAACATTCTTGGTCTCATCCATGTTGACCCTCATAATTATGGGGATAGCAATCTATTCATATTTCGTCATTTTCTCTGATTCTTGTCCAGGTCCTCCCATAAATCTCAGCAAGTGGTTGATCCAATATGCTAGTTTCTTCCTTTTAGATATTTTGAATTTTTGTGACTACCAAAGGATTACATGGACTATTCATCAGTTATCCCTCAGTCTTGTCCCATGACCATACCATTAGTCATTCAATAAGATAGGTTAATAATAAAACTGAGTGATCTATATAGATACCTTAAATAGATCTGGGAATAGATGATAACCTGAAGCCAGAATTGAAGAGGAGGAGAATGTATGTGAGCTGGATCATATTTGAGAAACTATGTAATGCAGTTAATGATAAATATCCAGATTTTAACAAAAGGAAAGTGAAAAGAATCTGCAAACTATTGATTATTGAGTTTGCTTTTCATTACTGGAAAAATTCTAAAATAGATTATAAAAGAAATAATTGGCAAATATCTTGAAAATGAAGTAATGATTATACTTCCTCCCCTTTTTTAATAAAATTACTAAATTAATAGATGAGGAATGCTGTGGATGTAATTTATTTAGCTTTTAACAATCTTTTGAAAAATGATCTCACATTATTCTTGTAAAAAAGATAGAAATTAAATAATACAATTGAATAGATCTCAAATGAGATGGGAAATCAGACACAAAAGGATCATTCCTAGAGGTTCAATGCCAACATGAAGTTCTCTTATAAAGTATCCCTGGGATCTGCTTTTGGCCTTTTGCTATTTAGTCATTTTTGTAAAAAATCAGATTTACAGATGACACAAAATACACTGGACAACAAAATCAGGCTATAAAAATTCCTACAAATCTAGACAAGTTAAATCTGAAAAGATGAAATTCAATGGGGAGAAAAGCCACTCTTGACCCATCCTACCCTTCCCACCCCCATGAAAAAAATGACAAGTACATAATATCCAAAAGTCTTGTGCAGTTTTAAGATATTAGAATTTAAGTGCTATTAATGCTTCAAATTTCACCAAGACCTTAGGGACACCTTAGAGACATGGATAAAGAGAGTGGACCTGGAAAATAGAAAACAAAGATAAGAGAAAAACTCTTTCCAAGTATCTGAAGTATTGTCACATGAAGAAAGGACTAGACTTCTTTCATTTGTTCCCAGAAGGCAGAATTAAGAGCAGTGAGTGGAAGTTCAAACGAGGTAAGTTAAGTGTGATATCAGGAAAAACTTCCAAACAATCAGGGCTGTGCAAAAGTGGAATGATTGCCTATAAAGGTGGCAAATTCACTCTATTGGAGGTTTTCAAGTTGACTACTCTGTACATATGTTATCACAAGAAATTCTTTTTGTGTTTTAGCTAATCTGAATAAAAGGTATTTTTCCACTTTCCACTCCAAATTACAATGAGGTTGAAGCAAATACTGTTTTACTCTTTTAACATCAATATTCTGCTGTTGCATTGATATGTCATAAGGAATAGATTGAAAGTAGGTCTCAGAATTATAAAGATGTAGGTTCAGTCCAGCTTCTATTAAGTGCAAATTAATTGTGCAAAGCAGTTCTCTAAGATTAAATATTGAAATGTAAATGGGAATTTGGACTGGTAGAAGTAGTTTCCTTATCAAAATTCAACATATTTAAATGGAATCACAAATTTAGTGCAAAAAATATGCTAGGGATATCAAATGGCTTTAATACATAGAACACCACAGTCAAATTAATGTGGTATCTCAATCAACAAGCACTGGAAAGGAGGCCTATGATAGATGAGAGTAGCTTGCAACATATCACCAACCAAGAGTTGCAAAATGGAAACAGGACATATGCCAACATTTCTGAAAAAAAAAAATCAAAGTTCTTTGTAGTAGAGTTTGAATATGTATTTTTATTATTAAGATATTGTTTGCTTTACTTGTTAAAAAAACAATTTTATAACAAGGACAATTGAAGTAATATATTTTATTAAAGTGGTTTTTGACATTTTAAGTATTAGTGGACACTAGTGATTAATATTTGACTGTGCATTGATATAAGCTAATAGTAATTAGAGAAAGAACAAATATTATTATATCTATAACATAGACAGAAATGTTTTCTTGCAATGTGCCAATATAGGCACACCTTGAAAGGGTTATATTAAAAAAAATGATGATCTTAGGACCACACAATGAACCAATGACTAATAAAGAGAATGTAATTGTTCCCATTTATTTTTCCATGCTCTGTTTTACTAATTTAAACTTAAACACTCAATTATTTTGGCAATCTACAGCATTTGTTTTTCTTCCAATTTAATGTCCCTCCTTATAGAACACTCACAAATCACAAAGAGATGAAAAGTCTAAGAATTTGACATCTG
This sequence comes from Sarcophilus harrisii, assembly GCF_902635505.1. NCBI lineage: Eukaryota > Metazoa > Chordata > Mammalia > Dasyuromorphia > Dasyuridae > Sarcophilus > Sarcophilus harrisii. Next base: position 396,968,597 of record NC_045426.1, read on the forward strand.
GCACTCCACCTTCTTTCTAATAATATTATTTTTAAGTGCAAACAAATATGGTAATATGAAAAATGTTCAACATATAAGCAGCTTCTTAAGATCACCTACATATAATTTCACTAATGTTAGGAAGTTCTTAACTGAGGACATAGTTTTGAGGAAAATGGGACACTTGCCTCCTTAGCAATCTAAATCAGAAAAGTCTATTCTATCAATCAAGAGACTGACTGACATAAATCCACAGCTGGAAGGGACTTGAAGAGAGATGGAAGACCTTTCATTAGAAAGGTAAGGAAACTGAGCCTCAAAACAATTAAGTTCATTGCCCATGATCACTCATCCAATTAATTAATATGACCATGGTGCAGATTCCCTCTTCTTACTCTACAGCAATAATAATATTTGTTCCCAGAGAACAGATCCAGAGCAGTGGAAGCTCCAACATGATCATTTAGCTTGATGTCAGGAAAAACTTCCGAACAATTAGAACTGGAAAAGTAGAATGGATGGTCTATAGAGATGATGAGTTGCTTCTTGTCAGATGTATTCAAGTTTCCCAAAAGCTCAAAGATCTCCCTGATATCATCTTCTCTTGAAAACAAGCTAGCAGAAAAAATATGAAGCAACATAACAGTACTAAATACCTCCCAGCTAACATTCTTCTATAGGCTATTTCCAAAGCATGTGAACTATTAACATTTTAACATTCACTTTAAATTCTTGTGCTCTCCATACATGGCAAATACTGCACAAAATATTTTTTTTTACTCTAATAAGATTTTTTCATTATGTTTGGTTTTTCTGCACCATATAAAGATTTCCATGCATAATAATAGCCTTAGCCTTGAACAAAACTATTGCCATGATACAAGGCTATCCATTCTTTAGTCAATGCATTAGTTCTACTACAAGCCTATTTTGGTATCCTGGGGGGGAAAAGAAATTAATTAGAATACAAATTCACTGGGTATTGAACCAGATAGGGCATGTTCTTAGTAAAACCATAGTTAAAGGGCAAGTCCCAAACCTTTCCCCTCAATGAAGGATTAAATTAACATGACACTTGGCTATTCTATATAATATAATACTAACATTCAAATTATACTAACTTCAAATTAAACGTATCAGTTTAACTCAAGACATAACCAAACTATTTACAGCAAAAAGCCTGATGGTTTAAGCCAGCCAAGAGTAATTCCTTTATAGCCCTGCCTGAAAGGATTGGCTCACTAAAATTTCCTATGTGAGTATGTGTATGTATATATATAGTGTGTTTATATATTCATATATATATATATATATACACATATATATATATGCATGTGTTTGCACATATAGAGAGAACAAGTACAGAATCATTTACTAAATACTTCTTATGTGTCAGGCAGCATTTTAATTGCTTCTTAACAAATCTATGAGATAAGGGTTATTATGAATCTCATTTTCATATGAGGAAACTGACAAAAACAGTGGTTAAGTGATTTATCCAGGGTAACACATCTAGTAAGTGTCTGAGATAATACTTAAATTCAGAACTTGGAATGTCAGGTTCAGGACTCTACCTATATATACATGCAACAGATGTATACACTTAGACATATGTAAATGATGTAAATCTGGATATAAATAAATCTATATGCAAAAGATAGATTTGTAAGTACATACAATTTATTCTTTTTCTCTGATTACTAAAAAAGCACTTTTAAAAGTTGTCATAGGATAAGATAAGGGTTTAATCCTCCTGGTGAAGAGAATTGTAGTTTCAGTCATAGAATGTAAGGTACAGATTCATGAAGTCTAAGGATAGACACTTCTCAGAATAATGTTTTTAAATGCATAAAATAAAGTGATCATGAACAAAAATCAATTACATTGACATGCAGTTAGCATTATTTTTTTTTAGCAAATTCAAGAACCCTATGTTAAGAACCTCTGCATAAAATGTGAGTATCCTAGAGTGGATTTTTTGCTCTGTAAGAAACTATTTAACAAATTACTACTTTAGTGAATATTGATTGAGACTGCTTTATAGACCTATATAATGAAGAAAAAATCAGAAATGACAGGGCTATCAGAAAAAAGAAAGAAATTTAAGCTTCATGGTTTGGGGCAAACAAATTATAAATTAGTATGGAATCATATGATTTAACCTGTATGTTTCTGAATTTGCTATTATTTCAGTCATGTATAGTGACATCTTACTATGAATGACCTACACACTCGAGATATTCTGGAATTCTGTTTTTAAAGTTACCATAACATGGTTCTTTTCAACAATGAAATAATTCAGGCCAACTCCAATAGACTAGTAATGAAGAATTTTGTCTGCGTATGCGGACTGAATGGATCACAACATAGTTTTTTCACCTTTTTTTGTTGTTGCTTTTTTGCTTTTTGTTTTTTCTCATTATTTTTCCTTTTTTATCTGATTTTTTTTGTGCAGCATGATAATTGTGAACAATATATAGAAGAACAACACGTTTAACATATAGGATTACTTGCTGTCTATGGGGAAGAGTAGAGGGAAGGGAGGAAGAAAAATTTGAAACACAAGGTTTTGCAAAGGTGAATGTTGAAAACTATCTTTGCACATATTTTGAAAATAAAAGGCTATTATTAAAAAATAAAGTTACCATAAAATGAACAATTATTGACTACCCCATTTCATGTGATCCTATTCTTGTTATGATATAAAATGAGCTCAAAATATACTTGGCAGAGTTGATATTTAAAAGGGGATCCATACTTTTGAATGGAAAGATGTACTTATCAACATACTTTTCAATTGCTTTCTTACTCCCTGGGCTAAGTGTTATTTTATTTGGAATTCAGTATTGGTCTGGAGACTGTTAGGAATTAGGAATCTTCCTTTGAATCCTTGCAGCTAGCTCCAGGCAAACTGTTTGGTTTCCATGTACAACAGTTTCATGACCTGACAGGTTTTAACTAACTCCATAAGGATGGATAAATTTCTAAATCACTACCTGAAATTCCTTAAGGGGATTTTGCCAAAGAAACCCACTTATTCTATTTCTCCTTATACCAGATGCCTCTCTAATCCCCTACAAACGCATGAGAGCGCGCGCACACACACACACACACACACACACACACACCCTTATATTAACACATTTTGAATGCTTTATTGCCCTACAGTCATTTTAATCTTGACTCCAGAATAATGGACATCTCTGGAAATTCAACAATATCTGTTAAATATTTTTTGAGTCATTCTCAAATTCAAATAGGATTTATTCAACTTTATAAAGTAAATATTATACAGAGAAAAAAAAAACCACTCAGCTTTTTTATAGATGCTCAAATAATGTTTAAAGCAGTAAACTGACTATCCATAGTTAATTTCTTGATGCAAGGAAAGCACTAATTGTTTGTTTTTGAGTTTTGTTTTGTTGTTTCTCCAGCTTAATACTTATCAGCTATAAGGATAATTAATTAATTAGCTTATAATCCCAGGATCAATTTCTTTATATGTAACCTAGGATCAGAATACTGGCAATGTCTACAATAAAGTATTGTGGGGTGATAACCACAGAAAGATAAATATATCTTCTACAGTCAGGAAAAAAAATATATTTGAACTAAGTATTCTAGAGGCAGCAATTTATAACGAGAAAAAATACACTAAATTTGGAGTCAAAAAACTTACAATTAAAAACTGCCTCTTACTTACAATCTGTGTGACTTTAGTCACATTACTTAATATCTCAGGGTTTCAGTTTCCTTATCCACTGAAAGAAGATAAGATGATATGTAATTCCCACTACTAAAACTATGATCCAATTCTCTAATAAGATATTAAGTCACATTTAAATAATTCAAATGTGGGCATCCTAGTTTAAAAAATATCTTGACCTTTTAATAAAGCACTATGCAATATTACAGATGTTTGTATTCATGCCTTTTTATATAACTGAATTTAAAATCCAATAAGAGTTACAGGGAAAAGAGGGAAGAAAGTCCAATTTAAAAAGACTCTGTCTGCAAGACATTGAAACAAGGGATACTATAAATGTTACATACTTTCAATAAAAAATTATTCTGAAAAATAAGACTTTTTTGAGAAATCCTTCAAAAAACATTTGTTAAAATGTATTCTGGCAAATTTGATCAATTTTCAAAAATAGGGGCTCAAAATAAGAGTAATTTTATTTTAAAATTACATTAGGTATAATTAAAATAGTTCTAAACTGAAGACATTTGAACAAATAAGCAGATATAAGTTTAGAACATTGCAGTTAACTTTATCATCATTTATCATTGAGAATAAGCATACATTTTAAATGGGCTACCTCTGTTAGAACAGCTGATATTTTCAACAACCTCACCCACAAAATGGGAGGAAGGGAAGCTGGGAAAATTAAATAAATTTGATTTAAATTCCATGAGACATTTAATCTCTCTAAACAAAGAGCTAAAATTCACAAAGATTTACAGAAAACAATAGGATTTTCCAAATTATGTCCAATACAGTTTCCAAACCAGACTTACATGTTATAGTATTTTCTAACTTTGGGGAAATTATAACATGTCACTACCATTGCTAGTTTGAATATTTTTTACTTTCCCCATGTCCCTACCCATATACATATATTTTACTATGCTTCCCAAAAGTTCTATCTGGACAGTATTTATCTTAAATTTTAAATTATTTAAATAAATTTTGTTTTGAGAATTTGATGACACTGATTGAAATCCTAGAATATGTTATGGTGGGAATCAATCTGAAAGAAAATAAAGCATCATTATATTAAATTATAATTTCTTTATTCAATTTAGAAAAAAATAGAAAACAGGAGAAGAAAAATGAAGAGAAAAGTTGAGAAAGAATGGTATATTTGTCAGTTTGTTTCAGGAAAATACAACAACTTTCTATGTAAAAATACCAACCTAAGAAAAGTAATCACATATAACTAGCATTTGGCTATGCCCTCCAGTTGTGACATGGAAGAGGCATGGTATATAAGGACAGCTTCTGATGAAATTTTCAAATCATTCCTTTCTTCATAAGTACAATAGGAGTAGTTCTGGATGACAAAAACTAGAAATAAAGGTGATAGTTTTTAAAAAGAAAACCCGAATCAATTTTTTAAACCAATTTAAATTTAGATAGATATATTAAAGATTTCATACTTTAAAACGTTTCCCATATTCAATCTTTTGAACCTATATTTGGGATCCCATATTTTGTAACCCATTGTGATTCCCATATTTGATCATATGAACAACATTTCGAGATACATATCAGAATATCATCATCCCCAGTTGAGAGATATACATTATTAAGATGTTTTGTGACTTTTCAAATTTCATATTATTGTCAGGATTAATCAAATATTCTGGTTAAAGAAAGCATAAATGATTTTTAAATTTTCCAAAGAATAAGGGTAAAATTTACTGGAAATTTCAAATAGTACTAAGCAATATTTAGTCTTTATGAGATGATTCACAAAATATTTGAAGATCTTTCAAGGCCACAAGATTATTAGTGAATCAATTACTAATATAGTATAGTTATTCATGAGCACATATTAGATACCTGGATTAGAGAATGTCGGTTAAATAAATGTTTGCTGTAAATGAAAGTCTTGGGTCTTTATTTTTTAAGACAAATTAGATAAGCAAGTTTTTCCTTCTCAAAAGGTTTATTTACCTTAGGGTTAATTTAAATAACAAATTTCTTTATTGTTCCAGTTGTCATTACTTAGCACTTAAAAATCTAATTTGTTTTTTAATTCACTTATATTCAAGATTAAGACCATTTAGAATATAAAATATGGCATTTTTGAAATTCAAAATATAACCCAGATCACTGGAACTATGTTTAGATTCCCTACAAATCAAAGGCAAAACCCCAAATTTCATTGAATACTTCATAAGACCTTATACTTTTTCACAGAATTTTACGGTCCATGTCTTGGCATTAGAGTATTCAGAGTTGGAAGAAACTAAGTTCATCTAGTCCAACTCCACCATTTTATGGATAAGAGATTAAGCCCCAAAATAACATGGTTGCAGGCACATAGGAGTTAGAATATCAACCAAATTTAGTGCTCTTTCCATTAAATTAAGTTAACTTCTAGTACATAGTTTGGTATGCTTTGATGACTTCACTAAATCTTCACATTTTGTGTTATGAGATCATTCAAAAAATAATTGTATCAGTTCTGATTCCATGGCCCAAACCACTCATCATATATTTAGGAGGTTGCTGAATGTTGTTGAGAAGCATTGTTCATTCCTTTAAATGATGGATAGCAGAGTAATAGTAATCTATACACACCCACACACACACACATACATAGATTTACATGTAGATTCTGATGTTTTTATGCCCAATGCATAATAAATGCTGACTGTTATAGTATATATGTTGACATTTATATATCATCATTTACATTTTTTCATACTAAAAACATATTTGTTAACATACATTTAATGGGAGGTGTTTCCAATTTTTATTATTGAATAACTACATTTATAAATAATTCATTTTTAAGACCTGCAATTACATTTTTATAAGTGCCATGTATTTGAATGCATGTAATAAATGTTTCATTCTAACAGAATTAAGTGCATTTCATAAGATTTGTCTCAATTTAGACAAACATGTTCCTAATTTGAAACCATGAGCAACAGAAGACTACAATCTCATATTCTCTTTCTAGTTGGCTTGATTGTTTAGAGAACACTATTTCATAAGGTCTAGGCCATGAGTTCATTTCTTCTGAGGACTGATTTGCTTTGTTCTGTTATTTGGTCACATACTGGCCTTCTAGCCTTGTACATATTATAAATGTACAGCCTTGGTCAAAAGGAGGACTGGATGGGAAGTAAATATCCATAGAGAAGCTGAAAATAGAATCAAGTTCTCTAGGGACTGTAACTATCTTTGACATTCCAAAAGATTAACATTCTATTGAAATGACCATACTCTCTCAAGATAATGGCCATAAATGGAAATGTAGAAAATAGGAACAGGAAATGCATCAATTATCTATTGGCTGTTTTAAAGCTCCAGAGTCACAATGCCCTTCAAGTTCTTTATAGAAAATCAAAATACCAAAACTTGAAAAAAGTTGTCTTAAATTCATAAGGTCAAAAATTCAATCCTTTCATAAGTAATAGCCAAATGATATTGAATTTGAGAACTGTTAATCCTTCACTCCACAGCTGATTTCCAACAATAACATATAATTATTCCTTCATATTAAGTAACAAAATAATTTATTTTCCCTTCAGGTATCTAGATTAATATAGAAATTTTAAGTCAGTCTGCTGATGTATGCAAGGTTTTTTTTTTCTTCTCCATTTGTATCTCTTGGAAGAAACAACAAAAAAAGCAAAGAACACAATATAAAGAGGAAAAGGATGTGTAGTAAGACATAAAACAAGGCTTTTCTACCTTTTACCACAACCATCTTTCCTATCTTTTTTCTTTTTTTACTCTTTTCTAACTTTTGTAATATATATTTTTATTTTTCTCCTTTTATTCTTTATTCATTTAAGTCTTAGATCAATTAAATTCACTATTCAACAAGGCATAGGAGGAAAGTAATAAACTTTTTACTATAATTTACAAGAATTTTTTTCCTCCAATGAATAAAATTCTATTGATAAAGGAAGTCCATCAAATTACTAAGGGGGTCTGTGACACAAAAAGTTTAAAAACTCTTCTTTGAGGTTCATTACCATATTGCATCAGAAATGAAAAGGATAGTTGAGATTATCTAGTTTGACCTAAAACTACCATCATTTTACATTTTGGGAAACTAGTACTCTAAAAAGTTAAGCAACTTGTTTAAAAATCACACAACTTGAAAATAGAAAAGCCAAAATATAGAAAATATTAACTTCTGCTTCCATTTCTTGATTGTCAGAAGCTAGGGAAACATATAAAGAAGATGCTGGCTCCAGGATTATCATTTGCTGCTGTCCATGATCCTACCAGCACTGTGTTCTCTCTTAATCCATTCAATACAGTTGCTTTTGGAGGGTATTAGGTATTTATTTGTTTGTTTATTTAATTTACAGGGGAAAGTGAATAAGTAGAAGTCATGCTTAAAGCACTATTTAGAATCAGTTTCTGATCTCTTAGTTATTGCATTCTTTCTAACAGATGTCTAAAAATCATATTTTGAACACAAGTCTTTTTGCTTTGGAAAGCTTACATAATCATTTCCTTTGCAACACAGGTATGATAATTTCACTTAAACTAAAATTGTCCAAAAAGCACAAAACAATAATTAAGCAAAAAATTTAATAAAAACGGATATAATGCCAAAAAGACACAATAATAGAGAAGAGACATCAGCAAGTCTCCATGTGTGTGCATGTGTGTATGTGTGCGTGTTATGAGTAGCTTAATTGAAGTTACTGAGGAAAGAGTGGCTCAAGCTTCTGAGCATATTGATTTATTAAGCAATATATGGCAATTATATAACAAATTAGGATCGGGTCTCCTCAGCTTGACCCTGGACTCTGAATATAGGAGGAGACAGATTTTTATATGTCAAAAGAACAAAATTAACAGGATACAAACCAAGAAACAAAATTAAGCAAACCAATTTCTAATTGGGGTTAAAAATTAAGTTTTCTTGTTGGGGGTGGGGTGAACAGGTGCAATTCCTTGAAATCAGAAAAAAAAAATGTCCCACTTCCCCTATCCCCCAAGTGTCAGCATTGAATCAAAAGAATAAGAAAACAGTAACTGACTGACCATAATAGGGGCAGTTTTCAGATAAGATATATGGGTTACTTGAGATTTATAGTTGTGAGAAAAATCCTTATATTAGTCTTCAGATCTTCCTGGGTTTCTAACCAGCAAAATCAAGACCCTTAGTTAAATGTCTCTAAGCAAAAGGTAGTTGTAGTCCTGCTTCCCAGTCACAAAGGACTTGGCTCAAATAATTTAATAAAATTTTCTCATAACTCCCATAATTCAATAAAGTTGCTTACAAGACAGAAATTCGACGACCCATAATTGATCAACGATAGAACTGAGCTAACTCCAGAACTGAGTACCAAGATGGAGTCAAGGTGGTTCACTCATTTCCCACATTTGACATCATCACCATCCCAGAACATAAGTCTATATTCCTGTTTCTCATGACTGAGCAATATTACTAACAAAGCAAAACAAATGCTATAGCAATTAGTTGAAGTCATCTCAAAAAATAATCAATCTCTATCTATACAAAGCAAAAAATGAAAGAATTAGGGGTTGTGGTTAAGAATGAAAAGACTGATTAACAAGAGAGGCTAAGATGTAAAAAACAACATATGATCCCAAAAGAATCATTTTTATCTTTGAAATGTGGTCAGGATCATAAATTAGGGCACACATTAACAGTTACCATCTAAGAGTATAAGCCACACAAAATTCTACCAGACTAGTATTATCATCAATAGTTCAACACCTTTCTGGTCTGTATTAGAATTGTTAGGGGAATTTTTACAGTAATAAGCTAACATGGTTAGCATTCTCACAATTAAATTAGTATTTCTTATATGTGTTATCCCATATATACTAAGAAAGTTGCTTAAAATGAGAAACTAAGGCAGCAACAATTCCTTTCTTGGACTCAGTGACCCATCACTGACGGGGGGAGACAAAGTCTCATTCATCAACTGTCCCATTCATGGACAACCTAGAACTAACTGAATTGGTATTTCTTTATATCAGAAATTTGAATCTTCTGAGGATAGACAATTCCCATTGGTATTAAGAGAATTCCCCCAAATATAGAAGCTCTGATACTAAATGTGACAAATATATTTTATTTATCTTTTTCAACTATAAAAATAAGTAAATACCAGTCATAGGTTGAGTCTTCAAAGAAATTTTCTAGATATTTTAATCTTTAAACCTTTACTTCATCAAAATGCATTAGACAACTACAAAAAAAGTTGAGAATCACAAAAAGACAAATACCCAAATTAATCACTTATGCTAATGAATTAAATGAAAAATTACAAACCTTTCATTGCTTTTGAAGTTCCCATGACTCTTACGAAAGTAATAGTTATATAATGCCATGGTGCTAAATCTCTATATTTTTCAGTAATATTTCAATTAGCATAGTCAATATCTCCACTAAAGTCTTTCCCCAGTAACATGTTATTACATGAACAAATATTAACCTTGAGGGCAAATCGTAGAGTTAGTTTGAAGCGTAGTCTCCTAGAGCATAATATATACAAGGGAATACCAAGGGAAACCTTGAAAGTATCACTTTGATATAAAGGCACATATTTTAAATGCTAGAAATTTCTGTTCTATAAGATATGTAGGTATTTTAAGATAAATCACATGTACTAAATGAGGGTTCCAAGACTCCAGTGGCTAGCAATTGGCCTTCACGGACAAGCAATAACAAAAAAAAAATTTAATCTCTGTATCTGTTAAATGTTCATTAATTTAAAGTTTAGACAAATACTTCTATACATTAAACTATAAAACAAACATAAGGAGAAAAGGGCATAAAGTAAAAATTTATCTGTAACTTAAGTGTTTTTGAAACTGAGGGAGAATAAGAACTAAGTAATTAATATCTACTTTATATACACTTGCTTTACAATTCAGAAATTCTCTGAAAATATACCTAAAACTATCATTTAACTTTAACAAACAGTAAATAATAATTTTTCATAACTGAATGAAATAGAAAGTACTACACAATGTGTATTACACTATTTGAAACACTCAGAATTACTATGATGAAATCACCTATTTTTGCTTGTAATGGAGTATGTTGCATGAATAACACATTCCACTTCAATTGTGACATTTATTCATTTATTCAGTGAATCTTATGAGCAAACCACAGTTCCAGGATCCTAGAAAAAATATGGAAAGCTAGTCAGTGCCACCATGGAGTTCACAATCTATAAAACATACAAAAGATAATGCAAAATGAAATATGATTAATTGCACAAAATAGGTTAAAAGAAAATGCTGTGCTTAGTTTGAGAAGGAAGCTTTATCAATGACAGAGAGAATCATGCAAAAGCTTATTCAAAAAATATTTATCTCAGTTTTTAAAAGATGTTAGTAGCTCAACAAAATGAATTGACAATTCTAGATAAAGGGAAATTTTAGGCACAAGACCCTATGTAAGTAAATGTATGGATATAGTAGAGAAAGAGGATATATACAATTATAGTGTAAGAGAGGGTGTACCAAATTTTGGAGGGTGTTAACATCCATCCTGAGAAGTTTAAATTTCTTGTATAGGTATTCATGACATAATGAAGAAATCTCATAAGAAGACTAACATGAAGAGATATGTATGTATGTATGCTAGACTATAATATAGCAGGGGGATAAAATGGATTGGGGGATGGAAACTGAACAGAAAAGAAAATATCTTGATTTAAATTTTTCTGATCTTGTTTGATAAACTTTTCATGCACAGATGCTTCATACATTCTTAGAAATATGTTTAAAGGCTTATATTACAATTTCTACACTATTATTTCTGATTATGTTTTAATTATAATCTAATTGAAAGAGACTCATACTAAAACAACATACATTTAAATCAAAAATCAAGAGATGGAATGTATCATATATATATACATACACACACACACTGAGGAAACAGAGCCCAAAAAGATCATTTCTAATCCAAGTGCATGTAGCTAATGACTATCTGAGAGAATTGTAAATCAGATCTTCCTCATTCCAAATCCTTTCTCCTCTCCTAGATTATGCTCTCAGTAAAATACCTATCTCAGAAGGTTATAAAATTTTTCTCTTTCAAGAAACATTGTATTTCTTCATTTATTTTACTGAAGCTTTTTTTTTATTTAAAGTCAAGTAGGCATAAGCAAGATCAGAACAAATTAAGAACATTATAATTTATCATCATATCATCATGAATGTCCATTTTATATGACCAATGTCTTAGAAGTATGCTTAATTAAAATAGCCACTCACATTTTAGAAAACCTCTAAGATATCAGAAACTTACAATGACAAGTGTTTATGTCCACAAGTACTTTGTGCTTTTTTCATTGGATTAAAAAATTAACAGGTACAAGAGTTGGAGTTGAAGCAGGGAAAAAAAAAAAACTTAAATGACTTTTCTTCCTTTTTACCACAGCTTCAATTTTGTTGTGGAAGGAAGCAAGCAAGAATCTCACCCACCATAATGTCCACAAAATTATAATCAAAAAATGAGTAGCTAAACTGGAAAAAAAAAAAAAAGCATTCTCAAGACCACTGCTGAGGATGGTAGCAGCATTGGCATCTTACAAAGCAAACAACATTTTTAATAACTTTTTATATTGTAGCAGATATATAATTAATAAGTACTACTTCTCCAAGCAAAAAGGAAAGAGGGAAATAAGTAAGCCTTGGAGTCATAGGAACTGATAAAGATCAAACTGGAAAAATGCACTTTTCTGTAGTAGGTATCTAAGATATAGTGGAGACATCCTTCCTGATAGAATCTGTTTGATTCATCCTATTGCTGTTTGTAAATCACAGAAGGTTTTATTGACACACCCTTGTTTTATTTACTCAACTCCAGAAGTTTTATTATCTGGGGAGAGAGAAGATCTCTTTCCTAAATCTCCATAGCCTCCATCAATAAATATTTTCTACAGCCAATTTATTACCTTTAAAAAACTTGTAAGCTGTCAATATTCAAAAAGACAAGTTATCTGCCCTCAAATATTTTGAAAATCATCTTATGAAATAAAAGTTGATGAAAAGGAAAGTAAGCACAGCAACAACAAGATTACATAATGATCAACTCTGATGGATGTGGCTCTTTTCAATAATGAGTTGATTCAAACCAATTCCAAAATTGTGATGGAGAGAGCCAGCTGCACCCAGAGAGAGGACTATGGGGATTGAATGTGGATCACAACATAATATTTTCACCTTTTTTGTTGGTATTTTGCTTGCTTTTTGTTTTCTTTCTCATTTTTTCCTTTTTAATCTGCTTTTTCTTGTGCAGCATGATAATTGTAGAAATATGTATAGAACAATTGCACATTTAACATATATTGGATTACTTGCTGTCTATGGGGAGGGGGAGGGGAAGGAGAAGAGAAAATTGAATATTGAAATGAATGCTGAAAACCATTGTTGCATATATTTTGAAAATAATAAGCTATTATTTAAAAAATAAAAAAGGAGGAAGAGGAGGAGAGAAAGAGGAGGAAGAGGAAGGAGGAGGAAGGAGAAGGGGGAAAGATAGGAAGGGGGGAAGGAGGGGGAAGAGGAAGAAGATAAGGGAGAAGAGGGAGAAAAGGAGGGGGAGGAGAGGGAAGAGGGAAGAGGAAGAAAAGGAGGAGGAGGGAGAAGAAGAGGGGAGAAAAAGAGGAGGAATAAAGGAGGAAGAGGAGGAAAAGGGGGGAGGAAGAAGAAGAGGAAAAGAGGGGAAGGAAGAGGAGAAAGTAAGCATGTAAAGCAGTAAATTATCCATACTGAATGTAAGTTAATGAGTGGACAGAGTATTCTGAGAAGGAAAAGTTCCATGAACATGCTCTTTTGGAGATAGAAAACAGAGGCAGAAAAACACTATGCGGGAGAAATGCTCTGCTTTTCATTGTACAAGGGCTGAGAAGATTTCATATCTCTTTTAACTCTAAATCCCAAGATGTCATGGTAATATAACTGATTCAATAGGAAGAGCAGTATTAATATTTTAAATAATTCATAATTTCAACATTGTGAAACTTTATTACAGCCCCTTTATATATTAATAGACAATTTAATGAGTTTCTCTAATTTTTTTTTAAAAAACTATTATTATCTGGTGACTACCTTTCTGGTCATCAGAATCTCAGCTTTTAGCTAGATTGATACATAGTTCAGATTACAGCCAAATATTCCACTACCAGGGCTATACTGAATGAAAAGATGTTAAATCCTGCCTGAGCATATATCTTCCTGGCCTCAGTTTCAGGAACCCAGAATCAACAAGGTATCAAAGAACAGTGAGGAAATCCTTCAATGTCAGAAAGGCATTAATGTTGTAGTTTTTTAAAAACAAGACTTTTTTTCTGTTACTAATCATCTCACCCAAAGTACTGCAAGAGAACCATTTCATAAGAATGTAGTGATCCTTAGATAGACAGGTACTGGAAATAATAATAAGTTAGATTTAGAGTTAGAAGAGCTGAATTTGAATCATGACTATAATACTACCTCTGAGATTTTGGACAAGACACTTAACCTCTTAGTTCTCTAAACTATAAAGTGAGGGGGTAATGAACTAGATGACCTTTATAACATCTCTTTCAACTCTAAAATTATGATTCTAAAACAGCAAAAATTATCAATCTAATCAATAAAATGCTTTTTAAAGGTAAGATAAAATCCAAACCAAGATAAAAGATTAATTCATTTTCTAAGTTATTCTTCCAAAAAATGCTGGCTATAAATAGCAACAGTATTTCTTTTCACATGAAATTTCCTAGTGGTAAATTGAAAAAGAGAATAAAAAGAAACTCTGAAATTTAAAATATAGACTTATGTTCTAGTATTGTGATATTCTTCAGTGTTTTGAAGAGCAAAATGTGGGGAAGGACATATTTGTTAGGGTAGGATGTTAGCAACTGAATCCACAATATAATGCCCATATTTTCCTCCAATTTTCAAATTTCATCATCATAATATTTAACTAATGCATTGTCAAAACCAATGGTTCTGAACCTTCTTAAATGGAAGTCATTAGTATAGGTAAATATTTCTCTTCCAAAGAGTTTAGCAATTTAGTCATCCTGTTTAGTAATTTGTTGAAAAAATCAGGCAGTAGAATGAAATAACCATTATATGAATTCAAAAAGTAATTTAGATTCTTTCACTATCAATATTTATTGAGCACTGCTGGCATGTTCAACTGTACAGAGAAAGAGAATATGCAACATAATTGGAAAAGCAAGCAGGGTCAAGAGATTATGTAAAGACTCAGAATTTTAGAATTGTAAAAAACCTTAAAAGTTACTACCACCTTGTTGAAAAGGTGAAGAAAAGACACATCTTGAGGAGGAGATATTAAAACATAATAAAAAGCCTGAGGAAGATAAAATAGTGAAGAGAAATAGTTTGGTGCTAAGGACAAGGAGAAAGAAAGAAAAGAAACAAATAAAATAGGAAGGAAGGAAGGAAGGAAGGAAGGAAGGAAGGAAGGAAGGAAGGAAGGAAGGAAGGAAGGAAGGAAGGAAGGAAGGGAGGAGGAAGGAGGAAGGGAGGAAGGGAGGGAGGGAGGAGAGGAAGGAGGAAGGAGGGAGGAGGGAGGGAAGGAGGAAGGAAGGGAGGAATAGAGGAAGGGAGGAAGGGAAGAAGGGAGGAAGGGAAGGAAGGGAGGAAGAGAAGGAAAGGAGGAAGAGAAGGAAGGGAGGAAGGGAAGGAAGGGAGGAAGGGAAGGAAGGAAGGGAGGGAGAGAGGGAAGGGAGGGAGAGAAGGAGGGAGGGAGGAAATAGGACTTGGAATAATATGGAATGTAAGAAGCACCTTTCCCTTTCTTTCTCTGAGAGAAATTTGTTGCCATTAATAAGGTATATGGAAAATGCATTAAATAAAGCATCTTAAAATTCCTGCCATAACTGGAAAGAAAAGAAAAAAATAACAAAGAACTGTCCCCAGAGTTGAGTAACAATGAACTGTATTTATAATGAGCCTCTCTCTTCAAGATCCAGTGATTTATATGCCTATCTTTTAGAATTCAGGCTTTTAGAATTCTCAGTCTTGGATTCAATCCACTAGTCAACAGTATCCCTATTTAGATGTGCTTATGAAATGAATCTTGAATTCAGAATACACTGATGCCACACTTGGCAAAATGGCTTCTGAATAATGGCAATATTCACCTTATGAATAGTATATACCCAAAGACTTTTTTTTTGAAGAATGCCTTTATTGAACCATTTACCACTGAGTTCTAAACTGAAGACAAGAGGTAGGAAAATCCAGGTGTGTGAGGTTATTAGTAGAGAAAATTTTTAGTAAGTATATTTCTTCTAATAGTATATAATTTGCAAAGTTGCTGCCAATCTAATCTTAGAAAGTTGCCTTGGATACCAAGAGATTAAATTACTTACCCCAGGGTCACCTAGCCAGTATGTGACAGGTGAAACTTATATGCAGTCTTTATAATTCTAAGTCTGTTTTTCTATCTATTATACCATGCTACCTCCAAAATCACAGATATCAAGCTTATATAGTCTGCCTATATGTAATAATCAAATATTATTATTCACTTAAAATAATCAATGATAATATATCAATGAATATGTTTGGGTTCCACCAAAAGCCCCCATAATGCATGCCCCCCACATACATACATAAATGCACACACATATTCTAAACCTTGGTTTTGGAATCCAAATGACTAGGTTTGAAGGCTAGCTCTGCATCATTTATAATCACAAGACAAGTGACATTAGCTTTCTGGGTCTATTGCTTCATAAATAAAATGAAAGGACTAGATTAAGATAATTTCTAATGTTTCTTTCAGACATAAATTCTATGAACTGACATAGTCAGTAAGCATTATTTACTGATTAGCCTGACACCAAATAAAAGGTGCAAACACTCTTTTCCCAGAACTTCTGAATAAAACAGTAGATATGTGGGAAACTTATTTTGTCTCGTTTTGTCAATACATTGAGAAGAAAAAATTATAATTGCCTTTAGAATATTTAAAGTGGCTTCTTCTAAGGCAACTAGGAAGTGTGAAAAACAGTGCTGAAGACTGAATTAGGAAGACCTGAACTCAACTCCTTCCTCAGAAACTATCTGGGTGACTTTGAACAATCTCACACTCTCTGTCTTATTTTCTCATCTTTAATATGGGGATTATAGCAGCCTCTACCTCTAAGGTAGTTGTGGAAATCAAATGAGTTTATATGTAATGGGCTTTTCAAACTTTAAAGTATTCTAGAAATGATCATCAGAGTTTGATGATGATGATGATGATGAAACAAGGAAGAAAAACAAACTATAGTTGAAAAAAACCTTTTCTTATCTGTTTATAATTCAGTCTCATCTACATACCACTGTGAAGTAAAACTGAACACAGTAAATGAGAAAGCAGACTGATAACATTTCATTCATTTAAGTAAAACTGACTTTAATCAATAGTCAGTGGTTTCTGTTGCCACTACAGGGAAGCTATGAATGTCAGATGTAGGAAAACCAAAAGCTTAGAACAAAGTGTCAATTTCCCTTTTGTTTTCTTTCTTTTTTTTGAACTCCATTCATTTTCATTAATAGTAACAAATTTAGATTTTTAATGGCACATTTTTTATGTTTGTACTTCCTACCTTTTCCAAGAAATCTGATTCTCTGCTAACTTTCCATACATTATAACATACATAGCAGAAGAAAGTAATTCTTCACCAAATTCATTAAATCAGAGGTGGGAGAAATTTTAGAAATTACATAGTACAGCCCACTTATTAAATGAGGAAACTTGGACGTATGGTCATGAACTTTTTGCACTCACACAGAAAGTTAATGACAAATGCAGAATTAGAACCCTAACTCTTGAACTTCCAAACATTTTCACATAAAAATATGTCACATTCAGTCCTGTTCTTTGAAAAGTATATAATAAGATAGACTCAAAGATTATTATAAAGCCACCAGTCCATGGCTATTTCAAAACCAGTTTGTGCTTCCTGTAATCTAGAAATAGCAAATATATAGGTATCTATATGTATTTATCCATCCATCTATCCATGTAGAGAAAAATATTGCAATAGTACTTTATAGCTCCTGGATTTGAGAAAGCATTAGGAAAGTCAATTGTGGGAATATAAAGGAGATAGAAAGAAGGAAATCATGAAACACATTAATTATTTTTTATTTCTGATGGCTATGTAAAACATCCAAAATAAATGTAATTTGTTAGAAAAGATTTAATTATTAAAAGATACCTTCTAAGCTTCAAAGATTAGGAAAAAATTACAATGAAAGTTTTAATGACTCAAAGAATAATGACTGCAAAGTAACAATAAATAACATCTTGTCACAAAATGGTTTTTTTGGTTGATATTATTGCTATTGTTGTTGGTTTGTTTTGTTCTCTCCCCTGTCCCCTGACCAGCATTTGGGATACAGTTTTTCCCCAAAGTTCTCATAAAAATTCTGATTGTTTTCTCTTCTTATTATAATAGTTTCTATCTATGTGGGGCTGGAGAAGTACATAAAGTACTTTGCACATATTTTTCAATTAAGTCCCTAAAAAACTAAATTGTTAACGTTTTTATTAGCTTATCATTGGCTCTTTATTATCAATACATGTACAATTCTATCAGTGCAAAGTTAACTGAATATATTATTCACGAACTTAGGAGATGGTGATCCCATTGGGACAGCAATTTATTTCCCAAATACTTAGTTAATTTATACAAAGATAGATGAAAGAGAGGACAATAGATTTAAGTAGAGCTCCCTTAATTCAAATTCAGTTAAGGAAAGGAAAAGAGACAGCTGTTTGGGGGAAGGGAGTGATTAAACAACACTGAAATTGGCAAATATATCAGCTTCAACTCAATGAGCACATGTTCTTACAGACAACTAAAGGCAATAAATTCCTGTATCAAATTTTTATTTTAGTTAATGTTCATATTGTCTGAAAAAATGATTACCATACATTGACAATAAAGGAACTGATAAGAGCTCAGGATCTAATAGTAATCAAAACATCAGCTACATATATTATTGAGTTTAAATCCAAACTGTAGCATGAAAGCAGCATAAGAAATTCACATCAAGCACAGAAGGCAAATGTCTGGACCTGGACATTTATTACTATATTGATATTTGTAAGTTTTTTCTAAAAAGCAAAAATGTTCCTTATGGACTAACCATGGAACAGTGACCTTTTCCAACCACTGCAATATGTGTATTTCTTCACTACAATTGCTATATGTTAAAATCACATTGAAAATCAATAGCATATGACACATTTATTGTATAATTTTAGGGTGATGAATGGCTCACCATTCATAAGCACCATATATTACTATAAAATTTCAGTCCTTTGCAGTCTATTGGACAAACAATACAAGTTTGATTCACATTTCTTCCCTTTGCATTTTTCAACTGTTATTCATTTACACTTGGCCTCTAGGTAATTGTGCAACTTCAACTTCCAAAATTCATAATCCACTATCCTTCATCAAAGCAGAAATTCATCACAGCTTTGAAAGAAGTATAACTATGACAGCAAGGGGTATTGATAAACTGGCAGCACTCAGCTGATACCTTAGCTTCTCTGTCATTTAAGTCTTTTAGGAGGGGAAGAAGAGTAAGAAAAAAATGAAAGCAGACCGAAGGATTCATGGATTGTTATTTATTCAGTAGATGTCATGAATTCATGCCATAACTAAAATATAAATACAAGTGTATTTCTAAACAAATAACACTGTGCACCTCCATTTATCCAATACTCTATGATTGTCAGGCTGCATTTGTTGTTGATCTACAGAAACTGTCTCTCCTTGTTTCCAGAAAAAAAGAAAAGAAATATATGACTAGAACACAGCATATTTTACCTTTCAAATCTGTGGAGGAAGAAGAAATTTGTGACCAAAG
This sequence comes from Sarcophilus harrisii, assembly GCF_902635505.1. NCBI lineage: Eukaryota > Metazoa > Chordata > Mammalia > Dasyuromorphia > Dasyuridae > Sarcophilus > Sarcophilus harrisii. The sequence continues at coordinate 396,988,167 of NC_045426.1, forward strand.
AAGAACTAGAGATCATTATTTATCACAAAATAGATCATTTTTATTATATTAAGTTAAAAAAGTTTTTGTACAAATAAAACTAATGCAGATTAGATTAGAAGGGAAACAATAAACTGGGAAAACATTTTTACATTCAAAGGTTATGATAAAGGCCTCATTTCTAAAATTATAATAGTTCAAGCCATTCTCCAATTGATAAAGGGTCAAAGGAAATGAACAATTTTTAGATGAAGAAATTGAAACTATTTGTAGTCATATGAAAAGGTGCTCTAAATCACAATTGATTAGAGAAATGCACATTAAGACAGCTCTGAGATACCACTAGACACCTGTCAGATTGACTAAATTGACAGGAAATGATAAGGACCAATATTGGAGGGGATGTGGGAAAACTGGGACACTGATACATTGTTGGTGAAACTGTAAGCAGATCCAACCATTCTGGAGAGCAATTTGGAATTATGTTCAGAAAGTTATCAAACTGTGCATAACTTCTGATCCAGTGCACTTATATCCCAAAGAAATCTTAAAGGAGGGAAAGGGACCCAAGTGTGCAAAAATGTTTGTGGCAGGTCTCTTTGTAGTGGCAATAAACTGGAAATTGAATGGATGCCCATCAGTTAGAGAGTGGCTGAATAAATTGTGGTTTATGAATATTATGGAATATTATTGTTCGGTAAGACACAACCACCCGGATGATTTCAGAGAGGCCTGGAGAGACTTACATGAATTGATGCTGAGAGAAATAAGCCAAACCAGAGATCATTATACAAGGCAACAAGAAGACTATATAATGATCAATTCTGATGGACGTGGCTCTCTTCAGTTAATGAGATGATTCAAACCAGTTCCAATTGTTCAGTGATGAAGAGAGCCATCTACACCCAGAGAGAGAAGCCTGGGAACTGAGTGTGGAACCCAACATAGCATTCTCACTCTCTCTTTTGTTGTTTGCTTGCATTTTGTTTTCTTTCTCAGTTTTTTTCTTCCTTCATGATCTGATTTTTCTTGTGCAGCAAGATAACTGTATGTTTTAACATATCTAACATGTATTGGACAACCTGTCAACTAGGGGACGGGGTGGGGGGAAGGAAGGGAAAATTTGGAACTAAAGGTTTTGCAAGGGTCAGTGTTGAAAAATTACCCATGCATATGTTTTGTAAATAAAAATCTTTAATTAAAAAAAGAAAAAGAAAAGAAAAATGAGATGAGAATGATTCATATTTTCTTAGGAGTAAGGCAGAGAAGAGCTCTTAACTTCTAAGGTCCAAACTGAAGTTACATATATATATATATATATATATATATATATATATATACATATTATATATATATATATATATATATTATTTATTATAGATATATATATATATATATATATATATATATAAACAACTAAATAGCACCACAAGGAAATATTAATAAGAATGATGACTACCTTGAAGACATGTAACACCTCACTACCTACCTCAACAATGAAATCAAATAAGTTTCATCATGGCAGGGTCTAAAAGGAATAAATAGAGGCTTAAGCAAAATCATGTAATTGAATGTCATATGCAAGCATAAAATAGAGTCAGTTTTCCTAGTGAATGGAGAACTAGCCTTGGAATAAGAAAGTTTGTGGCCTAGATGGGTGACCCTGGCAAGTCATTTTATCTCCAGTGGTCCTGAGCATTCTCTAAAATTATAAAATAAAGAGTTGGAGAGCTAAGTGTTGATTGGTCTCAGAAAAAGAATTTCACACTTAAATGTAGTGCACCAGTGAAACCATAGGTCCAATTATTTTTAATGAGTTTCATTAAGTTAAGGGAAAGGGTTAAGTGTATTAGTGGGGTGAACAGAAATTAGAACTCTCAGATTCTATCAGTCAGCATATGCCCAAAGTTCTAATTAGCCTAATTTGTTTGAAGAGTTTTCTCAAATATGTAAAAATTCAGAAAATATTCCAATGAAAGAAAATTTTATAATGTACAATATGATGGCAATGACTTGTTCCATTCCCATTCACCCCTGAATAACCACTTCTAGAATAAAGACATACAGTTATTTAAAAGGAGTGCAATGAATGAGCAAAAATGACTGAGAACGAAGGATGCTGTTTTCACAAAGTATAAAAAATAGGGAGGTTTTTTTAATGGTTAAGAGACTACCATCTCTGCTAAAGCAAGAGCCTTCTTTCTTCCAAGAAGGGATAATAAAGGTGCTTGAAGATATCCTTCTCCTCTTTCCAAAGTGCCAAATGAAGTGGTCCTTAAAATTGAATCAAAACAAAGAAGATAAAGGATCTGGACAGGCAGTGTCAGGATGAAGAAGCATAGATAGGCTTTGATCATTACCATTAAAAGAATGTCTCTGTTATATTATAAACCCTTTAAAGATGTTCAGAAGTTGGAGAATAGAAGAATGCAATAGAGATGAAAAGGAGAGAAAGAAGGCCATTATGTGAACTATGCAATAGTTATTAAGTTCATCCTGTAGATCAAAGGCTCAATCTTATTTTTTCTATGTCATGGGCTCCCCTTTGGCAATACTAGTGAAGTCTGTAGTGTCCTCAGAAGAATGATTTAAAATTCATAAAATAGAATAGCATTTCTAAGAAAATCAATCATATTGCAATATACTAATTAAACATTGTTGTTGTTTTTTAACTTCATAGATTACAATTTAATTTGGACTTTGAAGAGAAAATAATTGGGTTCAAATGAAGGATAAAATAGATATACTCAAAATTTTAGGATAATTCCTTAAGAAGGAAGGGAAAAAGAAAGAAGAGATAACTAATGGCGATTGGTGACTTCCTGCTAAAAATTAATGAAAAATCTATCTGTTGAATTTAGCATCAAAACAGAATCATTATCTTTTCCTCTAAACTTATCCATTTTCCTAACTTCCTCACATCTATCAAGACCATCAAGAACTTTTGTAAACTTAGTGTCATCCTACATTATCCCCTTATCTTCCTTTTCCAAATGGTTGAAAAATCCTAAGAATTCTACCTCCAAATACCTATGCACAAAATTGTTTCTTTCCTCTCCCAAGTACATGACCGCAATTCAAGACTTCCTCATCACCTCAAATCCATGGAACAGAATGAATTACATTTTTAAAAGGCTTGCTTTGATCTGTATCTGTGCTTGAATAGTAGGTGCATTAGAAAATAAACAGGGTATTTCAGCCTTATTTCAGTGTTCCCTCATACCTCCTCCCAAAAAAAGACTTATTAAGCATTATTTCTCTTTAAGTATTCTATGTTGTAGATTTAAGGCATACATATATATGTATATATACACATTTATGTGTGTGTATGTGTGTGTATGACTAGAAATATATCCTACTCTACTCTTCTATCATCATATCTATCTGGAGTAGTACATCAAGTCTGATTAAATTTTAGAAAAACTTTTGATAAATTTAGAAACATCCAAACATCCAGAGGAAAGAACCTAAGATAATGAAGCTTTTGAAGATTATTCACCCAAGGACAAAATAAAGGACATAGAGATATATGTCCAAGGCAGGAAAAAAGAAAATGTGAAGAAATAGTTCATTTTTTCAAGTCTTTTTAACAGCTAGCACATAGAAGATAGCATCAACATTTCCTACAAAGCCCCAGCTCAATTTGTGGGAATTTCACAGACAAATTTCATATTAATGCAAAGGACAAAATCCTCACTGAAAGTCTGGGAGGAGATGCTGAATGACAACTTCTTAGATACTATGCACTGGGGAATTTTTTGGTCATGGTTTGCAGATTGGAATAGATGCTTCTAGGATCTATCCCTTTCAACTCTGAAATTGCATGATTCTTTGTGTTTATGCGTGTGAGTGTGGAGAGATATTAAAGTTCTGAAATTTAGATTTTTTTCTGAAAAGCAAAATTACTTGCCCTTCTACTAGTAAAACTCTGTGGGCACCTATTATTATTTTAGGATAGAGAATGACAACCCACATTCTCATTTCTCTAAAAAGCACTTCAATGTTTTCCTGGCTGGAAATCAAATCTTTTTGACCTTTTTTAATACTGCTTTCCCCCTATACACAAAGAAAATCATTTAGACATGTCAAATGCTGATTCACTCCCAGCATTATTATTTCAAGTTCCTAATATCAACTAAAGAACTATGTACACATGGATGAAGCATACCTTCATTGTATATTCAATGACATTTATTGATGTTCTAGCTAGAGAAAATGATGACTATTATGTATCATAATTCATGAAGATGCTTGTCTTGTTCGTGCATGATTCTACTTTTGAAAGGATCTTCTTTGATATCAGAACTTTGCCCACTCCTAAACTTTCCAATAAGTCTCCTAAGACAACTATTATTATAGCCATCAAATACTAACGTTGAAATATTGGACAATCACGTTTAATCTAGGCTCAAAACAAAAAGAACCAAAACACTGACAATGTAAGTAGAATTTTAAAATTTTGTTAGTTCTACCAATTCATATAAGAATAAGTACTTCTTTGCATACACTCTGATCCTGACTCCTTTGTCAATGAAAATGGTCTGTAGTTTTTAAATTAATTTATTGATTTTACTGATTATTTTTTCCTTTAAATTATTTTACAAGGGATGATTTTCTGAGAGGAGGAAAAGAAGAAGAGGACTAATGGAAAATCTAGTCAGGTAAAAACAAAACATAATATGAATTTATTTTTAAAAGAATTAGCATTTCTCACCTCTTCAGTAAATCATTATTAACATCTACCATACCTACTTAAAAACTTGCTAGTGCCTTTTTCATTTATCTTTATCACTCTAAAATCCAGCCCTTGTCAGCAATTCTGTCTTCCTTCCTAAACTTTCATCTATTTCCAACTCAGCTCTGTACCTTTTCTAGACTCATCTCATCACTGCCTTTCCTTTCACTAGTCACTCCCATTGCTCTCTGGGGTGTAACTGTTCTACTGTCTGTAAACTGCCTTACACTCTTTAGAACTTCTTACTTATATCCTGACTTTAATGAAGTCTCAGATAGGAAGATTTACAGTCAAATAATACCAGGCTATAGAAATGCCTCTTTAACAAAGTAGAGGAATATATCTAACGGCTCCCTATTCCTTACTGCTAAAAGTTCAAGGGCTTCCACAAGCTTCTACCATCTTGTTTTTTTCTGCTTTTGTGTTTTCTGCCTTTAAGGATTACTTTTTTCTAGAATGCCTTTCCTTTTGAGCCTGAATGCCATGCTTATAATGGTTTTCTTCCTCTTGGTAATCTTTTAATTTCTTAAATTTTAAATTCTTTTAAATACATAAAAGCCCAATTTAAATGTTAGTTTTCTCAAAAATCCCTAGGTCTTCCCTAAAACCATTGATCTTAAGATTCCCTAACCCAATTGTATAGAAAGCTCTTTGTACTGCATTTCTTAAGTATATTTAGTATTGAATGCTAGTTTTATCTTCCTGGAAATAGGGATGGGCAGCTAAGTGGGTAAAGCTGTGCCTGGAATCAAGAAGATTCCTCTTCCTATGTTCAAATCTTGGCTATGTAACCCTGAGCAAGTCATTTAACCTTGTTTGCCTTAGCTTATTCATCTATAAAATGAGATAGAGAAAAAAAGAAAGCAAACCATTCCACTATTTTTGCCAAGAAAGTCCAAAAATACAAAAAGTTGTACTTCATCAAAAAATGGCTAAATAACAAAGGGATAGAGATCATATCAGTCAACAAGCATTCATTAAATATGTGTATTATGCCAGGCACTAGACTAAATGCTGGGGATATAAAGAAATAGAGGAAACAGTCCCTACTCCCAAGAACTCACTTTTTAATAAAATATAAATCATGGAATTATTAGGAACAAGAAACACACAGAGTAGATGGGAAGTAAAATCAGAAGCAAAGGGGGGACATTTGGCAGAGTTAAGGACAAAGAAATGGAAAAGGTGATATTTCAGGTGAGTGAAGAAATAAAGTGAGATACAAATAAGGGGATGTGGAGAGACTGCATTTCAGACGAAAGAAACAAGTTCAAAGGCATGGAAATGAGAGAGAGAGTGCCCATGGAACAAGAAATAAGCCAGTGAAGCTAAATCATAGAAAGTGCAGAGAGAAATAAAAGGAAAAAAAGGAATAGAAAGAGGAATGGTCAAAGTAGTGAAAAGCTTTAAATGCCAAACAATTGCCTTTAGAACCAAACTTCATGTTTGTCCTAGAGCTGTGTTACATAGTACCCAATAAACTATAAGTGCATGATAAATTTTTTACATTGATGCCATAATATCCCTGATATTTCCTGAATCAGAAGTAGCACTTCAATTCCATTTATTTAATAATATTTACAGACAATTTCAAATCATTATGGTAATCACAATAAGTAAAACTAAAATGAATGAAACACAGTAGCTGTCCCTTATATTTTACACAGGTCTTTCCAACTTCTATGCATTTTAATTACTTGCATACATCTTAAAGTATCTTCTAGACTATAAGTGCCTTGACTGTGGGGAGTCTTACATTTATATCACTACAGATAGCCAGAAAGATATCTTAGGAACAATCTATGTCCACAAAATAAATATCTATCAAATTAATTTTAAATTGCAACTGGATATAAAATAGAATTCAGAAGACATGGGTCCAAAGATCCTAACAATAAATAACTGATTGAATTTTGGTAGCTTATTCATTTATCTTTACTGGGTCACAACTTTGTCATTTCAAAATAAAATAATTTCACTAGGATTAAAATTCTAAAACTAATAGGATATGACAAATAAAAATTAATAAAAATTATGTGTACAAGTTTCTTCTTGACCAATATAAATACAATATATAATTTGAAAATATATACACCAGTGTGAGCAGCCCATTTGAAATTATAGTCTAAATAATTAATTAATATATCATTCTTTAAATTATACAGTAGAATCCCAAGAGAATATAGTTACACACTAATGTTATGACCTATTAGGGAGGTTTATTGCTAATATAAAATGACTCAATTTATTTTTAAATGTTAATGTCATATTAATAAAAAAAGCAATTTAAATTAATATATTCCAATAGTTTCTTTGTGAATGGCTACTAAGAATTGATAAATGCATTTTGCCAATACATACATTGAAAGAGAAAATCAAGGAACAACTTTTCCCAGGCCCATCAGAAGTGTTATGAAATGAATTATATAATTAACATTTTTTCATCATAAACAAGAAATGATACTTATCCCTAAAGACACAGAAAGTAAGGTAGCAAGTCATGTAAAAATTTGCTCCTGTTCCCATTTTTGTAGATAGATAAAACCAAACTACAAATTTAAAAAAAAAAAGCCTTCCTTAGCCAATCCCAAACAAATAATAAAAGAGATTTAACAGTCTTCTGTTTGGAAATTGTAGAGGCACAGGTGGTAAATTGGAACATTCATTTTAGTTTTTGTGCTTGTTCTAACTGTTGTGAGTGAGAAACAGGCTGTGAATTCTCTTTCCCTCAGTAAAAAGCAACATAAAGATAGATCTTGAGCAATTTCCCAAAATAACATTACAAGAGATATCCAAGCTGGATTAGCTCCAGACCTTTTGTGTTCTTGGGGGAAGGGGGAGTACACTGCAAGATTTGACTACTGGTACTTCACTGTATGCTTCCAGATGTACAAATGTTGCTTTTTACCAGCTGCACTTTTTTTCTCAAAAAATACAAAAGCCTGATTCTTATAAAGTAACCACAGTGATCAAAGCAAGGAGTGTGTATGGGGGGGAACAGAGTAAAATGTGGGGTCCATTATTATGGCAGAATTAAGTAGACATCTGAAGTATAGAATGTTTTATCTCTTCTGTTGCTATACATTTCAATATGACTTTTTCCTTCAATGCATCAGAAAATATAATATAGAATAAAATAATCTAATAATGCAGCGAGACACAAAAAAGCCTTTTCATGGATGAGCAATAAAAATCCTGCTTAGAAAATGACAAGATATTATTTGAATACAAATCTGTTTTCCTCAAATGCTTTATTTTATTGAATAATAATGAATTCTCAATGATTATTTAAACAGAAAGAAGAAATGATATGGATAATCTCAAACTTATTATTCCAAATTTAACCCAAACTATTTAAGATGAACATTTTGGATAATTTCTTTAAAATGATTTAGTTTTTTTTCCCCGTGCTTTGAAATAAGAATTTGATGTTATAGGAATTCACCTGAAATAAAAATATGAATGGATAAACAGTAGGAAGACCCACCTGTAGGGAATGTTCTTCTGCTCTATTTCTTTTTTCTTTGCTACATGCCCTGACAGAAATCTCAGAAGCAATCCTAGGAACTTATAGGACTTTGATAAGAAATGAGTCACCAACTACATTTCTTCCACAGAGATGAAGGACCATCAGGCCTTTAACCATTTGCCCTGCCTCTATAATGTGAAAATCCTTCACACTATTATTAAAACCTAATGATCAGCCTGAGGATTCAAGTACCTTGACCTCTACTCTGCCTATCTCTTAAAGGAGTCTCGGACTTTTTATTTGCCCTGCAACTCAAGTTTCTTTTATGTATTGTCTCTCCAATTATAGTGTGAACTCCTGGGAAGCAAGGGATGTTTCCTTTTTCTATTTGTATTCCAAGCATTTTGAAAATATTAAATTTTGCTTTAATTCATTCATGAAGTCACATTGAGGGGAAGGAGACAGAAAAAGAAAGAAAAATTTATTTATTTTTAATACACATTACTTTATGAATCATGTTGGGAGAGAAAAATCAGAGCAAAAGGGAAAAACCATGGGAGAGATTTTAAAAAATACACAAAAAAGAAGTGAACAAAGCATGTATTGGTTTGCATTCAGTTTCCTTAGTTCTTTTTTCTGGATGCAGATGGTATTTTCTGTCCAGTCTACTAGGATTGCTTTAGATCATTGAACTACTGAGAAGAATTAAGTCTTTCAAAGTTGACTATCACACATTCTTGCTATTATTGTGTACAACATATTCTTGGTTCTACTTGTTTCACAAAGCATCAGTTGATGTAAATATTTCCAGGCCTTTCTAAAATAAGCTTGTTCATCATTTTTAGAACAATTATATTTCACTATCTTCACTTACTACAACTTGTTCAGCCATTCCCCAATTGATGGGCATCTACTCATTTTCCAATTTTTTCTTACCACAAAAAGAGCTCTCCAAACACTTTTGCACATGCAGAGCCTTTTCTCTGAATTATGATTTCCTTGGGATACAGACCCAGTAATGGCACTGCTGGGTCAAATGGTATGCACAGTTTTATAGTCCTTTGGGCATACTTCCAGATTGCTCTCTAGAATTTGTGGACCATTTCATAATTCTACCAGCAATGCATTAGTGTCCCATTTCCTCACATCTCCTCCAGCATTTGTTATTATCTTTTCCTGTCCTGTTTTGGTGAGAGTTAGTACCTCAAGAGTTATTTTATTTAGCATTTCTCTAATCACTTATGATTTAGGGCATTTTTTCATAAAACTATAGATGTATTTCATTACATCATCTGAAAATTGTCTGTTCATAACCTTTGACCAATTTATCAATTGGGGAATGACTTGTATTTTTATAAATTTGATACAGTTCTTTATATATTTTAGAAATGAGACCTTTATCAGAAACATTGGTTGTAAAGATTTTTTCCCCAGCTTTATAGTTCCCTTTTAATCTTGTTTCTGTTGATTTTGTTTATATAAAAAAAATTTAATTTAATGTAATCAAAGTTGTCCATTTTATCTTTCATTATGTTCTCCAGTTCTTCTTTGGTCATAAATTCTTCCCTTCTCCAAAGATTTTCTCTCCTAATTTGTTTATGATATTATCCTTTATGCCCAAATAATGTACCCATTTTGACCTTATTTTGCTATGGGTTGTGAGATGTAGCCAAGTTTCTGAAATATTCTTCTCCAGTTTTCTCAGTAATTTTTGACAAATGATGGGTTCTCGTTCCAGAAGTTGAAATTTTGGAGTTTATCAAATATTAGATTATTATATGTCTTGATTATTGTGTTGTGTGTAACTAATCTAATCTACTAATCTACTACTCTATTTCTTAGCCAGTACCAAATGGTTTTGATGACTGTGCTTTATAATATAGTTTTAGGTTTGATACTGCTAAGCCACCATTCTTTGTATTTTTTTCTATTTTCCCTTGATATTCTTGAACTTTTGTTCTTCCAGATGGATATTATTACTATTTTTTCTAATTCTATAAAATAGTTTTTTAGCAGTTTGATTGGCATGGTACTGAAAATAGTATATCAATTTAGGCAGAATTGCCATTCTTATTAACTCGGCTTACCCATGAACAATTGATATTTTTCCAGTTGTTTTAATCTGACTTTATTTGTGTGAGAAGTGTTTTGTAATTGTGTTCACATACTTCTTGAGTATGTTTTGGAATGTTAAACCCTCCCCCAAGCATTTTATTTTTTCTACACTTATTTTAATGAAATTTCTCTTTCTATCTCTTGCTGATGGGCTTTGTCAGTACTATACAGAAATGCTGATGATTTGTGTGGGTTTATTTTATATCCTACAACTTTGCTAAAGCAATTTGTTTCCAGTAAGTAAAGATCTGTTCTGATGATCATTTCTCATCTTTAAACAAAAGATTTACATGACTTGAAAAATTTTAGCATTTTTTATCTTGTCTTTCTGAATTGTTTTGGATCATTGTATTGTTCAGACTAGCTAAGAATTGTGTACCATATTCTCCTGTTCCTGCTCACTTCACTTTGCATCAGTTCTTATAAGTCTTGCCAGATTTTTCTGAAAGGATTTTGCTTATCATTTTTTACAGTACAATAGCATTCTATTAAAAATCACATGCCACAACTTGTTTAGGCATTCTTCAGACAACTTTCTAACATATAACTGTTGAACACTTGCAAATCTTAATTGGTATGCAGTTTGATCATGGAAAATTATCTCTTGCAATGAAATAGACTGGGGGACATGTAGACTATAGTGGATAACTTCCCAGTTTAAATAATGCTATGCATAATTCCTTCAAACACATCAATAAAAAATTAAACTATTTTCTTGAAAATCTTCCCATTGGGAAAATATTTTTACAGTCAAAGGTTCTGATAAAGGCCTCATTCCCAAAATATATAGAGAATTAACTCTAATTTATAAAAAATCAAGCCATTCTCCAATTGAAAAATGGTCAAAGGAGATTAGGTTCAAGGGACAAAACAGTCAACAAATATAGCAACCTAGTCTTAGACAAACCCAAAGATCCCAGCTTTGGGGATAAGAACTTACTGTTTGATAAAAATTGCTGGGAAAATTGGAAACTAATATGGCAGAAACTAGGCATTGATCCATACTTAATGCCATACACCAAGATAAGGTCAAAATGGGTTCATGACCTAGGCATAAAGAATAAATTATTAATAAATTAGAGGACATAGGATAGTTTACCTCTCAGACCTGGAAGGGGAAGGTCCTTTATGACTAAAGAGAACTAGAGATCATTACTGATCACAAAATAGAAAATTTCATTATACCAAACTGAAAGTTTTGTACAAAAAAACTAATGCAGACAAGATTAGAAGGGAAGAATAAACTGGGAAAATATTTTACAGTCAAAGGTTCTGATAAAGGCCTCATTTCCAAAATATATAGAGAATTAACTCTAATTTATAAAACCAAGCCATTCTCCAATTGAAAAATGGTCAAAGGATATGAACAGACAATTCCTCAGATGAAGAAATTGAAACTATTTCTAGTCATATGAAAAGATGCTCCAAGTCATTATTAATCAGAGAAATGCAAATTAAGACAACTCTAAGATAATACACACCTGTCAGATTAGCTAAGATGACAGGAAAAAATAATGATGATTGTTGGAGGGGATGGGAAAACTGGGACATTGATGCATTGTTGGTGGAGTTGTGAACTAATCCAACCATTTTGGAGAGTAGTTTGAACTATGCTCAAAAGTTATCAAACTGTGCATACCTTTGATCCAGCAGTGTTGCTACTGGATTATATCCCAAAGAGATTATAAAGAAGGGAAAGGGACCTGTATGTGCACTGAATGTGTGGCAGCCCTTTTGTAGTGGTTAGAAACTGAAACTGAATGGATGTCCATCAGTTGGAGAATGGCTGAATAAATTGTGGTATATGAATACTATGGAATATTGCTGTTCTGTAAGAAATGACCAACAGGATGATTTCAGAAAGGCCTGAGAGACTTATACTAACTGATGCTGAGTGAAATGAGCAGAACCAGGAGATCATTATATACTTCAACAAAATTATATGATGACCAGTTCTGATGGATCTGGCCATCCTCAGCAATGAGATCAACCAAATCATTGCCAATGGAGCAGTAATGAACTGAACTAGCACGCCTAGAGAAAGAACTCTGGAGATGACTAAAAACCATTACATTGAATTCTAATCCCTATATTTATGCCCACATGCATTTTTGATTTCCTTCACAAGCTAATTGTACAATATTTCAAAATCTGATTCTTTTTGTACAGCAAAATAACATTTTGGTCATGTATACTTATTGTGTATCTAATTTATATTTTAATGTATTTAACATCTACTGGTCATCCTGCCATCTAGGGAGGGTGGGGGGTAAGAGGTGAAAAATTGGAACAAGAGGTTTGGCAATTGTTAATGCTGTAAAGTTACCCATGCATATAACCTGTAAATAAAAGGCTATTAAATAAAAAAAAAAAAGAAAGAAAATCTTCCCATTGGTCCCCATGTTCATAAAAGTAAAAATTCCAATGTTTCAGCTATTTTCTCATACCCTATACTGCAGGCAAATAATTATTTAGGCCAAATATACTAGAGTTAACATATACATAAAAGTCATATATATATACATAAAAGTCTATTTGAAATCACTGTTGGAATCAGTTTTTAACAATGTTTTCACAACTTTAGCAATAGTTTTAAAAATTTCATATCACAGGCAGTTCAAAGATAAATTTGTAAAACAAGTTATAAGAACTATGTGATTAATTTTAACATAGAACATTAGGACAGCTGGCTTTGTTATTGTTGTATCTGACTTAAACTTTTTCTTCTGGAAAAAGGAAAAAAAAAATGAGCAGAGCCTGAGTTTGAAGAGATTAAGGAGGTTGTCTAATTCAATCCCATGCGTAAAAAGAAGAGATTAAAGGAAAAAAGAAAGGAAAAAACCTGCCTCGTTACTGCTTATATACATTGTGCAAGGTAACATGCTTTTTAGTTGGGATTAATTTTAAAATCAATATGAATAAATGATGGAGCTTGTGCAAGTTTTCAACTTAACAATATTTTCAAAAGCAAATGGGGAAATGAGCTTTTTAATTACTTCTCAGAGTCTTAGTACCAGGTTTACAGGGCCTAAGAACTACAAGCAACAATTCAAAAGAAGATAGTGAGCTGGATATCCATATTTAGTTCTATAACCTTTTTTGTCTACCATTTTTTTTACAAGCTTGGAATATCCCTTTAAATTATCATAACAATAGGAAAGAAATTGTGTATCTTTTTTTGTCATATAGAAGACATTTCACAACAAAACCTTAACAAGATATTTCCTACCATGAAAAAAAAAATTCTAACATAAAAACAGAAAGCTCCAATTTCCTAGAAACTTGCTGAATACCATTTACCTTTGCCTTTTATTAATGACAAAGATAAATCAGAGTTATACAAGTGAGCCAGTGACAGATACACTTGCCATGGGTCAAAAGCTAATCTAGACTTAAAACTGGTTCTATGACTACATCATGAGGGGCAGCTAAGAGAAGGGAAATACCTGCCAACCCCATTGTAGTTTTGAAACCTCTCTATCCCTTGATTGATGGCTTATATACATCTGTTTCCATCACATCAAGCAAGTGAATTAATTGAAGTAGACAAGAGAGGAGATAAAAAAATATGTTCCCCCTACCTGGATCAGTGACAAATCCTCAAGCTGCAACCTGAAGAGGTAATTTCTGCAAAAGACAAAAATGGATAAAGACAATTAAAACTTTTATTTTTAATTGATGCATAAAATAAAACCTAATCAAATCAGAAAAGGAAACACATATCTAATCCTAATGCTAAAAATGTACAAATTTGAGCTCTACTTTTTTTTTGTAAAACACACAGGAAGAAAACTATTGTTTTCAGCCTGCAACTGCTTATCATGATATATCAGCCATTTAATGGCTATTAAATCTCTGACAAATAAAGCCTGTTGTGATAGATAATAATTAGAGGAGGACATAAGCATTTGGTGCATTTATTCTAGGTTGTGTGAAAATGGATTTTTAAAAAAATCACATGTCCAAATAGAAATAATAATTGTTCACATACACAAACTGCTATGCATAAAGAGCTTCCTTTACAAGCACCCTGGAAAAAAGATAGTATAAATCTTATATTATCTTCATGTTGTGGATGAAGAAACAAAGCCTCATAATAATTATGAAGTTTTTTGGTTTTTTGTTTTCTTTTGCACAGGATTTCATAGCTGATGAATAAGGAGAGGCAGATTTCTATCTAGCACTACTGACTTTCTATTATACCATATTATTAAGGAAGACAACTTATATAGGAAATGTCAGACAATATACGTATAATAATTTAAACTTGGCTTTGGACTGGATTATGTAGGGTTTTTTCCTCCTGTTAAACAGTAGCTGGTTTGTTATTTTCATTATATTTTGGGTTGACTATCAGTAAAATTGTTGGCACTTCAAAAATATATTACAACAGAAAAAAGAGAGGATTCGGAAGGATTCTGCTTAACAGAAGAGAAAATCATCCTTGGATGAAAAATTGTGCATAATAAATTAGATACATAATAATCTATACATAGATTATCAGGAATTAACTTTGTCATTATGTCAATGGATTCATGAAATCATCTGTGTGGGAACTCCCTACCAGGATGTTGATTGCAAGTCTTCCCTTCTCATGTGATCTTCAAGAAAAGGAGTAAAAGGACTGTCTATATCAATTGGTACCATTATTTTCCAAATAGTGTACAGTCTTTTAAATATAAATAGTAGCATAAATCTCTGTGACCCTGAAAAAGACATTTAATGCTTTTTACCTCAGTCCAGTTCTTTTTCCTCTACTCAGCCTTCTCTAAGGCCAGTCTTCAATGTTCTCACTTTCCTCTCAAATACTGTAGTATCTACTGCTTAATCTCATTCATTTAACACTCTGTATTTGTCCACCTTATATTCTTCTTTTTTGAATGTCTGTCTTATCTTTTTAATTGTGTTTTCAGAGGCTTTGTATTGTATTTCTTGTGCACAACCTACATCCTCATCCATGTGACAATGATTTAATTGCCAACTGGATCTCACCTTGGATAGAACACTGTGCCTGGGGTCAGGAAGATGTGAGTTCAAATGATACCTCACATACTTACTAGCTATTGACTTTGAATTTACCTTATTTGCTTCAATTTCCTCATCTGTAAAATGAGGCTGGAAAAGGAAATGGCAAATTTCTAATATCTTTGTCAAGAAAATTCCAAATGGGATCCTAAAGCATGACACACAACTAAAAACAATTGAACAATAATATATACAAGATATTGTGTCAAGTTCTGAGGGGCATAAAAATTTAAGGGAAAAATGTTTCCTGTCTTCAAGAAACCTACAATGTAGTCAATGTAGTTGTAGTCTACAAGTGTAGACTGGATTTGTATATAGACAAATTCAGTACAAATTTAAAAATGATAAGTGCATTTCAGGAGTATCAATCAATAAGCAATTATTAAGGACCGATTATGTACCAAACATAATGTAAGTATAAAAATAGTAATTTTTTAGGCAGTCTGAAATTCCATTGGTGTATGGAATGCCTGGTGGCAGCTCCCTCTGTTTATGCAGTTCTGCCAACATGTAGTCTTGGAGAATTTGGGGGGGCACTGAAAAGGTTAGTTTGGTCATGGTCATTTCTCCAAATAGTTGGAAATGTGAATTGTTATAGGAGAGAAAACTGAACCTGAGAGAGGTTCTTACTTTCTGATAAGATATTAATAACATTATAAGAAGAATGAGGTAGGTTCATTGGGCAAGGGTCATTACTGTGAAAGCTTCTCCCTTCAGAAACAGAAAGCATTATGTTGGCAACAATGAAGTTCCCATTATCATACTCAACATGAATGCAGCTTCACATTGAATTCAGTAGATTAATCAATTTATGAGGGTATAGTAAGTGACCTGTGTAAAAACAATTAATAATAATAAGAACTAGATTTGTTATAAGAGGCTCTGAGGCTTCTATACCAATATAGAGAAGCTTCATGATCAGAACATGAAAAACTCAAGAGTTTATTTTTATTCAGTCAGGCAGTATGCAGGAGGCAAGATTTCCAATACAAACATTTAGACAAAAGTCAAAGAATGAACCAATCCCTTTGGGGAAGAATGCAGCCATACCACAGACACCAATACTCTGGGAAGACTGCTTTCTTTTGAAAGTGACCCACTGACTAGCACCTACAGAGAAACAAAGAACATAATTATGCATGCCAGGATAGGGGTTCTTTTAACCTCTAACCCTAGAGAACTCCATGACAATGAAGACAAGAGCCAGAAGCATTCTCTGCTTGACTTCAGGAAGTGGAAGCAGACAAAGGAGACTCAAAATCATTCCAACTCCAAGAACTGAATCAACACAGTAACTCACTTTGAAGTTGGACTAACCTATCTACCCTCTACCTTTGTCCCATGGATTTCTGCCTCCTTCAGAATCCTTGTAAAATTGTACACAATAACAGCAAGATCATATGATGATCAACTATGATAGATTTAGTTCATCTTAGCAATGTGATGATCCAAGACTTGAATAGAAAATGCTATCCACAGCCAGGAAGAGAACTATGTAGACTGAATGTGGTTCAAAGCATAGTATTTTCACTTTTTTTTTTAAATGTTTGCTTTCTCTTTCTCATGTTTTGCCCTCTTTTAGTGTGATTTTTCTTGTACAACGAACAAATATATGTTTAAAAGTATTATACTTGTATAATATATAGGAGGCTGCTTGATGCCTTGGGGAGGGGAGAAATAAGGAGGAAAAAAATTGGAACACAAAATCTTTTTAAAAATTAATATTAAAATTATTTTTATATGTATTTGGAAAAATAAAATACTATTGAGAAAAAAAGAATTATTTTTCAGCAATCATTCCCTCTCCCTTCTAAATTTTCAATTCTCTCTTTCTGCTGGCATTTCCCCACAAGAATGAAACTATGCTCAAGGCTAATTTAATATTAAAAAGTCATCTTCTGACATTGATTTAGAAAGAACTTAAGTAATCTAATTGAATTCTTTTATTTTTACCATAATGAAATCAAAATTCTTAAAGGCCAAATGACTTGTCCAAAGTCACATGTATAGTAAATTCCAAACCAGAATCTGATAACTCCAAAGTCAATATTCCTTCTACCATAGAACAAAGCTTCATCCAGTTCTATTCTAGTTCCTATTTATTGTAAACATCTTATAAACATTTATACTCCCAACCTCCCTTCTCTCACTATACATTCTCTTCAACTCTGCTCTTTCTTCTACCTTTACATTATATTGAAATTGTTCTCTCAAAAGTCACTATTGGCCAAATGGCTTCTCTCAGTCTTTTTTCCTCCTTTTACTCTATGCAATGTCTACCACTATTGGCCATTCTTTTCTGAGATACTCTACTCTCCTGATTCTCCTTTTAAATCACTTTTAGAATTACTTTCCTAACTCTTCCTTCTCACTCTGTAAACCTTATCTTTCTGATTTCATGTAACCAAATATTCATTAAAATTTTGGCTTTAGCCCTTTTCTTTAGAAAATGTCTCCATTGGTAATCCCATTTCTTCCCACTGTTTCAAGTAGCATTTCCTGAATGACTCCTAATTCTTTATCTCCACACCTGGGCTCTTCCTTGAACTCCAAAATGTAGTTCCAAATGTCTATAGAATATTTTTCAAAAATCTGAAACTAAATTTATTCTATATAATCTCCATCTACCCAACCAAAAGCTATTTCTTTATAAGTTACTTATTTATTTTTCCCAGAAGAATCTTTATCTATATCTAGAACATAATAATATCCTTGCTCTTAAAAGTTCATAATAGCCTTTTCCCAATAGAACTTTATATAACACTTTGCATTTCTCTTATGCATTTACTGTTTTTTTTTTACAGAGAAAATTTTTACATCTTATCTCTCTACTAGATCTTATTTATTTATCATTTATTATTTTATCTCTCTATAGGTCTTAAAACACATACAAAGAAGATCTCATTCAAGCCCTTACTCTGAACAACACTAGCTGTGGAATCATGAACAACTGTTTAATGTTTCTAGGTACCTCTCTGTAATCTATAGATTATAAAGCATAAAGGAATTGTCAAATGCACCAGCAGGACTTTTCACACATTGATAATAGCTCAGGTAGAGAGAGAGAAAAAAAAAACTTTTATTACTGTGTATACAGAGTTTGTTTCCATATGTTTCTCCAAATTAATTTTATTGTCTTTTGAATATTAAGTTATAAATCCCAAAAGTGCTAGATATTACCTATTAAAATTGATTACATTGTCCAATATAGTTCAGTGTGAATGAGGATATCTAATGTATTTATCATAGTCATTACAATTTAAACTATAGTCATTCTATACCTTACTATATTTAGGTTACAACTAAATACCAGGTAACATTTTACTTTGCCAGTGAGAGAATGAAATCCCATTAGACAATCTGATCCATTACAGTTTAGGTCTATGACCCATAGAAGTTAAAGGTTACTAAAAGAAAGAAACCTGTCCAACAGGAATAAAAAATTGATATTCCCAGATGTTGGGTCACTCACACAAACTAAAGTAAGATCTATGATCCTTCTGAAAGAGGCAGGTCTCCAGAGTAATACAGAAGAGGCAACCACTTTATCTTTCAATTGTGAGAAGCAGAGAAGAGGAAAAACAATATATGTGAGGTACACTAGAGAGGCCAAGGACCTTTCCCAGCATGAGAAAATAATTCCACTGGATCAAATCCAACTGAGGATTCTAACTGCACAACTCATTGACGGCTGGTCTACTATCAAATAATACTGCTCTTTTGAAGAGATAAAAGTACTTAAATGTTTTCATTGATCATCAGACTACCCTAAGATATAAATAGGCAATAATTAATTTACATCACTAGTTTTCACAGAGGAAAAAGTTTTGGTAATAGTAATTTAAGGAATTAGGTCAGTTTCTTTGCCCCATGTAGTCAGAAAGCTGCAAAGTAATACACTTCCCCAAATTTTCTTCTAATTTGGGTGGTGTAGAGATAGAGATTTTAGACAACTGAGGACATATCCATTTTCTAGTTGTAAGAAGAAAAAAATGAGTTAAAAGTTTCTGTGGAGAATAATTTATGATAAAATTAACCAATTATCTCAAATCAAAATGTTATGGGACAAATTCAAATATGTGATATTAACAGTATACTTTGAAAATAAAAACTATCTTATGCATTTGAATACAATAGACTGGAAAACAAACCACTAAACCATCAATATTATGCAGACTGAAAATGTTTATTCTATTCATAAATTTTATTATGTCCTTGAGTAGTTTTCTATCTTTTTTACTTTCTAGTTTATTGATTTTAGGAAAAGTTTATTCATCTTTTATGTGCTATCCCTTTACCCATAATGAACTATTAGTAGTAAATGATAATATACAACAATATATTATTGTATATTATTGTTAAAGTTCTCAACAGATAAAAGATCTGAACAGATTTCAACAAAACTTATTTTTAAGTTAATGAAAACATCTGGATCATAGAAGGTTGTAGGGAGTTCTGAATCTTAAAAAAAAATCTTAAAATAAATTCATTTTACATATAAATACTTTGAAGAGTTTAACTCTCAGTCCATGTATTTTAGAAGGAAAAAGGTATTTTTTAAAAAGTAATATTTTCTTTTTTAAAAATTTCAAGTTAATTTCAAAAAGCATGTGAATGTACCTAGAACAAAATGTTAAATTAAAAAAAAAAATCTTGCCATAAATTTGTGATTAGGCAATCTTTTTTTGTCTGTTTCTTACTGAAGTGCAGCAGTTTAAAACAAAAGCATCTGGGAATTTTTCAGTAAGTAAATATGCAATCCTTGCAGCCTATAAAATTATCCATTATGTTATTAAATAGCTTTTTAAACAATGATTATTTGAGCTTTTAATTTGCTTTTTTAAAAATTTTGACTGAGTTCAATAATGAAACAATTTAAATATCCCATATAAACATGGAAATAAACAAGATAGTAAATTATGGTAGTCCTTTGTCATCCAGATAAAAACTAACCAAAAGACACCATCAAGCAAAAGTGCAAGTATCAGTCTGCTTCAAGATTGACTTTGCTCTCCTTTAATTTCCTTCTCAACCCTTCCTCCCAAGTGCATTTGGTACAGATATGAACCTGCATTACATAACTAGGAGCAGATGGGCAGAATATAGTGTTACAAACTAAGCAATATTATTTTTTATTAATAGTTAGAATTTAATGAAACTTGATACCTTTCTTTAAAATCATGGCAGGGGCAGCCTGGGGAAGTCACTTAACCCCAATTGCCTCAGCAAAAAAAAAAAAAAAATCATGGCAATTATTTTAATGATATCTTTTTAGATACACAATGGAAAGCTTTTTTTCATAAAAACATAAAATAAAAGGCTAAATTTTAATATTTTATTAACTTAAAAGGTGTCAAAACTCTTGAAAATTCATGATTCTTCAAAAATCATTTGGTTTTCTATGTGACTCATAGAAGTCTACCAAAAAAAAAATTGCAATCTTCTCCTGAAAATAAGGATAAAAATAGCAGCTATATAACCTTTTATGAAGTCAAATGAGATAAAATAGGTACAGTATTTTACAAACCTCAAAATGCTCTATAAATGTTAGTTATTATTAAAACAAAGTAGCAGGTCTATAATAGGTATTTGATAAATCCTTCTTGACTGACAAATAAAAGTATGCAGACATTTTCCATGATGAGAAAGGTTTCAGAATTACTTCTTTACAGTTTATAGTCTGAAGTATGGGGTATTCATCATAGAGCATATGGTAAATCTACTGTTAAACCTTTTTTCAAAATTCCATGTATGTCCTCTCACAGCCTCCTCTTCTTCCAGTTCCATGAATCCATGCATTTCATTAGAAACAATGTTCCTTTTCCTCTCTGGATCTCTACCATCTCAAGCTGATTGAAATGTGTTTTTAAAAGGCTACTGAGAGATGAGTCCTTATTTATTCCCAGTGATGTTTGTTCTCTTTTCTGACTAAACCAAAGCAAGGTGTTCATATGTCCACAAAAGGATCATTAAATGTTAACACCCTGTCATATCTGGGATTAAATTTTATGACTATATCAACTGAGATGATAAAGCACTGAAAACGCAAATCTCATCCAATTTATGCTCTATCCTTACTTATATGTTTGCCATTCAAAATAAATCAACTAGTGTCCTTTTGGTGAAAGTCCAATATTCTGAAAATAAACTTTGTTTAATAATTATATAGGGTTATTATATCTGGAAAGTCTTCTAAATTGAGTTACAAAAACTTAGTAAGCAGAAATCACTTTACAAAATTCTCATGAACCCGTCTTGGTACTTTCAAAGTTTCCTCCCCCCCCCCCAATCCAAAGATGATAACAGAAAAGAAAATCAATGAATACTGTGATAGAAAAGATATTAATACATAAACATTCAATGTTACAGAAGATATGTTAAAAAACCTGACAACTTGTAAATGGAAAAAACACTGGAAAACTCTCCCCTTACACTATTAAACACACACATACACACACACAGAGACAGACAGACAGACAGACAAGGGGAGAGAGGGAGGGAGGAAAGGAGAGGAAAGAAAGAAGGGAGGGAGAATATACTGGGTTTTGTTTTATTTTTTCCTAGCACATAGCTGCAATTTAAGGAAGCTAAGAGTGAAGATCTATCTATGTTGGAAAGTCTCTTCAGCAAGTGCGGGCAAATAAATAGAAGTCCCATATATTCTCAACAAACTCCCCAATCTATGTGACATCCCCTCTGATCTCCTCTTCTAACTTCCACTAGCATTAGTAAATTAAATTCTCCCAGAGAAAACCTGCTACATTTGACTCTAACATATACTTTGTAGGTTCAAGCTAGATATCACCAGAATGACATATAGAATGAGATATATAATAACTTATGGCTCTACAATTGCCTTCTTCTTTATGTAGGTTACAGATCCATTGAATATTTGATTTATTCCATTCTTTTCTCTCAGTTATTAGAATTGATTTTTTCATTTTCCTAAGATAATAAGTAAAATCATATAGTCTTTAAATTATGATCTCATACCACTTTCTTGACTGTAATAAAACTGGGTTTTACATTATTCCACTATAGAATAATTTTTCTGACTTATATGTAGGAGAAGTAGATGTCTGAAATTTACCTATGTTTATTCTAAAGAAGCAGATTCTGGAAGGCTAGAATTGGGGCATACTGAGGAAAAAGTCATCCATATGATTTATAATTCATTTCTCTTCCTATTTTAAACAGAAAAACATTAACTCAACATATGTACATAGTATAGACCCATCTCTAGGAGAGACTGTATAAAGCCTAGGACACTTGGAACTAGAAAGACACAAATCATTCTCGTCCTTTGAATATTATTAATTCTAATGAGCTTTGAATGAAAATAGAGATTCATAAATAAGATTCAACAAAGATAGGGATAGAAGCCCAGTCATGAAAAAGGGAAGATGAATTCAAGTCTGGTCTATTAGACATGCTAGTTCTGTCATCTTGAATAAGGCACTTAATCCTCCAATGCCTCAGTTAACTTATTAAAACTTTAAATTAAAGAGTGTTGATTTTCTTTAGCAAAAGGAATTTTCTCATGGGAAGTTCTTTTTAAAAATGAAATCTCATATCTGCCCCAGCTATATGTGCATACATGTTCAAATATAATATATATGTATGTATACAAATGCATATGTGTGTGTGTTTGTATATGTCTACCAATATGTACTCACACATATACACACACATTTGAGAGCATGAAAATGGGACAGACTTCATCATTATGAGGAAATCTGTGGACATTGTCTTTACTGACAGATTGGTAACTCATTTTTAACTTATTCTAAGAGAATGGCCTAGGTCATTGAGAAAAGTTGCTTACTCATGACAGCACACAGCATACAGCAGGTTAATAAATGCTTGTTGATGAATGTCACAAAATCAATATGTGTCAGAGGTAAGACTCTATCCATCCCACTACACTGCCTCTCTCTAAAGATCATAACTCAAAGAAAACATGCTAAATATCTGACAAATAGAAACACAAAATCTTGCTGCAAAAAGGTTGAAACATGAAATTCATTCCAAAAATCTATCAATAGTCAACCCTCTATCCACTATATCATGCTGCCTATCCACATATAAATTAATTCATTTTCTGTCCAGGTATTTTCTATCTCTGTGAGTGATCTTTATGTCTGTTTATCTCTCTCTCTCTCTCTCTCTCTCTCTCTCTCTCTCTCTCTCTCTCTCTCTCTCTCTCTCTCCTCTTCTCTTCCTCCCCCTCCCCACAGTGGGTGTGGGTATGTCTAACTCTGTTTCTCTCTGTGTGTCTCTGTCTGTCTATATATGTGTCTCTGTCTCTAACTCTGTCCTTCTGGGTCTCTCGGTGTCTCTATCTCTATCTCTGTTTCTCTATATCTGTCTCTGTCTCTATTTCTCTTTGTTTCTCTGTGTGTGTGTGTCTCTGCCTTTTGTGTGTGTGTCTCTCTCCATCTCTCTGTCTCTCTATGTGTCTCTCTGTCTCTTTCACTCTGTGTGTCTATCTCTGTATGTCCCTCTGTATCTCTCTATCTCTGTGTGTATTATCTGTGTGTGTCTCTGTTTCTGTGTCTGTCTCTCTCACATACACACACGTGAAAAGACACATATCTTCTCACCAACATACAAACATACTTCAATAGATTTCTGATCTCATCCACATAAGCAAAGTGACAGTGATCAGGCCTTCTAAATTTTTTCCACTCATGACTCCTTTTTTCCCCCAAGAAATTTTTATGTGATCCCAAATATATAGATATATAAAATAGTTATACAAATCAAATATTTACTGATAATAAATCATAATTTTGCAACCCCCACATTCAGTTCTGAGATTGCATACGAGGATGCAACCCACAGTTGAAGAAGCTAGTGTATAGCTGACAATAGATCCTCCATTTCTCATGCTGAGCAACTCTTGCCTATTGTTGTTGTTCATCCTTCATTTCAAAGGGACAAATGACATCAAGGTGATAATTTACTTGTGAACTAGATTTAAGTGAGACAGAGTTGCATAAATAAATCTTTCACAGGGAGTTCAATGTGCTGAGAATATTCTTCTAATTCTCTTAACTCTTCTGGAAGCAAATTACCAAGGATATCAAGGCTATCCACTGTTTATCCAAACTAGTATATTACTAAGTTATCTCTTTTAAAAATAGATTTAGTGCTATGTGTTTTTAATAATTATTTTCACTCTTTATAATTATCTTCAATCTAATCTTTGTGAAATAACAGAATTTTCAAACATTGTATTTAAAAAATGAAACTGATTCTACTTTATCCTATTTAAAATTTCTTTATTACTCACAGTTTTCTATTAAGGCACATGTACCCTATGCCCTATGCCCTTCATTTTAGTTCCTATATCATGAATGAAATATCATACATAATATGATCAAGATCCAAATAGAAAAAAGACTCAAGCACCAAAACGTTTTTTAAAAGGAAAATTACATATTTAGATACAAGTGTGCTTTCAAAAAGTATCTGCAATGATAAACCTTTTTAAGATTGAAGGAACTAAAGAGCAACAGTATCCTACTATATGTCACATGGTTAGTTTCGATGGCTTTAAAATTTTTGATAAGGAATAATTTTTCATTTAAGCTGTGAAGCATTTGATACTAAAAGTAAAGCTTAAGTAACTTTGTAAATGTATAGCTAACTCGTATGTATTTCTCTAACCACTCAATTACTACAATTTCTGCACACCAAGCACTCCTTGGTATGAAAGTAAAATTGAGTTTATCTACTTGTTGATTTTAGTAATGATTTTACTTCAGCACTAAGTGTATCCTGGGATGATTTCCTCTATATTCCATGATTTGTCTCTTTCAGTAAACATGAAACCCCCAAAACATTCATACAGTGAAATAAAAACCTTTCTTCTAGCATCACCAATTCTAATTCTAGGCAAATGCCTCATTTAAATGAATAAGAAAATAATTTCTGAAGTATAGCTTTTTGTTCTTTATTGTAAATGACATTAAAAATGATCAGCCCAAAAATTCAAATCTGGGAAATAATACTGGCAATTCAACTGAACATTACCTGTCTTTTTCTTTTGTTAGGGGTCCAAGACTTTTCTCTTTGAGTTATTATATAAAAACTTCACAGGGTGTATTTCAAACAATACTGACTATAGATAATATAGACAATCTGTGCAAAACTGTGCCACTTAGTAATTCATTCATTATAAAATACAGTTCTCTACCCCTTCCAACAAATTGCCCAACATCAAAAACAAATTCAATTTAAAATACTTTACTATTCTTTATCAATGTCATAGCTTATACAGTAACCCTCTTATGTTTCAGTAATGAAGGTGATTTGAAGCAGTAATTTTAGCAATATATTCCTAAAATAAAATAAGAGCCCCCATACCATGCTAAAAGATATTTTAAATTTTTTTACAATATTTAAAAAGTAAGTGAATGTCATATATCCAACCAATATGCCTAAGACTTGAGGGTTTTTTAATTGACAGAATATATAACACAATTTATCACTTCAAAACTTAGATTTAAATACATTAACATAATAATGTTTTTATATTTTTCAAAAATATTAACCATTCTTCACTCCACTTCAGAATTCATGAAATGGCAAATATATAATCATTCAAGAAAAATATCTACACCTCAAAGACTCATAACATATTCTTCTTTACTTTTGTTTAACTGTCCTTTAGATTTTATTAATTCTATTGATTTTAAGAAGTTTTCATCACACAGGAAATTATAACACACATTGTTCTCTGGTGATTGAACTAAGAATTGCAAAATAGAGACAAGAGCGCGATAGGCAGTGAGGTGAGTAGGTTGCTATCAATCAGGGGATCAGGAAAGTTTCACTAAAAGCAGTGGCATTCCAGTTGGGCTATAACAGATCATATGAAATACATTAGACAAGTAGGAGGAAAAAAGATATTCTAAGAAAAGACAACATTAGAAGGAAAAGCATAGAGCTTGGAAAGAACAGAGAATTTTTTTGCTAGCAGAGAGGAATCTGGTTTGTTTGAAATTCTCTCTCCCTCTCTTTCTCCTTTCCTCTCACTCTACCTCTCCCTAAAGCCCATTTTCCATGTCTATCACTTACGTCTTCTTCATTCACATAATTGGGCTTACTTTTTAAAATCTAGGATCACTAATATTTTTGCAAGTCTTCTAAATATATTTCCATGTTTATCATGTTGCATGATAAAGATCAGATCAAAAAAGAAAAAAAATTAAAAGAAAAAAGAACCAAATAACAACAACAACAACAAAGATGAAAATACTATGTTGTGATTCACAGTCAGTCCCTATAGGCCTCCTTCTGGATGCAGATGGCTATCTCCATCACAAGATCATTAGAAGTAACCTAAATCACCTCATTGTTGAAAAGAGCCAGTTCCATACAGTTGATCATAACATACTCTTGTAACTGTGTACAATATTCTCTTGGTTCTTCTCACTTCATACAGCGTCAATTCGCATAAGTCTCCAGGATCACCAGTAAGGTTCATGTTAAACTTATAATAACACAAGGTGTTCTAGTATAATAGGATAAAATGGAAAGGTAGTTGATGTTGGCAAGTTTCCTAAATATTTGTATTTGGACACTAAATTCTACTCTATAATATCCCAGGAAAGTATGAAGTCAAACAACAAATTCAACAACTTTCTGAGGTATATCATGCTTCACAGAACATTTTTTTAAAAAGGCTACAAAGGTCACTATAAATTTCATACCTTATGGCATTATATAGGTTTGCTTCCCCAATATGCCAATTTATATGGAAAGAGAAAGGAAGAAAAATGACCACATAAAACTGTAAAACCAGTTGTCATGAAGAATAACAGGTATGATCTAAAAAGCACTACAAGAATGGCAAAATGCCCTAAAATTCAAAAATTGAAATACCATGGCTAACCATAAAGAACATGGCATGTTCCAGTGCTAAAAGGGGAAAAATTATTCTTTCCATTTATAGGAAGACCTTTTCCCCCTACTTCCTGTTATTTCGGCTGTGGGGGGGGGGGGTGTGCAACAAGAGAATATAAGTAACTTCATTTCTAAAGAAGGAAATGAGTAGCATCAGGGATTAGGTACAATTTTGGTGTGTGTGGCTCAGTTGTATTTTGGAAGGGGTCTGGTATCTGTGTACACAGCAGCATGGAAAGAGAGGAGATTCGAGGGTGAGAATGTTCCAGGGTTACATTTACAAGAAAATAGGAGTGGAATTACAGAGGAGGTACTAGCCAAAAGTATGTATTTTAAGAATTGCCTAGTGGAGCACTAAATTATATTAAGCACATAAGTAGGAAGTCCTTGATACCATAGGCATTTAAAGTATATGTGGGATTCAAGTATGTTGCCCAGGTATAAGTGCCCCTGAGTACTATATTCCAAGACAGAATGAAAAACAAAAAGATGACATTTTTGTCTAATGAAATTTATCTGAATCATGAATATCTGAAATCACTTTAATGTTTCTATTTTGTAAAGAAATTTTTAGGAGGGAGGAGTGAAGAATAGAAATGAGAGCTCTAAAGGAAAATAAAATTTATGACCCAGAAGTCTATATATAATCAATGCACAGAATGCTATAAAAGAAAACTCAGTATTTAACATAAGTAAGTAAGCAAACTAAGAGGTATTGGTAAATCCTAATGGGACAGAATTTTTATAACGGAGTAAAAGTAGTATGACATAGTAGTGACTTGGATTCAAGAAAACCTGAATTCAAATTTCACCAACAAACATGTATGATCTTGGGTAACTCACTTAACCTCTGATTACCTCAGTTTCTCCATCTCTAAAATGTAATAATTATAGTACTTGCCTCCCATTGTTGTGAAAAAATTAAATAATATTTGTAAAGTGCTTAATGCACTGCCTGATGCATAGTAAGTACTATGTAAATGTTAGCTACTATTATTGACTAGGTCATAAGCAAGATATATTATGGTTGCGAGAAGGGAATTGAACAATTCAGAAATTTTCTTAAAGTGCTATTTGTTTAATAGCAAGAATTTTTAGTGCTATTGATTTCCTTTGATGACTTTTATCTATAATAACATGAGAAAGTAAAAAGTTACTCTGGATTTAATGCCAATAAATTGGTTTGTAACATAAAAGAATTACACAAGTAGGGACAATATCTCCTCAAAAAAATTTCACATGAATCAATAAGAATAGAACCTTGTCCACCAGAGTCTAGAGCCAGACTTTAAGGAAGAATGCATTCTGTTATGGTGATTAATATCTTAACATTTAAATTAAGTTTGCTGCTTATCATAAACCAATAAACATTTATTAAATACCTATTATTTACTAAGAACTGTATTAAGTACTGTATGGGAATGTATGTGTAAAGTCACATATGTACTTGCTTCCTCTCTTAGAATGTATATGCATTTACATGGGTGTGTGTACATACTTATACATAGTTGCCCACTGAACCTGTTGAAACAATACTTATTAATTGATAGGAACACTCCAAATACACCAAAATAAAAGATGGTTCCTCTCCATCAGGCCAGATCCTAACAGAATAGGTCTTCTTTTGCCTAGATCATATCCAGTTATAGTCACACAAAGAGGGAACCAGGACTTTGAAGAGTCTGCAGATTCGGTTAAGGAAGCTATTTCATATCAGCCTGTCAGAATTCTTAGCATAAAATCTGTGGAACCTTCTCAATGTCATCAAAAGTAGAGCTAATTAGAGATTTATGGACATCTGAAATAAAATATAATTATTATTAACTTAAAGATGAATTTTCAATCTGAACTGGTGAAGAGTGTTATCACATTAGGAGTTCCACCTACCAATTTCAGGCCCAAATGAAAAATAACCCCCACAGAAATAAAACTTGTTTGATTTAATAGAATTTTTATTTTTTTTAACTTAAATACAAAGAAGAAAAGAGCATTTTCCAACATTTCCCAAGTATAAAACACTATATAAAAGGAGAATTTAAAATAAAAGCATGAATTTCCATTTCCCTTTTTACTTAAAAAAAAACACACTATATAATAAATACTATATATCATTTCCAAAAGCTACTATGCTTTTCTGTACTTCTTTTTAAGTTTTCTTTTGTTCTCTGCTGTGTTTTTTTTCATATCATATAATTCTTAAGATTTTATACACAAACTCTATAAGGAAGAACAACCTGCTAATAAACACAGATAAAACAAAACACTTTATATGATATTAATACTATAAATGCCAAAATATAAATGTAAATAAATATTCCTCAGTGTGATATTAAACTATGAATACTAAAAACTTGAAGTGTAAATCTGGGAACATTAGTAATATCATAATACCATTCCCATAATTCTTCTACTTGTTTCTGGGGCTTTACTACTAAAATTCTAGTGAGGAGTGACAAGATGTATTTGTTATTTTTGCTCTGGGAGCACAAAATCCCATCTTACTAAATAAGATATTCTCCACGTATGCCTCATTTCTAAGTATTAGTACTTCCTTGGGCACAGATAATTATATAAATGCAACATTACTATACCTGAAACTACTATGGGTAAGATGAATCTAATCCAGAGAGATATTGATACCTTATATAGTTTGGTAAAATATTAATAGGACCTAACTTTCATTTTTCATTACCCTCAATATAATAATAACTGTTTTATTTCCCCCCAAGAATGAGAAGTTACAACAGAAACTGCAAAGACAGGTGCCCATATTTTCTCTTTTTCTCAACTCTGACCCATATACCAGTGTTGAAGTGTGGGTGTGCTAATAACACTTCAATTCAGGCAGAAGTTAGGACAGAATAGATAAACTAGTCTGAAAGCCAATTCTCATTCCAAACCACTGGCCAGGCAAATTGTATCATCACATAACTTACTCAAGGCCAGACTCAATTCTCTTTAGGTCCCAATAATACTCACAGTTTATTAAGCCAGGAATATATTCCCTCCAAATCTCTGACTGATGTAACTTTCTTTTCCTTCAAGACCCAGATCAGAGGCATCCTCTTCCATGCTGATGAATCTCTTTGCTGATCCATACCTTTCCTCATTCTCTGCATCCTGAATCATCCTGAATCTAAGTGTTTTCCTCATCAAATTTCTCATATCACCTCATCTAAATCTCTTCCTTCCAATTATCATATTATATTTATCACTACACAACTTTGCTTATATGTTTATTCTTTTGTTTATAAGTGCTGTATGGATAGATGTCATATCATTTATCATCTCTGCAATCATAAACTCTAGATCCATTGATTTTCACATAGAAAATAGTTAATGAGCTTGAATGGAGCTGAAATTTATTGAAAAGAAACTATAATATAAAAAAAACTTAAACCACACGACCTTCTAGTGACAGACCAGCACCAGAATTCTTGATACATGAAGAAGACGACTTGAGTTGGTATCCTTAAATATTCATATCTGTCTGAGAAGTTAAATTTTCTTCAAATTTTACTAATGAAAAAACTGAAGCAAATACAAGCAAATAAACTATGAAATAAATTGCCTAAGGCCAGATTATTCTAAATATATCTAGCATTTGCAGTGTCCTTTAAGGGTTAAAAATTGTCTTCTATACACTTCCTCACTTGTGTGTAGAATTGGAAATTGGGTCAAAAATTCTGTTGTGCTAGTCTCAAACTAAATGCTCTACGTTATTTTCCATTGCTAAAATGAAGAATGGTTAGTACCTGGTCAGTAATTTCTCATCATTTATAAAAGTTCATTTTACAAAATAAAAGCAAAACATAGTTCTCCAAAATTGGATGACAAAATATAACATTTCTCACCTGGCTCCTACAACAAGTTCTTTCTGTCCTGGATCAAATGTTAGCTGAGAAAAATCCACAGCATTCTTTGCTCTGAACTCATGTAACCAGGGGGCAATTTCTAAAAGAAAGAGGAAAAAAGGAATACAAATCATCATCATAAGTGCTGTAGATCAGGTGGCAAATATTACATTTCATATGTGATTTGAAGGTTCCCTAATGTCATCATTTGAGGGCCAAAAAGAGTTTTCACCAGCATGTCATATAATCTGCACTGTGGACCTGTAAAACAAAAAGGGCAGCCACCCAATAAATAGCAGACTGAAGCATCCATGCTTCATTCTGATTTACAAGCCAGATGTATATTTTTCTTTAGACCCTGGACTGTGCAGAAAATAACCCAATACACACATGATTCATTAGAAGACGACTGAATGGGAACAAAAACATTTCCTGTGCAACTCAAATAGAAATAGCTGAAGGTTTAGAAAATCACAATGAGACTCCTCAGGAAGAAATTATAAAGCAAGTGAACAATGTTTGCCTTTTTTTTCTCTAAGTGAACATTTCATTTCTTTGCCCACTGGGTTTCTTCTGGTAACTAATTTAAATAGCCTAGAATAGAGACATGTTGACTCCTCTCTGCATGGAGAAACAACAGTTAATTTTACCCCTACTTTGTATTCTTTCTAAGGCAAGGCAGATAATATCCTTTCCCTACTTACTACAGCACAGAGTCCCAATTGAATAGTCTGAAGTCCAGAGTCACTCTATCATAAAAATCTAGCTTGCAGAGGAACCATCTTGATTTAGTAGGAAGTTCCATTAACTTATTCAGGATATTAAGGAACTTGTCAGTAAGCTGCTTGCTAGGCACAAGTTACTGTGTTAATATGCAGATGTTATATAAACTAGATTTGTTTCTATTTTCATTTCATTTCACACTTACTAAACAAACTTGCAGCAGTTCTAACAGCATCCTTTACAAAAAAAAAGATATAATACAAGAAAAATTCAATTACTACAAATACCATTCCCTAAAAGTAGATTGCATATAAAAGGAATATTTCCATATCCTAGCTAATACCACAAAAAAGTGTCTGTAATTAAAATGAATCCACTACAAGGAAAATTCTGTATAACCAATCATTTCTGTGAATGAATGGGGGGAAAATTATTAATCCTTTGCTATATTCCAAACATGGCAAAAACAAGATAATCCATAATCTACATTTTCTAGTACCTTGTTCCCAAATAGTACATAGTTAGGGAAATGGTGGACTGGGAACAATGGTTTGGTCTAACATGTTAAAGTAGAATAAGGCTCGCCATTAAAAAAGAGCCTTTTTGCAGGTGATGATAGTGTTGTTTTGATTAAATTTCTTTCTTTTTTGGACAGTGGTGGGGATGTGAGACAATTTGGATTAAGTCATTAATTTACCCAGGATCACACAGCTAATAAGTATTTGTGACCGGATTTGAATTTAGGTACTCCAGACTCAAGAGCTGGTGCCTCATCTACCACACCACCTAGCTACAGGATTATGTTGCTTAAAAAAAGGAGTGGAAGAGATGATAGTGACCCATGGAGTTGCAAGACAGAGAGTCTCTAGGGTGAAGAAGATGACACAGGATGCCAAAGAGTTTTGTTATTGTATCTTTAGATCTAATTTAGAGGAGAAAGCAGCAGTGACAGGGAAAAAAATGGTCAGGGCTAGGAAAAGGAAGAAAGTCTCAATCCTCCAAAAAGATCATTTTCTTTATATAAAATTCTTGTACAAATGTTGGCACTTTAAAATTAATTGGACAGCCAATCAAACTATAAGTTTATTTGTACCTTAACATTGTACAAAGCACTTTAATAGACTTTCAAATCATTCTCCCATTGATTAATTTATTTTATCACTCAAGCATTTACAGAGGGAGTACAAAGCATAAGGCTGCTTAATATTATTATACTGTAGTCTGCTGTTGTTATTTTAATCCAGACCAGTGATTTCAATGGTATAGTGAGATCCCAGCATGGAACTTCCTCTAAAATGACCTTCTCTTGATCTTATCATCTTATAGAATAGCCTTGAGCCTCTGAGAATTTTAAGTTACATACCTGAGCTCACACAGCAGACTCGAATCCAATTATTCCTGATTCTAAGTAAAGTTCTATCCACTACACCAAGCTGCCTCTATACATGTCTTCTCAGAAATAAGAATAATTATGTGAGTAAAATAAAGTTTAAACAATTGTTCAGCCAGTATATATGTATACAGAGGCCACCTTAATCAATACATTTAGGCATGGGAAGGACTGTTACAAGCTACCAAAACAAGACTGGACAGAATCTTGGATTTTTTGAAGCCATATGGCATTTTTTTTTTCATAGAACAAAAAATCAGAGGAGATAAGCCTTGAGTTTTCAGAAAGAGTGTTTACATTATGTGTGAGTTCTGGGAAGTAATTGTACCAACATTTATTTTTCTTTGTTTTGTTCTTGGTGTACCAAGCAATATGTAGGAAATATAGCAAGCAGTTCCTTTGTCCAGATACCTTCTATGATATAATGCCAGTACTGAGGGTCAACTCTTATTAAGGACAGAAATCTGGGATGGTTGTTCTCAGAATAGCATAGAATCTCTGAGATAAAGAAGGGTACAAAGGTCATCTACTAAAACCCAAACCCAAAGAAGAAAAAAAAATCCCCTCTAAGTATCCTTCACAAGTGACAATTTAATTTCTGCCTGGTAGCTTCAAGTGTATGAGGAAATAAAGATGAGAAGCAGAGAAATACACAATCCTATTTCCAGTATTTTCAACATAATTTTCAACTACTTCACTGAATACAGAGAAGCAACATAACATTGTATACAGACATGGATAAAGGGCTGAACATGGAATCAAGAAGTTCAGGATTCAAGTAAAGCCTCTAACACTTGCTCCCTATTTGACCATGTACAGATAACTAAACCACTTGGTGCTTCCAACAAACTCTCCAAAACCATAATTTACAAAACAGCTTCTTGTATTCAAGGGTAGAGGGAATTTCCAAACTAACAACTCCCCAAACTGATGAAATTAGAGGTCTGCTTTCCCCTGCCTGCCCCACAAGGAGACAGATTGCAGAATGGACAGTTGTATAGCAGAGGAAAAGCAAAAACACAAAATTTCATGGGCTTTGGGGTTAGAGGTCCCAGGTTTAATTGTGGTTCTGTCATTTACTCTGTGACCTTGCACAAGTCACTTGTCTTCACCAGAACACTATTTCTTCATTTCTAAAATAAGAAGGCTGAACTAGATGACCTTTAAAATCTCTTCCAATTCCCAATATATAATCCATCAGGTTTCATCAGATTGGGAAATTTACAATATGAAAACCTCTTCCACTGATACTGCTCAGTTGATCTCAGAAAGTTATCCAGAAGACTAAGAGGTAAAATAACTTGTTTCTGATCATAATATGACAAACTTAAATGCAGGTCCTCCATACTTCAAACTGGCCAGTCAGCCATTATATTTGCACATTGTTTTTAAGATCTCTCAGTCAGTATAAAGGGGGAAAAAATTACAAAATCCAATAGCTAATTGCATTTAGAGGGAGAATGAAAAGGATAAATCAGTGATTTCTTAACATGGGTAATTTTTTAAAATGACAACAAATATATTTTGTTATAGTCATTTTACATATATATGTATATGTGTCCATATATAGTCATTTTATATATTTATATATGTATGTGTATACACACACAAAAAGACAAGGAAACATAGAGTTTCATATTTCCAACATATGCCTAAATATTTATTCATTGCCAAATACAGAATTTTAAAGCTGGAGGACATCTCAAAAATTAATCTAGTAAAATTATAAACATGAAAAAATTATGGTAGGATTCCTTTTTCCTAAGGTCACAAACTAATTAGTGGTAAAGCCATCTAATAACTTCTAACAAATTGATTCAAATCCAAACTCGAACTCTTAACACTTACTAGCTGTTACTCCCTAGACAAGTCATCTAACCCCAACTGCCTTAACGAAAGATAGACAGTAAAAGGGATAGGCAGGGAGGCAAGGAGTGAGGGAGAAAAACAAATATAAAAAGAAGATGTAATAAGACAAAAATGATAGCAGTTTCATATAAATCGTGAAGATGGTCAAAAAAGTTTCTGTGGGAATGTCAGTTAGATCAAATGCAACAGACAGGTCAAAGAAAATAAAGATGAAAATGTCATTGAAGTGGGTAATAAGAAGGTCAATGGTGATCTTCAAGATGTCACTGGTGATCTTCAGAAGAGTCCCTTCTATGAAGGGATGAGGACCAATAGTTCATAGCTGCATGCTGAATACCAACCATACATATATAAGCATGCCAGGATGTGCACATATTCTGGGGACTAGTTTGTCATCTGGAATTTAACATAGCCTCTTAAAAGTCTCTTAACTCCATTAAGCCTAAGAATATAAATAAAAGTTTTGATTCACAATCTACTCTGAGATGCAAAATAAATATATCAATGTCTTAATGAAATTAATCCTGTGAATCTGTCCTATGTTTAAGCTTATATCTTTAAATATCATTGTAGAATCCTATTACAACTGGACTTAATATTATACAGATTTGGACTTCAAATCATATCCCTCCTGTACCATTGACTAATCATGGAATCATAGATTTAAAGCTCATAGGGACCTTATTATAATCCAGTACCTTCCTTTTACAAATCAGAAAACTGAGGTAGGAAAAGATTGGGTGGCTTTCTCAGCATCACAGAAATAGTCAATATCTTGGGCAGAATTCTAACTTAATCTTTCTGATTTTAAGTGCATTAATCAATTTAACTTGGATTTTTAAAATTTAATTATTTTAATACACATTGCTTGATAAATCACGCTGTGAGAGGAAAATAGAATAAAAGAGAAAAATCAGAGGAGAGAAAAAAAAACAGAAAAAAAGAAATGAACATAGCATGTGTTGATTTACATTCAATCTCCATAGGGCTTTTTCTGGATGCAGATGGCATTTTCTGTCCAAAGTCTATTAGGATTGCTTTGAATCAATGAACAAATAAAGAACCAAGTCTTTCATAGTCGATCATCACACATTCTTGCTATTATTGTGTACAATGCATTCCAGGTTCTGCTTGTCTCACTCATCATCAGTTCATGTAAATCTTTCCAGGCCTTTCTAAAATCAGCTTGTTCATCATTTTCATATATAATATTTCATGACCTTCATATACCACAGCTTACTCAGCCATTCTCCAATTGAAGATCATCTATTCATTTTCCAATTCTTTGTTACCACAAAAAGAGCACATGTGGGTCCTTTTCCCTCCTGTATGATTTTTTTTTGGGATACAGATCCAGTAGTGGCACTGTTGGGTCAAAGGGTATGCACAGTTTTATATTCCATGGGCATAGTTTCTGATTGCTCTCCAGAATGTTTGGACCATTTCATAATTCTACCAACATTGTATTAGTGTCCCAGTTTTCCCTTATCCCCTCCAACATTACCATTGTCTTTTCCTGTCATCTTAGCCAATCTGAGAGGTGTGAAGTAATATTTCAGAGTTGTTTTAATTTGCATTTCTCTAATCAATATTAACTTGGATTTTTTTAAACGCTCTTTTTTTTCTCACTTTTCCTGATTTATAAATTGGGGATAACACTTCTACCATTTGTCTGAGAAGACATATATTAAGTACTGTGTAAAGTTTAAAGTGCTAGTTACAAGTAAATTAGCAGCAGCTGCTGCTGAAATAATAGTAGAACTTATTTAATATTCTAATACCAAAATAGAGGTGCTAATTCTACTTACTGACACTATAATATTTTAATATCACTATAACCAATAAATTCACTTCAAAAAAAGTTTAAAACATTTTTTCATCCATTTTCCAAAAGTCTCTTCAACATTGTTACCAAATTCTGCCAAAGTATCTCAGTTTCAAAAGAAGATTTCTTTGTTTTAATACTTCCAACCTCACTTCCTTGGAACCCCTAAAGCTCTAGATTTCATTGAGACAATAGACAGAAATCTTTGAAAGAAGAGTTTTATTTCCTTTTAGAAGACCTTTGAAGAAAAAAGGAAGTCATATGCAAGATAATGAGGTTATTGACTTAGTCACCACAGGTTTTTAGTCTGTAGCACATGTTTCTATAAGGAATCTGTTTTTATTTAGCTGTCACCCTAATAATATTCCCCCAGTTATTTCAAAATAACACTACTCCTTTCATACAGCCTTAGCCCTGGTCAATTGACAATCTTTTTGTTCAATACTCATTGATCTCTGGTACATTCCCAACAGCAACTATTGCAACCCTTTTCTAATCTTTTTTAATTTAGCAAATTCAGTGTCCTGTCACTATCAGAAGATGATCTCTAATTCTAAGGGGGGGAAATAGGTAAATGAATAAAAAGATCATAATCTATCATACTTTTATTTCAAAAATATTTCCTATCTATTCTTTTTCCCCCTCTAGCCTGAGAGGCAGAGAGATATACTTTCTTCTCTTCCAAGGAAAACTGGCTACTTATTCTTTTTTTATCTCGTCTATTCACTGAATATTTATTGAATACGTACTACAGAATAGATACTATATAGGGGATTCTTATGACACAAAATGAGACATTCCTTGATCTTATATAATTTATGATCTAATGTGCATGATAAAACATATACAGATGAAAATATACTAGAGAAAGGGGGAAAAGTACAACAATGTTTATAAGAAAATTTGAGGGAAAAGAGATAATTTTAAACTGTGAATATCAGGGAAGGCTTCATGTCAAGGAACATCTGCTCTGATCCTTAAAGGAAGAGGTCAACTACTTGTAGATATAACCAAATTGTGGATTCAAAACTTCAGGAATTTGCCCTGGCGACATGGTGGATGTCGCTTTACTATGAAGATAACTACTGCTTGCTGGATGTTCAACAGCCATCCCTTGAGAAGTAAAGAAATCAAAATAGAGACGTCTATGAGGAACTTGACAAGACCTTCAAAATCAAGTCAATATATATTTTGATGCTTGGTGATTTCTATGAAACTACAGGCATAAGGAAGGACAAGAAAAATAATGTCAGAAACATTGTCCAGGATAAATAAATTAGTGTACAAAGATTTTTAGATGACTAAGGAATGAACAATATGAATACATTCTCCAAGGAGGATCAGAAGACTATAGATAGAATAAGCTACAAATGACATAATAAAAAATCAAATTTACCATATCTTAACAGATATGAAAATCTTAGTTGCTGACATACCTCTCATTTAAGATTTTGATGTCTCTGTTGCTTCATGAACTGCTAATGGCAAAGGACAAAGTAAATATCAAATTATAAGGAATGATAAGATGAACAGAAGAGACTACCCACAATTACAGTACCTCTGACCTATCCAATTTAAAGAAACTGCTTCTTAAAATGGCAAAAAATAAACATAGATACATAGGCCCTCTGTTCAGATATGAAATATTCATCAGAATGAAAAATCCAAAAAGGCCTCAGCCAATGAAGACTTAATCACTCCGCCAAGTGAAGAGACACAGTAGCCAAGGGTAACAATTATTTTAAATACATGCTCATTTGAAAATCATTACTGAGGAAGATGACAGAAAACTACCAACATTTCCTCAGAAAACATGGAAAAGCAATTTTAAAGAAAATGATTCAGCAGAGAATTTGTTGTATGATCCAGCTAAGCTACATCATCATGAAAACATCTGTGGATGGGAAATAGAATAGAACTCATCTAAAACATTTTCAAACTGAACTATGACCAACACATTTAGACTTTACTATATCAGCACATGATGTGAGTAAATTGCAATGCCACTTAAATAAAATTAGATCATATATAAACAGAAAGAGACACTATTTTAAAGCCACTTGAAGCATTAATTAAAATATGTCAATAAAGGGATGTCAAAAAATAAAAAAAAAAATTCAGTGAATATTTCTACCAAAAACAACACAAAAGAAAAAAGTAAACAAAGTTATTGACTCATATCTGTTTTCTAATCCCTATAAAGTCTTTCTGAGAGCAGTCTAGCACAAAGGGACTACAGACTTGCTAAAATCTTGAAATGTGGTTTTCTGTAGTTGACTATATCATTAAGGTAAAATTGACTGAGAACTAGAAACAATTTAAGATTTTACTGTATTTATTATTTGCTATTTTCCCAAAGCAATTGACATAGTACAATAAAATACAACAATCAAGACTTTAAGAAAGAGATGAAACTAAGTAAATAAATTTTTTAAAGATTTTCAGAAAAATGGGGTATCCACAAACAGAAGTGGAAAACAAGAAAACAAATGTCAACCTCAGGTGTTTGATAATGCTGTGGATACACACGAAAAACAAGAAAGAAGAATGTCCTATTCATTATAAGATTCTCCAAAAATATCTATTTACAAGTGTCATTCTACTGATAACATTAAGTCCTGTAATTTTATAAAAGAAATCTATAACAAAGCCAATGGTATCAGTATAACTATGAATACCAGGAAAATTAAATGTATAAAAAACACACAGAAACCTGATTAGAAAAAGCTGCATGAATGACATTCTGCCAACTGGGCTATTGTTTGTATGTGTGCACGCCTTTTAACATATAAGGGTATATTATATATATCTATGTGTGATATGCGTGTATGTATGAAAGACTGTACATGTATGAAATACCTGTAGACAAATACTGAACTGCATTAAGAAACAAAAAGAAGAAAAGATTAAACAATCACAATTAGACTGGAATATAGTGATTTCCATAATGCCAAACCACATATTGCAAAAAACTATTTCTCAAACATCAATTTTCTTGTGCTTGTGACTCATGAAACACCATGATCTCTGAAACTCTAAAATGTCAGGTAATACAAAAGGCAATGGAATATTTATGATGAATTTAGGTAGGCTGAAATCTTTAACCAGTGATTTGAAAATTAGGAACGTAGAATAACAAGTACAAAAGGAATAGGAAATGAAATGGCCATGTGCTGAGAAAAAAAGGATGACAAAATGTCAATTATTGGTATTTTGCCCAAAATAGAAGAATCATATGGCAGAAATACATGGTGGAAAAGAATTGCACAGTATGAGAAGCCACGGATTGATTGCCAACTTTACTACTAAAGCGTGAAACCACTTCAATAAAATAATTTATCCATTAAAGCATAATCATCAACATATATATTTAAGTACCCCCAGAGAGGGAGGTATATAAAAGGCCTATTAAAGTACATGGAACTTAAACTGCATCTTAAAGAGATCTCAAAGCGGTCAAGATGAAGAAGGAAAGCATTTTTTCCAGGGTAGGGGGAGAGCTAAATAAAGTCACAGAGGAAAGAAATGGAATGGGGTTAGGGTTACAAAAGCATCTTAAGCAAAGGAGTAACCTCTGCCTTAAGTATTATATGGAAAATGGCTTGAATTGGGGAAGGATCACAGTTAAGATGTTATAAAATTTTTATAATAGCCTATGTGAAAGATGATATAAGTCTAAACTGTAAATGATATGTTTAGCAAACATTAATCTTTTGCATGTACTTATTCTGTTTAATATTTTATAGTCTTTCCTTAATCTTTTTCAGTGTCTTACCTAATACCAAATAATCTATAAACGTGTTTATAGATCAAGCCTACAAAAATTCTACCACAAGTACTCCTTAGCACAATTATCTATTTGGTGCTTTTTTGTTATTTAAATACTATTATAATTTTACTGAGTTATATTAAGAAACCAAAATGAATTCTGATCATATCTACATTAAATCCATAAATGATTTTGGTAAGGTACGATCTCTGATCTTCAATTTTGTCATCTATAAAATGAGGACAGACTAAATACAAAGACTTTCCTTAAGCTCTAATTCTATGCTACTCAAATAATTTTTTATTAATTTCACTTGGGCCATCCATCTACATTGGATGTCTCTTCCCCTACTTAATAAAATGAAATAATTTAAAGTATTTAGCAAAATGCCCAGCACATTAAAAGTATTTAATATATGCATATTCCCTTCTTTATTCCTTTTTTAAACCTTTTATTTCTGTAACTACATCCTGATAGTTATTATTATTTTGGGAATAAATATCTCCAAATAAGTGAATTCCCCAAATTTAAAGTTTTTATTGTAATTCTTGCTCTAAATTGGTTACATTTTCTTGTTTATTGTTAGTTTATAAGAATACAGCTTTTTGATGTTTGGTTTTTGTTTTGTTTTGTTTTACCTTATCTCATATCCTACAATCCTTTTTTCTCACTTCTTGTTTTGGCAGAGACAAGTGAAGTCCATAGTTATACTAATGTGTTATCTGAAAATTATATATATCTGTTTATGTAATTATTTGTCTCTTTAATTTTCATATTAATTCTATTTTATCCATTTCAATAAGTTTTTTTTTAATTAAATGCATCTTTTGTTCAGGATTCTCTTCTAAGGGCATTCTTAATATCTTCTGTCCCTCCAACCTCCCCATTCTAAAACTACATCAAATGGAAGATGACTATCTCTGGTGACTATCACAGAGTCCATCAATGGCTTCATATTCAAAGCCTTTCCAGTTTGGGAGGACCTGACAATGAGAGATCAGAATAGGATTTTGGTAGGAGGTATTCCAGATTACAATGATATATGGATAGTGCTTTGCAAACATGAACTATAATTATTAGTTATTAATAAATACATTATTTAATATATATCATATTAAAATATTTAACATCATTCAATTAACAAAGGAGCACATTTTCTCTTGATTTTTGGAAATAATTGCTTTTTATGAGTTTTTATATATAATAATTGGTTTTTATTTTTAAAACTATTTGCCAAGATTAAGCCAGAATTTTGCTTAAGACGCTATCATTAGTAAACAAAGCCACTAAGGAAAAAATTGCACCAGCACCCATTCCTAAAATTCACTTTTTGGGGGGATATCATAGACAAGGACTAGATTTTATCCATGCAAGGCACTCCCTTCAGCAAACTGGCAATTTATCCACAACTTGTAATCTTACTTGTTTCTTGAAATACTCAGAGATTAAATGAGTTAGACATGATCACACAGCTAGTATATATCATAAGTCAGGCAATCCTTTATCCACTTTGCCATACTGTCTTTCTCCAAAGGACATATCAAAAAAAATCATTTAAATATCTAACAAATAAAAAGAAGTATAAAGAGCTGCCACAGGAGTATCCTACCCACTTACTGAAATATAAAAGTCATTCCAAAAATCTCTCAAAATATTAGACCAGAATTAACGTCCCCACACAAGCAGAAGCTTGTAGCATTTACATTGTCCAGAGAACAATCTGACTTGTTTAGAGCCGATGAGAAGGCAGTGCTTCCAATGTAGATTAATCTGGCTATCTATAAGTATAGCTTCATTGCTCACCATTCCAAATGAGCGTATATTAAACAGAAAGTAGAATGACAGCAGGCCTACAAAACAATGCATATGAGATTTGGATACTATGCTACAAATCAATCTCATGTGACAAGAAAAAAAAGGCAAAAACTATGAGAAGACTATATGAGGCTATGTATCAATACAGAAATTTTAAAGAAGATTTAAAATAAAGGTCTAAAACATATCATCTTTGTCATGATATTCTCTGTTAAGAGTGCTTTGTATATGCCAGCATACAGAACATAAATAAAAGTAATAACGATCATATGAGTATCTATAAATGACTATACTGTAGTAAATCTAAAACTCAGATCTGTTTACAATTCATTGTCTGGAAATTTTAATGTGGACAAAGCAATCATGAAACCCTGGTTTTATTTGTTTTTATTTTGTAAATGGATGAAATCTTTCCCATGAATCCATTTTATTCCAATATATGTATTGCCCTTTAAGCCACATAACTCTCAGGACACACAGAATAGAATAATAGAATGAATTATTGGATACATTGAAATTGGTTCTCAAATTCTATTGCTATGTCAAGTCAAAAAGGCTTCAGATTTCTAGGATGTTTTAAATTTCAGTGACAATTTATTGAGACCATGACAATATTCAGTAGGATCGAATTCATCTTTATGGAGCAAATACAACTTTAGACATGACAGGAGAAAACAGAAATGATGATGGAAGACACTGCTTCCCTAGAGTGAAGACAACAGATGGAAAACTAAAAGTAGATGAAGGAGGAGATATGATAAAGGTTAAATGGTTGACCACTTTCAAATCAATATAAACAGCTTGAGTCTGACATGGAGCCAGCAATAAAAAATAGTTGGGAAAGAAAAAACTGGTCAAAACAGCATGTGAGAAAGATGATTTTATTAGCAACATTTTGGATTGCCTGCAAGGTTAGAGAGTAGGATCTCATCTGTGAAATGTTACAGTTTCATAGCATGGATTTTTTTATGTTTTGAAAAATTAATCCTAACTTAAAGGTATCTATTTCTCTATTTTTATGGTTTTCATTTTAACAGCAGTACATTAAATAAAATATTTCATAAATGTTTTGAGGCCACAAAACATTTTTAAAAAAACAAAAAATGGTTTTTATAAGAATCATAAAAAAAGAAAAATTATATTCAGAATGATATTCATGAACCTCTCTTAGTTTTCTTCATCATCTTTTTGACTGTTCTCATTTTTCTTCCTTAGATTTTCTATTTTTTTTTCTTTCTTGCTA
This sequence comes from Sarcophilus harrisii, assembly GCF_902635505.1. NCBI lineage: Eukaryota > Metazoa > Chordata > Mammalia > Dasyuromorphia > Dasyuridae > Sarcophilus > Sarcophilus harrisii. The sequence continues at coordinate 397,031,891 of NC_045426.1, forward strand.
TGTCTGCTACTCCAAAGATTACCTCAAAACAACAGGACAAATTCACTAATGGTAATAGGTCAATGGCTTTCAAGATAAGCTTTAAAATAAAATAGAAATCCCCATTGCTTTGGTTAACAGCTTTTGCTCTGAAATCTCTAGATTTCAATAAGAAGTACACATTAAGGTTATTTATTATATTGGTGTATATGTATGTATTATGCATGTCTAGATGAGAAAGTTCAAGAGCTCTGTTATTTTGAAAATATCGAGTTTGTTAAATAAATTTCTTGAAAAGTCATGTTATTTCTCATTTCCTATATATGCCCTCTATTCCGAATGATTCTCATTTTTCAAAGCTCATGACAGGAACCTGCAAAAAGGACACCATGAAAATGAGGACAGTTTAAGTATAAAAGGTTGTTAAGGATAATGCAGGGAAGAAATCCTATGAAATCAACAAAATCCTACAATTTAAATCACCATTTCTCTTTCTTTCATGAACAATTGTTCCAATGTAAATGAGGAAATAAATGAAGAGTGTAAAAACTATGTAGGAAAATATGAACCAGGAATAAAGAATGAGAAGTAAAAAAGACAGAAAACATAAAAGCCTATTATTTGTATATCATATATGATTCTTCCACATTGTCCTAATACACTGCCTCATTATAGAATAGAGATCATCTAAACATCTCTAGGATTATGTCATGATGTATTATGCTGCAGAGATTTCAAATATATGCCCTGTAATAAACTGAGATCAGCCTGATTTGAATACTCAGAGACTTAGCATCAGTATTTTTGGAGAATTTTTATCCATGAAACAGAAAAATACAAAATGACATTCAGTTCTATGACTACATTCTGATTCTGTAATGATATTGGTATTGTGTTTTAGGTTTGAGGGGATGATTTCAAAAGCTGGAGAGGTGATTGATTAGTCTATCCTAATAATTTCTTAATATTTCAGATCAGATGCTTGCTAAAAAAAAATGGTTATGTGGTACTGATGATACAAATTGAAAGAGAAACCCATACTTAACTTAGTGGATAAGGAGAAAGGTGCTAGAAGATGACTTAAGCTTATGTCCCACTTGGGTCATGAATGTCTCATCTTCCATGTCTATGGAGATCACTTTAGCAGAATTTTCAAGAATAAAAACATTCCATATAGTAAATTATGAGGCTCAGTATCCCTAATATAAAGAAAAATCTTACAACTTAGGTAAGATCTCTAGGTCATAATAAACCTGGAAGATCTTGGAGTGATAACAACCCAGGATAAAGGTAACTGGTTTACTGCAGCTTTTGGTCTTTTAGACCAAACTCACCATTGATGCACATTCAAAACCCTCAGTACCCACAAATGGATGGGATTTTATCTAGTGAGGAAAGCCATAGTAGACAACTTTTAATTAAATTAAAATTAAAATAATTAAAGGATGACATACTTTCAATGATCTTGGGAGGTAGCAGGTTAATCAGCTTTTCCAATTTGGGTACTAAGAATTATTTTTTTAAAAAATCCTTGTTAGACCCTGCTATTTTCAGAGAAGAAAGTAAAATTCAATGCCTAGTCAGCTTTTTGCAAATAAATAATATATATATATATATATATATATATATATATATAGAAATGTAATGACATTTTACCACACAAAGTATTTTTGTAAAGTTATGATACTATATTTCAAAAAAAACTAACTTACAATATCTAAGCAAAAAGTATTAAATAACCTACAAATGATGCAAATGCTTCTTTTCCCTGTGAAAGTAATCTTCCAAAATGAAGACTACACATTCTATTTCAATAAATATGAGACCTAGTCTCACACAAAAGAGTGGTGCATACCTAACATTACTTCTAGACATATGGAGGTAGAACCTCATATCTTGAAGTAAAAATAAGCACCTCTTATCATAAGGTAGACCATGGTAGTTACAAAGTGCCACCTAGAGTAGTGAGTTAAAGGATAAAGTATATGCTAATTAAAACTCCACGTTTTTAAAGAATATCTATAAATTTAAATTATCAAATGGTATTTTAAATATGAGCTGCTTGGCTAATAACCAGAGTGGATATAATGCTGGGGCAAAGAAGGAAAGAGTATTGGATTTTGGTATTAATTACTATCTATGTACTGTTGGACAACTCATTTTACCTGTCCTTATCTATGAAATGGGGACTTGTGTACTTCAATGTGAACATGGATCCCAAATTCTCTTTGCAATAGAAATAAGATTTTTTTTAAAATTTAAAAAATCATGCAAATCCAAATTCAAATAAGGCGAAAACCGCAGGCTCCTTTTTAGAGCCAGTGCTTTTTTTCCCAGTCTATGTTCTAAGAGTGTTTAAGACCAAATAAAGTCAAAAAATAGTGTGACATGTCACTGAGAAGCAATATTCCTTAGGTCTATAATAAACATAGTTGTTTTTAATTATGAACTTTAGAAAATGACTGTAATCTTGAGTTACAGTTGTAATTACAATCATAATGTGTCTAATTCCCTCCATAGACCATCTTAAAATTCAACTTTTTAGTTACATGAATCAAAAGTGACCTTATTACGACAATAATTTTCATTATTGTCCCTTTAACAGGAACCTCTAACAGGGATTAGAGGGAAGAAGGGAGGGCACCAAGCTCATTAACTATGAGAACCACATATATTTATTAGGAACCTAATATATGCAAGTCCCGATGGGTGGTGCTTGGAAGACAAAAATTCTTAAATGATGCCATCATCTCATCTAATAGAGGGAAGGAGGCCTTTGCCCAAATACACATGATACACAGCAAAATGCAATAAGACCAAAGGAGAAATCTAGATAGAGTTGTAAAAGAAATATCAGGAAGATGATGATCCAATACCCACATCCTTTTCATTCTATATTTGTAACAGACCTAGTTCAGATGTTACCTTTGCTGTCTGGAACTCCCTTGATGCTTCCAACTGCAAAGGACCATTATGAATACATAAAGGTCAGTAACCAACCGTGTTTGGCCAAAAGATATAATTTACAAAGTGGGAGAGAGTAAAATAAGAACCAAAGGACAATTGAAGGTTTTGACTAGGAAAGTGACAGAGACAGAGCTGTTTTACCTGGAGGATTATTCTGACAAATGTATAAGTGATGAACTAGAAGAAAGAGAGAAAGAAGATTGAACAACAAATCCATTTTTCATGCATCTGTTACTCTAAGCTTTTCAGATTCAATGACTGAGAGGAATGCGGTACCACTGGATTGTTGTTATGTTTGTTGGTGTTCGGTCATTTCAGACATACCCAACTCTTTGTGACCCCATTTGGCATTTTCTCAGCAAAGATACTGGAATGGTTTGCAATTTCCTATTCCAGCTCATTTCACAGATAAGGAAATTGAAACAAACATGGTAAATAGACTTGTGTGGGGTCACACAGCTGGTAAACATATGAGAACAAGTTTGAACATTAATATTCCCAACTTCAGGCATGGTGCTTTAAATACTATGTCATTTAGCAGCCCATTAACTAAATTATGAGAGTTTTTTAAAATGGTAAGTTGCATGAAAAGGGATCCATGGGCAGCATGAAATCATGCAAGGCAGCATGGTGTAGTAGCAAGAATAGTGGAAACAGAGTTAAGAGAGATCTGAATTAAAATCTCTCTGACACTGTTAAGAGGTAGTAAGATGCTTTAGCCTTTGCAATTGGAGTTGGTCACTTCACTAATGAGAGTTCTTTTAAGTCTTTTATGAACTTTATATTTTTTATAATTTTATATTATATATTACATTACATATATCATATATAAAATATATAATTATATAAATATAATTGCATAAATATATAATTATAAAATATATTGTTATATAAATGATTTTTTAAATTTTATATTTTTATTTATATATATAAATTTTTATAAATTTATATCTTAAGTCTTTTATAAATTTTAAAAGTAATTCAGATTTCTCACATTAAATTACTTTACAAAAGTAAAACCATACTTAAAACAAGAATAATGACTATGAATGTGAAACTGAGAAAGTGCCAATATTATAAAGCATCAGTACCAAAGCAGAAGAAAGAACAGGAGGATATGCTGCACCCCAGGACACAGAGTTTTGAGTAAAGTCAGATGCCACAGAAAGTACAGAATAAGTAAGGCACTATATAAAGGTCTTTAGACTTTGCAATTAAGCAGTAAATGGGGACCTTGAAGAGAAGAGACTGTGTAAGGAAGTAAGAATATAAGACATATTGCAAAGGATTTACAATTGAGGAGTGAGGGATGGTAGACTCAAAGTTGTCTAGCACCTCATAAAGAGACCTTGAAACTGACTCCTGACTATTCCTTTTATCATACTACCACTGTCCTCCATCCAATTGATGAACCAAGGAAAGAAGTTTTTCTCTTCTAACATTTCCAAGACCTTTGTTCTTTCACCATAATTCAACAATTTATACTTTGATTTTCATGCCATCCAATTATCTCCATCCTTTAAATCTTTGCTTCTGACATTGAATGACCATCAGGGAGCTCTTCCATTTTGCTAAGTAGTCTTAAACCTGTGTTACCATGTCTTTCTTCATAAAACTCTTGCTAACGTTCTCAGATGCTTTAATAGTCACCCTGATAACCTTTCCTCCATTCTGGTGTCTATCCATCAATTCCCTCAATTCCAAAGTCTTACACCAGCTCCTCCTACTAAGTAGAGCACTCTATAGATTGCTTTGCAAAACTGCTACATATCTTTTCCAAAGTGAAGCTCATGACTTATCCTTTCAACCTGTGAAATCCTTATCCATTTTCTCTCATAGAAACCCAGGACAATCTATGAAACATGCTAGACATTTTTCTCTTAGATTTTTTATAATATACACATATGTTTTAATAAGCTATTGGGTTATCTTTCATTTCTTGTGCTCCTTACATTACTAAATTACTCCCATTTATAAGAAAACATGTTCTCAGTGGTATCCCTACATACCACTTTTTGTACATGAGTCAACAGTGGACATCAGAATCCATCATGTGGCCCTCCATTATCTTTTCATTTTATAAAAATTATTACACTATAAAACATAAAACCTGGAAGCATCAACATTAAAACTGTTTAAAAGATAACTTTTCATGATAATAAACAAAATTTCAAATATATTTATATTTCTTTTAATGCTTTAAAAATGACTAAGAGTTGCTCAAAAGTTTCTGCCCCTTAAAAGAAGTTTAAATAGGAAGGAAATTGGTGATCACGGGACAGAAATCCTATCACTAGCTCAGAAATACCTAGGCTCTAGTAATATGACATATATAGTTTTAAAAACTGAAAATTATCTCTTTCATAACTTGTGATTCACATGCAACTTTTCCTCTTACTCATTTTTTCCCCACTAATGCTAAAAATTTCAATTACATTTTAATTAAATTAAAAAGCAAATAATTTTATAATTTCTGCTTTCTGGGGTTGGTGAAGCTGAAATCTCTGGAGAAACTAAAACAGATGTCTGGGACTGGGCTGGAAGCCTCATCTGGGAAGCAAGCCTGAATACCATTAGTATTATTTCCAGAATTCAGTGAGAAGATTAGAACTCAAACCTCCTGATCTTCAAACACTTCCAAAATAACTATTTTACCCTTTAAATAAAATAAATTTCCAAATAACACTGAAAATGAAGCAACAACAAAAAAGCAAATCTCTCTCATATTGTTCACTTTATTTTTTCATAGCAATTTCCCTTTTAATCACAACTCCCTCCATGATTATTACTACACTAAACATCTAATCCCCCTAGAGTAATATATTCATCTACTTTTCCCAGATGAGCATTTATTAGGAAGGCATACCTTCATTAGAAACAAGTTTTATGGCAGGAAGAGCACTGGATTTGGAGTCATCAGGCTTAACTTCAAATGTTGTCTATACTATTTATTGCCTATTTGACATTGGGTAAATTTAATCTCTCTAGACTCAGTTTCTTCATCTGTAAAATGAGAGGGTTGGACTAGATAGCTGACAGCATCTTCCGTTAGAAATTCCATTAATCTATACTTTTATCAAAAAGCAAAATGAGAACCAGCTTTCAATGGTAGTAATTTTCCCCACACCCTGAGAAGAACTGAACAAATTCAAGACTTCGGGCACAAGACTTCATTCATTCATTCAACTAATACTTGCTGAGTGCTTAACTATATGCAACCCTATATGCTAAAATAACTGAATTTTAGAGCAGAAAGGAGCCCCATGTCCTCAAACTTCTACATAATCTAACCAACTCACTCTCTACAACATCCCAGTAAGTAAACCAATAGGCATTTGAGTCCTGAAGAATACAGAGATTAAAAATCTAAAGAATTGGCCACTGAATAACTAAACATAATATTGTTGTTCAGAGGATGACTGTTAGAAGAGAGCTTACAGAAGAAGAAAAAAAGCCTTCATTCTGTCTGCTATAACATTGGCAGATACGAATACCAACTATTTCTTTTAACTATCAAAGACATACAAAATTGCCATATCCCAAAGCTTTTCTCAATAGTAGTCAAAAATTAGTTAGAAAAAAGGAAGAAGGAAAGAAGAAGGGAGGGGGAATAGGAAGGAAGGAAGGAAGGAAGGAAGGAAGGAAGGAAGGAAGGAAGGAAAGGGAAGGGAAGGGAAGGGAAGGAGAGAGAAAGAGAGGGGGGGGGACATAAGAGGGAGGAAAAAAGGAAATATTGAAACTTTTCTATATCCAAAGTCCAGTAATAAATAATATCAACCAACCTTCAGAATTTTTGTGTATTTTTTTTTCCCCTCCAGAGAGTTCAAATTCTAAAGCAAGTTAGCTTTTCAAGCTAAGCAAAAGCAACAGTAAGAAAACGTCAATGGGTAATTTATGAGCTTTCCTCATACTCTGAAGATAAACTCTTAGATTTTCTAAGCATCTTAAGCCATGAATAGCTGTAGAAAACATTCCTAACTTGGCAGTTCATGTTCAAATGATATTTCAAAAGGTGAATATCTATAATATATTGGGCGTCCATTAGTAAGATTTATAGGAAAATGAATGGTTTATTAGTTGTTTTAATGAAGTATAATCCCTTGAGAAATTTACAAATTAACATTAGAGTATGAATAATATATCAAGTTTAAATAAAAACAAAAAAGTTACCTATTTAAACCATTAAAAATAAGCAAGTGAACTGTTTTATTTTAATATATTATGAAAACCCACTACATTCTCTTAATATACATTTTCTATGACAAGCTTGGTTAGTAACTGGTATTAAGAAATTAGAAATGGAAAAGAAAAAAAAAACCTTGGAGTATTGAAATACTAAAGTTTAGTTCTTGTTGGTACATTTAGTAGACATATGGCTACTTTTTAGCCTTGTCAAACACAAAACTACTTTATTTTGATTAAGTAAGAAGATAGATCAAAGGAAGCATCAGTCTCAGGATCAAAGCTATCATTAGTAATAGAATAAAACAAAAGATTAAGAATTATAGACTTTCAAGTATGATGGTAGAAATGCTAAAGAACTAAAGGCCAAAAAAACCCAAAAAAACTCTTACCTTCTTTGTAGCCTCCTTATTAAAACTAAATGTGCTAATCAGACCACAATATAATAAGTCTAATAATTTTGATAATTTACAGGAATGTTATTTATTCCAAGATGATCAATTGTATCTTTGACCAAAAAAAGCACCTGTGAAGTTTTAGTTTCTCTACTTTTAAGATGTTGTTTTAATTAATCTTTCATATTTTTTCCTTCTAAAATATAAGGATAATGCTAAATGTAAATGCTCATTATCATTTTTATAAGTACTCAGAGGATGTTACTATTAGAAGTTATCATACTTCTAGTGACAATTATAGAAAAAATAATTTGAAATCATTTGAAATATATATTGCCTTCTATTCATGAATATCTCTGGAGATCAAAATAATAGGTACTTTCTTGGATGCTAGGTAACTGAATTCAGTCCAACTCACAAATACCACCTTGTCAAAAATCACTGCTGTTCTTAAGCAAATCTGTTCAAAGGAAAATTTTTGCTTCTAATGTGTCCTAATCTAACCTTTGCTCAGTGCCAGACATATTATTTTTCACAGTGGCTAGATTATTATGACAATAGTACAGATTAAATTTAATAACGTGTTGGTGAATGTTTAACAGCTGGTACTTTGGGGTGAGGAAGACTAAAAAACAACACACTTTTAAGTTTAATCTTCAATTTTAATGTTTTCTACATCACTTTATTAAATCCAGACAATAAACAAAAGAATAAATCAAGCCCTGATTTGTAGCCTTTGTCAATTTCTGGCTGTAAAGGCTCATCCTGAAAATTTAACAATCAGTTCCAAAGAGTTGATGCTAGTAAATTACTGGTGACCTCACTTTTTTTCGACTACTGAGAATAATAAATGAGACAAAATTGGATATTTTGCTATATTAATTATGTTACTACTTTACTTTTATATTCAACTCATTATTGACAAAGTCAAACTGGAATGACTAATTCCTCTTAAAGCTATACTAATTACCAATCAGTATTATTTCATTGTCTCAACGAATTGAATTGAATATCCCTCAAAACAGCATAATAAATAGGTTACATAGGAAATACATTTTCCCCAAAATAGTCCATCACTCTCCTGAGTTATTTCCATTTTCACCTCTAAAAACACTTATGAGATTTCTATGTCCTCAAATTTATATGACTACATAGATATTTATCTATAAATATACATAAATATACACACACATAAAATTGCCAGTATTAAATAGATAGATACGCATGTCTTTCAGACGATAGCACAACAAATATTCACTGATTTATTCCTTTAAAAACTAGCTTAGTGTATCCAAAAAAAAAAACTAGCTTAGTGAAATGAGGATATTGTTTGACTTTTCTTCCTAGAGGTTAAAGCTGGGAGGAAAGAAGAGAAAACTATAGATGCTTTCAGCCTTTAAGAGAGAGAATAGAGGTGAGAACAAGGAAAGGAACAATTAAAGAAATCACAATTTAAACCTTCCCCAGACAATACCACAAGGGGCTATAAGATATAGAGCAGGAAAAGACAAGAAAGAACATTGGCGGTTTTGCTACAAATTAACAGAAATATCAACACTCTTTGGCAAAGCATTATTAAATAAGCATGAAGTTACCATCATTTGTGATACCCATAGTAAAGAAAAAAATAAAATAAAATGCATTAGAAAATACCTGGAAATCATTCAAATTTGAAAAAAAAAAAAAACAGCTTGATGAGCTTTAAAGGTTGAGAAGGAAAGCTCACTTGGATTTTTATTTTTTCCTGCTCACCTATAGATAAAGCCAAGAATGCTAATACGTTTGAATGGCCCTAAAGTTTCCCCTAACTGGCATGTTTGCATATTTACAGGTTTATCAATGGGCTAGTTTATTCATATCTTCAAATTGTCCACCTTCTACATATTAGATCTAATAGGCATATGGCAACAATTATACATTTGGCAATGAACAAATTTAAATTTTCTTTTATATTGAATTACTCAATACAATGTTGAATATTCGTGTTGCTTTATTATCAAAGGATGCTTATGAAGTAAAATGTATTTTCCTCTGACATTCAAGGACATTTTAGACTAATCCTACCTCATTTATACATTCTTTATTGCCTCAAACACATTATATCAGGCCCACTTCATCTTTAATCCAGTGTGTGACACTTCCTTTCATCTTTCCCTCTTCCAAATCTTTCAAGGTGCATCTCAGACTTTAAGCTATCAGTACAGTTTTCCTTAATTCCTCAGGCCAATTCAGATTTCTCCCCTGGACACATGATTATATTTAAGTAGCCTGTTAATACATATTGTTGTATTATTTTCTAATTGTTTATCATATCTTTCTTTGTCAAAATAGCTGTAAGCTCCTTAAGCAAATGTCATATATTCCTTTTGTAAACTGTACTGTGGCTAGTATCCAAATATTCACAATGTGTTCAGTAAATATTATTTCTACAATATTTTCCTAAAATGATTGCATTTTTCATGACTATTTCTCAATGATAACAAGAAAGTCAATGGAGATAATACTCTGATCAAAGATGAATCTTATATAAAAGATTTTACAAAGTTCATAGAAGAAGAGGGAAACTAATAAATTATTTCTATTCTCTTGAAAGAAAAAGAAAATATATTGGCATTTCTAAAAATATAAACTAGGTACTTTAGGCTGGTACAAAAAGTTACCACTTTTATCACCTTCTTTGTTTAATAAACATTCCTGTTTTAAGATCAATTAAATTCGGATACAGAGGCTACAAAAGTCTTAATTCTTGCAGAACTTTTTTTCATTGTTTGGTGCTTCCTATGTTCAATCATGTTGTCTTTTCAAAACAATCCCTTTCTAATGGTATATGACAATTGGTTAGTTGTCAGAACATACACTGAGATAAAGATTATGCTTTTCTGTTTTTCCCTTGCTCTTTTTATTTAATACACAACTATTTATATAGGAACTAAAAGTACATCCAGTCATTCTTTTAAAATTATTCTTGATAAAATCCTGGGTAGCTAGATGGGGTTGCAGAGAGCCTGAAAATAACTCCCTGAGACAAGCAGGAAAAGATCCTGATGGGTTCAGTTCTGCCTTTCAGTCCCACCCCAGGTGGGAAGTGGGAAGCTCCACCTTACTGTATCTAATCAGAAAAACAAATTATGATATCAAACGCCTGAGGTTAAATTTCCCCTATAAATCTGTCTATGGCCTATGCCATCTTTGCTAAAATTCCTTCTTCTCACTCCCTTTTCCCATGTCTCATGGTGTCTTTCTCCTTGTTATAGCTAACATTTTTAGGGTGCTAAATCCCTTTTGGAGTTACTATACTAAAATCCTTTATGGATTTAGCCTACCAGATAATGTGTGTATTCCTACCTCATGTCAATCAGGGATCCTCAAACTTTTTAAATAGGAGGTCAGTTCACTGTCCCTCAGACTGTTGGAGGGCCGGACTAGAGTAAAAACAAAAACTTTGTTTTGTGGGCCTTTAAATAAAGAAACTTCATAGCCCTGAGTGGAGGGGATAATTGTCCTCAACTGCCGCATCTGGCCCGCGGGCCGTAATTTGAAGACCCCTTCATAGTCCCTTTATTCTGGTTAATTATAAGACTAGGAACCTTGTCTTTTCCCTTCTTTATTAAAACCCCTTTTCTTGTTAACTATAGTATTCTTTCTATTGATCTTCTGATACCTTTTCACATTTACCACTCCTGGTGTCTATTTTAGCTCTTCATTTTGTTCGTAGCCTCTTCTTATAAAAGTACCTTTTGGCAAAGAGAGCACTATCATGAATTCTTCACATATACTTTATACTTTGTGCCTTGTATTTCAAACTAGGAATTTGATACCCCAATTTCATCATTTATCATTTTCTGGTTTTTAATTCAGACATTCTAAGGCTATTCATATAAGAAGCTGAATGCGCAAATACTTTTTGAGTTTTTAAAGTGCCTATGAACTCCCTAATGTCATATCATTTTTTAAAATCTGTTTTCAAGTACTTCTCAACAATTTTATTTGTTGTCTTCATCCTTTTCATAAACTAATTTTTAATATCTGACTTGTCTACAACAACCACAGTTCAATGAATTAATTGGCCCCTTTGACTCTCTCAAAATTGTCAAGAGAAATTACCATACAAACATTCCCTGTAGAACCCTGAACCTCCAGAATATGCAAAACTGCATCCAGCATCATTATTTTACATTTCAACATCTCCTCTCCCCTATCTCCTAAAAATGTAACCATGTTCCCTATAGCTTGTCTTCTCCAGAAATGTCTCCAGGTGTGCTCCCTTAGTATTCCAAGTGTATTCCAAAGGTTCCCATGGTATTATTTAAATCATTAAGTTCAGCCTCTGAACACAAAGTTCTTAACTTTTATGTGTGTGTTGGGGGCCCCATTGGCAGTCTAGTAAAGTCCATGAATCCCTTCTCAAAATGATGTTTTAATTGCATGCAAAATGCATATAATAAATATATAGTATTACACTGAAATACAAATACATTTGTCAAAGTTAAAAAAAAAAAAAAAAATCATGGACTCCAAGTCAAGATTTGGACTTTTGTTGAATTAGATCTTCTTTCTAATTTACTTATGATTTTGCAGCATGACTTATTAGTACTGAATATTTGCATAAATCTGAGCAGTGTTTGTGTGCACTTGTATTTATGAGAATAGCAGCAACAAAGGAGAATTCATTTGTCTGTCTGAACCCTCAGGGTACAGAATGTAACAGATGTGATTACTTACTGGGAACTTTTAAGATAGGGATAAAGGAGGTGGAATTGGGTGAATTTTTAAACTGTTTGGGTTCCAAACTAGCCAAAAAAGTACTTTGCATAAAACTATAACAAAGTGTAAGAGAAAAGAAGAACTCCCACTTAGTTCAAAGAGACTTCTGTTTAATCAAACAAAAACAATTTTTATAGCCTCAGGAATACATTTGGAGTGCTGGAAAGTAATAGTAATAGAATGGTGTAAAACATTAAAACCAGGATGTTTTCAATTCCTCTCTCCCTCCCCTAATCTCCACCCCTTCATCTCAGACCCATCTCTGTCTTTGTTTTTACTTTGTTCTTAAAGAAATACAGTGAGTAAAGTATATCCTTAGATAGAGCATAGATTCATATTGCTAAGAAATATCTTATGATAGTTAAGATTACAAGTAGCTCATCAGATTAAAAAAAAAAAACTTGTTTTATACTTTGTAGCATATTGCATTGTATTGGAGATTCTCTCTCTTTTTTTTTAACTTGCTTTTTGCCCTTTCCTAATTAGATTTTAACATTTCTGATATTATTAAACAAGAAATTGATATGTTCCAAGCAGTATTCTGTAGAAATTAAATATCTCACATACTAAGGAAATAAAGTAAGATATAGAATGTGTCAGGGGAAAAAAAGTTCCTTTCTAATATTATTAGCTTTCTTCTCTAGTCTATTTTCTACCTAAAGGTCATGTATTCTGGTCAACCTTCATCTCATCAATTATTACTGTCAGCAAGCCATTAAAAACCTCATTTAATTTTATCATTAACCCTCCTTATAAGTGACTTTTCACAATTGTAATTCTAATACTAGACCTGTTAAAACAATGTTTAAAATGGCTTTAGAGCTCTTAAAAGTCATATACTGTGCTTTTTTTTTTAATTCAGAAAAATAACAAAACAATAACAATAAATCTGGTACTCTTTTTTCAAATGGGGGAAAAAAGTCAAGTTATTTATATTTAGCTAAATATACTACTATTGTATTGTCCACTAGGAAATACATATTCAGAAATGTTTCTGTCAATTACACAGTGCTGAAGTGAAGGTTAATCTTTTTATTTTGTTGGTATTTTTATTCATGTTCTTCCTAAAATATAAAAACTACTACTACACAAAAGATGATTTGGCATAAAAGAATTTGATGTTGTCTTCACAAATTCTAAGAACAAAAAGAAAGAAAATACCTTGCCAAAGTCTGATATCATAAAGGAAACCAACACTATGAGAAAATGTGTTGCTTATGGAAGTTCTAGAGAACTCCTAACAAAACTATTTCAAGATCTTGTTTAATTAATGAGATATAGCTCATATTCTGCTTTGTCCTATTCCCTAAATTGAGTTCACCAGAGAGACACCCAAGCCAATTTAAAGTACAATGGAAGGAAATTCTTTATCTTTAACCTGATCAGACTAAAAGAAGTTCCTCCAGGAAAAGAAAGATCTTTCCATGAACTCATTCCTAGGAGATTTATGGACTGTCTGTCACATCCAGAAGTCATAATGGAGCTACAATTACTTGTGACACGCTCAAAATGAATAGTCCCTCAATTTAGGAATAAATGAAATGTACACAGATAAGACTTGTGAGAAGTCTCTCTTCTAACCTGTAAGTTTCATTTAGACAGACTGTATCATATCTAATTTTTTTTAAGGTTTTCAAGATCTGAACAATATTCTGAACAGCATAATAAATTTTTGTTGACTAAATTTAAGGGAAATGTAAGGGAAAAGACTTTATTGAATGAGTGAATTAATCACCAAATCAGATCTTAAATCTTCATATAATTTTCAACGGATGGCTGTAGCAATTTATGGCTATTGTCAAATTGCCTGGATATTTTGCCAAATCAGGTGGTCAGTATGGAGACAGCAATTCTGCAACAACTTTATTTACCAACTGTGACTATTAAGAAACAGAGAAACTTTACAACATTCTCTCTCTCTCTCTCTCTCTCTCTCTCTCTCTCTCTCTCTCTCTCTCATTTGTCAATAGAGTATCAAGGTTAACATTCTACTATTCAATCATTCCCTTTCTTTAAGTAAAATAAGAACAAAACAAAACCTGATCTCTAAGGGCAACAAGACAAATATTCAAAAGAAATATGTTTTAATCTGAAGATAGTGACAAAAAAGTGGCATATATATGTGCATTTGTTTGAAATTCAGTTATTTGACTTTAAAGATTATTTCTCCCAATGTCAGGAACTCAATTTTTAGGATTTCTGGCATGTTCACCTTATGGGAACCTAAAATTATATACGTGTGTGTGTGTGTGTGTGTGTGTGTGTGTGTGTATTTTGTTTTGGTTTAGTTTTTAATGCCAGGGTAAACTTTAAAATTGAAAATGTCACTCTTCAGCTGAGATGATGTTGAGGCCTGTCAACATTGAAAGTGTTCTTCTGAAACAGTCTAACAATTCATGGGTTGGTTCAAATAATGAGTTGCCAGATGAATAGCCATTCACCTCTGAAAAAGGTCATTACTTCTCATTTGGAATTGTCTGGTAGCAATCAAAAAGTTAACATCATCATAGGGACTAACAGAAACTAAAGGTACACACAGTCTCTGGTAAGATATAGAATAGAAAATTATGTATAAAAGTATTATCCAGAATACTTGCTAGCTCCTTCAGTGAGAACTCTGTGTCCAGAGAATGGGGACTCAAATAATCTTCACTGTAAACTGAAGTAAACTCCACAATTTAAATACTGTTCAGGAAAAAAAAAAATGGGAGGTCTTTCTTAAGAACTAAGAAGATATTTTCCTAAATACAGAGAAAAGTTAAGATAATTCAAAGGACTATTTGATAAAAAAAGAATCACAAATAGAGGCTAAAATACCTGAAACTTAAACATATGTCTGTAACTAAATTTCACTTGAATACTATTTTGTCTGCTAGGTTTCTTTTATGGTTGTTCAGTTGTTTCAGTCACATCCAGTTCTTTATGAGTTTATTTGGAGTTTTCTTGGCAAAGATACTGACCTGATTTGCCATTTCCTTCTCCAGCTCATTTTATAGATGAAGAACAGAGGCAAATAGGACTAAGTGATTTGCCCAGTATCACATAGCTAGTAAGTGTTTAAGGTCAGATTTTAATTCAGCAAGAGTAGGATTCCTGATACCAATCCTGCATGCTACTATCTACTGTATCACCAACCTGTCTCCTCCCAAAAATAGAATTATTGTAAAGAGAACATTTTGTAAGCATTAGAGTACTAAAACATGAACAACTACTTGGGAACAAGAATGATTTAAAATGTTAAACAAATCATCTAAGACATCTGTGAAAACTATGTCAGTGGCACAAATAGGTGGCGTAATGGATAGAGCACCAGCCCTGAAGTCAAGAGGACCTGAGTTCAAATCTAATCTCAGACACTTAATACTTCCTAGCTGGGCAAGTCACTTAACCCCAATTATCTCAGGAAAAAAAAAAAAGAAAAGAAAATGGTATCAGGATGCTTAGTGGGTGTCTAATTCATTGAATTTCTCCTTTCCCTCTGTTTCCACAAATAGTTTTTTTAAAACTTTTTAAATAAGAAAGACTGCCTGGCATAGCAGATAGAGAACTTGTGTTAGAAAGACCTAAATTAAAGTTTTACTTCTAATATATATTAGATGTATGATCCTGCATGCCATTTAACTCCTTGTGACTTAAGCAAAATTATAAAACCAGAAAAAATAGAACAGATGCTGATGTGCTTGGGATAAGGAATTCTGTACCAGGATTAGGTGAAATCTCAGGTCACAAGTTCAGACCAATAACACCAAAAAAAAACAAAAAAAACAAAAAACACTACAAATACTAATTATTTAGTACCTATGGGAACTCCTGAATGAACATTCAAAGGTTTATTTTGAATTATGTTCCAGTCCTTTTCATCAAAATGAAACTGATATTTTTAAATCAAGAAAGGAAAAATGTATTTCTAATTCCTTGTACTTTATTTTATACATGTATTTTCTAAATAGAATGTTGAAGCACTTGTCCTAAGTCAGGAAACCTTGTCAAGTCTACAAGTAGCAAGAGAAAAATAAAAACAAACCTAAAAATGTATGAAGTTAATCTAGCTCTCAAAGTGCTTATTTTGGTACAACCAGAAAAGTCATATTCTCTAGGGTTAGCACATACTTTCTCTTTGGATAAACATTAAATCTGAGGGTGTGCAGTGGTTAGGGAAGCTGGGGTTAAGACTGAATCTTGTCTAGAAAATTGAAAAGAATAAACAGATGGGCTTAATATTTCAGAGCCTAGCTAAGTGCCTTGGATATAGAAAGTATCTAATACTTTCAATGAATGAATATCTAAATAGATAAGATAACTTATATCTTTATGATATTTTTGAAATTATATATTTTTTCCTTTCATTAGATGTTGCTCTATAAAACACAATAAATAGCTTTGCAAAATATCAATTTCAGGCCAGAATTCTTTCACAGAAGGTATAACCAGTTTATTTTCTTTATGATGATGTTCTGTTTATAAAGACTCTATGAGAAGGGCAACTGTTTTCAGAGCACAGCCAAAATAAAAGAAAAAAAAATATTAAGAGCAATAAGCCCATCTAGTTTCTGCACAAATACTTCCTTTACCAAAAATTATTGCTCAGTGCTGATATAATCTCTTAAGTTTCACTCTATCTGAAGACAATTTCTCTAAGGATCCATGCACACTGGTCTGTTAATGGTCTACAGATGATAAAAACAAGCAGAGCAGTGAAGCAGTTGCTATAATTTGCTGGATCTGCACTTAAAATAGCTATGTCTGCTACCCCCACCTACCGCAGTAGAAAAGAGAGACCTGAATTATGTGGTAGAACAGGAATAGGTCAAGAGTAAATTGCTGGGAATCAAGAAAGTTCTAAGGTCAAACTGTTGGATTGTTTCAAGAGTATCTCTGGCACCAGTAAATGTTATTGCTAGGATTGCAGCAATGGAAATAACCAATGCTGGACAACAGAATTACAAATCCTTTGGGAGATATTCTTCCCTCACTTGCTGTGTGAAATTTTTGGTGATATCAATTGGGCCTTCACATAAATATCTAGGTAAAAGGAATGGAGCCCTTTGGGATTTATACAACTTGTCATGAACTGAAAATTACCCTAGTGGACTTTTTCTAAGCAAAAGTCATGTTTCTTTTGCCAAGAGATACAGACCTGGAAAGTCAGCTGCAGCAAAAATAATATTTAATACAGGCAGTGGGGATTGCAGAAAAAAATAATAATAAATCTCCAGTGTCCAGAAAAGCCGGGAGATACAGAGGCAGCCAGGAGACAAGGTTGGGTGGAGTGGATTGCATGGAGTCTTTTGGCAGTTTAAAACAAGGAGCTGGGAGCTGGGGATGGGGGGTTGTGTGTGTAGAGGGGGCTGGGGGCAGTCATTCTCCAGGCTCTGAGTGCACTTTAGTGAAGCAAATAAAAAATTCTGATATAGGACAGACAATAAACAAACAAACACTGCAAAATCTGATAAATTATTGCCAGGGAAAGAATACTAATACCTACTCTTTCACTCTTGTACAAGTCAAATTTTACACTATTTTAGCACAAGCTTATATAAATACATTGTTTCCATATGTTTGAATTCTATCTTTCCCATTGTGCTTCTAAATTTCAAACACTGCCCTCAAGAGCTTTCAAAAGATGACTTAAATTAAGCAATAAGCCATGCAATTTCCCATAGCCACCTGAAAAAGCTAAAGAATTTGTTTCAGTAGAAATAATATCAATAATACTTTCACTCCTTCTTCTACTTCAGCCCAGAATGTGTCAACTGGACAGAAAAGAAATGTTTCCACCATCCTTTCAGGTACCATGTGTCTCATCTAGTTATTTATAGAGAATTGGAGTTATAAGTGAGAAGTTGTTCATGTTCTCATATTATAAAACCTAAAGAAGCCTTGGAACTTTCGTAGTGTGGCCTTTGACACATCACTTTAAAAGCTTAGAAATTGGAAATAACATATTAAAACCCACTGAGAAGTTATCAGAAAATAAGTGAAATGAGAAGAAAAGGATGGGAAGATAGAATTTGCAGTACATGTTTCTTGAGAAGGTAGGTGTGTATTTCATTTTACAAGTCAGTCTGACATTTCAGAAAATCAAATGTGTTCATTTCAGGAAGATAAGTTGTCATTCATAAAGAATGGCAAAATCCCACTCTCTGTCACAACAGCAATCATAGTCTACAAAGATCTCTTTTGATTTTGTCTGCTATGAAATCATATATGATTTAAATACTTCCAGAATCCGTGACTTCACAGACTTTGCCTTATCAGGCAGTTGTCAGGGGCTACAAATGTCATCATTGTTGCCATCATTATCAAAATCACCATTTATATAGTATTTTAAGGTTTTTTAAAAGTACCTTCACGTGCTAACTCATCTGATTCTCACAACAATCCTGTGAAATAGAATTTAATTATTATCCCCATTTTCACAGATAAAGAAACTGAAGCACAGAAACATTAAATGATTACCCTCGGGTCACTCAGCTTTTAAATGTCTGAAATAAAAATCAAAATCAGCTCTTCCAGATTCTGGGTCCTGTAGTATATCCACTGCACCATCTCTTTTCTCCTAGAAAGAAATAGGTACTTCATAAACATTTCATTGAGTATCTCCACACTTAGCTAGATTAGCCCTCAAATGGGAAACAGAGTCTACTTGAAGCCCATACTTAAAGTCATTCAAGTTCTGAAGGACCAACTAGAACTAGTTGTTCTGCTAGCAAATTATTTAAGGACCCAGAGTCCCCCTCTCCTTGGAAAGGAGGCATAGGAGAGAAGGGAAGAAGAAAAAAGAAAAAAAAGAAAGAAAAAAAAATCAAGCATACTAGGAGAAGTTCCAAGCTATATGGAACAAAGACTCTTCAAAATACTGAGGCATGATTAAAAATCATGTAGGAAAAGCATCCATAAATAAATAAGTAAATGAATAAACAAATGAACAAAGTGTTTATTTAAAAAAAAAAAAACAATGCGTTTCAGGCATTATTGTATTGAATGTTGGACTTGTAAATACAAGTAATCAAAACTTTTTCTGGCCTCCAGAATTTTACAATCTAATATGAGAAAACAAAACATAAAAAGTTAAGGAGGAGAAAAAGGAGGTTGGACCTGGGGGAGTAGGGAACCACAGAAACAATGCACAGTTTAAATGGCTCAGTTTAATTTTAGACTTTGGCAAGATATAGCAAAAAATGACCTATCAAAACTGAGGGGTTCAAAGTTACACAGAGCCATGTTATCTGTAAAGAAGATATGGAAGTTATAGCTGGGTAGAGACAGCATGAATTGGTCTGGAGGCCCGAGTCTCACAATATAATATAATCAGGATAAGTATTGTCTTTCCTATCCCTGTTGTACTACTGAAGTTTCAAAGATGATGTTTTCCAAATACCTATCAAGGGTGGACTTATATGCTCACAAGTTTACTGAACCACAGAAAAAAAGTTGTTTTTTATTTTAATTTGTGTAATAATTCATTGAACATTCATTCTAAAAGAATAATAAGATAAAGCCAGTTTGTCCCAAAACTATTTCCACTTGAACTCCATCAAAAATGAGAATAGTAATAATATCTGATACTTCTATAGTATTTTGCAGCTTTACAAGTACTTTATATACTGTTTGATTAGAGCCTTACAACAACATATTATCCCCATTTTACAAATGAGGAAACTGAGGCAGAAGTTAAGAGACTTTCCAAGGCTCAGACTGCAAGAAAGTTGAAGAGTCAGAATTTGAAACCACACGCATCTAAAAGCTAGAGAAGATTATATGGGGAGGGAGGGGATGCGGAGGGAGGGGGGGAGAAGACAAAGTAATGGGTGAATCACTTTTAGAATTCCAGAGTATTAGCTTTTCTTCTGTGGGAGACAAAAAGGACAAAAAGATAGGTTATTTCTTAGAAGTGTGTCAATATTATGCATGGTTTGTTAAAGAGTAAATATCAGTAACAAAACGTTTTTTCTGGATTTTAATTTTTAAAAAATGTTACAGTAATATATTAAAACTTCACTTTAGTCTGTGTTTCTGCTCAGGACAAGCAAATAATTTCTAAAAAATAGAACTGATTTAAAATATAATGCATTACTTTAATAGAGAGTCATGGGAAGTAGTCAAATAGAATCTGGAATAGCTCTTATCACAGATCTCATGGAAGGTATTCATGCTTCACATTGCAATATAAGATCATAATATCACAGAATGTTGGAACTAATCTCTGAGATCATCTGAGTCTCTGCTGGATCTAGCATTAGCCAGTTTAATTCAGGAGCAGTATTAGACTGCAAAAAGATACTTATAGATAGACAATGCATAAAAACAATTCTTTGAACATTAAAAGTACCCTCTTTTGCCTTTTATAATAATCAAAGCAAAAGGTTTCCTAAATCCTTGAGTACTAAAGCTCCCCCCACCAACTCCAAACTGGGACTTTTTATGCCTCAAGAAACAAGGAACCCAAACCAAAAATAATTATAAGAATGACTCCTTTTCTTCCTTAAGAGGAAACCAACTCAGCCCACACAAAGATACCATTACCACTGCACATTTCATCCGATCCCCTCCTTATACCAATGAAGACTTAAACTTAAGTGATTTGCCCAAACCTCCATAGACAGTAAGCAGAAGAGGCACATTTCAAACCCAAGTCATCTCCAGGGAGTCAGTGTCCTTTTCACTACACTGATAATAGATACTGAAACGTGAGTCTATTAGATTTCAACTAATGCTAAGAACTCATTGCACAGGCTTTTAACAGATATTCAGTCAACATTCATTGGACATTCCTTACACATGGAATACTCTATTAGAAACTGTCCCTAACTTCTGGAACAAATACAAAGAAATGTATACAAAGTCACACACAAAAATGAAACACAGGAAACTAATTCTAGTTAAATGGTTGTTGAACATAAAGAAAATGTCAAAATTTCACTGCATAGTTTGGCCCATAATCGTAATAGATACTGCCTTCATTTCTTTTTCTTTTTTTTTTTTTTTTTAAGTAGAAAGAAGCAGGTGTTAAGAATAAAGAAGGATCTGGATCTAATCTATTTTTTGAAGCAATCAAATTAAGTAAAGGTAAAAAAAAAAAAAAAAAGTGAAACCAGTTCCTAAATTAAAGAAAATCCTTTTTTTTTTTCTTTATTTGATCCAGAAATATAATTTGAGATTCTATGAAGCATTTTTCTTCTATAATAAGATAAGATTATTGAACACCACAGCCTCTAAATGTTCCTTGTTTTCTTCCCTTTTTATCTTTATATAGTACCATGGCTTTTGCTTTGCTGAGAAATTGTTATTGGGTACCATGTTCATCTATCTCTGGAATATCCACTCCCATGAGTACCTCACTTTAGAAGGTAACAACATCCTTCCAGTCCTTCAGGTTCATAACCTATGCGTCATTCTGGACTGCTCACCATTTCTTATTTCCCATTTCTAATCTCTTGCCAAGGTCTGCCTAGTTCACCTTTGCAATATCTCTTGTATACACTCCCTTCTCTCCTCTGACACTGCCATTCCTCTAGTACAAAGCCTTATCACCTCATGTCTGGGCTATTCTGATAGCTTTCTGAAGGTTCTGCTTGCCTCAAGTCTCTCCCCAGTGCAATCTATCAGCAACCTTATGGAAAACTGGTACAGCCTAGCAGGTATAATGCATGAATAATAGTAATAATAAAAGTGATGATAATAAAAATAGCTAGCATTTATCTAACATACTGAAATTTGCAAATTGCATTACAAAATGTTATTTCATGTATTCCTTATATAAATGCATATAATGAACTGCTCTTATCATACCCATTCTACAAATAAGGCAGAAAGAGATTAGGTGAATTGCCTAGGATCACACTACTAATAAGCACCTAAATTGAATCTGAACTCAGTTCTTCTTGACTCCAGGTCCAGCACTTTTTCCATTGTGCCACCTAGCTGACATCTATACATATATGTATAGTGCATTTAAATATCTATATGTATTCGCCATTTCCTTCTATTGTGAGGATGGAGGAGGCAAAAGCAGGAGACTTAGAAATATCAAATAACTGTATTCTGATATCAAAGTAGCTAGAGAAGAATTATTCCTTACTTTACTTTGTGATACTAGTGAGACCTTGAAAAATATATCTGAAAATAGCATGAGAATCTCTTAATGGGATGCTTATAATATTCCTGTTTTCTTTAAGTCCTCCTATGAATTTATTCCAGGTATTTAGAGCAATGTGAACAAAGTTAGAGGGGAGAAAGCTTAGAATGTACTGAAGAAAGAGGGAAAAAAAGTATAAAGCATGAACCTAAGATTGGGAAACTCTGCCATAAGAGCAATTCCAGGGTGGCAAATAACAATAGCAGTGGTGTATAAACTGTAGCATTAACTGAAACATATATTTTAAACTTAAGTCAGATATAAATGACAGACGTAATATGGGGGATGATAAGTAGTTTATAGAAGAATGAAGCTTTTAATCTCTATATTACCATGACAACTCGAGAGCTCTTTTTGTTATTGTTTTGAATCTTGTTATCCATTCAAAGCAGCAAGTTCTCACTTTATTAAATGTATTTAATGGAGGTTTATAGAATCCATTTAAGTATGCTTGCCAAAAGTATTTTTTGACATAGAAATAGTCATCTAACTTCACTACTATTTTATAATATCTAGCTCTAAAAAAAATATGTTCCTTTTAGTTTAGTATTACATCATATTGTTATGGATGGATGATAAATTTAGCTGTTGATTATAAAAATAAAAAATAATTATTATTATTATAATTGATGTGAACTTTGAAACAAGTTTATTATCTGCCCATATCAGGCAAAACCCCATATCAGACCTATCCAAGTCCCAGACTATCCAGTTTGTATAGAATCGGCCTCCATTATCTATCCCTCCAACTTCTGAGCATATTTAAACCACCTTTGAGATCTTTATTAGCATATCTTTAGACAGGTCTGAGACCTGGTCAATCAGGTGTATTCTACCTGACTCTTCCTCGTTCCCTCCCTCTCATCTATCAAGCTCCTTCCTGGTACTTGCTTTCTCCTTTTTAGGACTAAGCCCCATATTAAGTACTCTTTCCTTCGGAGCATCTTTCTCCTTACTACAGCTAACTCTGGTTAATCTGCTAAATTCCTCCATGGATTTAGCTTGCCAGTCAATGGCATATTCACACCTCATGGCATATTCCTTTAAGGGCTTCTTTCAAATCCTTTTCCTTGTTAATTCTATTGCTCTCCCAAATCTATTTCATATTTACCTCTCCTACTGTCTGTTTTACCTATTTGTGCTATATAATCTCATCTCTTAAATAAAGATACCTTTTGGTGAGGAGAAAGCCCATTGTGAGTTCAGTCATATGTGTATTTTGAACCAGAATGGATTAAGGTTTAGAGAACTTCAACTGAAGGAAATTAAAAAGAAAAAAAAAAAATCCATAGAATTCTTACTCCCAAAATATGTCTATGTTCTTTCTTTTGTCCTTCCACAGAATAAAAATAATGATTCTCAAAGAACATTTGAGAAATGTTGATTAGATGAGTAGGTAATCTAGGTAAAATTAAGAAACCTGGATTGTTTCTGTTTTTTAAAAAGAAAGAAGAGCAATTTAAGTCAAGTGGCCTGCATGGCCTGCTAAAACTGGCCTAATTTACGAATATAAAATGTAATCCTGATTATTGCTATCTGTTTTCATCAGAACAAAAATCAAGAATTTAGGAAATATATTCAGGAAAAAAATGTAACCTAATGCATTTCAGTCCTTTACAGACTTAATTTTGGCTCTAAAATAGGATAAAATCTGTTGTGGTTGTTTTCTTCATATATAAAATAAAGGTAATGGTATTTATTTCTTTGAAGACAGGATTCCTCAGGATTAACTAAATAATTCATATTTGGATTGTAAAAGGCTTTTGTAAAGCAAATAAAAGAAAACAGTGGAATATTGATAGCTAAATTAAATCATTATTTCCAACAATTATTTTAAGAAAGGAATTCAAAAAGGACATTTTAATACCATATGTAAGGAGATCCGAGCACTTGATTTATAAAATATCTCAATTTAACTTTGAAAACATGATGTATGCCTTACTCACCAAAATATGCATTTAAATATTACAAAAAGCATTCCTGTCTATTGTGAATATTATTTCATTGTAGTAATATCAAAATTGAAGAATAATACTTAAAAAAAGTATTGATAATCCTTTTTAAAAAACTCAATAAATCACTCTTGGCTCAGAGTCATCAATCTTTTTTATTTAAAAAAAAAAAACATGTTTATTGACATGAGGATTCTCTGTCCTTTCATCTTTCAAGAATCAATAAGGACATAAAATGGTTGTGATGTTGTTTTTTTTTTTTTCCAAAACAAGGAATTGAGAATGAATTCATCAACTGAACAATGAATAGATGTTTTTAGGTTTGTTATTCTCTAACAGGTACATTAACTCATAAATCTTTATTTCACTATTTTTAAATTCTGAAAAATTATTTGGACAGAATTCAGTCATCAATTTTTTAAGTTAAAAAAGTAAAAAAACAGTGGGGTGAGGAGGGTGGAAACTATTAGGAAGGTGGAAGGCAGGGGTAGGGTTCAGAAAAATGAAATTATAATTCACAAATCCATCCACCCTCTCACTAGGGAGTTTGCCCTTAATTGTCAGCCAGTAGACACAATTAATTCAAAACAAAAGTTTCTATTGTTATGACATGGGAAGAAGGAACAGTAGCTGCAAAATAGCATCCTTCCCAGCCTTTCAACCTTGAAGCTTAGTCTCCCACAAATATGTTTAACATCATTGGGAAAAGTGAGAAGAGTGAGAATTTAGAATAACTGTTTAGTGGGATAAAGAGAGCATAAAGCTAATGCAACTGTTTCTTTATCAGTCCTATTAGAGATAATACACTAGATAATGAAATAATGGTGTGTAGATTGTTGTCTTTATAAACACAGTAATACTTTATTATCTCTTATTATCAATTGATTAACTTTGATTTCAATCTACAGACTTTGGTGGGGAAGTGAAACCAAACCTCCCCTTCTACATTCTGGTTTTCTGTTGCTTTGCGTTTTAACTTAGCTTCTTAGTGGTACAAAAGGTAAAAAGTAATACTTTCAGTAGCCATTGAAAGTATGACATCTAGGCAAGGAGAAGAAATGAATGGAGAGATAAAGTAAGAGCAAAAGGAAATGGGTGAAAAAAAAAGAAAAGAAAATAAGAAAGACAAATATAGTACTAGAGTGGTAGAAGGTCACCAAAAATTGCTTCAGGCATAATTCCTGGCCTAAAACCTTGCTGAGAGAATTTATAAGAACTCTGGCAAGTTTTACATCATTCCTAATAATGTTGAGAAATACAAGATAATGACAGGGTGTATTAAGGTATATAAAATCCGTTAGGTTAAAAAAAAAAGCAAGTGGGAGGAACTACAAAATGAGAAGTACTTTTTAAAGTTCTCAAAATTTTTGTAAGAATAATAATTGTAAGTTCAGAACTAATAATATAAGTTTGTTGTTATTTTTCTAAAGTAAATCATTGAAAATTATCTCCTAATAACCTCCTCTCTATAACCTGATCTCTCTTTAAATAGCTAACATGCTAGGTAAACTAGCTAACATGCTGGGTAAACTTTAATCAATAAACAAAGGCAAAATATGACATCATTTTCTCAAGTAGGTATTAAACATTTAAAACTAATTTTGAACATGGCTATGATTCTCAGTAAGCTTGCTGGGAAGGGTCACTACTTTTTTTTTTCCTTTTTGTTATAACTAACATGAAGGGAAGACGTGGATAGAAACAAGTGTAAATACATCATGTGTCACAATGTTTTAGCAGCCAGTGAACAATACAGAATAACCATCCAGGAATGCAGGTATATCTAGAGAAGATATATCTAGAAGGTATATCTAGTAAATTCATAATTTACTAGAGAGTAAATGAAATGTAAATTGTAAATGAAACAGGCTATTAGATTTTGTTGATCAGTGGACTCTGCTAAACAGGAATTAGCATTTGTGAATCCTATTCCTATTGTGAAATATAAATAAAGTGGCCAGCATTCTGAAGGAAGGTAACTTGAATAAAATCTTGAAAACATGTGTTTATAATTTCATTTGAAACACAAAATTTCAGAAGTAATTAGTTATGCAAAATCCCACTTGTGCTTGAAATTTATGATTATTAGGGGGTAAGTATGAGGTGAAAGTAGCAGCTGGGTGAATAGAGCTAGTACTCAGTTTGGAATCAAGAACTTATCTTCAACATTTCAAATCCAGTCAAAGACAGGGCAAGTCACTTAACCTTAGTTGCCTCAATTTCTTCATCTATAAAATAAGTTGAAGAAGAAATGGCAAAGAAATTTCTTTGCCAAGAAGACTTCAAATGGGATCAAAAAGTCAAAAATGACTCAACAAATCAACAATGAAAATAAGGAGAAAGTATGCAAACCAAAAAAGTCTGTAGAGATAGTCAATTTAGCTAAGTGCTTTATTTCTCCCTCATCACTGTTCATCATTACTTGTGCCCTAAAAGAGCTCCCAAACAGCATGAAAGCAGTTTCTTGCTCAGCTGTTTACACGACAGATTTAAGGGGGCTGCCAACATGTGGCAGTTGTCTGAAAATCACTGAAGTCGGTAAAGACAGGCATCTGCCCCAGTGGCCTAGGTTGCTGTGACACATGTACATAGCATTTGGTTTTGTGATAAGGCTACATGCTGAGAAACATCAAAATAGAATTTATTTTTAGCTTTGGTGTCACTTCTTTAAAATTTCTGATTGAAGGGCTCATGACATATACAATAAAAGGAAAGAAAAGAATAAAGAAAACTAGCAGGTGCTCAATAGGGTAGGGTCTGGGGCTTTCCTTTTAAAATGTCATGTCTCATTATTGAATAGGAACCATTTATTGTGACAAATGATAGGTTCCTGATCTAGATAACTGTTGGATGAAGGGGATAAGAACTTGTAATCTAAGCAGATTTTGAAATTGTCTCCAAGAAGAAAGAGAATTAGTTTTCATTTTTGTTTATATCCTCTTTAAAAATCATAACCATGTCTTACAAAGAAGAAAAAAATAGCACTTTTCTACTATCACATGCTTTCTTCCTCACCTTTATAGGTGATAACTGGGTGTTCAGCTCTTTGACACTGAATATCCTCTGCTGCCAATGGCTGTATGACTCCCAACAATCCCAAACTCGTAACCAGCCACATGATGAAGTATGTTCCCTCCATGGTGGTCATGAGGTCCTTGTTACTGGTCACTTTTCTTTTAACTAAAAGGTCTTCGTCCATTCATCTGTGAGAAGTGCCTGAGAATACAACACAGAAAACATAGATTACAAAAAAAGAAAACAAAACAATGAGATCCAGCTACCTGGTGGGTGGTCTAATGGAAATATCCAAACCATCAGTTTTAATATCATGATTTCTGAAATAGAGAAAAAACCTGCAGAATGTTTCTCTCTATACTGATGGTCTGAGTCATTGAACTTACTCTGTATTTTTAAAACTATAGATTTACAGGAATTAAAGCTAGAAGGTACCCAACACTCTCATATAATACAATAAAAATGAGGATAATAACAGCATCTACCTCTCACAGTTGTTTTTATCAAATGAGATAAAAAAGACAAACTTGTGAAGTGGGGCACTAGCTTAACACATAGTAGGTGGTATATAAATGCTATTATCATTATTATGATAATATTGACATTCAAAGATTTGGTAAGGAGGAAGAGTCAGGAGAGGAGACAGAGAATCAGAGAAGGGGGTAGAGGCAAGAGACAGACAGACATCCAGAGAAAGAGAGAGATCTGGAACCTGAAGATTCTTCAGAGGTCATTTACTCCAATTCCTTCCTTTTATAAATGAAAAAAACTGAAGACCAGAGATAGGCAATCATTTCCAGATGACATAGGTAAAAAGGCACAAGATAGGAATTAAACCTACTTTCTCTTACTTCAGATTCTGTACAAATCATGCTGCCTCTATTTTCCCTTAATATCTTAAAATGTAACTCAAATAGAAAACAAAATTAAAATGCTCAGAAAGACTAAAGAATAGTTAATATATATCTTTTTAAAAAAAGACCACGGGTCAATACTTGTGCTTTTCAAGCCAACAAGCATTTATTAAATGACTAATGCTGTACTATGCAATGTGCAAACAAGATATATATGGGATATATTGGAAACAATCTCAGAGGCAAGGCCACCAAAATATAGGGTGAATACAAAAAGCACTTTATAGAAGGTGGAACTTTAGCTGGGATTTGAAGAAAATTAGGAAAGGCAGATGTCAGAAATGAACAGAAAGAGAATTTCAGAAATGAGAAACTCCCAGATACAATATGGACCTTCTCTAAGCTTCCTGAAACTGTACAATTAAAGTAACTATTTTAAACAAACACATGATATGTTCCTTTTTTTTCCTTCGGGTTTTTTCTCAGGTTTTTCTTTTTTGTTTTGATTTTTCTCTCCCAATATGATTCATATGGAAATATGAAAAAAAAAATAACTGTGCATGTATAAACAAAAAAAAGTTGTTTTACATGTAACTGCAGAAAATAAAAATGTTAAAACATAAATCAATTATTTACAAGCATTTTTCAGGAGGTAGTAGGACTAAAAGAGGATACTCAAATTTGATATGGAACACCCATTCCATTCTTATACTGGGAATTCTCTAAAAGGAGCTACAATATGGGTGACAGAATCCCCTACTTTCCTCTTTTATAGGAGCAATTGAGTGATACAGTGGATAGAATACTGGACCTCGAGTCAGGAAGTTTGAATCCTGTCTCAAAGTCAAGCTGAGGGATCTTCACAATTCATTTAACCTATCTCCTTTATCATAATCTCTCAGCCTCAGCTTCCTCACCTGCAAAATGGAAATAATAACAGTATCTAATTCACAGGGCTATTATGAGGACCAAATAAAATAACATATATAAAGTACATTGAAAACTTTAAAGCAGAATGCAAATTACTATTATAATTGTATTATGTAGTTAGGGGTTTCCACAGAACCCATCATAAAAATAATGACACGAGTTAAAAAGGATCTGTTTCAACCCTTATAAAAGCTGGAATTCAGATAACTTAGATAAAGCCATCCATCAAACAATTCAATCAGTTTCACCAGACTGACTTTTTTAATCTAATAAAATTTCCAATCTTTAATCTAAATGCAATCAAATTCTGCTATAGGAAAGATCATTTTCAGGGCCCAAATGACTTTACTCAGTGACTCAATTCTGGGTCAAGGGCAGCTTAAAGGAGTAATCCACAAGAATTATTCAATGATAATAATTCCCAAGTTACATGACAAGTCTAGGGGTCAGAGTGGTCTGCATTTAAAACCTAACTCTGACACCTTCCAGTTCACTGACTCTGGTCAAATCACTTAACCTCTCATTATTCTCAAACAACTCTCTAAAGATTAAGCTCCAGAGCCATTGCTGCTGCATTAGTTAGCCACCCAATGACACAAAAATAAGCCCTACTGTACTACACTGACACTCCTTAAGTAACACTCCACAGAACAAATAGATAGATTAATAATTGTCTTCTCAGTATGACTCAAAACAAGCAACTTATAACTAACATGTTACTTCCATCTACCATATATATTTGACATATGCATATTCACCAAAAATCAAATGACATATGTTAAACTACTTATTAGTGAGCAGTAATGTCATGAGAGGGGGCATTATTTAATTAGCGATGAATGACTACTTAGAGAAAACATTTACTTTTTTCATAGTAAATAATGCTAATAGGAAATATGTGTATATATGTATATACATGTGTATGTATATATAAACACACGCATATATATAGACACACATATTTTTATAAATACATTATTTATATTTATATAAATGTATGCATGCACACACACACAAGTCCTGGAACCACAAGTTGGGAGACAACCAAGTTCAAACATTACACTATATTTATTCTTCTATATAATGAGATTAATGACAGCATCTATGTGAATTAAATGTGTTCAAAACACTCTGCAAACCTGAAAATGCAGTATGTTTTTAGCAATTATTATGATAAAAATTAATTATGCTCTCTTGGCTTATACATTTGACACATTTTTTTTGTTGTTCTTGTTGTTGTAAAAGTTTCAGTAACATGCTCCATTTTATTTTACAGTGATGGTTGTTGTTGGATGTCCTTCCTTCTTTAAGAGGATCAAAATGACATCACTAAGTTAGTTGCACTCCTGTGTGTTCGACTGCGGCTGATCAGAACATTATAAACTTGGAATACTCAGTCACGGGTCAGACACAAATAATCCCTGAGAACATTTGGGGTGTATTCTCTAACTTTGCACATCTCCCGTTTCTTCTGAGCTAATTCAATTCTGCTTTGCTCATAGAGCACAGCACCATCTCAGATGGGGGCATACCATGCTGGCAGTCCCATTCCAGTGTCTCCCATGTCATACAATCAGTTCTAAAGATCTTAAGAAAGACCTTGAGAGCATCCTTGTGTCACTTTTTCTGCCCATCTTATAAGTTCTCATCTTGTATAAGTTTTCCATAAAATAATCTTTTTGGCAAACATAGACTGCATTTGAATAATGTGGCCAGCCCAACAGAGTTGTGCTCTCTGTAGTAGAATAGAAATGTTTGGCAGTTTAGTTTGAGAAAGGATCTCAGTATCTGGTATTGTTGTGCCATAGTTCCCTTTTATTGTCCTGCCTCAGTTTCCCTAATTATTATGCCTCAGTCTCCCTATTGCCCTGTCTCAGTTTCCCTAAATTATCCTGCCTCAGTTTCCTGGTTGCAGCCCCCCTTTTCTGCTCATTAGAACAGAGATAATTAGGGCTGTGGAGATCTGACATTCCAGATATCTTATCTCAGATATTTAATTGGTATTGTCTGTATCCTCTAAGTCTAGACGTCCTGGCTCTAGTTAGACACCTCCTTAACTCCCAATTTGTTTCAATTTATGGTACTACCCCCAACTTGTCAGAACCAGATTGATGATCCCCTTCCAACACGGGAATCTGGTGAGTCCTGCTCACCAGAGTTTGGACTCCCCCTCTCCGCCTGCCCCCCCCCACCTTTGTTTAATTACCCAAACTTGGAGCTACACACACACACACACACACATACACCACACAAACACACACACACACACACACACACACACACACACACATCATTGAGAACTCACATTGGCTGCTGGTTGCTTTGAACATCAGCCCTGGGGGCAACATGCCCCCAGCACAATCTCTCCCTCTCATAAATCCAAATAAAATATTAAAAACTCTCTAATCTCTATCTTCCCTCAGTTTCTCCAGCATTACTGTATCTTATCCTAATCTTCCTAAAACAATTCAAATGTGCTAATTCTGGCTTAACAATTAACACCAAGAAAACACAGATATTTTATAGTAGAGACAGTACAAACCATCTTCACTATAAAAAAGAGGCAAATATGATGAATCTACACATTCATTGGAGAATGCAACTCTTATACCCCCCCCCAGTTCCCACCAAGGGTTCCCCTTCAACAAAAAGTTCTTTAGTTCCCAAGGCATTACAAGTCTACCCTTTCCTGACTCAGCATATTTATGAATTAACATGACTTTTCTCCTGAAAGGATTAACTACTCTATCATAGCTACCAAGATCATTCCCAATCTAATTAAGCAGATCACCCTGTGAAATTGGCATCACTTTATTTTAGCTGAAATTCAATTTCCAAAAAGTTAAAATCACATTACTTATAACTGTGTGCTGCCTTAAGGAAAAAAAAAAAAGACAAATGGATTCTCTGAAAGGGAAAAAAATTTCTCAGCCAAATAAATATTCCTCCAATTTCATTGTCCAGTTAATTAAAAATATTTGGAATAATTAAATGATATACAAATGATTTTTCTCCAAAGTGAGGGTCTATTACATCAGAATTGAATCCAAACTGTTCTCCAAAATACAAACAGTATAGCAATCATTTCTGAATCTAAAGCCTTCATTAGCGTTTTCTTCTATGGGATGGTCTTTGGGTAAAGAGGATCTAAGTAAGTATATCTCTTTAAAATGTTTGTGCAATAAATAACATTTACTATTCACACCCACACTATAATTGAATTGTCTTTCAGGAACAGAAGATAACTGGTCTTTAAGGAAAGAAACCATTGTCAGATGAAAAAAGAAATCAAAAGAATAGAAATCTATACAACAAAATTATGTCCTTATATAATGAGAAATAACTACTAATTAGTCAAATGAAATAGCACTCAACTAATACAGTACTTTTGAGAAAGAAGTCAGCTATGCAACTATGTGACAGTGGACACAGAGTTGAACTTGGAGCCAGGAAGACCTGAGTTCAAATTCACTAAGACTAATTAGCTGTGTGACCCTGTGTTAACTAAACCTCTTTCTAAGGTTAACTGTTAATTAGGAACCATAAAAACACCCAGCTGCCATATCTATTAGAAAGATTAAATGTCATTTTTGTAAAAAGTGTTTAGGATAGATTTTGGTACATATAGGAGCTTAATACATGCTTATGTGATGTTTAAAAAATTCAAGAGACATAATTTCAGGTAGTCATTTTATTAATAATGCTAGCATTTTAAATAAATGTCTTTGTCTTTCAAGGGTGTCACTGACCAATAGCGGCCAGCTCATGGCCTTTGGAAAGAAATGCTCCTAAAGATGACCATCAACTCTGATTACTTTACAATTAACAGAGGTGGACTTTACAAAGAGAAGTGACCTCAGTTCCAATGAGGAGCTGATAGTGACATCACATCACACTCTGCAGGCTGCCAGAGAAACTATCCCTATACTCTGACTACCCCCAACTCTGTGCAATTTAGAAAAAGAATTGATATCCCCAACCCAAGTCTGAGTGGAGTAACAATACCCAGCATAAGAAGATTGTTAATTCTATCTTCCATAATACTATCCTTTAGAGACTAGACAAGAAAATAGGACTAAGGGTTGGGAAGGTGGTAAGAATGGTTGAGAAGGGGAATGGAAGCTAGGGTCTGTCCAATTTTAATAATTGACTATTAAGATGAAAGAGAAATACACATATCTCTTATTCTCTCCCATATACCTCTGAAGATAAAAAGATAGCAAGATAGCTGCATATCTATATAATAAAACTATATTGAATGCAATGTATAAAAATAGGATGATCTAGAATCATATACTCTAGAAAACCTGGAGAGGTGGCTCAATTATTTTTCCCTTATGAAGGAATACTGGATAATATCAAGCTGTTTCACAGAATAGGATCACAGAAGAGGCCTACCCTTAGCAAATTGCTTCCAGATCTTTTCCTACAGCAATTTGGCCACAAAGAACAACAAAAGATTCAATTCTACAAGGTCACCTAGGAAAAGACTTTGTAAACCTGAATCCCTAATATGATTTGGGTATCCTACTAGTATTAAATAATACAAAACAGAACTGAGAAACCAATTAGATTTTTAATTTAAGTTTTCTTCTTTTCTGTTGTGTATTTTTCTTTAAATCGGTACATTTCCATTCAGGAGTTATGGAAGTTCATATTTTAAATATTTCCATGCATGCATCCAAAGAGATACTAAAGAACATTTCTAACAATGACTTCTCAGCAGACCTAGCAGATCTATATTTATACACTGGCTCAATTGGGAAAATATATATCTTATGGTCATTAAAAAATAAAAATATGCACTTATTTAGTGACTGCTAAAGAGGAAACAGCTACTACTCCCAAAATGCTTATAGTCTAGAGAAAGGAACAACATAGACAAGCCATATAAGTTCCAAGTCTTTATTTGAAAAATAGGAGCTGAGGCTCAATGGTACCCTCTAAGGTTTCCTTTAGCTATAACTTGGTGACTTTATGGACACATTCAAAATAACAACAAAATAAATACAGTGTGATTTAGAGGGAGAAAGCATTAAAGATTTGAGGAGGACCAGAAAGTCTTCATGTAGAATGTGGCCCAAGACCTAAGTTTGAAGGAAACTGGGGGTTTTGCATTGCAGAGAAAAGACATGCATTTCAGCCATTGGGAATAGCCACTGTGAAAGCACTGAATTGGAAAATCCGGTGTCACAGGCCAAAAAAAAAAAAAAAAAAAAAAAACAGTCCAAAAATACCTTTCTCACTATGTTGTTCAAAATTAGCCTCCCATATCAGCTTGGTTGGTCTAATCTCTGCCGTCTAAAGATGTTACTGATTATTACTAAGCCCACCACCTAAAGCTTATTCTGTTTCCTTGACTAGAATTTTTTCTTCTCTATTTGACCAAACCCCAATGATTCCTTCAAGTCCAGATAAAATTGTCCTTCTCCATGAAATCTTATTTGATTGCTTAACACAACACAGGTGTTGAATACAACATGTATTGAATACGATATGGATGCAGAACTTTGAAACATACAACTTCATAGCATTTTATTCCAATATATCTCATCTCTCCTTCTCTGATTTAGATGATACATTGTCTCTGCTATTCCCTTGATATTAAATAACACAATGCATTGTGTTGTTACTTCACTTTTTGTGTCATTTAAAAAACAAATATTCTTTCGCTTAATGATGATGAATGATTAAAGGTCTTGAAAAACCAGTCTCTGAAGGACCAAAGTTGCAGGTTACCATGAAGGAATGCATGATGTGCACACACCATCTGCAGCACATTAATAATGCTGACCTACATCCAACAAGTAACATGAAAGATCATCAAGGACACCATTGATTGGAAAAGGATTTGGAGTTTTCATTACCTAAATAGTTTATCATCACTAAGTGGAATTTTTAAAATGAAGAAGGAATAGAAAGATTTCCTTTCTATAAATTCTCACACTCTTCTGACCATCCATCTCCACCTTCTCTTCTGCCTCAAGATTGAATGGATGAAAATAAGGTAATATGTAAAAGAAAAATATACAACAGAGAAATAAAGAAATAAAAAGAAAGTTGATTTTTTTCTCTTCAAAATATAGGGTTTATTATACTTCAGTACAAGCATCTGGCATGAAAGAACTACTTTGACTTTAGTTAAGGGTCAGAATAAAAATCCAAAATGCATGAGTTGTTCTAAAAACTTGGAGAAATAATTTTGAGATGTTAATAGTTTTCCTTCTTCTCCCAAAAGTAGACATATTAAATGGAATACATATCACATTTGTCACCAATAGAAATGATATGGTTTGGGAGTCTTTCTAAGAGTGTCCATAAGTGGATGCAGACTAAAATGTGCTTCTTCTCTTCCACTGATGATCAATGAAGCCAAAAGTTAGACATGAGAATTCAATAGAACTTTTCCCCTTCTGATAGAGGGTCATAGAAGGTTTCATTTCATACTCATGTAATTGTCCTCTTTGCCATTTCCTTAACTGAAATACAGGTAAATAGTCAACTTTACCCTTTAATGGTATCATACATGCTTCTCAGAGAGTGAACAGAAAATGCCTACAGGAATAGTCAATAAAGAAAAAAAGTTAGCATGATATCCTTTTAGAGAAAAAACACAGGCAAAAGATTTATTTTCTCAATCTTTTGGAAAAAAATTCACACATACATATTCTCACATCCCTACACTCACAATGCATAGACACAAAATCATACACACACACACACTTTTCAGAAATAAGCCAAAAATGAATTTGTCATTTTTATTTGTTACCAGTAATTCAAATCATTTGTGCCAGTAGTAGTGTCTTGACTGTGATTTTTAAAATATGTTGATCCATGTTACTTTATTGACAAGCTTTGGCCCAAGGTAAGGAGGGGAGCAGTAATAATAATAATAATAAATAAGTAAATAATAATAATAAATGAGTAATTTTTTTTAAAAAAATTGATAATGGAAATTGTGAATCTTTGACTACTGCAGCTAGCTAAATACCACTTTAATCCAGCTTAAAAATGGAGCGAGTTCTGTCACCCATAGATTTCCATCATATCTAAAACCTAACAAGTTAAATTTTACAGCTACATAAAATGACCTCATTGGACCAAATGGGGAAAACATACATTGAACTATTTTATACACTTCAATAATAGTCTGGCTCAAGTACATTATATCAGTCTCTTTAGAATTATTAAAGTTCAGAGTTATTTAGAGTTTGTTATTAGATTCTTGCCCTCATTCACTTGTAATTTAGTTTGCCTGGGGGCAAATGGGCATAAAAATAAATGAGATCCATTATATAAAATTATTATTTATACAAAAGCAATATTCATTATATTTGTCAGCAGGTTTTAAAATGAAATGATAGTTTGCCCAATATATTTTTTGTTAGCTATGCCAATAAAATAACTTTCTAAGAGGGTGGATGAGGGGAACTTAACTAAAGGAAAGTAACTGTATTGGTAATTTCTAAAGGATTTATCTAAAAATGCATCCCTCAAGGCAAAAAAGTCATATAGTAGAAATAAAATAATCAAATTTTAAGTGATTCTCTAAGAGTGCAAATTACTATTTATATGAGCTACCAAATGTTGTTTGTTTTTTTTTAATTAAAAAAAGCATTTCTGGGAATGCCAGAACTTCCTGTCAACCAGGAGGTAAAGCATCTTTACTAATACAGGGACTCTAATGGGACTTAGGTAATATGAAATAGAACAGATCTCAAGCAAGTTCAGAAAATAAGAATCAACAAGTCAATAGATAGGGTGCTGAATTTGGAAGCAGGAATGCATGGTTAAAAAGTTTCTTCAGTCTCTTACTACATGAGTGACACTGGGGAAAGTAATTTAACATCTCTGTACTTCAGTTCCCCATACATATAAAATGAGAAGACTAGATTCTTTGGACTTCAAGGTTGTTTTAGGTAATTGATCTATGATGCTAAAATCTTATGAAATACTATAGCACTTGAGTTATACTGTACAAATGGAGAATACCATACTAATTCACATAAATTACTTTGCCCTTTTTTCTATGTTAAAATGTATATTGTTAATCATTTCCATAGTTGCTTTTCTGCCCTAAATATATCATCTACAAATGCAGCAGCTCCTTCTGTGATATTTGACAATTTTTGGCCAGTTAACAAAAATCCCTAACTTATTTGAACTTTGTTTTACTTTTAACTGAATTCCATTAAATTGTTCAACTAATTGTGAGAAACAAAATACCTTATCAAGAATTCCATTAACTCACTGATGAATGCAATAAAGATTTATTTTACATTCTTGGCAGAATGGGTACCTAGGTGAGTAGACACACCTTTGAAACTCCAAAGGCAACATTTTATTTCCTATCCTGAAACACAGAAATCTCCACCCCTCATTACAAGGCCAGTCCCAGCTCCCAAGGAGTTTACAATCTAGATGGGGGAAGGTAACAGTAGAGGGTTAAGGGCAAAGAATACAAGATTCTTTTCAAATCTCAGGCCACCACCCTTTATTACAAAATTCAGTCCCTTACCCTAAGGAATTTACATTCTTTGGGGAAAAGATAAGCTCTATCTTTGATTATTTCTTGATGTCCAGGTAGGTTTCAGTTATCTAAATTAAGTTTCCTTTCTTCAATTTAATTTTCATAACTGTGGAAAACAAATGCCCACCCATTTCTCACAATTCCCCCCTTTTTTTCTTTTTAATAATTTAATTTTTACATCCTTTTCTAACCCCCCATTTTTTTTTTACATCCCACTTCATAAAAATCTATTAACCCCTGCACAGATCTACTTACACAGAATGGAAAATTAATCCCTCAATTCTCTGCTAATTCTTCTGAAAGGACTGTAATAGGAGTGAAACTTCTGATTGTAACACATGTTCCTCCTCTTCCTGCCATTAACCTTTCTAGAGTCACTCTATTTTCCTGTGCTAGTATCTAACTATTCTGCTATTCCTTTCACTGCTTCTCTGGTGTAACTTAACCAATAATATTTACTCAACAGAGTAAGAATGACGTAAATTCAGAACTTACATTTCTAGTCTTGAATTCATCAATTACAATCCTTGATTTAATTCTTCCTGATTTAGTCTTACTTTCTTCATCATATGCCAGGATAAAAAGAATAGACAATTGGACTGGTGCACAGGTGCCCACTCAAAGCAAAGTGCTGCCTCCATAATACTACCCAAGGTTTGTTTGGGATTTGCTCATCCGAGAAATGTCCAGAGCTCCCCTCAGTCACACTCCAGACTTGCGTACATACCACTACAGACCTATGACTAAATTGTGACTTGAGGGCTTTGCAATAAACAGTTGAGCTATAGCTAAAAGCTGCAGATGTTCCAATTATCTTAGATAAACAAATTTTGGAGGGAGGATTGTTTCTCCTCACTCTTTTCCTTAGCATTTAAGTACCTAATAAATGTGTTCTGGGGTCCATATTTAGTCTCTGTGTAAATTATAACTCCAGGACAATGGGAGAAAAGATCAAAGAATGGGAGAGGGGCTTCTGGTTAGGGTCTATATAACCCTGTGTTTGCACTTTGCACTTCCTTACTGCCAAACACCTTGTCAGATGGGAGTTGCCCTTTCTCACAAGGTTGTAATAAACCCCTTTTTTACTTTTCTTACTCTGAGAGTCTCTGATTGTTTTTGTAGTCACTACTGTCCCACATATAAGCCTTCACCTTCCCATCCAACAGAACATGCAAATAACTAGTATACAATCTTCAATCCCCAATTTCAGATTAATTACCAAAAATTCCAACCAAAAGCCTTTAGAAACCTAGCTTTTTTTTTCCAAATCTGGTAAGTTCACAAACCAGAGGAATAGATTCCCAGAAGAGGGGATGAATTTAATTCCACTATCCCACCCTTTGGAGGACCCTTTGGTCCATTTTGAAATCCAAGTTATATCAAACTCCTGAGACCTATCTTTTTCAGAGGAGCAGTCTCATCCTGCCATCCCCTGTCAGAAACCCCAGTCATGTCCCTGAGGTTAAATCCTTCCCATAAAATCTACGTATGGACCACCCCATGTATGTCACTTTCCTTTGGGTCAGCCAGTCACTGCATTCTGCCTCATGGTATCTTTCCTTTTCCTCTTCCCCCATGCTATGTGGTATCTCTCCTAACTCCACTATGCTTCCCAACCCTACTTCTCCTACTTATAGTTCACTCTTTTAGGGTGCTAAGTCCCTTTCAGGACTCAGAATGCTAGGTAAGGGCATGCACCAACCTCATGGGGTGCTTATTTTCTCCTGGAAAATGGTAATTCCATTATTAATTATTAAAACTCTTTTCTATGCTCTCCCACTCTATTTCATATTTACCATTACTGGTGTCTATTGAATCCCTCCATTTTGCCTGTAACCTCATCCCTAAATAAATCTACCTTTTGCCAAAGAGAATGATCACTGTGAATTCTTCACATGACTGACAACAACCCCAAATAACTTAAGTAACAATCTCACAATTTTCGTAAGTGATAGCCAAATAGACAACATGGCGTATCATAAGAATGGATAGGAATCTCATGCAACTTACTGTCAAGTTTTCCAATTTTAACATACACAAATTGAAAAAAAAAAGTTATTTTAAAAATCAATACTTTAGCTTATGATATTCTAACTGGATATCCCATTTAAACTAACAATTGCTTTTGCAAATCAATCTTTCTTGTCCCTTATTTTTAAAATCACCTTTTTTAAACTTTAATATTAATATCTAAATAACTTTGGACCAAATTTCATAAAACTTGTATATTCCTGTAGAGCTGACAAAATTTTGAAATATAACTCATAATTTTACAAATTGTAAAATATACAATTTACAAAGCAACATATTTCATCTAATTAGGAGATAACAAACATTACATCTTTAAGTAAGTTACTAGAAAGCTTTGTTTAATAACCCATATTTTATTGTTTTTACTTTTTAAGGCAATTTTTAAAAATTTTATTAAAGCTTTTTATTTTCAAAACATATGCATGGGTAATTTTTCAATAATGGTCCTTGCAAAACTTTTCTTTTCCAAATTTTCCCTTCCTCTCCCTATTCCCTCTCCTAGATGTCAGGTAGTCCAATACATGTCAAATATGTTAAAATATATGTTAAATCTAATATATGTATACACATTTATACAGTTATCTTGCCTCACAAGAAAAATCAGATCAAGAAGGAAGGAAACACTTGAGAAAGAAAACAAAATGCAAGCAAATGTTGTGGTCCACACTCAGTTCCTACAGTCTTCTCTGGGTGCAAATGGCTCTCTTCAGCACTGAACAACTAGAGCTCGTTTGAATCATCTCCTTGTTGAAGAGAGCCATGTCCATCAGAATTGATCATCCTATAGTCTTGTTGTTGCTA
Source organism: Sarcophilus harrisii (assembly GCF_902635505.1). Taxonomy (NCBI): domain Eukaryota; kingdom Metazoa; phylum Chordata; class Mammalia; order Dasyuromorphia; family Dasyuridae; genus Sarcophilus; species Sarcophilus harrisii. The sequence goes on from NC_045426.1 coordinate 397,072,429, forward strand.
TATATAAAATGATCTCCTGGTTCTGCTCAGCTCATTTTACATTAGATTAACCCTTTTTTTTTTTTTTTTTTTTACTTAAAATCAAGCCAAATACAGATTTAAACCTCTACTAGCAATACTACAATATTAATGCATACATATTTCAAAAATCTTATTCTCAAATGCATCAACTAAAAGTTGTCCTACACCATTTAAATTTATACACAGTATTTTAGGTCAAAATTAGGAGAAAACTCCTCTTTACCCTCAAAAACTCCATTCTCCTATGCCCCAAATCTCTGAAATGACTGTAAACTATTTGAGACCTGAGATGGAAAGACAGGCCATGGGAGCAAAATGGCTATGTCTCCTATCTCTCCCCCTAAATTTTACACTCTTCCCTAAACTCATGTGGATAGCTCATATTGGAAAAGGGGGAAATTTTTGAAGTATAATATGGATTTCCCTAGATTTTCCCAAGCCATGATTGACCACAGCCTTTTAAAGAATCCAGAGTTTCCTGAGAAGAGTTTGGGACTCTGGGGGGTTGGGGAACATAGGGACCTATCTAGAGAGAAACTGGGCCTGACTCCAGAGCATGGGGTTTTTGAGGAGCCTACTGTTCTTTAGAGAGGCTGGACTGGACATAAGTCCACACACACAGTGGCCATGGTCATTTTCAATCCCCACTAGGGAGAGAAGCTTGAAAGCTTAAGAAAAATTCAGGTTTCTTTGCATCAAGATGCACAAAACAAACACTTTTAGATCCCAAAATGGCCATTTTTTAAAATTTGTAATTCAGCTGAGAAAAACATAGAAGACAAAACACAGACTCACACTCATTCATAAATACAATCTGCTTTTAAATTTCCTTTCTTTATATCTATCTAGTACAGAATTGTTCCTTCCCTACTTCCTGGAGAAGAACCTTTTCTCTTCTGGGTACCCCTCTGAACACATAATGTCCGGATCCCTGGAAGAGCCCCCATTTGTAAGAAATAACATAAATTACCAAGAACTCCACTGACTCACTAATGAATGCAGGAAAGGTTTATTTTACATTCTTGCAAGAATGCATGCCTAGGTGAGCAAACATACCTTTGGAACTCCAAAAGCAGCATTTTATTCCCTATTGTTAAAAATAACACTCTTGACACTGAAAATCAGATATCAAGAAGAATTTATTAAACAAGAATCTTAAGAATCACCTTAACGTTTCTGGCCAGAAGCAGGCCCCCACTCCTCTTGGGGAAGAGGGAGCACAGAGTACAGAAATGGGGAATTCTTTATATTTGCTCAGTGAAGCAGCTCCTCCCTTCAGAAAACAGATTAGTCCATTTTATCCAGGTTATAGTCATTCTGATACACCCACTACATGTTTTCCCTTAATATGTATAAAACATGGCCTCCCTCTATCATGCATCCCATATTCAAAAATGGCAGAAAACTACTCCTCTGTGGTATGTTGTTTAGTATTCAATCAGCCCATTAAACAGGCACAATAGTGATTTGATCAAATCAGGTCATTAACCCCAACTACTTTGGGCTGGATGGGCTATTTCTAAGTTTGTGATTTTTCTCAAAACCACAAGACTCTTTCTGATCGGGTGAATCTACCTGTGGCTTCTTAGCCCTCTCCCCCGAAGATTTCTTGTTAGCTCAAGACTTCTATTGATCACTTAATTAAATTCTGTAAATCCTCATCTTCCTTAACCTCTCACATTCTGAAAAACTCTTGGTCAATGATAACCCATTATCTCAATTTTACATTAGCTTAAAGCTTGCAATACTGTGGAAACCCAACTTTTCAGCATTTTTCACACTATCCTGAAGCACAAGGCCCTGCCCATTAATTGGATATTACAGAAGCAAGAAATGAATCCTCACCCCTCATTACATAGCCAGTCCCTATTCCCAATTCTAGAGGGGGGAAGGAAACAGAAGAAGGCTAAAGGCAAATAACAAAATATTCTTTTCAAATCTCAGGCCATCACCCCTGATTACAAAAGTCAGTCCCTGCTCTCAAGAAGCTTACATTTTTAGGGGAGAAAAATATCCTCCACCCTTGATTATTCTTTGATGTCCTTATAGGTTTCAATTTTCTAATTTGTTTCCTTTCTCCAGTTTAATTCTCATGGCTATGGAAAACAAATGCTCAACCATTTCCCACATAATGATGGGACAGATCAAAAGATAAAATATCCCCATTTGAGAAGAAGGCTGAAAAATCGATGTAATCAATTTCTTAAAATACAGAACAGGTATATAACAATATAGTGCTACCTACCAATCAGTGAAAACAAAAGAAAAAACAAAGTGGCTGAAGTGAATAAAGTATACTTTAAGTTGAAGAGGATTTCTATTTAGATGATTCATGTTATAATAAATTATAAAAAGAAAATAGGATGTCTTTAGGTAGACACATAATCTTTTGAGCTTGGTGCTCAAGATTCCTTTATATAGATTTAGAACTTAAATGTTATCAAGTCCAATCTCATTTTACAGATAAGAAGACTGAAACTGAGTGATTAAGTAATTTGCCTGAGGTCATATAAACTCAATAAATATCTGATATAGGACTTAAGTTTATGACTTCCTGAATCCCAGTCTAGCATCGATGCTTAATGTCTTAAAAGGTATCTAAGATATTTCCCAGCTATATTGTAAGATATACTATATATTATCTGGTAACTCTAAAATATAAATTCTCATATTGTCAGTATAAACAAATTAGAGTCATGGTATTTGAATTGGTGTAACTGACAAACACTTAGTCCCATTTCCAGCACTATTTGAAAACAAGAGTCAAAATTAAGTAATAACTTATTTTTCAAAGTTTTGCAAAGATAGAAAGGAGGCGTGGTTCTCAGAGACTGTCAGTGGAGCATGTTAGCAGCAGGTTCTAATAAGTGGGAAAGAAATCAAAAAGAAATTCTGTCTTGTGATGACAAGCTTATATAATTGCAGAAACATGTAAAGTACTTTTAACATATTAAAGTATATATAAATGCTAGCTATTATGTAGCAGGAAGCTACATGGTGCCATAGCTAATAGAAATCATAGAAACTAATTGAACATAGAGTAGATTTTTTCCTGAGTTCAAATCTGCCCTCAGACTCTTACTGTGTTGACCTTGGCCAATTCATTCACTCCGTTTCAGTTTGCTTACCTGTAAAATTAGTTGAAGCAAATTACTCCAATATCTCTGCTGAGAAACCCCAAATGAGGTCATGAAAAATCAGATACAACTGAAATGACTGAATAAGGACAAAACTATGATGATCAAAACAAAGTTATATGATAATTTTATCACATATTTTACAAGAATAGAAAGTTGTACAAAATAAATTTATAGTTTTATATTCAATCATCTTTTTTTTTTTTCTATCCCACTATATTACGGAAATGCTTATCCTTAATTCAGAATAAAATAAATTTCAAAAAGAAAGAAAGTATGGCTAACAGGTGATAAACAATTTGGTCATAGCAACTCATGAAGACATTTAAAGTGTAGATAGGAAAAACTGACTGAAATCCTCTCATAAGAATGAGGCTCTGACTTATGCTATGATTGTGACCTGAGATTTTGCAATAAAGTTGAACTATAGCTAGCTGCAGGTGTTCCATTATCATAGATAAACAAACATTTCCCTACTGCCCAGTCTCCTCCCCATACACACCTCTTAATTAGCATTTAAATACTTAATTGATAAAGAGTTTGTTATTACTAGTATTCTTTTTTTCTGCCTTAGAACTCTGCATTTAGAATGCAAGTCTGAAATCCCCTAGGCAATGAGAGGAAAGGGGGGGGGGGAAGTTGAGGGGGTGGCTTTAAGTAGGGTCTATATAATTCTGCTTTGCACTTTGCACTTCTCTACTAACATCTTGTCTGCTGGGAGTTGCCCTTTTCTGGGAGATCATAATAAATCGTTTTTTGCTTTTTACCTTGAGAGTCTCTGATTTTAATTTGAGTATTTGGGTAAGGGTCAAGGTCCCAAACAAGGTATAAAGGTGTTTTAATCTTTGTCAAATATATCATTTCTCAGGTAGACTTTTGAAACTATCCTTGAAACTACTGGCAAAATAGTTATTAACTAAGGACTGCTTTTCTAGTCATAGCTAATTTCCACTCACAGCTCACATTGCATGAAAATCAGAGCCTAACAGGTAAGTTTTCACTAAAATAAATTAATATTGTTGTTAAATAGATTGTCATCAAATAATCTGAGAATCAGATAGATTGAATCTACTTGAAATGTACTCAAGATATCAATTTATTTAGAGGACTAGTTTGATGTCAGAATTTAAAAAAAAACAGAAAACATTTTTCAAATTTCTTTTTTATCATTTCACTTAAATGACTCCATTGTAGGGACACACACATGAACATATTTGCTTCAGTATTTTGAAGATCTAAGATTTTATGGGGATGAATACTCCCCACACATATGATAAACTCTCATTGACCCAGTTGATAGCCTTCAAGGGTTGCTGTGGATGAAAAATTTCAAGACTAAAGCCAATCTGATGAAAAACCTCTATGAATTTAGCCAAGTATATCCTCAAAAGAAAAGCATTCACTAGTGAATAATAAGTGAATAAGTGAAGCCTTTCTAGTTCAGTTAAACTGGCTAAAGCTAATGCTTTGTAAGCATAGCCTGAGAAGATGACATGGGGTCACTTCAACTAGTATCAATCATCAGAGCACAACTTAGATTGGTTATAACTATATTTATGAATACTTAAAAATAATGTTATCATTTATGTCAGGTCTAGCTGATACTCTGAAAAGAAAAAAAAATATTTCTAAGGAAAATTTTAGTATCTAAAGAAAGAACAGGCAAAAAGATCAGATTACTGATTTGAATTCAATTCAATCCAACTCATGTTATAAACACTTCTACAATGGATTTCATCACTTCTAAAGAAATGACTGCCTTGGTCATAGTGAAAATTGAAAACAGAGCTCTGAATCACATAAAAAGTTAAATTTTCCCCAGAAAAATAGTCAAGGACAGTTATGTATTTTCCTTTTTCCTTCATATCTGCAATTGATCTGCAATGATTCAATTCAACAAGCAAATATTTGTTAAGTACCTGCTCTGACTAATTCACTGAGGAAACATGAAACATATGAGTAATATATAAACTTTTCCTACTGAAATTGACAATCTAACAGGAAGAAAATATAAGAACACAAATAATTTGAACATAAAATAAGAAAAATATAAGAAATAGAATTATTTGGATTATTATTATAATTGTTTCACTTTTGTTGGTGAAAGAAGTGTTCCTAGTCTCTCACGAATAATTAGAGGATAATGGATAAAATACATTCAAAATGTCATGTGACTGGTTCATGAAGATTTTGGAAAGTTCCATGAAAGAATCCATGAAAGTTACTGAACCTTGTTAGGCCTCAGTTTACTCATTTGTAAAATGAGGCGCTGGATTAAGTGGCCACTGAGGTCCTTTCCAGCTCTAGATCTCATTTCCTTTGAAGGCAGCAATTAAAATTTTCTAAAGGAGATAACCTCAGAACAGCATTGATATACTAAGCAGATGAACTAGAAGAAACATTCCAGATGGGAATGTGTGGGATATGAAGAGGTGTCTATGATTAGTCTAGTTTGACCAAACCCAGGAAAGGGATCAATATGAAAGAAAGCTTTTTATTTTTATTTGCAAAACATATGCATGGGTAATTTTCCAACACTGACCCTTGCAAAGCAGAAGTGTTCTAAATTATCCCCTCCTTCCCTCTACCCCTTCCCCTAGATGGCAGGTAGTCCAATACATGTTAAATATTTTTAAAATATTTAAAAAATAAAAAATAATAAAAATATTTTTAAAAAATTAAAAAATATTTTAAATCCAATATATGTTGTATTGGGTCTTGAATGCAAGGTAAAACAATTTTAAATGTACCCCTTAATCAGGAGGAAAAATTAGAGCTTGAGGAAAAAGAGTCCTAAGGGTAGATCTATGGATAAAGAAGTTAAAAGAAAAGAAAACGGAAGAAATGAGTTACTTAGGAAGGTTTCATAAAAGAGATGAGTTCTATGTTGGGTTTGGATTTGATAGAAGAGAATATTACAAACTATGGTAGGTGCAAGGAATTATGGATCACTGTCACAAATTACAATGATATTAAGCAATGAATCCTAATGTCATCTGTAGCAAAGAGAGGGGACAGGTAAGAAAGGAAACAGGTTAGAAAAAGGAGTTTTGGAGAATGAAGAGAGATTAATTATCTGTTCAATATGTCTAAATGAGATTAGTAATTAACATTTCACAAGTGATGAATCAAAACTAGGAGATATGATTTATATAAAATAATGATGAATCAACAGTAAATATATTTTGAAACACAGAGCTTCCCAATATTTTAAGTATTCTATTCTTTCTACAAGGTTAAGAAAATTATATATGCTCCTGTTCTCCCCAAACTAAACAATATTTATTAGCTTAAGCTAGTGAATTATACTTCGAAGGCACATAGCTTCTGGACAAATAGCATTTGTGTCTTCAGAATTAGAGCAGAAACAGTAAATAATGCCATTCCAAATGCTTTCAAGGAAAGAAAATGCTGGCTTTGAGGTTTGATGCTCAAGGTCAAGGCCCATATATGTGACTACATGTTTGAAGCAAATTTCTCTTTAATTCAGCTCTGTAGCTTCTTTTCCTTCCTAATAAGTGTGAAAGCAGTGCAAAGAAAAACTTTGGTAAACATAAAGATGAGATTAGAAGCTGCAATTCCATTTTAATGCATATTATTTCATTCTTGCCGGTCTAATATTCTATACTTCAATATAAAGGCAGCAAATACACCAAATTGGTGAGTGGCAGAAGACATTTTCTCATCTAAAAATCTAGAAAGGAACTCTTTGGCCTAGCAAAATTCTTTTTTGACATAGTTCTATTGGCTGTAAGATTCTGAAAATATAGCATGGGGCTATTCACCATTAAGGACATCTAATGTACCTGTTTTAGAGCAGTTAACAATAGAGAAGATATAGTTATAGGTTCAGATAAAATCAGAATAGGTGGATTCTTGCTTAACTCATTTCTATCACCATTATTTTCACATAATAAATCCATTTCCAGAAGATTGAACGTAGGTATCCATATTGAAGGAGCTATCAAGGTATAGTGGAAAGGGTACTGGGTAAATTCAGGGAACCAGAGCTCATATCTTTCTCCTGCCACTTAATGGGTTTCAGTTTACTCATCTTTAAAATGAGCAATTTGGGCTAGATGGACTTTGAAGTTCTTGTGCTCTTATTTTACGATCCTATGATTTCATATTAAAATATGCCATGAAAGTTGCTGTTTAGTTGTTTTCAGTTGTGTTCAATTCTTTGTGACCCCATTTGGGGTTTTCTTAAAGATACTGGAGTTGTCCATTTCCTTCTATAACTCATTTCACAGATGAGGAACTGAGGCAAAAGTGACTCAGCCAGCATCACTTAATCAGGAAGTATCTGAGACCAGATTTCACTCAGGAAGAGGAGCTTTCCTTATGAATGAGATGAGATGAGATCTTTCAAGGGCATACTTAAATCCCCTTCCTGCTATCCTCACATGACATCATTTTCTCCCTATTTCTGTCAAATATGGGCAACCATGTACTTATTGGTCAAGTTCAATTTCTTGGGTAATTCCCGCATTTAGAATGTAAGACCCTCAGCCAAAGAGGATGAGGCTCAGTGATGTAAGGGGATATTTGTGTTCAGGATTAAAAGTGTTGAGCCTACCCCAGAAGATGCTTCCTCCCTTCTATGGTCTGCTCAACGAATGGGAAGCCCTTTTCATGAGAACATATAATAAACTTTGCTTTGCTTCTAGAGATCTCTCCAGTTTTATTTTTTTATTAAATGGTGACCCCTTACCATTTCTAAACCACACATTTACACTAATTCTGGCACTCACATTTACTGTACCCGTGAACTGCCTCATGCCTTGAAATCTGTTATCATAAATTTTTTGTTTCTTTTAAAAAAAACTTCCATTTAAATAAGTAACACAAATTCTCTTATTAATTCTAAGGAGTGTCTCTAAGTTCTCTGAAAATACATAGTTTCATTTCCTGCTTTGGGGAGACAATATAGTGCCAGGGGCAAATGAAAACTTATCTGATGAACATCACCATAGTTATCTTTCCAGTAGCAAGAATAAAATTAGGAGTTAATTAGACTCCTTAAAAAGGACAGAAGGGTCTAGTAAAAGGGGTCTGAAACTGGAGTCTATGAATTTGTGGACCTTTTGATACTTTGATCACTATATTTCAATATTTTTCTTCTGCAATCCTTTGCATTTTAACTTATGCATTAAAAACATTTTTGAAAAGTGATACATAGTCTTCGCCAGATTGCAAATGTGACCCAATACACAGAAAAGGTTAAGAATCTCTGCCAAAGTAGCAATGAGGCTCCAGTACCAGGGAGGTATATAATGTCAGTTATTTATATGTACACATTCATAATTAGGGCCAGCCAGTGGATTAACAGACATTCAGAGAGATGAATGGATAATAAGTGGTGCAGACATAAACACACAAACCAGATGTACAATCTTAAAACTTAAGGTATGTTTTGGGACTTTTATGAATAAGCCAGTGTAAAGCCATGATTTTTCTTAAAAGGCTTACTGACTGATTATCCAAGATATCCTGATATAAAAATATATGTAACATTGAATCATCTAGACATATCTACCTAAATGGCACCATAGATAGAAAACATTGAGCCTCGGGTCAGAAAGACCAGAATTCAAATCTTATCTCATATGACTACCTCTCTTACTGGGCAAATCATTTCATTTCAGCCTGTCCCAATTTTCTCAGCTATAAAATACAAATAACAAGAACCTCCCAAGATTGTTATAAGGATTATATGAGAAAAAATTAGTAAACTCTTAGCAAAGTACCTAGCATATAATAAGCCCCCAATAAGTCTCTCTCTACTTCCTTTTGTCCATCTTTCCTTTATTTCTTCCTTCTTTCTTTCCTCCTTCTCTCCCTCCCTTCCTCCTTCTTTTCTTCTTTCCTTCCTTCCCTTCCTTTCCCTTCTTTCCTTCTTTGCTTGCTTGCTTCCTTCTTTCCTTTTTTCCATTCTTCCTTCTTTTCCTATCTTTCTTTTTTCTTTCCTCCATCCCTCCCTTCTATTACTTTAACAATATTAATGAAGGCTCAATTACAGCCAAAAAAACCCAAAAAACAAAAAACACTTATCCTTGCTGCCAAATGATATGCTTTCTGTATAGTCATACAATTCCTTAAATCTGTGTACTAAGTTCTTGTTTATAAGCACTCTTTAAAGTAGGAATCTTCACCTTCTGTGATGGTAAAGATCCATGATAGAGATGTATGAGTCTGAGGAGAGAGGGAAAGAAAAGGAGCTGAGCAGGCACAAAAACAGATGGGTGACGCCATTGTGGCAGTGCCCTAGGGCTTGGCCATCTTACTTCAGCTGTGAAAATATAACAACCTTGTCTGCTGTCTCGCATTTTACTGCATAGACTGCTAAATTCCAACAGAGATAATATATTTAATGCCATATGTCAGCCAAAGGGAATGTTTCCTCTAAAATAGTCCTTGATTATTGAATATGAATCTCTAGAATCTAAATTCTTTTCCAGAGTTCACATATTTCTTTTCATAATGTAAATGTTTGATTATATAACACCTGCATAATGACTAATCCTCAAAGTCCTTTATGACACTTTTTAGTTACTCCTAAAATATACCAACATTATCATAGTCTTTATAGCTTCAACTTAGTGAAGTTATAACTGTGGGTGATTATCAAAATAAAGTTTCCTATCAATACAAAAAGCATTTTAGTACAAAATCACAAGCTCATAAATGATAAGCAGAATTCATATTTAACAATTCAATACCTGCCTACCGGGCATGAATGTATCCAAAGAGTGCCAGAAAATGGAAATCTGGCTCTATGATGAGCATAATTCCAAATAATTGTAAACAATTTAGAGCTTCAAGGCAGGTTAAAGATTACCGAGTTCCTGCAAAGGAAATTAAAGGTTATTGAGTTCAAGCTCCTCTTTTGAAAGATAAGAAAACTGAGGTTAAAAAAAAAAAAAAAATATATATATATATATATATATATATATACACACACACACACACACACACACACATATATATATATTTATATATACACCAACTCATCCAAGATCACTCCTAATACTAGGTAGAAGAGGCAGAATTCAAACTCAAGTCCTCAAGCAGTGCTAACAGCTACATTTTCCAAGCTCATCATTCATACTATACACTAAGTCTACTGAGCAGCATAAAATACTCTTTTTGAAAACTCTCAAAAACAAAATTCTATTTCCCTTAGCTACAACAACTTCCACATATAATATCACTTTCAGGATCCTCTAGTACTATGTTAGTACTAGAGTACTAGTTCTATGGCAAGGAAAATACATTCATTCATTAGCTATCACCAGCAAATTAAAATAAACCATGATCTAAATTTTACATCAATTGCAAGTTTTAATTCACAAAATTTTAACTTATTTTAAGTCTGTCAGTCTATAAGTCAGTTTGTAAAATGTCCACATACATTTCTACAATTAATAGGAAAGATATTTATGTTCTAAAATCATTAATCCCACTGTTTTAACTGAATAATGGAATTCAAAATTTGCAGTAAAGGTATAAAATAATGAAATAGAATCCTCTCAATCCCGAGGGCACAAAAATAGCCAAGGTAAGAGGCAAACAAATCTTAACGTTTGGTATTATTATATAACAGACTGGAAGTAGTTTTGAGAAGCAATTTGGCTTACTCCCTATTGCTCCAACAGATATTCTCAGCAACACTCAAATGAAGAAGACATAATATTTCATCTTTGGGATCTTAATAAGAATAATTGTTTCCCTCTATTGAAGAAATAACAGTTATAATGTTTAGGAGCCTTTTTTTTTTAGAACTAGGTATTCCATTAAAATAGAAAAAGAATTAAATGTGTATATATATATATATATATATATATATATATATATATATATGTCTGTGTGTTTGTATGTACATATATATGTGTGCATAGATTTTTTTGCTTTTTAGCTTTATATCTATATATAGATATATGTATATAGATGATAAGGTAGTGGGTCACTCGATGGGAGTGGCAGAGAAAGCCTGAAGAACTGATAAATTTCTCCATGAAGCAAGCAAGGAAGGGCATTGATGGGGATCAGCTCAACCTTAAAGTCCCACCCCATCTTACTGTATGTAACCAAAGAGACAAGTTATATTAAATCCCCAAGGTTAAATTTTCCCTATAAATTTGTCCATGGCTCATCCCATCTTGGCTGAATCCTGTTGGGTCAGTCTACCAAGGCATTCTGCCTCATGGTGTCTTTCTTCTCATCCCCTCATCATGCTTCATGATGTCTTTCTCCTTCTTCTAGCTAACTGTTTAAGGGTGCTAAATGTCCCTATAGATTTAGCCTGCCAGTCAATTGAGTATTTCCACTTTATGTTGTATTCCCTTTCTCCTGGTTAATTGTGAGTTCCACTAGGGAACTTGTCTTTACTCTTGGTATCTCTTGTTTCTCTTCATTTTATCTGTAATGTCTTTTCATAAATAAATGTACTTTTGCCAAAGACAATATTTTGTGAATTCTTCACATGATCCAACCCCAACATTTGGTACTAACCCCAATATTTGGTGCCAATTGCTCTCCTAAATCTCATAATTTGGTGCTGTACCTCAAACCCATCATAGATAGATAAAAAGAGGGAAATCCTTCAAATAAGTGTCTAACATTTAATACAGTAATTGGCACATAGTTGGTGTTTAATTTATATGAATATATGAATGTATACACACATATAATAAAAAAGCAGAAAAATCTGAAAAGGAGTAAAAGCTGATGATCAGTCATTCTAGTTAATCCATGAAGCTACTTGTAGTCTGAGGCAAAAGTGGAATAAGAAATAACCTAAAGCCATGTTCCATTTAAATATGAAGTCTTGTCTAGACCCAGCCCCAGACTGCACATAACTGTAATTCACATCATTTCTTCTCACTTCAGATTTCCACATTATTTGATGATGTGTCCACTCATCATCTTGTAAAGTTAAAAAAATAATAATAAAAATCTTAACCATACACGCACATACACTAAAGAAGATAAAATAGTGAACTTCTCATTTATTGTTTTATTCATACTTATTAATCCTGATCCTGAATTTTAGAGTTGGAAAAAAATGTAGAGGTCATATAACTTCAGCCATTTATTTTCAAAGGAGGACCTAAACAGAGATATAAAGATCACAGTAGTAATAGAGATGAGGTGTGAACCAAGGTTCTCTGACTCTAAAACAATTATCTGCATTCACTGCACTACACTGTTTAATGATAAGATTATATATTTTTTGTAAAACATTTATTTTGGATGAGAATTTGTTTACAAAAATGTATCATTTTATTAAGAATTATCTTGCATTCTAACAATGCATATTGAAAAAACTAAATTATTCCCATTTCAAGTATAGAATCCAGGATACTTTCTGCATACCTACAGTGAACATTTTCACAAGTCACCTGGTGGCAGGCTTGTACAAACGTTTGGAGTTTGTCTATAAAACACCACGAATATGTCAATATATGGGTTAGGTATATAACAACATTATGTGTATCCATTTAAATGGATTACTAAATCCCATGGATGTTTAGGCCACCTGAAGGACTAGAAAGAATGAATGTCACACAGTATTTGTCCCCTGCATATTCCCTCATTCTGTTTACTAAACTCTGTGGTTTTGGAAACAGCTTCTTTAGTTTCAGCATATTCAACAAGATATTCATCAGCCTATCCCACCATGAAATAACAGGCCCAAGCAACACTCGTAACTACCCTTTAACACAGTCTGTGTTCATACATGTCATTGGAACAAAATAAGATATTCAACACACCCTGCTCTATACAGAGTTTCTTTAATTTCTGAGGGTACACCTGAAAAAAAAACCTCAAATACAAATAATCTCAAGGACCCCAATTTTTAAGAGTCCCAAACCTCTACCTAAGATATATAGAAACAAAATCAATCCTAAAGCCTAAATCCTTGCCTAAATCAGGACATTAACTCTGTCTTATATTGCCAAGCTTTCAAATTCTAATACCTCCAACCTTTAGATTTTGTTGGCTTATTTTTTCAATTAAGAGAATAACAATAGTTAACTGGGAACCTAAATACACAATAAATGCAAATGAATAACTAGTTAACTTCTCCACAGACCTTGAAGAGCTATACCCCAGGGTACTAAAGGAAATGATGCCGATTTTTTTTTTTTTAATTGCTGATAGTGATCTCTGAAAACATCTTAGAAAAAACAAAAACACTGGAGAGGATCTGAGGACAAGAGTAGAGGAACTATCCTGATTTGAGAACGAGAAAGAGGAGGAGGGGACAGGAAGAAAAGGAGAGAGCAGGAAAAGATTGAGAGAGAGCGGGATAGGGGGAGAAAGAGAAAGAAAAGAAGGGAGAGAGGGAGACAGAGACAGAGACAAAGGAGGCGGGGAGAAGGAGAGAGAGATTGAGAGAGGGGAAGGAGGAAGAGGAAGAGAAGGAGAGAGGAAAGAGATGGGGAGAAGGGAGAAGGGAGAGGGAAGGGAGGGGGAAAGGGGAAGCTTTCAAATAAGTGCCCAATACTTAGAACAGTAACTGGCACATAGTTGATGCTTGATAAATGTTTTTAGAAGCCCAGGGGTCCTCAAATTATGGCCGCGGGCCATTTGCTGCCGCTTAGGACATTTATCCCCCTCACCCAGGGCTAAGAAGTTTCTTTATTTAAAGGCCCACAAAACAACGTTTTTGTTTTTACTACAGTCCGGCCCTCCAACAATCTGAGGGACAGTGAACTGGCCCCCTATTTAAAAAGTTTGAGGATCCCTGTAATAAATTTAGACCAACTGACAAGTGAGAGACCAGTGAACCTAAACTGAATTCCTGCTAAAAATCCTTTGATTATTAAAGGGATTATCATTATTAAAGAGATAGTTTATGATTACTTCAAAAGGGCTAAAACCAAAAGCCAAAAAAGTTTATCAAGATTTCACTGGGGGAGGGGGAGAGAGGGTCAGTTAGGTAGTGCAGTGTATAGAGCACCAATCCTGAAGTCAGGAGGACCTGAGTTCAAATTTGACCTCAGACACTTAGCACTTCCTAGTTGTGTGACCCTGGGCAAGTCACTTAACCCCAATTACCTCAGGGAAAAAGAAAAAAAAAAGATTTCAGTCAAGCAAAAATTAGTCTCTGCTCTCAAGAATATCAGAAGATATTACATATAAATAAATGGATGCATGTAAATAACATACATATTTACATGTACCAGACATACATCTATATACATGTGTGTATACATACATCCACACATACATGGTAAGTCTGAGCTTTCAGCAGGAAATAGGTTACATTTAGCAGACCAATTTATCTGAGGTTCAAAATATCTCATAGCCAGGTTGTTCTCAAAGATACCCTAGGAAACAGTTTCTTTTCTCTAACCCTACCCTTAACCTTCTAACTTTAAATTCCTAAGGTTAGGGTAAAGATTAAGAGATACTGAGTAACTTGGGTAAATATCTGGGCCAGGATTTAAAATCAGGTCTTCCAGATTTCAAGTCTAGAGCCTCATCCACTAGACCACCAGTTTCAGTACCATTATAATGATTAATGTACAAATCTCAGTAGGGAATGGGAAAATATAATGGACCATCTCAAGGACAGAACTCCATCCTTGGCATAGTAGTGTTCCATATAGAAGGACATTTGTAGAAAGGGAAGGAGCTTACAGGTTATTTGGTCTAAGCTTCTCATTCCATGTGAGGAAACTAAGCTCCCAGAGACATTGAGTGTCTTATTGAAGGTAAAGGTGAATAATTACAAATGTAGGATTTATACTAAGGGCATTGCGAAAATCAAGGCTCTTTTTCCTGAACCACACTAATTCCCATTTTTTCATTGATTCAGATAAGGGTATAGATGACAAATGACAGGAAACGGGGAGGAAATTACTGAATGACAGAATCAACATTCAAAATGTTTTGATAATTTTGATAAATTACAATTATAATGTTTATATGTATATTAGAGATCTAATAAGATGAAAGTTAATAGTCTTAACAATGAAGACCTTCACTAGGGTCAAAAAATGCAACTGCTAATTACAAAAAAACAGGAAAGGTAGACAACTGGTTATACAAAAATTATCTTATGATTTCAATGGTTTGCAAACTCAATAGTTAATAGTTAATTTATGTTGTAGATATGAACAATCAAAATCTTCTGATGCAAAGGAGAAAGTAGTTCCTACATACTCATGGCTTGATCATCCTATTCAACCATATGCAAAATGTTTTTTATATAGCAATTAGTCACTAACTTTTAGGAAGGGCATTAACAAAGAAGCTCATAATGAGGAAGAAAACCAGGATACTGTGTGTCCTTAAAAGAATGTCATACAAGGAAATGAGCATGTTTAGTCAGAAAAAAGACTTGAGGGAGCATGAAAGTTGTCTGGGTATTTAAATAGCATCATGGAGAAGAAGGATTGATATTTATCAAAGATTTTTATGGGTCTAAAAGGCTGAATTAGGAACAAAAGAAAGATGTAGAAAATCAGATTTAAATTTAATGAGACCAAAATTTCCCTAATAATTAATAATAATTCTGTAATAATTAGACAAAAGTAAAATCAGCTTCCTTCAGAGGTTATGAGCTCCTCATCACTGGAATTCTTTAAGCACAGGTTAGATGATGACCTGTTGGAAATTTTGTGAGAATTCTTGTTTGGAAGAGTAAGGTTTGAACTAGAAAGCCTCTAAGACTACCTAGTTTTGAGATTTTGTGATTCTGTGGACATTTCATCATCTAGAGAGACATATATATTCTTATTATCTAAAGATATTTTCTTCCAAATCTGTGACATCCACCATTTGTCCTCCATATGCTAAATGATACAAATCAAATGGATGTTAATAACTATGTTGTACTTGTTTTCATGTTTATATACATGTGGGCTTCTAAGTCTGCCCTATACCTTATATCACATCATTACTTAACTCTTCATGAGTTAAGCTTCTAAGTTGGTACCTTATGATAAATAACATCTGTAGAAGATGATTTCATTTGGGGTTTTCTGGGCAACAATACTGGAGTAGTTTGCCTTTTTTTTTCCCTCCTCCCAGCTAATTTTACAGGTGAAGAAACTAGATGAGGAAATTAAGGCAAATAGAATTAAGCAACTTGCACACAGCTAGTAAGTGTCTTGACACTGAATTGGAACTTGGGGTCAAATATAACTTGGTTATATAAAGACTTGGGTCTCTATATAAATATGAAACCATCCACATGATTATATATGTTCAATGATGTAATATGGCAGCAATTCAAACTATTTTCTAAAATATACATTTATCACAGTTCATATTTAATGATGAATGCCAAATGGCATATATAAATTTAGAAGGATATAAAATCTATTTTAAAAAGTTTTATTGGTTCTTATAAGTCCCTTAAAGAGAACAGTCTAACAGAGAATGACTTATACTGATGAAAGAAAAGTGAAATAACTTTGATATGAAAAGGGGCAATGTTAGGAAATCTATTTTACATGAAAAATAATTCACTACTCTATGTACTCAAATCTAATGAGATTAAAATCTACTTCCATTTGAAAGGCATTTTCCTCTCTTTAAGAAAAAAAAAGTACCTTTAGATATCAAATAAAGTAGCATTTTGATAACTTCAAATCAAAGAAATGATATTGAAGTCAAATAATGACATGCAAAATTAATTAGATATTACCAAACTGGAATGCCTTTTCAGTAGAGAACTAGTAATATAGTAAAAATAGGTCTTCCCAGGACCAATCCAAATTTGGATAAGTTCATCATTACAAGCTTTGGATAAGTTCATCACTACAAAGTTGCCAAACAAGATATATTTTTGGTCAAAATAGTTTATGAGGATTATTTTATATGTTCTTTTTCAAGAATTTTTATCTATACAATGGAGAAAGTACCCATTATTTTCATGAAATCAGGTCTTCTGAAGATGTGAAAAAATTAATAATGCTGCAGAGTTAATTAATTAATAAACCTTTAGTGACTGTAGTTGGCAGGAGATGAGAAGGGAAAGGAATGGAAAACATTGTAAAGAGAAGATGAAAAAAAATGAGAAATAAGGAGAGAAAATATTATTTACTCTTTGCCTCCCTGGAAAAATAAAGGTAGAGGAAGGAGAAAAATAAAGGCAAGTAAGGAAAGGTGAAAGTAAAGGTAGAGAAAGAATTAGAAGAGAAGTAGTAGGGGAAAGAGGAAGAAAATAAAATGAAAAAGTAGAGGAAGACAAAAAGGAGGAGGAGAAAAAGTTATATTTCATTTCAACTTAGTTGTGGAAGATATAAAGTGAGTTTTGCTATTTACTGTCACAGAATGTTAGAGTGAAGTCAGGAGCAGGGTAAGAGGATGCTAACATCAACCACAAGAAAACTGCTGTGGAGATCCCAGGTCACATGCATGTAGGTTGGATTATGCCATCTTTTGAGGACATGAGAGCTTCTGAAGGAACACCAAATGAATTTAGTAAGAATGATGGATTATTCTTTTCTGTTGTTAATTCATAAAGTATTACCTCATTAGAAATATCTTGGCTTACAAGGCAGGTAAGTGACATAATGGATATCTGCCCTGGAGTCATCTGGTTCACTGCCATCTTTTGATGTGAAGTCAGAGGACATTGATGGGAATCCCAACTCTGCCCCTTGCTACCTATGTGACTTTGGGCATATCTCTTATCTAATCTGGGTCTCATTCCCTTCATTTATAAAAGAAAAAAAGTTAAAGATGACTTTTAAAGACCCTTCCAAACCTAAGTCTACAACCCCATGGTTAGAGGATTAAAGAGCCACAGTGGTGTGAGCAAGGTCTCAGAGACCAGAGATTTTCTTGAAAGTTCGCAAGTATGTTTTTTAATATATTACTAATATATACACACCTAGAATTTGAAGGAAAACTTTATGAAACTCTACTAAACATATCACTATGAACTGACTTTATATACCTACCTTATTTTTTTCCCCTTGCTTAATATTGTTTACTTCATTTCACATGTTGAACAATCATTTCATTAAATGGACATTCAAATCCATCCTCCATAGATTTCTTTCATCACATGCCATCTTCAGCTAGATAACCCCTTTCTTTTTATTATGCATGTGAGAACAGGAGAGGTGGCAAGTATATGGGACTGAGTGAAATAAGTCAGTAATAATAGAAATTGGAGTAACAGGATGAAAGAGGTAATAATTTTCTATAATTTAACCTTATAGCCTCTCCTCCATTTGTCAGCCATGGTCTTCATTTTTTCCCCCACTCTTCATGCCCAAATTGTTTTCTTTAATTTGCTCCAGAGTGGGTAGGGTAAAGCTAAATGTACTTATTTTTTATATAAACACACAGTAAATATAAGAAAATAATACTGCCTGTATTTCCTAAATGAGGTTGTTGAGCTTCCTAAAGTGTTCCCCAGAATAAAGCAACTTTCCAGGATTCCTTTTGTAATAGTGTGGCTGGAGGTCTCACTTGGGCACCAATATTTTCAATGCCTTTATATAAATAATCTAACACCCACAACAAGAAAACAACATCACCTAAGTCTTGATCACATCAATAAACATGTTAATAAACGTTCCACAGAGCATTTTAGACAATGAGAAATGATTAACAATGACAAAAACATGCTCCTAAAAATGTCCCTTAATAGTGCTGAGGATTTTAACGAGTGGGCTTCCTACTACTGGCACAGATAATAGTCATTTTAATACAATATTTCAAATAGTGATAATCTTAAGTATAACTTTTCAAGTTATTTATATAGTTTCCTAATCTTCTCCTATGAAGGACATTCTGTCAAAGACTTATCTCTTTATAGCCTTTGCCAGTAGTAATTGTCTTTTTACTTTAAAAGGTTTCCTCTACTTTTGTCCCATAGGAAGTAAGATCAACATATTTTTAAATTCATGTGAGCAAAGCAAGATTACCAGAGGACAAAATGGTTGCCTTTTTAATTGAAATCCACCTCCAGTGAATAATGATTTATAGAATTAAAAGTGATTTCATACTATTCCACATTCAAAGTTTGACTCATACTACATATTTATCAGACCATCACTGTGAATTCTTAGTTTATACTCAATGCATATATATATATATACATATATACATACTTATATGTATGTATACACACACACATACACACATACAAATGGATATTCAAATGTTAGACTCCATCTGTTATCAGCCTTAGATTCTTTAGTCTACTTATTACACAAGCTAGACAAATACTAGGCATTCCACAAGTGCCTGAGCACACAAATTCATTCTGTGCTGAGTAATGTAATTATTGTGCTTTTCAGTTTTAAGGACTAAACAAAACAAACAAACAAAAAACAACTTAAAAACAATTATTTTTAAAGCAAAAATTTCATAGATTTGTTAAACTAGAAGGGACCTTGGAGAGCAACAGATTCAACCCAAACATTTTATAGATTAATGAATAAATTAAAAGTATTTTTTAAGTATTTATGCACTGACCACTATGCTAAATATTATGGATTCAAAAGCACAATTGTCTCTGTCCTTAAGATTAGACTGTATTAGATGAAAATACTAAGTCCCAAAAGACTAAGCAGCAAAACAAGAACTACACCCACTTTTGATGATGTCAAATCTGGTGCTCTTTAAAGTATTTTTTGTACCACTTCAATTCACTGAACAAAACTTTAATTAAAACATACCTTAATATCAAGTAGATAAGAAAGAATGACTGACCTCAATATGATTAACCTCAAAAATCAAAAGATTTCCATTCTCTCAAATCTTCCGACAGTTGAATTCTACCAGACGATCTAAACTGTATCTTACAACTCACATTACCAATTCCCTTTACAAGCAATACTGAGTAGCAAACTAATGGCCCATTTTAAAAAGGAGAAACCAAGGAGGAAAGAAGTTCAGTGACCTGTTTAAGACAGAGGATGGATTCATTGCAGAAATAGGAATAGAATAAAATCTTCTGACTCCTAGTGAGCTCCCATCAGACCTCAGGGCTGCACTTGACTACACACAACCTATAAAGGGACCTTTACCTCTTATACAGAACAAGACTTAGAGCTCCCGCCACAGTTGCTCTATAATTGATTTATTGGCTGACCTTCAGACCCTCACATCCTCAACCTTTCCATGACTAAGTTTGTCCCTCTGGAAAAGTCAACTTCTCTCCCTCACGGTTAAAAATGATAAAAATGAATTATGCAGGACTTATATAAGTCCCCCAGAAAGGAGGCATTATAAAAGTATAAAGTCATGTTACCAGAATTCCTTATGCTAATAGTCCGTGTAGCTAAACAAGAGAGAAAAAGAAACAACTCAGTGTTTTCCTGGTAATGAGACTGGAGTTTAACAAAATAAGATTCATTAATTCATTATTACTTTTAGTTGTATACTAATAAAAATGGAGTGCTGAATATTTATTATTATCTAATTGGAAGCTTTTGTCTTTAGGTAGTGATTTTATGCTGTTCTGACTTCCCATGTCCAGTGCTGATAATTATGATGTAATCAGATGTACAAAAGAATAGGTTTTAGTCCATTTAATTAAACTTGGGCTTTCTCTAAGATATTAATACATGGAGTTAAATTAGATCTATTTATGGGGATATGGGAAGTCTTTCTTTAAGAGATACATCTGAGATAAGGCTTGAAAAAAGCTAAGACAGCTAGGTGGTGCAGTGGATAGAGCACCAGCCCTGAAGTCAGGAGGACCTGAGTTCAAATTTGACCTCAGGCACTTAATACTTCCTAGCTATGTGACCCTGGGCAAGTCACTTAACCCCAATTGCCTCAGCAAAAAACAAAAACAAACAAAAAAAAACACCTAAGGATTCTAAGATATAAATTAAAGGAAAGTAGTTATAGATAGGACTGGACTGATTGTTGGAAGATACAGGTTGCAGGAGATAGAATGCCAAGTCCAGGGAACAAAATAGATACCAGTTTGGCATAGAATAGAAAGTATAAAAGGGGGCAATATAGAATAAATTTAAGAATATAAGCAAAAATCAATGCTTTTATTGCCAAGCTAGGGAAGTTTTATTTTATCATAGAGATAATAGGAGGATGCTTAAGATTCTAGAGCAAGGATGTCATATTCTCAGATTTATACTCTAGGAAGATTACTTAACATGTTACAGGGTAGATAAAGAAAGGAAAGATTAGGAACAAGGAATATAATCAGAAGGCTCTTACAACAGAAAATAAAAATCTACAAAGCATTTGGCCTTGTGACTGGAAAGAAGGGGAAGAATGAAAGAAAAACAGGTAAGGTTCCTTAAGTATGGAAAGTTGAAAGGATATTGAGGTAGAAGAGGAAAAGACTATTGTGAAACTCACAATCTGACTATGAAAGTGGTCCCCTCAAGAAACATAAGAAATTTGAAGCAGGTGGTACAGTTTTAGGGGAAGAGATGATGAGTTCTGAAGATATTGATTTTAAGATGCCAGGTGTCAAAATTTAGCAGGTATTTTTAATTGAAAAAAAAAGCCAAAAAAATTTTCAGATATATATGCATACATCCGTGTATACAACATATATACAGATACATGTACATGTATATATAATATGTATATATAATTAGCAGCACACTATAAACAGCCGAATATAAAGACAAAAAAGAACAGTTGACAGAGAAGGAAAAAAATCTGCATATATCACATAACATTGCTCTTGCTGGTATCATTTTGCAGTAATATCACACATTATAATGAAGCCCTAGTTAAAAATCCAGCAGACCATTTTAAGTTTCACTCTTTATTTCAGACCGTTTTAAGTTTCACTCTTTATTTCAGGGGTTAAATATTATTAGAAATATTAAGCTCTTTATTCTATCAGTTCACTTTAAAAGGGCCTGCTCTTATCAGTTACAGTCCTTTCAAGAAAAAAGAGACAATCAGATGTAATTAATTGCTCCCCATAACTGCTTCCATAGCATTCAGCAAAAGATAACAAGAAAAGCAAAACATGGGAGTGAGGATTTCACTTCAATTTATGCAAATTCAGATTCATTACCCCACTGGTTTCTCTATGTAGTTAATCTTTCCAAGAATGGAAGTTAAAGATATTAACATCTTGAATCCTCAGGCTCTATAAGCAATGATACTTACTCTAATTCCTCTTATACTAGGGTCTATGCTTCCTCCTCCTCAACAATTGCCTGCAAAAGTATTGGTTTTTTTAAAAAACAATGAACAAACTCTAAAACAGGGGTCTTAACTTTTTTTGCATCAATACCCCTTAGAAGTCTGGTGAAACCTGTGGATGCCTTTTCAGGAAAAAAAAATAGTTTTAAATGCATAAAATAAAATACAAAACATTACAAAGGGAATATCAAAATATAGTTATCAAAATGTTAAACGCATAAGTTCACTGAGCCAACCCCAAAGGAGATATGAGAGGTTCTCAATTATGCTGACCCAGTCCCCTTCCCACTTTCTAATTCAGAAGAAGAGCCTGGAGAGCACAGATGTGCTCCATGACAATACTTAGTATTCTAAAGAGACAGTCTTCTAATAGTACTTTCTTTTCCTTAAATTGTTTGAAAAATTAATTTATCCAGGCACTGTTATACTTTCATCTGGGCTATTGTTTTTAACAAGTCAGTAAATAATTCTTATATAATAAGAAGGGGGAAGCACTTAACCTACCTTTTCACATACTAATCTACCTTTCCACTATTTTTATTTAAGCATTAACCATCAACAGTTACCATTTGACTTTCTTATTGAAGAAAAAAAGAGAAATGCTACCTCTCTCACTTTATCTCAGGAAAACATATACAAATTCATACATTCTATATTTATAAACAAAATAACTTCCAGCCCATCTTTCAATTATCTCTCCTGACTATTCACAGATAGTACTGGCAGGTTCTAATCAAGACAGAACAGATGAGGTCAGGTGACAGAGGCACAGAACTGAAAATAAATAAAGCTGTGATTCTCTAACAAGCTTTCTGTCTCAGAAATTGATCATTTCAAAGGACCCAAGGATTACAAAAAGCATTTTCAATTGTATAACATTTTAATGTAATTCAGTCTTCAACATCTGTGATTGCTAGATTGCCACTGATGACCATAAAATTCAACCCAGCTGCTGAGATAAGGCAAATAAATTCCCAGAAAAATTAGTATGCACAGGAGTACCACTAATCCAGCTACTGTAGCAGATTTATGTCCAATGGTCAACTGAAGAACGGCGTAGAAGATGAGTTCAAGCGAGTCACCAATTTTGATGAGCCAACAGTTGATGCTTGGGTTTCCCTCTGAAAACAGAAATATATTCCCTGGCTTCTGACAGATGCTGAATGACACTACAAATACAAAGAATGCCCTAGTTTGAGGCTTATCCAAATGGCTCCTGTACAAGCTAAATCAGGACTACAGACAGATTTTGTTATTCAGTTGTTACAGTTATATTCAACTTTTTATGACCCCATTTGGAGTTTTCTTGGCAAAAATATTGGAGTAGTTTGCTATTTCCTTCTCCAGTTCATTTTATAAATGAGGAAACTGAGGCAAACATGGTTAAGTGACTTGTCCAGATTTACACAACTAGTAAGTATTTGAGGCCATATTTGATTTCCAGAAGATGAGTCTTTCTGACTCTAGGGTCCAGTACGCTATGCACTACATTGCCTACCTACCCCAGATTATATATTAACTAATAACTGGTGCCATAAAATGACTCAACAATTTCTGCTGTGCCTTACAGTCTACTGTAATGGTCTTGATGAAACCAAAACCAACAAATGCTTCAATCCATGGTTTAAGAAAACCATAAACTTATATTATACATGGTTCCTAATACCAAGTAGATGTTCAATAGTTGAATGAATGTTTAATACCATAATTTTCTAAACATGCTCAAAAAAAGAGTAGTGTACTCTATAATTTATACTGAAAAAAGAGTTGGAGGATTAAGGCTCACAAAAATCAAATCAAATGAGAAGAGCCGCCATGTCAACAGTAATTTCCAAGCAACTTTTGGACTAAGTTTTCTTAAAACTTCCATCTGACAAGAAAGGAGGGAGCCTAATTAAATGGAAAGAAAGTATGATTTGAAGTCAGAAATTGTAGGTCTGCATGTTGATTCTGCCAGAGAGCTTCTATTTCCTCATTTATAAATGGAGACTAGATAAGGGGATTTCCAAGACTCTTATTAGCTCTCATTATTTGATTTAAGATCCTATTAGGCAGATAGTTCTCTCAGACTGATAAAGGACAGGAAAATTTTGTTCTTTTCTTTTAAACACTTATGTAACCTTTTCTACATATTTATTCTTTTACAAATCATAAAACTTTAAGGTTATGAGACATAAAATCCACCTCCAACAAAATGCAGGCTTTAGTTTTTCCTATAACATTTCTCTAAGTTATTTTCTGCAATTGAATCCACTTGAATATTCCCTTAAATAAGAAATTCACTATTTCAAAAATTAACTCAATTGTACGAATGTGAGAAAATACTTTTGGGCTATCAGAAATACTGAAGGTGACGGGATCAGAGAAACCCGAGAAATTTTGAAACTTTCATAAACTTTCATAAACTTATACAGAGTGAAATGAGAAGATCCACGAGAGCAATTTAAACAATAACAACAATACTATAAGGACAAAGAACTTTGAAAGGCTTGTCAACTCTCATCAGCAAGCACAATGACCAAAGAAATTTCAAAGGATTCATGATGAAGCATACTACTCATCTCCAGACTAATGCTGATAAATCCAGAATGTAGACTGAGGCATATATGTATACAAATGTAGATGGGGATATAAATATGAATATACATATATATAACATAACACATACATATATATATATATGTATATCCCTATAATACAGATACAGATATGTATATATATATATATATAACTACAGATGTTTGTGTATTTATAATTCTAAATATACCTAGAGGGGAAAGTATTGATTGTATGCTTTACATCTATCTACCAATTTATATTTAACAGTATGTATATATGTGTATAAATATATATTTGTGTATGATATATACCCCTATACATATATGTATGCTTCTACCCACATTCTGAATATACACACATACATTAATATATGTGTTTAGATGTGTGCATTATCTATATAAGTGTGTGTATATGTTTGTGAATAATATGGATCATGACCAATATAGGATATTATTTAGCTTTACTACCTGTTTGTAGAATGCTGTTTTTCTTGCTTTCTCAGCGGAGGGAGATGGGAAGAGAAGGTAGGAAAAAGTAAATGCAGACGTAAAAATAAAATTGAATTTATAAAATTTGAACTATTTCATTTTCAAACTAAAATCTACACCTCCTGTACCATCCATCCAAGTTCCACATTATCTGTAATTAAAAAAAAAAACAGTTTTACATCTAGATATACCAACCCTTCTTCTGTCTAGAAACAGTTATATCCCTCCCAAAATGATTCTTCTTCATGGTTAGACAACGCCAGTCACTGAAACTATTTATCTTATTATGTGGATTCCAAACTGAGATCTTAGTCAGGATATTCTGGACATAAGGTACTTTGTCAATCAATGGTCCCCAATAAAATGTCACTCACAATCTTACAAAGACGCCTTATATAATATGACCAACGTAGAAGACAGTGGGACTTTCCCTTTTCTTGCATTATGATATTTCTAATAATTTAACTTGAAAATGAATTAGCTGTTGGGGGCACATAATGAGTTTTCATTTACATAAAATCCATAAATCCTCTTCAAAGGATTTCTGTTAAATCAGGTACCATTGTTGAAGTAGAAAGAACACTGCATTCACAGTGATCTTGAATCTTGCTTTTGTTGTTTCCCTTGTGACTTTTAGAAAGAGATTTACAATCCTTGGTCCTTACTTTCCTCATTTGTAAAAAAAATTTTAAGATTAGATTTTTCCAATTTTTGCAAGACTAGATGACACCAAAAATGGTTACTCCCACCCTCAAAATCTACAATCTTGTGATATCATTATTGATAAATTGGTTATCTATAAATCTATGAAAGAAATTTACATTTCTCTTCATTAAATTTGTTCTCAGTCATTCTGGTTCATAATCGTAATTTAAGTCTCAAAATACATTGATTTAGCAGTTCCTCTCGGTTTTGTACATAAAGTTGATGAACATATCTCCAATCAAGCAGTTATCAAATTTCTTTAAGTGACTTAACAGAGCCAAGGAAAAATGCCTTTGGCAGATGACTATGAAAAATGATTCAAGTTAACAACATAATAATGTAACAATCAATACTCTAAAGATGTGGCTGTTCAAACTGAATTTCAATGATCTCCCTCTTGTCTAAGAGGTACTAAAAGAGATTTCCACAGTCAGCTCAAGATCACTGTGTTGTTGGCATCTCTATGATATTAGTCTATCAAGTTCACAAGAAAAGTAAATGATTTTTAATCCTGCACAAATATTCTTATATCACACCCACATTACTTGCTAATACTTATATATTCTAGAATTTTTTGAGGAATTGATATCAACCTCAGCTGTCTTTAATAATATTTGCAATAAAACTTTCTCTCCTTTTCTTTAAAGATAAGTTTGCCCATCTCTAATCTTCTGACATCTCCCATTTTCCAACATTCCACATGTATGCAAGATCACATCTATAAATTTGGGGGCTTTTGTTTTCAATATCCTGGAATAAGATTCTTCTGGAATTGAATCCTAGAAATTATTTAAAGTACATGAGTGTTCTCTGACTATATCATCACCTATCTTCAACTGCATTCTATATGAAATATGTTTGTTCTACCCTTTCCATCTTGAAAATCATTGTCCTTAATTTAAAACAAAACAAAACAAAAATCTCTGTAGATTAGATTTCTGAGATACAGACAGCAGAAATTCCTCCTTGTGATCATGTCTTAACTCTATATGATTTATATTTAGAAAGACAAATATTTTTATTTGTTTATATTATCCATGTAATGATTTCCATACTCATTTACTTCTTTTTTTAGAATGAATTCTCTTTCTATCACTGTTTTCTGCTTTAAAGAGATTCACTAATCCATGAAAAGAGACACATTCTCTCTCTCTCTCTCTCCAAACACACGCACAAATATATATATACATACATACACACATACAGACATAGAAATACACACACACACACACACACATATATATATATATGTAGAGAGAAATGTATATACATATAAATATAAGTACAGAAATATTTTAATGGTATACCATATTGCATACCACAAAATGTCATGTATTTTATACCAATATTATACCTATAACATATATTTTGTAACAACATATACAATAATATCAAATGTGTATATCATAATACTTCTGTGCCAATATCTATATCTATTCTCATATGTATTGTGTGCCTCTATATGTGTATATGAATATATGTATGTATATATGTGTATGACATATGCCACATATACCATTAAAATATTTCTATCCCTATAACTTTAACTAATATTTAATGTTTTATATTCAATAATTCTCCATTAAAATTTATTTCTAAATTGTATCATATATCATTTTATGAAATATATGATCCCAATCATAAATCTGGGGACTCAGTGAGTCATGGTTATCATGGCCATGTGACTCTATTGTTTTATTATATTGTAATGTATTACTCTATGTATCTCTCTATGAACACAAGTTGAAAATTTTTTTTATTAGCTATTATTCCCTAGTATTGTCCATTAATAATTCATAAAACACCCATACAGGTAGATAAAGATTTATGATACTTCTCTATGCTATAAGATTCTGTAATCTATTGTGTTCAAGTTTTTCAAGTAGCCTCAACTAGAAAGGTGACCAATATTCCTTCACATGATTTTCTCTTAAAACACACAAGTAGTGTCCAGAAAAAGATGGGTATAAAATCACTTCAAAGCAAAAAAAAAAAAAAATACTAAATTAAATCTATTTTAATAATTAGTTGTGTTTTTTACTTTTTTACTAATATTAATACTCCATTATTTTGAGTTCTTATTTTCCTCAATGGTAAAATAATGATACCATCACATCACAAATGGGTAGTAATATTTGAACTGACAAGCATTAATTAATAGTTTTCCTCCCAACATAATAATGAAATAAGCAAAATAAAGTACAGGATATAGAAGATACAGACAGAGCCATAATTGAAAAATGTCTTTGTATCATAACAAGATATAATCTATCTATCTATATATATATATATGTTATTTTTATATTATTTCTTTTTCTTTTATTTTTAAAAAATCATATAGACTTAAAATTACTTTCTGCTGATTTAGTAACTATAAGCTATTATTACATATGCCAATATCTCCTAATATCTTTAACTACTCATTAAGAAGACAAGAAAAACAAAATCTATTACAAATTATACTTGTTATTTGGAATAGTTTTACTAAAGTTTCAATTTTATCTTTATGTTTGAATAAAATATCTTTTTATACAATCAATATCATATTTGCTTTATTTTAAAATAAAGTATGTAGAATATGGAATTATTTATATGATTTTGTCACCTTTTATATTCATTTTCTTGCCACTGGTCAATTTTCAAAAGATTATAAAAACAACTAACTAGAATACTTCCAAATGGCAGATCCAAGTAAGTTAGATGGAATTTTCCTTTAAATAACTTAGAAAATGTATACAATATCACCACTATTCTGACCTCATTGAAATGAACTACTACTATATAAAGTATTCTAATTAATTCATTGGTTTATGGGTGAATCTTAAATAGTTCAAAGTGCATCACAAATCCTGACAATGTTCATTAGTGCTAGATTTGGCATTTGGATCTCTAATTTAACTGAAATATGTAGCATAAACAGTATTCCATTGTTGAAAAGTATCTTCTTAGCACTTCTTGATTCCTTCTTGGTTCAGTAGTAAAATTGAATCCTTCCAAAGTCACTTTGAAGCTATGGTTACTCAGCTCAATATGTTTCATGTGTTTTTGTAGATAACAACGAATTCCTCTCACCTTCTTGTTACAAGTATTGATTTTATGTGTTTGAAGACATACCCTAACAAATGTGAAATGATGATGTTATACAAAAGTGTGCTGGCAATTTTTTTTAATAGGTTCTTTGCTGGGGGATAGACACACAACACACAGTTAAGTTTAAAATGACTTATTACTGCCTTTTACCATCACTTTCTTAAAAGACTAGACAACAAGTCCAAAATGTCCAAAATCCAAATGAAGATGGGAGACTGGAGGTCAGAAGAGAAGTAAGGGCTAGATCAGAAAATCATCTTTGTAGGGATGAAATTTTAATCCATAGAAGCTAATGATATCACAAAGCAAAATAACATTTAAAGTGAATATGGTCTAAGTCAGAGCTTCTATGAACCTCAATAGTTAAGGGACATGACCTGAATGAAGATACAGAAAAAAAGGACTACAGAGGAATAGTTAGTGGAAAACTAGGGCAGAGCAATATAACAAAAACCTAGAGAGAAAAATAAGAGTATCAGAGAGAAGACAGTGACTGAGGATAAGAACTGAGAAACAGCCATCAGATTTGTCAATTAAGACATTATTGGTAACTTTGGAAAGGAAAGATTCTGTTGAATGAGGTTGAAAGACTACAGAAAATTAAGAAAAATTGAGAGGGAAGTCAGTAGAAACACCAAATGTAAAGGATCTTCTCAAAGAGTTTAGCCTCAAAAGCAATGGGAGATAGTATAACAGCTAGCAGGAATAGCTTCATCAAATAAGGTTTTGTAAGGATGCAGGAAAACATGAAGGTGTGTGGACAGTAGAGGCAGCAAGTAGACAGGGAGAGATTAAAGATTAGTGAGAGAATAATGATGATAGGAGGGGCAATCTGCTAGAAAAGATGGAATGGAATGAGATCACTTGTGTATATAGAGGTATTTGGTAGATTAAGAAAGGCCACCTCTTCATGTGTGTGTGAGAGAGAGAGAGGTAAAGGAAGGGACAATGGAAGAAGGCATCTGAATGATGAAGGAAGGCAAGGTTCTCAAATGAAAGGGTGAAGGGAAAGTCATAGGAGGTTTAAGGACAGATGAAAAGGTTTGGAAAAGCCCCTGGGTTGAGTGAGTTATTGAATTGATTGGGGAAATGTAGAACCAAAGGGGGTGCAGTAAGATTATTCAGCAATTTAGCAAAAAGTTGGAGTGGACCTAGTCAGCACGGTTCTATGACATTACTCCATCTTTGTTCAACAGCACATAAATTGGAGTGAAGAACATGGATGGTTGGAGTGGACAGAGCACAGGGCTTGGAATCAGGAAGATTCATCTTCATGAGTTCAAATACTGCCTCAGACTCTTGGTGTTTGGCCCTGGGCTACTCACTAAATTCTGTTTGCCTCAGTTCCCTATTCCTCCCATATCAAGTTGCTATTAATTAATCTCCAACTTCAAATTGTCTTTATTCACTTTTTCTGTGTAGAAGTTATAGAGATAACACAATATTAAATAGATAGTTATACATGGAGTCAACCTAATCTGGCCTTAAATTCAGTTTCTGATGTGATCTTGGGCAACTCATTTAACCTTTCAGAGCCTGAAGCAACTCTCTAAGACATTAAGTTAAATGCAAGCTCCTTGAGAGAAGAAGCCAAGTTTCATTCTTTTCTTTGTTACACAAGCACCTAGAATAGAGCTATGGAAAAAGTAGAAAATTAAATAAATGTCTGTTGGATTGATAAATTATTGGTATATGCCATTGCCTCAGTGGAGAAGGTCTCCCTGTTGAAATAATTAGTTCAATTGACATATGTGTTATAGTTCAGAACTGCAATAGAATGTGAGCTTCTGAAGGGCAGATATTATTTTGTTTGGGTTACTATTTTTCTGCATGTTAGCATTATGTCTCCCATATAGTAGGCTTTTAATACATGTTGGCTAGATTAAATAAAACACAAGTTTTTCAAATCATTTGGTGCCAAACTTTGACTATTACATCAGAGGTTTAAATTAGCTGTTTTGCCATAATCAAACTCTTCCCTAGAAATGAGACTAGCTACCTACTATGTATTCTAAGCCAAAACTTCTCTGTTACTTCCCATGAAGAAACAGGTGCCTTTGTTGTGTTACCCTAAGTAATCTGGCAAATACTATCAAATCCTACAGCCTTTTTCAATACCAGAATCAACTTCAGGCTACCAGCCATAGTTTGTAGCCAATGCTTTCTTTTGAATAATTCCCAGATGTGTTGTATATACTGTGACCGAGATAATGTGATGACTGCCTTCTGGAAAAAACTACATAAATTCCCCATAAAAGATATCCTAATAGGCATATAACTCATATTGATGGCTTGTAAATGGCTTCAGTTACTCTAGTTGTTTCTCTACAGGCTACCCCCTTCATTCCCAGTTAAAGATAAAGATCAATATAGGATCCTGCATAGTTATTCCAGTGTTTTGAATAGCATAAAAAAAAGTTAGCTAAGTAAGTCTTTAAACATGAAAACTTTTAGGAAAGCCATTACTCTGGAATTTTTAGTGAGGAATGGCTCAATATTGAATACTATACTGTCAGCTTCAGCAACAAGCAGGTATCAAGTTCTTTACAGGGTAGTTATGAAAAAATAATTTGCAAATATTAAACCTGAAAAAATGTGAACTATTATTAAAATGCTATCATTAGGGATATGGGTTTATTCTGGAAAAAAGATCTTTGAACAATATAATTTGTGAAGATAGATCCAGAGAGACAACTATGTAAGGTTTCCTTTCAAAGAATAAGAGCAAGGGATTCTATATGACTTTGAGTTATCTAGAAAATGAGTCCTTCTAAGGTACCATATTCAAAATGGAAGAAAAAAAATCTGTAACACTTAACCATGAATCCAAAATGGATCAATAGCAAATTTAGGATCTAAGTTTGTAACAATACCTGGCATGGCATTATGATTATGGAAAATGACCAGTAAATGTCTAACCTAACTAATGAAAGGGGATTTTCTATCAAATATAACCTGATTCAAGAACTAGAACACAACAGAATAGTTCAAAAGAGTAAAACAACATTGATGACTATGATAAAATTAACAATAACTAACATTCATATAACACTTACTAAGCGCTAGACACTGTGCTAAGCTTGTTAGAATTGCTCATTTCATCCTCACAACAATCCTGAGAAGTGAGTGTTACTACTATCCCCAGTTTGCAAGTGAAAAAACTTAGGTAAACTGAAGTTAAATATCTTGTCAAGGGTCATACAGGTAATTTGTCTCTGACACCAAATTTGAACTCAAATCGAATTTTGTCTCCAGGCTCAATGGATTGGTACCTCTAATTACCCCAGGAATAGGGTAAGATTTGACCTGAAATTTAGATAAATTATAAATAGAAAATTTGAATTTGTTCGGATTATATTGTGGGTCACCTAAATCATTCTTCCTACTTCCCTGGTCATTTCTAATAGCTGGTTGAACTTGAAAGGCAGACCAGTATTGTTATTACTGCCTTGTAAGTCTTGCATTTGGGCTAAATAGCTTGTGGAAGAGGATTAGGATGAGGGAGAATAAACTAGATATTGCCTCTATGCCCTTTAAGTATGAGAATATGTTACATGATATTAAATGACAGAACATTTCATGCAAGATCATGAATGTTGTCAAATATGACTAGCATAAAGGATTATTAAATCTTGCACAAGATCTGGCCCTTGCAGGCACAGAAATATGCAAGTACAGACATAAGCTTGATGACTTGGTTTTTACATTATTATGGATTTTAGACTAAGATAAGTCAAAATTCAAGTAGTATAAACCCATGTAATAAAGAATGCTTGGGCTAGAAACTCAGTATTGAATTTTTTTTTCCAATTCTACTGAAAAAAAGAATGCATCATAATTTTTAAAAAAAACCTTCCTAATTATCTTTTATTTTCATACAGATTCTTTCTTTATCCAGCCATATTTAAAATAAAAAGGCAAGGTAGAGCAGCTCAATGTTTTGCTATATTATTTTAGGATGGTTTCTTCTTATTCATCTTATCCATAAAGAATTTTCAGCAGTATAAATAAAACTAGGGCTCAATCTACCAAAATGGATTTTTAAAATAGCCATTAAAACTGATTTATAACTTTTTATTTTCATTTTTTTCCATAATCCAAAGTAGTCATTTATTATATTCCATGTACTTACTTATAGCTACTATGTTTTTAAAAGCTTCATAGATTATAATGCATTATATATCATAATATATTAATGCATGTATACAATCACAATGATTACGTATTCCCTCTATCAATGCAAATTACAAATCATTCATGTCTGCTTATCTTCTATGACTCTTCTCCATATCTTTCCATAAATTCAGTATTGAAGGGCTCACTACCTCAGTACTATTGGGGACCTCTTTAACAATTATTTTTCATTGTAAGAACACCAATGGAACATATATGTTATTCATCTATCATCCTTCACTAAGTGATGTGACTAGCTTTTTAAAAACTACATTTCTTTGATAACATATTTTACATGTCTTCTCTTTTCTGTAAATCTTTTTATAACATTTTAGACTTCCCACACCCACCATATTCCTCTCTATTGTCTTCCAGAGGCAATCCATAAATTCAAAAAGGAGTAAGCAATATGTGAATGCTTAGCACTATGATTAGACAATATTCTACTTGAACAACAGCTATCTCTTTATGTTGGACAAAAACTTCATAAAAGAACAAAACTCTGCCAAGCAGTGATTGCAAGGAGATAATTGTACAACTGACAGAATAGAGGAAAGACAATCTAAGAAGAATGCTTATAGTTTTTCTTAAGTGAGAAGTCAAAAAACTTAGAGAGAAGTGGGCTATTTTAAAAGGTTTATACTTTTTTCAGGCTGTTATGACTGTTATAGGCTGAAAACTGGTGGGTTTTTGATTTTAGGATTATCATGATATTTTAAGTACTGAACTCAGAATTAATAAATCTTGGGCTTTATTCTTTCCTCAAACACTTATTAGCCATGTAGCCCTAAGGAGTCACTTCACATCTTAAAAACTTTGGTATGTTTTCATCTAGAAAAATGAGATAATAATAGTATAAACTTCAAAGGATTGTTGTAAAGTCAAATAAAATAATGTTTAAAAACATTTTATAGCTATTTATTATTATAATTGTCATCTATACTACTTCAAGAACTATAGAATTGCCCAGGTATGATAGCATACACCTGTATTCCCTTATATTGAGGAATCTGAGGATTTGAATTCAAGAATTCTGAGCCAAAGTACAGTTAAATGCAGTAGGATGTTCACAATGATTCCAGCAGTTTACAGAGGAGTAGGCCACCCAAGTCAGAAATGGAACAAGTCAGATCTCCATGCAGATAAGCCTTGGGATCAGACCCATGAGTTGCTACTGTACTTTCATTCTAGATACAATAGGAAGACCCAGTCTCAAACTTTAAAAAAGGGAAAGAAAAAGAAAAAAAAAAAAAAAAAAACTAGGGATTCCTGTGACCTAAAAACAGCAAACAAAAAACTGAAAAATGTTGACAAAATAAATTGTCTGCTAAGACATACTAACATATTATGTTAAAAACAATTACAATTAAACATTTTTTTTTAAATTTCAGGTGAGGGACAGCTAGGTGTTGCAGTGGATAGAGCACCAGCCCTGAAGTCAGGAGGACCTGAGTTCAAATCTATCTTAGACACTTAACACCTCCTAGCTGTGTGATCTTGGGCAAGTCATTTAAAAGAAAAAGGAAGGAAGGAAGGAAGGAAGGAAGGAAGGAAGGAAGGAAGGAAGGAAGGAAGGAAGGAAGGAAGGAGGGAGGAAGGGAGGAAGGAAGGAAGGAAGTTAGGAAGGAAGGAAGGAAGGAAGGAAGGAAGGAAGGAAGGAAGGAAGGAAGGAAGGAAGGGAGTTAGGAAAGAAGGGAGTTAGGAAGGAAGGAAGTTAGGAAGGAAGGAAGGAAGGAAGGAAGGAAGGAAGGAAGGAAGGAAGGAAGGAAGGAAGGGAGTTAGGAAAGAAGGGAGTTAGGAAGGAAGGAAGGAAGGAAGGAAGGAAGGAAGGAAGGAAGGAAGGAAGGAAGGAAGGAAGGAAGGAAGGAAGGAAGGAAGGAAGGAAGGAAGCCTAACTACCAAACTGAAAATCGACAGGATCATTACACTGACCTCATTGTTGTATGCCTGTAAAACATGGATAGTATAACAGGACAGGAAACTGAATCACTTCCAGCTGAATTGTCTTAGGAAGATTCTGAAGATCATCAACAAGATAAGATACCAGACACAGAGATTCTTTCTCAAATTATACTGCTGAGCATTCAAACTTTACTGCAGGGAGTGCAGTTGAGCTGGCTACATTGTTCAAATGCCAAATGTATGCCTGTCAAAAAAATTATTTTATGAGTAACTTACACAGGGCAAGCACTCACAAGATGGTCAGAAAAAGCAATACAAGCACACTCATAAGGTCTCTCAAGAAATTTAGAATTGATTGTATGACCTGGGAGACAATGGCACAGCCCAGGATGGCGTACCCTCATCAAAGTAGATGCTATACTTTGTGAGCAAAGCAAAATTGAATTGAATTAGAAACAAGAGATATGTAGTTAGAAAATTTACCCCAAATGTTCATAGGGACTATTTGTGTCCAACCTGTGGCATGCATTCTGATCTTATATTGATCTGATCAGCCACAGTCAGACACGTTAAGTTGACTAACATTGATGTCATTTTGGTTCTCTTAAAGAACAAAGGACAATGACCATATGTATAACCATCTAGCATAAATAAAATTGTAGTTAATACAAATTGTGTTGTGTTTATTGTCTTTTGTTTCACATTGCTGGCTCAAATATGTTTTTTAAGTTATGCACAAATTTATTTTTTTTTAGGACCTCTGCAAAACCACTGTTTTTATGACTGATAGTAACATATGCAGGATAAAATGAGAATGAATACAAAGCAATTTACATATCAGAAAGCACAATGAAAGGCAAAGACAACATGATATAGTAAACAGATAACTGGCCACAGAACCAGAAAGACCCTAAATCAGATCAAATCCCATTTCTGGATAAGAAACTATTGAGAAATCACTCAACATCTGGATTCTGCAGTCAGCTGTCTGAAGCTACAAATTACAGGTAAATAGATGATCTAAATTGGTAGAGAATTTCAAAAAATGTTTCTTAAACCAAATAATAACTTGTTCAGATCCCTTCTCCTTCTTCTAAAAAGTACAATACAAATGAGAATTATTATTATTATTATTATTATGAAGCTGATTTTTTCAATATTTTATTAAGGTACACCCAACTATAACTCAATCCCTGAGAAAGGTATAATACTTGTGAATTTCTAGTTTGAAATAACTTGATACTGAGTCACTGAATAAAATTTGGTAGAACATTTAGTGCTTCATAATGGCAGGTCAGTGTGTTATAATTAATATAAATCAAATGCCAGTTTTCTAATACTAAAGGTAAAAGAAAAATAACTTTTTCACACAAAATATTCTGTTGTTATGACTAATATTTACCAATATTTCCCTGATATAGCACCTCCTTCCCTTCTATAAACAGGCATGAGTCTTCCCTACATGTAGACAAAGCTATGGCCATGAAAATGATCCATCCTGATTCCACCATCACCATCATGCAACTTCCTGGCCACCTACAGGCATAAAGAGTCCCAACCACAGATAGCTGAGATCCTAAGACTAGAAAAATTTCTGAAAAACACATGATTCACCTTCTCCTGGAACAAACCTTACCCTAATAACCTGAGGCGTTTCCATGTGTAGACAAAGAGAGCCACACCCAGAGAAACTAAGTCACTATATTCTTGTAGCATATCCTTGCTATGTTAGAACAAAGAAAACCTCTTTTTGTTAAGTGTTCAATTGAGAATACCTCAGGACCTCCCAACCTTTCCAACACAGAACCTGTAACTTAAGAGAGTGTTGATGTTAGAGCTGCCTCCAACTATTAAAAGCATATAAGCACACTGAGTTGAGTCTTTCATTTCTTCTTAGACCATTGAAATAGGATTATAAAAGGTCCCTGATCCCCTAAAAGATAGCCCTAGTACTACTTCCAAAATGACCTTTAGAATAAACAGTAATTTAATTCTTCCTATCTGTTTACTTCCTACTTTACAATTAGTAAATAAAGCACACATTTAATCTGTTCTTAAATACTTCTCATACTATTAACCTAACCTATTCTCCTGTAATGCCAGAGAAACTGAGCTAAGACAGAGATTGGTTTGTAATCTTTTAATGTGGAGAGTTTTAGGCTGGCTGACCAAATGGAAGTCATGTTCAAAAAATCATTCTGCCCTAAGGAACAGAGGCAGGGAACTTTTATAGGGTTTTAGCTAAAACAGGTTATATAGCCTGATAGGGGAAATGAAGGCAAATAAGGGGGCCTAGAATACTGGGTGAGTAGACAAGCCATAATTCCAAAAAAGGATCATAACTTAATCCAGATTTCAGTGATATAGGTATATTTCTCAACATCATAGTTTTATAGCCATATCTTTATACTGTATGCTTCAGTGATTTGAATTTTACTATTCTTACATCCCCTAATGTTGCCTTTTTTTTTTCCTATCTTATCTCTTACTCTTACCTTTCCTTGAATAACTAAGGTAAAAATCCCACTCATCTTCTAACGTTCAGGGGAATCAAGTGTCCCCTTCTAAGAACCCTTAACTCTGATTACCAGATGTGTCCTTTATCTCTTCTGGATGCCTGAATGAACTTTATCTGCACCCCTCTTATAGTACATATATTCTACTATAGAGTTATTTGTGGATTTGTCAGACCTTCCACACTAGATTATAAATTTCTCAAAGACTGAATTCATATCTTGCTCATTTATATATATTCACATATGAACATATACATATGTATATAAAATATAGGGTTTTACATATGGTAAACATTCAAAAATGTGAATTTAAAGTTAATAGTTTAACATAGCAAAAAATTAAACCAACATTGGCAAAGCCAGTATTTTCAAACTCCATTAAAAAGAATATGCATACATGCATACGCATATATACATGCACACTCATATATACATGCACACTCACAAATATTTAATTAAATACTCAGAATTATTATGTAATGTTGTAATGGAGAGATTTATTTTTTACTGTTCCATTAGAAAGATAGGTTAGATTTCTCCAAAGAAAGGTAACAGAACTCATGACCATTGATGCTAAGATCATACATATTTGATCTACTTTGGATAATCATCCAAGAACCAATCATCTTCTTGTTTGGGGTGTCTTTTTTAATCCTCCTCTTTTCTTATCACATGTGAAAGTATATTCTAGTAGTATACTGTGGCAGAATTCTGATTAATTTATAAATGAGGTCAAGCCAATATAGATAGCAAATTTAAATATTTTCTAAATTACTTCTTAGTTTTCTTATCAGTAATTCTTTTGGTGCAATATATTTAACCCATTTTCATCTCCATTTGTTTTACTTTTTCTTCATTCTTCTTTCAATCATTAGAAGTGGCTTTTACTCTTCAGAAACAGAGAAATAAAATTAATAACCTCTAAAAAAGAACAATATCATCCTGACTTTGCCTCAAATCTTGAAGAGAAACAGTAATACATTGCTACATTAAATATTAGTCAATCAACAAACTTTTATTAAATGCTTATTATATGCTTATCATGAAGCTTAGAATACAAATAAATGCCAAAACACAGTCTGTTAAGTCAAAAAACATTCTAAAGGGGAAGAAAAATTTAAATAACTATGAATATCCAAGACATATACTCCAATCTAAGTCCAAGGCATATTTTATTTCACTATTCTTCTTTAAACACAAGTCAATGGATAAAATATTAATTTCAGTCATTCAGATTGAATAAACTGATTGCTCTGAATAGGCGACATAGTGAGTTTTACAAAACCCATAAACAGGCAACTTTTTCCAGAAAATCCTGATTTCCTTGTGTATATTTACCTTCTGATTACCAGAATAGTATTTGACAAATACCAACATTTAAGTCACTTGGCTTTAACCTATTTTAGGACACTAAGTTTCTATGTAAGTCACATCCCCTGTATGAAAGTTCATAGTCCATTACTCTTTGGCAGGCAAGGCCATATTCTACTTTTTACAGGACACTATAACAGATTCAGGAACTCTTAATTGTCAGTATCAAAAAATATTCTGAACCAACTACATATGGGAAATGTAAACCTTTTGGTTATAATTTAATGAGTCACATTCTTCTTGCTTAAAAATCATCATTCCATTCCTCTATAAAAATTAGGTAGCCTCTTGGGCTTCTTAGCTTTACTTTTTCTAGATAAATATCAATAACATAAATGAGGTTTAAAGATAACTTTCTGTAGGACTCCAAATTTTGATTAGTTATAGGAGTTCCAATGGTGCTCATTCAAGGCAAGAAAAGATTTTACGTGAACCCTCACATAAGGAAATTATTCGTTGACAATTTGTCACAAGTGCACAAGTAGAATATACTAGATAAAAATGCTAAACAAATCTAATCTTGTACTATCAATTTCTTTTTTAACAAAGAAAAACTAACAAATGAAGTCTAAAATATTATTTAATACTTCAAGAAGATTCAATTTAGAATAGGGGCACAAAGGAAGGACAAATTACTATTACTAGAAAGTAAGCTATCAGAGGCAAGGAAAAACTGTCTCCGAGACTGGAACATATTGCTTATCTTTTTCCATGGCAACATAAATGCATATTAGAAAATATACTAAAAATATTTATTGCGGAAGTCTGAAACCTGTTCTCACAGTTTTATTGGGAACTTGAAGCCAGAATTAAAATTTTATTGGAATTTTGAAACCGGAACAATGACAGGTTCCATAACTTGTCATAGATATTAAGATATTAAGAGAATTATAGCTAAATCATAGGATAAACCTGGTTCTGAAACATCTATTTCAGGAAATCAAAAATATTATAAAGATACTTTACAATGACATATAAATTTCATTTCTGAGCAGTGTAACTCATCATCACTTTCTCACTCCAGTTCTAAGGATGAGAGTTAATATGAAACACTGAAGTTATAAAGCAATGCTTTCCATTGGGATACGGTGCTTTATCATCTTTGGTTATGGTTGGCTATATCATATGGATTTCATCACCTCCATTTGTTTATCCTTTAGTGTTACAAACTGGTGGTTTGTGGGTAAGTTCAACCATCAATAATGTGTTGTATAAGATGAACTCCCATAGTTAGTATTCCAGCTCTAACCATTTGTTAACTTAGTGAAAAAATACCAAAACACTATTTATAGAGTACAAAAATTATTTTTCCTATATACCAAAAACTTGATATTTTAAAAAGGGGCATTCACTTCAGAAATGGCTAGCTGAGCCGAAAACTACTCTGTCTTGGTCAGAACATATCTGAATCATTTGTGTTCAATTCAGGATGTTATATTTTGGAATGGATCTTGACAAGTTACACTTTTTGCAAAGTAGAATAAAATGGAATGCTGAGGGAACTAAAATTCATGCTAAAGAAATTATTTCATGAATTTGGCCTGAAGGGAAGATTTGGGGGCAGTGGGGATTATAGCTGCCTTATAATATCTGAAGAGATATCACCTAGAAGAGATTAAATTTGTTCTTCTCATCCCCAAAAGACAGTGCTAGGACCAATGAGTAGTCATTTAAATGACAGTTTTCAGTTCAATATAAGAAAATGCTTCTGAAAAATGAGATCTATCCAGAAATGATACATTCCTCCCTCAGAAAATTGTGTGTGTCCCACCACTCAGAGATCTTTAAATTGAGGCACAGACCTTAATAATTTGGGTGGGGCTGAATTTAATTATCTGATGCCCTTTCTAATTCCACAGTTCTAAAACTCTTCTGACATGGCAGCTAGTTAGTGTAATGAAGAGAGCACCAGCTCTGAAGGCAGGAGGACCTAAGTTCAAATCTGGACTCAGACACTAAATACTTCCTAGCTGTGTGACCCTGGCCAAGTCTCTTAACCCCAATTGCCTCAGCTAAAAACAAACAAACAAAAAATCTCTTATGACTCTCCTAATTTCCTGGAGTAGGGGTT
This sequence comes from Sarcophilus harrisii, assembly GCF_902635505.1. Lineage (NCBI taxonomy): Eukaryota > Metazoa > Chordata > Mammalia > Dasyuromorphia > Dasyuridae > Sarcophilus > Sarcophilus harrisii. The sequence goes on from NC_045426.1 coordinate 397,113,581, forward strand.
AGGAAGAGATGAATCAGAGTTCAGAATTAGAAAGTAGGATAACTGGAGACCCCAACCAGAAGAACTAGGTTTTTCTCAATGTCATAAAATGACTCACATCATAGAGACTCCTTATTTAAATAACTCTTCATTGCTCTATTTGAATTTTAAAGACTTGCATAGTAAATTCTTACTTTTTTTCCTCTAGACCTTAAAATATCATTTTGTTGTTATTATAGTTTTATTACCCTCTTAATACATTAAAGATATGTAGTGGTTTATAATAGATCAATAGGGGTGTATAATAAGTTAGAAACAGCTTAAACAATTCAAAGAATATGCACTTGGGATGAAAGGTTTGCTACAATATAAAAGAACCCACAACTAATGACAAGAGAGGGAGACATAATATCTTTAGGATGCACTGTTGTTTTGACCATTGCTAGAAAATGAATATTATATGTCTAATCATTTGAAATTTACTTTTTAAAAAAATGGTATATTATGATTGGCTTGACCTGTTGAAAGAGAACAATAACATAAAGAGAAACTTAGGTTGCTATGGACAAGACAAAGTTATCAATTAAAGAACAAAAATAGAATTTCAGGGATTTGGGTATTTCTGCTGTGGGTTTTGTGACTATTTGGGGGAGAAAAGGGAACAATACTACATCTGACATTTCATCAATGCAGTGAATTCATGGGTTAAAAACTCTCTCCAAAGATCCAGTTTGGTTACTTATCTAACTAGAGGATTTCCCAGGACATTGAGAAATTAAGCAATTTGCCTATTCTAATTTGGAATCCAGGTCTTCCTGACTGTAAAAAAGTGGCTTTTCTCTATCATGTCACATTGCCTGAGCATAACATATTATTTTATCATTATTATATTATCACAAAAGAAATTCTTTGGACATTTTCATAGTCTTCAAAATATGGATTAGGAGAAAAAAAGATAAAAATACAAAATATTTAGTTCATGAAATAGGAATATCATCCAAAAGCATTTTTAGGAAGTCTAGAAAGAAGAAAAGCTCAGGAGGTGCCTGCTTTATGAAGATCTGGCTAATAGAAATGAGTCTTTCCTACTTAAATCTCTCAGATCACTCCTAAATAATCTGTTCAGATCTGTCCTAAATAATTTTCTAAAACATTAGATGTATTATAATCCAAACAATTTGAGTATACTTGAACTGTCTTTTTCATTTAAGTCTATAATTTGGTTAGTGAAATTTTTCACCTATAGAGTATCAAAGATATAGTATTCAAAAACTTTTGTCACACTTTTAAGTTTTTAAAGCTTACAAGTGAACTAAGACTTTGGGGACACATTAAACTTTGACAACTTAAAAATTGAATTAAGATTTTTTGAGACAGGGGATACAAACTAGTGTGAATGAATAAACATACATAGCCCCTAGTATGTAGCAGGCACTGTGCTAAAAGCTGTTTTACAAATATTACCTTAATTAAGGTAATTCACAAAACCTCTGTGAAATTAATGCCATTAATATCCTTATTTTACAGTTAAACAAAATATGAAGCAAATGTGACGTGCCCAAAGCTAGATTAGAACTCAGAGAAGTGTAACAGGTTCTGTCCTTTATATTTAAAAAATACTATTGACAAAGATGGCCATCCCTCTAGAAAAGTATGTGTGTAATAACTATCCTTTCTACAGTAGAATGAATCATAAGAAATTGTGACATGAGGACTATGCACCCAATATCTTTAATTAGAAGGTATTATTCATGACAAATAGGGTCATTAGCATTTTCCAACAATCTATAAGTTAGCTATGTTAATTGCACCCTTAAAACTTTTTTCTATTATTTGGCTTTTGATTACCCTACTTGTGTACCAACACTGTTATCACCTAACCAACAAGTGAATTCCTTAATTTTGAGGTTGTATACACTCAACTCCTTCTATGCACAGCATAGATATATGCTACAAATATTTTATTTAATTTAGCAAAGTGTTTATTATGTGCGAGGTAAATTGTTGGCACGTTGGTAATTCCATCTTCTCATCTAATGAGAAATAATGCCTCATAGAAATGTTAGTGAAATGGTTCAAGAAATCACATGTGATTTTTGTAATAATTACATACTATACTGAAAGAATTTTAAAATAGCACAAAGAAATATCTTATAGTCATTATATGTGCACATTCACTTTGCTATGTGGTTTATATATCTGGCATGTGGGGGAATAAGTATTTTTCAGACTAAAATCTATTTGATTTTCTTGTTTCCTTCCTTTGAAATCTTTCTCACAGCTCTAAATCATTCATTAGCAAGAATTGGATTTGAAGAAAAGGTTCCATACTGTTTTCTTTAAAAACCCTTTCAAAGATTTTCAGTAATTCTGGAAAAATAATAAATTATGGCTAAAATATTGAATACAAAAACAACAAATTAATTACCAAGCATGCTGAAAGGGATTATGTGCCCCATAAATCAACAGTAGCACAAACATATGGTTTGGGGAATACTTTTATTATATTTATTACAGAACTTTGAAGGCTACTCATGCTTAACATAATTGTTGTTGGCTTAAATGTTCTGTTCCTATACAGTGTGGTACCTATGTTCCTCTGATATATTAGCATAGAAGTTTCCTTTAAATCAAGCTAATACAAAGATTTCAATTTTAATATGAAATATTAATATGAAATAACATGTTTCAAACTCAGTCCACTTGATTCTTAAATTCTTTATATATTTTTCACAAGTTCCATGTTTTTAGACACATATATTTAAAAAGCGAGATCATATTTTCTTCCCAGAATCTTTCACCAATATTTTTAAATACTGTTTTTCCCCTTCCTGAATTAACTATTAGTGTTTGGTGAGCCAACTTTAAGAAAAAGCAAAGACTGGCAACTTTGAATCCTTTTGTGGAAAGTAAGGCAAGAACAGATACAAAGAGGAAGGCTTGCGCGCATGCACACACACACACACACACACACACACACACAAATCTGTAAATGAATAAGACATAAATTTAGGAGATATACAGTAATAGAATCTTCTACAACAAACTGTTTTAGAGACAACAATACATGAAAATGAGATTCATTGGGGCCATGAAATTCAACAGGCCATACTCAGGAGACATGTATATGCAGATCTCTGTCAAAATTAGTTTTCCCAAGTAGACATCATCATAAAATGATAGTATGTGCATATATAAATCTTCAAATATAAGTGATTAAACTCATCTATCCCTCTGAAGGATTTCTGAAAGGAAATTGTGCACAAAGACAAATCATGCATCTAACTCAAACAAAATATTTTTTTATAAAAAAAAATCTATCTTGACTTTTACAATGTCTATAATTGCCAGATATTTATAGCAGTCATAAAACAACTGTCTTTCAGGACAATAAATGTTAATGGCAAGCACTGAACTATATACATACAGAAAATGGGCACAAATCCCACTCTGACCTCTCACCTCCTCTCCCCTCTGAAAAAGAATGATAGAAAGAAGATTCACCAAGTTCACTAACTAGAATTCCAATGCATTGTAACGTGGATAATAGAACTGGACAATTCTCTTGTCAAGCTTTAGTAATGCATGAGGGAAAATGCACATGACAGAACAAATCAGCTTACTAATTTGGAGATTCACAAAGCCCTTTCCTCACCTTTTCATAGCAGTTTATCTATTCAGGCTAAACAGATAATATGACAAGTATAATAAGGTGTGAGCTCTAAAGTCTTTGTCTTTCTGACATTATTTGGAATGACAGGCTAAATCTCGACCCCAAAACATGACCATTCAGCATCTCATGCTGCTGATCTTTCCTCCATCATTAACATACATCAAAAATATAGTATCAGGAAATCAGAATTTCAACCAAAGGCATATTATCAGCAACATCTTATTAAAATAGCACAAAAATGAAACTTCTAATAAATTCTTTCACAGTATTTGGCCCTTTTCTTGTTGAGATCTCAAACCACTGTACAGACAGCTTAACCATACTAACAAACTTTTACTCTGGGAAGCCTAATTACACTCATTTTAAATTGAGAAGGCAAATACCTAGGGACTCTACTGATTACTGATAGAGCAATTTGGAATAGTAGTAACTACACTAAGCTTCCATTTTCCTCTTCTATAATATTTGCACTGCTTTTCTCATTTGATTTTTTAAGGAAATAACTTTGGAAAACTTAAATTGATATATATGTATATATATATACATATATATATATGTTAACCAATATAAAGTTATCAACAAATAGGTTTTCTAAAAACAAACAAAAGTAAAATCTTGATAATATTAAGCTAGTCATTATTCTACATTCAATAAATGATTAAACACTTTTTGTTTATTCCTTTTTGACTTAGATATAATATCTAATAATGTCTTTGGCTGGAATAGTTTAGATATAACCATTATAACACTATCTCCAATACAAAACATTTATCCAATAAAAAATATTTTCTCACAAAAAACTTGGGAGCAGGTGCTAAAGACAAAAGTTATGTGACATACAGAAAAATAAGTAACTGAAGGCAAGTGTCACAGACATCAATCAATGGAGCTTTACTCCAAATTCCCTAGTAGGATAATAACACTTAATGAAATTTAAGAAATCATATTAATGACTATATTTAAAGCATCCTGAGAAAACACTCTTTGACAGAAATATACAAGTGAAACTTTGAAAAATCAAAATGCAATTTAATTTACTAATCTACTTTAAAATGAGTCTAGGAATATAGCATGCTTTCTCAGCCCATGGGAATAAGAAGTCAAAGGCACTTTAGTGAATGGACAAAGACTTGCTATGATTAAATTGGCTTTCTACTTGTGGGATTAAGTAATCCATTGAGTTCTTCCTTCATTAGTTCAAATAATTGAGTTGATTGTATAGCCTCATCAAATTCAAAATCCATCAAGATGACGCTCAGTCAAAACAGGATATAAACAGAACCAAAAAAAAAAAAAATGAGAAAAATGATGAAAAGCACTTTATGTAGCATTTTTAAAGTGTAACTTTGAAAAGGGGGTTATCATTTTCCATTACTTATGGTACAAGCTTCTAGTGATGAAAAGCAGCCAATCAAGCCCTCTTTAAAAAAAAAAAAAAAAGACATGTTCCAGAATTGTCTGATGCATCTTGAATTTTTTCTCATAGCATGAGATCCATTAGCTTGCTGAGATCATCTGATTAAAACTAGTGATTTTCTATTAAAATTGATCAAAAGAACAAAGTCCAAGAGAAATTTCACTTTTTATCATTTGACTGGTTACTTACATCTGTGATCAGTACAGCTGGAGTCAAGATGATGATTCAACTTGTCAAGAATTACCCTTCTTGATTCTATAAGAATTTAAAAAAAAATTCTAATCCTGCTACAGTATTATATGGCTTAGGAATATTTCTGCTTCAAATGGGTAAAAATCTAAACCATTTTTCCCATAAAACAACTAAGTTTTAAACTTAGATACCTTATTTCTTAGTCAGAGATAATTACTATACTAATAATGGTGTTTATTTTCATTAGATAAAAATGATAAAAAGATTTAAAAAATCACACTTGGCAATCAGAATAATGAATATTCCCAGAATTTGTTACATAATAGATTTGTATGGATTCTAAATTACGAGGTTAACCACATACATACATATCTTAGTTTATTTCAGCTATTTAAGAATTTTGAAGTTTTACATAATAAAATCTCAATTAACCAGAGTTCTACTTCTCAGACCTCTCAATCAGAATGTTTATTCTGCCATTTTTAACCAGTAATTATTGATTAAATGAATGCACAAAATGTTTAAAAGACATAAGACTATAATTACAGTTTCATTAATAAAAATAATTCCATTGTAAGAATTACATGCAACAATACAGATCACTGCCTTCTCTGTGACAGTTTGAGAGACTTATCTATGTACCTGGAAATTTAAATGATTGACCCAGGCTGAGAAATCCAGTATATGTCCAAGGTAAGACTTGAAACCAGGTCTTCTTAATTCTTTAGTACCCTTCTAAAGCACAATAATGCACTGCTTTTTATTAATTAGAGGATATCATCAAGGAAATATGAGAAAAAGTGGTAGATGACTGAGATGATTGTGAGTAAATGAAAACATATGGGTAGTATATACAATACGTTTATATTTATATAACACTAAGAGATCTAGAAGAAGGGTTCTCAGACATTCCCTAATTCTATGTGACAGATTTTTTGGAGGACATGTATGAATACAAGAAAAAAAGATGTGGATGAGTTGCATCACTGGAAAGGGTAGGTTATATGTAGGAATCTACAATATCACAGATCCAATAAATGTTAAAAGTCATTATTTTTTTCCTGTCCTTGTTTTGTAGGGTAGACACAATTCTAATAGGAATTTATAAAAGAATCCCAGGTTATACCCTTTTCCTGTTCATGTTCAGAAAATCTCTCTTGTCTTTCTATGTCTAGAGAAGTCCTTTTTAAATGAAAACTACTACAATGATTGATTTGATAAAGATTCTCAGTTATAAAAGAGCTTGATTATTTTTAGTATGTAAATAGATCATATTCACTTCCTAATAACATTATAAATACATCATAAGCAAATCTCATTTTAAAAATTATGAAGCCATAATATACCAATTGATCTCCAATTGGTAATTGCTCATTGAAACTATATGTTTTTGTCTAGAATAATTTTTAAGGTAAAACATTAACCAAGATTTGGAGTTTATAAAGCAAAGAGAAAGCAAAAGTACTTTCAATTTATTGTTATCCAAAAAAAATTAATTTCAACAGCCATGCAAATATACCTTACATAAAGAAAAATTAAATAGCTGTTTACTTATACTTTCTGAATAAGTTTGAGAACACCAACCTACTTTAAAACAAGTAAATTCAATTAACTGTAATACAGTAGAAATAACTATAAAGATTTAAGCTCCCAGTAAGATGGGGTTATTTTTTTCCTTATAGCTTGGTTTTGTTTTGTCTTTTTATCCTCAGAACTTAAAAAAATGGCTGGAACAAAAGAGGCATTTAATAAATATTTGTTAATGGGTTGATTAAACAAAGTTATCCAAGATCCTTTCGTAACAAATGCTCTATCTTAGTTTTATAAATTTTATATAATATAACATAAAATTTTCTGTTGTTTAGAATATTTCAAAAAATAAGTCTTGCCTGGATTATCAGGACACTCAATTCAAACCTACTTCATTTTTAGTTCTTTAAAACAAATTATAAATCAAGGACAGTATGTGTGGTAGATGCCATTTATTCCAAACTAGTTTCTCCTTCTCTTTCTTAAAAATGATCCTTATTGATCCCTATAAGACAAAAGAATTAAAAAAAATGCAACATGTATGTTATAAGTAAACCATAACCCTATCAGGAAATTGAGGGTGTTTTTTTCTTGTAGAATTAAAGAAAATTTAAATAATTTTAAATTATTTAAAATAATTAAATAATCAATTATTTAATTGAAAATAAACTTTCAAAAGATAGTAGATATTAAATACCTTCTTTTTACCAAAATCTAGTCAAGTATCCTATATTGTCTTATTCAACTATAAATATAAAATTAATAAATAATTCTCTCCTATAATTCTGTAGAAATGACACTTTTAAATGTCAGCTCTCCCTAGTGTAATCAGAACAGAATTTAAAGAATTTACCATGTCTCATTTCTTACTGCAAAATAGTTTTATATAAAACCATAAAGTGGACAATGTTCTCTTCAAAAGCTTTCTTCTTTTTCTTGTCTTCTTCCTTTGTTATTCAGATAAGCCTTACGTCTGAGATTAATCTTTATCCCAGCTTTTCAGAGTGATAATACTTACAGCATATTGCTTTCCCATTCTTCATTGTCCCACAGTTATATACACTTTATATACAAATTGGGAATCATAAATGAAATGAGGAAGGAAGAAGAAACTGCTGAAAATCCCGGCCATAGGATCTACAAACCCTAAAATAATATCTATATTTTCTATTTCGATGTTTAAAAGAATAGTATTTGCCTAACTAAAATTAACAGAATTACATTGTCAAAAAAGGCAAAGTTTCACATCTGCTAAAAGTCAGCTTTATCCCCACTCTTTGCATGCTGACTAGATAATTACAATGTGACAGCATCTTCTCCATAGGATCATGTACCTCCAAAATGTCCATATTATAACTTCTAAAAAGAACTATATTAATACATGAGATTTAGAGAGTGTTCTCCAAAGTTCCCAATGCAGTGCAGGTGCACATTTATACTCTATAGTAAATCTTCCAATTAGTACTAGATTCCAGTTGCAGCTTCCAAACTGCATTATTCTTGGAAAAGAAGCTTTGCAAATAAAAATCATTAAGAGGGTTGTGAGTGGGGATGGCAAAAGAGACTATAACATTGCCAACTTCAGATTAGTAAGGACATGAAATTTATGAACTATATGTATTTCATACATATATGAATAAATATAGGGGATAGACAAAACATCAATTTTTAGTGTTCTCAAAATCAAAAATGTTTCCCTTATGTGTGACAGCAGACAGTATTAGTAAATAAGTTCTTTATTTTAAGATAATAGCATATAGAATTGGAAGGTACCTCAAAAATCAAGTAGTACAATTTTCTCATTTTGCTGCTGAGAAAACTGAGGTATAGAAAGACTATAAGGTTTATCTGATGTCAGAGGGCCAATAGTATCAAAATGGGATTTGAACACATATGTAATCTTTCTCCTAAACCATCTTTACACATATATCATACATTTATGAATGTGAATTGATATGTCTTCAACATATTCATTTACAAAGAGTACACTTTCCCATGACAACCTCTTCATCTAGTCAAATTAATCACATCTTTTTTGAGAAAGCTCAACAATCTTCTCTGAACTTTACATATTTGAGGTCTATACTGACCCCATCATAAAATTCCCCCATACATTTTATATATTATTATAACATTATAACATAACCCTGCAATAACATTCAGAAAGTTTGTTTTGCCTACAATTGACAATTTCTTTTTGATGTTTATAATTACTGATGGCCATTGCTACATCCCAAACACATACATGCATACACATGCACACAAATGTCAAAACTCTAGACTTACATGAAACTCTCAACAGATCTCTCTTTGGGTCAAATGCTCTCACTTCAATAAGATAATATTTATTTTTTTAAAAGTGCTTAATACAATACCTATTATGTATTATATAATGCTTATTACATTCCTCTTGCCTTCTCTTATAGATAGATAGATTATATAGATATATAAGAAGAAATGATTTTTAGATAACATCTGAGCACTTTTGGACACCAATTGAATTATGATTAAACAAAAATTCAAATCATCTTTTGAAATATATCATGATTACTGACTTGTACATGAAAAAGTTTGATGGTTTACAGGGACACTGTTTCAGAAGAACAAATAAATTGGTGGATCTTATCGAAGACTTTATAACTAAAGGAGATTTTGGCTCATTTTATGTAACTTTTATAAATAAAGTAAGTTAAACTTTAAAATAGCCAATCATATAAACATATGGGGACTGTGCTGGTTTTTTTCTTTTTCTTTAAGAAGGACTATCAATTTCATAGGGAAAACTTGGAGAACTTTTAAGTGTCAGGTAAGCCACAAAGTGAGGCTCTCATTTAATTCATTGAGAGGAGAGAAACCTAATAGAGTAACCACGTTCTGAGTGGGCAACACAGTTTCTGAATAACTGGTTTGGTTTGGTTTGTAAGTTTACAGAGAGCCAATTTGATGAGCTTTGCAATTCTCTGATTCAAATGGAGTCAGTGTTTACATTAGGAGGTAACACTTTATAAATGCCTTTTTTCAGGCATTTTCAGTTAAGGGTGCTTAAAAAAAAGCTACATTTGAATAAAGAAAAGAAGCAGATTTATCAAGCTCAAGAGCATGGAAATCCAATAGACAAGAATTCAGTCTAGAAACTGTTTTCATACATTGGACATTCTAAATAATCTAAACATAAATATCTGTGTAAATCTTTCTTTTCTATATCTTCTCTAATTTGATTATCTCTTAACCCAATATGCTCACCTATGGTAAGTAATCACCCTCTCCAAACAGATACGTCTAAGGTTGAATATATTTCAAATATATTAATCTCATTCATTTCTACTATAAGATGAATATAACTGAAGAACTCCATACTTTCTTCTGTTGTGGAATATAAGAATTTATTTTAACATCTTCTAAATTACTTGAGAAAAAGGGATAAAGAGAATTAAGGTAAAAAGAATGTGAGGGATTAGAGTAAAAAACAAAATAGAAAGAAGAGAAAAGAGAAATAAAAGAAAGAAATGAGATGGGAAAGAAATGAATCAGAGTAGAAAAAAAACAGCCAGGCCATTTAGATCCAAGACAGGTTTTGAAGCGTGGAATCAAAAGGAAAGAAGTAGACAATTTTGTGAATTCAGAAGGATGTCTACAAAAGTACTTCAAGTATCTGGGAAAGCTCAGATAAGTGAAAATATAGAAATAATAAATTCATGTCTGCCAAATAAGGAAAAGAAGTAACCCTGGAGATGATAAGGGCTGACAATTTCCCTTCCCTAATAACACAAACCATTTTTAACCCCAGTGTTATCCTCCAGCTTTTATGCTGAAGGAATAGAAAAAGGTATGTTTTTTGACAAGTCACAAGAAAATAATTTGAAGAGGTAAACAAAACAGAATAATATATAAATAGCCTGAAGTTGTAATGAGAGAGTCTCATTATATGGAAGAAAGTCACATAATGGTAAGCTGAAGCTGTAATGCTCAAACAAAATGGAATTCAGAAAGTGTGCTATTTAACGGCTATGCCAATTTTTATGAGTATGTCACTTTATTCCATATACTGGCTTCAACAGTTTGTCCTTAATGCGGCCCAAATATTTAAACAAGGGACTACATCTATTCTACATAAAAGACAGTTAGATTGAAAAAATGAGCTCACTTTGAGGGACTAGTTCTTTGACTATGACATAGTGAGAAAGTCTAAGCTTTGATTATTACTAAAGATGCTGAAATTTTGTTTGATTATCAAGTTTATAGAAGAATCATTTAGGAAAAAGGATAACTGGCTTTCATCTACTTTTGGTTTCCTAGACTATAGCCATTTTCCTAATCGGGAAGAGGGGTAGGGTGATAGATGGAGTGTCCTTCTGTGAGCTGCAGCTCCTGAGGATGAAACTGAATTTGCCAGAGTTTTTATAAATACTCAATCAGTCCATAAGTTACAGAGCTGGAACTTCTGCCTTCAAGTAATATTTTGTTTTGTTTTGTTTCCTACTATATTTTTTCTTCTTGACTTCCTTTGAATTTTTTTTAAAAGGTAATAAAGAACTTAACCTGAAAAATTAACTATTCCATCCAGTCTTCACAATATTTAACCTGTTCCACAAAAGATGTTATTACAAAATTACATATATGATACAGTATCTATTATAAAAGTAACTATAAGGTTAGGATAGCATCCAGCATTTCCTTCAATCACAAAAAAAGACCCCACAACTGGACAGCCATTGCCTGTAGTGTGTTATTATTCAGACTTGAAAAATGTAGGATTCAGTCTCTGCTATACACGAGTTTATTCCTTGGGGCTATCCTTAACCAGAGCCATTCTAGTTAGTTTAGACATTATTCTGTTTCTATGAATTTTGTTAATTGACTATAAACCCCATAAGACAACAGAGTATTGAATCAGGAGTCAGAAGACCTGAGCTTGGTCCAATCCTAACACTTACCAGTTGTACAATCATGGACAAGACCTTTAGCCTCCCCAAGTCCATTAACTCCACTGTAAATAATTTAAGATCAAGCTTGTGTAAATACCTCCTCAGGAGCTATTCCTCAACATTCTGACAGACAGTTTGGATTCCCTGGAAGAACAGCTACATTCAAGGTTCTATCTAGAATGCTCTATGATTCCACACTACTAAAATTATAACTTGTGGGACAGGAAGATTACACTTAAGAGTTAATTAATTGTATCAATAGACACAATTAATTAAAATTAAACTCATTTACTAAGATGGTATAGTATGAATAATAGCTATAAAACATTCCCTTCCCCCTCCAATAAACTTGAAGCAATACTCTCCCACAAATAAACACAATGTTAGAGTAAGAGCAGGCACAAAATGTATAAGTGATAAAGTCAACAAATAAGGAACTCAAATAGCTAAGATAACTTGTGTCTCTGGTACTAATAGGACCTATGCTTTTTTCTTATCTTTTGGAGTACTCAACTTTCACCTCTTTCTTAGTGATGTCTTTGCTAGGGAAATTGTATTTCTAGACTCACTGAGTCTGGTCTTCACACTGTTCAATTATCAGTTGCCTATTCTTTCTTGAATCTTTGATTTCCTCCTTCTAGAAGTCAAGCTCTTTAAATTTGCTTTCTGCCTGGAACATTAGCCCTCTCTATATATCTATATATAAGTCTCTGTTCCCAAAACAATCAATTGAGACTTGAACTCTCAATTTGTCCAGCCTTCTAAAGGTTTGGCATGCTTGTTTTGTTTTGTTTTTTAAGATTTCCAGGAGTGTGGCCAAACTGTACCCAATAGTCAATTGCTATTGCAATTCAATTAAATAACTCATATTTTGTAAAGAGATAAGGAGGCACACGTCTTTGTATTTCATTAGAATATTAATACTTTATGAACTCATTATCTGTTCTTTGCTTTGTATGATTATATCAACATACTGAAAAAGGTTAGAATCACATCCTGCTACTAGATATACAAAATGTTTTTCAAATTTTAAAATACTATATGTGTCAACCATCACTATTATCATTATCTAAATTAAAGTATTATCATAAGGAAAGAATTTTATAAAATTTACCACAGAACAGAAATTTGATTCATAATTAAATTTTTTAAATTAATGTACAGTAATCAATTTAACAAATGTTTGTTGAATGAATTAATAACAATGCTTTACATTAATACCTTTCTATAAAGCATCTTGTTGAATATTTACCATTATGTACCACTAGGCTTATATCCCAAAGAAATCTTAAAGAAGGGAAAGGGACCTGTATGTGCATGAATGTTTGTGGCAGGTCTCTTTGTAGTGGCCAGAAATTGGAAACTGAGTAGATGCCCATCAATTGGAGAATGGCTGAATAAATTGTGGCATATGAATACTATATGGAATATTATTGTTCTGTAAGAAATGACCATGGAATGATTTCAGAAAGGCTGGAGAGACTTACACAAACTGATGCTGAATGAAATGAGCAGGACCAGGAAATCATTATATACTTCAACAACAATACTGTATGATGATCAATTCTGATGGACATGGCCATCTCCAGCAATGAGATGAACCAAATCAGTTCCAATAGGGCAGTAATGAATTGAACCAGCTACATCCAGTGAAAGAACTCTGGGAGATGACTAAGAACCATTACATAGAATTCCTAATCCCTATATTTTTGTCCCCCTGCATTTTTGGTTTCCTTCACAGGCTAATTGTACAGTATTTCAGAGTACAATTCTTTTTGTACAGCAAAAATAATGGTTTGGACATGTATACATATATTGTATTTAATTTATAATTTAACATGTATTGGTCAACCCGCCATCTGGGGGAGGGGATGGGGGGAAGGAGGGGAAAAATTGGAACAAAAGGTTTGGCAATTGTCAATGCTATAAAATTACCCATGCATATAACTTATAAATAAAAAGCTATAATAATAATAAAAAAAAGATTTAAGGGATTAGATCTGGTAGAAAGAGTGACAAAAAATATTTACCATTATGCCCTTGGAGAAATAATACAGATCAATAAATCATCAGATCTTCTCAGAAAAAGAACTGAGGACACATGACAATGAACACATATTTATATTAGTCAAGAATCCATTTTTATCATTCTTTCATGCAAAGGATTAGCAGTCCTTAGGATACCTTTTGAGGGAACCTCTTCCTAGGAGGGAGCCAATAAATGATTCAACTACAAAAAAGATTGAGTGGCCTGATGGATAATTTGAGGGGCTTCTAAACCCAGTCTCAGGAAAGGATATGTTTAAAGTTAAATACTTAGTGTCCTATCTCACACAATTGATGGGGCAGGTCTTTTGAAAACCATCTTCGCAATGAATAAAAAGTAGAAATTACTGTCCTTCATTACCCTGGAAAACTAGAGGCAGTGCTTTAACTCTTGTGTTTAATAAGAAGTCATTGTCTCAGATGACAGCTTGGAAATGTTAAATGAAGCTAAGGGCTGGAGAAAAAGGGAAAAAAGGAAATTAAGGATTTTGTTTTTCAAAGCATTTATTAACTCTGAGTCTAACAATCTGAGAGAAAAAAAAAAAAAACCAAATGATCTTATGCTTATTCTTTGTATTGTGGTAGTATGGTAAGAACTTAAGCTATTACTAAATGCTGTTCCTAAAACTAATTTTTTTTTACCTGAGTAATATGAATACAGATAGACTAAAACTCCTTCTTGTTGGATTACTATCAGAGGAGACAATGAAATACTTTCTAAATTGGGGACCCAGAAAACATTTAAAATAGAAATGATTCTTGTCTAAAATTTAATGTGTCCCAAACCATGCAAAAATTGCTCTAACTGAAGAGATCCCTAATGCTCTCTAAGGATAGAGAAGGTCCCTGGATAGAAAGCACTGTCTTGCTTTAGCCTCATGTGCCAATTTTTCAAAGGGCAGACTTCCTTTTCATGTGAGCAATTTTGAAGTGCTTCCACAATTGGCTAATTTGCATGGGCAATTGGTTACTTAGCTTTCATTCTGACAGCTAAATTGATCCATTCTTTGTAAACTAAAAACTCTGCACCCAAAAAGAGAAGCCTGTCTAAAGTCCTTTGACAAATTTGGCCCGTCTAGTCTAGTTATTTCTGAAGAACATGCCCGACAAGGCTCACCATCTAAGCAGTAGCTTGCAGATGCAAGGAACCCTTGATATTACTAAGCCCTAGCTAAAGATCAGTGCTAAATCCAAAGAATACACAATTGGGGAGATCTAAAGAGAGAGTCAATGAAAACAGAATACTTCCTGAGTTAAAATGGAAACAGAAAGTCTTACTAAAGATTTGATAGCTTTATTTGCTAATTCTGTTTGGAGGGAAATGTGTCTTTTACTCGTCTTTTGATAATTTTATGGGGCTAGGGGAAAGTTTCACTCAGAAAAAGCTTGAAACTATAAATGGCACAGCAACAATCCCAAAGAAAACTGCAACAAAGGGAAGAAGCCTAAAGCTGCAGGACTAAGTAAGTAATGCATTGAGCAGATCAGAAAGGAAAGGGAAATGAGCACTTACTAAGCTGTTACATGTGCCAGGCACTATGTTAAGGCCTCTACAAATATTATCTTTACAAATATTTCTCTTCACAACAACCCTGGGAGGTGGCTACTAGTGTTACAATTAAGGAAAGTGAGACAGAAATTAATTGATTTGTCAAATAACTAGTATGTGGATGATTCAGTATTTTGAATTCAGTTCTCCATAACTCCAGGGCCAGTGATCTGTCCATTGTGTCATCTTGTTGCCAGAAAAGTATTGTACAATTTACAAATAACTTAAAGGGTAACTGGGTCAAGCTCTAGTAAATTCTGTCTCAAAAAAGACTAGTTAGCAATTTACTCTTCTATTCCCCCAAAAAGGGACAGAAAAGAAAGTTTTGTGTCTGAAATATTACCTTGAACCTGAGAAAAGGAATTAGCAGATGAGCCACACAAAGTTGTTAGTTTGTCTAGAAACACTCAGTTAAGAGTTTATCCCATATCAATATACTTTAAATCTCATATAAGCATGATATGATTGCTTGATCCAAACAAATTCTGGTCGGACTTAGGACAAACTAGAACGTTCTGTTTTCTGGATTCAATTGATAAAATTCATTTATACCCTTTCAGAAAGTTCATAATTAAGGAAAATCACAGTGTTAAATATAGAAAGGAACCATAGATATCATTTTCTTCAACTGCCTCATTTTGCAAGACAAAAGTGATGCTTAGAGGAGCTAAATTATTAGAAAGATCACAAAGGGAGTAATTCTTATACATATCCTTTCTACTTCTAATGCTCTTTCCATAACTAGTAATAATAATAAATATTTACATAGCACCTACCAGGCACTGAGCTAAGTGTTTTTCAAATACTGCATTAGATCCTCACAATCCTGGGAGATAGGTAATATTATGATCCTCATTTTATAGGTGAGGCAAACAGAAATTTGTTCGAAGTCCTACAGCTAAAAAGTGTCTGAGAAACAATCTGAAATCAGGTCTTTTTGACTCCAACTCTAGTGTTTCATAAGCTATCCCACTCAGCTGCCACAACTCCAAATATTCTTATTATATACATATATGTGCATATATATTTATGCATGTACTTCTATATACACACGCATATACGTATACATACCTAACTAGTTATAAAACGCTTTCAATTGGTTTGCCTGTTTCCTGTAGGGATAATAACAATACCTACCTTGAAGAAGTGAAGATCATTATAAAATGCTTAATATAGTGCCTGGCACTATATATAATATAGAGAAAATTCCATATAAACATTAGATATTATTATTTTTAAAACAAAAGAAATAAGTACAGGCTCAGTATAATAGATCAGATGGGTTTTTTATCTTCTTATAAATGTTTCTATATATAGAACATCTTATATGTGTGAGAAAACATTTTTGTTTTGTTTTGATTTGATTTGATTGGTTTTTGAAGGGGAAGTGTTATTTGGTAAGGTTTTATTTGGGAATTTTTTTCTTCTTTTATATTTGGCAAAAAAAAATTTATCTGTTTCAACATATGTGTATTGTACTTAAATATCTCACAAAAGAAGTCCTACTATGTTTTCACTGGTAGTTAAAATCAGTAACTTCAACTGCTGTGATAGTCAAAATGACATCCTTAACTGTTCAGTCTCTTTAGTCAAAAAGGAGATCTGCTCACTATAGGTACCCTATAACAAATCAAAGACACATGGTCCAAACAAGCTACATAGGATGGTACTTGTCCCCAACTTACTCTCACACCATGTCATATAGTTTCATTTGTTTCCCAATGGATACATTTTCTCCCCTAATCTAAGTATAGAAAAATTGGTTTCTTTTTTTCTCACCATTCTTCTTTTCCCTCTCACTAGATGATCTTTAAGATACAGCTCAAATACTATGCATTCCATGAAGCCCTGTCTGATCCTCCACCTGGAATTAATTGCTCTATCTTCCAAAAACTCATTTTTAAGAGCCCTTTAGTTGCACTTTCGTATTCTATTTCTGACTAGTTATTTATAAGTATCTATTACCTTCTCTTCTACTAGATCAATAGCTTCCTAAGGTATAAGGTTCTCTTTTATCTTTGTACTCTCCCAAGTACCTCAAAGGATGCCATGAACATAATACATACTCAAAAATTTTATTGTCCCATTAATATCAAAATGGGGATAGCCAATCAATAAATCAATTAACAAGCTTTCTGTTAAGCACCATGGTATATTCCAGGTACGCACTAGAGATACAATTTTAAAAGGAAAATAACTCCTGCCTTTGAAAGGCTTACACTGAATGGAAGAAGGACACAGTGTATTAATAGGGAAATTGAGATAATATATACAAAATAAAGTAATTTTTCTCCCTGGGATGGAGACAACATGGTACAATGAAAAAAAAAACCTGGAGTCAGGGTACCTAGGTTCAAACTCATTTCTGACATATTATGTGCCTTGGAAAAGTGACAACTTCAAATGGACTAAGTTTCCACATCTATAAAATGAGACAATAAGATTAGATGGTCCTTTGAAGTTTCTTCCCCATCTAAGACTATGATCCTATAAACTAGGAAATTAGCAAAGACCTTCTGAAGGAAGTGGTTCATAAGTTGACTCATGAAAGGAGCTAGAGTTTTCATGAGGTAGAAGTGAAAAGAGAACATTCTCTGAAGAGGGGTAGAGAGGAAGGGGAAAGTCAGGCTGGTGAGAGTTGGACCACCAACTGCAAAGTACAACAACCGTGCCCATTTAGCTCCTACATAGTGTGACTGATATTCTTAAAGAATTACAGTTTGGGGGCAGCTAGGTGGTGCAATGGACAGAGCACCAGCCCTGAAGTCAGGAGGAACTGAATTTAAATCTGACTTCAGATACTTAACACTTCCTGACTACATGAGCTGGGCAAGTCACTTAACCCCAATTGCCTCAGCAAAAAAAAAACAATAAATAAATAAATAAATTACAGTTTGTTACCCTTTGGAATATTTTAATGATTTTTTTATTAATTTAATGAATAGAACAGAATAAAATAGAAATACTTCCACTACTTCAATGTTTATAGAAATATAAAAATTACAGGAATTAAGAGATGGAAGAGGTTTTAGTGGCTATATAGTATTTGTAGCTGAAAAACAATTCCTTCAACATCTAACCAGTCTTTGCTTATAAATTTTCAATTACAGAGCATCTGCTAATTTCCAAGAAAACCTATTCTACTTATAGATAGCTCTAATATTTTTAAGAGTTTTATTACCTTACACTTAAATTTTTCTCTGCAACTCCCAACAGTTGCTCCTGATTTTGCTCACCTAAAGCCAAACAGAATGAATACAATCTTTCTTCCATACGACAGTTCTTAGCATACTTAAAAACAAAAATTATGTCCCAACTACTGAGTCCCTCTTCCTTGAACTGAGTTTTATGTGTCATGAACAGCAGTTCCTCGTTTTTCTCCTCTAGATTCTATGCCTCATAAATGACCTCTGAAAGTGTGGTCCCGTAGACAAAATATTCTACATGTGACCTAATCAGATTAAAGTAGAAGGACTTTTGTTGTTTTTCTTGAGTCTGTCCTACTCTATGTGACCCCATGGACTAAAGCATGACAAGCCCTTCTATACTCCACTATCTCCTGAAATCTGTCCAAGTTCATGTTCCTTATTTCCATGACACTATCTATCCATCTCATCCTCTGCCATCCACTTTTCCTTTGGCCTGCAATGTTTCCAAACATCAAGGTCTTTCCCAATGAGTCCCATCTTCTTACTAAGTGACCAAAGTATTTAAACTTCAATTTCAGCATTTGACCTTCCAATGAATAGTCTGAATTAATTTCTTTAAATATTGACTGATTTGACCTGCTTGCTGTCCAAGGAAATCTTAAAAGTCTTCTACAATACAATTTGTAAACATTGATTCTGCAGCATTTAGCTTTCTAACGTCCAACTCTCACAGTCATATACTGCAACTGGTGAGAAAAACATAGCTTTGACCAAATAGACATTGGCTGTCAAGGTGATGTTTCTTTTTTTTTTTTTTTCAGGTTATAGTCTTTCTTTTTTTCAAGGTGATGTTTCTGCTTCTCAATATGCTGTCCAGATTTTTTATTATGCTGTCCATACACTCCTCTTTCTCTCTTATTAAAAATCTTCTTAATTCCTGTTTACTTTCTGCCATCAGAATGGTATCATTTGCATATCTGAGTTTGTTTATTTCTCCCAGCAACTTTAATTCCAGCTCATTATTCATAAAGCTTGGTAGTTTACTTTATGCACTCTGCATTTAAGTTAAATAAATGAGGTGACAAAACACAACCTTATCATAATCCTTTTCCAATCAAACCAAATCAGTTATTTCAATTTTGGTTCCAACTATTGCTTCTTGGCCTGCATATAGATTCTTCAGGAGACAAATAAGATGATCTGGTACTCCCATCACTTCTAGAACTTGATACATTTTGTTGTGATCCATTCAATAAAAGGCTATAATGTAATCAATGAAATAGAAGTAGACTTTTAAAAAAAATTCTGGAAGTCCCTTAGTTTCTCTGTAAACCAGAGAAGATTGGCAATTTGGTCTCCAGTTCCTCTGCTTCTTAGAAAACCAGCTTGCTCCTGGTCTTCCAGTAATTTTCAGTTCCCATTTACTAAAGCCTAATTTTGCTTCACATAAATTAAAGCCTAAATTGCACAATCTTAATCATAACCTACTAGTGAGTAAAATAAGCACAACTGGTAATTCGAACACTTCTAGGTATTGTCCCTTTTCAGGACTATGACATAAACTGGCTTTTTCCAGTCCAGTAGCCAAGTCTCATGCTTTATGCACTGAGCCACCTAACTTCTTCCAATAAAGGGACAAATATTTCATTTCTGGAATATATACCTCTCCTGAGCAGCTAGATGACACAAAGGAGAGAACCCTGGGCTGGCTCAAATCTGGCATCAGACACTTACTAGTAGCAGCAGGACCCTGAGCAACTCACTTAACCCTGTTTGTTTCAGTTTTCCCATTTGTAAAAGGAGCTGGAGAAGGAAATAGCAAATGACTCCAGTATTTTTGCCAAGAAAACCACAAAGAGCACTGAAAGGATTGAATAACAACAATGTCTCTCCTAATGTAATTGGTCTATTATAAACATAATAGCAACCATACATATATCAAGGAGCTACTGGAATTATAATTGTTATTGTTATTAGTTACTATATCACACTATTGATTTATACTAAACTCACTGGTCACTAAGAATCCCAAATCATTTCAAGACAAAGTTCTTGTTTATTATACCTCCTCCTAACTTGTATTAATTCAATTAATTCAAGACTGTTTATTTACTTCTACAAAATTTAATCAGCTCAATATCCTAACCTCCCTAGATCTCTAAAGCTTCATTGTCACCCAGAGTGTTTCCTACCTCTTGCTTGTCTGATGTCACCTGTAAATTTGATAAACATGTTATTTTTGTCTTAACCTAAGTCCTTGGTTAGAAAATAAATCCTTTCTGATGATACTTTATACTTGTATTCAATGTATACATTATATAATCATTTGATTTTATTGTGTTTATTTAAATTATAGAATATCCTTTATTCATTTTTCTAGTCCGTGAAAATAGTTCTACTACTTGTTCAGACTTATGTCATAAACTCAATCAAATCATTAATTTTACCATAGTTTGTATGAAAGGTACTCTGTGACTTTATTTACTATATGAAAAGTAAACCACAATGTATACAAAAAACAGAATTTGTAAGAACATAAAACATCCTTCATTGCACTGGCATGTTTTGATCTCTGGGTTGCTGAAAGCACATTTTTCTTTTCTATTCTAACTTTTTTATGTTATTCCTCTCCTAGTAGGCTCCTGGAAACTCCTTAAATTGTACAATAATAAAATTTAGGCTTTCAAACATATAAACACAATCTGGGGAAGAAATCTCTCAATTCATTGATGGTATCTTAAATGCATCAGTAATTAACACACTGGGGAAATCAAATAAACAAAAACGGCATTGACATGGAAAGCTGCAGGCAAAGGGATGGGAGACTAGTTATTCTATTTGGAATGCAATGTTTTGTCCTTGTTTACCATTAATATCACATGCTTCAAATTGCACTGGGAAGAAGGGACACCACTATTCATCATTTGCAGACAATATTCCAATTCATACCTCATTTCCAAATATTGTATAACAGCTGTAAATAAGAAAAGTGGCATGAAATCTCTGTGACAGATGCTTACTTCAGAGATTCATAAACTAAACCGCCAAAGAGAAATTAAAGACAATAATATGGGATTTATTACCATTTCTTGATAGAGATATAATCTCCCTTGGATTAGCTATCTCCCAATTACATTCTAGGATGCCCGGGGGTGTTTTATCAACAGACTACAAAGCTGAAATCAATCATAAGAAGGAGCATGTGAGCTACCAAAAAAAAAAAAAAAGGAAAACTAACAAAAAAAAAATTAGAGTCGATGAGATGTTTTCTCCTGCTAACATGATTGCTGACAGGACAGCTCCCCAGGGTGACACCTTTAGAGATGTGAAATTCATTCACCCTCTTAGCAGGAGTTGGCTACAGGTGGCAGATGATGAATTCCCTTTGTAGATGTGTCACAGGGACAGCTTCCCTGGTAAACTGGGGAAGACAAACAGAAATGGAAGCTCCAACAAAACCTACCAGAAATGAGATCAAAAGAATTAATAGGAAAGAAATCACAAAATAACTAAGCAGTTTTAACTAGACATCTATTTAATTTTGCTATCTTCATAGTATAAATTCTTCAAAAGAGCATGGTCCATTTATTTGGTCATCTTTTCACCATCTTCCCTTCATGAGTTGTTTTTCTAGTTTCATTATAGTCATTCTACAAAACCAGGCTCTAGCTTTCTCCACTGTGATACTTGATGCTGCAAGAGAGCTTTAGAGAAAGGAAGGGCAGCCAAGTTAAAATGACATAACATTGTTCCCTCAAGGACATTTAGTCTGGAAACTGTCAGTGCCCTGGTGACATCTTCATTTGCAATGAAATCACCAAAGGCAGCCCCTTCTCTTCAATTTCAATTTGCTTCAACAGCACATTGCTGTCAATGAGTGGTTGACTTCCACACAGCAAGAAACACTGAAATGCTAAAGCTGTCTATTGGATGTCAACAAAAGGACGGTTAGCACCCAGTTAAAAGACAACTGCCTTAGATTCCCAAGTTGTATTACAGAAATGCTGACCCACAACAACAATACCGACAATAACACAAACAAACACACATGCACAGAATAAGTGCGTTCCATTCGAGGTTTACCTTCACAATGCCTCTAATTATTTATATTAGATTAATGAGAAGGCTAATTCTGGATTTCTGAGGAAAAATAATGTAAAGAAAAACCATGTAGTGACACCATCTAGCCCTGTGGAATGACCAAATCTTTAAAACACACAAAAAGGAAAAAATCTCTTGCCTCTGACTCTCAACTCTACTGAAACTCACCTCCCCCCTTCCCTCCCAAAATGGACAATACAAAATTATGATATCAAATCAAAGAAACTGCAATATTATTTATTTTCACTTAAATCTCTGTTAATAATTTATAAAAGTAAATTTATATTACATTACCTATCTATTCACTGGATAACCATCAATGATCATTCAAAATTGATGGGTCTCTCAGGTGATCTCAAAAAGTGAAAATTATCATAATTAGCTATAATAATTTCAAAATAGCTATAGTCAGAGAAAAAAACTTTCCTGCTCAGAAAACTACAACTTGAACTCAAACTTTACCATATAATAATATGGTAAATATTTACCAGTTAATAATAACTAGGAATAAAATTTTATATATTATCAAGCATGGGAAATATTATGAGCATCTAACCCATAGTTAAGCAGATAGTAAACTGGACTGGGAGTCAGAAGACCTATGTCCTGATCCAACATCTGCCACTTTGCCACATGACAGCAGGAAAAGGCATATGAAAATACCTTTTGTGAAAAGACTGAGGTTGTGTCTAGGAATTTTTAGCTGAACTAAAGTGACAGGGAGAATGTGAGATAAGGGCATTTAGTTTGGGGGCAGAGAATGAGAGAGGGAGAGCAAAGACATCAAAGGGTCATAGAGTCCACTGTACTCACTAACTACAAACTAAAAAAAAAATCTCCTGGCTCCTAGTTTAATAAGGATTTGGGACTGCATTGTTTGGCAATGTTTGAGAACCAAATGTTTGGCACTAGCTAAGATGGACTGAGAATTCATCAGGGATGAAAAGAAGTAAAAATCAACCTTCTGATAATTGCAGTTCCAAAAAAATTAGGACACAGCAAGTAAAGATGACTAGTTATATGACCCTATATAACCCTATAATCATAGGGTGACTTGGGGGCTCTGGTTTCTGCTAATAGAGTTCTTTTCTACTCATTTCATAATGTGAACCAGATTCTGGTTTTCTGAGTTAGTTTCTAATCCCTTCCCTTTAGAGATATAAGGAATGATTAAGGGCTGAGGATTTGAAAACCACTTATTACACTTGTGATAATATTCTTGAAGATTGAAGCTATTAACTTGAACTGCTAAATACCAGCACAAGTCATCTGTGGTCCTTCTTAAAATGTTTATCATCTATTATGTCATTTCCTTGCTCTCCTTGTGTGTGTGTGTGTGTGTGTGTGTGTGTGTGTGTGTATGTGTGTGTATGTGTGCATTAGATGGAGGGTAGGGGATTGCAGGGGGTGTGTACTTTTGCTCTTTCCTACACACACACATACACATACACACGCACACACACACACACACACACATATGAAAATGAATATAGAAAAAGAAGCATTCTCTTGGTATCACCACCACTTTAGAGTTTTAACTTTTAGTTTCAGGGGGGATATCTTGCTCTAACTTGATATAGCTACTAAATTACTTTTTTTCATATTAAATACTTTACAATTAAAAAAGAAAATTATTTTTAACAAAAAGGAACAGAAACAAGTCATAAAATTAAACTATAAGAAAAGTAATCAGTTTAAACATGCTTCTTTTGTTGTTTCATCTGTTTTTTGTACTTCTCATTCCTCATTTTAGTCTTAAAGTTTTAACATCTGACTAGAGTATTCAGTGAAATAAAAAGTGCTCTAATTCAAAATGCAAAAATTGTTTTTCCCCCACATCAACTCCCCTTTTTCTTCCCAGACCAAATCAAATCTTTATGCTAAAAATTATTAATGGTAAACATGCAGTTAAAAAAATTATCAGTGGTAAGCATGCAGTTACAAAAATATTTCACCTGTCAGTACAGTTGAGACATAATGATTAAAGACTTCATATCCTATCACTTATATATAAAAACAGAAACAATGATCTGTGTTTTTCTAAAATTCAAAGCAAAATATTCTGATAAAAATTGTCAGGCTCATTCATAAAAGAATTACAAGTAGATGGAGAAGCACAGAGATATTTATGGAGACAGTATTGGATGGGTAGTTAGGAAATTTGAGTTGAATTCTGCCTCAGATTATCACAGCCAAGTCACATCACTTCTCAGACATTTTATTCCCTAAACCATATGATGAGTGTAATGATACTTCTGCTGCAGGCTCTATAGAGTTGTGGGGAAAATGCTTTATACATATTAAAATGCTATACAAATATGAGTTATAACCTGATTTTAATAAATCAAAGAGCTAAAAGTAGGAGTCAAGTCCCAGAAATCTTCATTTTTCTAGTTTCAGAATCATGTACATTTATGTGCTTAATATCTTCAGTGCCTCAGGATCTGCTTATTTCAAACTAACCACACCTCTAGTGGATTTTCCTAGCTAATTAATATATTGTCGGTGTACCACTACAGAAAGGTCTAAGACTGGCAAGACACCAATATGAACCAGCCAGGACAAGCAAGCAGCCTTAAACAATCCAGTAATGTGAAATCCTGACCAAGCATAAGAATACAAAAACATTCACTAATCCTAGACTGATTGCAGGGCCAAACCAGGCCATATAAGAGCAACAATTCTGAATTCTGGATGCTAAAATAAGAAAATGTGCCTCTATGAAGCAGTTATAAATAGATGAGAAGAGGAAAAAAATGAAAAGATGGCGAAAACACAACTAAAACATAGTACCTTGCATTAAAAGAAAGGGAAATGCTTAAAATTTGACTAAATTTGAACACTGTTCCTAGGAAAGAATTATCCTATTGTCTTTATGGGTATGATGACTTTAGAATGCTCATAAAGGCAAAAGCCTGAAATCCAAAAGATCATTTACTAAGTCTTGATTTCTAGCAAAATTTAAACTATTTCACTATGTAACAATATGAATTTTACCTGTGAGTCATGAGAAACTCAAATACAAAGGAGACAAAATTGAAAAAAAAAAAATCAGAGGAAGACCCAGAGGAGGTGCTTAAAATGAACCAATTCTTGTTTGCCAATTACGGCATGAGCCAGGTCTTTGTCTCAGAGAAGCCTGCAGTTAGAGTACTTAGGTTTAGGCACAGATTCTAATTAAAGTAAATCTTTCTGTGTTCCCTGCTGCCTTTCCCCCCCAGCAGCTCCAGTATTCAGTGTTGTTCAGCTCTTTCCTACATAGCCTTTACAAAGGCCTGCTCTGTTCCAGGCACAGCCTGCCAGTAGAGTGTGTGTCACACTCACATTTGAGTTCTTAACAAGTTTAATCTCTTTTCAGCAACTGGCTGAAAATAATTGCTTGTGAACTTTCAAGCCCTGAGCTATTGGTGCAGGTGATAATCCAAGACTTGGCTAGCTGATGGAAAAACAAGAAAGAGCTAAGAGATACACTTAGAAAAGAAAAAGAAAACCTCCTTCCTTCCACAGAATTCATGAAATAAACAGATCAAAAAAAGGAAAAGAGAAGGAAGGGAGAGAAAGAAGGAGGAAGGGAAAGAGAGAGAGGAAGAGAGACAGAGGGAGGTGGGGAGGAAGGGAAGAAAAGAGAGCCACAGAGACAGAGACAAAGAGACAGAAAGGGAAGGAAGGAGGGAGTAAGGAAGAGGGGGAGGGAGGGAGAGAGAACTGTTTCTGAGTAGGTAAAATACAATTAAGGACACCTGTGACTTTTAGAAATAACATAAAGCACATGTCTTCATGGCATTGACACTCCCTTCCTTTATTCCAGACCTAACATGGACTGACTGGACTCCAAACCACAAAAAAAGCTTGAGGGAAAGAGGAGCAGGTCTAAGTTGGCCCAGCTGCAATAACAAAGGCATAAGGCTCGTACCACAAAAGCTTTTAAAAATAAACACTACAATTCAAAAAGGGAGGGAGGAAATCTAGCAATGGGAGAACTTCTAAGTTTCACCAAACCTTTAAAAAAAAATTGGAAATTACCATGAAAATTACTAAGACACAGAGACAGAGAGAAAGCACTCCCAATTCCACAGAGTGGGTTCACATAACTAAACCATCAAAATGTCCCCTCCCCTTATTCCAAGCAAAATACCAAAGAGTTATTACTTCCTCTTTTGCCCCCATATAAAACTTCCTTACATGTGTCATGTGTCTCAAAATTCATGAACACAATACTTACAAATTGTTAAAGTCAGAACATCTGAAATTAAAAAAAAAACTGCCAAATTAAAACTATTTCAATGTGAAAACTCTTGGGATGCTTTTTGTTGTTTCTGTTTTTACTACAATTATTGCTGCTATTCGTGCCAAGGTATCATGATCCAGAGGAGAGAGCTGGCTCTGGTGTCAGGGGACCTGAGTTTAAATGTTACCTCTTACTCCTTCACCAAGCCTCATTGGTCCTCAGTTCCTGATCTGCAGGATGAATTAAAGATATTCTCCTTAAGGAGCCTTCTTGTCCAATATCTATCATCCTAATCTGCAGCTAGACAGTTTACATGTAGGCAGCACTATGATAGTCTCTCATATTGTGGCCACAGGTTCTTAAAGAGGAGGAAACACTCAATTTTTTGCTTCTTACAAGTAATAACTATGTCTCTCCAATCTGCTTATTCTTTTGAATGATTTTTTAAAAAACACAATTATCAGAATTGTACCTGGATCAAATTAGAAAGGGCATAGATTCAACATGTGAGAGATGTAAATTTTCTCACTTTTGCTACCATCTGAATTTACATTGAAATTACACAGATTTAGACCTAGAAGGAATTGCTGAGTTCATCTCTCCCAGTAGCTTCCTTAATTTCCACCCTTAAATTCAGAGAGAAGAAAGAACCTACCCAATGTCACAAGGTTAGAAAATAAGAAAACTAGGGTTCAAACTCAGTCCCTCTCACTCCAGATTTAAAAATTCTTTACAATGCACATGCTACCACTGATAATGACTAAGGGCCTGTTTCCTCATCATTATTGGCTGTATTATCCTGAATAGGTAACAATGTCTCAGTGTTCTAAGCCAGAGATGTCAAAATAGGTGAGACTCAAAACATTCTACCTGAAGCAGAATAACATGTAGTTCCTACCTGATTTTCATGTATTGCTTTATTAGTAAAAAAAAAAAAAAGTAAGCTTGTTTCACTTTCTCAATCAATATGCATCTCATAACGTTCCTTATGTAGGGTCCTTCATGTCTATTTGAGTTTGACAACACTGCTCTAGGCAATTCTGAAAAGCCTGAAGTGGAAGATTCTGTGGCAAACTGCATTGAAAAAGGTAATTTGTTCTAAAGAAATCACAGATCCAGGCCCTCTACTCAGTTCTAATGCCATCTTCTTCAAGGGACTTTCCTAATTCTGTCCTTATGTTAGTGATCCACATCATTATGTAGGAAGGAGTGAGAGAATATATTGAATTGTGAATACCCTTCTCTTTCCCCTCATCCCAATATACCATCAGCTTGGGCAACTGGTATCTCACTTTCATAATTGTTTTCCCAGTGCCTACCCCAGTACCTGGCACAAATAGTTGACATATTGAATGTTTGTTTAATGACTGAAATGTGGATGATGTGACAAATAGGAAGTTCAGTCATCATGCCCATAAAGGCAAAAGAAGCCTAAAATTCAAAAGATCATTTTCCAAGGCTTGATTTCCAGCAAACTTTAAACTCTTTCATTGTGTAACAATATCCATAAAAATCAAACATGACTGGCAATAATAGTAAAAACAATTTACATTCTTTAAAAAGTCATGGACTGATACACAAAATTTAAGGTATATCCTTAAATTGTTGATTGACTAAATGAAGATCATTTCTAAATCACTTGTGTATGATATATTAAGCGCAGTTTTCTTTGTATCTCTGCTCCTTACTCATGATATTCACACCCATTGTCCTTATTACAGATAGAATAAATTGCACATGGAGAATTAGAACCACAGTATTTAAATGTTGAAATACTTTTTTTCAAGTTATTGATGTCTTTTTAATACCAATAAACTTTCAGAAAAACCACTTTTGTAAATAAGAGAAAAAAGGGTAAAGATAATCAAATTAACTTAGGATACCTGAAGATACATGCAATAATCTAAGTAGAAACATAGTATTTTGAAAAAGATCTTGAAAGGGACATGAGTGGATAGATGCAGGTATAATATAGATATGATCTCTTAGAAACCTTGTGAATATCAAGGATTTAGGAGCTGAGCACATGAGCCACCAAAAACCTCATACTAAATGAATTTGAAAGGATACTGAGTGGGGAAGATGGTTTCAAAGCCATAGCCTTTGGAGCTTAGCAACAGGGAACTCCATTAATGTTCCAGAAAACTCCTTCAGCATTTAGATAAAAGAGCAAAGAACTATTGAAGAAGACTGTCATGACAGGCTGCATCATGGCTTCCCCTTTATTTACCCAGGAGCAGGTTTAATATAATTGTTGGTAAGGAGGATTATATTGAAGGATGGTAACTTAGTTTAGTCTTGCTAAGGAGCACTACCAGTGATAGAATAATGACCTAGAATCAAATACATTGAAGTCTGAATCTTGCAAGTAAGAAGTAAACAAAAGGACAAAATAAAAGAAACAGAAACAGTAACACCAAGTCTATAGATATACCAATTTACAGTAAATATATTGCATTATACTGATATTTAACCATAACTTGTTAATTACAGCTAATAAGAATTACTTTTTTATAGCATTTCTGTGCCAAGCCATGCTCCAGGCACCGTGCTAAGTGCTTTTGCAAATATTATCTCATCTGATCCTCACAAAAATCCTGGGAAGTAGTTACTCTTTTAATCTCTATTTTATAGAGAAGGAAACTCAAACAGAAATTAAATGATGTACCCAGTGGCAAACATCTACTAAGTATCTGAGGTTAAATTTGCTTATAGCTTCCTGACTCCACTGTGCTACCTAGCAAACTACTAACATTAAACTTTCTAATTTTGTGAAATTGTATAGAATTTTTTTTATAAATGAAATAGTTTTTACATGAAATAATGGCATGAACTAATGGCTTTTCAAGTCCCATATTCCCAAATTACAGGATGACAAAAATGAATTTCATTTAAAATTCCATTTGATTAAATAAAGCATCACATATATTGTGTGTGGGGGGGGGGGTAAGAGAGTGAGAAACAGAGACAGAGATAGACAAACAAAGATAGAGATAGAGAGACAGAGATAGAGACAGAAAGAGAGACACAGAGAAAAATAAAGATAGACACAGCAAGAAGAGACAGACAGAGTGATAGTATGTATGTATGTGCACATGCCTGAAAAATAGATCTTTTTTGTTTAAATGTGTGATTTTATTTTTAAGGGGAATTCTCAGTGCCATTTATAGTCTTGGGAATTGCTTAGAGTACTGGAAGGACAAATAACTTCTTGTATTCTCCAGTGAAGAGACAGGACTTGAAGTTATACTTCACTCCTGGTTCTCAATCTACCATAATGCTACCTTTACATATGAATACAGTTGGTGTTTAGATGGCAGGTTTTAAGATGGTTTCTTGTACCAAGATTCAAAGATAATTTTTTTGTTTTCCCTGAGATTATATAATTCACAAGATATTAGACTGTTTGGTAAAAGAATAATTGATCAAAGAGAATAATTGATCAAACATATACATGAAGCCAAAATTAGTCTGAACATCAAGGTTCACTATCCAAAAAAAAAGGTCATACAAAGTAACACCCTCATAAGAACCAAAATTAAATGTCCTAGCAGATACTACAAAATTCATAAATACATAACTGATACAAAAAAACAATTAATTTCAAAAGGCCTATTTTACAATATGCTTTATCATTGTAAGATTATCTATTTTAAAAGACAATAGAATGCAATCTTCTCTAGTTTTCATTTTTTTCTTTGTAACCCTATTTTCTAACATAGTGACTTACTCATAGTTGCTTTTAAATAAGTATTTATTGAATTAAAGTGAAAAAAAAACTACTCTATTGAAAGGAAAAATAGATTATTTCTAAGTATTTCTTTGAATAGTTTTCAAAATATTTCAAAAACTTTTAAGTCAACTACACTTTCCCATTCTTGGACAGTGGAATTTTAAAGGACTACATTAGCATTCATCTAAAATTATTTCAAAGCCATTTAATTTCATACACCCAATTATAGCGAGATTTTCTTAAATTAAATATTCCTAAATATGAAACTATAAATTTAAGTTAAAAAGTCATATTTATGAGTTAATTTAAACATGTCTGACATGTTTAAACACATGATTTCAATCTGTCAACTTTTAAAGGGTTTCTAAAAACATATGTAATAAAATACAACATGGCAGTTGATTAAGAGAATCTTGCTGTTTACTTAAAGCACAACATTCTCAATCACATCTTTATTTTAATTTTTATGAAAAGGAATGTTTTTCTTATTTTGACATATTTATCAGTTTCTAGTGGAGCCCAGTACTCTGACAGTTTACATTATTTAGCTCCTATAAATTAAAGAATTCCGTATCTTATGGAATTCATTCCTATTGCATGCATACAAAAAGACAAAAAAGAAATGAAAGTCAGTTACTGCCCTCATTGATAAGAAATTATAAACTGTTATAATGTTAAATAGTTTTTAAAAATTTACATTTTATTTATAACTCCCAGACTTTTTTATTATTTTTTATTAAAGTAATTAAAAGTCTATTCATTAAACATTTCCCTAAAGCCTTTCTGTAAAACACATAAACCCTAGAAAATGTCAGTTGAGTTGGTCTATGCTTCTCAATGTTTCTAAATTTTGTTTTAGTGAAGCAGTTATATTGGACAGTATTTTAACTGATCCCAAGAGGGTTGTACACATCTACTACAACTTTTATTACAAACTTCCTTGATTTCATTTACATAATTAAAATATATGTAAATTTCTCTAGTCATGGGTTTCTCCCCTATATAGCTCCCCCTCTAGAATGGGAATTGAATTACCTACAATTTTTAAACTTATCTCCTGTCCAAATTGGAACACTGAGCTTGTTTGAGTAAACCAGGAAACAAATCTCATGACAGGATTTTAAAACACATTTGTGATATTATCAACAAAAATATATTAAGAAGTAATTATATAGAACTGACTACTTTTGAATTATTTTTCTTTAGGGCCCACATACAGAGCAGCTTTTTATTTCTCAAGCATGTTCTCAACTCAGAGGGGATTATCATAACAGTTTATGAGAAAGGAAATATAATGGCCAGACTCTAGCTTAACTAATATGACTTCTTTAAAACTCTATTGGCACAAATGTTTGTGGTAGCCCTATTTGTAGTGGCTAGAAATTGGAAAATGAATGGATGTCCATCAATTGGAGAATGGTTGGGTAAATTGTGGTATATAAATGTTATGGAATATTATTGTTCTGTAAGAAATGACCAGCAGGATGAATACAGAAAGGCTTGTAGAGACTTACATGAACTGATGCTAAGTGAAATGAGCAGAACCAGGAGATCATTATATACTTCAACAACGATACTGTATGAAGATGTATTCTGATGGAAGTGGATTTCTTTGATCAATTGAAACTGAATTAGGTTTCTTTGTCAATGATGAACAGAAGCAGCTACACCCAAAGAAAGAATACTGGGAAATGAATGTAAACTGTTTGCATTTTTGTTTTTCTTCTGAATTCAATTCTCCCTGAGCAACAAGAGAACTGTTTGGTTCTGCACACATATATTGTATCTAGGATATACTGCGACATATTCAACATATATAGGACTACTTGCCATCTAGGGGAGGGGGTGGAGGGAGAGAGGGGAAAAATCGGAACAGAAGTGAGTGCAAGGGATAATGTTGTAAAAAATTATCCTGGCATGAGCTCTGTCAATAAAAAGTTATTATAATAAAAAAAATAAAATAAAATAAAAAACTCTATTGGCACTACCTAGATAACAGCTCAAGTGTCAAGTCTATCAGACTCCAGCCTCCCCAACACTATGATTGTAACTTAGAACTCAAAGATCATTGTTTAGTGCAAGAGTATGGAGTACCAGCCAGTGTTGCATTATGGGAGCAGGATTTAACAATCCAGTGCTGCCTGAACTTCAGACTAAGGAGAATTCCATGCCAGAAGCATCAATCTCTAATTCTGTATATGTACTACAAACAGCATTATCATTTACTTCCCTAGGACTCATACAAGAATCAAAAGGTTCTTATTCTTACAAGAGCTGCACTATTACCTATCCATCCACTAGCAAAATGTTGAAAAACTTGAAATGTTTGTTGGATAGCATAAATTTACTTTTTTTCTTAATTATTTTAAAATTTATAATTGTCTTACACATGACTATTGAAGATCAATGTTAGAAAAATAAAAATATAATCATAGAATTTTATAAATGTTTTGACTTCTTTATTACCACAAAGTCCAATTTCTTTATCCTTTAATAAAATTATGTTGGAATCCATGATAGTTTCTCTGATTTTCCTCTTTAATCTAAATATTCTTTTGTCCATCCTCAGTGTTCAATTATAGCCATGTTTAATTATAGTTTAATTAAAGGATGTGATTCTTACTAGTTAACAACCAGTTTGTTTGTTTGTTTTTCTGGTAAGATGAAGCCATTCCCTTCTAAATACAAATAACTTATTAATGAAAAGTAGAAATGCAACAAGGGTAAACATTTTCATAGAATTTTAACTATATGCTGTCAAAAATGAAGGGTAGAAAACAGGGACGACTGTGATAACGTCATTTCCATCTGCCTTATCTTTTTCCAGCTGATAAATCTGATAAAGCATCAAACTTCTGAGAATATGCTGCCTTACTGAAATGAAAGCTTCTCATTCCATCTCTGTGTTTCACTTATGTCTCCTTCTTAGACATCAATGTACAAACTGAGTCTTCAAATAGCCCCCATATTTTTTTCACACATAAAGCAAGGCAACTTTGTTGCATGTGCGTTGAGTGTTTATCATCTCTATTTAGATAAACTAACTGCAGGAAATGAAAACAAACAAAATGAAAACAATGCTCTGTTGAGGATAACATTAATATTTCTCCCTTTAAAAAAGGAAACAGGAAAATATCTTTTAAAAGAGAAAAAGATCAGCTGTTGTTGAGTTGTTTTTCAGTTGTGTCTGATTCTTTGTGACCTCATTTGGGTTTTTTCTTGGCTAAGATACTAGAGTGGTTGATTTGTCATTTTCCTCTTTAGAGTAAAAGAAAAGACAATACAGAATATAGGGAGAAAAAGAAGAAAGGGGAAGGAGAGGAAACAGAAAAGGATGGAAGGAAAGGGCGAAAGATGGAGATAGGAAGGGAGGAAGGAAATAAGAAAGGAAAGAGAGAGGTAGGGAGGAAAGAATGGCTGGATACAGGGAGGGAGGGAAAAAGGGAAGGAAAGAGGAAGGACTGGAGGGAGGAAGAGAGGAAGAACCAAGGAGGAGAGGGATGGAGGAAAGAAAGAGAGTGAAACTATGTTAATGAATTGACTTTTTCCCCACACTAATTGGTCCATGAAGCCACTTGGGGTTTAAAATATATTATTAAACATATTAAAATGCATTAATTTGGGGGAGAGGATAGCACAGTACTTGAAAGAGTGGAGTACTTTTATAATACAAAAAAGGTTCTGAGTAGATTTCAGAGCAAAACAGAAAACACTATAGTCATTTTAATACAGAAAAGTGCTATACAAATAAGCACTTTGAAAACATTTTTTTAGCAAAAGAAGACATCACCATTGCTGAATTTTCTCACAGAATTCATATTTTCATTATATCAAATACCAGAGTTCCAAGGAACACAGTCTGGAAAATGCTGAGCAAGCTCACTAGGGAGAAAATATTTACAACAAGCTGAATTTGAAAAAAAAAAGTTCTTTATAGCATATGAAGAAAGGAGACACCATAAAAGTTTAAGGTGTTATATTACTTAAACATATCAAACTGTTGTCATCCAAACCCAAAGGGATTTTCCTCTAATAAAGGGACTGCTTTCCATTTTTTTTTAAAATGAGTACATTCATACTTTTTGATTTTTTACTAGATAAGCTGCCTTTTTCTGAAATTATTTTAAGCCACATAGATATAACTTTCATATGATGAATGAATCCAGAGACCTGTAGGTAAACGAAGTTGAATACTTGCCTAAAGGCAAGTTGAAGAACTTCAAACCAAAAGAACTACAGGACTTAAAATGTATACTATTATTTGTTATAAGAAATTATAGGTTCAGTAGGTACTATATAAGTCACCATGATCACTCCTGCCAACACATCTTTACTTTGCCCAAAAGCAACATGTTTGCTTCCAATTTGGAGTAACAGTAGAAACTGCTAATAAAGCTAAATTATAGAGAGAGATGTCATAATGTACTTAATATACTGAATAATACATGTTGAGACCACCAATGATGATGATTCAGAATAGCAGATGTAATTTAATCAAACCCCAACCTTATCCCTACAGCTAACTGTTACTAACTAGTTCTCTTTAATAAAGAAAAAAGGAATATAATATAATTGTAGTATATATTCTCAAGCTTTCTCTAAACTATTCTTCCATGTGCTACAATACAATACATGTGCTACTTAAAAATGTAGTTATAATCATTGTTGTTTAGTCATTTCAGTCATGTGCAACTCAGGACATCACTACCAAACTGCAAAAGAACAAGAAAAAAAATGTGTATGTGTGTAGGAAACAGAAGAAAAAGAAAACATGAGCAAATTATTACATACTAAGTATTTAATTTTGTTTATTTCCTTACTTAGCTCTTTCTAGTTAGGAATAGAGACTAACTTGTAATTGCATTGACATGGGAAACTCCAAAAAAATATAAGAAGGCACATCTTCTCCAAATCAGTCTTAGATAGTTTCCTGGAGCACTGAAAAGTTGAAATCACTTGCCCAACGACACAGAATGAGAAAAAGTCAAAAAGAGGACCTTGCTTTGAGGCAAATGTTATGCCATATTGTCTCTCAAATGCGGATACAAACCCACATAACATTCAGAACAAGATATCCAAAAAGCACATCAGAATATCAAATGAGACATTGTTAGACTCGGTTTTTTTTTTAATTTTATGAAATAAATTTATTAGGGAAACTAGACATAGTTAAAAGGGAGAAATACTTTCTCAGATTATGGTCTATGAAGGATTTGAATCAATCAACTCCATGAGGTAGGTATTACATGCATATTATATTACTTTCATTTCCAAATGCTTCCCTCACTCAATACATACATATATTTGATTCTAAAAAGTTAACTAAATCAACAAACTACCAATCTCCTTTAAGCTTACCTTCTATCTACACATATCTCATATGTATCTGTTTCACATGTTATCAGTATTGTTAGATTATAAGCTACTTAAGGACAGGCATTAGTTTTGCCTTTCTTAGTATCTACAAATAGCACTTAGCAGAGTCTGAAACATAGGAAGCTCTTAATAAATAAGCTCTTATGATTGTCTGTGAGTAACACCAGCAACTGAGGGCCTTCTGGGGATTTTCTACTTGGTCTCACCACCCAGGAGTCCCTCCAGGAATCCCATTAGAAAAGCTAGAATATATGGGAAACATTTCTTGCTTCTTTAGCAGGAATAATAAGGTAATGGATGTGGCTGTGTTTCACCCCACCTTGGAAGAAGCTACTTTCATAGAATCAAGCCAGGGCAGGCAGCATCAGCTCTGTGCCCAAAGATAGAAGTCAGAGTAGGAGGTGGGACAGGCACAAGCACATCCCATCGTGTGTTGCCTGACTGTCTGCCTTAAGCTATGAGGTACAGTTACATCTGCAGTATTACTAAGTGCTACAAATAACGAAACACAGCAGATAAAGGTTTAACAGGTTTATTAGTAATAACACCATTCAGCACATTGAATCTTCAAAGCGCTTTTACTAACAAAGTCTAATTAATCCTTACAACAGCCCAGTGAGGTAGGTAAGCAAGCAAATGAGTATTATTATTCCCTTTTTATGGACATGGAAGTAAAATGCTTTACCCCAGGCCATAGAAGGAGTCAGTGCTAGTTACAGCTTTCTAAGTTATCAGCTGGAGACTCAGACAAGCAGGCTACCAGCTCATTCACTTTGCTGACACAGTTAGGTTTTACAAGAAAAGAATCCTTGGGGCAAAAAAAAAAAAAAAAAAAACACCTAGATTTTTATACTGTATAGAACATGCCATGTAAAGAAAAGTGCAGTGAATTTGCATTAAGAAAAGCCTATATTTAAATGATGACTCTGCTACTAACAAACTGTGTGACTACACTGTTGGCAGGCTACTGGACCTCTCTGAAACTCAGTTTGCTGAATTATAAAAAGGGAAACATATATTCAGTATTTACACCCCAGGGAGGTAGGAAAAAAAGAAAGTATTTTGGAAAGCTTAAAGTACTATTTAAATGTGAATGACTACTAATTTTGTTTTAGCTTTCTGAACTTTAGAAAAAGTAAAGACAAGGTAGCCTTTTCTCTAGTTTTAACTCAGTTACTCAACTTGGATAATTAATGATAAATTATAAAATAAATTATTAAAATATAAATAGAGCCCAAAGAGTTCAACCAAAAATTTAGGCATATTTTTTGAGTGCAGGATAAGACTTCCTTAATAATGAAATATGATTAATTTTATATTAGAAAAGAAATCTGACATAACCTTAGAACATGGTGATAGAAGAACCTTAGTCCAATAACTTCGTTTTACAAATGAGTGTTGAAGAGGTGAAATTAGTAAGCAGTGTGCCCAGACTACCAACTTCCACTTCAATGGTTTTTTCATTAAATCATTCTCTCTCTCTCTCTCTCTCTCTCTCTCTCTCTCTCTCTGACTCTGGGTATCTCTGGATGTCCATGTCTGTTTAAAAGTTCTTTTTTATGTATAGCATTATTTTTTTTGATAAATATTCTTAACTTCTGCTTAGAGCCAATTTTCACTTATCTCCAGTGCTTCTAGGGGCCTACAATAACCTAAGATCCAGAAGCTGACTTTTCCTGCTTAGTACTCAATGGCACTTTTACACATCAGTGACCTATCCCTGTCACCAGGCCCCTCAAATTCAACATGTCCAAAACTAAATTTATTATTTCCCCCAAAAACCTGCTCCTTCATACTTTTTTATGTCTGTTAATAACACTACTATTCACATTTGAAACTTTTTTTTCATATCACTGGCTCTTCTTCCTCTCTTACTCTCCCGTCAGTTGCCAAATCTAATTGAGTTTACCTTTTCTAAAACCTTTTAATTCATTCTCTCTTTTCTGTTCTACTTGTTATCATAATACAAGTGCTTAATATAGGTCCCATTGAAACTAGTGTAATAGCTTCCTGAAAGCTTTCCCTAACTGCATTACCTGCTTCTTGCAGTCCTCATCTTTTTTTTTTTTTTTTTTTTTAATTAAAGCAAGCGTGACGTTGTCACTTTTCTGCTCAATAGCCTTCATTGAATTTGTCTACCCTAAACAAAATGCATATTCCTTATTGCTTCATTCATGGGTCTCTCCAATAAGATATTAGCCTAAACTTCTAGCCTTATTTCAGTATGGTCTTCTTTACACTGTAGCCCAAGTAAACCTCTTGCAATTCTCATGCTTTCATCTCATTTTTTCTAATAGTATAACTTGCCTTTATGTAACATTTTAAGGTTTAAAAAATACTTTACAAATATTATCTCATTTTATTCTTAGAACACCCTTAAGAGGTAGGTTCTATTATTCTCATTTTGCATATGATAAAAACGAGACAGATGTTAAGTGACTTGCACAGTGTCAGACAACTACTAAATGTCTGAAACCAGATTTGAACTCATGACAATGAGTATTTCTGACTCCAGATCTGGCACTCTAGACATTAGGTCCCAATCATTAACCTACAAATGTTCAATTAGGATTGTGTGTTCCAGAGGCACAGCAAAACATTAGAACTCCCAAAGTCATTTTTTTCTGACTTTGGAATATTCCTTCATACTTATATTGAATGTTATGAGAATGAAGTTGTGTAATGGGCTGAGGTTTGAGCTGATGCACTGAGGTCCCAAGTACGTGAGGCTAAATAGTAATTGGGCTATATTCTATTAACATACATGATTGGATAAAGAATGGTCCCTGCCCACTCTCCGTGCAAGTCCTGATGTGTTGTATAGGAAATGACGATTTTGGTGGGTGGAGGCAGAGAGAGACAGGAAGAGAAGCTGAGAGAAATTGGGCCTGGGTTCCATACTCCTAGCTACTGGTTGTGTGGCTGCTGGTCTAGCTAGCTTCTTGACTCAGCTACACACATTGCTATCACTGATTCTCTTCCACCTCTGATCCTTCTTCACTGAGAATAAAGACTGACGATTTTCCCCTAACCTGAATTCCTGACTCCAACTGATTTTAAAATACGCGATCTTCACAAAGTTGTATTTATTTTGAAGAATGGTACAATGTGAAGAATTTATTCTGGTCTGACCCAAAGCCTTTTCCTTCTAAGGGCCTACTATATAACCAGGGAAAAGATCATCAATTAAGTGAAAGTGAAACAAGTTCAATGCTATAGAGATGGTATGGTATACTTGACTGCAAGCAGAAAACCCAAATCTCAATACCACCTCTGACATTTATTACCACTTTGCCTTTGGAAAAACACTTAACATCTCTAACCTTCATTTTCTACCTATGTAATCTGAGTAGCCTTTTGATGGGATCCTAAAGTCCCTTCCAGTTCTTGGTCTATGGTCTTATGAATATTTCATGATTGCTGATTTAAAACCAATGAAGGGTTTCAAAAGACCACTTTACAAGTCATAAGATAAAATACTAGTATTTATATTCTGGGAATAATTCAAAAGACAACTTCCTATGCAATTTAGCTTTTATTTAAACTAGAAAAATTTGACTTTTGCTATTTTTTTTTCTAAAGGGCAAAATGAACTAAGCTGTGTTAATGAATGTCTGTGACATTGAATGTGTGTCACTATTAACAGTTTGCTTACTCATTAGGCATATTATATGTAAATATGTATTCTTTTAATGTGTATTATATATCCAAAAGCTATGTATATATGTAATAATCAAACAAAATTCTTTTAATTAATG
This sequence comes from Sarcophilus harrisii, assembly GCF_902635505.1. NCBI lineage: Eukaryota > Metazoa > Chordata > Mammalia > Dasyuromorphia > Dasyuridae > Sarcophilus > Sarcophilus harrisii. Next base: position 397,153,237 of record NC_045426.1, read on the forward strand.
CTATCCTGTTCTCTTTTCTCCTGAGATTGTAAAAGAAGACATATTAGACATGTGTGACAATCTGTCTACTCTTAGTAAATGATTATAGCCAAAAGATTAATCTACTATTTAGATCTATAATTCATATCCTTATAGAATTTGTCCATATAAATTACTATGATATAAAGACAGAGCCATTAAAAAGAACTTTTTTGGGGTCTTTTGGATATAGTAAACTGGAGAATTTCAATAACACTATATGTTTTTCAATGGTATCACAGAGAAAACAAGCAAAGATCCAGGATAAATTTCCCCTCTGTTCCCTGTCCAGGTGCTTTTTTCATATCCTCATTGTGATAAACCTCAAAATAAAAAAGTCATCACAGATCTGGGATGGTTTAGCATAGCATCCCTTGATAAGGTTATGTAACTCTGGAAATTAATTTAATTGGGTGTGAATGAAGTAAGAAACGAAAAATCCCTGTCTTGTCTATAGAGAATGGAGGTATAGTAGTTAAGTAATTACTGTGTTTTTCCTCTGTTTTATTTACAATCCTTAAAAGTAATCTTCAGCAACCTTCAATTAAATGTCATTTGGTAAACAAAAGTAGAGTAGAGGTAAAAGGAGAGGTTGTGATTTAGGAAGTTTCTTTCCTTCTCTAAACTATTGTAAGCTATTAGACTTCTTTTTTTTCTTCTATCCCATAGGCCGTCTCTTAGAAACAACAGGAAAATGGAAAAAAGACCAAGGAAAAGGATACAATTTATCTAGCATATGACTGATTTAGAATTAAACTAGAACAAAGAAAGGGCTGTGTATTTGCTAGAAATAATTCTGCCAGTGAAGAAAGCTGTACTGATATATAATATATGATTCTACTTATCCTGAAATAAGTTTAAAAAAAATTGAAGTGATTCAAAGTATATTATCTGCTGGATGATAAGTAAAATAAACCTATTATGTTATCCTGCTTATTCTCTTGTTCTTCTCTCTCAGAAAATTATTATTTTCTGGGTTGGATTTCAACATGAGATTTATGCTAGTCATTGTGGTTAGACTTTCAAACCACCTTGTTGCCAATAAGTACTGTAATATTGTCTGAAACAATTATCTGAAACAAAAGGATCATGTGCTTAGAGAGAGGGAGGGAAAAAGAAAAAGGGTGAGTGGGGGAAGGGAAGGGTATATAGTACGGTACTTTAAAATTATCAAAATAGTATTTTTGTCTTAACTATAATTATGATATATATATTATCATTTATATGTATTTATTAATAGTATCTGTAATTTAATTAATCAATATAATCTGTATTTAATCATATTTATGGAAGCCTTACAAATTAGGGCCCATACTCAATAGTTACTAAAAATCCCTTCCAATATAGAATTACTAGTTTTTGTTCTAAGCAGAGAATATTTTGGACAATTGTCTTTTTTAATTCAAAAGTTCTTTTTTGATGACCTTCTAATTCTGAGTATAATATGGAGAAATACTAAATTAGGAACTACTATTTTATCCATGTCTCTTTAATATCTTATAGTTTCTATAACCTTCCTTAAATGTATTTTCAGAAGAAGGTAGTCCTTCAGCCAGGGTCACTATATCTCCAAAGATATCCAGAACCATAAGATTTTAAAGTGTATGGAAGTGACGGGCAGGAATTTGCACGTCACCTAATCCAACATAATTAATTTAGAGATAAAAACAACTGAGATTCAAAAAAAATGATGTTAGGTAAGTAAAAAGCTCCAGGACTCACTCAGATGTTCTTACTACAAACCCAATGTTCTTTCTAGCATATATAAATATATGCAAAAATTTGTAATTCCAAATCCTGATTTCAAAGGATAGCCTATATTTCAAATGTCAGAAGGGGACTTGTGAAACAATATGAGGGCACAACCCATGTAAGATAGGTCCAAGAGGACCCATGAGGTCAGAGACCAGACATTTGGGCATAGAGTCAAAAGTCTCTGATTGATTACTCTAAGGGTAAGCCATGAAAATATAAGTCTGAGGTCCAGCAAAGCTAGGAAATCAACCTAAGGAAAGAATAAATGAATTACAAAAAAAAAAAAAAAAAAAGCTAAAGTAGAAATCAGGATCCAGAATTGATTCAGACAAGGATTGAAGAAACAAAGAGGTAAGAAGTATGCCAAGAAGGAAACTTGGGACAGAGACTTCACACACACTAGTGAATTATAGAGGAAAGGTTAGGAAATCTAAATAAGAAAGAATGGTAAAAATCTACCTAAGTAAGGAGTTGGCAAGTAACCAAAAGGACAGTTGAATCCAAAAGCAACAGCAAGAATAAAGAATAAAGTACCAAGTTGTAGAGAATCCAGCACCCAGGATAAGGAGTCCAGACAGAAAAAATAAGACCTCATGGTCTAAAATAAAACCATCAACCACAAGCCCTGATAATCCCAATTAAAAAAAATTTGCCAAAAAAATAAATAAAACTATAAATATCATCAAATCAGTCAACCCTAACTAGTGTCATAAGGTAGTACAGGATAATTAGAAATAATTGGCCTATGTATAGCTAGAGAATTATTAACATAGAGCGTCTTATATATTGTCTTCTAAGGACAAGAATTGAACTCAGAATATGAGATGGAACCGATAAAAAGAGAGTTAAAGAAAGAGGATAAAAAAGCGAAATGGGTATGTTTACTTACTGTTAAAGGAAGTCAGATCAGGAAACCAGGCAAATTTCAGCACTTAATATGATAAGTACACATCAAAGACACAGAATCTTCTTTTAAATGTCTTCAAAAAATGTTTTCTCATGAAGGCAAATTGTTCTGTAGGAAGAAGGGAGTAAATTGACAACTCTCAAAATATATACCTTTTTAAAGACTTCATAGTAAATTACATGTGTGAAAAAGAAACAAAAAGAATTAACCATGTTATGAAGAAATTAGTTCACTTTTTAGATATGAATGTTCATTAACTCATCCCTCAAAAACTTCTATGGTATTAATTTGTACATACATTGTATAATGGCTTTCTCCTAAAAAAACTTTTTTTCTCTCATTTATCATCTTACAAATGAGAAGATCAGTCAGTAAACATTTACTAAGTACCTATTTTGTATTAGGAACCCAGACATAATAAGCTTTTAAAAATTTGATTTTAAAAATTTAATATTTCTCATTAGAGATGAGGCAGACAACTGTCTTTACTCAGCTTTGTACTTTTTTCATTGCAAAATATTGCCTTTCAGTACTACTTGGTATTATTTCAAGTAATATTAGAATGGTCTTTAAAAGTCAAAGCAATTTAGTCTATCTTATTTGTAGAATTCAGTTAAAGTGTTTTAACATTTTTTCCAATGATTATTCTTTCTTCATGCTTTTTACATCTTAGATTTAATGAATCAGTCTTAGTGTATCTACAGTTAATTTAGGGATAATATCAACATTAAATATTATCAATAATATCAATATTAAATATTTTCTTGTCTAAAAAATATAATCTATTTCATTCCTTATGGTATTATCACGTCTAATGTCTACCAATTTTTTTTTTCAAAGAAGTTATTCAAAATAAAGAAGTATGAGGTTTCTCTGTTATCTGTAAGTCTTTGACTTCTACCTTTCATTTTTTTCCTAAATCATTCATTACCATATATTTCTCAACATCTTCTCCTTTTATTTGCTACTTTTACATTTCCCAAAAAGCATTAGCCTCTGTATTGATGTTTTGGATGATTCAATCCATTTATTCCTAAAATTTATCTAACCAACTTTTAAAGCTATGTAAGCTATAATTATTTTCATTTTTCCAAATGTTATTAGTACTATACTATATGATGATAAATCTCTCAAAAATATTATTTCTACCATCTCTAGTATACCATAAAACAAGTTTGCTGGTCCCCATAAACTTTAAGATTACCTTCTCCCTCATCATTTTCCTTAGAAAAAGATTCCAGTCTACCAGGACAGGAGATGAGATAAAAATCTCCATGCAGTGGTTCATCAAGATCGATGATAAGGTCTACACTTATAGTTCTTATACCCTAGTTGCTCTATTAGCCCTTTCATCCTACTCTGCTTGTTTTTTCTCAGAGTACCTACCTGTACATTATCTTTCCACATGCCTGTAACTTTCTGCTTTCTTTTGATTTATTTATCACAAGAACATAAAGACTGATATGGTTTTGCTCTTCCAATATTATGTCCATTCTTTGGTCACTGAACTAAGACTTCACATTAACAATTATATTTGAGTAACAACAAACTGAAATTTGTTTATGATCTTAAGGCTGTAAGAATCTTAGCAACTTCTATCCTCCTTCCCAACCCCCGTTTTTTTTTTTTTGTTTTTTTGTTTTTTTTATCACTATTGTCACTACAAGAACAGAAAATTATCACTTGATACTTAGGGCCATTTTTTTCTTTGTATTGCAGATTTTCATGCCCCAAAAAATATTTCATTAAAAAGCAACTACAGTGTTGGTGATGTGCTTCTCTGTAATTCATTTAACAGGTCACCACAAAATAAATTCCATCATTCACCAAGGCTATATTTGAAGCTTTACTAGTATGGTAGAATGTGCCAGAGCTTGTACTTCACTGAAATAGCTTTTGAGAACCTTGATCAACTACATTCCATATGAAGGTATCAGAGTAGGACTTTATGGAGAAAAAGATTCAGTATACAATTAAAATAATTCAATTATGTAACCAAGTTATTAAAGTAAAAAATGAAAAATGGAGAAAATAAATTATATCAACACCACTTATATTAATTTCATTGAGTTTAAGGTAAATTATTTGCCATAAGGAAATCAAAAGAACCCTAAAAGTTCCTTAATTAGCAAACATTTAATTTCGATGGTCAAAAAACAAGCCAAATGGCTTCCAAAACGCCAGGTTACAATCAAAATTTATATTTAAAAATTATAAAACTTAATGATGGGTAATTATGAGCAGTAGCATCTCAAAACAAAGAGATGCAGCCAAACTTGACAACATATAAGTAAATACACACACAGAGAAGAAGAAATCCATATTAGAGGGCATAGGCAAACCAATGTGCAAGGTATCTGAAGGAAAAGATCTAGGGAGGGAGGGAGGGAGGGAGATCTTAGATATTATTAATACCAAAAAAGGTAATTGCAAGAAAATCAATAACTATCAGTAGGTATGCCTACTCTACTACATATATAAAATCTTTCTGGAGTCATCTATAATATGAAGTGAGAGCATCCTTGTTAAGGATATTATTAAGGAACAATTAATTTTTAAGAATTACATTTAACAACAGATCACATCTTTGCAATTTCTAAGATAATTAAAAGATACAAAGAATTTGAAATTATTAAGGAACAATTAATTTTTAAGAATTACATTTAACAACAGATCACATCTTTGCAATTTCTAAGATAATTAAAAGATACAAAGAATTTGAGTTCCTTTTGAATTTACTGTTTGTTGATTGCAAAAGAATATTTTATTCAACAGGACAAAATATGACTTTACAGATTCTTTTACTGGACAGCAAGGTACCACCCACCCATAAGTCATGATCATTCAGGATTCCTTGGAAAAAATAATGTAGAAATAAATTTTTCAATACCCCTCTGATAACAAATATCAAATATGACACAGAACAGAGAGATATATGCTCAATACAAGTGTTCATCAATGTGAGGAAAGAGACAGAGTGTACAGTCTAGCGGATGATGAAATCCTCCAAATTCCCAGAGCATGACATTTTGCTGATAGCATCAAACTTCAGGATACAGTAGAGAATCCTGGAAGAGATAAGTAATCACTTGAAAGATTTTGGCCTGTCTGTTCACACAGGAATCCATGTGAACAAAAAAAAAATGTCTATTAACCAGACTTTGATATGCATTTTCATAGATAACCTATAGAACTCCTTAGATAATATGTATATTTGGGATAGATAACAAAGATGAACAAGGAGGTGGGCCTGGACTTGAAAAGGAAGAGATTAAGTTTATACTGCACTGGGGGAATTGTAAATTTTTTTTTTTTAACTGACCTTCAGTTTCCCATGAAAGCAAAGAGCCATCTTTTCAACACTGACATTTTACTCGAATTGCTATACAATAGTGAGATATGACACATCACTGCCTCTGAGAACTTAAAAATTACCAGGATAAGGTCAATAAAGAGATATGAATGCATGTGAGCATGTTGCAACATCTGCAAGCAAGCTGCAGTCAATAAGGGATTTCAAAGAGGAATAAGAATAATAAATATTATCAAGGAACCATATCATAGAGAGAAAAGATGTACTGGCCATGCAGCCATAGGAAGATATTTCAGGTACTCATAGTATTCCATAAGTCTAGGTAGGTAGAAGAAAGAAAGCTTTCCAGAAGGTTTGATGGATCCCCTGTAGCAAATATAGAAGAGAGCATGGACGAGAGTCGTAAGGTATGGAAAAGTATAAACTACAATCAGCCTTATTGGAAAGAAAACTTAAATTGATGGTTGCACAGGGGATAAAGCACCAGGCTTGAATTCAAGAAGACTTTAGTTAAAATCCAGCCTCAGATACTTAGGAGTTGTATGACCCTGGACAAGTTGCTTAACCTTGTTTGCTTAAGTTTCTTTATCTGCAAAACAAGCTGGAGAAAGAAATACAAACTATCTCGGTATCTTTAGCAAGAAAACCCCAAATATGGTTGTGGAGATTTGGACAGAACTAATGAACTAAATAACAACAAGAATAATAATTAATGAAAAGGAAATATTAAAAATACAAATATAAAAGCTAGATTTGAAGTCTGAAGACCAATTTTCAGAACTTGCTTTAAATATTTGATTGCATATGTAGGACTGTGGAACACAAGTTAACTTCTGACAGCCTCAGCTTCCTCATCTACAAAACAAGCGTGATGATATTTATTTACCTAACTCCCTATCTCACAAGAGTAAAATAAGGAAAGTGTTATTGTGTTATTGGGGCAGGAAAGCTGGGGCAGATATCAGAAAAGACTCATCTTAATGAGTTCAAAAATGGTCTCAGGTACTTAGAAGCTATGTGACTCTAAGAAAGTCAGTTAATTCTGCCTCAGCATCTCATTTGTAAAATGAACTGAAAAGGAAATGACAAAGTACATCAGTATCTCCCAAAAAGATCATAAAGAGTCAGTAACAACTGAGATGGCCAAACAATAAATTATCATCCATAAAAATTTTTTCTAGAGGTTAAATAAATACCAATTATACCATATAGTACTAACCATCTTGTTACTCTTATTTTTCTATAAGTCAAAACCAACAGTGTTTGTCCAAGGCAACATAAAAATATTGCAGAAAACAAGAAAAAAATTGTGTAGAATCTCATAATTCTTTCAAAACTGGATAATTCTCCCTTATTGTTAATTCAACTTATACTGTTACTTTTTGACAGAAAATTTTACATGCAATTAAAGATATATTTTTCATTTGGGGAAAAATAATAGTTCTCATCATTCAGAGAGAAATGTATCTAGTTAATATAGAAATATAGCCATTCTTCTGAAGAAATAATTTTTTAAGGTATTAATTATGGCCAAATCTCATTTATACAGAAAAGCAAACTATTGTCTTAATTTTATAAGTGGAGAAACTAAATCATCAATGTAATCATTTTTTAAAAAGAGTCATTGGAAGCCAAGAGCAAAGTTAATAATATACTGCAGAATAAGTGTTCTATGCAAGAAAAAGTTATATTTCAACATATTATTAAAAAAATAATTCTTTATGCTACTTTACATTTTAATCTTCTTTACTCCCAGGTAGCTCTCTGGGCTATTCATGTTGTTTTTTAAAATCTATTTATGATGGAGAAAAATTACCCTCTCTACGAGAATAAAAAGAAAAGAAAAAGAATAAAAAGAAAAAGACATAGTTAACAAAAAAAAAAATTTTAACTGCTCTCAATGCTACTTCGAAAACAAGGCTAATAATATAAACTATAAGTTAGCAAAATAAGTCATAGTGGCAATTTACAACTGATTGGAGAATTGTAACAGCCTCAGGCAAATCAGTCATTAACTGCTGCTGATTTGGAGGGTGACAAAGCATTAATAATTCAGTAAAGGAAAGGCTTTAAGCAATAAAATCTTAGGGTTATTTATTTAACCAATTAGATCCTTTTTTGGCAGTAACCCTGCTTTTGTGAGTATGAATAAACCATGTACATTCTTCAATTAATCAGGAGACTTGTACACTACAAAATTGCGATTATTATTGCCTTTCAGCTGGTGCGGCACAAGTGGCCCTCAAGACTGAGAGGAAAAATTCAGTGTATCCGGAACACAGCAAAACCAGTATAATTTATATGATCTCTCTATGGAACAGACAGCTGATATTTAGAAAGATAGGGTAATTAATAAAATTTGGCCACTGGTACTTAATGGACCATTCCTGTCCAACCACATGATAAATCCAGGAAAAGATATGTATAAATTCTACCTATATGATATTGTAAACATTAATGTACTTACATAACACACTTTGTTATCATCAATGCAGAAAAATCGCTTGTCAATTTGGAAAAAACACTGATCAATTTAGAGTTTAGATGCAAATTGAGCATAAAATGTTTGATTAGAATAGTAAATGGTAAGATGATCCCTGCTTTTATTTCTACTTTTAAATATGATACATTGAGCTCACCTAAGATTCCAATAACCAATTTTCTTTTTGTAGGAAACTACATCAAAGGGTAGAATATTTCATGTTGATTCTTTCTCTTTTTTTCAGAGTGGATTTGTCCATCGTTCTACAACTATAATAGCAAAATGAAATAAAGACTCCAATAAATGAATTTACAAGGCATTTTTTTTAAATATGCCAATACCCTGGTCATAATGTCTTAACTTAAATTGTTTAATTTTGCTTTTTAAATTACCCATGCATCAGCATTATCACTTCCTTTCTCCCTCTTTCTTATCCATTTCTTTCTAGATTTCCTACATTTGAATATATTCAGTTCACCAGCACTCTCTCCTCACATTACAGGTATAGAGAATGGTCTGGTTTAAGACATTGTGAGATGCGAGTGTGGGGAATGGAGATCCTAGATCTAGATCCTAGAGCACACAAGAGTGACACTGAGATTAGAAAGACAAGTTAAGGGCAGTTTCAAAGGGCTTTAACAGTTAAAAAGGAACATTCTATCTTATCCTAGAGGTAATAGGAAGTCACTGGAATTGACTGAGTATGTAAAACATATACTTAAGGAAAATCATTTTGGAGTAGTTTAGGAAGGAATGGAATAGGGAGAGACTTGAAGCAGGAAGACCAAGTAGTTGTTGTAATCATCTAGGCAACAGATGATGAGAGTCTAAACTAAGGTGACAGTTATGAGTACTATAAGTATTATTTAATGTAAGTCCTGGAAACTGTCTTTGTCATAAAGAGATTTCCATTATAAATGGCATTTATTGCAATGTCTCTGTTTCTGTCTCTCTGTTTCTCTTTCTCTCTGTCTCTCCCCTCTCTCTGTGTGTGTGTGTGTGTGTTTGTTTCTGTCTCTGTGTTTGTCTGTTGTCTACCTATCTCTCTCTCTTCCCCTCTACCTCCATTTCCCTTTTCCTCCCTTCCTCCTCTCTCCTCTTTCTTTCCCTCCAATCCCTCAGCCTTAGAATTTGAAAATAAGATGATGCTTCAGGTGCTAGTTTTGTGAGAAAAACAAAAACAAAAACAAAAAACTAGAAACCTCATGAAACCATGCCATGATTTCCAACCATTCATGGAGAAATAATATCCAGGACTTTTAGGGAGCAGCAGGGAAGTAAATGAAACTAGGCATGCCAGAAAGCTATAGGTTCTGAAGAGCCCAAAAAGTCCAATTAATAAAGATTTATGTATTAGTCCCACAGATTTGACAGGATGTGTAAAATCCAGAGAAGGACCAAAAAAAGGATTTGTGGATACAAAGGAGTAAATGGCTAAATGTTTTAAACAAATTTAGGAGAATGTTAGGATGACAAATTTTTCATATTTTTGTTTTATTTCCTAGGCCCCTTTTGTGCTCTTGTGGTCCTTGAATTACATTTCTGTCACATATAAAAAGGCACAGAACAGAAAAGCAAATCTGACCCCAAGGTTTCAAAAAGTAAAAACTATAAAATGAGAACAACCTAAAGTATAAATCCAGGCTTTAAAAAACTAGGTGTGAGGGGATTAAGAGATGAATAATAAAGAAGCCATTAACAATATAGATAATGTCAAGGTTCATTACTTCCTTCTTCCAGATATAGAGAGTGACCTGGCCTTATGCATGAAGAGAGAGGAAGTAATGTGACTGTAAAGCTGACTGCCACTAAAGATAATTTTTTATTTGCAGAATCATGTCCTGCAAGGCTAAGATCCAAAAAAGGGTTATATCAAGTTTCTATTATATTTAAGAATAACAGAAGAGAAAGGGAAGGAATGAATTGTTTCCTTCAACATCAAAATGTAGACTCAGTTCTTTCCAAAAGAGAAAGGAATTCTTTGGATATGTTGCTATGAAAATTTATTAACTACTTATTATATACTTGTAAGAATTTTTTCTCAAAAAATACTATTTTTAACCTGTATCCCATCGTTAAAATTAGAAAGATAACTATTTTCAAACATACCACCATTAACAAATATATTATTTTGACCAATATCTAATAGAAGAAATGTTTCCAAATGCAACATTTAATGCAACATTTAATTTTGACATAACACTTCCTAGAACACATGGCTTCGTTCAAGGTTCAATTGACTTACTATTTCCCATTGGAAGCCACAAATTATTACTTTAAATTCTGACTTCCCTCTTCCTTTCTCCTTGGATTAAGATGTACATCATTATGTGTTATAAGTTATATCTCTCAGTAGAATATTTGCTGCTTGAGGGCAGGGACTATTTTTCATTTTGTCTTTGAATCCCTCGCTTCCAGCAGAGGACCTTGTGCATAAATAATAGATGCTTAATTAATACTCACTACATTATACTGAATTAGACACTATATCTTGCTTAGTATGTCATTAAGCAGACTATAGTCAAAGAGCTAACCTTCACATTCAAGATATTTGAACTTAATAATTGTAAATGGAAACATTAATGGAAGTATAATTAAAGAGCATATTTTACTAATGCTGCTAAAGAATTATTTTTATATCCCAGCAGTATAACAGATATAACTCATTAGCCTTTATTATAACATATTTGAGATGATGTTTTGCATATTTGGTTCCAGAAATTCATTTCTTGCAATTAAATATTATTTGGCTATTTCAATTAATTAATCCAAATTTTACATTTAGAGAAAATGACTAAAAACATCTAAACTAACCCTACCTATATTATGATTACATTTCATTTAAGTCTTAATTAAGAGTAGGAGTCATAAAGCCTGAGATCTAATTCCAATATTGCTACTGAATCAATCAGTACTAACGAAAGTGAAGTTTGTTGATCTTTAAAATAACAGAGCTGAAATTTATGATCACTGTTCATGATATGATATTTAAATTAAAATACAATAATCATCTGATACAGTTATCTCTTTCCCAGAACTTAGATTTTAATGTAAAATGTATTTGTACTGCAGAGAAAGTGCAAAAATTCACTCTATTTAAAAACTTGAGAAAGATCAGACAGACCTTTCCCAGAGTCATAAGAAACATTTATTTTCTTTCAAAACAAATCATAACTTAACCTATTTTGAAAAAGGTTAGGGAAGAAATAAATATCAAATGTCTTCTAACATGAGCTTAACACTTGGTTATTCCATTATGAAGTAGGCTCATAGCCTACATTTGCCTTTTAAAGTTATCATCATTTTTCAGCCCTCTGTGCTTCAAAACATTTTCTAAATGACATTATGAAAAAAAAATAATTTACACTTTTATGTTATATCAAAGAAACTATCAAGGAAATAATTTACCAAAATCAATAAAATATTAAAATTATCTTGAAAAAAATGGCTAGATTAGGGGCAGTTAGATGGTGCAGTGGAGAGAATATCAGTCCTAACTTCAGTTCAAATCTGGTCTCAACTGTGTGATCCTGGGCAAGTCACTTAATCCCAATTGCCTCAGCCAAAAAAAAAAAAAAAAAAACTAGATTGTGAAGGAATATAATGAAAAAGTTAGTAAACTGTTTCATTATTTCATTAAAAAATAGACAATCAGATAAATGGAAGAAACCACACAAGGGAGAATCAAAAATCATAATACTCAATAAATATACCATTATTTGATAAATGTGAAAATGTAAATTACTTTTTAAGATTGCATGTTTTATAAAAAATATTGCTGGGAAAAAGTAAAAGCAATATAGTGAAATTAGATTTACACCAACATCATATATTACACTTCACACAAATTCAAAATAGATACGTGGTCTTATCATTAAATATTATACTATAAAATTAGAATAGAAGCCTATTATGTACATTTCAGAGCAAAAAGTAGACATATTCTTAACATACAATTAGAAAAATTAACAGAAGTAGTTTTAATTACAAGAAACTGAAAAGTTTCTGCACAAATAAAATTAATGCAACTTGAATAATAAGTAAAGTGGATGAAATGGGGGAAATTTCCATCAAATATTTTAGATGAGATATTGGTATTCAAGAAATAGATGGAAAGATAGACAGATAGACAGATAGATGCAAATATATATATATATATATTCATTTGTACCTAAAGCTTTTATTCATAGATATATGTGCATATAGATATATATGATTATATATATATATATATATATAAATCCTATAAGATAGGATTGAAATGAAAAATGCTTTGGAAACTTTAAAGCATCATGTAAATGTCAACTATTTTAAGTGAAACCTAGCTACATAGGAAATATCAATTTTTAATGAACAAACAAAATGAAGATGTGTCACTGGAAAAGGAGATTGTTTCTTTCCTTCATACACATACACATACACACACACACACACACACACACACGCAATTCTTCACCATTATCAAAATAAGCAGTATGAATATTCAAAAGCTAAAGGCTAAAGGAAGGAAACAAGCATTCATTAAGTGCCTACTGTATTAAACACTTTATAAGTATTATCTCATATAATTCTCACCAAAAAACAAAACAAAACTGGGAGGTGCTACCATTACTCCCATTTTACTGCTGAGGAAACAAAGGCAGAAAGATTCAGGAACTTGTCTAGAATCACAAAGTTAGCATATCTAAGACCAAATTTGAAACTCAGATCTTCCTGACTCTAGAAAAAGCATCCTATAAAAAAAGCCACCTAAGTACACCACTTAAATTGAAAGGTGTTTCAGAAATTTCTCCAAAATTATTGTTAAAGTCAACAAATAGGTGACCTATATTTCTTCCTAATCCATTTGTTACAGTAAGCCACAATTAGTATGTTAAAAATAATTAAGACTTTCAGGCTGGAGGTACTTTATTTATAATATTTCTATAGATTCAGAGCTAAAATTTAGATTCAGAAGTCATCTTTCTAAAGTCACACAGGAAGTATATAAATAGCAGGCCCAGAATTTGACACAAAGCTTGTGGATCCACATTCCATATTTATTTCAACTATATCATAACTTATGTGACAAAAATCTTCCTGTGATATTGTCAACAAGGTAAATGTTTAATTTAGGTTTTTATTTGTTTTCTTTATTTATATTATATCTAAAAATTTCTTGTGTAAAATTAACAATATCCATAAAAATGGTTAGTCACATTAATATTCTTAATTAGATATAAGTAGAATAATCTTAGATTATTAAATTGATTAGTTACCTATGTATTTCTCTTGGTTTTTAAAATGGACATATTTAGGAAGTGGTCATCTTGACCAAAATGGGAATATTTTCCCACCCCCATTCTATCACAACCTACGCACAAATTATATCCATAACTTAGATCCTCATAATAGAGTGATCAGAGCTAAAGTACAAATTTAGTAAATATTTGTTAATATAATGAAATATGTTCTTGAGAATGCAAATATCCTGGTCCCTTAAATAAAAATGATAAGCAATGCTTTATCTAGAATGCCCTCTATGTTTTAGTATTCAGAGTAAGTACTCCAATATGACATATAAGAAAACTAAGAAAGAAAACATGAAAAAATAGCATTGTTTATATATGCCATTAACATACGTACTAAATATCATTCACTTTTTTAAAACACAGTCCAAAAAACCCAGACAAAACAAGTTCTCATCAAATTTGGAACTTTGTTTATAGGATTCTTTTTTCTATCATATCAAAAGCTTTCATTAAGTTGGACATATGGTAAATAAGTTAATGTATTCCTTAGCTACAAGAAGAACCCAATACATAGAACCTGAAGAGAAAAGTTCTGCATACTTGTTTAAAATGAAGTTTCAAACTGGGATTTCATAATTAATTTAGGACTTTTGCACTCTTAAGAAACCTGTTTCCTTTTTGGGTCTGCACACAATGATACAACACAAGTTATTTAATTTCTACAAATTTGGTATCCTCATTTTAGAATGAGGAAAATACTACTCAGAATTAACCATATTCTTAAGTTTGCAATCAAACCAAGTTAAATCAACTTACAGATGTTAATAGTGTAGGCCAAATATTGCAAAGGTACATAAAATCATAAAATAGGCCTATTCAAGATTTCTTTTTTGTTTACACCTGCAGAATAAGTCTTTCTTTTTAAAAACAAGTAATTTGGAAACTAAGGTTTCATAAACTGGATGTTCTTTGTGGCAATATGTATATGAAAAATATCTAAAATTTCCCGAGGATGTAATGCTAAAATAATAATAAGAAGAAGTAAGCATAAGATTAATTAAGAGAAATCCATAGATGATATTAAAAGAAAGTTAGGAATGATTGGGGCACATGCCTAAACTGTAAAGAATGATGACACAGAGTCCAACATTCTACTCAAAAGCAAACAAAGGGATATTTCAGAAAAAGAATGAGATACTAGTTGAACCACTAGTCTGATCCCATTGAGCATTGCTTATATTCCAGTTTTCAGACAAACTATTTTGCTCTCTGGAAGGAAAAAAAAAAAAAAAAACGATACATTTTTTTTTCCAGGCTGTTTCTTACTTTTATCTCATTTTTTGAAAAAATGATCCAAGGTACCACTGTGAAAATCACCATAGTCTCAGAAGTTCCTGCAAATAATATGCTTCACTTTGCCAGAGGGGGGAAACAAAGCTTTTACACTTTAATGTGTTCACCCATTCATTTACACTCTTTTTGTCTAGGCTCCTTAGACCCTGAGGAGGCTGCCAAATAATTAGATCTGGATTTGGTTTCATATTTCTCCTGTACATGAGATGCCTTCATTTTTTAGCACTGCCTTATGTTTCCCTTCAAAAGATATTACATTATATATAAACTTTAAAAATGATTTTGATAATACAAGTTTTTCACTTTTGTGGATGGGCAGAGAGTAAAAGTCAAGAGAAAGAATAGAATAAATGGGGTGATACAGTAAGCAATAGCAATTATAAATTTAAAAAATTGAAGTTTCTCTAATAAGGCCCTATTTCTCAAACATAGAGGAAACTAATCCAAATTTATAGAAAGAGCTTTGCAACAAAAAATGATTAAAAGATATGATCCATGCCCATAGGACTATAATTCATACATATCATTTGACCTAACAATGCCCCTATTAAGCATGAATACCATAAGAGGTTTTTTAAAAAGGGGATGGAGGAAAAGGACCTATATAAACAAAAATATTTGTAGCAGCTCTCTTATTAGGACAAAGAATGGAAATTGAGGGGATACCCTTCAACTGGGGAATGATTCAATAAAGTGTGGTATGTGTTTGTGATGGAATATTATTGTTCTATGGGAAATGATGAGCAGGATGCTCTCAGAAAAAGAAAAACCTGGAAATTCCTTCATGAATTAAAGCAAAGTGAAAGGCACTATATACAAAGTAATAGCAATGTTCTGGGATGACCAGCTGTAAATAGCTGCTATTCTCAGTAGTGCAATCATCTATGACTATTCTGAAAGACTTATGATGAAAAATCCTATTCATATTGAGAGAAGAAACTGATTGTGTCTGGACACAGATTGAACCACATTTCTCTCTCTCTTTTTTAACTTTATTTTTCTTGAGGGTTTTTCCCCCTTGGGTGGGAGATCTATGTTTTCTTTTACAACAAGACTTTAAAGGAAATGTTTTGCATAATTTTACATGTAGTTTCTTAATGGAGTCTGAGGGTAGGAATAAGGGAGAAATTCTGGAACCCAAAAGTTAAATATATATATATTACTTTAAATGCAAATGTAGAAAATAAATGTGATTTTAAAAGATAAAAATGATAATCCAAGTTTTCTTCTGACACTAGTAACTGATAAATGATAAACCCATTAGAATATATACAGTGATGTCATTAGCTGCCCAGTTTGATAGTTGTCATTCTTATCTGAATTTCCTTTAAATTCCTTTGAAAGGAAAATCCCATTTTGTTACCATGTATCCTAATATCTCTATAATTAGTGTAGAAGAAGCATCAGGTTGAAATAAAATCATAATTTTTTGTAAAAGTTTTTATTTTGCCTTCGAAGAAACACTTCTAAGAAACAGCAAAATATTAATCAGGCTTTGGGAAAGTACATATTAATATGGTTAAGAAGTCACTGTTTCCTTTTGTTTTAATATCCATATCAATGTAAAGCTAATAAAAACTATCTCAAAAACTAAAAGTGAATCTGAGGAATGTGGAAAAATCAAAAAAGTTGTCAGGTCAGGATTTCCTTTCACTTCTACTTTACAAATATGCCCATGAGTCTGGGTAGAAATAAGTATATCTCCATATTCAAATGACCTTTAGGTAAATGGGCACTTGTTTTATATCCCATTCTAACTAATTTGTGAAATATTTCCATTCCTACAGAGCAAAAGCTGTATGGACATTGTGAGTTTAAGGTAAAGAGTGAAAATAAAGGAAGGAGAGAAAGGAGAAGAGACAGACAAACAAACACACACATACACACAGATAGCAATAAAGACAGAAAACCAAGGGATTTATCAATTCCACAACGTGAAATATTACTTCATCCTAACAAGTTTTGCTATAGCTCATCAATGGATTATATTATTAGAGAAACTGATATTGATGTTACTAACTATACTTGTTCTATGAAGTCTTTACATTATCTATATAATAGTCATCCCAATTTTTTCACCCCAAACCTTATACTCATTACACTCATGTGAGTGCCTACTATTAATAACCTCCCTTTCATGGAAACCATTTCACAGATTAATAACAGGATTTATTTCTTAGTCATAGTGACAGAGAAAGAAATTGGCTTCAGCAATTAGATTTATACCCTGGAACAGTTCTTTAAGTCATACATAGGCTCTACACCTGCCATGTAAAATATCACTCTTCCATTTTGTAAGTTAAAATTCTTTACACATACAGTCTTTGACAAGAAAGGTAAATTGAGGTGTTGTGGAATAGATGGGAACAACACTGAACCTGGATTCAGAAAATCAGGATTCAAGTCTCAGGTTTATCTTTTACTAGCTATGTGGCAAGTAACTTCAGCTTGCTAAGGTAAGATTTCATCAACCTTCTGTCCCCTATTTTAGGACTTCTTCAGTTTTTCCTACTTGTGATTTTTTTTTACCCAAGAAATTTTAGGTGGCCCCAGATATATAGGTATATAAATAGGCATACAAATCAAACATTTGCTGATAATAAATCATAATTTTGTGATTCCCACATTTAATTACGCAACTCTATTTGGGACCCACCCAACTCTATTTGGGAGCTTTAAGAAGCTTTGCCCTACATCACATATCACTTGAACCATTATTATTTTTATGAAAATATTTAGAAGGGAAAGGAATTAGAGAAGAGTTTTGTTTTGTTTTGCTTTGTTTTTCTCTTGGCACAAAAACCATCCATTATAGATTAAGAGAAAAATAATTGGCACATGACTCATGGGCAGACATCTGGTATTCACTCTTCTATAAAGTTCTGCAAAGCAATACAGCATAGGGGGTCCAATAAGCTCTGAACAAATAGCAATTGACAATTAAATATTAAATGCTTTGTATATTTTCTAAACATTTGAGGGCTATAAAGCAAAAGGATAGGGCTATAAAAACCTAGTTCTAGAATCCCAACTATTGTGTGTTAACCTTCATATTTAGAAGTAGAATTTATATTTGCTACAAAGAAAATTGTGTAGCCTAAAGAAAAATAGCAATGTATAAAAAAGAGAAAGGCCATTTAACAGTTCATTTCTGACCAATTATTTTGTAAGTGAGCCACTTTTCAAAAATCACTGAGGCATTTTGATAGGCGACAGCGGCTGGGCAGTTGGAACAGGAAGCACTAAAAGGCAGTGTCACTGGACTTGATCTGTAGTATTATCTTTCTTGGCTTAAAGCAACAGCTGATCTGAAGTTCCTTCAGTTGACAAGTCTCCTAGAAAGTATTTAAGATGAAAATAAAGAGATATAAACAGGTTTTTATATTCATTTCAAGATTCCGCTAACTCTGAGAGCCCAGGTATCAGTCCTGCACAAATGTTTCTCTCAATGAGCCTGCTGAATAGTATTATAAGCAGAGGAGGGAACAGGTCCTAGATGTTTCAGGTTTCACTGTTTTGGAGAATTTCTTGGACATGGTGCAGTCTGGGGGAAAGTATAATAATGCTCTGCTTTTTTTTTCCTTTTTAATTTTACTCTAATACAATATCCAGGACAAAACCCTAAATATGTAATAGTCAAAACTAAAATCCTCTAGCCAGAGGAGAAGTGACTGATAATGAAAAATGCAAAAACACTTTATACATTTTACCCAAATCCTAGTGCCTTAAGGATGAGTTCACACTTGAAAAATTTTGTTCATATGGAATGGCAAAAGAATGGGGTGTTCTGGTGAATTTAATGTTCTGATTAAGAATTATCACATTAATCATTGAATTAGAAAACAATATAATAAACCACATGAAGACTATGCTAAACACATTTCTTTGATAATTCAGAATGTGTTTTAGGATGTTGTAGTGCCTCAGGTTCACTATTATGAATACCAGCAATTCTCAATATGCTATTCACAAGATATAAGTATGTACTTAGAGGATTATAAAATTTAGAACTAGAATAGTAAAGTCTCAGAGCCAGAACTTTCACACAGGTAGTAGTAAATACCAAAGGCAAGATCCTAATATTAGTCCTCTGACTCCATATTTAGGACTCCTTTAATTATCATTTGTTGCCTCAAAGTGCATTTATTATGAGTAGTTTTTTTTTTCTGAATTAATTTAAAAAACACCATTTTTTCCTCATTTTTCATAAAAATAGAATGACTAAACAAATTCCAAATCCTTTAAGCTTTCCTTTTCTTTTTTTTCTCTCACACATAAACAAAAGTTCACTGTATTATGAAAAGCCAATGTGATTTGGCCTAAAAATCTTAAAATAAATAATAAAAATCTAAGGGTTTTTGGTCACCACAATAACAGGTGTCACCTCAAATTCTCGAATTTATATCACAAAACAAGTCTATCCTAGACAATTTAAAAGGCTATATTTGCCAGGTTTTTTTTAAGCAACCGACCCCCACATGATCATATTTTTTTATATCCCTTAAATACTAAGTAAAAAGTCCTAACCAGGATAGCTTAAAAACAAATTTACCATCATGACTAGAAATCACAGAAAGTCACTGAAGATCCCCCTCTTCTCCCCAGAGAGAGCAAGTAGTTCAATCTAATCAGACATATTTGGTCAAGAGTTTAAAGTGTTTAAAGGCTTCACAGAAAGATCTTTAATCATGAGAACTATTTGGTACTGAGTGATGGGTTCTAATCCTTATCAATTTACTCTATATATGTCATCTCCTTCAGAAGAAGAAAGGATGTTTTATCCCAACCAAGAAAGGGAAATTTTAATTAATAACACTCACTTTCCGCTTCTCAATTATAGACTCTGCTCACTCTCAATTCTTTAACTTCTTTTCTTTAAAAAAAATTCTGCTTTATTGCAAAATTAGCCATTAACAGTCACAAACATTTTAATATTTAAATGCCAAGAAAGAAGATTATATAAAAAACTATGCTGACACTGAATTTGTTTCAAGAATGCAGGAATGGTTCAACATTAATAATGTTAAATATTTAATATTAATAATAAAAATAAAATAATTTTAACTCAATACAGAAAGAAACTTTTGAAATAAAACACTTATTTGTTAAAATACTAGACAATACATATATAATCAAATCTTTTCTGAATATGGTAATCATTCTCTTCTAAAACTAAGAACTAGCATTTTTGTAACTAAGAAATTATAGAAACCTTTACAACAAAATCAGGGTTAAAACAAGGACACCCATTGTCATTGTTATTATTATTCTGTAGCTCCATAAGTATTAGAGAAATCATAAGAAAAAAGAAATTGAAAAAATAAGCATAGTTAAGTAGAAACAAATTATAATTTCTATAATTGGTCTTCATACTTATTGAAAAGTTCAGTATAAGCTGGAAGTTGTTCCTTGGTTTTTATACTTCTAGAAGATTATAGTATAATCTCTCTTTTCCTGCCCTTCATTCTCAACACAGTGTTGCAATGTTAAATTTTAACAATAATGTTTCTAAAAATATTAAATCTTGGCTTAACCACTGCCACCACCACTAGCATCCTGAAGTTTCTATTTGTATTTTGTTTTACTGAG
The DNA here is from genome assembly GCF_902635505.1 of Sarcophilus harrisii. Lineage (NCBI taxonomy): Eukaryota > Metazoa > Chordata > Mammalia > Dasyuromorphia > Dasyuridae > Sarcophilus > Sarcophilus harrisii. The sequence goes on from NC_045426.1 coordinate 397,173,885, forward strand.
TTCTAGAAATAGTCTTTTATTCACTGCTGTAAATATAGTGTTTCATATAATTTAGTTTTCTTAAATTTGTAGGAAGATAGTAATCCCAAGACTACTGCACCATGATCTTTCCTTCATGACTGTATCATAAATTTACATGTTTTCTAATAATTTGGATAATTCACTATATTTTTGCACCTGCATTATCAGCTTTTCTGCTTTGGGTGTCATTCTGCTTTCCATTCAGTTAAGTATCTTGTTAATTGTATGTATATTTTTTTAAAGACCTTTCTAATGAATTTTCAATATTAGTAAATTTTTTTGTACTCTCTTTGTGAGGAAATATTTTTTTCCCCACAATCTTGGTATTTGTAGCCCTGGATCTAGTATAGTATTTGTGCTTATTGAATGAAAGATCAATTCCTTCCATTATTTCACCCTTGTCTTTTAATGGTAGCTTAGATTCCTGCTACACTAATTTTTCTTTCTCTTTCTCTCTTTTGCTTTCCTCAGTCATTTATTGTATTTGGTCTTGTGATGTTTTTGACAAAGCTAATTTTTTCTTAACTTATTTCAAATTTATTCATTTGATGAAGTCTATCAGATAATATAGATTTTCTTTCCATTGTTGTTATATCTAGTACATCTTCAGTTAATATATAACTTTCATGTTATTATATTGTTTATTGCTTTGCTTTGCTTTATTAAAATGCTCTCACATGGGCATAAATGGATTTTTGATCAGATTTTCCTCTCCTGGACAGAACCTGTTTCTCATTCACATGAACATCCCTGAATAATGTCATATGGGGCATGTTAATTCTAAATTGAGAGGTTTATTTGGGTTTTTTATTTTCCAAAACTACACATGAAGTACACAAATAGTTGTAATGATTTTTTTTCTTAATGGGGGTGTTTGTCAGAAGCTTAGCTCTCCTCTATCATCTTTCTCTGCCATCTTGAATTAATTTCCATCCTTTAATGTTTTCATCAAGAATGATGCTATAGATGAATTGCCTTACATGAAAAGAATTTTTGCTGATAACATTTCTTCTTAATAATTTTTTCCTATATGTATTATATAGTTGGTCTTTCCAGAGCACTGATTTTTCCTTTGACATATTTATAAACTAGTGAAGCAGAAATTATATGAAAAGCCCATACTAACAGTATACTTTTTAAATGTATACATTTAGATACATAGAATACATGTATATATATATATATATATATATACATACATACACATATATGTTTATATATATATATATTTTTTTTAAGTATGGTCATTAATTACAATTACTAATAATTACTATACTATACAACAGTTGATGATTAGAGATCTCTAAAGAGTGATTTTAAAGAACTATTATCATTGCTATTCTATTTTTAAAAGCAATCTAAATATTTAACTTGAATATTCAGAAATAACACAAACTTATCATCAAACCAACATCCTCACTGACATAATATATATAACTTCTTGGCTTCAAAAAGTGATTTCAGATTTTACATTTATTTTCTTTGTTTACAAGGTAATCTAGAGAACTTTTAATGTCCTTATTTATGCTTAATTATAGTGATCACTTGGAAGTCAAAAGCTTGGAAATCCCAATTCATTGTTTGAAAAAATAGGGAACTATAGGTGTGGAATACTGCAGATAATGGCAGACTTTTTCAAAATGTTGGTTTATTTTGATGAACTAATTTTTCCTTTTTTTAAATTCTTTGTTATAGAAGATACCTCTCAGGGGGCAGAGGGTGGACACAGGAAACGTACATTGGAAGATGAAGATGTTGCTTTAAAAAAAGAAAATATATAACAAAAATTAAGAGGGGAAAAAATCCCTGAAAGCCATATGACATTTTCCAATTTAACATTAGTAATATTTATAACAGATGCAACATTAAATCAAACACTATGACATGTGACAAAACTGAAACTTACTTCTTTTAATTCTATGGAAAGGTCAAAAGAATTGGAGTTATTGGACTCAATTTCAAATTCTGTCATTTATACTATGTGATTATGGGTAAATCGCTTAATCTCTAAGGGCCAGGATTCTTCAACTATAAAATGAGGTGGTCAAACCAAATGATCTCCAAGGATGCTTAACCGTTTTAAATCTATGAGCTGTAATTGTAATGTTTTATCATTTTTTCATCACTTCCAAGGTTCTATGGTTCAGAAACTCACTGATGCTACAGTTTGTAAATGATGTCCTAAGTTCCAAAGAATAGATATTATGTATAAGCAGACCATATTTAAAATTGAACTATTAATGGATATATTTTACAGAGATTGTTGTTATCCTTAACCTTGTAAATTACAATGGACATATTAAAATTTAAACTTGGAATGGAATATGCCATCCTTAATCAACTGCCCCTTTGTTAACCTTACCTCCAGATGATATAATAGGATTATTATTATATTGAAATAGCTCTTACTTATTTTAAGCGTTTTAGAATATCATATAGCATTATAGCATTACTTAGCTATAGAATATAGGTTTTAAAAGCACCATCAGAAAGAGTTAAGTAAAATATGGGAAGAATGAGAGTAGGAAGAGAGAAATAGGAAAAGGGAAGAGAGAGAGAATTTATTTCTCTCTTAGAATCCAATCATTAAGAAAATTAGTTATATCTGTATTTTCTTTTCATTTTAAAAGAGGATCATTAAAAATTTTTCTTTAATACTTTAAAGATTCATACTATCATTACTGTGGATTGCACTTCCATTGAAATCGATCATTAGTGTGACCAAAAGTTTTATCCTTTGTCTTCAAACTACTAATACATAGTTTGGATTCACTAGATTCATAACTTTACCTATTTTCACCTATTTAGAATCTACCAGAGCTTATATTCCATTGACAGAGTCTTCAATAATACAAATTTACCTTTTTACTACTAGGAGTGAGACACCAGAAGAAGAAATTTATTTTTAGTTTCCTAAAGATGATTTGAATAACTTAAAGAAGTCTGAAAATATATTGTATATATGTAAGTGTGCAAATATAGTCATATATAAATTCTAAATAAATATCCTTTATATTTTGCATAACTCATTCATACTATTCTATAAATAATACATAGAAATTCTTCAGCAGGTTGAGCATAGCAACTATGGATTTTTTATCAGATTTTCCTCTTCTGCACAGAACCTGTTTCTCACTCACATGAACATCCCTGAATAATGTCATATGGGGCATATGTTAATTCTAGATTGAGAAGTTTAAAAGGTGATTATTAATAATCAGCATGATTTCCAAGAGAAATTAGTTTCCCAAATGTAATTCCATGTATATGTTAAACGTATAAGACCTATGGGGAGAGTAGAAATGTTGAGACTTTTCCCTCTCTTCCTTTTCACAAAAAGAATAAATGCATAAAAAGCAAAGTACTTGCCCTCATGGAGCTGACATTCTACTAGGTATATAGGCACAGGTAACACCAGATTGTAAGGAAAGAGAATTAAACAAAATGGTCTAGGAAAAAAATTGAAAGGAAAAAACATTCTGGTTTTAGAAATGTTAAAACAAAGGAGGTGGCATTTGAAACTAGCCCTGAAGAAAGAGGATTCTGAAAGGTAGAGTTGAAAGTGTATTGCAGACATGGAGAACAAAATGCACATTTTGGAAATAGTCAATAATTCAGAAGAGGAATATGAAATAAGGCTAGAAAAGCAGCTAGAAGTCAAATGATAGAGAGTTTTAAATGACAGGCTAAAGAATTTATAGTTTATCCTATTTGAAACATAGAATAGTGTATCTAGAATTGGAATTAATAACAAAGGACTCTCAAGGATATAGGAACTATGTGCTTGGGCAAATCTAGTATATCCAGAGGATAGCATTGGGGGGAGGAAAGGAGGTAGAGAGAGAAAGAGAGAGAGGAAATAGCCTGAATTAAAACAATTCCCTAACTTGGTTCTTCATCAATAATGTTCTCACATGTATAGGGAGAACTGTGTCCCCCAAGACTATTCATGAATATTCCTTAAAAGAGAAAATTCTCCTCTCACAAAGATGGCAACTTGACCTAGATAAGGCAAGCAAAAATGTAACTAAGAGACAGAACAAGTTAGACTGAAAGACAGCCTGAAGATATCCCCTTAGAACAAGGAAATGACATTCCTATTTTTACCACTCCCTAAAAATCCATTCTATCACTATAATAAAAATAAAATTAAAAAACACAAAAACAGATCCCAAATCTTAGCAATGTCTCTTTAGAGGAAATGAAATTTGTTCAGTGATAAACACTTTGAAGCAGAAGATCATGGCCAGCCCCAGAAAGTTGAGAAGACTCTTCCATACTCAGGACTAGAATTGATTAGACCTTACACAGATATTTTCAAGAAGTTTCTTTAGTAAAGGAATGCCATTTGTTTTCCAGGGAATCTGTTTTAGGTTCTGTTTTGTTCATGAGTCCTAAACTATTTTCTTTGTTCTTTCAATAAAATTCCTCTTCTTCGACATAGAGAATTGAGTGTTTTCAAGAGAGTTGGCAGCAATATAAAAAGTAGAAATAGGTTAGGATTGGCTTAGATTTTCTAAGTGTACCCAAATAGTCCTATAAACCATTCCTAAGACTTGTGACACAAGAAGTTCTAACACAGGTGTTGTACTACAGAATGATACAATCACAAAGAAAAGACATACCCAATAATTTTACCAGCCCTAGGTCCTTAACAATCCACATTTCTAGAATTATAGGCTACCTTTAAGCCTTGAATTTGAAAATATAACTTTTTTATTATGGTTTAGCTTGTTTGCTTTTTTTTCTTACATTTAAAGATTTCGTTATGAGAAATGGAACATAATGGTTATTATAAGCTAAAAGCAAGGTAATAAAAATGTTATGTACACTGCAATTATGATAATGCTAAAAGTAAATCAGTAATGCTTTTAAAAATGTGAAATAGTAAATGTAAATACAAATATTAAAATGTCCCAGGTTTTTCCTTTCAGAATAATGTGCTTGTATACTGCCACCTGGTGGTGCAATACATATAGGAGCAGTGGGTCAAATAAATGGACGCCTGACAATCTCGGCTTCTTCCAAAAGCAAGCTAGCGTGTCTAAATCAGATGTATGACCTGCCTGAACATCACACCTGCTTCCACGAAACCCAGCATAAACACTGCCCTGGTAAAACACTATTACACGACTTCAATGTGATTTGGAGGTGACCTGAGTTCATGAAAGTTACACGCCAGTAGAAAGCAAGTTCTGATAGTCAACTGCACAGACTTTACCAGGTGCCTAGGATACATGATGCTGAGGATACAAAGACTCAAACAAAACATTCCCTTGTCCTCAAGAGGATTACCTTCTTCTGAAAGATGTTACATTTATATGTAACTTTTTTTTTTTTTTTTTACTAACCCATCCAGAGATCAGTTTGCTTTGTGTCTGCCAATTGAGAATCAAGCTAACTAAATGTTAAAAGATTCATCATCACCATAAAGTCTGGCTAGTACTAGGTAATGAATTTTTCAACAGGAGCTCATGAAATGTAGAAGGGCTGTCATTGGCATCAGGGGAAACTACCAGTGTGATGAAATCACAGATCTTTCAAAGTCTCAAAGTAAAGTATAAAAACATTGTTTTGCAGGGTAAGATCAAAAGTAGCAAATAAATAAAATTTCATTGCAATTTTACTCCCTGGATTAATAAAGGATTCACTACAACCAGAACATAGAGTGAACATAAAAAGTGAGCAGGAAGAATGGAACTTAGTATAACTTCTATAATAAAGCAGGAGAGGGTAATCTTGCAGTATGAATACTTTCCTATCATCCTTAAAATAACACATTATCTGCATGTGAATTATATGTGTATGTGTGTGTTTATATCTATCATCACTAACAAGAATACAAGACTAATCTCCTGGCTCAGAGATCCTGCTTTAAAGACCTATTCTACAATCCTCCTATGGGTCTTTTTATCTATTCCACCCAAACCACAATATCTGAGTAATTTATTGATACAAATTAGATGCCTAATAAATCCTGGGATTAGTTTAAAGGTTCTGATATAGAGGAGAGAAGATATTCAACTGCCCCAAATGTTTCAAGGAAATGTATTTAGTCTTAAGACAAAAATTCTTATAGCAATTATATGTTCAAAATTAGAATGGGCTTCAAGGAAGACAGTAGTCTCCCCCCCTCATTTGAGGTCATCTAATGAAGGCTGGTTGATCACATGTTGGGGATTCTTGCCAGGTATCAATTAAATTAGGTAGTGTCTGAAGTTATTTCTTAGATTTTATCATTCTCTAAGGGAATAAATGAATGAACATACAAGTTATTTAGCTTTCAACTTTCTTATTCAGGTTTGATTTAATGGTTGCTGGTATTCATTAAAATTAAAAACAAGTATTTCTCTCTGTTCCCATAGAGAAGGAAATAATAAAAGTAGCAAATATGCAGCCTAATAAGAATGATCATGTAATAATGATACTCCCCACAATGCACTGAGCCTGAGCACAGTTTATTATTAATTTCTACTTAATAATAATTATAATAAAATTATGGAAAATAGATTCCAAAAAAAAACACAGAATTTTTTTTATTTCCAAATTAGTAAAACAATAAGTGCTATAATGAGGAAGCCTAGAAAAAGGGAGAAAACTTAATAGGAATTGCATTATACTTTAAAAGGATTAAGTTTAATTTACCACAAATAAGTATATAAATATATAAGGAAATATATGAGATGTGATGCTCCATTAGCAAACATCACATCTGTTACTCATATTTTAATATCTTCAGTGTCACCCTGCAGCAAAACACATGCAATTAGGAAGAAATTGCAAAGCAATTTTTTTTTACTAAGTTATCATTAATAGTCTTACCACATGGAGCCAAATACAAATTTGTAAATCAATTTTGTACCAGTTTATAAAGTTTTGATTAATCTTCAACTCTTTTATATCATGATAATGCATTATTAAATGCATTCCACACTATAGGTGGTTTTTATTGCATTTGCAAATATATTGAATATTTACTGTAAGAATGAGGTGGTTGATAATTTTCTGAACCGTCCTATAGCCATCAAAAAAGAAGGAAATGTCTATTCATCAGACAAATGTTCATTGCTACAAAGATTCTTAAAACACCAGGTATTGTGAAAATACAGATCATTTCAATCTAAAATGAATAGAAACAACATTTAAATAGCTTTTAAGTAAGATTAAAAATAAAACAATGTCTGTCTTTCTTTTTGTTTCAGTTAATCCAGGCATTATTTTTTTCCTCTTGCATCAGGGATTTAATCAAGGCAGTAAATTCACAGAATTACATGTAGCATTTATGACATCATGGTGATACATTGCACTGCCAGTACAGGTAGGACTATCCTTGAATTCCTTTATTTCTCTGGGACCCTTTAATACATATTTGTGGAGAAGAAAATATTAGTGATATGGTATAGTATGCTCGATCTCAGGAGCACTCTGCTACATATTTTTAGACACTTCACTGAACCAGGTATTATATTTTCTACTTATTTATAGTTTCATAAGATTATGGATATAAAGATGAAAGGGGCTTTAGAAGTCACTGAACCTAACACTCTCATTTTACACCTGAAAAAACTGATATCCACTCAGAAACTTTGCTAAATTTCTAGAGGCAAAAGTAGTAACCAAAATATCATAGGTATCAATAGGAAAATATTATTTCTCCTAGCATTTCCAAAAAAATTAAATAAGATATTGATCTATTATTAAGACTTATTTTTATAATTTTCTAATCAGTAAAATTGACTTAATTTAAGAAAAGAATATAAATCTTTAAACTTTAAAGTGTTATGTCATTATCATCACTGAAATGAGATATTTACTAAGTGCTTAACACAGTGTTTACCATATAGGAGAATAAATACTAGTTACTGTTATTAAGACTCATCAAAATGTAATTCAAATTCCAATACTAGTTTTCTTAAAAAATCTAAAAATAACATTAATGAAATAACCCACTATAGCATCAGTAATAATAAATTAATAAAGCCTTCTATGTGCTTGACACTGTGCTAGGCAATGGAAATTCAAATTTAAAAAAAATCAAAGTGAAACACTCAAATGTTCTCAGATTCTGGTTTTGCTATTTATTTCCTATGTGATCTTGTGCTCTCTGGGTCTCAGTTTGTTCAGTTGTAAATGAGGAGTTGGGACTAGATAGTCTCTGACCTTCTTTTCCATTCAAAATCTGATTCTACGACCTGATGGCTCTACCACTAAGTAACAAAAACCCAAGTAGAAAATTATAGGATATGACAGAGACTAACTTGCTTCCAAATTTTCTCTTAATTCACATTCCCACTAAAAGATTCTCCCCTCCGTATCTACATTAAAGCCCAACTTTATGGACTTATTATGATATGGAAGCAATGTTGGATGCTCATGGGCTATTCCAGCAGTACACAGACTTCTACAAGTCACACCAAGCTACACAGGCTTTGAGAAAGGACATGGTTACAGAATATATCTATTGTTAAAGAACTAACTACCAGACTATAAATTTGAAATTAATCAACATCAGCCTTACTTCTGGGTGGTACAATTCTGGGGTCCAGCATCTCACAAAAATAATCTATTGAAGAACAGAATAAGATTAGCCAGTGGGTCCATGAACTATTAGGAATAGTAACTCAAGGCTAACATTAGAATTTTAATTTGAATAAATAATGGGAGAATCCACAATGATTCAATCACAGAACTTTGAAATATTGGTTTATATATACATATGTGGTATATTCTAACATGGACACAGTCAATTTACAAGCATTTATTAAATGCATGAATACTAATTATTAGAGACTAAGAGAGACACAAAGTTTAGATATAACATGCCCCTACTGAAACAGTGAGTAAAAGAAAATAGAATGTTAAAAAAAAAAGATAAATTAAAGTATACAGTATTATAAACATTTAGTTGAAAACATGAAGGAAGCCAAGAGGCAAAAAGGAGAATTCCAGGCATTGAGTTTAGTCAATGAAAACATACAGAACAACGAGATGGAGCGGTATGTTTGAAGAGTAAGGAGGCCAGTTTCAATGGATTGTTGATTATGTGGAAGGAAGTAAAGTGTTAAAAAACTGAAAGGGGGTAATGAACAGGTTATGAGAGTTCTAAAAATCAAATCAAATTTTTATATGTGATCCTGAAGGTAATGACTGAAATTTATTAAATATAGGAGAACACAATCAGACAAGTTTTTTAATTACTTAATATTTTGTTTTCCCCCCATTTACAGGCAAAAGCAATCTTTAACATATGTTCTTGTTGTCTTTTTCAAAATCTTTATTTCCAAATTCTCTGACTCCCTTCCTCTACCTTCCCTCATTTACTTTTAATATCATCCTTTTTTGTCTAAATCATGACCCCATTTTGTCCTTATCTTGGTATAAGGTGTTAGGAGTGAGTCAATGCCTAGTTTCTGCCATACTGTTTTTCAATTTTCCCAGAAATTTTTATCAAATAGTAAGTTCTTATCCCAGAAGCTGGGATCTTTGGGTTTATTAAACACTAGATTACTATAGTCACTGACTATTGTATGTTGTCAGCCTAACTTGTGAAGTGATCCACTGATCAATTACTCTCTTTCTTAGCCAGTACCAAATGGTTTTGGAGACAGCTGCTTTATAATATAGTTTTTCATCTGGCACAGCAAGGGCACCTTTGTTTGCATTTTTATTAATTCCATTGAAATTCTTGACATTTTGTTCTTCCAGATGAATTCTGGAATTTTTTTCTAGCTTTATAAAGTAGTTTCTCAGCATGTTGACTGGTATGGCAATGCAACTTTCTTCTGATCATCATCTCAGCTGGTCATGATAACCAAATGGGTTCCCAAAAGCTGCTTCTCTCCACAACTATCATCTCTGTGGCCAGGAACTTTAGATGATAGTTTCTCCATATCTGTATCCATCTGGACTGTGGGGACATAATACTTTTTTGACTGATCAAATTGTAATTCCAATAACATGAACACTATAGAAGAAGATAAAATCTCCCTTCCATTCTACTTTCTGATATAGGTACAAAAGTTTCTTTCATAATCTCTTGAGCCTTCCAATTCATAAGAGATTATTTAAGAACCCTAGAAGAGAAGGAAATTTGTTTCATCTAATTATTATCATCCTCAATATTATCAAATTAGATTTTTATGTAATATTTATAAAACACATAGCATAATGCCTGTCACATAGTAGGTGTTTGATAAATGCTAATTCTTTTCTTCTCTTGACTCAATCACTGAGGTTGTCCCACCTGATAGAGAGGTTCATCTCCACAGAGAATTCAGTACTTCATTTATCCTTTGTGATCTCATTTTTGCCCTACATCAGACGGCACATCAGGAGGGAGTCTCAACCTCACAACACACAAGATCTGCATATCCATTGGTGGAAGAAGTACCCATATTGGGAGACTCTGGAGTTGAAAGAATCACATATCATTGTAATATTCACACACTAATATACAAACTTACAATAAGGGTCAGAGAGTGGGAGGTCAGCAAGTAGCCTGTCTTGCTATTCAGCCTGAACTAATTCATTTTTTAAAAATCATTTTCCATAAGGAAGATAAATCTTATTGTCATCAGAAAGCCCACCGAGCATTCTTTTAACAAGCAGAGAAATCAATTAATGTATAATTAAACATAAGACTTTGTATGTCTGGTTCCCCCCCCCCATTTCTCAGGTCTTCTTGATCTATTCTTAAAGGCAGTCACTCATTTTCTTGGAACAATAAAAATAGTCCTTAATGGTCACTGTTGAATGACCTCAGACACAGTCTCCCTTTTCCTGGGAGTGGAAAATAATATCTGTTGAAGCATAGAGCACAAACTTGATTAGATCACCTGAATAAAACACTGAATTGAAAGTTGCACAAAGTAATGATGAGTGAAATGAGCAGAACCAAGAGAATGCATATAATAACTTCAAAATTGTTTTAAGAACAACTTTGAGGGTCTAAGTCATTTTAATTATTATAACTACAAACTTATGGCTACTATTAACTACAAAGGATTTATGAAGGAAGACACTACCCAGAGGAAAAACTGACAAATAGAAGTATGTATAGAACAATTTTATGTATAAATGTTTGTGTGTGTGTGTGTGTATTTGTACAGAACGATAGCCCTTTCTAGGCGGGGGGGGGCATAAAAAAAAAGTTATATGATAACTTCAATATATATTAAAAAGAATAGCAAGTTGTACATAAGAGATTTGCACTTTCATGTGCAATCTTTTTTTTTTTTTCTATTCTACTATGTTATCTCTTAAGTTCAGAACAAAATAAATGAATTTTTTAAAGTGGGAACCAGATTGTTCACGGTTTCCTATCTATGGTAAGGCTTTTCTATTGGTTTCATTTGATTGCCTAAAGTTATCTAACTATATAAGATATAATCATATATTTTGTTATTTTTTTAACACCATTTTTGCTCTCTTATTTAGCATGGATCTTTCCACATTTCTTGAAATTCTTCATATTCTTTATTCCTTATAATAACACTGTAGTACATTCAAATACTTGTATTTGTTTAATCACTCTCCAGTAGACATAAAGGTTGTTGCTGTGGTTGTTACCCAGTAATTCACGTTTCCCATGAACTAATTTTTTGTACTAGTATTTATCAATAGCCTCCTTGAAGTAAAAACTCAGTAGTGAAATTATTAGGAAAACAATGTACTAGGCACTCTGTAAATACTATATAAATGATTCTCACAGCATGGTAATTATGTAAGGTTGAATTTGAAGTTGGGTCTTCCTGACTCCAAGCCCAATGCTCTGTTGTACCACCTAATTACCACTAGGCAAGTCATTTAATTTCTCAAGGCCTCACTTTTCTCATCTGTGAAATGTTGGGTTTAAACTAAATGACTTCAAGGGCCTCCTTACTATTAAGAGGCTCTAACTCTATAGAGAATAATTTGTAGCATTTTTTAATAATTCCATATTATTTTCCAAAATAAACCAATTCACAACCATGATAGAAGTGAATTAGGATGTCTCTTTTTCCCATAGTCCCAACATTGTTTTTTTTCATGTTGTACCAATTTGATAAATATGAGTTGATACCTCTTTTAATTTAGATATTTCCAAGTATTAGAGATTTTGAGCACTGTTCCAAATAGTTGTCAATTGTTTGCATTTCTTCATTTGAAAAAATGCCAATTTCAAATTTTTATCAGAAATAGCTAATGTAAAGATTTTTTTTTTCCTTTTCCTCTAATTTTAGACCCATTTATTTTATTGGCATAATTTTAGATGTTTATAATTATATATAATTGTAGCTTTTATCTTTGTCTCATGAATCTTCTCAGTATTTCAATTGCTTTCAAGCAATTCAATTATACAAATGATAAACATCTGTGTAAAATCAGGTATAAAATGACATTGATCTTCTATTGCTATCTGTGCCTTACAATACAATAAAATGAAAGAATAAATTTAGAGTTTTAATAAGTAGTTAGTTTTCTTTTCCATTAATGTTGATCAGCAATGATACTGATTAACAATCTACAATATGTATGACTAATTACATTTTCCAGAACTGGAGATGACAAGAAAGAGTATATCAAAACCTACTTGTATTTGGCTAAACAAATTTCCAATATGAGGTTCTTTGGGGTTGAACTTTTAAAGAGATTTCTCCCAAGACCCTTTTTCTGGAAATAACCATTTTTACACTACAAATAATTGCACTCACAAGTGGTTGTAAAAGGAATAATCATCTTCTTGGGATAGTGGAATGAAAAGCAATTAAGTAGATTGTACCTCCAACGGTGCAATTTTTTGACCCTTACTCTGGGCAACAATGACACTTAAAACCTTTAAATCATGTGTCATTGAAAACCACTGGACACAGGGTAACTTCCAAAGCAGCAAAACTTAGATACTACCATACAAAATTTACTGCTTAAAAAAGTAACCTCAACTCCTAGCTCCTAGCATAAAAAATTTAGCTTCTGATGCTATACTAATTTTTTTTAAAATTAAGGACCCGAAATTCCTGGGGAATAACAGTAAACTGGAATCTTAGGAAGAGAAACTAAATGAGTTAATTACCATCTTGAAAAAAGTCTGGGTGAGGCACAGAGAAAAGATTTGCATGAATTATTTTCCAGAGATGATACAGAGAGTTAACTGTCAGCAAGAATGAATCTGTGAGAGACTACAAGACTTAACTGCTAATGGAAAAAAATTTCTTACTGACAATGTGAAAAAAAAAATGAGTATGTTTCTCTGGAGGAGACTGAAAGACTTTAAGTGTCACTCTGAGAAAACTATTCTGAAGGAATCAGGTGTAGTTATGAAGTGATTGTGCTTGTGATCTTCTCATTGCTGAAATATTAATTTACTTCTTAAATTATTTGTTAATGTTAATAAATTATATGGTCAGAAACTACTTTTTTCCTAAGCCTATGAGAATGGATTTTGGGAAAAAGAGAGATATTTTTTACAGGAAAAGAGAATTCTTGAATTTTTGTAAAATAGTAGGATCTCAGTGCTAATCAACTAATTAATTAGTTTCTGTATTTATAGAAATTTATGATACAATTTCAAAACACTGATAGTCCTTGAATTGAGTTAATAATAAAAAGTGTCAGTAGCAGACTATGAGACACAGACTACTGTTTGTTTGTTTTTTCCCAACAGTTCACGAGTGTTCTTACTTTCACTTAGCAAAATACATTCACATCCTCATACAGAGAAAGAGAAATACTATGGCCAGCAAAATAAATACATACATACATAAATAAATAAGTAAAGACTTTGACTATATTGTGGTGTTGGCCTTATGAAAAGTGGGATGGTGCACAATATCTATTATAAAAATGAGCAAAAGGAAAAATAAGAAAAGAAAAAAATTATACCTTTTAAAATTCTGCTGAACATATTTTTTTATTCATCAGACATTTGTTTTTCCCCAATTAATTTAATTCTATTATTTTCTGCTCATTAGAATATATGCATTGTCTAAATTTATAACTAGAATTATTTTCAAAGTTATTTTCATAGGCTCAATGGAGAGAAGTTCCAACATTGACTTTGAACTAATCATTTAAGGGATGGAGGAAATCAAGTTGGGGTGTTTGGGAAAAAAATCACACCATCAAAATAAAATCCCATTATGTAGAAGCAAAAAAAATGTTATATGGCATCATACCTATAGTCCTTTAGTACAGAATTCTGCAATCCTCAGGAGTTTGGAGAATTGAAACATCACAAAAACCTTTATAATATGATTTGGAGCAAAAAAAAAAATTGAAAATGTTTCAGTTCCCTGGGCATAGGGATAACCCTGAATGAATGGAAAATTCAAGCACAGTTCTTCTACTCTATAATAAATTCTCTAACAGGTTGGAAACTAATCCAGCTTATATTTGAGTTTATTTTCCGATTCATCATAACTGAGACTACCTCCATAGATATTGCTGAACTTCAGTGATTAGAAATAGAAAATTATTAATGAAAATCTTATGATGGCATATGCTTTTCATTTCCAAAGCCATATTAACAAAAACATCTGTGGAAATTGTCACAATTCCCAAATTCTCTTTTTCTCCATTGCCTTTCCATTTTTATTCCTATTCTATACCCTCCTTTACTCTAAAACAAATCAAGAAAGGAGGATATAGATAGTACTCATTTCTTAGAAGTAGATATCCTAAAACAAAGCAGGAAAGGAAAGGTAGGAAATGGGTGTCATATAATTACAATGACTGCAAGTAGACATCTCTAATGTTATCAAGATGCTCCAAGGTGGTTTTTCATTGCCAGAATCTAGGCAACGGTATATTTTGACACCACTCTTTTGGCTTTTTGGTTGCTAGTGGCAAGCCCAGCTGTTATCAGGGTTAGAGAACTTAAAATAGAGCCAACAGCAGCTGGAGAGTGGATCACTGAAACCAAGATCTTGGCTCAGCAAAGGGCAACAATGTTGGTTCTTAATGTCCTGCCCTGACCATGGATAAATATGCCAGAAATTCATTCTACTCTAGATTCTAGCAATAATCAAAGTACCATTAATGCCACAAGCATAATAATAAGACACTTAGGTGACTGAAATATCTCATTTATAGTTCCAGTGCAACATAACTTTTCATATTAAATGACTTTATTAAGGAAGTGAAATTTCCTCTTCAGAGGATTCAACTAATCTTTAGCACACTATCATCCTGATTATTATAAAATAGCCTCAATGTCCTTTTAAGGCAGTCAAAATTATAGTAGACTCTGGATATCATTTCTGACTCATTAACAGTCAAAATAGTTTTATTTTAAAAGAACAATTTGATTTGATTTAGTTATGCTTTGTTTATTTTCTCTTTAGAAAAAAAAAAAGTCACATAAAATCCAACCTGAACAAGTTTGGTTTCTTTCTATTTTTTCCAAATTTCATTTTTTTGAGTTTCTTTTTTTTAAAGAAATCAGTTTTTTTCTGTTACAGTGTTACAAATCAAACAAAACAAGGAAAATATTCATTAAAACTAATAAAAAATAAATGCAAATCAAATTCATGAAAATTGTTCACCCAATTCTAAATGGAAATGAGTGTAGACAAGATGGAAAAGGAAGGGGAAGAAAGGAGGAGGAAAAAAAGGAAAGGGAGAGGGAAGAAGAGGAGAAATAGAACCAGAAGATGAAGAATCTAAACCATAAAAATTAGAACTAGAACAAAAGGAAGGAGGAAGGAAGAAGAGAAAGAGAATGACAAGGCCAAAGTAAACTCATTGATTGTTCTTTCTGGAAGGGATGTCAGAAAACAGTTTGTAAAGTCCTTTATTTTATATATGAGGAAGTTGAGATCCAGATAATTAAAGAGAATTCCCTAGAGTTACAGAGCAAGTTCCTCTGACAGAATTAGAACTCAAACCCCTATTTTCGGACTCCTAATCCAGTACCATTTTCTCTATGTCATACCATATTCTGGTAATTTGAATTCAGCTGATTTCTCTTTCAAAGCAATAATCCTCACTTATGACTTTTACAAAAGCTATTTCATATTATAGTAAATTTATGAAACATGATCATCTTCTCCCAAGTTATGATTATATTGCTGTCACTTTTTGAAGCTTATTTTGAATTCAGAAAGATGAAATAAATGAAAATGTTCTCGACTACAAAACTATCTTATTAAGTTTCTTTCTAGAATGAGATATATATCGCATATATATAATGCTCTCCTGACTGGTCTTAATTAAGATGTTAAATATGCATAAACATTATATATCCATCCAGAAAACTTGATCTGATGGGTGTGCACACAAGAGAATTTGAGTTTGTTACATCAACATGAGTACTGGACAACTCCTATTCAATAAAACAATCTTTCATATAAAGCAGATGTACAACAATAGTACAATTTCACAAAGTGCCAAAATACTAGAGAAATATTCCTTCCAATTGATTTTATTCATTTCCAAACAATCTACATTCCAAATAATCAGCTAGTGAGTCTTTTGCCTCAAATTTTTCATTTACATTCTTTATTAATATATTTCCTACAGTTATAAATTTCGAATGCCAGCGAGAGATTTTGGTTGATACCTGATGTCCAAAACTGTTACTTCTTCTACCAGTAGAGATTGCAGCCTATCCATGAAGAAAGGAAGAGAAAACTTCCAAAATTCTTTCAGCACCTGTCAGCAAGGATGAAGGGAACTTTAAAATCACATTCTCTTCTGGAACTATGGCATAATGTCTAGTTGACCTAGCAGCCAAAACAAACTAAAAATCTAACCTTGGGAGTTATTGATAAATCTATTTTTAAAAAAATACTTAAAAAAAACAGGTTTCGGCGATAAATGAACTACTTCAGACTATCCACAGAAATATTTCCTCTATTGATTGAAAATATTACACTTCTATGGTGTACCCATTATCAAATTATCTGGGCTTTAAGCTATGGGTTATTTGGGGGATAAAATGATCAATTAAGTTGGCAAATTATTTTGAGTTCAGGTCTCTGGATCGTTTCCAGGTACTACTGAAATGGAGAATATTTTACTTTTAATTAATGGGTACAGAAAACCTAAGGTTTCTCATATCTACTTTAATTTCTATTAGCAAAGATTTTATTAAGCAGAAAATGTTTAATGAAGCATTTGGGGTGGGGGAAGCTAGACTGAAAACAACTCAGTCCTAACTTAAGTGCTCATAAGATTTTGTTCACTCAATTCCACATTTCTACAGTGCTCAAATTGTTAATAGGATAGTTATCCCAGCTTTTCTCAGAGTCTGGAGGACATATGTAACTTATTCTCTTGGGAAATGAAAAAGGGAATATATTTCCATGATTTTACTCCTGCAAAATGCAGTTTAATCAGTTATGTTCAGAATAAGGGAGAAATTTACTTTGCTGGAGTTGAGGGAGAATCATTTTCCAGGAGTTAGTTAACTAAGAACTGCAACTTTTCTACTTGATTAAAAAAATTTATAGGAGCACAGCATTGAACTGGTAAAGTGAGAAAAGTATCATACAACTATAGATGTCAAGTCACTGCTTAACTCCTGACTACATTTCCTCCTACAGAAACTCAAATAGCCTTACACTCAGACACCTAGATAGGAATAAAGTCATAATGCCCAAGCTGAAGCCATAACTTTCTCTACATGAACCTACAAAGGGTATCCTCCTTTATCATGCATATG
Source organism: Sarcophilus harrisii (assembly GCF_902635505.1). Lineage (NCBI taxonomy): Eukaryota > Metazoa > Chordata > Mammalia > Dasyuromorphia > Dasyuridae > Sarcophilus > Sarcophilus harrisii. The sequence continues at coordinate 397,191,547 of NC_045426.1, forward strand.
ATAAGTCAGAATTCCACTCTTATCAAGAGTGGGCAATAATCTTTAAAATAGGGAGATTCATACCACATGGATTGCTGCATTCTATATTCCTGTCATGACAGTTATAAGTTTTTATAACAGAAGCTAAATCCAAAATACACTTGAAAAGTCAGTGTACATTTACCATGTACACATATACATAAATATTCACATATATACACATATACACACATGTATGAATTATTAGTTTTGATGAAATCTAGATTTCATGGACTCATGTAAGAACTTCAAAAAAATGTAAGCTTAATACGACTATAATAACATAAGGCTTTGAAAAAAACTTTGTCTAGAACCTCTTGTTTCTTCATTCAAATCTAAGACTGACTAAGATCTGCACAAACAGAACTTTTGGCATCTAAACAAAATGATAGAAATGCCTTGTCTTACCCTTTGCCAGACCAAACTGTAATCATATCCCAATAATAACCCAGCAATTTTGGCTGTCAAAATGGTGCTTGTACTATTCAGACCTCTCTCTTTGGGAGTTGCTGCTCCAAAAAAAAAGCCACAAAAATTATTTTCTTGGCAGCATAAAATTTGGAACACACTTGATAGTATTACCCTTATTTCCTGACCTGAAGTGCACTGCCAAGTATCCAGCTGTGTTCTCTAGAGCAAAAAGAGTCTATACAGCCTATGCAACCAGTATTTTGTCTTCAAAAAGATTCTTGGTTTTCTCCTATTAAGCGATCTAGACATTCAGTAAATGTATCTCTTCGTAGGTTAGTTGAGATTAGAAGGAATCAAGCAATGAGCAAAGTCTTCCTAATTCGTGTAATCTGATTTAATGTGTTCTCACACACTCTTTCCCCATTCTTCCTGCTTCCTTGCTTTCTTTTTTTTCCTATATGTTTCTTCCCATTCCTCAAATAGCCATACACCACTGTTTTTTCCTGGCTATATATTGCCTTACAAACAAAAATCAATAAAATGTAAAATGTCTAGATATTTTGATGCCAAAAATAGGCTGAACCCTGGAATTCATGTCCCTAAAGAAATCTAAGAAGAATACAAGACAGATCAATTAATCATTTTAAATATTTCTAAGTTGTGGTACCCATTAAATGGGCTATTTAAGTACAAGAGAACTAATCATATAGGATGAAAAATTTTACTTTACATGTGAACCTAGATTTAAAGTAAAGAGCCCTCATCTGCAATATCTGACATGTTCTCATGAAGATACATATTTCTACATTATAAACCTATATGGCACTTGAAGTTTAAAATTATATTAATCATGTATCAAAAAATGTATCCTTAAAAACCACTCTCCATCAAACAAAAGAATAAGTGCCCTTTACTTTTTCCTCCAAAGGAGTTGCAATGAGGAAAGTCACAGCCTCTGTAACTACAATCAATAAATACAGGCATCCTTTGTATCACAAGGACAATTCTAGTCACTTTAATTAACTGCTCTGTAATTTACAAAAGTTAACACCTTCTTTTCAAAAATTGATCTATTGTGCAGATGCAAGCAAATTTAAACATATGAACAAAAGACTTTACAGATGGTCTAAATAAAAATCATGAGCAAAAAAAAAAACAAAAAACCTCTGAAAAATGCATAAACATTAATCTAGAGACACGAAGCCAAAAATTAAAAGACCCGAGTTTTTGTTCTAATTTCAACTTCCATTGATTATTTCCAAGTACAGAATGGCTGTTCTTCTATTAGGGATGCTCTCTAAAGAGGATGAGATGCTTCAATACACGCCAACCCTCCTACTAATATCAATAAATAATTACATATAATAGTAAATTGTATAAATATGCAATCTAGTCACCCTACAAGACATACCAAACCCTCTTTACATATGACAGCTGAATAACAGAGAAGCAGTAAGGACTACCTAATAGTCACTACCAGGTTTCTAGATACCCTCTAACTAGGTTTTCAGATTCATAGTAGGTTCATGGGAGATTCTTAACGATATGAATAGAAACCAGGCTGAGCTTAAAGTATATACATACTACAGTTCACAAGTGCTTAGAATTCACTCTCCAATTAATTGAAATAGAACAGAGGAAACATCATGTGAGGAGGAGGAACCTATGTCTTTAGGGGTGGGAGGACGAAAGAAGAGATCTTCTTCAAAGGCCAAGAACAAACTAATTTTTTCTGAGATGCTTAATGGCAACTCATCAGAAAATGTGTTAAATGTTGCAAATAACTAGGTCCACTTGCCAATTTCCCAGATCTAAAATCCACAAAGTTTCAGAGAATCCAAGTCCTAGTACATATCACCTACTTAGGTGATAATTTGGGGAAATTTGTATAATGCTTCTACAATTCAGATGAAGTTGGTTTGTCTAAAATTTTGGTTTTCCTCTAGAACCTAGCACTGCATTCTGTACACAGAAAGCAAATAATTAATAAATATTCATTGAATCACATTAAATTCCCAGGAAATTTATTCACAAACTTCCAAGCAATTGCTAGTACAGACAGATAAACAAAGTTAGAGGGATAAATCCATTACTAACACAAAGGCAGTTCTTAATTTATTCACTTCTCATCACAAACCACAGAGCAGGGAACATTGAAGATCAATAAGAAACATTATCATTATTGATACCATTCTCTTTAAAATGATAACATTACTCTGGAGAAAATAAAATACTCATTCCACTTAGAGTTGGATAAGGCAAAATAAGGCTGGTTGAGGAGCTTAGCAGATACATTTATTACGTTCTCAGGACTGCTACTTTTCTGTCAATTTTTTTTAAAACAAGGAAAATGTCAGAATTAACAAAAAAGAGGCTTCATTGCCTTTAGAAGTCAAGTATTTACTTTCTGGAAATTTAAACAAAAGGAAACCAGACACTTATTTGGCCCCCAAAATAGGGAATCCCCACGTATATTTTCAAATGTCACAAAGATATCAGACTTATAGACAAATAAACAAATAGCAAATTATTGTCACTACTTTTAGCAACTGAAGTGTTATCTGTCCAAAGGACTATCAAACTGTGCATTTCCTTTGACCCAGCAGTGTAATTACTGGGTCTATATCCCAAGGAAATCATAAAGAAGGGAAAAGGACTCATGTATGCAAAAATGTTTATAGCAGCTCTTCTTGTGGTAGCAAAGAATTGGAAAATGAGTAGATGCCCATCAATTGGAGGCTAAACAAGTTGCAGTATTTGAAGATAATGGACTATTATTGTTCTACAAAACTGATGAACAAGTTGATTTTAGAAATCCCTGGAAAGATTTACATGAATTGATGCTGAATGAAATAAGCAGAACTAGGAACACAATGTACACAAAAACAAGAATGTGCAATGATCACCTATGAACGACTTGATTCTTCTCAGTGATTCAGTGATCCAAAGCAATTTCAATAGACTTTGGACAGAAAATGGTATCTGCATCAAGAAAAAGAACTATGGAAACTGAATGTAAATCAACACATGCTATTTTCACTTCATTTTCTGTTTTTTTAAATCTCTTCCATGACTTTTCCTTTTTGCTCTGATTTTTCTCTCCTAATGTGATTCAAAAAGCAATGTATATTAAAAATAAATATTTTTTTAAAAAATAAAAGTTGTATCTAGAGATAAATATATGAGAAAGTACTAATTATGTAAACACATCATTCTGTCTACAATTTTAAAAGAAAATTTGGCTATAATTTGTATTGACCTTTGTCCTTTCAGACCTTTTCTGTGGAAAAGGAGGAAATAGCATTTGACTCCTAGTTATTTTCAATTTAGCCTTTTTAAGGGATATTATTAAATGCTACTGCATTGGTATAGGGTGAGGAAACTCACTATACTTGTTCACATTGATACCTTCTCTAACAACAACTAGATTCAAAACTTGCCTGAATAAACAAATGACTTGGCTATGGTTTACACTGGAAGGCACACATTTAAGTCTTTTACAGAAAATATACGAGATAACATCGGTGAGATGGAGGTGGGTAAGGGACAGATAGAAGCCACTTTTCCAAATTGTTGATTTCAATGAAGAAAGTGAATGAAGTCAGCAATGGTAATGACTTTCTTTGCGCTCGCAAGTTATTTTTTCCCTTAATTTTAATTAATCTGTGATGAAATAATTAATTTATGAGCACAAATGGTTCTATAAATCTTTTAAAAAGTATTTGCCTGTGCTTTACCAAAAAGTTCACGCCAAACTGGATTCCTGTAACCATAACAACTGCAATACACACAATGTAAGTGATAAAAGACAAGCAAACTCTTCTACAAAGGATTTCTCTTTTTGGCTATGGTTCAAGGTAGCAACAGTTAGTAAAAGGTCAGGAGAAATATTATTTTGTATCATCATGGTATAGTCTTTTGCTCTATAATGCCAAAGCAATAACTACAGTGACCATACAAAGAAAAAGGCCTCTAAAATCAAAATTTTACTTCAGAGAAGATATAGGAATTCTATTGCATTTACAAAAAATAGCCATTGGCTGAAATATTTTCCAAAAAATAGCTGAAACTGCAGAATACACTCATATAAACTTTTTCGCTCAACCACCATCACAGATTGTCTCATTTGCTGTAGGGCTTTTAAAGTATCTGCTGCTATAATTGGGTTATTTAGGTATGACCCCATTAAAATCTAGGCTTATATGTATCCTAGAGAAAAATGGGCCAGACTTTCTAGTTTAGTCAGCAAATTCCTTGAGTGAAATTTATACACTATGGGAGGTGCTATTCAGTCTGTTCCTAGGACCTGAGCCAGTTACTATGACACCCAAATGTTCCACTTTATCCTCAAATTTACCTCAAGTATCTCATCTCCTACCTATTGTTTGTTTGTTTAAACTTAGTTTTATGTGTATTTTCAAGTTGGTCCCTTCAGGAATGATTCTAAAATTTGGACAAAGTGATTTTCCTAATCATTTATCTCCTCTGTGCAATTTCTCTTTATGAATCGTTTATCATTTGTGCCTTAATATTTACACAAATTTGATCATTTTTAACATAATTTAAAGCTTTATTTCATCCCCAGAAGGAATGCCTAGACACCAGAATTCAAAAGAATTGAAGGACATGAAACTAAAGTAGTCTCCATGATGGATGGAATAATACCCAAGAAGAAATGCTAGCTTCCTGTTTAAAACTTTCATATTGTTGCTTTGATTTTTATATCTGTAGAACCTACTACTAGAATTATTGATGCAAGTGTTGGATGAATAATCATGGATACACATTTGTGATAACACAGATACATGTTTTGAACTCTATATCATAATTTTTATTATTTTGGTTTCCCACTGTATAAAACATATTGATATTAGGTATTCATCTGATAAGTTATTTTACAGTAACACAAGAGATAAACTAGAGACTGTAGAAATGAAAGGGAAAAATGTATACAGAGCTCATCTTACCCAGATTTCTCTTTTAAAAAATAACTAGAGTTTTCAGGTCTTCATTAAACTCTAAAGAATGGTTATTTAAAAATTAAAGATCTCTATTTCACTAAACCACAATTTTCTAACAGCAGCATATTGTATAGGAAGCTTTATATTCTGTCATTTTATGACATTGAAAGTTAACTTGTTAGCATCTCTTTTATGTTCTTCAGTAATGGCCCCTAAAGTGTGGGGGAAACTATCACCATCAAACTGAAAAAAATATATAAAATAGCTGGTGAAACCAACCAAGCCCCTTTTTAATTTGCTATTAGCTTTCTAATTTGCTATTATGATCTTTTCTCTAGTCACATAATTAATCCTAAAAGAAGTCTTCTGGGGGTGCTCATTACTGAACATTCTGCTTTCAATGCAAAGGAATTCCTTTAGACATGTTTCCAACAAGCCATTTTCAGTTTTGAATCCAAGAATTTAAAAAAAAAGAGAGAGAAATAGGAAAAATGTCTAAGACCAAATTTTGAGTGTCCTACATGGTCTTCTATTTGAATGTTTCTATTGTGCTATTTTTAAAACTCTCTCTTTTAATGTTCATCTTAATGACCCAATCCTGATCCCTCCCCCAACTGGAAGCATTTGCCGATTCCTAGCAAATGCACTCAATATAAACTAAAATAAACAAACAAACAATATATGCGGTGATTTAGTTATTTTTGCATTTTGGTGGAATGACTTTTTAAAAAAACAGGGCCATTCAAATATTAGGAGATTGTGTCTATGTAATACCAAATCCCTCAGGATCTGATAAATGGGATAATGTTAGAGGAAAAGAAAAGATAAGATGAGGTATTTATATCTCTGTCCTGATCACCTCATATGTATGCTCTTCCTTACCCAGAAACATAGTTCTTGAATTTCTTTGGACCAAAAAAGTAAATCTCTTTTGTGATTTAAGATTTGACCCACTATCATCTCTCTCTTGATACTCACTCTAACCTCAACAGTGATGGAAAAAATTAAAATGTGCAACCCTTATCACAGAACTTTAGACTGGGAAAGGACCTAAAAGTTTATCCTTGTAGTGCAGAGGTTCTTAGCCCTTTTTTGTCATGGATCCCTGTGACAGTCTGGGTAAACTTATGAAACTCCTTTTAAATTTAAAAAAAAAAAAAAAAAGCTTTTTTAAAGATAAAATAAAATACATAGGGTTACCAAGGAAACCAGTTATACTGAAGCAATATCAAAACATTAAGGAAAAATTCAAGTTCAGAGACCCTAGTTTAAGAATAACCTGCTCTATTCTACTGTTAGATGAAACAAGGAATCCTTTTGAGATCTCAACATCTGCCTGAAGACCTTTACTGATAAGGAACTTACAATCTATTGAAGTTAAGTCAGCTCTATCTTTCTATAACTTTGTTATAAAAAGTCTGTTTCTCACTACTTTCCACATGCTGCTATTAATTTTGCCCTGTGAGACAAGCCAAAAACTAACTAATCCCTTTTCTACATGATGATCCTTCAAATACTTGAAGATGGTTAGCCATATTCTTGTAGGTTTTGCCTTCTCATGACAGAAATCTTTCAATCTATGGCATGGTCTCTAGATCTCTCATTCTCTTAGTTACTGTCTTCTGAAACTTTGTCAAGGATATTCCTGAGAGATTATGAAAAGTGGACCAGAGGTTGTGAGCATCAAATGGGATATTATTTGTAAATAACTTTACCAATGACTGGAATATAGTAGGTGCTTAAATACCACTTGTTTCCTTTCTTTTTTCATATATATATACACCATTCTTACTAGACTATGCCATTATTTTGAATTCATCCTCAGTTATATTCCCTATTTTTCTATTTCTGAATGTCTTTTTAACATACTTATCAATGAGTTTCCTAAACATATATATCCTTCTCTTTAGAAAGTTTCTCTTTTTCTTCATCATAAGAATTATGTTGCTGTGCTTTGAATTTCATTATTGAAAAAGCATCACTTCTCTCAAAGTCTGACTCGTCCTACAGAATCTTAGTCTAATGAGAACTTGTCTATCCTTGCTCAAAGTTTTGTGAAAATCTACTTTCCCCAAATTTAAGGTATATATTAGGTTATTCCTGTATTTCCTCCAATTTAGAGTCATTAATAGACATATGCCTAAAGCCTACAAGTGGAGTACTTCTAAGATGGCTGTCCAAGACATATAAGGCCCTCTGAATTCACATTATTTATTCCAGAGGTTATAACAAACTCAGAAAACCATCCATATCTCATGAATTAATCCCTTCAATATCTCACCAGAGATCTAATACAGGGTTGGGGAAAATTTTTTTCTGCTAAGGTTAATTTGGATATTTATAACATCATTTGTGGGTCATACAAAATTATCAACTTAAAACCAGTTTTCAACTCATCATCACCTGCAGTTGCCTTGGCAGGGCTAAAACAAATGATTTTGTGGATCTTATATACTCATGGCCAGATGCTCCCTACCCCTGATCTAATATAACATTTTTGTTTGTATTTTGCAGATGTCTACCCAATTATCTTTGGTGAACCTCAACGTGAACATTTCCTCTGTCTTTTCTCTGAAATCTGGCACTAGCATCCTCCCAGTTGTACAAGTTTAAAAATTTGGAGTCATTTTTAAGCTTCTTCCTTCTTTACCTGATCCATCCAATTAGTTGATGAGTCATGTTCAAAACCATATTCATTATGCTGTCTCATATGAAAATTTGTTTTATTAAAACATAAAGATCATTACTATTGCCCAGAACTCAAAGACAGAATGATAGAAAGATAGAAGACAGTCACCTATTTTTTTAAGGGAAGAGGAGGAAAAAATGGTAATGTTGAGAAAGGAAAAGACTTAAAGGAGGCCAACCTCTATTGAATATGCTCCCAGCTTTCATGGCAGCTAGAGTGTCTGATCTACTTGGAAAACTCTTGGCTGGGCAGCCCTAAAATTCCCTGGCCTAATCATTTCTTTTTGCATTCCACTCATGACCTCAATCATCTTCTAGAAAGGAAATGCTGCCCTTTTGGTTTATTAAACAGAATTTTGCACCCTACCAACATTGTTATCTATATGGATTATATAAGCCTTTAATTTTATTCTTTTATTCTCTTCTCCAATATTTAACAATTGCTTTACAGTAATAGTTTTTTCCCCCATAAAGGTTGTACAACTGCTTCCAAATGGGAGGCAGAATGAGGCACAATTTTAATAAGCAATAGCAGTGAGCTAAAGTATCTATCAATGATAAATGATGAGAGAGAGTACAATGAAAGATCAAAAGAGAATATTTATGAAGTTTACTTATGAGATATATAAAGAATAACTGCTTGCTCTATTTACAAAATTGTATAGAAATCTAAAATTAAAACATTTTAATCCAAATGGCAAAACTGCTCCCATTGTATTGATTAGGAAATGATTAGTCTTCAGTAGGAAGTGATAAGATAGCTATTTGAAACTGACATTTAAAAACTACCATTAATTTTAATTTATTTGCTTATTCTTTTCATGGTTTATTTGTGTGATCCCTTTTCAGTATCATCAAATCTAATCAAAAGTATATAATCCAAATAAATAGAAACAATCTTTTAGAATCCATTTCAATGCTAAATCATATGTCCAAAGAGAAACATTATCTAAATCAGTTAAATAGTACATCTCAGATAGCAGTCTTTTTTTTCAACTGTTACCAAACTATGCAATATTTGGAAGGAGGAAGATTTTTGTTATAAGACAAGGCTATTAAATGATAAGGTTTATTTGGCATTGCAGAGTTTAAAATCTAATAAAAGCTGATGAAGCCTGCTATCTCTTTAGTCAATTCAAGGAAATGAAAGAGTCGGACATCAGATACAAAAGTCCTTTCCTTAGCACTGCCATGCAATTGCTAAATTGAAGTTGTATACACAATAATTTGATACAAGCAAAGTAATTGGACAAAAAAAGCTTACAAGTGGAGAAACCTCATTTTTCAAGGTGCTATTTTTTATCTCATCTTTCTGAATGCCTTATCTTATCTTAACAATGTTCCCATTTAATGATGTTGAGATTTAAACAATCTTGTATTTTTTAGCTATCTTTCATACATTTTCAGACTATTTTAAAGTTGCATGATTGAAAAATTTCTAAAAATGTGTTTTAACAATGCAGAGATTGAAATGTTGCAAAATCACAAAGAACAAGTCTGACCACAAAGAAAAGAAATAAGAAGACACCTTACTCCTTTGCAGAGATGAATGAAGAGGGAGTTCATGACTATGTGATACTATATGTTACCAAATTTTTTATGTGATGATTGGCTTCACATATATTATTATTCTCCTTCCTTTATATTTAAAAAAAATCATTTGTTATTCTAGAGGCAGAGGTAAAGATGCAAGGAAAAAATGTAGGTCATGTAAAAACAAAAAATAACAACAAAAAGTTGTTGCTTTTTTAATATAAGACTCAAACTTTTCTTAGATGAAAATCTTAGGACATCTAAAGATTAAAATTATTTTCAAAATTAATTTACAAATAAGAATAATTCATGAGCATTCTTAAAGAGCTCAAAAAGTAACTACTTAATTTCTGAAGCATTATCACAAAGGAAAAAGCAAAACATCTTCAATATTTTTTCTCTCTCAAGGAGTCAGCTTCTGACTCCTTCCCACCTCTATTTATATGAGAATGAAGAAAAATACAAAATATACTGTAAAAGCAAAAGTTTGAAGATTCTTTAAACTACAAATGAGTAGTGAGAGGTGACAATATGGGACACCTGGTGTCAAAAAGTTCTCATTTGATTTACCAGTTGCAGGGGTAAATGGAATAGGATAGGAAAGAAAATTAAGTACAATAGGCATTCATTTATTGAGGTTATATTACACATAAGACACAACAAGCATTACTGAAGTCAAAGAAAATTTCAAAACCAGTAAGATACAGTAAATTACAGCACATATATCTTGCCCTGAGTTTATAATCTAACTATTAGGGAGGAAGGCATACCAAAATTATGATCTCAATAAGGAAGTCATCTGCAAAAATGTCCATTACAACATATTCATAGATTCCCATGCAATGCAAGTATCATCTATGTCCTTCTGGAAATTTACCAAAAGGGAACCTCGCGCAATGTGCTAAAGGAAAGCCTTCTTTGATTTTTCCTGACAGCATGATGAATAACAGTGGAGCACTCTAGTTATCTACTTGTCATCCCCCACCTATCACCCAGTGTGGCCAGCTAATCTATTTTTACTCTCATAATTCTTGGATGTCATCTTTTATTTCTGTTCTTTGGAATTCCTCATTGAGGCTCATATAGTCTTTGCTCCAGGTTAGTACCCACTACACAGGGTTGTTGTGAAAATCAAATGAGATAATAAAGTTAACATATTTTGCGAACTTTAAAGGGCTATGTAAATGTTAGCTATTAGGTAATCCATAAACACAGAAATATAACTCAAATATTTCTTAAATATTAAATGAGTGGTATGGAAGCAAGTGCTAAAAATAATAATATATAGTATTAGGAAGATTTGAAATTTAAACAAGGAGCATGAATAATGAAGTAGAAAGCAAGGAGACCAGCTTGGAATGTAGCGAGAAAAAACTAGAAAGGTAGATGGAAAAGATATCAGAAAAAGGAGTTTGAATTTTATCTTATAACCAAGAGAAAGTCATTGAAGGCCTCTAAATAAGAAATTGACATCAAGACTGATATATTTTGGAAAGATTCATCTAGTGACAGTGTACAAGGTAGATTATGGGAGAATCTGAGAAAGTAGGGAAGAAGGAAGAGTTTTGCATTCATTATAAATGAATCATTTTTGTGATTTATGGCCGCATTTTCAATAATGACATTAATAATTATTAAGCGGTTTAAAAAATTTATGGAATGGGCAGCAAGATGACACAGTGGATAGAATACAAGCCTTGGAGTGTGGAGGACCTGAGTTACTAGATGTATGATCCCAAGCAAGTCACTTAATTCCAGTTACCTTGCAAAAAAACAATAACACAAATTTGTGAAAGCTTCAGAATTTATGGGTATAAATTTTTACATTTTTGCTATCAAATGAAAAGCACAACTTATTTTCCCCTTGCTAACAAGAAATACATTCACATGTAAAATATGACTCATAAAAGGTTTATGGAATAAAAGGTCTTAACACTAATCCTTCCCTAAAAGATACCAGCTTAAGTCTCACAAAAGTTAATGGGAGATTTTTCTTAGTCCTTACAGCAGTTAGGATCAGATTTTGCTATTCAGATCAACAAATCAAAAGTTTATCACTAAAACTATTTTCTTTTAAGAGCTTTAATAGTAGATATTTATGTTTATAAATATTAATACTTAGTCAAACAGTAAGATCTATATCTATGTAGATATAGACAGAAACATGTATGTGGAATATGCTGAAAGGCACTTTAAATGTTTTAAATTTAAAATGAAAAAACAAAAAATAGTCTACTCTATTAAGCCAGTTCTTATTATTAAATTCACTTGTAATCTTTATCATCATTATTGTCCCCAAAACACATGTATTAAATGCTTATTACATGCTAGGAATTGTGCTAAGGCAAAAACCAAGTCCCTACGCTCAAGATATTGATATTCTAATGAAGGAACCAACATATTAACAACTATAGGCATACAAGATACACACAATGAAAAACAAGCTTTCAAAACCAGAGTTACTCAGATTATAGAGCCATGATCTTTAGTTTCAGACTCAAGGATAATGTCTTTCGAAAATCTTTTAGCATCTAAATATCATGATTTTCCCTAGGGGATAACATTGCTATGGAGTCAAAAATTCTCATCATTTCAACATGCCTCTCACTATCCTCTTCCATGTGACTTAAAGGGATAGTTGTAATTAGTTTATACAAGGAAGATTAAAATAAAAAGTCAATGTCACCCCTAATCAGCAGAGGAGAAAAAAAAAAAAAAAAAGAAAGAAAATCCAGATGAATGCTTCTATACAAATCATGTGTGTCACAATTCCATGCCCTGATTGAATTTGGAATACTGCTATTTCTCTTTGTCTCCTCCTCCCAATTTTCATGGAGTTCCTCCTTTTTAGGCAAGAGTGAAACAAACAAATAAGAAGCAGGAGTACGCTTAACAAAAGAGTTTTGAGTGGATATAGACCTTGTTTCACACAATAGAAGTGCTTCTGACAAGCTATATGCAAAGGGAATGTTTGCTACACATAGTAATATGTTGTGAATATACTAAGAGACCTTGGCAGTTAAAGGAAATCCTTTAATAAAATGAAAGATCCTTTTCCTAGTAAAAATGATGCTCTCAGTGTATTCATTCATGAAGCTTGGAGTTTTAGGTGCTGCATTTTGTTTCTTGTTTTGAAGGGGTTCTTTTGGTCCTGTTTTCAACCAGACCTGTGGTTTCATCAATGCAGTCCTTGGTGATGAATTTGAACTAACAATGTGGATTAGCACCTTCTCTGCAATTCATAGTGCTAGAGAACACCTTTGTCACTGAGAGGTGTCATAGCCCATATGTATCACAGACAGAACTGGAAATTGAATATTTAATGGCTCTGAGGATGTTCTCTAGCCACCAAGCAATGCTGCATGTTAATTAAATAAAGGTTTCTGCTTTGTCTGTTTTCAAGCTTGATACGTGCATTCTGAGTGTTCTTTCTAACATAATCAATCTGAGGATGTAGCAGGAAAGAAGAAGTTCGTTGAAGAGTTGCTGTTCTTGTACTCTGGATAGATTCAAGGCCATACTTCCCTTCTTTTAGGAGAGGAAGCATCAGGGAAATGTACCTGTCTCAAAGCTGGACAAGGCCTCCACAAAGAAATCCCCTGATATCCCTGGAAGAAAAATAGCTTTTCCTTGGAGCCAAGTATCTGTCTGCTTTAATGCTTCCAGGACACTCCTGGAAGTTAGCAAAGGGATGCATTTCAAAGACTTAATGTAATTCTAATGGGATTTTAGGAGAGAGGGAAGAAAGTCTGAGGGATTAAGTCAAGACTTTGCATTTTCTAGATAAGGAAATTGGGCTTAAAGAAGTTAGTTTACCAGGGTCATACAGAAATTAAGTACTAAAACTGCTTAAATATTTCGTTATTTTTAGATAGGTTACCATATTACCTTTTGATTCACATGAATTTCGAAGAAAGTTTTATCATACCAATTTGGAACAGTGAAAAGGCCTGACTAAACAAGTCAAGAATAGCTGAGGTCAAATTCCACCTTCAACACTTACCAGCTGTGGGTTCTATTTTCTTATCTGTAAAATGGGGATAATAATATCTATAGTAGCTATCATACAGGATTTTTTTTTATAAATATGGTATTGAAAGGGGTCATAGGGGACTGAAAGCTCAATATGAGCCTCACCCTTTAGAATAGTCCCTTCCACTTTTGGATAATATCATTAGAGTGCTTTACTCTGACACATCAAGACTACATACCCCTCTCTATAACTTCCAGTCACTGCACTTAGTTTTATGTACTGGAGGGAGAAAAAATAGTCTCTTCCTTTATGCCAGCTCTACAATTAATTTGGGACAAAAATAATCTTGCCCCTAAACCTTGTTACCCAGGATAAACTTTTCTCCAAATGATCTTCATAGAAGACCCTTTTCCATCTTCTTTGACATCCTATAGGCCTGTGATTCCTAATGTATGGACCTCTTCTCCACATAGTGTTTTTAAATTCATAAAATTAAACTAAATAGGAGACTCACTATATACTGACATAGTTATATTAAAAAAAAAAACCCACATTAACCAAGTTCAACAGATGGCAGCATAAGAATCACTACTCCAGACTGTCTTCAATTTATCAGACTTCTCCCTCAAAAATGGATCTGCGTACACCAATCCATATGTGCCCTCAGTAATATTAGAAAGGATTCTCAGTCAATTTAAGACTAGACTCTGAGGTCCTTTGCAGGTCTGAGATTCTATGATTCTGGAACCCTAAGTCATAAAAAGGGTGTACTAATTCAATTTTATTAAGCAGCTGTTACATGCAAGGCCCCTTGTAAAGTGCAAAGACAAAAAAGGAACAGTTCCTGCCTTCACAAAGTTTATATTCTGTGGGAGGGATATAACATTAAGTTATTAGAAAATCATTTAAATCGGCAGAAAGTACTAACTGAACTAAAACGTTTCAATTATTTGGCTAAAATAAACTCACCCAAGACTAATAATTTGTCTGAAGCTAAAAAGTTCACATGCCATGTGAGCTAATTCATGTTTGCACTTTGGGATATATAAAGTCTTATAGAAATAAAATGGTAAGAGGAAAAGTCCTTCACTTTTAAATTTCCAGACTCTTTAATATTATGTTTACTTGCTTCTAGGTTTTTTTTTTTTCCCCTAAAAGATATTGTTTTCCATTTCAAAAGCACAAAGGTTGTCAAACAGGTTGTGGCTAAAGGAAATTCAACTGAGAATGTCTCCATTCCCTGTGAGCTCTGCAGTGGCTGCTGCAGTAGCAAGGAAATGCCAGACTTCAGCTTACTCTGCAGATGAGTTTTGCTTCCAGGACAAGTCTCCTACAGTCACGCCTCATGCTGCCAGGCTTGTCAACACCATTCCAGAGCCTGGTTATAGTAGGATCTGGCACGCTTCTTCTGTTCAAAGCAGCTGAATGAATTCTCCTCCACTTCTCGCCTCACTCCATTATCAGCTGGCTGCCTGTCACCTGTTTCAATATTTATGTGCATGTACATGTATTTATAATATAGATGTGTGTATACATATATGTGTGTGTGCATGTGTGTATACATCTCCATGTGCATTATAGTATACATTTACATGTTTCATGATGCACTGCATGCATATGTATGTATATGAACACACATACATATGTATTCATGTGTTTGTCAATACTATGAGCATATATACACACATTTCTAAAACACTGTGCTAATGAATTCAAAAGGTTAAAAAATCCCATTAGCATTAAACTTTAAAAACACTAGGTCTGTTAAGCTAGAAATGTCATTATTTATATGTTTGTTATAAAGTTATCTGCAGATATTAAATATGAAAAGTTTTACAAATTTGTATTTTGATTACTTATTCATCTTTTTAAAGCTGCCAGTAAAAAGAAACAGCATATAGGAAAGGACAGTTTCTTTCTTTATTAAAAGAATGCTAGTATTTTTAAAAGAAGTTACCTTCATTGTGTTACTTTATTTTTACAGCTTGCTCACTCCCACCACCATGCATCCGTATTATTTATACTGATTACAATGTTTTAAAATGAGGCTTATAAAACTCCTGAAATCTTCAATCCAAAAGAGCTCATACAAAAATTTCTCTCTCCAAGCCAATGTTGTTTTCACATACCCAGTGATTGGTACATTCCTAGAAAGTAGTAAATCATGTGGAGATAGAGGAATTATATGCTAGGGCATGAAAAAGCATTTGCAATAGTCACAGCTCTGATTATCTTTTCATCACAGTTCCTACAAACACTTGATCAAAGACTACTTGGAATTCCTTCCCTCCCCTCTACCTAGAGTATGAGACATGTTTGTAAGCATCAAACTTTTGGGCCATTTCTGCTTATCATTAAAATAAATCCATAACCTCTCTAAATTTTTTCTTTTATAAATTACGTGAGTATCTCGGTGCATCTATCTACACATATACATGCATATCACCTAACAGAGAGTCTTGACTTCACATTTTATGTCCCAAATTCCAAATTCTTATTTGGTTAGACATGATTTTCTGTACAATTTAAGTACAGAAAAGTACTGTACAGTAAAGCAGGGAAAAATGACATGCAAAATCTATAAACTTTTTAAATCTAAAAGAATACACTGCATATGGATCCTTTAAAGAAATGCCTTTTATTTTATGCCAAAAGTTTTTATTGGAATAATATCCAAGACACTGTTGCCTTCTTTTTATAAACAAAAAGGTATGTGTGTGTGAAATATGAATAGAATTTCTAAATTTTATAGCATATACTTTTTAAAGTCCAGTAAAAAACAAGTAATTTAAAAAATATTTACATGTATCATTTGCAATGATTTGTTTAGTTACTCTGGCTCTTACCAAATTTATTGATAACCTTTTAATTTAATCAATTAAACAATGGTTACTGATTATATTTGAAGAAAATACACTTTTCTGAGCATTTTTGCTGGATCATGGAAAAATATGAATCCCTGTCTTCAAGAACTTTACAAAATAATTTAGAAAACAAGAAAAATATGCACACATTAAAATGCAATTATAAGTACTTAGGAAAGAAATAAACACCAACTATGTATTTAAATGCTGCTAGATTGCAAATAGTAGAGTGAGCTGATGGTATTAATCAGGGATACTTCCTATAGGAGATGTTCAAAGAGAATCAAATACAGTCATCATTCATCCTTCACTATCTTCCATTTTTCTTCTGATATTTGAAATCATTTGGTAAAAATAAAGATCTCCCTTCAGTGTTCTCACTGCAGCATTGCAACAAAAACTCACACAACTAAAGTAGATTATGGAACTTTCTTCCTTGGAGGTCTTTTCATTCAGTCTAATTGTTCATTCATAAGATTTGTGAATACATCTAACTCGGTATTCTCTCTCTGATAAGAGCAACACAGAATATTATGGGGGGTAGGGAAAGCAGAAGGGGTAGAAGAGTAGTTTTCTTGAATTATCACTCATTAATTTATTTAGATATTCCTTATCTTGTGTATTCTGCACAATCTATCAGAGAATGCAGTTTCTCAATCTGTATACCCCTCAGATGGCATCAAAGTCAATATGTATGCCCATGGATACCTATTGAACAGACTATGACTTAGAAGTAGCCCGCAGCAGCCATGTAGCCGCCAAACAGTATTTTCTGGATCTTATAAGTGATCATAGCACACCAAACTTATTCCTGGACTGTTGGTTCTGCCTAAATGATCAGATCACGGTTTAACTACTTTGACTAAGTCATGGATCTCGATTTCTTCAGATAAAGTCTACTTCCTCAGGAAGTATAAATAATTGTGCAGGAGATTCTGTGATTTTAGTGCCTCCATTTTCCAATTGCTTTTGCCAATTCCTAAGATCTGGGATGCAAATTTCTGAGGAGATAATGCTTCTGAACTTTATCTTCAAGACAACAGGGATTCCTGTGATTAAACTATCATCCATTATGCAGCCTAAAATGAATGGTTTCCAAATCCTAAAACCAAACAGCACTGATATCAAAATATAAGGGCTGCCTATGACAACAATGCTTTTTGGCACATTTATTTGTAATAAAATAAATTTTAAAAAATACCAGGTAATGACAGAGCTCTCTAGGGAGTTTCAGTTGTATTTTTTTTTCCTCTTTTTTTTGGGGGGAGGGGGGGAGGGGAGAGGATTATCTACATGCCTCTTTTATAAATACTATAGATAGCTATCTTGAAAATGAATTAAATGAAATATAGCCTGGAGGCAAGGAGATGGTGACCTCCCAATTCTGTAATTGTATGAAATAGGATACAACCAGGCAGCTTTCAGTAAACAAAAGGATTATACTAAAAATCAAAGAAACCTCAATTTTCCTTTCCTTTAAATAACACCTACTCTCAGTCTTCTACATATAATTTTGGAAGAGCAACTAGTGGAAAGAACTCTAAAGTACAAATACTTAAAAGAATTAGCCTATCCTTTCCTGTGCGGTGCTTGTGCCCCATCACCAAAAGAAAACCTTTTAAATAAATTCAGTGATTGGTTACAATTTGTGCAAGATTGGTACGGTATTGATATGTGATTATGAATTTATTAAGGAAATACTCATTTTATGAAAAACATTCAACAAATCTGGTGCCTTTAATGGGGAACGGGTCTTGTGTCTTTGGAGTAAATCAAGATTCATGCTACAAATGAAAGAACATGCTATAAGTAAGCTGTAAAGGGATCCCTCCTTATTTCCACAGATGAAAGATTTCTTTGAAAACCAAACCACCTTTGACTCTGGAGTCCTAATTTTGGCTGAGAACATAACACTGCTTTATAAAAACACACAGGAAAAAAGTCAACTATGACAAAGATTTATAGTACCCTTCCTATCCTACTATTCTTTATTTCCCATTTACTTTTTCATCCAAAATAATATAAATCAGCTTATTTGATTGATTTGAATTTGATTGAATTGATTTGAACTGATCTCATTAGTACCTGGTTTTCTGCTCCAATACTAACAAGAATCTAAGATTTCTTGAGTTCATGGTTCTACAGTATCTTTTCTCTATATATTAGGAGATATATATAGATATATATATATAGATATATATATAGATATATAGATATATATATATAATCTTGTAGTGCAAAAAACAAAATAAATTGCTTCAAGATTATTGTCCTACTTGAGAACAATCAAGTTTTATTCTGTCCAAATTCCTACAAATTATTTCTTATTGATATCAAACATTATTAAAATCAATTAATTTCTTATTATTTCTTCATCTTAGTCTTCCTGATCTTTAAGAATCCTGCCATCTCAAGCTCATTCTAGGAGGCTTCAATAAATGCTTAGCAGTACCATGTTCAAGATATTGCTACTAATTTGGGAGTACTGGATGTTGTCCATCATATGATACATTTGAACTTGTTAAAAATAGCCCTGCTACTAAGAGAACATTTCAATTTGTAAACGGGTGCTATGAAATTTAAATAGTGGTGGTTCCTGTTACAAGTTGGCTTACAACTTCAGAACACAGAGTAGTTGTATATCTGATTCACATAATGAAATCTTCCCAGGTGAATATCTCCCAGGAAGGTATTTTTGTAAGTCTTTGATTATATGTCATCTGACAGACAAGTAATCTCTCCTTTTCAAATAAAGGCTCAGATGATAATTAAAATGTATTAACATTGGGATCAAACTATTATTATTGTTTCTTTCTGGTTCATTTCCTCTGAACAGAGTCATTTTTAAGTAACTTCTATCTATTTTAGAACTCCATAAAAATCAATAGAAGACACTGTTTTTAAAGAACATGCCCCAAGCCTCCATTAAAATGGCACATTGAGCATTTAACTCACTATATCCAATTGATTATACTCTTTTCTCTGGAGTGTATGCAGATAATAAATATCTAATAGCTCAATAAAGCAAAATATTGCCAACACAAGTAAACTGCACATATTCAAAATATGTCCTAATTATAATCTTATAGATGAGGTTCATCAGCTTAACACTATTTCTTAAAAGTTTAACATTTTTAAATAAAAAATGCTATTTTTTTTTACTAAGTAATGAAAGCATTTTATATATCAAAAGCATTCTCTCGACATGTATATTAGAAAATCAAAGGATGGATTGTTTGTATTGACTTGTAAGATGTTTCATTTTATGTTTCAACTTAGATGGTTTTAAATTTGAACACATTAGATTCATTTCACAAATAGAATAATGTAGCAAAAATCATTCTTCCTCTGCCAAAGTTCCAGTGAAAAACCAAAGGCTAGGTTTGAGGATGTGGGGTCTAAACAGAAACAGTTACCTGAAAATGTGCATAAGAAAAAAACATCATTTTTCAAGGACACAGTTTTTTTTCATAATTTTAAATGTTTTTCATTTGTTTTCATAAGTTTAGTCATGTAAGCTTAATTAAGCCCAGTCACCAACCTTGTCTTCATTCAAAAGTGCAATTAAGAAATGCCACACAAAAGCAGCTTAGCCCTGAGGGGTCTCTGACATTAGTTTTGCTAGGAACAACTCACTAATTGCTTCTTTTATCTAAAGTCTCTTAATGATATTTTTGACACACTACCAATCACAATGTTTTACTCTTCACAGTCAACAATGTTTGGACCAACTTCAAAGTCAATTCTTCAGCAAGTGTGCATATGTATATGTGTGTGTGTGTTTGTGTGTGTGTGTGTACATACACACATATATATGTGTATGTATATATGTAAACACATAGTTTTATTTTAAATAATTAAAAGCATGCTGAAAAGGTGGGTTGGTGAAAATTCAGAATTTCATCAAAGCTCATTTTGCTGTCACCAATATTTACTGGCTACTAATTAGGGCATAGAGATTCATGATTACAGATAGTTTGAGGTAAACTTGTAACTGCTGTTTATTGGCCATAATGGATACAACTCAGACAGGAAGTCCAGCAGGCTGTTCCAGTCTATTTGAACCATGTCCCCATACCAAATTGAATCGTAACGCTTCAGAGCTCTTCTTCAGATCACAGGCTCTCTGATGACTGGAAGGATTGGTATTGTGATTGCTTTTGCAAAAATGATTGCTTTCTCAGAGGAAAGGAGGTGGGGGAAGCCAACTCTGGCTTCATAAAAGACCTGTGCTGAACTGGGACTCTCCAGGAGTTCAGCTGGGATCTTCATTATTCAGTGTGAGATTCTCTCTCCTAATGCTTATATTATATCTATACCTAAAGCCAATCCATCACTGATGGCAGGCATCCCTGGGAGAATTAAACTACCTTTGATATTTTTGGGTAAAATAGTAAAAAAAAAAAAAAAAAAAAAAAAAGTATAAAATAAAGTCCACATTTTACCCTGCAAATTTTTTTCCTGCACATCAACAGATCTACACTAATGGTAAGACTTGATTCTTTCAAATGGAATAGAAAGGACAACATAAAGTTAGAGCAAAACTGTTAAAAGGCCAACAAATTGCATAAGTCCTCCCTCTAACTGCAAAAGAAAGAGTATTCTTTAGTTACTTATGAATTCTTATTTCCTTACCGCTCCCCTAATAAAAGAAACAATTTAATTTTTCTCTGTACCTGCTTACAATCTGTGGTTTACTACTGAAAGCCACGTTACTTGGAGATGGGTGGAGGGGAAGGAAGGGAAATCCCTAATTTGAGCTGTCAGTGAGCTTTCACAATTCCCTGTAGGAAATAGCTTTCCAATTATAAGCTTAAGGTCCATTTCTCTGTATTCTTTATTCTCACTTTGGTCAAATCAATTTGCTCAAAGGGAATGGATCAATCCAGAGTTTTTCACTGCCTTGAGCCTACTTCGATAAATAATTGTTTTATCAATAGATAACCTTGCAAAAAATTTCATTGCACAATTGTAGCAAAGTGCTCATTTGAGTACTCTCCTTTTTATAATGAGCCACTGGTTTATAGTTTCAAGGGTTTGATTTAGAGAACTTTACAACTCTGCTGAGCAGCTTTAAGGCTAGATATTCAAACAATATCCAGGGTATAACTATGTCTGACTGAACTTGCTCTATTAACTATTTCTGAAGGGGAAATACCACAGGAAAAAAAGACCATAAGATTTTAAAATGATTTTTCACATGAACCAAACTTTTATGAAATGATCATCCAGAAACAAATTCTGGAGAAACTTCTCAAAGTTAACTAATAGTCAAGTTTCAAACCTTGAAGTGAGTGATTCTTATTTTCCAGTCTTAAATTTTCATCCAAGTGATGTCTTTTCATATGCTGATTATAGAATCAGAACAATTTCACCTATATGGGTAAATTCAAAATTTATCTAAGTCCCGGTCCTGAAGATGGAACCTGCTTTGAAAATTTTTGACTGTCAAAAATGCCCTGTCTGGACTTATATATTTTGACATGATGTCCCAAGTGACAATTACCCAAGGCATGGCTTCAATTTATATAATTACATTTGAGAAAATGTCTAAGAGCATTGATACTTCGGTGCATCCCTTACTTTTATAGACCATCCTTTCATCCTTCTCATTTCTGTGAAATTCTTGTTTAGATTTTGTTATAAAACTATCTTTACAAAGTTCTAGACAGAAATCATCTCCTAATTCTTTTAGCATTACACTGAGGTTTCCCCTGCCCACTAGAAATCCAGATCAGTTTCTTTTTCAGATTAAACATTACCTCAATCATGTCTTTTATGTGTTTAAGTTGGTCTTGATAAACCTCTAGATATTGTCACAATAATTGAAAATGCTAAGCATCTTTGGTTAAGCTGACCTGGAACCATCAATGTAGGGAGATCAACAGTGATTCTGGAGATGAAAGATACAAAGTAGAAGAATTTTGTTAAATTTCACCTCTGGTCTCCTTTCCCAAAGCTCATTATCAAAAACCAGGAGTCAAAAAGAAACAAACCAAAAAAAAAAAAAAAAAAAAAAAAAAAAAGATGCCTGTTGCCCTTCAATAGTTTTTTTTTTCTTTTACTATATAGTGAGCAAAATTATACTTTCATGTTACTAAGAACACGATTAAATGAAGGACAAATGTCAGGATGTAATTTAATATCCAAAACATTCTAGTAATCTGTTCACATATAATCACATAATTTATTCCCCCCAAAAGGAGAAAAATGTTTGTTTTGCTCGTTCTAATGTATTAATACAACTTGAAGTCAGAAGACTGGAGTTTTGTTGTTGGGGGGCAGCTAGATGGTGCAGGGTTTAGAGCACTGGTTTCGAAGTCAAGAGGATTTGAGTTTAAATTCTCCCTCAGACACTTGACCCTTCCTAGCTGTGTGAAAAAAAACTTGACCTGTTTGCTTCAAACACATGCTAATTGTGTATCTTTGAGGAAGGCATAATTTCGATTAATAGTCCTAGTTTCCTTTTCTGTAATACAGAAATAAGGAAATAATCATAATTCCATGACAATTAAAGTTAAATCAATTTGCAAACCGCATGATTAAGGGACATGGAAATTTTTACATGATGTCAGTAAAAGGGGAAGGGAATTTTAGTTATATGGGGAATTAAAGAAGAGAGTCAAAATAACAAGAAAATAGAGAATAATTTATAGACCAGAAGAGTTATGTGGCCCCTGAGAAGTTAACTAAGTTGCCCATTACCACATATTAGAAGGTGTCAGTAACAGAACTAGACTCTGACTTCAAGTCATGTTCTTTCTGAATCAAAGGATGGTGCTATATTTCCTCTATTCCCATTGCCCTCCATTAAACAAAGAAAATGACCAAGGAGAAAAGAATAAGTAAAAAGAAAAGATAGGGCCAGAAAAAACTTTAAAAAGAGAGAGACGATAACCCAGGAAGTGACAAAACATATTAATAAAGGATATTATAGAAACACATTATCAGAAGAAACAGAAAGGACAGTGCTATTCTCACTTACCATAGAATTTCTGGTCACCTCATTTTATGCAAGTGACTTAGTGGCTATATATTGGTTTCCCATTCTTTGTGGATTTGTCTTCCACATTTGTACATCGAAAATGTCAAACTTTAACATTTGGTTTCTTCTAGAATAAATGTGAAAGGATTTTCTTTCAACAATACTATCCAAAAATCCTTCCAGTGTGATCTTATCAGAACAAAAAACAAAAAGTTTCATAAGGCCAGAAGACAGAATGGAATCCATTCACCATCTGCAAATTTAGGTAAACATTCAATATCCTTCTCTCTCTTGTTCACCTTGTCAGAAAAGCAAAAGAAAGAATAGTCTTTATATTTCATAAATTATTATTAGTCAATATTTCATGTCAACATTTGGGTGCTTTACAGAGAAGGGAAGGAATTCCTAGAATCAAATGAAAATCATCAAAAATAATGGGTTTTTTTTCTTTTAGAAAAATGTTTGGTTTTGTTTAGTCATGTCTGAATCCTCTTGACCCCATTTGAGGTTTTCCTAGCAAAGATACTGGAGTGGTTTGTCATTTCCTTCTCCAGCTTATTTACAATTGAAAAAACTGAAACAAACAGGGTTAAGTGACTTGCCCAGGATCACACAGCTAGCAAGTGTCTGTGGTCATATTTGAACTCAGAAAGAGGAGTCTTTGTGATTTCAGGCCCAGCACTCTATCCACTGCATTATCTACCCACTTAGAAAAAAAAAAAAAAGTCATGGCATATCAGTCTCAGCTATCTCTTTCCCAGAGACATTTTTACTTTTAATTAGGACACAGGATCAACAATTCAGATCTGGAAGATACATGTAGTCCAACTTCCTAATTTTATAAAAGAGCATATTGAAGATCAGAGAAATTAAGTGATTTGTCCTAATTTCCAAAAGAAGTAAGCAGCAAAGGTAGGATTTGAAATGAGGGCCTTTGACTCAAGTCTAAGTCTTTAACACTATATATCTTAATCTGAATCCACAACTATCAATGAACTATGAGTACAAGGAATAGTCAACAAAAAATAAAAGTGAATTTTTCCGTCCCTTTCTTACAAAATAAATAAATTATGATAAATATTTGTCTTAACAGGTTTCTCACATCACAATACCAGCAAACCCCTTTACATCTTCCAATATTCAACAGAACAAAAAAGCTCCCTAAATAGACACCTTGAAATCCAGGAAATTACAATTTACTGGAAATAGAAAAAAAAAAAAAAAATGAACCTATCTGAGCCACTCTGGAGTTAACCTATTACCAAACTGAAAGCCAAAAAGCAGAAATCAAAAATAGGCATATAATCCACAACATTTCTACCTGAACAGCATAAAAAAAGTTAAAATCACTTTTCAAATGGCTAATCATTCACAAAAAATGGATAATGATTTATTGTAGGTGAGTAGACAGGTATTTTTATTTATTTTATTCCTGTGTGTTTCTGTAGTTTAAAGAGAAAGAAAAAGAAGTAGAGAGAAAGCTCGTGAAAATAATCTTTTTTTTTTTTTTTTTTTTTTTTTTTTTGGCAAGGCTATAATATAACAATGTCAGAAAAAAATATTAAGAATGTTAAACTCTTTTCAAAGACTCAGCTCTTGCATATGGCTACAAAAGCTAACAAAATTAGGCCTCATTCAAAGCAAACGCTAGCAGACATTTAGGGCTGGATAAAAGGATTTTATTACCAATGCAATAATGCATAAAAACACCAACCAACAATTAGTCTCTGCCAAAGTTCAAAAGAAGTACTAGATATATCTGGAGCATATACTAAAGTTGCCAAAATACAAATTCCCATATAAAGTCACCATGTGGAAGCCAATTGGTATGAGGAAACTAAGGTGCCCAAGGGAGAATTTAGGAAGTCCCCTTGGCAGAGCAGACAGAGTAGTTGATTTTAATACCATTAAACAGATGGAAGCAGCAACAAATAACAGAGGAAAGCAGAAGACAGTCATTTCTGCCAACAAGACAACACTGAAACAGGAAGGATGTAATCTAGTGTCAAGTAATTCATATGTGTCTCTCTACCAAAGGGACTATTTTAAACTTGCAATTTAAATACAGAAATTACTGATATCAGGATGGGAGAGGAGTGCTAAAACCAGATTAAATGACTCCTGGGGAGGACGGGAATGCAAATACTGATACATATTCTCCCTCCTTTTCTTATCCTTTCTTCTCCTCCCTCTTCCCCTCCTCCCTCCTTCTCTCCCTTCCCCTCTCTCTCTCTCTTCATGTAATATAATTTTCAGCCAAATTAAATTACCAGTTATTCTCCTGAAAATAATAACACACACACACACACACACACACACATTCTCTCTCTCTCTCTCTCTCTCTCTCTCTCCTTCTGCCTCTTTTTCTCTCTGTTCCTCTCTCAGAAATATATTAGAAAACTTGAGTAATATAAAATATCAGTATCAACAAAATACCAATATTTTTTAAAGATCTTACTATGGACAAAGTTTTGTGCTAGGCACTAGAGTTACAAACACAAATCAAAACAGCCCCTGTATTAACTGATATACTTACTAATGGGAATATAGCCTAGAAACAGATAAAATGAATACCAAACAATGTGGAAAAAAGAGAAAATACTAACAAATAGGAACTAATTTTGAGAATAGATGACAGAAGCGGAGCCTTAAAAATGTATAAATATTTGAGAAGTGGAAAGAAGAAAGAAGTGGGAATAATCTATACAAAGGCAAGAAGGTGGGAAATAGAATATTATTTTCAGGAGAATAACTGGTAATTTAATTTGGCTGAAAATTATATTACATGAAGACAGATGACACAACTAGGAAGATAAATTGAATCTAGGTTGTAAAGAGCTTTAAGTAAATACCAGGCATAGTTTATGTTTTATCCTGGAGGCAGCTGTGACCTATCGAAGGTTTTAGAGTAGGGAAGTGACAGATATGTTTTTTAGGAAGATTATTTTGTCAGCTGTGTGGAAGGTGGATTAGAGAAAGGAAGAAGAAAGATCAGTTATGAAGCTCTTAGAATAGCCCATGTGAGAGGTGAGAGGGCCTGAACTATGGTGATGGTTGTGTGACTAAAAGGGAAAAGAGAAAATGTTTAAGATGTCATCAAATTAAAACTGACAATGTTGGGGGAAGGAAAAAAAGAAGGAAATCGCTTAGAGATAAGAGAGAGGAAAGAGTCAAAGACTGCAAGGTCACAAATAAGAGTGATTTAGAAGGATGATGAACTCTTCATAAAATTGGAAGAGTACAGAAGAACACAGGATTTAAAGTGGAGTATATAAGTTTAAGATGCCAATAGAATGTTCAGGAAACAGTATTCAACAGACAGCTGGAAATCTAGAAGAGATGTTAGTGGAATTGTGAATTGATCCAACCATTTTGGAAAGCAATCTGGAATTCCACCCAAAGAGTTATTAATCTGCCTATATCTTTTGACCCAGAAATACCACTACTAGATCTATTTCCCAAGATGACAAGGAAAAAAAAAACCCTATGTGTTTTAAAATATTTACAGCAGAGACACAGGGGCCAGGTGAGAGGCTTAGGAAACACTCATGCTACGAGAAGAGGAGGGGACTAAGAGATGAACATGATGCAGGAAAGGTCACTGAGAAAGATAGGACAAATAGGAATAGAATCAAAAAAGAGCACAATAACAGAATGCCAGAGAGTAGAGAATAGTAGGACAAAACAGTCAATGGTATAAAGAATTAAAGATAATTCAGTTTCAAGACTGAGAAAAGATGATTGGACATTGAAATTAAGAGATCACCAGTAAAGTGGTAGAGATACAATATCAATGAGTACTGAGGAAGTAGAATGAGTGAGGATAAATAATTAATCTAATAGTTTTAACACTGGCGGAGGAGGGGGGGGGGGAGGAGGGAAGTAGAGGAAATAAGTTCAGTAGAGAAATCATCTAGGGAAAAATCTAAGCCAAAATTCCTGTAATGACTATTTTCAGTCTTTTAACAACTAATTTTTTTAGGATATGTATATAAGATTTGAAAAAGGGGTCCAAAATTAAAGAAATCCAGCTAAAGAGCTGGTATTTGTCCATCTACAAAATATCAAAGGACCAAATGGTTGTTTGCATTTATTTAACTAACTTAGTTGTTTCGTACCCTATAAAACAAAGCTTTTGCATTAACTTTAGATCAGGAGCTGACACACTTTATGGGAAAGCAGAGGCTTAACGAATATAAATATATAGATTACCTTGGTATCTATTGGTCTTGGCACTGGATTTTATAGAAATAATTAAAAGGCAGTGTATAATGTCCAAGAAACATAATAGGATCTGTCTTTATGCCACTGAAGGCTTAATTTACACTAATTCTAGAAAGTCTAGAAAGACATTAGCTTCTTTAGACTATAAATCCAATTGATTAACAGTGTTTATTAGCCTCATCTCAGAAAGAAAACAAGCCTGCTCTCTAATAATTTGAAATTATTGCAAAAAGTAAAAATGCAAAGTACACTAGAGCCATTGAGTACATATTATATATACTACCTTCTATTAATTCCCTTTCATTTTAGGTGATTCAAGTTATTTGGGAGAGAGTTGCATTGGGAGATGTTGCTATTTTATTGGATAAGATATTGCTTGCTTTGTTTCAATATCATTTTTGAATAAACAAGTTAGAGTTCCACATAAAATCTAAAATCTCTAATCCAATATCACTATTCTAGCTTTCATTTTTTGTCATTCATTAATTTTACAAATATTTATTAAAATCTATTTTAATATTTATCCCTCTCCTAGAAATTAAATATATTAAATCCCCAATTTATAGTATGGATTATTCCATAAAAATTTACTTTAACTTTATTAATAAGAACCTGAAACTTCGTTATTGTTGTAGAAAGCTTAAGAGACATTTTTATCCCAACATTGTGTTGACTGGACAGTTATATGTATGCATGGCAAGAGTTTGTAAATTTAGAAATTCCCATAAAAATGCTAGACACTAATGTACAGAAAAATCAAGTTAGTCTATGCTCAAAATAATTTCTAAGATTTAAGAAGAATTTTAAAACATTTATTGACCCAAAGACTTTTTGGTAATTATAATATTCACTTGTGTGTGCAGGCAGGCAAACATCTAAAAAGTACATAGTGATTTAAATCATAGATATCTTATAAGCAAATCCATTATATTGGCTTATCCTTACATTTGACACCAATATGAACATCAGCTTAATTAAAATATCTTCTGGACACATTAACTTTAGTCTCTGGAACAATTATTTTGCTTTATGTCATGAGAAGTTATAAACAATGTTCTTGGCTTTATAATCGTTAAATTTTTACAACAGATCTGAATCACAATCTTGTTAGAAAAACTGTTGAAGCTTGTCAGGACTCAAGAGCTTGGTTGGTTCTAAGATTCCTTAATATATATTTCCCTGTCTTGCTTGACTTTAGCATGACTTTTTCAGTCTCTATTCTAATTCTTTCCATCATTAGGTTCAAAAAAATATATCAGCAGGGAAACAACTGCGTCAAATAACAAAAGACAAAGCAAAATTAGAAAGACAAAAAAAAAAAAAACCCTCCGATTTTATACTGGAAAAAGTGATCAAACTTTATAGTGATCAAATTGTAGATATTAATTATTTACTTATAGATAGCTTGTTAAGAATATATAATTATATGATATAGAAGACTTAGAATATGTTTTCAGGATTCAGAATCAAAACTTAATGTACATCTGGGTTATAGGAACCAAAATTTTCTTATACATATCATTTTCTGATTTAACAAAACATTATTTTGAGGGCACATTATTTTAGGAGCAAAGAGATGGATAGAGCTTTAGGCCAGGGATCAGGAAGATCTCAATTTAAATGCAGTCGCACAGTCTCTTACTAGCTATGTGACCCTGGGCAAGTTACTTAACCCTTTTTTGCCTCAGTTTCCTTTTCTGAAAAATGAGATGGAAGAGGAAATGACAAACTACTCCAATATCTTTGCCAAGAAAATGCCAAATGAAGTCACTAAGCATCTGACACAAATGAACTTTTTTTTTTTTTTTTTTTTTTTTTTTTTTTTTTTTACCAAGAACTCCTTAAGATATTTTCTCTCTTCCATTCATATTTGCCAACCCTTTCTCTCTCTTTTTATTCAACTTGGCTAACATGCAAAATTTTGGCAAACATTTGGTGAATTTGACCTTTGAAGACTAAAAACTAATTTACTTCTTTTAAGGTATATATATATATATATATATATATATATACACACATACACATTGAATTATATCATTCAAGCTGTATTTTAGGAACGTAATTCATTTGACATCCAAATAAACTTAGTATTATTTCTCTAGTACTTTTCTAAATAGTTCATATTACTTTCTTTAATGTATTCTACATTTCAGCTTATGAGCTGAAATGAGTTTTCTTAACTCCATATTTTATTTCCAACCTCCATGCCATTGTATATGTTTTCTCCTTGCTGATGTAACAGAGGACTCTGCTCAGAGCATACAGAGAGGATGTGTAGAAGGGGAACTGATGAGCTTGCTGCAGGAGGTGCATAATACATAATGAAAGAATCTGGCTCCCCCCAAAAATCATATTCTTTCTCTCTCTCTTTTCCCTGTTTCTCTCACTCTTTCTCCCTCTCATTATCCACATCTGAAAATCTTTCTCTTTCCATATTTTATATTAATTACTTTTCTTTTTCATACTCATTCTTTTGGCCAGGTGATTTATCATGATTCACAATTTTGAAATTTTTCAAAGTTATTTTTCCTATAAGATGTCATCATCATAGAATTGTTTTAGTTCGATTCATTTCACTCTGGATCAATTCATCAAGGTCTTCCAAGTTTCATTTGAAATAGTCAATTTTGTCAATTTTATGTCATAATGATTTCATTTATTTACCCCAATTTCTTTTGCCATTCTCGATAAAAGGACACTTCTTCCTTTTGTTTATAATTTTGGCTATCAGAAAAAAAAAAAAAGAGCTGCTATAAATAGTTTCATAATACAGATCTTTTTATTCCAATTGATTTAGTTGGGACATAGACCAAGTAGCAGTATGAATGGGTTCATATGTATACATACAGTTTGGCAATTTTCTAGCCATAGTAAAAAATTGTGTTCCAGAATGACTAGACTAATCATAACTCTACCAGCAATGCACTGCTATATCCGTTCTGCTACACCCTTTCCAACATTTGTCATTTTCCTCTTTTTTTCTCAACTTTCTTAGGTAAAAGTTGATTTAATTCGTATTTCTCTAATTAATGATTTAGGCCATTTTTTCATAGAGTTGTCAACAGTTTAAATTTGATCCTTTAAAAACTATCTTTACATCCTTTAACCATTTAACTATTGGGGAATGGCTCTTATTCATGTACATTTGAAATATTTCTTTACATATCCTGGAAATGAGAGCTTTATCAGGGAAACATTTGGATAAGATTTTTCCCCATTATATTTTCCTTCTAATTTTTGCTACATTGATTTGTTTATGAAAAAAATAAAAACAGCTAATCAAACTTAGCTGTTTTATTTCATGATGATACTAGTTTTAGTCACAAGTCCCTTCCCTTTGAAAAGATGCAAAAATAATTTCTTCCTTGTTTCTCTAATTTGTTGATAATGAGACTTTGTATATCTAAGTTATATATCCATTTGGAGCTTATTTGAAGATGTTAGTTTAAATGCAATTTCTGACTGTTGTTAGTTTGTACTCTCCTAATTACAGTACTACATTTTTGCATCTGTCAAATACTATACTGCTCAATTTGCTTATGTATGTTGTGTATTTAATCTATTCTGTTGATTTCATTTAAAAAAAAACCACCAAATCTTTGTACAGATTTCTGTTTCGTAGTACATTTTGAAATCTATTCCTAACACCCTGCCTTTCTACATTTTTAAAAATTGTTACATTTGAAATTCTTGACCTTTTGCTCTTCTACTTGAAGTGTTTTTTTTTTTTTCTTGTTATAATATATTCTTTTGGGAATTTGATATAGCACTAACTAAATGACTTAGGTAGTTTTTCTTCCATTAATATTATATTGGCTTGAAGTATCCATGATCAATGTTTCTCCAATTATTTGAATCTATTGTTATTTCTTCAAAGAGCTGTATAGTCAGACTCATATTCGTCCCTAGATGAATCTTGAAAGGTATACTTCCAAGTACTTTCTGACTTCTGAAGGTATTTTGAATGGAATTTCTTTTTCTACCCCTTGTTGCTGGATTTTGCTGATTCAAAAGAATGCTATCTCTTCTTGCTGGGTTTTTCTGATTCAAAGGAATGTTAATGATTCATGTGGATTTATCTTATATCCTACAACTTTACTGAAGCCATTATTTTTTTATTTAGTTAATTCTCTACAAGTCTCTAAATACACTATATCATCTATAGAAAAGGATAATTTTGTTTTCTCTTTACCTTTGCTTAATTGCTTATCTTCTTTTTTCTGTCTTATTGTTATAGTCAGCATTTTAGTACTGTTAAATAGCGGCAATAATAATGTATATCCTTACTTTAACCCTGATCTTACTGGAAAAGTCTCCAACTTTTCTTCACTATATTTAATTTTTGCCCTTGCATTTGGATATTAGAAAATGGTTCATTTATTTCTATAGTTTCTAGAGTTTAGTAGAAATCAGTATTAGAGAATATTTTTTAAAACCTTCATCATATACTAATATAAACATATGGTTTGTTATTTATATTTTATACACATTATAAAATATTTATATTAACATGGCTTATATTTATATTATTCCTTATGCTAAACCAACCAATATGTATGCCAACTATGAGCAAACGTATGAAATATTTAAAAACTTTATATTTAAAAATATAAAAAAAATATTTATATGAAATATAAAAATATTTTAAAGAATTATTCTTTTGACCATCTAAAGTGCTACAGTGAACAATCAATAATACATTCTAAAACACGAAGCATAATAAAATGTCCTTATCTTTGCTCCTTATTATCCATTTAGAATTCATTATTTTTTACCCCAAACCTTTCTTGCTTCCCAACTTTTCCTTTTTCTGTCAAAACTACTAGTTATCATCAACCCTGACTCCTCGTATATATACACATCTAATATACTTAATCTGTTGCAAAATTGCATCATTTCTACCTTCTATTCTCCCTCATGCACACCCACATCACTCCATACTTGGACAAATGCAATATAGCCTTCTAGTTGGTTCCCCTGCATGAAGTATCTCCCCTACTCCAGTCTTTCCACCACTCAACTACCAAAGTGATTTTTCTAGAATATAGATCTGACCATGTCATTGATCTCTTCAATAAATTCCAGTTATTTCTATTACTTCCAGGATCAAATATAAAATGCTCCAATTGACTTTTAAAATATTTCATAATTTGTTCCCTTATTCCTTCTTACACTGTACTCCCCTCCTTCTTATACTGTATTCTACAATCCAGCTACATTATCCTACATGCTTGCTGCTCCTCAAACACAACATTCCACTTCTCTCATCTTTTGTCTTTTGATTAGCTGTCTTCTCCAAACTTGGAATGCTCTTTCTCCTTATTTCTAACTCCTCCCTCCCATGACTTTTTCAAGATTAAGTTCAAATTTTACTTTCTGTAATAGGTCTTTCTCAGTTTTTCTCTCTAAGGTGTATTTTCTCTGAGATGACCTATTTACACTCTAAATATTTTGTCTCTTCAGAGGTATATTATGTTTTCCTTCCAATTAGAATGTAAACTCCTTGAGGAACAAAGACCATGTTCTTATTTCTCTTTTTATTCCCAGAATATAACAAAATGTATGGAATTTAGTGTTAAATAATGCATCATCATCATGATGATAGTGTTTTAAAGCCCTTTATGTATGACACATCATTTGATCCTCAAATAATCTCGAGATAAACCGAGGCTAGGAGAAATTAAGTGAATGGTCCATGCTAACAGACTATTAAGTATCTGAGATAGAATCTCAACTCGGTTAGATTCCAAGCCTAGTATACTGCCTTCTACACAACCAAAACCACCAAGCTGCTTCAATATCGAGGACTGACTTCCAGTATTATGTTGAACATAACTTACTTTTTGCTTTAGTTTGTTTTTTACAAGCAAGTTTTCATGAATTTCTAGTTTGCATTATTTTGATGCCATTCCATTTCAAATGCTATATTTGAGATATAGTTTGTATTTGAAATTTCTGAGCTTCCTGTTTTATTAAAAAGTGAAAGCTGAAAATTATGTAGCCTAATAGCCTTCAAATGGCAAAGTTAAATTGTCAGTGAAATTGCATTGAATTAAAAACAATGTTTTTTTTAATCTTTCCCTTCACTTCAGAATTTGAAAATTTTCTTAGTTTCCAAGCCAAAAAATCTATTGTGGAAATCTTAGTGATTTACTTCTACTTCTTCTTCTTCTACTGGTATTCTTCTACTGGTATTCTTCTACTGGTATTCTAATTCACTTTAGATTTTCCCCTCTAGTCAAATATTGAGTAGTTTCTAGAATTAACCAGTACTTGATAAATGCATAACACAAAAATTAACAAGTGAAATTTACCAAAGTGTCTTCTCTGATAGTTATGTATATATCTTCCGTGTACTAACTATTACATCTTCCCAATAGAATATAAGCTCTTTGAGGGCAAAAGAATTATTTCTGTTTTTATTTGCTCTCCCAGTATGTAGCACAGTATCTGGCAAGATGGCTGACTATTAATAAATTCTTATTTTATTGATTTAAAAAACAACAACTTTTTCCTTTCAGATCTTTCTCTCCTGGCTTATTTAAGATCATTGATTACATCAATTCTGAAAGCAATATGAACTATCAGATTGCTGCCTCCTTTTAATGCAGGTCATTTCTGCAGTCCAACAGATAAAATAATGCCAAAATTAGCCAATGATTCAATAAAACTGCTTAGTATGTGACAAAAAAGCTACTGGAAACTATTTGTTAAATGTGGCAAATAAAGTTTAGCTAAGTTTATAAAATGTATTCTTTAATAATTTTCTTTATAGGCAGAGACAAATTCAGTTCCCAAATTAGAAATTTTTGTCTAATTCAAGAGTTGAATAGAAACTTAATTTATATTCTATAGTTATTTAACACTAAAAATAAGAACTTCCTTGACACATCTGTGTTATAATTATAAAAGCCTTCTACCAATGTATATAAGTAACTATGGCAACTTTTAAAATTTCCAGTATAAAAAGATGAAAATGTAATTTTAGAATCAAGTAGAATTTAGTACAGCTATGTGCAAATTATCATTTACAAAGTACTACAATCTTGATTCTGAGATATTTCAATCTAATTAATTTAGTAATATATTATATTACTCACACTTTTTAAATTGGTGATCCAATGCAGTTCCTTGTGGCAGGTTTTTTGATAATTTAACTGAGGTTGATGATTGATTTCTACTGTTTCATATTATGATCCTTTTGTGTCTTTTAACTTTTGGGTACCAGAATTTTGTTTTCTATATTTTAGTTTTCTATATTTTCTATATTATATTTCTATATTATGTCCAATAATAGGCAAAGCTTAATTCTAATGATAAGACAAACAAGGGAAAAAGATCATCCAAGTTAATAAACTGTTTTATGCATAAATGTCAAAAGACAGTTTTCTGACACTCTAGTAATAGTCTGCAAATTATTCTGTGACAATGGCTCCATCACATCTTTGACATTATGCCTCCTGCCCTTCTCTTAAGAAACACCCACTGGAAAGAGGCTTCAAACCTTATGGTACTTGACTGTAGGGGTTATTGTATGCCAATATGAAGAAACAGTCTAAAATGGAAAATGTAGCTGAACTACAACAATATTTTATCCTAATGCACTTCTCAACATTTCAAAATCCCCTTTGACAAAGACAAGCTTTACCACCCAAGAGTGTAAAAGCTTTTCTCTCAGCAGGGGTCTTGCAGCTGTTCACTATTAAAACAACTAAGTGAGAGGGTCCCCTTTAGTAAAAGTCATAAAAAGATTATGATCACATCTTCCATTTGTTTTCTTAAGACAAACAATTAAAATGTAAACATATATATGTAGTCACTATGCAAACATACACACTTGTTGAGTCCAATGACAAAATTATTTGGGATGAGCTATTATTCAATCACAAACATTTTTTAAAGACTAGGTTGAAGAGATGTAATTAAGATAGCTGACTCTTTAAATGCTGTTTTAATGGATAAAAAAATTCCTCAAAAATCTTTAGAAACTTTGAGCAGTCTTGTATACACCTGGGAAAATTAGCAAAATATGGAGAAAAGAATATATGTGATCACAACTGAAGTACAACATTTTAAAGAGTATGTGTTGAGCCTTTTGCAGCAGTGCATTTAAACAAGTATCCCAGCTGTATTTTAATAACGTGATTAGTTAAATGTTTCTGTCAATGAGAATCATCTGACCAAAACAGCACTCCATTTGTCCACAAACTAAAAATCTGTTACCAACTTGCTTTGATAGCTTTTCTTCATTGTAATTACATGCAGTCACTCAAAAAAGGACTTCTTTAAGGATAACCAAGTAATATGCTAAATACAAAGCTATATTTTCCCATCAAAAATATTTCAAACTTGTTCTTTAGTAATTCCATCAATGCACTAATATTAATCAACTGCATATTTTTAAATCTTCCATTAAAAATAATCAGTAACAGGACTGCTATGACCAACCATAACCAGTAATAAAACTCTTTCCAACTTCTAAATGTCATCTGTAAAGAGGTAAACGTTAAATGTACACAAAAAGTACAAGCTGATTGATTTTCAACTTTCTCGTGGGTGTTCATCTTGAAACCTTAACTATAACATTTTGCTGATAGAATTTCAATTTATTTCTGAGGAAAAACAACATTTACAAACTATGCCCACACAAGAAGTCTGTGACTTTATGCATCAAGATCAAAAAAAAATCTAAAAAAGCATTTTTCAAGACACCACCCTTTTTTTCTTCTATATGCAGGCTCTTTCGGCTCACTCCGATTAACAAGGAAGTCTTTCCTTAATATGAAACAGTTGCAGCATTTGCCCTCTGTCCCTTTCCGACAGTGACCCTCAATATGGTTGCTTATTGATGTCTCTACCAAAAGCGCCTACAGCAGGCTCTCTAAAGGCCGAGAGCTCGCTCTCAGCGCCCCCTGCCGGAAATCCTGAGGCCTAACAGTCAATGAAAAGTTTAATTCTCAACTCTATCAGCAGCATCCAGGTAAAACAAATGGTTTTCAGTCTTGGAAAGGATCAGATAACGCTTCCCGCCAAATCCCATCAGAACCTGGGGATTCCAGTACACAAAACTAGCTAGAGAAGGAAGTCTCTGCAAGGGAAAAGAGTTAAAAATCTCATTTAGAAATTGTTTCCCCCTTCTAACTAAATCGTTTTCCAATCCTGCTAGAAAGACAGATTTTAAGATTCCTTTTGAAACTGTATTAGCAGATAGTGTTGGGGAGGGTGGGGGGAGAAGATGAAAAATAAAGTAAATGAAAATTCTTGGACACTGCAAAACTAGTCCCAGAGAAGAATCCCAGGAAGAAAAATGCTCCTTTACCCTATCCCATGTACAAGGGATCCCTTTACTATTTTTAATAAGAACCGTATATTATCATCATCTCGTAGCAGTGTGAACTCTCAACACTTCTCTGCCTCCATTCAGTATAAGATAGCCACCTCCTTGTCCATTTCCTTAGTAGAATTCAAGTCTTTCTACAACCCTTGGATCCCCAACTTAATACGTTTTTCATATTCTCCAGCAGTCTCCTTCAAACAGTCTAAGAAAAGTTATTTCCAGAAGAGGCTAAGGAATCATGAAACTCGGAAGGTTTAAAACCTTTATCTGTCCCTTCTGTGTGTCTTCTTTAACCCCAGCACCTTTTAAGGAAGACTTGCAAAAAGTCAGTGATAATTCGCATTCCCACTGCCCCTGCAAATACCTCTCTTAGTGAGTCTCTTCTTTCCCACTGCCACTGCATTCACTGCCCTCCACCCCTCACACACACACACAGTCAAGACAGACAGACAGAGACAGAGACAGAGACACCTCACTCTCCCCTCTGATTACATGGCACAGGCGGTAAACTAAGTTATAACCAATTGAGTAGCGGAACTGTTGTTCACGGCTGCCAAGAAATCTCAGCACCTCTAGAAGCTCCAATGATGACCCGTTCAACAAGAACCAAGCTCCAGTCTCCTTCCCCAGACTATGCTCAACAACCTGATGCTATTCACATGCCAGAAGCCCATCAACCTCCTCCCCCCATTAAGTACAAGAGATCCTCTTTCTCCCCCCAATCCCTTCGAGCTGGTCAGTAGAGCTGCGGGAACAGGGGAACAGCAACAGGGACAAGGAGAGGAGGAAAGAAAGGGCTCTCACCAGGTGCTGTACCGACTTCTTGCCCAGGTCATCGAACACTTGGAGACGTTCGGTAAGTCCTCTCAGCTCTCCACAAAAGGAAGTCTAACAGAAGAACCCTCGTCTAAGTCCCCTTCCCTCCCCCCACCCGCCCCTCCAAAACGCGAACCCCCCAATGGGGGGCTTGGGGCGCGGGGGACAGCGTCTTGGAATCAGTAGCTGAGTCTATAGTGGGGACGAAGCTCGCACCAAGTTGCCGGCTTGGCCCAGGTGAGATGGGAAAGTTGAGTGATAAATCCAGTTCCGTGGGTGAGCAGCAGGTAGAAAAGAGCTGGTGATCTCCAAATCGCCGGACAGCCCGGAGGAGACGGCACAGTTCCCGAGAGAGGCCGGAGGGAAAGCGACGCTGCAGCAGCGCGAACAGCAGTAGCAAGCCCTGAGCGAGCGTCCTTCCCCCTTTCTCTCGGAGCTGCAGCTGCAGCCGCTGCAGCCCGTGCCCCGCGCGGCTTCCCCGCGGGCCGGTCAACCCCGGCGCCGGCGGCAGCCGCAGCAGCAGTAGCGGCACCAGCTCGGTACCAGTGAGGAGAGCTAGCGCGCGCGCGAAGGAGAGCGGAGCCCGGGAGCGTGAGCCGCGGAGAGGGGTCCCCCTCGCGCTCGCACTCACAGACTCCCTCTCCAGGACTCTCTGGAACTCCAAGCTCTCTCCACTGAGTCCAGCTGTGAGCTAGCTACCCAAACCTCTCCGCCCCCTTCCCCCGCAGCCGCCGCCGCCGCAACCGCCTGCCGCTGCTGCCTCCACCCCCTGCCTCTGGAGCTGCGCAGGGGCGACTCGGCATCGCAGCCGCCGCCTCCTCCTCTTTTTTCTCCTCCTCCTCTCCCTCTTTACCTCCCCCTTTTCCTACTCCCTATCGTCCCTCCTCCTCTCTGAATGAGTGAAACCTGAGAACTTGGACTAGCTCTGAACACCCCATCTCCAGGAGAGACCTGCAGGGGGAGGTTCCCCAAATCACTGCCCTCTCCCAGGCCTGGCCAAGCCGACCCCGCCCCCGACCACGACCATTCCCCTTGTTGGCCCAGAGGCAGACACATCTCAAGTCTCCTTCGCTTCTGGTCCTCCCCCCATATATGAGTTACATTGAGTTTCTTTTTTCCACCTCCTCTGCCACATAAAAATTGTTTCTTTCCCATTTCCCTACCCCGCCTTCTTTTCCCCTTTCCTCCCTCCCCCTCTCTATCGACGTGTCTCTCTTGGGCTATTTTTAGGGGAGTTCCCTATAAAGGTCCCGGGAAAGTGAGGGCCAGACACTAAGACGTGGCACTCTGGCCCCTACAGGCAGCGAAATCTGCAGACATCCACTCCAGGTACAGTAACAGTTACTGTGCAAGGGACGGCGGGGAACGGGGAACTGGTAAGGGATCAGGGCATGTTAGGCAGTAGTTAGAACATGAGGGTGCTCCTGGTACCGTCCTATTTTCATTTTCTTAATTCTTTCTGCCTACTTTTTAACCTCATGCATTTTATGAAATGGAAGTTAAAGACGCATTAAGAGGTGGTAACTTGGGAAGGTCTTGGAGTTAGGGCTTTACTTTTCGAAGTGTAAGCCCCTGAACTTGTACATTTCGGCATTACTGTATTCCTAGTTCTTACAATAATGTAATCAGTTAAATCAAGAACATAAACATGTTAAATGAACATATTTGATAAGAATAAACAGAGGTAATTCAAGTAGATAGTCTCAACTCCAAAGGATAGAAATCAATAATCATACTTTTAAAACCATTTAATACCCTTACCTTTGAAGATTTCCTTGAGTGGGGGGAGTATTTTTTGAACTATCATAAACAACAGATAAACTCAGGTTAAAACTATATAGAAAAAAAATACTTGAAATTCTATCCCATCCCTTTTCTGTGGTGAGTGTGTGTGAGCATGTGGGTAAAGAAGGGTTTTTTTGTTTCTTTTTTACTTTATAAATTGATACATCTTTGTAGTGAAAAGTTCCTTCATTATTTCCTAACAAATATTCTGACATAAGGGCTTTTTCTTTAAGTAAATAGTACATTTATCTACATTTAAACTTGTCACACATAACCTCATCCAAACTTCCAGGATAAAATGTATCTTTATAAAGCAATGTTGTCATTTTAATAGCCTTCTTGAACTATTTCAACTTTTATATCAGTTTCTTCCTACTTCTAATGAAGGTCCACAGTGTTTGTGGTAACTTCAAAAAAAAATCTACATCATGCTATACCATAAACATATATATGCATATATATACTTCATTTATATACATAATATATTTATTTATTCAGCTCTTGAGTTTTTTTCTTGGAACTTGTTCCATTTGGATATGGATAGTCACATAAAGAAGAGATATCAACAAAGCTTGCAGGTAGTTTAATGGTGACAGGGAGTTGGCAGAATTTTGCAAACATTGCCATTCTATACCCCAAGGCTTGAGAGATAGCACACCCAAGGGGAATCTTGCTGGTTTTGGAACATAGTCTCAATTCTCAGTTTAAACTCTGGCTCTATGTGACATTGAGGTCTAAGTTTTCTTGTTTAAAAAATGGAGAAAATAAGAATGATCTCCAAGTTCCCAGCTCCAAAGTGATGGTCTTATGATTGGGAATCTCTATAAATTGTTTACATAGAAGTCTGGTGGGGCTGGAAAAGGAGAAAAGCCAATTTGCTAAATTCCTGTTTTAACTAATTATTATTGTGTTTGAATTCTTTCAGTCATGTTCAACTCTTCATGAGTCCATTTGAGGTTTTTATGGAAAAGATACTGGAGTTGTTGCCATTTCCTTTTCTAGCTCATTTTACATATGAGAAAGTGAGGCCAAAGCAGGTTAAGTGACTTGCCCAGGAACACAAAACTAGCAAAGATCTATTTTTGCTCAATAGGAATCAAACTTGGTTAATTCTGCACTGCAAGAAAAAACTGCTTGCCCCACCCTAGTTATGGCTCTGATAAGAGTTTTTGCTGCTGTTCCTTAGGGGAAGGAATGTGTGTGTGTGTGGCTGGAAAGGGATGAGCTGAGGAAGAAGGAAAATTGAGTAATAAGCATGTTCATATGATAGAGGAAAACCATACTTTCTAGTTTTGATGAAAACATATAAAAACATATATAGCAATCAGCAATGTGACTAAGCCCAACCTTAAAACTACAACTTTTAGAGCCATAATGCTCTATTGGGTTGCACAATTGGGTTAGTAGCAATGACTTTTGAGAGCAAGTTTAAATCCAGTTTTCAGCCCCTATGAAACACTACTTATCTGACTTTGTTCACCTCCATTTATTGAGCACCTCCTTTGTGCCAGTCCCTATGTTAGGTGCCAAAAAAAAAGCAAAAGTAAAAGTCTCCACTCTCAAGAAGCTCTTACAGGAGGCAATATATTCTTAGGTACATACAAAGTATATAGAAGATAATGAAGGCTGGGGAGAAAGAAGTCACTAGCCACTATGAGAATCAGGAAAGGCTTTGTGTAGTAGGTAAAACTTAAGGAAACTAGGAATTCTAAGAGGTTAAGATGAGGAGAGAGTACATTCCAGATTTGGGTTATAGCCAGTTTAAAGTCACAAAGTCCAGAAGTGTTCATGGAAATTAACTTCCCCTTGGATTAACTGGGTAACAGCCTTAGTTTTCTCAACTGAAAAATGAAGAGATTGCATTAGATGGAATGTAAGATCCATTACAGCTCTATATCTATATATACAATAGGCCAACAGATTCCCAATGGAAAAACAGAATTTTTATTAGTGATATTATTTTTCTTTATTTCCTAGAAACAACAAATAGTGGGAAAGCTTTGTGAAAATGATCCTAAACATTTTGCTCAAACCCCAATCATCAATTTTTAATTTTCAGAATACTCTAATTATGACACCCCACCCCCAATGATGGGATTATGTCTCTTATTTAAAAAGGTATTTACTTTTATTAAACTTTTTTTTTACACTTTTACTTTAACACAAGTTTCTCATTTCTTTTCTATCCACTTTCTCCTTTAGTCTTCTAAAGTATTTGATGGAAGGATTACTTGTTCAGAAACAGAAAAGATATTTCAGGAACCCTTCCTTCATCTAGGTTACATTTGTATAGAATTTGATTCTCATAATAACCCTATGAGCGATATAAAACTGTTTGCTTTTTTCTGTGTTATAGAAACTGAGGCTCAGAGAACTAAGGTAATTCCCCCAAAGGAGCATAACTTCTAACTGGCAGCTTTTCTACTTCCAGACCTAATGCTATTTACAAAACACCAGCCTGCTTTTTACAGTGTTATTCTTGATGAAAGGGCCAAAGGGAAGGAAATGTTATATAAGAAATAAGCATAAGGTACAGCTATTTGGTATAATAAATAGAGCACTCATACCTGAAGTCAGGAAGACCTGAGTTCAAAACCAGTCTGAGTTCAAAACTCTTCCTAACTGTGTGACCCTGGGGAATTTAACCCTAAATGCCTCAAGAAAATGAGAAATAAGCATAGATGGCAGCAGAAAGTTCAGAAAGGTAGCAGGAGAAACATGAAGAACATGACTGATCCAGTCAGTGGTCAAGTTATAGTGACTCCATCACTTCAATAGATCTCCAATACTTTTTGCTCCATTCTATTTCAGACCCTGACTTTAACCTACATTGTCTCTCCTAATTGGACTTCTAGTTTATAGTTTCTCCTTGCTCCTAATTATTCTCCAAGTGAGACTAGGGAATGCACTTGTGATTTCATTGACATAGGGAAATCCTGTGTGAAGAAATTCCCTCTAGCAATGAAAGTCCACCCATTCTCTTTAACTTAAAAGTCAGAAAATTACCTAGAGATTTGTTACTGAGTTTTAAATGTTACTGAGAGTTGAATTCAGGTATTCCTGACTCCAAGCTCAGTTCCATAGCATGTGACTTTCCTAAACATCTTTAAAATAATAGCTTCCTCCTTCTGCTTACTCTGTTCTTTTAATATTACATTAGTTTGTGAACTAGACCACTGATTTCATTGGTATGGAAAAATCCTGGATGAAGAAACAATACCAATAATGCCAGCACCATATCTGAAATGTATATTCTTAATGAGTTGCCTAAGGCATTGACAAGTGATATAACTTATCCTGAGTCACTTAGCCACTATGTATCAGAAACAAGACTTGAACCCACGTCTTCCAGCCCCTTAGATTGCTTTATAGCCACTGTGCCACTTTTCCTCTCTTTTTCTACATAGTATCAAAATAAGCTTTCAGAAACACAAATCTGACCAAGTTACTTCCTTGCTCAAGAATCTTCAGTAGCCTGCTGTTATCTTTAAAATAAAATATAAATTTCTCTGTGAGCATTTAAACCCCATCATGCACTAGTTTTATTCTGCTTTTTTTTTCCACTGTGAAAATCACAATACACCTTTTCGTACACTTTATTTTCCAGCCTATTTGGCCCACTTGCAATTAGGCAAACTCAACAATCTCCTACCTCTGAACCTTTATTCAGGTTATCCCCCATTTTTAGAATGTATATCATCCTCCTTTCTCCCACTTAGAATCCCAATGTTCCTTCAAGCATCAGCTCACTTGCCTCCTTTTGTGGGAGACTTTCCCGATCCTCATAATCACCTGCATTCCCCTCCTCAAATTATAGTGTTTATACTTATCTATTTATATTTTGTGAACACTTCCCCCAAAAATGTAAGCTTCTTGAGGACAGAAACTAATTTTTCCTTTGTATCTTCAGAGCCTAACACATTGTCTTCCACATAACAGTTACTTAATTTTTATTGAATTGGATTAAGGCCAATCATACTGGTTAGTTCTAGAGTTCCACTCCTTGAGACTTTTATTACAATTATATAATTATTAGAATCATGGGGCAGCTAGATGGCAAAGTGAAAAAAGTGGCAGGAAAACCAGAGTTTAAATCTGGCTTCAGACACATTTTAGCTGTGTGACACTAGGCAAATCACTTTCACCCTATTTACATTAATTTCCTCATCTATAAAATGAACTGAAGAAGGAAATGGCAAACCAATCCTGTATCATTGCCAAGAAAACCCCAAAAAGGGTCACTAAGAGTTAGTCAGACACCACTGAAATGACTGAACAACAGGAACAAATTACAGTCATACCTATTAAATGGGATTCCTTGAGAATGACTTGGTGTCTTAATACTGTGATGGAAAGAGCATTAACTTTAAAATCAGAAGTCCAAATGCTAGTTCTTCCATTCAGAAGCTATATTATTCTTTAGATCTAAATTCCATAAGCCTTAATTTCCCCAGTTGTAAAAGGGATAAATAAAATTTTACTATCTACTCCAGAAGTGATTGTGAGGATCAAATGTGATACTGTGTGAAAGCATTTTGCAAGCCATGAAACTAAGTGAAGGCTGCTACCAACATAGTCACTGTAGATTCAATTAAAAGAATGGAAAGTAAATTTCAGTTACTAAGCAATACCTCTCTCAAGTGTGTCTCATCTTTCAGTCGCTAAGAGTATGCACTGCTAAAGGGTGTCTTGAGTTCAATGGGTATTCAAAAATACATGTCTGATAGAGTATTACACTTCTTGTGTTTACGTGTTTGGCACTACAGTGGATAATCAATGAATCTATTCCCATAATTCCCTTCAGGTTTGTTCATGTGCCAGACAACCACACAAGAACAAGCATTCACTCCTGTTGCAATGTAAAGCTAGAAGTAGTATTATGCATCTGCTCCTAGTGTGTAGCTATCAGCTTGGAATATTTTAATGGTGTGTCTGATTCAATATCCCAGGAGGTGTGTGTGTGGAACTGTTATGGGTCAAGCAGCTGCAAAGGCAATTGGAGACTGAATAGAAAGCCCTTCAGGGGGTAAGGTATTACGCCCTGAAGTTTTCTTCTCAACATGCAAAAGTCAGAAATTTCATACTTCCTGTAAGTTCATAGCTCTATAGTAGAGCTTCATTCTCCCCAGGGCCTAAATCACTTTCTATAAGAATGTATTTGGTAAATTAAAGAATATATTCATAGAGTCCTGAAGAAGTAATGGCCAACCTAAGCACCAGATGTAATAGTATAGAGTAAACTATGAGGCATTAATGGCTCTCTCTGATAAAAGACATCAACATTTAACTGTATTTTTCAAATAGATTGTGTGTGTGTGTGTGTGTGTG
Organism: Sarcophilus harrisii; assembly: GCF_902635505.1. Classification (NCBI taxonomy): domain Eukaryota; kingdom Metazoa; phylum Chordata; class Mammalia; order Dasyuromorphia; family Dasyuridae; genus Sarcophilus; species Sarcophilus harrisii. The sequence continues at coordinate 397,236,470 of NC_045426.1, forward strand.
TGTGTGTGTATCTGAGTATTAACATAGAACCATCTTTTGAAGGGAGGAAATTAGGGGAAGAAGGAATTTTAAAGAGTTACTCCTTTTCTGCATTAGATTTTTCTTTCTGAATATACTAGTTCAGGGAGAACATTTAATTTTAAAATGTATATGTGCCTTTAGAGATGTAGAAGGCCTTAGAGGTCACCTCATCTAAACTTTACATTTTTAATACGAGGAAAGAAAGGAGAAATGACTTAAGTGATTTGTCCAGCATAACACAATTAACAAGTAGTGGCTCAAGACTCCAACCTGAGTACTCAGCCTCCAACTAAATCCTTGCTTTCCCCTTTTATATCATACTGCTTCATGGTTAAGAATATTAATTTTTATCTCTTTAAAAAATAAAATTTATAGTGTTTCCAAAATGGACAGTGATAATAACCAATATAATTAAGAGGGAAATATTATACACTTGGTGAAAATGATGAATTCTGGGGAACTGATTCATGTGACTTGAAAAGGCCATCCATTTCCTGATTCACCTTGTTGTTATTGTTTTTTTCCTATGGAGAATGATATTTATTTATCTAGTCTGTGAAATAATTAACCAATTTTTTCTTTTGTATATTCCTTCCTTTTTACTTTCATTTCAGTGATTTTTCTAAACTGACATCTTGGAAGAAAAGTGAAGATGAGATTAGAGTGAAGATCATCACAAGAGAGCAAGCTCCAACCTTGGATCATGATTGACATGAAATAAAAATTTTAATATCTGTGATATTTAAAAAGAAGGAAGGAGATTAGGTTAAAATTATGAAAAACCACAGACTAAAGACTGTGGCCTTTTGCCATTTAATTCTTAATTGGATTTTCCAGTGTACAAGCCGGCAGACACATATCATGCTATGGCAATCCTTGGGTGTTCAATCATTATCCCTTTCATTTTTTTTTATGCTCTTTACTAAGATCAACCTTACTTTTTGTTCATTTATTTGTTTTAATGTAATTTTGTATTTGGGCAATATAATCAGCTGTTTTATACTAGAGTTAATTCATTCAACAAATATTATTAACACTTGCTCTATGAAAGTAATGATACTAGAGTTTTTTATTTAAATATGATCGTGTCCTTAGGAGGCTAGATATTCTAGATATTAGCAAGTCATAGAGATATTTTCCCATGGATTTAGTTTATTTTTTAAAATAGCAGTCTTCATTTTTCTTAAAAATAAAAGTGAAATACTCAAAATAATATTTTATGTAAATATTGTTGACTCTGGTATTTTATGGAAAAACTAAGTAATAGCTGATAGTATTGTATAATTTACTGATATTGAAGGAAGATAATATACCAAAGATGGTATGCAGAAGAAATATGACAAGGCAAAAGCAAATCATGACAGTGAAAACCATTATGTGAAAATGAAGTGTAAAATTAAAATTTTCATTTTCAAAAAATTGACCTCAGTTGCTTTTATTCTTTTTTCACTGTGTATCTATTTAAAACACACATACAATAAAAACCAAGTGTTAAATAGAAGAAAATGTAAGGATCTCATTCAGGGAAAATCAACCTAGAAGCTTTGGTATAAAAAACTATACATAGGATGGAAGTTAGAATTCACTGGTGCCCATCATCTGGGTAATTAGAAATGTTGCATCTCAGTTTCTTTTATGATCCATACAATGTGGTCTCCTCTTAGTTCCACAGAGAATAATTGTCATTCATAGAGCCTACAAAGGGATCCTTTTCCTTTGGGTTCAGCAAGGAATTTGGGTAGATGGTAGTGTAGGGATAGTAAAGGATACCAAGACTAGCAGATGGGAATGCTACATTAGATACCTGTCAATCAAATTAGCATGTTTATGTGAAAAGAAGAGTTTGTATGCTTCAAGCAAAGCATTGATTCATATCCTATTTTGAGCCACACTTAAAACAAAATATAATATGATTGCATATATATTTGCCAGCAAACAAAGAATATTATAACTGAAAAGGGCATCAGAGGCTATCTAGTCTACCTTATACTTTAACAAGAATCCACCCAGCAAGTGGTCATCAAGCCTCTGTTTGAATACTTTCAATGAGAGGAGTTTGGCTATTTCCCATAGCAGCTAATCTACTTTTACAAAGATCTAATTATCAGGACTTTCTGTCACTTTCATCAACCTTAGTTTTCCTTGTCATTTCCATGAGTTGATCCTAAATTCTGCCTTCCAGGACCAAGTAAAATGAGTCTAATCATTCTTTCATAGGACATCCCTTCATTACTTAAAGACAAGTATTAACTAACCCCATCCCCACCCCCAAGTAGTCTTTTCTTCAAGATTAACATCCCAAGTTCTTTCAAACAACTCTCATGTGGCATGATCTCCAGCCTTTCAATATTCTATTTGTTCTCCTCAGAAAGCTTTCCATTTATCAATGCTGCACATTTTATATATCAGAAGGATCTGACCCAATAATTATACTGGCATATCGTGTTTTTACACATATACATATATGTATGTATATGTATATTATATAGAGCTATTCTATATTATGTTATACTGATATATATGTAATGTACTGTTCTATATTATATGTGATCATGTATATACTATTATGAAATATATAATGTATAGTATATTGAATATATTATATTAATATATATCTAATATATGTGATATTGTTACATAGTATATATAATATAGTATGTATACTATTTTAAGGTATTATATAATATATATTATGTTACTATATGTATTGTGTTATGGACATACTTTGCATATATGTGTATATATGTATATTTAATGCACATACCCTCAAACACAAAAACATTTTCCCATGCCCACCCAAAATTCATCAAAAGGAACTTGCATTTGAAAGTTTTATGAGTCAACAAATATATTTAGTATCTCTGTTTCAAATAGAGAGTTTTGCTCCCAGGATGTGGGTATGTAAGAAATAACTTCCTCTTCTATTTCCTTTTCACCACAGTATTCACTCAAAGTAAATAAATATAATTGATCGTAATAATCTCTTCCACATAACATTAACAAATCCAAACATTCCTCTGCCTAAATAATTGCTAGTTGTTTCAAATAGGTACCCAATAAAGTGGGCACCTGCTAATTTACATAATTCTATTAGAATTTTGTTGTATAATAATACTAGGTTGTTGACAACATATTAAATTATGATAAACAAAGAAAGCATTAATTTGGGCAATGTGCTATAACTCAGAAACTTGTAATTACCAGTGATATATTACTGTCTCTGGGACTCATTGGTGTTTTATTGTAATTCAACCTCCTTTTCTCTCATTCCTAACCCTGATTCACACATTTTTTAAAAGCTCATATTTTAAAACATATGTTGGTTTTTGTTGTCACATTAAGTGTTACTTGCATAGATCCAAGTAATTGTACATAGGATACCCTGGCCTACAAAAGTTTACTCTCTCTATTTCAGAACTTAGAAGCACCTTAAAGACTATCACATCCAATTTCTTTACAAATGAGTAAATTGACACTGAGAGTGATAATGCAATTTGCCATGTAAGTGACAGATCTATGGATTCCTAAGGCAAGAAGTCCCTATACCATATTGCTTTCAAAAATATAATGTTCTTCTATAATTTAAGATAACAATTGTATTCCAAGTAATTAGATATTACAAATTCTACTGCAAATCAAGAAGAAAACAGAACATGCATGAAATTTGAAGATGACAATCAAGCTGGCCCAACAGATTTGGGAACAACTGTGGTAGAAAACACCTGCCCAGCCTGATCTTACTTTCAGGTTGTTAATAGCTAAATGAAATAGCATAGAGCTATTTACTTTGTCAAAATCAAATGGGTATTCTTTCTCTACATTCTCAAGAAGAGGAAATACTAAATATCTGTCATGTTCCTCTCAAAACCCTGTATATTCAAAGCATTTTTTTCTACTACATAAGAACTTAGCAGAGAGGCACAAAGAAAAAGTTATATGTCTTGATTAGTGCACATTTCAATATTTTCCTATATATAAATCTTGGTTTCATTATGGAAAAAAACATTCTTGGTGCTTTGATTTTATTTCATAACAGCTAAGTAAATGAGAAGACAAATATAGCTACCAAATTATTTTAATTCTAAAATTGAGAGCTGATGTTCTACATGTCAGCAAAAAGAGGAGATAAAGAGAATAAAAAACTAAATTATAAGATACAAAGATTTATATATTTTGATAAAAGAGATTGTCTAGTCCAGGAATCAAAACCATGGTCTATGGGTCAAATCAATAGAAAAAAATCAGTTGGGGGCAAGATTTGATTCACAGACCTTAGTCTTCTATTTCCTTATTCTAATCTAATCCATCTTCTTTAGAAATGAGAAAACCAAAACCCATATATACTTATTAGCTTGTTCTTCCTTGCCTAAACTATTACTAGTGATCTTATAGTCTGACAAGAGAATCAAAATGTTCTAAGAGTAAAGAGAAATGGTTAATATTTCTAAAGTATTTTCGGTGTGCCAGATCCTGTGATAAGCACTTTCCAATTATTATCTCCTTTGATCAGGAAATAGCTCCCTATCTTCCTCTCTCACTTCCTCTTTCCCTTCTTCATTCTTTCCTCCCCCTTTCCCTCCTTCCTTCCTTTCCCTCTTTCTTCTTTTCTTTCTTCTTCTTTCCTTCCTTCCTCCTTCCTTTGCCTCATTTCTTTCTTATCTAGCCTTAATCACTGAATGAGTGATTGTCTCTATCAAACTGAAACCTATTAAAAACCTTAGCTTAAAATGAAGCTAAGTGCACTAGATGTAAAACTATATTATAAAGCAGCAGTCATCAAAATCCATTTGATACGGGCTAAGAAGTAGAGAAGTCGATCAGTAGAATAGGTTAGGTTCACAAAACAAAATAGCCAATGACTAACAATCTAGATTTTGACAAACCCAAAGGCCCCACTTTGAGGATAAGAAATCACTATTTGATAAAAAAAAAAAAAAAAAACTACTGGGAAAATTAGAAAGTAGTATGGCAGAAAGTAGGCATAGACCCACACCTAGCACCATATACCAAGGTCAGGTCAAAATGGGTTCATGATCCAGATATAAAGAATGATATTCTAAACAAATTAGAAGAACATAGAATAGTTTACCTCTCAGATTTGTGGATTTGTGACCAAAGAAGAACTAGAGACCATTATTGATCATAAAATAGATAATTTTGATTATATTAAGTTAAAAAAGTTTTTGTACAAACAAAACTAATGCAGACAAGATTAGAAGGGAAGCAATAAACTGTGAAAACATTTTTCCATCTAAAGGATCTGATAAAGGCCTCATTTCTAAAATATATAGAGAATTGACTCAAATTTATAATAGTTCAAGCCATTCTTCAATTGACAAATGGTCAAAGGATATGAATAGATAATTTTCAGATGAAGAAATTGAAATTATTTATAGCCACATGAAAAGGTGCTCTAAATCACTATTGATCAGAGAAATGCAAATTAAATCAACTCTGAGATATCACTACACACCTGGAGATTGAGTAAAATGACAAGAAAAGATAATGACAAATATTGGAGGGGATGTGGGAAAACTGGGACACTGATACATTGTTGGTGGAATGTGAACAGATCCAACCATTCTGGAGAACAACTTGGAAATATGCTCAAAAAGTTATCAAACTGCATAGCCTTTGACCCAGCAGTGTTTCTACTGGGCTTATAATACCCCAAGAGATCTTAAAGGACAAAAAGGGGCCCACATGTGCAAGAATGTTTGTGGCAGCCCTCTTTGTAATGGCCAGAAATTGGAAACTGAGTTTATGCCCATCAATTGGAGAATGGCTGAATAAATTATAGTATATGAATGCTATGGAATATTAATGTTCTGTAAGAAATGACCAGCAGGATGATTTCAGAGAGGCCTGGGGAGACTTACATGAACTGATGCTAAGTGAAATGAGCAGAACCAGGAGATCATTGTACATGGCAACAAGACTATACGATGATCAATTCTGATGGACGTGGCTTTCTTCAACATTGAGATGATTCAAATCAGTTCCACTTGTGCAGTGATGAAGAGAGCCATCTACACCCAGAGAGAGAACCATGGGAACAGAGTGTGGAACATTCTCACTCTGTCTATTGGCATTTGCTTGCATTTTGTTTTCTTTCTCAGTTTTTTCTTTTTCTTCCTTCTTGATCTAATTTTTCTTGTGCAACAAAATAACTATATAAATATGTATATGTATGTGTGTATATATATTTTATCTAACATGTATTTTAACATGTTTAACATGTATTGCATTACCTGCCAGCTAGGAGAGGGGGGAGGGAGAAGGAGGGGAAAATTTGGAACAAAAGGTTATGCAAGAGTCAATTTTGGAAAAATTACCCATGCATCTGCTTTGTAAATAAAAAGCTTTAATAATTTTAAAAAAAACCTTAGCTTAAAAAAGCCAGGATCTCCCACTTCATCCAGCACATCTCCAGTCGTCCTGATCTTTAGATGCCCACTGGACCCAAATGGTTCTGAAGGAGAAAGTGAAGCAGATGACCTTTCACAGTCCTCCCTTATTTAAATCCAATTCATTTGTATGTCATGGCATCACCTCCCTGATGTCATAGAAATCTTCTAGAACAAAGGACAAATAACAACAATCAGTGAATATCAATTAGTGACACTTAACAGGTTTTTAGAAAACAGTATTTACTAGTTAAAGTCAAGTTAAAATAAGAAAAATTAGTAAAAAAAAAAAAAATTTCCCCAAATTGACATTGTCTTATCGGTATTTCATTGAGTCTGGAGGGAAGTGGTCTCAAGCTCTTACTTAATGGAAATTCTTTTCTCCCCTATGATGATGTTTTTCTGCTAAGTGCTTTATAGAACCTTGGATGTATCTGTTACGTCCAATTTATCCTCAGCTCCTGAAACATTTACTATTCAGTTGATCTGGATATGCTGCTAAAATGCCAATGAAAATTCCTTATCTTCCAGCCTTCTTAAGTCTATAAGGTACTTCTCTATCCATAATTTGGGCTCTCTGCATCTACCCCCAAGTAATCCATCCTCAGGTATTCTCCTCTGTGTTGCCAAACACTCTGAACAGGTCTGTCATTTTGTGGATCACCCCCACAGTTACATTTCATTTATCTTTTACTTCCAAATTAAAAATAAAATTACACATGATAATTGACTCAAAATTCACAGCAACAATAGACCTCAGATTCAAAGATCCTATGTTAAAATCCTTGAACCCAAAGTCCACTGTTATCAAGTTGGCTCAAAAATGTAACTTCATTACAGGCTATAAAGTTACTGCTTAATAATTTTACATAGTGATAGCCAAATGATTTCAAATGAAAACTCACTTTTTGTTATAGAAGACTTACAAATTTCCCCGTTTTGACAAGTAGTAGGAGAGAGGATCCTATTTTCTCAGTTTTAGGTTCTTAGGTTTAATTTTATAGAATTTTTGATGTTCCACAGAACTGAAAAAAATTAAGTCTCAAGGATCCTCATATATATCTAAAAGAGTCTATGCAACTTTCCCTAAACAATAAATTATTATTGCATTATATATTTAAAACAAAATTTTTAAATATTTATTTTGTCACACTATTTTTAAAAAATCTATTTGTAACCTAGCAACATGCAGATTAAGAGAAGTTATTTGTCTAATAGCATCTTTGATACAATGGTTTCTCAAATTTCACAATAGGAGAAAAAAATTAGAAATACAATAATAACATATATCATCTTTAAAATATGAAACAAAATCTTTTACAAGTCAAATAATGTCAATAAAGCCAAATAAGTCAAATGAATTTCCAAGTTATTAGAGATAAAAATAGTTAATTTTACCATGCTTGACATTTCATACTAAAGTTTATACTATTTATATAAATTTCATATTAAAATTCAGTATAGAGTTATCCAGCATAGAGTAATTACTTTGAATTAAAGAAATAATAATAATAGACAACATTTAAATGTGGATATCAAATACCCAACACTGGGCAATTTATAATCATGATATCATTTGATCCTCACAACATTGGGAGATGGGTATTTTTTATCTTCTCTTTACAGATTAAGAAACAGATTAGGAAGTATTAGGTTCTGTTTTATGACAACTATCCTCTTTAGTTTCAGAACAAAATTTTGTTCAAATGAAATCTGGATTTTTAATCATTAATGGTAACATTTAAAACCTCAAAAACAAAATTCCTAAAACCCATAAATTGGTAGCATTTCAAAATTTTAGAACCTATTGTAATCAATTGACTTGTTTTCAAAGATCCAAAGACTCCCAGCTCCCTATACTTTTTTCTCTATTTTTTTTTCAATTTTGGAAGTAGCCAAATCAATTATTTTGTTCATAAACTAGACCTATTCTCTTACCTTCCCTGAGGTTTTTCAGTTTTAACCCCTTGAGAAAGATAGGGAGAGATTTTAGTGGCAGCCTCACATTCTTATCCCATTGCTTTGGGATTCAGGAGGTTTCAAAAGAGTGGGCTTCCTGGAAGATTTCCTCATCATATCTCAGGCTTTCTAAAGAACTAATATCCATTCATTGTATTTCTCTTTTGTAATTTAGCACAAAATTTTAAACAACTCCTATTAATTGAAATACTATAACTTTTTGCTTTTTTAAAAGCTTACAAATGCATGTTTTCCTTCTTATATCCCTTGGTGACCTTAACCTTGACTTATAACCTTGGTGAACTAAACAAATAATCCTATTATGTAAATATATAAATCATCTCCCTCCCTCTCCCCCTCCATCTTCCTCTCCCTAAATAAATAAATTTTAACTTCAAATATATTTTAAATTTTAATTAAATATTTTTTATTTTAAAATTTTTTATAAATTTTAAACTTCAAACTGCAGTCATTATTTTTTAAATCAGCGAGGCCAGTTTCCTTCATTGCACTAAAACAATATCTCTATCAATCTTCAGAGAAAGAATGATAAGTCCATGTAACTATCATTCTCAAAGTGGATTCTCATTTTTCCTTTGAGTTCTATAATAGTCACCAAAATATTTCAGCATTTGCTAAGCTTCTGCTAAGTGTCTTATCAGATAGGACAAAGAAAGGATGTGAGTTCCTTATTCAGTATTTGCCTGAAATTTACTTATCTCAATGCAGTGAACTCTTCTTACATTCTTTCACAGCTTTCAGAAAGGGGAGAGAGTTGCTTAAGCTTAAAATGCAAACTTCCATAATTTATCAACATATTATTAACAGTCACCATGATTTGAAATTTTACAATAAAGATATATTTTAATTATAAATCCAGACTAATTAATTTATAATGCCACAAATTTCTACAACCCAGGAAAAAACATCTCCTTTCTTTGTTTATCTGCCTTTATGTCTGTAACCCCAAACTGACCAGGGCTGAAATGATACAGAAAAAGTATTTTTTCAGAGCTTTTTTTTTTTTTAACCTAATTTCCCACTTAAAGCCTAAAGGGAGAGTTAGTCCTATTTCCTGGGATAGAAAGTATAACATCAGATTACAGATACCTCAGAGAACTGCTTCAAGTTTGAAACTTCATTAATCTTCCTCAATATGCCAAACTCTTTGCAATTTTTTAGCAGTCTTTCTGACTGGCTGCATTTCCCTTTAGAAATCTTCCAAGAGGAGATGTGGAAAACTAAAGTACTAATGTGCCATTGGTGGAGTTGTGAATTGACCCAGCCATTCTGGAAAACAATTTGGAACTATAGCCAAAGGGACATAAAATCTTTGATCCAGTAGTGTCATTACTAGACCTGCATCACAAACAGATCATAGAAGAGGAAAAGGACCCACATATGCAAAAATGTGTGTAGCAGTTCTTTTTGTGGTGGCAAGGAATTAGAAACTGGGTAGATGCCCATCAATTGAGAAATGACTACAGAAGTTTATCCAAAATTATCTCACCTCCTAGTTACCAAAATGTCTTATAGTTTACAATTTGAGATTGATTCCTTTAAGTAGCTGTGTGTGTAATTTTTCTTTTCATATAAACAAATTTCTGGGATATATAACATATTAATTTACATTATAGTCAGACCAGAATTTTATTGCATTTTTAAAGAACAATTATGAGACTTGCAGAGTAAAGAGTAGTTATGATGTGATATTTTAAATAAATTTAAAAGCTCAAAATTCAAACAACAGTGTATTTATTTCTAAACCATAGCATATAAAATATTTTGACTTTGATTTATTTTTATGCAAAGGCCATAGGAGCACAGATTTGAAATAGGAAAAGACCTTAGAGATCATCTAGCCTAATCTCTTCATTTTACATATGAGGAAACTGAGGCCTGAGGAGGTATTATTGATTATTTAAAACCCTAGATTCATAGATCTAGAACTGAAGGAATCTTTTAGCAAGTTTACTTCCCTGATTTGACACTTGTTAAAACTGAGACTCAAAGAGATTATTTTATTTGCCAAAAGTTGTACAGGTTGTAATCACATCAAAGTCAGTTATGAACTCATATCATCTGGATACAGAACAAATTTTTTTTCCTACTGTATAACCACTTGTCGGGGGATTTCTTCCATTCAGAAGTATCATCTTCCTGATGGTCTTGTAGAGGAAATATGGGAAATTAATGCTTCTAATAGAAAAGAAAAGTATTTGGAGAATGGGGAAATGAATGTAACAAAAAACAATTTCATATTTTTTCCCACTTTGTCTTCATAATAAAGTGATAAAATTGATTCTTTTTTAAAATTTTCTGTTTATTAAAAAATACAGAATAGTGGAAAAAAGAGAAAAGGAAAACAAAACAGAATAGAACAGAATACTGCCATGTGCCCAGCAGGCTATCAGGGGAGATTCAAAATATAAAATAGAAAATTTCTAGTTCAAGAAAGGATATATAATAGTAGAAGAAATTATATTCATGAATTCCCATCTTTTTTTTGCTTTCTTGTAGGGTATTCTTTTGTTCTCTGCTCTGCTGTGCACTTTTAAAACTCTATTCTTTTTCCCCCTTTTATTCCTCCACCCACCTATTCCCAAGCAGGCTATACTTAAGCACAGATATATTTAATAGATACACACACACACACACACACACACATACACACATACACATTCACACCCACTCACAGACCCACAATCTATACATATATCTATAAACATATACATGGAGCAATGTGTATACATATCTATATATATATACTTAAACACATGCATTTACCCAATTGTAAACATATTTCTAAAAAATTATTAGTATGACATATAATATAGATTTCTCTCTTGATTGAATCTTCAAGTTTGACTTTGCCTATGATCAATGACTATTAGAGGTACCTTTTTTTAAAAATAAATTCTACTCCTGATTCTTGTTTTGTGCTTGTGTATCTCTCTTTTTTTCTATTCCTACTAACTCTTCTTCTTTAATTCTGCTCCTTAACATGCCTTGTTATTATTTAACCTCCCCTCATCCATGGATCTTCTCTTGTCATCTTCCCTCATCCTTTGCTTAACCCTCCATCCTTATCTCTATATATTTTGGAGAGAAATGGAAATCAGTGGAAAAGATCTACAACCAAGAAACAGAAATATGCAGTAATATATTAATACATATGACTGAAAGATTCTCTTTTTAACAGGAATTACTAGATCAATTTTAAAGTAATTTGGCAGAAGTTTAATTTAGATGAATGTCTTATACCTTATGTCATATTAAAAGTAGATATGGACAGTTTTTAAGATTTGTGAACTATAAATAACTATATGTCTGTCATGGCGTGTGTGTATGTGTGTGTGTGTGTCTATGTGTATGTAGTGTTGCCTATGAAACTGATTCTTACATATGCAAGTCTTTCAAAGTCAGTCTTATATTGTCAAGTCAAGTCAACAAACACTTATTAAGTACCTATTGTTTGCCACATATTATGCTAAACACTGGATGTACTAAGAAAGTAAAAAACAATTCTTGTCCTCAAAGGACTCACATGGGAGATATAACATGTAAAAATCTATAAACAAATATATTTTTAGAAGTACCTTAAAACTCTTAAAACTATCTGCAATGTAAACTGTGTATCAAGTTCTTTGAATGGACTTTTCCCCACTGTTTTCCCATAATTTGGCTAACTTGTAGTGATATAAAGAACTGGAAAGCATTTGGCTACCATTGAGTGGGTGAAAGACTTTTAAAATTTGTAGTTCGTAAATGTAATAGAATGTTATTGTACAGAAAAAAAATATGAGTATGAGGAATTCAGAGCTGCATGTGAAGGTGGCTATTAACTAAGACAGAATGAATTGGGAAGAACAAAGAGAACAATGTACACAGTGATTAGAACAAAGTGAATGAGGCCATCCTTGAACAGAGATGAACTCTGAATAATTGAAGAAAAAGTGACAGCCTCAGAATTTAGATAACAAAATATACTTCCTCTCTATGATGGCAGAATATCTTGTACATTGTCAAATGCTATAATTATCAAATACTTTTAAAATTGTTTTTCTTTGTTATGTGGAAGATGTCTAGTCTGAGGTAGGGAAACCCTTATCTCCCCTCCCCCATGACTGTAATTTGAAGATGACAGGAATCACTTAAATGTATTATTTTCATTTATATTGAATCATGGTACTTTATTATGGAAATAAAAAGTTGTAGAAAAATTGTGTTTACTCTCCTTTTGATCTAGTGTTAAAATAAAAAAAGAACTGAGCCAATAAAAGTAACTGATAACTATTCAACGGTGCCTATTTCTGAAAATAATATGGATTTTTAATATTTACCCACATTATTTCTTTTACATTTCACAATAACCCTGAGATAGGCGTGGTAGATATTCATATGCCATTTTGCAAATGGAGAAGCTGAGGTCCAGAGAAATTATGTGACTGGCTTATGGTCACATACCTGGAAATGGTCAGAAACAGAATTCAAGCCTTTATCTTCCCTAGGTACACATTCATTACTCTTCTCATTATACCACATTGCCTCTGGTCCATTATCACTAAAGGAAAAAAGTGGCCAAGTCAAGTAAGAAAAGTCAGAAAATTCCAAGTTCTTCAGATTCCCCCACAAACAAAACAAAATTGCACCTAAAGAAGAGCATGGAGTGGAGATGGGGTAGTGGAGGGAGGAATGAGAGCTGGGGCAGAACAGGAGTCCTCCTAGAACAATCAAGAAGCCCTAAAGAAAGACCCCAAGACCGAGTTTTAACTAATGTTAGGGGTAAACACCTCTGGGCTAACTCCACCAAAATGGCAAGGGGGAATCCTGTGGCTAGCTGGATTTTGAGGTATCCTCCCAGATAATGTAAGGAGTTGGGAGTCTCAGGACATGAAGATTGAAGAAACCTTTCCTAATAAGGAACACTAGGCCCAACTGTGCTGCTGAGATGAGACCCTGAAAGAGAAGGAACCAACACAGCTGCGAGGGCAGAAGCAGTGGAACAGGGATGCTGAGGCACTTTTAGGAAGGGGTTTTGGCTTTGGGTTCCAATCTAGAGAGGAAATCTGAAATGAAGTCAGAAGTGCCATGCCCCCCACCCCAGAACTAGAGGTGGCTTCATAAGTTCTTATTAAAAAAAAAAAAAAAAAAAAAAAAGAACAGGCAAAGGAGAAAGGACTCCACCATAAAAACTCATTATGGGAATAGGGAAGACTGAGGTTTATCCTCAGAAGAGAATATTAAAGTAAAAAAAGCGTCTCCATCCCAAAAAACATTAAATGCTCAGAAAAAATTTATAGAAAAACTCAAAATATATTTTAAACATCAAATAAGAGAGATTGAGGAAAAAATAAAAGAAAAATAAGAATCATCCAAGAAAAACAAAAAGATTACAAAAGATATTCAACCAATTAGAAAGAGAGATCCAGATTCTTAAAGAAGAAATGATTCTTTGAAAATTAGAATTGGGCAAGGAGAAGCTAGTGAAATTATAAGCAATCAAGAATAACAAAATAAAATGTAAAGAATGAAAAAATAGAAAATAATATGAAACATAAGAAAAATATCAGAGCTGGAGAACAAGTCAAGAAAAGAAAACATAAATATAATTAAAGTACCAGAAAGCTGTGACCAAAAAAAAAAAAAAGAAACTTTGACATAATAATATAAGAAATAATCAAAGAAAATTGTCCTGAAGTGATAGAAGAGGAGGAAGTAGAAGTAGGAAAAAAAATCTACTTATCACTACCTCAAAGAGATCCCCCAAAGAAAACATAGGATTATTCCTAAGTTTTGAAACTCCTAGATCAAAGCAAAAATTTTACAAGAAATGACAAACAAAAAAAGACAACAATAATTCAAATATGCTGGAGCTATAATAAAAATTGTGCAGGATTTATCAATAAAAGCCCACAAATTGTGGAATACTATATATAGACAATCAAATGAACTAAGCTTGCAGTCAAAAATATATCCAACAAAAAATAAGTAAAATATCGGATGAAAAAAATGGGCATTCAATGAACTCTCAGATTTTCAGGACTTTATCTCAACCAACCGTGAACTCAATAGAAAACCTAACATATAAGAGCCAACACCAAAGACTAATTTCAAAGAATTCAATAATAAGAAACTCTTTGTTTTACAGAGGAAAGTATAAATCATATATCTAAGACTGATGTTAGTAATTGAACAATCCAAAAGAAAGATTGGGGCAGAGATGATTATGATCTGATTCTAAAAAAACAAAACTCTCTAAGAAATTGTAAAAATAAAAATTATGAATGAGGTACAGAGGGAGAACCAACCCAAAGGAAGACGATAGGAAAGGAAAGTTTTGAAAACCTACTTATACTGGGAATGGGTTTAATACAGAAAGGATGGAATAGGATAAAGTGAGGCAAAAAGGGTGTTTATATTGATGGGAGTAGGATAAGATGTATAGATTAATGGGAATGGGATAAAGAAGAAAGAAAAGTATGTGGGGGGAAGATAAGAGAGGGATCCATAGGTAGGAAAGAAGGTTAAATAAAGCAAGGCAAGTTAAAAAGCAGAATTAAAATAGAAAAGTTAGCTGGAAACAGGATAGGAAATAACAGATATATTCAAACACTATAACAAGGATCAGGAGTAGAATTTATTAGGAAAAAAAGTAGGCCTGGTAATCATGATCTTAGACAAAGTCAGATTTAAAACTTCAGTCAAGAAAGAAATCCATATTATATGCCAGTCATATTAATATTGTTTTAACTTAACTGTAGCTTACTTGAGGAAGGTAAGGGAATGAAAGGAGGGAAAATAAAGTAAAAAGTTCCCAACAGAGAACAAAAGTATAATTTACAAGGAACATGATAATAATAATATACATAATAAAATAATTATATATATTTGCTTGAAATGGAAATTTATTGCTACATATTTCAAATCTTCCTTGATGTTGTTGGACATATGACAGTGTTTTTTTTTCCTTTATTTTTCTATTTTCTTATTTTGTATTTGTTTAAAATAAAGAAAATTTTTAAAAACTTAAAAAGAATGATTCTTAAAAATACAGAAGTTATGTTGAATGAAATTTTATCAGTTTAAAATGGGATACCTAACCATGTGTATTTAAAACATTGTTTATTCCATTGCTAGTCCTCTAGAAATTAATTTGGGGGACTGGATGGTAAGATAACCCATGCAACCTGTACTGCTTTATTGTCTCCCATTCTTTGGAATGAAAATAAAAATATTAAGATATCATAAGTTTCTCCATTATTTTCTCTTTCTAAACTGGTCATAAATGAAGTATCATTTTTATAATTTGTAATGAAATCTGTTGCCAATCAGTAATCGCTGGGCTTTCATACAACAATTTTATACCAGCAGTGTTCTTGTCACAGCATCAATAATTCTAGCCTTCAGGAAGGGAAACTGAATGAAGACTGATGGTTGGTGGGCACTGGCCAGTCAGAATTATCTCCTGCCAAGTCTGCATGCCCACACATTTGCCAATGGCATCACTATTCATATTCCAGGACACAGATGTAGCAGCCAGAACAACTGTTCCTCATATAATTCACAAGCCAGTCCCACATCTTTTGCCTTGAACCCCTAGTTGATAGAAAAAAGCAACATGTAATGCCTTTTTACCTATAAATACTACAGTGAAACCTTCTCACAAGGTAACAAGGGAACTGAGTCATGATGAGATCTGTTATTCATTTCCTAATGCCTGTTGAAAGAACTTTAACATTTGAATATAAAAATTAGCCCCAATACTTTGCTGAGTGTTATATTTTTGAAAGTGGAACAAAATTATATTTTGTAAATGTGGTTGCTCTTCTTAATGTCAAATTAAAAAGTTTTATATATATGGATATATGTGTGTGCATATATATGTGTATATATAAATATATACATGTATATATATGTGTGTATATGTATATATAGTATATATATATATATATACATATACATATACAGCTGCTTATTTTATATATGTATATATGGTATTATAGTATATGTTATCTCTGTCAGACTGAATAGTTACATATGGATATATATCTATGTATGTGCAAATTTATGTATATTATATATGTGTGTATTGCATATACATGTGTACATTTTATGTATGTAGTATATGTATATATGTACACATTTATATGTTTAATGTGTGTATATATATATATTGCAAACATCCTAATTTATCTTAATGTGAATAGAATTATAAACCTATTGCCTACATATCTATCAAAATGCTTTTGATATCTACTTATATCTATAAAGATATTACTTTGTCTCTATATCTACTCTCCCCTTCTCCATATTTCTACTTCTATTTCTAACTATAGCAGTATGAATGAGAGATAGCATTATATAGTAGATTTATAGTCAGCTTTAGGGTCTGGTAGAATTGGGTTTAAGTCACATCTCTAATACATTCTAACTATGTAATCCTAGGTAAATCACTTAATCTTATAGTATTCTCACCATCTTTCAGAATACAAATTATAGAATGTGTTTGTATACATGCCATATATAACAATATAACATATAAATTATATGTATATACCATACCTATGACATATGTATGTGTATCATATAAATATATATTATATATACATATATATAAAATGCATATATGGTCATATGATTGTGGAGACAGGTAGGCACCACAGTGGATAGAATTTGAGACCTGAAGTTAGGAAGATGCATCTTCCTAAATTTGAATCTGGCCTCAGACACATATGATCTCTGGGCAAGTCACTTAATTTTTGTTTGCCTCAGTTTCCTCATCTGTAAAATGAACTAGAGAAAATGATGATAAATCGCCCCCGTATATTTACCAAGAAAATTTTAAATGTTATTACAAAGAGTTGGACACAACTGAAAAACAACTGAACAAAAATATTTGGTTAAATGTGTTGAAGTGTGTATGGTATATGTGGGGGGGTTGGGGACGGGGGGATGGGTGTGTGTGTGTGTGTGTGTGTGTGTGTGAGAGAGAGAGAGAGAGAGAGAGTGAGAGAGAGCCTTAAGAGGTTTTGTGAATAGAGAGACTTCAAGCAAATCATTTCACCTCTCAGAGCCTCAGTTTCCTTATATATAATGTGGTAGTAATAGCTGTACCTATCTCATAAGGTTATTGTGAGAATCAAATCAAATGAGAATGTAAAAATAAAGCACTTTGAAAATCTTAAAATGCTATATAGATGTTATAGGTAGATAGATAGATGGATGGTAGCTAAAGGTATATAAATATTTAATCTGTGCTACATTTTGAGAAGAAACTCATCTTATCCATATACACTCATATGAGTTTGTTTATCTTCCACCACAGGAAAACTGGAGGGGAAAGGAAGAAAAAAAAGGGAAGGATGATAGAAGGAAGGGCAAATTAGGGGAGAGTGATAGAAGGAAGAATATATTAGGGGAGGGGGTAGTCAGAAGCCAAAACACTTTTGAGGAGGGATAGGGTGAAAGGAGGGAGAGAGTATAATAAATGGGTGGGGGGGGGGAGCAAACAAGATGGAGGCAAATGCCCCTAACATTAGTAACTGTGAAAAAAACTTGAAGCAAGTTTCTCTGATAAATGTCTCATTTTTCAAATATAAAGAACTTAATCAAATTTATAAAAAATAAGTCACCCCCAATTGATAAATGATAAAAAGATATGGACATTTCTTAAAGTAATAAAACTTACCTATAATGTATGAAAAAAATGTTCTAGTTCACTACTGATTAAAGAAATGGAAATTAAAAGAATTCTGAGGTAGTATGTCATACTATTAGATTAACTAATAGCACAGAAAAGGAAAATGGCAAAACAGTGGAGGGGAAAAATGAGACATTAATGCACTGTTGGCAGAATTGTGAACTGTTTTAACTATACTATAGAGCAATTTGGAATGACTTGCAAAGGGCTATAAAACCATATATACCCTTTAACCTAGCAATACCACTACTGGATCTATATTGCCAAAGAGATAAAAAACAAAAAGGAAAAGGATCTATATACACCACCATTTTTACAACAGTTCTTTTCTGATGGCAAAGAATTGGGAATTCAGGGGATGCTCATCAATTGGGGGAATGGCTGAACAAATTGTGGTATGTGATTATGATGAAATACTATTGTACTATAAGAAAGGATGAGCAGGATACTCTCAAAAAAAACCTGGAAAGATTTACAAGAATTGGTGCAAAGTTAAATTGCTATGTAAAAATATAATAGCAATATTGCAAAATGGTCATCTGTGAATGGCACCTATTCTCAGCAACACAGAGATACAAAACAACTCTGAAAAACTTATGATGAAAAAGGCTATGCATCCCCCAAGACAGAATTCATGGTGTCTGAATAAAGATTCAAGTATACTTTTTATTTTTTAATTTTTCCAAAGGTTTTTGTCTATGTTTTCTTTTATAATATGACTATTAAGGAAATGTTTTGTATGACCACACATGTATAACCCATATAAACTTGCTTTTTTTCTCAGTGAGGAGGATGAAAGGGTAGGACGAGAGAGAATTTGGAACTCAAAAGTTTTAAAAATGAATGTTAAAAATTGTTTTTACTTGCAACTGGGGGAAAATGAAATACTAATTTTTAAAAATGCATGGATAAAAAAGAAATGCCCATTTTATTTTGTGCTTAATTCTAGAATAAAATTAAACACAATTTAAAAATAAAAATAAAATAAAGTAAAAAGTAATCTATGTTATTCTTGCCTTTTTTAGCTGCATAAGTGTTAAATAACTTTCCTTTTATCACTAGCTAGCCCAATGTGAAAATGACTCTCAGGTCTACAAGTATGAAAATGTTCTGTGGAATAGGAATCACACTAGCAATCCTGTTCCTCTAAATTCTAGTGCTAGTGATTCATTATTCTATGGAGGTTAACTTGGGTTCTCAAAAACTTTGCCAACAGAATATAAGTTCTGACAGGACTTTTAAAACTGGCAAGAGTTGTATACAAGTTTGGCAAGCACTATATGTCTATAATCCAAGGATCAGTCCAGATAAATTTGGAGACTCTCATCATCAGGTTGTTCATACAATGATGAATATTTTGGCCAAAGCTATTCTCATGGATCATCTACCAATTTATGGAGTGGTTGTCATTTGTACCAGTAGAGAAATTACCCATGCTTATGAAATATTAATATTTTCCCTATAATTTCCATAATGTGGTATTCTTATCTAATAATGCCCTTCACTAATGCAGACTAGCTAATCCTCTGCAATTTATAGGCATTTATACTTGCCCATGTAACTGAGATATCAAGTAAGCTTCCAATATTCACATAGCTAATATGGTCAGAGGCAGGATATTAAGCGAAGACTTCTTGACCTCAAAGCTACTGTCTATCCTACACCTTATACTGACTATTTAATAATAATACCTTAGTATCCTTTCCAGGGATACTTCTCCCCACTCACACTCATGCTGGCAGGCTGGGGCCCCAGAAAAAAGCTATCTACTTCTATCCTTAGAGTTCTTTGGATAGGGTACCTTTGAGTTCTACTACTTCTAGGATTCTAAAGCAACATAACTGTTTTTGTCATAGAGTTCTTAGGAATTAGGGTTTTTAATACAGTATTTAAAAAAAACTCATGCACACTCATCCAGGCTGCTCCTCTAATACTCATTAATCAGTTCGTATAAACTAGTTTTTACTAGGAAATATTTATCATTATGATATAATTGAAAATATTTGTTACCAAGAAAAATTCATCCAAAATTGCAGCACACTTTGTCACAAATTATAGACACAGTTTATACTTTTGATTGACTTTCAGACAAGAAGTCTAGGTTTCAGTGTTTGACTAGGTGAAGTGGAACTCTATTCTTATTACTACCACTATCACTTCCCCCGGTACTACTTATTAAACAGGCTTTGATAATACTATTAACTGACTGATCAGTATGATGGAAGTGCTCTAAGAGTTAAATAAATAGATGGAGTACCAAAAGTTTTCAGGTAATTCCTATTTTAAACCATCATATCATGAATGATGCTGGAGTGAGTGATGTCCCTTCATGTTCTGATAATATAGGAAAGAAAGATATTTCAGAATAAATCAGAAATACTCACTTTCCAGGCTTTAGTGAAATGACATTGACTAAGAAAAGGAATAAATTATGAGTGTCCATAAAATGTAGTGAATACATGAAGACTTTAATTATGTATCAGTCCTATTTCATAACAAAGTTGGAAACAGTTCTCAGGAGTTATAGGGAAATGTTTCATATCACTCTTTGTCAATAGCACTTTCACATCCTAGTGACATAATTATGTTTTGAAGACCAATGGAGGGCCATGATTAAAAAAGAGTACCATCACAAATTGTATGTGACAGACACTATTGGTTTACCATACAATCCACATCATTTGGTCTTTGTATATGGGAAAAGTTTATATGTGTATCTGTTTCCAAAGTTCAGAATAGCAAAAACAACTCTTTTTGATGAAGTTTTTCTCTGATGATATTAGAAGATCATTTAAACTAAATAAGAGTAAAATTCTTAATAGATAGAGGCTGAAGTCTTTAAACTTGAATCCAAAGATTATATTTACCAGTGGATGAAGGAGAAAGCTCCAGTACTATAGTCTATTCTAGGCAAGACACATCAAGCCTAAAGATTATAAAGAAGAAGGCTGTGGCTAAATACCTTCAAAGAGAAATTTTGAAATCAAAGTGAATGGGAATTGGAAAGAACATTTTAAAACAATTGGCAGTTTAATGTACATTAAACTGCAAGATAACAAATGTGGAAAATTTTGGTTTTTTCTCCAAAATTCCCATATAATTTTATTAGGCCCCTGTACCTTTAGGCAGCTATTAAAGATTAACACAAGAATGTATTCTCCAAAAGAGGAGGAGCTTGGTAGACATTATTAGCATATATGAAAAATATATTTTAAAACCCTATACAAATAATTTTGCAATAAGCAGATCATATCAACTAATAGGATACGATTAACAGGATAAGTTAAAGGATAATAGCAAGTATATCTGGATTTTTTAATGTAGCTAATGGTTTACTAAGGTTCATGATATCTAAGAATAAAATCAAAAGACCTTCCTTGGGCAACTTCTGCCTAAATTCATCAAATAATATGGTGACAGAGAATCATTGAATAAATGAGTCATACTGATTTGTTTGTAGAAACAAAGGGGTTTCTGATTGCAGTTCAGGGACAGATATTGCCACTAGAAACTACAAAAAGGAGTCCAGGAGGCTGGACTAAGTGATCAATTTAGATAATTCAAGGAAATGCAGGAAGTATGAAACATCATTATAGGCTATAAACATTTAGTACCTACCAAATATTTAGCAAGTTGCGACCTGATGGTGAGAATTATAAATCAAAAATTCATTATATTTCATGGGATAGCAGACAACAAATCCCCAGATTATAAATATAGAGGTTAAAATCTCTCATATAACTCAATAACAAGTAGAACATTATAGTTGAATCATAGGATAGGTCAAGGAAAATGAAGTATAAGAAGCTTGCAAAGATAGGAAGTGTTCAGTTTACAAGGCATTGTCTAAAAGAAGGTTTTATGTTTGATCTTAGAGGAAATAGAGCTGAAATTTGTTGAACTGGGATGGAAGGATACATGGTCACACTTACACTTTAGAAAAATCACCTTGCTAGTTGAATGAAGGAGGGATTAGAGTAAAGCAAAATATGAAGCAGGGAGACGAAGTGACAAGTGATGACGAGGGTTCAACTAGGGTTAAAGCTGTCTGAGTAGGGAAGAAGGGTCATAAGTGAGATGTCTCAAAGTTATATCTGACAAACCTTAACAATGGATTGTATATATGAAGTGAAAGTAATGAGTCAAGAATAACAACAATGTTAGGGTCCTAAATGACTGGAAGGATAATAGTACCTTTAATAGCAATAGCATATTTCAGAAGAAGAAAGAGTTCAAGGCAGAAGCCATTATTTTCTATTTTTAACATGTTGGGTTCCGGTTGCATAGTACATGTCACATGGCAAATACTTAATAAATGTTTATTAGACTGAATTGTCTAGCCTTAATAAAATGGTGAAAAATGTTAGTAATACACATTATTCTTAAATGTGTCCTGCATAATTTTTCCCCTGGGGGAAACAATTTACCAGTATATACCTGCCTAGAAAAGCATTCAGAAGCTAAATATTCCTATAGCCTATTTTATGAAGTTGAGTCACTTGCTTAAAGTCATTCAATGAATAAAATATAAGAGGTAAGAACTGAAACAATGTCATGTAATAAAATCCATGAGAATTTTCCTTTTCCACAAAAAAACCATTCAAGCATCATTCTGAGTACTCATGTAAATAAGACAAGATCCGAAACTTCAACTATCATAGGATCACAATACAGAACAGGAAGGGACCTTAGAACTCTTTTATTCTGTAGTAGGATAACTGAGGATAGGTCCAATTGAGTTACTTTTTCAAGGTCACATAGGAAGTAAAAACAATAATCAGGATTTGAATTAATGTTTTTGGGGGCCAAATCCAACTCTCTTTCTACTATATTAGGTTTGTAGAATCATTAATGTAACAATTTAAGGATTTGGGGAAGGTTAATATAAATAAAAAGCAATGGTTTTTTCCTCTTTTTTTTTCCTTTTGAATCTGATTTTTCTTGTGCAGCATGATAAATGTGGAAATATGTTTAAAGAATTGCACGTTTAACCTATATTGGATTACTTGCTGTCTAAAAGAGGGGGAGGAGGGAAGGAGGGAGAAAAATACGGAAAATAAGGTTTTGCAAGGATGAATGTTGAAAACTATATTTCCTTGTAGTTTGAAAAATAAAAAGCAATTTTAAAAATAAAATATCATCTTTTACAAGAAAAATATATAAAAAGCAAAAGTTACAAGAAATTCACAACTTCTAAGTAAAAATTTAAATGCCCTTGTCTACTGTTTAACTTTCATAGTCCCTTTTTATATAAGTATTTACTTTCCTTTAGAAGGAGGGAAAAGTATTATCTCTTTTCTCATCTATCCCATTTCCTTTTCTAAGTTCCTGGATCTCTTTCCCAGTTTTTTTGGGCCTGCTACTCAAACGAAAAGGGTTAACTACTCAGGAGGCACAATTTTTATAAATTTTTTCTCTTGCCAGTAATCTCTGAATGATCCATGAACTCCCTTCTCCAGATGGAATAATATTTTGGCTCTCCTCCAACCAGGACACTTTTAACTCACTTTTAACAGCAGTGCCTATCAAGCTCAATAGACACACACATCTGGGACGGGGCTGGTTGTCTGAGTGCTTTTTAATGGAAAAAAACTGAAAAGAGACTTCCACCTCCCCAACCCCCACTGGATAGACTTCCTGAAATGCAATGAATAGCTCACCAAAGCTCTTATGGCTATATTAGACAGAACCAGTGGTTTTTGTTCTGTCATTGAAAATTCAGTTATATCCAACTCTTTCTGATCTCTTTCTTGGGGGTTTTCTTAGCAAGGATACTGAATTTCCTTCTTCAGTTTATTTTACAGATAAGGCAAACATGGTTAAGTGATTTGTCCAGGATAACGCAACTAGAAATTATATGAATCTGGACTTGAACTCATGAGGATGAGTCTTCCCAATTCCAAGTTCATTACTCTGTCTACTACACCATTTAGCTGACCAGGACCAGTAATGAATATAAATTAAGTAAAAAAGCTAGGTAACAAAAGGAAAGGGTTGCTTCTCAATTTCTTGGTTTCACCCATTGCAGAATCCAAAGTGAAGCCTGTTGAATGGTATTATTATCTTCCCACTTTGTCTGCAAATTATAGCATGCAGGGCTGCCTAAAACTCTGAGAAATTAAGCCATTCAATACTTTCATTGGTTCTAGAAAGGGGCTGCCAATTGACTGCCAATTTCTACCTACACATAATCTCAAAAAACTTCTCATACCAAAACACTTTCCCCTGATCATCACTTCTCAATCTCAACTGCCTTCCTCTATGAGAATATGTATTTCTTGAAGGCAGGGACTTGCCTTATCTCAGTTGGAAGCTCTAAATTCTAGTCTTATCTCTGACAAAAACTGAAATTAAATGGCTTAATTTCTCAGAGTTTTAGGTAGCCCTCCAAGTTATAAATTGCAGACAAAGTTCCAACTGTATGGGCAGAGGGAGTTTTCTCATTTGAAATTTTCTACACACACTCCTTGAAATCACAAGTACATTACCTATCCCTATCCCTAACGCTTAGCAAAGTGCATGGCACATAGTATGAACTTAATTTTTTTTTCATTTGTTCAATAATAATTGCTATTATAATGATAATGACCTTTAAGAGTTTGGGGCACATTACAGTTTTCTAATAGTTTTCAATGCTAAACTCTATGTAAGCTTATTTAATATGTATTAAGCAACCACATGGAAAAGCCACAAGTAAAGGATAAAGAATACTTTCTCTTTTCATTTGTAACAAATTGACAGAATTTTTATTTTTAACTCAATTCTAATTTTTTTACTATATGCTTTTTAAATTAATTTCTTGTTTTTAAAGCCTTTTATTTTCAAAACATATGCACAGTTTTTAATTCACCCTTGCAAAACCTTATATTTCTATTTTTTTCTCCCTACCTTCTTCCCATCCCCCTCTGCTAGTTGGCAAGTAATCCAACATATGTTAAACATGTGCAGTTCTTTTATACATATTTCCACAATTATCATACTATACAAGAAAAAAACAGATGAAAAAAATGACAAAGAAAACAAAATGCAAGCAAACAACAACAACAAAAAATGAAAATACTATGTTGTGATACATACCCAGTCCCCATAGTCCTCTCTCTAGGTACAGATGGCTCTCTCCAGAACAAGATCACTGGACCTAGTCTGAATTATCTTGATATTGAAAAGAGCCATGTCCATCAGAATTGATCATCATATAATCTTGTTATTGCTGTATACAATGTTCTTTTGGTTCTATTCACTTCACTTAGCATTAGTTCATGTAAGTCTCTCCAGATCTTTCTGAAATCATCCTGCTGATCATTTTTTATAGAACAATAATATTCCATAACATTCATATACCACAATTTATTCAGCTATTTTCCAATTGATGGGCATCCACTCAGTTTCCAGTTTCTAGCCATTACAAAAAGGACTGCCGCAAACATTTTTGCACACGTGGGTCCCTTTCCCTCCTTTGTAATCTCTTTGGGATATAAGCCCAGTAGAGACATTGCTGAATCGAAGAGCATGCAGTTTGATGGCCTTTTGGGCAGAGTTCCAAATTGCTCTCCAGAATGGTTGGATAAATTCACAACTCCAATAATGATGTATCAGTATTCCAGTTTTCCCACAACCTCACCAACATTCATTGTTATCTTTTTCTGCATCTTAGCCAATCGAGAGATGTGTAGTGGTACTTCAAAGTTGAAATGGACAGAATTTTTGACAGTTGTAACATCTGAAACTCTACAGTGTTAATTATACAAAACTAGCCAGGGTATGAAAGAACTCTGAAAACTATAGAGATTTATCTTCTAAATCAAAAATGTGTTTCTTTGTGAGAGTATCTAAGTTATTTAGGAGATATTTTGTATTTCTCACATTAATTGTTTTTTATTTCTAAAGAAAAAAAAATAATTGGCTTCTAGAAAGATCCAAATGCTAAATCATGTTATTTCCTTTTTTGCTCAAGCATTAGAATTTTACATTTAGGGGATCCACTCCTGTTTATCAACCCTCTCTGCTACTACCTGCTCTTTCCCCAGTCTATCCCACTCCTCAAATCACAGCTTTGTGATTTGATAATGCAACTAGAAATTACATGAATCTGGACTTGAACTCATGAGGATGAGTCTTCCCAATTCCAAGTTCATTATTCTGTCTACTACACCATTTAGCTGACCAGGACCAGTAATGAATATAAATTAAGTAAAAAAGCTAGGTAACAAAAGGAAAGGGTTGCTTCTCAATTTCTTGGTTTCACCCATTGCAGAATCCAAAGTGAAGCCTGTTGAATGGTATTATTATCTTCCCACTTTGTCTGCAAATGTTTTGATTTCTGCTTATGTTTTGAGTTCTAAATCATGTATACTATGACAACTGCGCATATAAGTCACCATTTCAGTGGACCATGCTGGTTCCATTTGTTTCAAAGTAAGGGATATATTTTAGTTTTGGGGAGGTAAATGCAATCAGTACCACCTTAACCTGGAGATCAAAAAATCCTTGTTTCTAAACTCAATTTCCAAAATTGATTATTGTCATCATGGGTTAGTTATGCAACATCACCAAGGCTCACTTCATTTTTCCAGAAAGTTTAGGCATTTCCACTTGCTACATACTCATAACGTGGGTGGAAATTTAATTGGTATATAAAACTATAAAGCATTTGAGATCTTCAAGTTCTAAGCACTGTCCAATTATTACCGTAATATAATTACCCTATTTATTTCCACCCCTAAGGTAATTAATGTAAACACCATTACCACAGCACAAAGTATGTGGTGATACTGCATGCAAGAAATGTATGAGAAATATTTCCATATGTGTCGTATGCTTCTCAGTCTAGGGAAAGTGTCTCAGAACTACTGAAATAAACTGAAACCCCAAGGCATCATTTGGAATTTTAATCTATTATGGCCAAATTTCCAAGAAAGCTGATAGGAGAAAAGAGACAAGTTTCTTTGGTGACTCTCAGACAAAGGCAGAAGAAGCAAGTGGACAAATACTTTAAAAAATAACAATAGCTTTTTATTTTTCAAAATATATGAAAAGATGGTTTTCAACATTCTTCCTTCTGAAATCTTGTGTTCCAAGTTTTCTACTTCTCTCCACACCTCCCCTCTCCCCTGGATGAGATACTTGATAGAAAAAAAAATAATCAGTGTGTATTGTGTAGAGGAGGACTCAATTGTGTGTATATGTAGTGGAGGGTTCCACTGGAGCACTTCTCATGGGTATTTACAGTTTTGCTGCTTACCTCATGAATTCGAAATGTCAGTGGTTCTTATGATGAGTGCCAGTTGCCTAGCAGAAGATAGCTTTTACAACACTTTGTTAGAAACAGATAGCAGAGGATTCTGCTGTTACAGATTTAAAGTCACAGTTATATCTGGTGGACCAGAACATCTGGATTTGTGAGTTGTTTACATGGTAAATATTTGTCAATATGTACTTCTAAGTCTTTGGTGATTTAAGCATCTCTTTTGTGGTAAAGTAAATAAATAGCTGTCCTATGTCTGATATCCCCTTTGTATAGTGTATACTTTTCTAGCAGGAACTCAATTTCTTTTAATGGAGATCCTAGAACAAACCATACTTAACTTTGAATGAGATTTTTTTTTGAATTCTAGGTTGGAGATGATAAGCAATAAATTGTGAGAAAAAAGTCTTATTTTCCTCTTGTTGGATATCAGGCAGTATTTATCCTTAGGACTACTTCCAGATTACATGAGTCCAAAGCCAGTACTCCTTGTGGAGGGGTAGAACAAGGAACCTCAAGCTTCTTGGTTTCATTAGGTAACTGCTAAGACTCATTTTTTAGGCTTATGATTCAGTGACCTGGGTACAGAAGAAGAAACAAAAGAGAGTGTAAAAAAAAGTTGAAATTCAGTCTCGGGCTCACTCTGGTAATATGTGCTCAGAGGAAAATACACAAAGCAGAAGAAACAGCAAGAGACTGGGAATAGGAAGGCACAAGTTCTCACCACCACATGTTTATAGACCCCGTTTATTGCTGGTCATGGGGGAGGTGAGAAGAATTCATTTCTTCCTTTTCTGGAAATCACCAGGAGAGCTAGCACTGGCTGTGTGCCAACAAAGAGCCTTGAAAGAGACTGAAAGTCATCTCTCTTTGATCCTCATAGCCCAGAGTGGATGGATATTCCTGGCTCCATTGATAATCATCTTTGACACAATTTCTGCCTGCTAGGCACAGAGACTGAAGAACCAACAAGAAAACCACTAATTGTTTATGTCCTTTAGCAATGAGCCAGAGCTTGAGTTTCATCAGAAGGAGCCTGAAGGCATGCCTAACTGGGCCAGTGTTCCAGGACAATCCCAACTTCATGTCAGGAATGCAAATCCAGAAATACTCTGTACCAATACAAGAGCTTTCTTCACTACCCCCCCAATAAAAGATACATTAAATTTATGAATTGGATGAATTTTCCTGTTACATTTGTGGGGTAGCACAATGTAGTAGAAAGATTACCGGATTTATAGTCACAAGAGCTCTGGATTTAGAAGATGCTTCTGCTCTTTCCTAGATTATAGACAAATCACAAACAAGTGAAATCTCTTTAAAATGAGAATAATATTATCTGCAGTATCAATCACACAAAGTTGTTATAAGATAATCTGTATAAAGTACTATATCAACCAACTAATCAATCAATAAATTTTTAAAGCATGCATTATGTACCAAGAATTATTCTAGTTCCTATAGATACAAAGACAAAAAAACCCTTTCTTTTCTTTGAGGGCTTTCATTCTATCAGTGAATACATGCACACCTGTGAGGGTAGCATTTGTACTGCAAGTGCTGTTAGGGAGGGGGAAAGTTCAAGCAGATACTCAGATTCTAGAATTCACCAATTGGTGATGGATTTGAAATTTTAATTATAGAAATGGAAATTTTATAGAAGCTGGAAAATAGAACTAGTAGCCATTCTAATTCTATAATACATGGGAGAAAAGGTGAACAAAGTCAAATGAGGCACTCAAAGTACTGGCTCCACTCCCTCTTGGGCAAGAAGCTTTGATGGCAACCAAGGGGAATTAGAAGATAAGAAGTGGTCTTTTCTACATTTCTGCCTAAACATTGATGTGTGCATGGTGAGATGGTATAGTGGCCAGGGGAAAATGTGTTCTTTCCCTCACTTACTTTTTAAAGAGGGAATTTCTTAAAGCTTTTTTTTTTCATTAAGCTGGCAAACAATTTCTTCTTCCTTTGGAAGAAAGCTGAGTTTAGAGAAGCTGACTTTGCTTTAACATCTAACAACATATACCACTACCAACCTTTAATACAAATGAATTGTTTATCCATTTCCCACTGTCCTTTCATTTATAATACTTTATTCTCATATATGTATGTATGTATGTATATGTGTGTATGTGTGTGCATAAACACTTTTGGCAGATGATAATTCTAATCTGTCACATTAATTCTGGCCTGGCTGGGGAAAGGTTTGGGTCTTAATAGAGAGACTCAAGAAATATTCTTGTTTTAACCAAGGCATAAAGAATAAGCTCTGATTCCAACAGTAGTCATAAATACATTTGAAGCACATTAAAATCATGCCTCTAGGCAAGTGCAGGTTATAGAAATGGGAGACATTAAAGTGAATAACTTAATTTGATATACAGATACACACACATAAATATATATACATACCCATATGTGTATATACCCCCTATAGATCTACTGAAGATAATACCTCTAGTCAAAAGAAAACTAAGATTTGGAAGGAGGGGAACCTCTGTTAGCAATTAAACATTTCTAAAGGGAAATATGCATTTTTCTAAGTACTAAACATAGGATGACATTCCCCCATAGTTTTTGTTTGTTTGTTTGTTTTTGTTTTTTGTTTGTTTGTTTGCTTGTTGAGGCAATCATGGTTAAGTCCATCTATCATATATCTAGTAAGTCTGGAGCTGGATTTGAACTCTGGTACTCCTGATGTCAGAGTCAGTGCTCTATCTATTTTACCACCTAGATACCACATTTGCTACATGCAATATGTTACAAGATATTATACATAAAATGCAGATATAATTTTATATGCATTGTATGTGCAAAATATATACAAAAATAATATTAACTAATTTGCTGGCAAATATAAATTAGCACTGAAAAAGTAGGGGTTTTATTATTAAATTATTTTTATAAATGTCAGCTATTATTATTATTATCATTTTTCTGCTTTTGTCTTTCCATGTGTCCTATAAATTATTGGGATAAATTGTATTCAAAGTCAAGTAAGTTTTAAAAAATAAACTAGTCTGAAATTTTCAGAATTTGGTATTATCTTTTTACTAGTACTAGCATGTTATTTTTACTTAACTACTTAAAATCACAACTCCCTTCCCAAAATTCTAATAATGATGATGATGATAGCATTTTGTAGTGCTTTAAAATTTGTGTAATACCTTATAATTATTTTTTGTCATTTTATATTCACAACAACCTTGGAATGTCTGGAAATTCTCCTCTACATGGTATATAAGAAAGTACATCTTGGTATGGAAGATGGAGAGAATATGTACAACAAATTTATACCTTTTTTTAAAAAAAAATAGAATAAGAAAAAAGAAAAACAGAAAAGAAATACAAAACAAAATAAAACAAAAGAGAACATTGTCATGTGCCCAGCAGAACATCAGAGAAGATTCAAAATATATAACTACAAATTATCAGTTCAAGAAAGTATATGGGTGTGTGTGTTAGTAGAAAAGTTACATTGACAAATGACCATCTTTCCTTTATGTTTTATAACTTGTTCTTCTGTTGTTTGTTGCACGCCTTTTTTTCTTTATACTTTTCCCCCTTTCATCTTCCCCACTACCCCAAGTAAGTTATAATTAAGAAAGGATATATTTATATTTACATATGTACATATACACACACATACATACATACATATATACATACACACACACCTCCAAACATTCATCTTTTCAATCCATGCTGAGTCTTTGCTTTAATTCTGCTCTTTAATTTGTTGTGCTATTACTTAACCTCCATCCACTCATGGATCTCTCTCTTATCTTTTTCTTTCCCTTTTTGCTCACCCCTCCACACATACCTCCCCCTTTCCTTTCTTCCTTCCTTCCTTCCTTCCTTCATTCCTTCCTTCCTCTTTCTCTCTTTGTTTCTTTGTTTCTTTTTTTCTTTCTTTCTTTTTTGCTGAAGCATTTGGGGTTAAATGACTTGCCTAGGGTCACACAGTTAGGAAGTATTAAGTGTCTGAGGCCGGATTTGAATTGAGGTCTTCCTGACTTCAGGTTCAATGCTTTATGCACTGTGTCATCTAGCTTTCCCCCTTATTTCTTTATAGATTTTGGAGAGTGCTATACCCTTCATAGTATATATGTAGTATTGACTATTTAACCCTTTCTCTGTATGAATAAGTTTTCAGAACTATGAGCCCTTCTCCCCATGACCCATGTCTTTTCTTCCTCTGCCTCTTATTTATATAACATGTTTACTATTTTTACGTTAGCTCTGTCCCAATTTTATTTTATGGTACCTATTGTTGATGTCAATCCTAAACATATGGTATACATTTCCCATGTAAAAAAAATCATAAACAATTTGTTCATGTTGAGTTCCTTGAAAATGATCTTTGTTATTGGCTCATCTTAAATTTTCTATTAAGTTCGGGTTTGGTTGATAGAAAGTTCTGAAAATCTGCAAGTTTTTTGAAGGCCCATTTTTTCTCATTCAATATTATAGGTAATTTTGTTGGATATGATATTTTTGGCGGCAGGCATAATTCTTTTGATTGTCAGTAGATATGATTCCAGGACTTATGGTCTTTTATTTTGGCTGCTGATAAGTCCTGTACAATTCTAATTGTAGTTCCATCATATTTAAATTGCTTTTTTTTCTTGCTTCTTGCAAATTTTTCTCTTTGATCTGGAGGTTTTGAAATTTGGTAATAATATTCCTGTGTGTTTTTCATAAAGGATCTCTTTTAGTTGATGATCAGTGGATTTTTTTATGTCTACTTTCCCTTTATGTTCTATCACTCCAGGACATTTTTAAAATTATTTCTTGCATTATTGTATCAAGGGTACTTTTTTGGTCATAACTTTTAGGCAGTTCAATCATTCTTGTATTTTTTTCTTAATCTATTCTTCATATCTGTCATTTTTCTTATAAGGTGTTTCACATTCTGTTATATTTTCTCATTCTTTCTAATGCTTTTGTTATTTCTTGGTCTCTCATACCTTCACTGGCTTTCCCTTGACCAATTGTAATTTTCAAAAAGTTATCTTCATATATGTCTTAATAATATTGTCTTAATAATTGTCTTAAATATTATTGAATTCATATTTTTGAGTTTGAAAAATCTTAATTTTTAGAGTATGAGACCAGTCTTCCAATAGGGGTAAGATTATCTTATTAACATCACATTCTCAGAGGAGAAAGAAAACACCAATTTAGTAGTTGAAGGATAAAAATATACCATAAAGGACCAGTAGACCTGAGTCTTCTCAGTATTCTATGATATTGCTCTGAATAGTTCAAAGAGTATAGGTCCAAAGTAAATGGGGGGAGGGAGAGAAGAGGGAAGAGATGTTTGTTCATCAGTTCCATAAATGTCTAATGAATGATTCCTAGTCCTTATATTTTTCCATGTGTACACATAAATCTTATGTATTTTCTTTGGAGGAAGGAAATAAAATGCTGTTCCATACCTGATATCTGTATGACATATTGGTTAACATTGTGGAAGAGAAAACTTGTTATCCACATGTAAAGAAATCCTAGAAATAAACCATAATTAAACTTTGTGTGGTATCTCCGATTTTCTCAATTCCCAATTGCATTGGTGAAGCAAGCTTCCCAAAAGGCAAGTGACTAGTTCTCCCCTCAGTATTCTAAGAATAATCCTGAAGTGTTGATATTTTCAGCATTATTTTGCATTAACACCCATCTAGTGTGTTCTGTCCTGATTATTAGATAGACTTGCTTGGCTTTTAGAAAGAGAATAAGCAGGTATAACAAGAACAGTTACAGAAACAATCCCTTTAAACCACTACTAACCCCTATTACCCACAAGGTGTCTTGGAAGTGTGGGCTCAAATTTAAGGAGCAGATGTGACCAAAGGGAAAGTCACAGCTCTGTTTTATTGGAAATGGCTTTATCCCTTCATAGGATCCTCATGAAGTTTCCCTTAGGTATACTTTGATAGATATACACTGGCATTCAAAATCCTTTGCAAACTGGTCCCTTCCTGCCTTTCCAATATTCTTATATCTGACTATATCCCAAATATTCTGTGATCCTGTTAACACTGGTCTCCTTGCTTTTCCTTGAACAAGATATTCCAGAAAGTTTCTGGGATGATGTGTGGACATTTTCACTGCATGTTCCTAAAGCCTAGAACTCTCTCCCTCCTAATTTTTACCTCCTAGCTTCCTTGGCTCCCTTCATATCCCAGCTAAATTCCATCTTTAACACAGGTTTTGCAAAGGTGAATGTTGAAAACTCCCTTTGCATGTATTTGGAAAAATAAAATACTATTTTAAAATTCTATTTTAGGGGCAACTGGGGGTACAGAAAAATAAGAGTATTTGGTCTGGAATCAGGAGGTATTGAATTCATATCTGGTCTCAGACTTACTCAGACTGACTCTGAGCAAATTAACTTAAATCTGCATTTGCCTCAGTGACAAATGTAATAACAGTACCTATCTCACTGAGTTATTGTGAGGATTAAATGAAATAATATTTTTTAAAGTGCTGAGCATAATGAGTGACACATAGTAGGTATTTCATAAATGCTTTTTTCAGGAATATTTTTATTATAGCTTTTTATTTACAAGTTATATGCATGGGTAATTTTTCAGCATTGACAGTTGCAAAACCTTTTGTTCCAATTTTTCCCTCCATCCCCCCACCTCCTCCCCCCACCTCCTCCCCCAGATGGCAGGTAGATCAATATATGTTAAAGATGTTAAAGTATATGTTAAATGCAATACACACACACATACACACACACACACACACACACACACACACACATGTCCATTCAGTTATTTTGCTGCACAAAAAGAATCAGACTGAAATAGTGTACAATTAACCTGTGAAGGAAATCAAAAATGCAGGCAGACAAAAATAGAGGGATTGGGAATTCTATGTAGTGATTCATAGTCATCTCCCAGAGTTCTTTCCCTGCGTATAGCTGGTTCAGTTCATTACTGCTCTATTGGAACTGATTTGGTTCATCTCATTGCTGAGAATGGCCACGCCCATCAGAATTGATCATCATATAGTATTGTTGTTAAAGTATATAATGATTTTCTGGTCCTGCTCATTTCACTCAGCATCAGTTCATGTAAGTCTTTCCAGGCCTTTCTGAAATCATCCTGCTGGTCATTTCTTACAGAACAGTAATATTCCATAATATTCATATACCATTCTAAATGCTTTTTGATGGTCTGACTAATGGCAGAGTCCTGAAATGTTCTTTCCTCTACATGCTTATCCTGTCCTTAGCATGTATCTCAGGTCCTGAGGAAGATTCCAACACTAACTGTTCTGGAGACACTACTCTGCTACCAACCAATGGCTACTGAAATCATTGAAATCACTGATATATTTTATACACTGCATCCTGAGTGAGGGAATGAGATAAAAACTCTCTTTCCCCCAAATGATTCCTTCTTTGTAATTTAGCTGAAGCTACTGATTAGGCCCTGGGTGCAGGTTGGCAAAGAATGAAATATTGATGGAATTGCTTTCTGGGGCAGAGCACTGATAGGAATCAGTTTAGCCTCATGGTCCCAACCTCTGTGTGACCCACTCCAATCTCCATGTCCTGTCAGAAATGCCAGTCATGTTCCTGAAGTTAAATTTCTCCTATGAATCTGCCTATGACCCATGCCATCTTTGCTGAACCCCTGTAGGTCAGTCTACCATAGCACTCTGCCTTGTAGTATTTTTTCCTTTCTTCTCTTCCTCATGCTATGTTGTGTGTCTCCTCACCTCTCCCCCACTATATCTTATGCTCTCTTTCTCCTCCTTATAATTAACTGACTTTTTGAGTATGTTAAATCCCTTTTAGAATTTAGCCTGCAATCTAAGGGCATGCCCCAATTTCACAAGATATTTCCTTTCTCCTGGCTAGTTGAGAGTTCCACTAGGGAACTGGGCTTTTCCATCATTAATTATTAAAACCCCTTTCCTTGCTATGTGATTTCCCAATTCAATTTCATATTTACCATTCCTGGTATCTATTGTATCTCTTCATTCTGTCTATAATCTCTTCTTCTAAATAAACCTATCTTTTCCCAAAGAGAATAGCCATTGTGAATTCTTCACATAACTGAACCTCAACATTTGGTGCTCTCCTAAATCACATCATTAGATACCCGAGTCTACAAACCACAATATTTGCCATCTCGGCCACATCCCTACTTTATCAATAGATTGGTCTGTTTAACTTTCAACATCTCAGAGGTTCAGCTATATTATTTGGTCAGCCAATTCTCTATTTTTGGCTTGATTCAATTAAAGAAGTTCATACTTAATTAAGAAATTACAAGCTTGAATCATTTACATTTAAAGCTTTGCTATGACCTTACACTAAATGTAGTTGTTGTTCAGCTTTCAGTCATATATGAATCTTCATGACCCTTTAGGGGTTGTCTTGACAAAGATGCTGGAGTGATTTGTTATTTCCTTCTCTAGCTCATTTTACAGATGAGGAAACTGAGGAAAACAGGGTTAAATGACTTGCTACAATCACACAGATAGTGTCTGAGACTGGATTTGAACTCAGGTGTTCCTGATTTTTAAATCCAGTGCTCTATCAACTAGCTTCCCCCTTTAACTAATTAAATTTCTTTAATTGGGGTTGAAGTATGGAATCACTCTATCTCTTACCTCCATATATTTTTTAAATATTTCATTGTAGTTTTACTCCAGGAATCTAAATGAACCCAGAGTCCCAGGGGGCTAGTCAAGTCAACAAATATTTATTGAAGGTTTACTATGTGCTAGATACTAAGCTAAATGTTGGAAATACAAATATAGGGATAGGGGGAAAGAAAAACAATTCCTCTCCTCAAGAAGCTTACATTCTAATTGGGAAAGATAACCATAAAAGGAAGCTTAAAAATTGCTAGTTAGTGGCCTGGGATTATAGTGGAAAAATAAATTTGGGGACAGTCAATCAGTTAATAAATATTTATGAAGTGCCTAGAATGTGTCAAGTACTGTGTTAAGTGTTGAGGATATAAAAAAGCCAAAAAATGTATAAAAGATGTCCAGAGAGAAATACATGAATAACTGTAACTGATCAGGTTTCTTTCCTTAAAATGAAGGAGCTAGAAGGGGCAGATGATCTAAGTTGCTGTGGCATGTAAGGAACTGAGAGGATTTATCCAGTATAGCTGAGACCTTTTTTCTCATTTTCTACAAATCTCTAGAATACCAATGTACTACACCAATTGTCTAAATTTCTTTTTCTTTGATATTTCCAAACAAATTTCACCTACTAAAATATATTGTATATTTTGTCTTACCTATATCACATTCATTTCCATACAACTCTTAACAAATTGAACTCTCTTTTGTGACAAAATACAGTAATGCAGCAAAAGCTCCTGATAAAGAAACCTTTATCTGACATTGTACACAATATTCCATTAGTCTTCTACCTCTAGTCTTGAGGAGGAGGTATGTTTCATTATCTCTTCACTATGACAGTCACTGTTTTTTCATTACTTGACATTCCATTTCTTTTTAGTGACCTTTCTAGTTACATTGCTTAAGTGTCATTTGTATTATTCTTTTGTTTTACTTATTTTGCTCTGTGGAATTTCATACAAATCCAAATTTCACTATTCTATATATTGGCCATTTCTCAAAACACAATATTCCATTACATTCCTTTATCATAGTTGTTTATTTTTTGCCATTTCCTAAATAGATGAGCACTCACTTTATTTCAAAATTTTTGCTGCAAGAATGCAGTTATCAATATTTTGCTATATTTTGGATCATTCTATATTTGATTTTCTTGGTATAATAGGATAGTTGGGTGAAAGAGTGGAGTTTAGTCATTTTCTTGCATAATTCTAAAATCTTAACTCTATAACGCTGAACAGCTTTCCAGCTTCACCAACAGTGAACCAGTGTGCATGTCTTCCCACAATCAGATTTACTATTTTCTCTTAACATTTTTTCTTCCTCTTTAATGGTTTATTTCTTCTTCGAATCATACATACTTTTCATGATATCTTGTACATCACTTTAATCTCTTGGTTTGTTGATAATGCAATATAAATCTTTTTGCCCCTTTTCATTGTTCTTTACGTTTCCTAAATTTTTCATTCTTTCTAGGTCTATATCTTACAGCCATATGACATCAATAACAGCATGTTAGTGCTAAAGAGATGGGTTTCTGTAGCTGTAAGTAAATTACAATAATTGTGTAATTTCACAAACATAAGTATACAAAATCTTCCTTACATTCAATTCTTGGCCCAAATCTCCATTCTGTCCAAAACAAACATATAGATGGACTAAATTTACATCTTATTGATCTAGCTGCATGATAAAGTCTGGGTATATTGTATGTGTCTTTTATTCAATTTGTTCTTTCAACATGTTATTACAATAATCTCTTTTTCATTGCTATGCATTTTACTAACAAGACATTGTATTGTTTCAGGGCTTAGCACAATAAAGGGAATTCTTCTCTTGATTTCTATGCAGATTATTTTTCATAACAATGTCCAAAGAACCCATTCTTTGGTGAGAGGCAGCCCATGTTACAAGTCTGGTTTCTTACTTGGATATCTAAAATGAGGATAAAACACACCAGGAAAAGACTCTTACAGGAACATATATATATATATATATACCTTTTAATCCTTGATAACCTAGTTAAGGACTCTAATCAAGTATTTACCAAAGATTAAAAAAAAAAGCTTTAGGGGAGTTATCAAGCATCATGAATCCTTATAAAACATAGAACTGTTAACAGTTTTGTCTATGTTAGAGGGATGGACCAACTGATTACTATGGTCTGATTGTTTTTTTTCTTAGCTAATCTAGGAGGCCAGGTCCAAAATTCAAGAGAGGAAGGATTCTGTATCCGTTTGTAAATACTTTTGATTAGTAGAAATTGGAAGTAAGCCCTTCTAATTTCACCAAAATAAAATCCACAACCAAAATAGCTCTGAGGTATCAAAATGAGAATTTTAGAGTCTCAGGAACAAAACTGGAAATTTCTAACCAAAAACTGGTCATAGAGATAAAATCCTATTTATTAGACATTATTATTAGAATGTAGAAGACCTTGAATGTCAGACAAAAAAGTCTGAATTTTATAAATGATCAGGGAGGTATTGAAGGGTTTAGGAAAGTGAAGTGATAATGTCATTATCTAGGTTTAAATATTAGTCTATCAGCATTATGATAGATGAATTGGAATCAAGTAGAGCATAGAAACAGGACAATTTGTTAAGAGACTGTTATAGTTTAGGATCAAAATGAGAAATCTTATTAGGAAGGTGGTGCTGGGCATAAATAGGATGGCGTGAAGTTTATAGTTCTTGCAGTGGGTAGAATCCACATGACGGTAATTGATATCAGATATGAGATAGAAGGAATAGTCCCCAAAACTCCAAGTTTTCAAAAAATCAGAAATGGAATCAGTGGTAGTTTCCATGTTGACATAAGGACATTGGGTTAAACAATAGGGAGGAAAAACCTACTATATACTACATTTCCATGAAGATAAGGGTGTTTTTATCTAAATTTTCTATTTCTCTCAGGGCTTAGCAGTGTCCTACACATAGTGGATAGTTTGTAGATTTGCTGAATCAGTGAGTATTTGAAAAGAAAAATCATTTAGAGGAAAATGGTATTTAGATCTGCAATAGACCTTTAATATCATGTAGGCTAACCTTCTCATTTTACAAATGACAAAAAGATGTAGAGATGTTAAGTCGCATTAAAAACACACACACACACACACAGGAAAGAGTCAGTCTAAACAATTCAAATCCTTTGATTCCAAATCCATTGCTTTTTTCACTACAAGCCAACAATAAAAACACATAGTAAGTATTTACTATACGCCAGTCACTCTGCTAAGTGTTGGGAATGCAATAAAAGGCAAAAGAAATCCCTATCCTCAGGAACTCACTTGATAGAGCCAACAAGTAAACAACCATGTTACAAGAAAACATGTCTCTAAAAAAAATTTTCATAAGGATCCCAGTAGCTTCTCCGAACTAATAGAATCCCTTCCTAAGAGGGTTAGAGAAATGAAAATTTATATCTCTGATGGTAAGAGGATATATTATGGTCATAGAGTTATTCATTCATTCAAGAATTTCTATTGAATGTCTGCTTTGAATATTACCTATTAATGTTTCTGAGTGAATTTTAAGTAGAAATGCAAGCTTTAGTTACAATCCTAAATTTACTTTAAAGTTATAAATCCTACTATTGTTGAAATATATACACACAGCTATATTATTATGTATAAATATACATAATCATATAGGTACACATCTATGTATGTATACATATACATAAATATACATGTATGTTTATGTATAGTTGCCCTTTATTTTCAGAGAGGACCAATGATGTGGTGATGTTGACTTTCCAGGGAATTGGTTTTAAGTGAGAGAGTTGCACAAAGTTATTTTTAACTTCACTCTCTTTTAGAGTCATCAAAGTCTAATGGCAAGAAAAAAGTTCTAAGCACTCCCTAGCCCCTGCTTCAGTCACTCTCATGGCCATTGTAGCAAATTGTTCTCATCTACCTATTCTAGCAGGAAAAGTGTTCACATACTTGAGATAGATATATTCCTAACTTACTGTCAGGTTTGAGATCGGTCGTTATCTTCACCTGGTTTAGCCAAAACACATGCTATGGCTGCTTGGAACCACAGGTGAGAACTCGGTAAAAGGTAGACACCAAAGATATGAATAGAATTGAAAGATTGAAGATATTGAAAATTGAAATTGAAAGATATGAGTAGAATTGAAAACGGCTCAATAAGTCCTAATACTAGAAGTGCTAGTTCTCCCTGAATACTCCATACTATATATGCATAGGCATGTATACATACCTATATATGTATGCATATATGTATGTATACCCTATCCCAGACACTTAATAGATTGTGATCCCGGGCATGTCAGCTAACATATCTTTGTCTCAGTTTCATCATCTATGGACAATAAGGGGTTAAATTTGGCCTCTAAAATCCCTTCTATTGCCAAATCTGTGATCCTATAATCTTGTATAAAACAATATCTTCCTCATATTAAAGTATTTTTCATATTATATTTATAAATTCATCCATTCCTTAAAGAAAACTCATTTTGCTTCCTGATCTTGGGTATTTTTCAATACACACACATCTTATTTTGTGGGAAGAAGATGATGTTTGTAAAGAACCAGCCCAAAGACTCCTTAAGTTTTTGAAGTAGAGCAAGCTGACTTGAAGTTACAGATGCAAGGAAGGTGCTGTTTCTGATCAGATTAAAAAGATTTTTTATTCCCTTTCAAAAAGTATTCTTCTAGAATACTGTTTTCCAATCAAACAGATATATACCAAATGTGAAATTCATATTGCAAGGGCTGAGTCATTTGTTTCTTATTTCTTGATACAAGCAATGCCTATATATGGATTCCCATAGAGAATCATGTCACCAAGTTCTCTATATAATTATTATTTTCTTAAATAACAAAGAAGACTCAATTTATATTTCAGATTAAAAATAAGATTTCCTAAGGGGTTCCATACGAATACTGTTACCAACTAAATTAGCATCATATTGGTTCACAGTCTTCCATATAGTGTTCTCAATTTTCCAGTTTATAAAAAGATTTCCTTTCATTACTTCCATTGACTAAAAATAAGTAACTATAATGTAAACATTAAATATTATGATAATGCATTGCATCTGAAAAAATGTTATATGTACTCAATTTATATTTTATGCTATAATTTCTAATTATGCTATAATTTTGGATGTATAATAAATTATATCTAGAGATTTTCTATAAAGAAGTTAATCAAAATTATAGAAATTTAATGTGTTGGTTGCCAGATCTTTGCTTATCATGTTTCCATTGATCTGTACATCTTTTCACCAGAATAATTTGTTTGAGGTTGGCATCAGGGAAGAATTAGAGTTTGTCACTTGGAAATCATATAGTATACATTAGTAGATATAGTAATAGCAAGATAGAAGACTAGACATTTCTTTAATTTTCTGGACTTTTCAAACCTAAAATAGGAATTATGCACAAGAGATAGTTTCAGCTGTATCCAGGGACTAAGGGTACAAACAATCCAAACAAGATAAAAACCCAAGTTTTCTGCTTTTAAAGAAGAAAAAAAAATCCCTAATTCCTAACATGTTCACTTTCCCCCATGACCCATTATATCCCTGACCAGAAGATTGAGTTAATAAAACCATGTACTTAGAATTCAATTCTACATTCTGATTTTTCTCCTCAATCTCTTCCTTCTCTTAGCATCATGGAGATACAAACAACAGATATTTCTTTGAGCTGAGATAGCAGCATGGCAAGAATTTGTTCAATAGTAGAGTCTGGCAAGAGAATGGAAGAATAGAGATAATAGGATTGGTTTGAGGGTGGGACAGGAGACATGAGGCTATGTGACATTACATCAGACCAAGGGAAAGAGTCCAGAATTCAGTTGTAGTTAGTTCTTTTTCCATGGAAGTCAGTTATAGCAGAGACTGATGCTGATGAACCATGAGTTGCCTAACATGGAAGAAAAATAAGACCCCTTGAAATTCAGCCCCCCAGGGAAACTGCCATTAAAGGGAAGGAGTCAGAAAATAAGCAAGAGGAGAAAAAAATAACTTTGAAATAACAAAAAATGTTAAAAGGAAGAAAATGCATTTAAAGACACTGAACTTAAGCAGATAAACCTTTAGGGAAAACAATAGCAGAAAGCTATATGACTTTAAAATAAGGTAAAAGTATTCAAGTATCTACAATCACAAAACAGCTAAAATGAATCAATATCCGATGAGTCAGATGACTCTATGGATCCACAAGAGAATATGGAACAACAGCAAGACTTTCCAGAATGATTAAAAGAGAAATAAGAATTGTGAAAGCAGCATATTTGGTTGAATGGGAAAAATAATTAGCAAAATTAGAACACAATAGCAAGTCTCACCAAAGAAACAAAAAACAAATGACTTGGAATGCAAATACACAGAAATGGAAGACAATTTAGAAGAAAACAAACAAAAAACAAAAAAAATTAAAAGAAAACATGATCTCCATATATACTAAATATATTGGATGCAATGACAATCATTAAAGGGCTTCCAGAAGAAGACCAAAAGGAAAAAAATAAAGACATCTGAGCTCTATTGCAGAAAAATAATATAAGAAAAGTATCCAGAA
The DNA here is from genome assembly GCF_902635505.1 of Sarcophilus harrisii. Lineage (NCBI taxonomy): Eukaryota > Metazoa > Chordata > Mammalia > Dasyuromorphia > Dasyuridae > Sarcophilus > Sarcophilus harrisii. Next base: position 397,278,979 of record NC_045426.1, read on the forward strand.
CTTCTGAACACAGAAAACCAAATGTCCATCAAAAGAATACATAGCTATTCCCTAAAAGGGCAAAAAAAAAAAAAGAAAAAAAGAAAAAAGAAAAAAGAAAAAGAAAAGAAAACCCAATCTTATGGACTCCAAAACATACTGTAGTTAAATGCAAAAATTACATTGACAAATAACAAATTCTGCAAATGACTAGGAGAAAGACCTTCAAATAGTAAGGAAAGGAAATTCAAATGGCATAATATTACTCTGCATTCACCATATAACTCAGGAGGGGATGAAATAATTATTCTAAAGAATTTTCTATCTTCCATGGTTGGAGCCAAGATGACAGAGTGAAACCAACTCAAGATTTCCCAGTTTCCCTTGAAATCCATATGAAACCAGGATTCTGAACAGAGTCTGACATAATGAAATCATTCTTTAGTTCAAGATAGATTAGAAAAACTTCAAGAAAGGTTAGTCTCACTGGGGTGAAAAGTGTGTTCAGCCCAGCTAAGACAGAGTCTGGGAAAGTCACTGAGAGGGTCTTAATCTCAGCAAATCAGCAACTGAGACCCTCAGTTCTAGCTCAATATTGGGGAAGATCAGTGGGGCAGCCTTCAATCCCATCTCAGAAAGCAAACTCTGGGAAATCAGGCTGTTTCCTAGAAAGAGCAGATAAAGCTACCCCCTGAAAACACAAGCGACTCCTGCGCTCAAAATGAAGGCTCAGAACTGTAGAGGAATCTTGGGACAATATTCCCTTAACCCCAGGAAGAAAGCTCAACCATAAAAGTAAAAAAAAAAAAAAAAAAAAAAGCAAATACAAAAAGAAAAGAAAAGAAAATGAGCAAGAAACAGAAAAGAACCTTGATCATGGAAAACTATTATGGTGACAGTTAAGACCAAAACACCAATTCATACTAATCCACAGGAAAAATCTCAGAGTAATATGAATTAATCTCAGTCTCAAAGAGGTTTCTTAGAAGAACTCATAAAAAACTTTAAAAGGCAAATAAGAAAAGTGGAAGAAAGAATGAGAAACAAAATGAAAGGTATGCAAGAGAGAGCTTGGAAAAGGAAGGCAATTCCTTTAAAAATACAACTGGCCAATGCAAAAAGAATCCATTGAAGAAAACAACACCTTCAGCAGTAGAATTAACCAATTGGAAAAAGAGATACAAAAGCTAGCTGAAGAAAATCACACATTAAAATCTAAAATGGGGCAAATGGAAGCGAATGACTATGAGGCATGAAGAATCAAACAAACCAAAAAGAATGAAATAATGGAAGAAAATGTGAAATATCTTATTAGAAAAATAGCCAACCTGGAAAATAGATCCAGAAGAAACAATTTAAAAATTATTGGTCTATACTGAAGGCCAGGTCGAAAAAAAGAGCCTGGGTAGCATTCTTCAAGAAATCATCAAGGAAGACTGCCTCAATATTCTAGAAGTACAGGAGGAAAACACTTATTGAAATAATCAATTGATCACCTTTGGAAAGAGATCCAATAAGGATATCCCCAAGAACACTGTTGCAAAACTCTATTATTACAACCTCAAGGAAAAAAATACTGTTCGTTTCCAGATAAAAACAATTCAAATATCAAGGAGCAACAGTCAGGATCAACCAGGATATGGCAGCTTCTACAATAAAAGATCAGAGGTCCTGAGATACCATTCTAGAAGGTAAAGGATACAACCAAGAATTAACTACCCAGCAAAACTCAATAGCATCTTTTAGGGGAGGCGATAGTATTTAATGGAATAATAGCCTTTCAATCATTTCTTTTAAAAAAAAAATAGAACTAATAATAAAATTTAATCTTCAAACACAAGACTCAAGAGAAGCATTAGAAAGGTAACAAGAAGAAATATATATATTATTTAAAACTTAAACTGTTTACATTCCTAGATGGGAAAACCGATATCTGTAAGTCTTGAAAACTGTCTTTGTCACTGAGGCAGTCAGAGAGGGGCATCATATGGATAGAGGATATAGTTGTAAATGGACACTGATGTGACGATATCCAAAAAAAGACATTAAGGGATGGAAAACAATAGTCTTCAAAACCATTTGGTACTGGCTAAGACACAGAGTCAGTGGATCAGTAGAATAGATTAGATACACATGACACAATAATAAATGCCTATAGTAATGTAGCATTTGATAACCCCCCAACTCCAGCTTCTGGAATAAGAATTCACTATTTGACAAAAATTGCTGGGAAAACTGGAAAATAACATATCAAAAAATAGGCATAGACCTACATCTCACATCCCACACTAAAATAAGATCAATGGGTACATAGTTTGCGCATGAAAGATGCTACCATAAACAACTTAGGAGAGCCAAGATAATTTACTTATCAAATTTTTGGAAAAGGGAGGGATTTATGACCAAAAAAAAAAAAAAAAACCAAGAGGATATTATGAAAGGCAAAATGGATAACTTTAAAAATTTTTGGCACAAACAAAACCAACAGAAACAAAAAAGGGAAGTACAAAACTGAGAAAAAAAATCTTTACAGCCAATGTTTCTAATATGAGTCTCATTTCTAAAATATATGAAGATCTGTTTCAAATTTATTAAGAATACAAGTCACTCACCAACTGATAAATGGTCAAAGTATATGAACAGAATTTTCAGATGATGAAATTAAAGCCATCTATACTTATACAAAAATGCTCTAAATCACTATTGATTAGAGAAGGGCAAATGAAAACAACCAAGATACCACCTCACATCTCTCAGATTGACTAAAAGAACAGGAGAAGATAACAACAAATGCTACAGGTGATGTGGTGAAACTGGGACACTAATGCATTGCTGGTAGAATTATGAAATAATCCAAAAGTTCTGGAGAACAATCTGGAACTATGCCCAGAGGGTTATAAAACTGTGCATACCTTTTGACCCAGCAGTGCCACTACTGGGTCTGTATCCCAAGGAAATCTTAAAGGAGGGAAGGGATCTACCTATGCAAAAATGTTTGCGGCAGCCCTTTTTGTGGCAACAAAGAATTGGAAAATAAGTAGATTCCCATCAATTGGAGAATGGCTGAATAAAATGGGGTATATGAAGGTAATAGAATATTGTTGATTCATAAAAAATTGATGAACAAGCTGAGTTTAGAAAGGTTTGAAAAAATTTACATGAACTGATGCTGAGCAAAACAAACAGAACAGGAATACATTGTACACAATAACAGCAAAAATGCGGGATGATCAACCATGAAAGGCTTGGTTCTTCTCAGTGGTTCAGTAATACAAAGCAATTCCAATAGACTTTGTATAGAAAATGATCTGCATCCAGAAAAATAACTATGAAGATTGAATGTAGATCTACACATGCTATGTTTATTTCTGTTTTCTGTTTTGTTTTTCTTTCCGATGGCTTTTCCCTTTTGCTTTGATTTTTCTCTCCCAACATGATTCGTAAAGCAATGTGTTTTAAAAAAAATAAATTAATTTAAAAAAATAAATAATGTTCTAAAGAGTAAAGAGCCTCAAGATGCTGTCCAAAGTAACCTACCCTGAAAACTAGAGCTAACAATATTTTAATGGATGTTTTATAAGCGGTTTTCAAAACATTCCTAGAAAAAAATGAGACTAGAAGAAATTGTTTGTTTCTTAAAAACTCCAAACAACAGAAATACAAGAAGGGCAAACAAAAATAAAATAGCAGAGAAACCATTAACTAATTTCTAAAGGAACATGAGAAAGGTAGAACAAGTCAAATGTAAGTGATGGTGGAGAAACAGATTTGACATATGGAGATCACAACACCTTATCTACAAGTGAATCCTTTCTATTTTTATTTTTTGTTGGGTTAAATTTTAAAATGGAAAGGCTCATAAAAGGGAAAGGAGAAGAAGAAATGTGAGTTACTCTAATCAAATCAAAGGATACCAATGAAGGTAAAATAATTCCTGTAATCACTCAAGAAAAAGAGAGCCTTCAAAGAAATGGGCAAGAAGGCCAAGGAAGGGATTGAAAAATGGGAGGGAAAACCATGTCTCAGTAATGGAACACTAATGAATGTTTCTAAAGGAGAAAAGAAATATTTTTTAAAAGTATAAGGGAACCTTACAATAGGTAGGATCTGTAAGAATTTGGTGCTTAGTGAGACTGTCTTTTCCAGTTCAGGAGAAAGAGAGTCAAAATTCCTAAGGAGCAACTGATACTAAAAAAAGTGAGAAGGCTTGAACCAAGGAAGGAGATTTCAAGACAAATAAGAGGTTAAAAAATGTCCAAAGAGAGGGAACAGGTCAATAATGAACTGCACAATCAGAGACAAAGGAAAATTCTTACCCTGAGGTAGGATGAACTGTGCTTTGCTCAACCCCATAATTATCTTGGTTTGGGAGGCATATGTCATTCTTAGCAATGCTGTGCCTTGTTGACTTTCTGTGGCTAAGGCAACAGCCACTCTAACTGATACAGTCAACCCTGTGTTCTTTTGCTATAATTACCTTCTCCCAGATTCTGTCCTTTTTTTTTTTTTTTTTTTGGTCCTACTCCTTGTTGGAGAATGGGCCATGACACTCCAAGGACAACCCTTCCTGATGTAGACACCCAAGGTAAAATTGTTCTCAGGAATGCCTTGAACACTACTACCACCATTGGATTTCCCTAGGGTCAATTTCTATTGTGGGAGCAATCTGCCACAACATTTTTGCACATGTGGGCCCTTTTCCCTTTTTTATGATCTCTTTTGGATACAAATCCAGTAGAGTAGTTATACAAAAGGGTAGTAGTCAGTGTGAAACAAAGGTGGAACCTCAAGTGGCCTTAAGATTTCTACCTTGATTGACTTACAATTCCTCAATGAGCTAGTACTGTATTACTTTCTCCAGAAAGATTTAATCTTCCCTTGACCTATAAAATCACCAGATGCAATTAGAGGTAGTACAGGGCCTATCCTGAAGTCAGGCATATTCATCTCTTGAAGTTTAAATCTGGCCTCAGACACTTACTCTCTTTGTGATCCTGGGAAAGTCACTTAACATTGTTTGCTTCTGTTACCTCATCTATAAAATCAGTTGGAGAAGTAAATGGCAAATCACTTCAGTTTTCTTTGCCAAGAAAAACTCAAATGATGTCACAAAGAGTCAGACACAACTGGAATATGACTAGACAACACCATTCAATATCCTGAATTCCAACTAGAGCAAATTGCTCCTAATCCATCGTGGCTCTGGAGGGTAGAGTTTTTATTGTTATCATCTGTTCTATTTTATTTTGTCTCCTTTTGTTCATGGGCTGATGAGCCTATTCTACTGAAACTTCAGATCAACATAAGCCCTTCCTGATATTTAGAAATATCCTGGAAAGAATTGTCTTGAGAAGTAGTGACCTTCTTGATATGATCAAGCAGATGATAAATAAGGGAATTATTATTTTGGCAAAGGATTTTTCAATTCACTTCTACAGTATTATAAATGAATACATTTTGTGGTATAGGAGAAAGAACCAAAGACTGGAAATCAAGACATGTGTTTTAGTTCCATAATTGCCACTAATTCATTGATTAGTCTATGCTCACTCACCTTTCTGGGGCTTCTTTTGCCCCTCTGTTAACAAAGGAGTTGGACTAGATGATGTTTAAAGTTCCTTGCAACTCTCATTTCTGTGATGAGTATTGAAAGATTGGCAAAAATTGAACAAAAATATAATAGTTTACTTTTTTTTCTTCTCTTGTTGCTTAATGCCTCCCACTACCCTAACTCATTTCCTAGGATAGTATAATCGGGATTATTGGAAGGATAGTGTTATAGTTCAGTCATATCTGACTCTTCATGAACCCATGGACCTTAGCAGATCAGGTCCTTCTGTCCTCTGCTATCACTCAAAGTCTTCGAAAGTTCATATTTATTGTTTCCATGATATTATCTAGCCATCTCATTCTCTGCAGCCCTTTTTTCCTTTTACCTTCTATTGTTCCCAACATGAGTTCCTTTCTAATAAATTTCACCCTATCATTAGGTGCCAAAGTATGTAAGCTTCAGGTTCAATATTTGACGTTCCAATGGATAATCTGAATTAATTTCTTTATGTATCTATTGATTTGAATTCATTGTTGTACAAGGGACCCTTAAAAATCTTTTCCAGCCCCACAATTTAAAAGCATTCATTCTTCACCACCTTAGCTTTCTTTATAGTCCAACTTTCATAGTCATACATTGATACTGGAAAAACCATAGCTTTGATTATATAGATCTTTGTTGGCAAGCTAAAATCTCTGTTTTTAAGTGTGTTGTTTAGATTTGTCATCACTTTCCTTCTAAGAAGTTTTTTAATTTTGTGACTACAGTCACAGTCTACATTGACTTTTTTGTTTGTTTGTTTTTGTTTTGTTTTGTTTGGCTAAGGCAATTGGGATTAAGTGACTTGCCCAGGGTTGCAGTTAGGAAGTGTTAAGTGTCTGAGGTCAAATTTGAACTCAGGTCCTCCTAACTTCAGAGCTGGTGCTTTATCCACTGCGCCACCTAGCTGCCCCTATATTGACTTTTAAGCTTAAGAATATAAAAGCTTCCATTTCTTGTCCCTCTATTTGTCAGGAAGTAGGGCCAGTTGCCAGGATCTTAGTTTTGTTTTGTTTTGTTTTGTTTTTATGTTAAGCTTTAAGCCAGCTTTTGCATTCTCTTCTACACTCATCAAGAGGTTTCTTAATTTTTCTTCATTTCCTGCCATAAGAGTGATAGCGTTTGCATATCTGAGATAGTTGATATTTCTCCTGGCAAGCTTAATTGCAGCTTTTGATTCATCCAGCTTGGCATTTTGCATGATGTACTCTGCACATAAGTTAAATAAATAAGTTGACAATATGGAGTCTTGTCATACTCCTTTTCCAATCTTAAACCAATCAGTCATTACATGTTCAGTTCTGACTGGTGTTTCCTGACCTATATACAGGTTTCTCAGGAATAAAAGTAAGATGATCTAATTCTCTCATTTCTTTGAGGACTTACCACATTTTATCGTGAGCCACAAAGTCAAAGGCTATGTAGTTAGGGAAACAAAAATACATGTTTTTTTTTTGGAACTCCCTTTCTCTGCCTAATGAAACTTTCCAAATAGCTAAGGAAAGAAAGAAAACAAAAGGAAAAAGGAAAAGATTTATCCAACTGAGTGCAGAACTCTAGAAATGTAGCAAGGATAGTGGTATTATCAGTAAAAATGAGAAAATCTTCAGGAGAAATAAATTTGAGGAAAATGTTGAGTTCTCTTTTGAAAAGGCAGCATGGAATTGTAAACAGACAACTCATTTTAGAGCAAGGAAAATTTGAGTTCAAAACTAGCCTCTGTCACACACTGATTCTGATTCTATTAAGTCAAGATTTATCAAGCATTTCTCAAGGACAATAAGTTACAAAGATTGTGCCAGCTTGCACTGGCAGAGTCTCCTCATCTGGGAATACCGGATAGCAAAGAAATATTAAACTCAATCTCTGTCCTCTGATCCTATACTGAGTTTGAAAGATCTATGCAATATCTAGGTGAAGATGTACTTTAGACAGTTAGCAATTTTAGACTAGACTTGGGAGAAAGATTAGTGCAGGATGTAGTATCTGCTATGCCTAAAAGGAATAATTGTATTATTAGCAAAGGGATGTTACAGATAAATTAGCATTTTTGTTGTTCCGACATTTTTTTGTGTCAGATTCTTTGTGACTCCTTTTGGGGTTTTGTTGACAAAATTACTGGAGTAGTTTGCAATTTTCTTTTCAAGTTCATTTTACAAATGAGGAAATTGAGGCAAATAAGTTTATGTAAGACCAGATTGGAACTCTCTCCCCTATGAAGAAATGAAAAGAATACACTGAAAAATGAAGATGATGAAAAAAATATTTTACAAAGAAAAAAAAGAAAAATTACATTTATTTTATATAGTTATATTATTTCTTTCTTAGAATATGAAATTGCTTTCATAGATACTGAGCAATTAGCACCTTTCTCTGGGTCAGTCATCTCTACTCAGTTTTATGGTAATCTTTTGTTCAGCATGTATGCCTTCCTTGGCACAATACCATGAGACTCTGAGTATTCAATAAACATCACTTGATGATGAGCAAGCCTATAATTTTCAGATGCTTCTTTCTCTCTCCTGATGATTCCTAAGCTCCTATTAAGGACAAAGAAACTAAGATGTTAGTGGGAGAGGAGTCTTCCCAGAAAGGAGTGGCTGGAAGGGGTAAAGGTTGAGTGTCTAGAGAAATAAAGGTGAAGGAAAACTGTTTTTTTGGCTTTTTGTAGAAGTTAAGGGAATTATCAAACTATGGTAATTTTTTTATAGACTATGAACACATTTGTTTCATTTTATAATGAGTTGTTCAACTTCTATTACTCTTAAAATTGTCACTTTTTAATAAGTAAATGTTACTCAAAATGACCTATAAAAGTATTTTCCCTTTTCTAATAAGGGGCCTGTTAAACAAGAAAATTGAAAGTTTATCTGAATAAAGATTAGCTATAAATTTTAAATGAATAGAAAAGTCAAAGGATAGATAGATAGATATACATAATTATACACACACACACATAGCGGATGGGGAGTTGGGGATGGGAAAGGCACAATTAGGGATTAGATAACAATTTCTCTGAAAAAGATCTGGTGTTTTACTGGACTGCAAGCCCAATATTAAAACCCTCAAAGCTAACTCTATCTTAGAGTACGGTAAAAGGGATGGAGCTAGAGTTTGGAAAATATACTCTATACTTTGCCATTCAGTACTTTGTGTAAGTCTGGGTGGAAATAAATGAGTGAGAGTCAGACATACAGATATATAGAGAGAGAAAGAGAGAGGAGGACAAGCAGAGGGGGAGGAAGAGAAGAAGGAGAGAGAGGAAGAAGAAGAGGAGGAGGAAAAAAAGGAGAAGAAATAAGCTGAAAGAAAGTAATGAAGGAAGAAGGGAGGAAGAGAGACAGAGACAGAGAGAGGCGAAGCGAGAGAGAGGGAGAGAGACAGAGAGAGAGAGAGAGAGAGAGAGAGAGAGAGAGAGAGAGAGAGAGAGAGAGAGAGAGAGAGAGAATGTTTGATATGCCTTCCCTGGGCTTAGAGTAAAGAAGACACAGGTTCAAGTACAGCCTCAGAAAATAATTAGCTCTGTGACCCTGAGTAAGCTGCTTGATCTATCCTTGCATCAGGTTCTTCAATTGTAAAATGGAGATTAAAACAGCATCTACCTCGCTGAGCTGTTGTAAGGAACAAATGAGATAAGATTTTTAAAGTGTGTAACAATGCTTGGTACATAGTGGGTACAATATAAATGCTTATTCCCTTCCCCCTATACTTTATTCCCCTTTACCATAGAAGCACAGATCTGGGTTGGAAGCAACCTTAGAGTCTGTCTAGTCTAAGTTTCTTATTTTATAAATGAGAAAACAGACTGGGGAGGTTTTATGATTTGTCCAAGATCACAAAATGGCTAATCCAAATTCGGATTTGTATCTGTGCTCTCTGATTCCAGAGTCATAGTTGCTCACATTGTATCTCAAGCTACTTCCTTAGAACCCATTTGTGAATCTAAATTCTAAATTAGACTCTGCTGAAAAGTTGCCATTGAGTCTTGGATTGTATATCTACCAATCAATCAATCAACAAGCATTTATTTATTAAACACCTGGTAAGTACCAGACATTATGCTAGGTACTGGAGTTACAAAGACAAAAATGAAGCAGACACTATTCAGAAAGCCTTCATTTTATTGGGGCAGACAAAATGCAATCAGATATGCAAAATATGTACATAATCAGATAATGCCTAATTAAAGAAATAATATTTGAACTGTGTTTTGAAGGGGGTAGGGGGAGGGAGGAAATGGATTCTAGGGATTCTAGAGGTGGATGAAGAGGGAGTACATTACTGCAGGCAATAAAGAATCTTTCCCAGAAGGATCCTATATAAGAATCTAATTCTATATTTTGGAAAATGTGCCTAAGAAAAATGTTTTGTGAACTTTGTAAAAATGGAGTACATAGAACTAATATCAACCCTGTCTTAACTAAACTTGTTTATGTGCTAGCACAAGTTAATCTATTGTTGTTGAAATCTGTTATATTGTGACTTTTTTTGTGCAGACTCAGAACAATAATATCTTGAAGCTCTTCATGCTAGATGAATCTTGTACAAAAACAAAAAGATGTCTAACAGGATAAAATGATTTTCTGAATCTAATAAGATTAAATGTAATAGATATAATTATAAAGTCCTATATTTCAGGTTTTACATGTTTTATATGGAAAGACACAACCAGATAACAATTTCTGTAGATTATGCACTCAATATGAATCAAAACTATAATATGGAAAGCCCAAAAATTAATTCCATGCTAGAGTGCATTGAAAAGAATAGGGCCAGAATGAGGAAGGAGGCACTTTTGTACTTTTCTATCCAGTCCTGGGTATAATCTGGAAGTTTAGGAAATTCATTGACCAGCAAGGCTTGTTTATACTGAACTTTTCATCAAACTATTTATTGAAGAAAAAAGAGGAAATGAACAAAAATAAAAAATATTGAATATATGAATAATTCTTAGAAATTTTTAACCAACAAAAAAATAGTTGTCAGTTCAGAAATAAGAATAAGAGTTCAGAAACCACTCCTACTTCCCAAAAAAGCTTTGATCACTCAACAGCCAAAAGAACTAAGGAAAAGAAATATTGAATCTACAAGATAAGAAGATGGAAACAATGTACAGAGTAAAAACCTCATTGCAATAGTGTTGGAGAAATATATACTTAGTGTTTTCCTTCCTCTCCACAACACTCTTGGTATAATCAGTGCAAGCAATCTCTATTGCTCTATTGCTATTCATAATCTAACCCACCAAGGCAGTGACTTGGCATCAATCCTTCAAAAGACTTTATTAGGTGGCAGACATTGATTTTGCCAAGTCATTTAAAGAAAAGGAGATAAATTGTGACTGAGGGATGGAAAACATGCAGCAAACTATTGTAGTAGAACTGACTAGAGGGAAAGAGCTTCCATTAATCAGGGGAAAAGAAAATCCAGTTGAAGCCAGTTCTTTTCTCTCAGAATGTATTCTTTGTGGGCTATGGGGCAGGACTATGTAGCCTCATCCACCAACAATGAGGATGGAAGAACTGAAAACTAATAATGTAGGAAAGAAAGGAAAAGGAAAAAAGCAACTCTCATAAAGAGAGAAGAAATAAATTAATAAAAACTCAATTAGCATCTAGAAGATGAAGAATATTTTATTATTAAGGAAAATGAACTACATAAATAACTTAAGAATCATAGGCCTCCCAGAAGAAAACAACAATTAATAATAATAATAAACATCTGAATATTTCATTGTGAGAAATAATACAAGAAAAAATTTCAAAACTCTTGAATATAACTAAGCAATGATTGATTAAATCTACCTTTCTTTACAGAGGTGGGGTATGGGTATGATTAAAATTCCAAGGCATCTACTAGTTAAATTTTACAGTTTTAATAACAAATACATTTTGTAAAGATCTAGAAAAAAATCTTCATATATAAGGGATTGTGAATTCAAATAATTCAGGATTTCTCTATAACTACACATACACACAAATAAACACGTGTGTGAGCACGCACACACACACACACAGACACACACACACACAGAAGTAGATACTTGGATATACCCCAAAACATTGCATTTTAAAGTCTACTTCAAAATAACATATTCTACAAAGTTAAATAGCCATTAATTTAAACATGTGAACCATTAGATAAATGGAAGTCAATAACCCAGTGTTTAATTAATTGGTTCATGAACATAAACTACTCCCTATTTAGTAAGAATTTCTGGGAAAACTAGAAAATATTTTGCCAGAAATTAATTTTAGATCAACATCTTAGAACATATACCACAATAAGTTCAAGGTGGATATTAAAAAGATCAAACCATTAAAAAATTAAACCAACAAAAGATCAGGCACCATTTATAATCAAACTAAGACTAGAAGGGATAGCAAAAAATAAAATAATTTCAATTACATAAAATTGAAAAGGTTTTGGACAAACAAATCAATCCAGTCAGGATGAAAGGGGAAACTTCCAAATGCAGGAAATGAGGGTAGAGGTTAGAGGGGAGTCTTTGCATCTAGTATCTAGGACACATTAGGGATTAACACATATATTTAAGATGAGGAGCAACTTCAATGGATTTGTAATCACCAAGTAATTTTCAAAGGAAAAACTGCAAACCATTGATAAATATTTCTATAGTTGTTTTAAAACAATGACAAAAGAAATTTAATTAAAACAGCATTGAGAATTGGTTCAATTCCCACACACAGCAAAATTACAAAAGACAGGTAATAGTCAATATTGGAGGGATTGTAGCAAGACTGACATAATATTATACTGTTGGTAAGGCTATGAATTGATTAAAAAATTCTGGGAAGTAATTTTGAATTTGCTTTTCAAAAAAAGCCTAACATAAAACCCATTCATACTTAGAGATCTCACTACTGCACATATGCTTCAAGGAGGTAAACAACAGAAACAAATGTCCCATGTATACCAAAACAGTTATAGCAGCACTTTTTATGGCAGCAAAGGACCAGAAACCAGAGGCCCATCAACTGTGAAATGACTAAACAAATCATAGTATATGAATATAACTGTGCTATAAGAAATAAATATGAAGTTTTCAATAAAACATGGGAAGATTTATAGCAACTGATACAAAGTGATGTAACTTAACCATGAAAAAAATATTCCCAATGATTACAACAATGTTAGCACAAAGAACAACAGCAATTGCTGTGTAATTATAACGACTGACTTTAGCCCCAAAGAAGAGCTGAGGAAATTAGCCCCTTTTCTTTATTGCAGAGATAGGAGTCTACAGACTTGAAGAGGTGAAGTACATGCCTCCTCAGGCACAGTTAATATGCTTTTTAGTTTTACTAAACTTTTCCCCTCCTCTTTATTTTGAAATCTTTTTAGCAGGGTTGGTCACGAGGTAAAAAACACAGGAGGGATCTCTGAAAATTAATGTGATGTAAAATCAAAAAACATCAATAAAAGTAATATTTTTAAAAAAGAAATTAACAGCACATACTGCCATATTTTCTTAAATATGCCTAATTTTCTTAAGTATATGCTTGGATACCTGCTTAGAAAGGTATGTTTTTTCCTTACTTTTCCCCTTCGTTTTCTGACTTGATTAACATCACATGAGTATAGGAATAGCAGAGGCAGATGAACAAATGCTTTGTATCTATTAACATAATATTCTGCACTGAGAGGTATTTTGAAAACTAAGAGAGTGAACTACTTTGAAGAAAACCACACCTGAAAAGTAAAAGGGACTTCAAGTTAAGTTTGAGAGTTAGGCTGACCAAAACATAAAGAGAGACCTTGATTTATGTTTAGAAATGAAAAGAGATATTTGTGAGGTATTCCACACTAAACTCAGTGTGTAATACATAGTAGATGTTTCATAAATGCTTGTTCCTTTTCCCTTTTAATATCTGACATTTTGACTACCTGGATGTCTGAGACACTAGAGAGATTTGGAGAGGCATGCTATAGGAGAAGGAAAGGGATTAAAAAGAGATTCCCCAAGAGAAGGAAAAAGACTATTCCAAAAGGAAAGCCAAGACGTCTTCCCGCCCCAAATCCTGTAATGATAACTTTACCAGAATGGACATTGGTGATGCAACCCCTCCTATCTTTTCCCCATTGGCTTTGAAAGTAGGGAATTAGAGAGATTATTTGAGTATGCATTGGGAATACCTACAAGAAAACTAGTACTTAGGAAGTGGAGATTTTGTAATTATTTTCCAGAATGAGGAAGTAGTCAAGAGTTTTTTTTTTTGTTTGTTTAATTAAAGCTTTTTATTTTCAAAACATATGCATGAATAATTTTTCAATATTTCAAAACCTTGTGTTACAAATCTCCCCCTTATTCACCCCCACCCCTAAATGGCAAGTAATCCAATATATGGTAAACATAGTAAAAAATATTTTAAATCCAATATATGTATACATATTTATACAATTATTTGGCTGCACAAGAAAAATCAGATCAAAAAGGGAAAAAATTGAGAAAGAAACAAAAAGCAAGCAAACAACAACAAAAAGAGTTAAAATGCTATGTAGTGATACACAATCAATTCCTACAAACCTCTCTCTGGGTGTAAATGGCTCTTTTCATCACAAGTCTATTAAAATTGGCCTGAATCGTCTCACTGTTAAAAAAAAAAAAGCCATATTCGTTAGAATTGATCATCATATAATCTTGCTGTTGCTGTGTATAATGATCTCCTTCCTGGTTCTTCTCATTTCACTTAGTATCAGTTCATGCAAATCTCTCCAAGCCTCTTTGAAATCATTTTTCTGATTGTTTCTTATAGAGCAATAATATTCCATAATATTCATATACCATAATTTATTTAGCCATTATCCAAGTGAAGAACAGCCACTGGGGGGAAGGAGGGGAAAAATTGGAACAAGAGGTTTGGCAATTGTCAATGCTGTAAAGTTACCCATACATATAACCTGTAAATAAAAGGCTATTAAAATAAAAAAAAAAAAAAAAAAAAAAAGGGCTGCCAGAAACATTTTTGCACATGTGGGTCCCTTTTCCTCCTTTATAATCTCTTTGGGATACAAGCCCAGCAGTGTTTATAGGGTAAGCACAGTTTTATAATCCTTTGAGCATAGTTCCAAATTGCTCTTCAGATTGGTTGGATCAGTTCACAACCCCACTAACAATGTATTAGTTTCCCACAACTTTTCCCACAACCCCCTCAACATTCATCATTGTTTTTCTCTGTTATTTTAACCAATCTGAGTGGTATATAGGGGTACCTCAGAGTGTCTTAATTTGCATTCTCTAATCAATAGTGATTTAGAGCATCTTTTCATATGATTTAGAAATGTATTCAATTTCATCTGAAAATTGTCTATTCATATCCTTTGACCATTTATCAACTGGAGAATGGTTTGGATTCTTATAAAGTTGAGTCAATTCTCTATATATTTTAGAAAGAAGGCCTTTATCAGAACCCTGGAATGTAAATTTTTTTCTCAGTTTATTGCTTCCCTTCTACTCTTCTCTACATTGATTTTGTTTGTACAAAACTTTTGAAGTTAATATCAAAATTATCTGTTTTGTGTTCAATAATAAACTCTGTTTCTTCTTTGGCCCCAAATGCCTTCCTTCTCCACAGATCTGAGAGGTAAACTATCCTATGTTCTTCTAATTTATTTATAATATCGTTCTTTATGTCTAAATCATGGATCCATTTTGACCTTATCTTGGTATATGGTGTTAGGTGTGGGTCAATGCCTAATTTCTGTCATAATAATTTCCAATTTTCCAATGAGTTTTTGTCAAATAGTGAGTTCATATCTGAGAAGCTGAGGTCTTTAGGTTTGTCAAACACTAGATTACTATAATCATTGACTTTTTTGTCCTGTGAACCTAACCTATTCCACTGAGCAACTACTCTGTTTCTTAGTCAATACCAAATGGTTTTTGATGACCATTTCTTTATAGTATAATTTTTAATCTGGTACAGCTAAGTCACCTTCATTTTCATTTTTTCATTAATTCTTGTTGTTAATATATATCTTGAAATTCTTGTTGTTAATATATATCTTGTAAATTCTCATTAATTCTGTAAATAGACTCTAACCCAAAAAGTAACTTTTCTTTTGGTGACACATGATATTAGGAAAAATATAAGCATCTTTACAGGAAATGGGTCTTGAGGCATTTTGATAAGTTTATGAAACTCTGTATAACAATCATTTTTTTGTACTTTAAACCTTGCTTTGAATTTAGAGCAAGCAATAGAAGGCCCAGTTTCCCAGAGGCTCAGCGAACAGAGATGCAGGGCAGGTTAAAAAAAAAAAAAAAAAAAAAAAAAAAAAAGCCTGGGACTTATAGGCTAAATTCAAGCACCACCTGGTGGCTCCAGTTAAGACTGCACTATGAATAACTTCCAGACCATGGGCTTAGAAGACAAATGGACATTAATATTCACCCACTTGTCTTTTCTTCTCTACTGCAGGTTTAAGAGACAAGTATGTTAGCCTAGAGGAAAAATTCCTGTACCTGCCCTAACAATGCTTTTAGCTATATAAAATTCTCATGAAAAGGTTCTGTATATGCTTTCCCAAGCCACAGATTTGAATATCTTGAAAAACTTTTGGTAAATTCCTAATATCTCTTGAATAAAATGCAAACTTCTTAGCCTGGTATTTAGGGGTTCTTCCATAAACAATCCCTAATTTATGTTTATAAACTTATTTCATTATTTAGTCCCCTTTAACACTCTCTGTGTTCCAGCTAAACAATTTACTAGCTATTCCTAAAGTCCAATATTACATCTCCCATCTCCATGCATTTGAATATGCTTTCTTGTATATTTGAAAAGTATTCCCTCCTCATCACTCACTTAAAAACCTTATCTTCCGTTAAGATTCAACTCAATTGCCACCTTCTCTAAGAAACTTTCTCTAATTACTCCCCACCAAAACAATGGATCATTAGTCCTTCTGGCTTCAAAGTACCTTGAATGTTTTTATCCACACTGTAATCCCACTTTTTCCCTCCCCTTCCATTAAAATATAAACTTCTTGAAGACAGCTTTTTTTTTTATTACTCTTGTGCCTAACACAGGACATTGTATATAATGATTCTTTAATTTATCTTTGCTTAATTGAATTGAAGGAATCCTTAATGGACACTTCAGAGAACATGCATTTTTTTTTTTTTTTTTGCCATGGGCTACATCTAAACAGTCATAAGGTTGGTTGAGAAGTATAGAGTACTAAATATTGCTGTTTGTTGCTATTGTCTTATTTTAATCCAGACCAGGAATAGTAAACTTTGACCTGCTAGTTGAACTTGGTTTTATATAGCTGGGGAGCAAGGAATAATCATTATCAAATAGATTTTATGGTATTTTAAAATGGAGAAATGATAGCTTGTGGTGCAGTAGAGTACCAGGCCTTAAATCAGAAAGTCCTAAATTTAAATGTGACCTAAACTATTTATTAGTCATGTGATCCACTTAAACCTTGTTTTTCTCAGTTTTCTCATTTGTAAAAATGAATTGGAGAAGGAAATAGCAAACCACTTCAAAATCATTGGATTGGATTTTGTACTTCTTTTACCCTATAGTCTATTCTGGTTTTTAAAATGTTATTTTCTTCAGGGTTTTTTTGTTTGTTTGTTTGTTTCTTTTACTAAGTTGTTGACTTCATGATTTTCTTGTATCACTTTTATTTCTCTTCCCAATTTTTCCTCTATTTCTTTTATTTGATTTTTAAAAATTTGTTTTTGACCTCTTCTGTGACCTGAGATCAAAACATATTTTGATTTGAGAATTTGAATGTAGGATTTTTTATCTTTTTTGGTCACCATAGTGATGTGATCTATGATGTGGGGGCTTGTCAACAAATAATGGCAGGTATCAAAAGTTGGATTTCGATCATGTGAAGAATTCACAATGGTCATTCTCTTTGGCAAATGGTAAATTTATTTAGGGGAATAGATTTCAGACAAAATGAAGGGATACAATAGACACCTGGAATAGTAAATATGAAATAGAGTGGAAGAGCATATGAAAGACAAGTTCCTCAGTGGAAAGGAAGAACCCCATGAGGTTGAGGTATGCCCTTAGCTGGCAGGCTCAATTCTGAAAGGGACTTGGTTCCTTAAAAGATTTAGTTGTAAGGAGGAGAAGTGGGTCTGAGAAGCATAGTAGAATTAGGGGAGATACCATGGGACATTGGGACATTGGGGAGTGTGGTAAGGAGAAAGACCATGAGGCAGAGTACTGAGGTGGGCTGATCCAAAGGAAGGCAGCAGCCATGGGATGGCCCATAAGTAGATTTTTATAGGGAAAATTTAACCTCAAGGACATGACTGGGATTCCTGACAGGACATGGAAAGGTGAGACTGCTCAAGATCCCTACTGAGGGTGGGTCGCGGGGTTTGACATAACTTGGATTTTAGACTATCTCCCCAAAGGATGGGACCATGGAACTAAATCAATCTCTTTTTTTTATTAAATAACTTTTTATTGACAGAACCCATGCCATAGTAATTTTTTACAACATTATCCCTTGCACTCACTTCTGTTCCGATTTTTCCCCTCCCTCCCTCCACCCTCTCCCCAAGATGGCAAGCAGTCCTATACATGTTAGATAGGTTACAGTAGATCTTGGATACAATATATGTGTGCAGAACTGAACAGTTTTCTTGTTGCTCAAGGAGAATTGGATTTAGAAGGTATAAATAACCTGGGAAGAAGAACAAAAATGCAAGCAGTTTACACTCATTTCCCAGTTGTCTTTCTTTGGGTGTAGCTGCTTCTGTCCATCCTTGATCAAATGAAACTAAGTTAGACCTTGTCTTTGTTGAAGAAATCCACTTCCATCAGAATACATCCTCATACAGTATCGTTGTTGAGGTATATAATGATTTCCTGGTTCTGCTCATTTCGCTCAGCATCAGTTCATGTAAGTCTCGCCAATCCTCTCTGTATTCATCCTGCTGGTCATTTCTTACAGAACAATAATATTCCACAACATTCATATACCACAATTTATTCAACCATTCTCCAATTGATGGGCATCCACTAAATCAATCTCTATCTGATCCTTCAGCCTGCTTGCTCCAGGGATCCATTCCTCTACTAATCACATCCAACACTGCAGACCTACCTCATCAATAGTAATCTTCTAAAGTCAATCTTTTTCTGCTTTTTGCTTATTTTTCCAACCTATTTCTTGATTTTTAATTTTATGCTTAAGTGAGGTTCTGCTTCCCAAATGGAGAATCACTGTTAACTTCAGGTATTTTGTGCAGCTGTTTTTAGAGATAATTCTGGAGAACTGTAAATTTTCAGTTCTTCCAAGATGGAATGATTCTAAAGAGAGATATTTACTAGTCTTTCAGCCCTGGAACCATGACCAGAGTTGCGGTGCACTGCAGCTACAAGTTCTGATGTTCTAGTGCTTCTTCTTGCCCATGGACTGAGACCAGAACTGTAACACAGATCCAAGCATGAGGCAGTGCCACAGTCCTGCCCTCAGTTGCAGCAAATGGACCCTTGAAAACTCTTTCTGATCATTTTTCTGACCTCCTTATCATCTGTGGACTGAGAGGTTCAGAAACTGCCACTGATAAAGTCATCCCCAAGGCCTTCTGCTGGTTTGCAGGGGATTGACCTATAGCCTAACTGCACTTCACTCTCACCTGGTGCAACAGATCTTTCTTGTCAACCTTCTAAGTCATATTGGACTAGAAAATTACTTTTGCCCATCTTTTTGTGGTTTTACCACTGCAGAGTTTATTGTGAGGCATTATTTAAAATTGTTTGGAGCAGTTTGGAGGAGACCTTTTCTCCATCATCTTGACTTCACTACCCCCTCCATTATTGCAGTATCTTTGCTAAGAAAATCTCAAATAGGATCATGAAGAGGGACACAACTGAAATAACCGAACAACAACAAAATGGAGAAATCATTGTTAGTTTCTCAGGTATACAAAAATAGACACTGAACCAAATGAGGCCCTCAGACCATAGTATATCTACCCCTGGTCTAGACCTCTAGTTTCATAAGTATGGTAATTCCTAAAGGAGAGAATATATTGTTTGCTGATGACAAAATGTATTTGATATTACAGAGAAAAGTACAGGTTTTAAAATATCTCCACAGGGTTGCCTATGCCTATGTTGAGATCATATACAATTCCAAAACACAAGTTCTTGAGATATAATTTTTCCAGTTATCTATTCAGCATAAACATCAACCCAGACATTGAATGGGGGAACATAATCTGACCAAATATGTTTATTGTTGTCTTGTGGAATTTCCTATGCAGAGTCCAAATGGGTTTTATTTTGTTAACTGAGACAGAGGGCTTTTTATTTTGGGACAGGCTTCATTTTGGGATGGCATTGTTCTGAATTAACAGAATTGTGGAACATTTTATGGTTTTCTCAATAATATCCATGATTACTTAGAAGAGATCAGTCTACCTAACTACATGGGGAAAATAAGATCAGTCTACCTAATTACATGGGAAAAATAACTATAAAGCAAACATATTACCTAGGTAATGGAAGGAGTTATTCCTTCAATATCTATGTATTCTATAGCTATTCCAAAATAGGAAATGATCTGGGTTCAAGTTTAAACAAAAAGAAGAAACTGAGCTAGATGCCAATTGAGAAATTACACAGTGCTTTCAATGATCCCAAGTTATTTCCTACTACTAAAAGCTACCCCTTTATCCTAAATAGTCTCCAAATGATTACAAATGTTTAGAAATTATGGAATATTATTCTTTCAGAAGAATCATCACAATTTCAGGAGACCTACAAGTCAATGGAAAGACACTTAGTATGTATAAACAGACTACAGGATATGACCAACAAAGACTTTTCACAATTTAAAAGACATAAATAAGGATGCACATTAGTGGGAAATGAAGTGAGCCAATCATGTTGGAAGAATAATGAAGAGAAATGGGTAAATAGTGTTGGGAGATGATAGATGAAAGATTAAAAGAAGTAGAGGAAGGAATCTAGTATATGAAGTTGACATTCTATGGAGAACTGACAAAACATGGATAAGAAGTGCATAAGGTAAGCAGGTATGAAGAGTCACAACTGTACTGGGGCAGGGAGTACTCACACTAATCAGAATATAGATATGAAGAGGTATTGATACAAATGGATTTCTTGGTGCCACAGTTTATGTGTATCACAGAATCCAAAGTTGGAAGAAAAAGGCTTATGCATTAAGTAGATCAAACTTTGATCCAGATGGATTTTCACATACTTTCTTTTTTGTATTTCAATATTCTTGCTTTTGATGTAGAACAGTTTTTTTTTAATTGGAATATCATCCTTCTCAAAAAAGTCACACCAACCTATCAACCCTGTTAAAAGTTTTCACGTTTTATGATTTGCTAAAAATATGTATCAACCAAGATATATACATATATATACATGCATATAAATACATATGTGGTTATGAGTGTGCTATGTGTATTATATATACTATAATATATAATACATAATCATTACACATAATACAATATAACATATAATACACATGTAATACAGAATAATACATGTATACATATAATACACAATATATTATATGAAATATTTTATATATTACATATAATAATAAACAAATCTAACATACACATATTGCACTCAAGGAACTTCTAATAATAGAATATAAAAAATGAAATGTGAGCTGGCAATCAGATGGGGAAAATTTTGGGGAAAAGATGAAGAAATTTGGAGAATGAGATAACCTAGGATTTAAATGAGTGTAGCCAGGGTCCCTCTTTAAATAGTGATCTTGGCTAGAGACTCACCAATCCAGAGAATAGAATCCAAGGTAGAAGAATTTGCCACATTTGTTGGTCTTTTCATTTTTTGATGCCTGCTGATTTAATATCACTGAAATCATAACTGGTATTAAATATAAAGGTAATTGTTGGTTTCACTTAATTACTGATACAATTGAGGATTAATTGTGAAGAACAAGACGGGTTGAGAATACTTATCCCAACAAATTCTCAGATAGGACCATTATATACATATATGTGGTATACAAGCACACAGAAATAGCAGTCAAGCTGAGGTTCTAATACAATTTAACTCATTAAGCATTTATTAAGTGCTTATTATTTGCCAGGCATTGTACTAAGTGTTGCTGGTACAAAAACAGGGAAATGCCCACAAGAAGCTTACAATCTAAGGGGGAGACAACATGTAAATAAATAGAAAGTAAGTTTTATATGAGATAAATAGGCAACAATTACAAGGCAAAAGCACTATTATTAACAGGGGTTAGGTAAAACTTCCTGTAGAATTGAAAAAAAGCCATTGTATTTGGCAATTAATAGGCCATTAGTTAACTTTGGAGAGGACAGTTTCAGTGGAACAATAAAGTCCAAAGTCAGATTTAAAAGTATTAAGAAAAGATTGAGAGGAGAAAAAATGAAGATCCCTACTGTAGGTGGCCTTTATAAGGATTTTTAATAACAAAAGGCAGAAAAGAAATAAGATGACAGAAAGAACTGAAGGATCAAGTAAGGTATTTTTCAGGATAGGAGGGTTTGTAGACAGTAGAAAATTAGCCAGCACAGAGGGAGAGATTGAAAATAAGTGAAAAAGTGGGGATGACACAGAAGATAATCTGATGGAGGAAACAGAATAGAATTGAAAAGTAAAGGAATTAACTTTGATTAATTTCATCATGTAAAACAGAGGTAAGGAAGAGACATTCTGTGGTAGAAGGCATCTGAGTGATAAGCAATGAGAAAGTGAAGAAGAGGGAGTCATGGTGAATGGACTTAACTTTTTTTCTCTAAAACGTGAGTCAAAAGAATATCTAGATGGCACAGTACATAGAGCACTGGCTCTGGAGTCAGAAGGACCTGAGTTCAAATCCTGTCTCAGACATTTAACACTTACTATCTGGGTTACCCTGGGCAAATCACTTAATCCCAGTTGACTCACAAAAAGTAATTAAGTAATTAAAAATTAAAAAGATATATATGGATCAAGTTTCTCTGTCTGGAGAATAGGGGTAAAGATGGCATGGGAAGTTGAATGAGAGCTGAAAAGGTTTGTAATATCTTCTGTGGAAAGTGGGAGAGAATAATAAGATTACCTAGATCTGTAAGGAACAAGTTGAGGTTACATAACATAAATTTGTAGTGAACCCAGTCTACTACATGGTTACACACATTCAGCAACATGTATGTTGGTATAAAAAAATTGTAAGCCAGATATCAAACTCATTGAGGATGGGAGGGGAATGACAGGGAAGTACGTAGACAAAAGCTATCAGAACTTTGATTTGATAGGAGATAAGAATAGTATGAACCTCAAAGAAAGAGGAGTTACTAAGTGAAGGAGAAAGGGGAGAACCTGTAAATGGAAATGATGAGCAAAGAATATTCCAAATTCTCTGCTGCAGCCAAATAGCTGAAGAGAATGAGTGAAAGTAGAGCCAATGCTGGAAAAAGTATTCAGGGAGGTTGTATCATTACAGGAGAAAGCTAGAAGGAGTGGGAGAAGAATAGATTTAAGATGAAAATAAATTTGCTGTCTATGAAACAGGCATTCCAGAGGGCACAGTGGAAGGACTGAGTAGAATTAGAATGAAACTTTTGGTAGGAGGCTTGAAGAGGGATGGGAATGAGGAACAGGAAAATGCCCTTCACATACTTTTCTTAGGGGACACATTGTGCCAAGCAGAAGATGGAAAATTTAGGGTGGCAGCATATCAGTAGGCTGAAGTCTTCTCACTTGAGGAGTCTAATTATGAGGAAGCAGCAGAAAGTGTTAAACTCCCTGAACAGATTGAAGATTCTTTCTCTGGCACCAAGCAACATTTCCTTAGCCCTAGCAAACCCACAAGTCAAAGCTCTTTTCACTACACAATCCTGTTATAATAGTAATTTATATATTTATCTATATGGCATGTTCTTGACCAATATTGAAATTTTCCACCAATTTATTTTGCATCCTAAATTCATACATAAGCCAATTCATCCTACAATGATTCTGTGCCATGTTGGATAACTAAAGGTCTTAAGTGGGTACATGAAACTATAACAGTGTTAGATATTGGACTCTGTAGGTATCAGAAGTTGGAACAGAGTAAGTGGTATGTGCAAAGTGGTCTAGTATATAAAACCATTGTATTCAGGACAAGTCATGCATCAAAAGCTAGTTGTACAGTCTGGAAATAGTTGAATTCATTATTTTGGGAGTCAGGTTGGCATACTCATCCAGGTTCGGATGAGTTTTTATAAATCAAGTGGTCAATGAAAAAATTAAAATTCTTTTAAAAAAGAAATAAAGAGGTACAAATTTAGCATGAGGATAAAGTCTTGTGCAATTGGTTCAGAAGATGGAAGAGACTAATAGGGACAGCTTGAAGGTCTTTAAATCAGGTAAGTGGGTAACGAGTATGGGTCCAGTGAGTCCAAAGTTAAGGATGCCCAACCTACAAATGGTCTTATCCTATCAAAATTACCAGTTTTAAAACATAGTGTTGTCTGTGAATCCAGATGAGTCCAGTTCTTCTTTGCTCACCAAAATGTCCTGAAAGAAGAGTTAAAGTTTCTTCTCTTTCATTTTGATGTTTTTTTTTTAAATATTCCTTTAAAAACACAAAGAGATTCTACGATTTTGTCTAAAGAAAAAGTCAATGATTTTCCTGTTCTGTGTGGAGTCAGCCTCACAATCAGCTAGAGTACCTATTTGTTTATGTGTTATAGACAACAAGAATATCTCCCTTTTCCCTATCTCTGGATACCCTCCCCACTCCACATATACACAACTCCCATTATAAAGCCTTTGATTGCACCATTAGCAATTTATCTCTTTAAGATTCAACTTTAAAACTCAACTCTCCCTCTGGAGAAGGGGATAAGGGAACAACATCTTAATGCCTAAGGGGAATTGATTTATCAGATCCTTTTCAATTTTGGCAGCTAATTGAGTATAAGTCCTTATAGGAACAGGCTATTAAGTTAAATTAAAGGAGCATGGAAGAGATAAACATATAGACTGAAAAACAAAAGTGGGAAGGGAGTTTCAAGGTCTCTACTTCATAATTTTGCATTGGACATTCCCCATTCCTGTGGCTCTGACACTACTTTATGAAGACCTAAAGTACTGTTATGGGTACATCATTTGTCTCAAAGACCATATATGACAGATGAGTTGCCCATCTGCATTGATGGAACAAATTCCTACAATGGGAGTTTCATATACTAATGAGAAAGATCTAGATTCCTTACTTCCTTCCCCACCAAAAAAATGAAGCATTATTGAGGTATACGACATTACATAAACACATAACAGCATTACTTTGTCTTCCTATACTGATTTCCATCCAAGTTCACTAAGTGCTTTGTGCCCATAAATTAATTAAG
Organism: Sarcophilus harrisii; assembly: GCF_902635505.1. Lineage (NCBI taxonomy): Eukaryota > Metazoa > Chordata > Mammalia > Dasyuromorphia > Dasyuridae > Sarcophilus > Sarcophilus harrisii. The sequence continues at coordinate 397,303,911 of NC_045426.1, forward strand.
CTTCCTAACATTCCCAGAAAATATGTAAGTAAGCATTCACCACTGAAATGCAGTCAGCACTGGGATCTAGCAGCTGTTTCACAGAACACAGAAGCAATAAACAATTGGGACAGGAAGTGGGGAGGAAAGAAAGCTCATCTAGAGGAAACTTTTAGGAACAAAGACAAAAAATAATTGGCAGGGTTTGAATCTAGTTAATACACAATTATTTTTTATCTCAAAGGTGGCATTTTGCAGAAACAGAGCTGTATTAATTTAATAATATAATGAAATGATTGTGGATTCATTTTCATTGATAAGGGTACTAATTTACATAATAATGAGTTAAATTCTCCCCTGTATACACCAAAATTTATATCTGCCAGGACCATAGGGAAAAGAGTCTCTTCCTTGTCTTCTCTCAAAAAAAAATATGCTTGTTTGCTGATGGGAAATTGCTGACCTGTAGTAAGAAAGGTGCTTGAAAAATGTTGGATCAGGAGGTTCAGGATAGCTGGTATGCTTATGGACATTTTCGCCAACTAAGCAACTAAGCACAGTCCCTTATTACTTGGTAGACTGTAAGGGTGGAGTCAACACAATTAATGTGCATGGTCTAGTTTTGCTGTTTATGTGTAAATGGTTTAACAATAAGTTTTTTCACATCATGAAAAGTCCACATTCACTAAAGTAATCAAGATTAGAATAGATTCTAATGCCTCATTGTGATATGGAGGTGATCTTGCTATCCTAGGGGGACACAAGCTCTGGCAGACTTAGATTCTAAGATGGAAAGGCCTCAAGGATAGGCTCATTAATGAACCAGATGTCTCTTGTCCAGCAATCGCCTAAATAAACTCTGGAATAGATTCATTACCTCATTAGCCATAGCAGGATGAAGTTTTATTGGTTATTCATTTGCCATAGCAACTCTAAAAGATTATCTACTAAATTATAAAGGGACTGCAATCTAAGTGTGAGAAGAGTACCCACACTGATGAAATTATATCCTTTTGGAATATAGAGGCCCAGAGAATCCACAAAGGACATTCTTCCACAGGAAGATCCTCTTGACAAGTATGAGATGAAAAAAGGCATAATTAAGTGGTAGTAGTTCTGCAAAAGATTGTGTATTGGGGGCAAACAGTAAAAGTAGTTTTAGTGAACTGCAAGTTCAAAATATCAGTGGTGTGATATGACAAAAATATTATGTTATTTGATCCTTACAATAATCCTGTGAGGTAGATGCTGTTTTTCCTACTTTATAGTTTCTTCAGGAAACAAAGATGTTAAATGTCTTATCCAGGATCATGTAACTAGGAAGCCTAGATTAAATTTGAACTCAGATTTTCCTGAGTTCAAATGTAGCATTCTATCTAGTGCACTATCAAGCTACCTCTTTTGTGCATGGACTGAGCCAGATAATCACTAAAGTTCTTTCTCCACCTCAAATTCTCTATGAGAGAATCAAACTAATCTCCCATATGCATGTCAAAGAATACCACTAGCAGAGTTAACCTTGATCAGCATGATATATTTCTGAATTTCTTCAATCTGTACCAATCTATTCAAGCAGAAGTTAGTTTCTATTTCTTAGCACCAGAAAAGCACTGAATAAATAAAAGAACTTTAATCTTCACTGGTTGATGGACTGATTTATAGCTACAAAAACTACTACAAAGTATTAACTGACTTGAGTATAGAAAATACAATTTAGCATATCAGTTATTTTCTACTTCATATGAAATTGTTACAGAGTTAATATTCTAACAAGACTTAAGAAACAGTATGACAAATATATCAAAGATGATCTATGTCTCAGTTTTCAATGACCACAGACTAATTGACATCATCATGATATCCATGCAGAAGTTTAATTAGTTTCCTATTTCTCTCAGGGCAGCTAGATGCAACAGTGGACAAAGAGGAACTAGGAAAATTCATCTTCATGAGTTAAAATCTGGCCTCAGAAACTTTTGTGGGCAAGTCATTTATTCCTGCTTGCCTCAGTTTCCTCATGTATAAAATGGAGAAGGAAATGGCCAACAACTTCAGCCTATTTGTCAATAAAACCTCAAATGACTAAACAACAACATGTCTCAGCTGGTCCATGAAGAGTTTCCATCTGTTCTTGGAAGGCAGAGAATGTTCACATGATGACTAGGATACCCTTTGCTCTTGAAAGTTGGAAAGCTGTCCCTTCCCAAAAAGTGCATCCGATTTAGAAAAAAAATAAGTAAAAATCATGGTATTCTATCTTTAAAAGTTTGCATATTCCTTTTTTAGCTCTTAATTTTCAAGTTATTCATTGATGAGGAGGGAAAAACCTTTTGAACTTTTAAAAAGGAATTCTTGGTTTACTTTGTTTTGGTTAAGCTGACAAAAAAGGGGTGCGCAGTTGAAAAAAGCACAAACAAGAATTCCTAGGTTGGATAGAACCCCAGAAATCATTGACTCTAATTAATGTCATTACAATGTGGAAACTGAGATTGAGTGACCCATCCAAGGTTCTACAGCTAATTAGAAGTAGCACCAGGGATTGTTTCCTTACAGTTCATTACTTGATACACTTATTTCTTGCTAAATCACACTACTAAGAATAAAGATAATTTAAGATACTTCCCCTTATTTTCCCTCTCTCCCCAATCTCAAAGGTAACCTTCAGGACACATTCTACAATTTATACCAGTATGACTCGTAGTCATGGCAGATTTGAGAATCAAACACAAGAAGAGAAACTAATTCTTAGATGGTGTCTTGAATAAGCCGGGCATTGATGATGTTTTTTCCCTTAGGCCTGTGATTCACTTCCTAGAAAGACTATTTTGATTGGGCTAACATTTTCTGCTGACCTTTGTAGTATCAAAAAAAAAAAAGAAAAAAAAAAAGGAAGAAAAGAGTCATCTTGCTACAGGTCCATTATTTTCTTTCTAATTTCTTTGGAAAATCTGTTCCCTGAGCAGCACATCTTAACTGAAAAGTAATACCTCAGTAGCAGTTCTGGAGATACAGATTAATTTACTGACAAGCATTATAAGGCTGCTATTATAGATAATAAGTTATAAGGTGTAAAAATGCACAGTATTTGGCAAGAAAAAACTAAAAATATGAATAAAAATAGTTACTGACTTTGGGCATGTTATAAAAATAATGAAAATGTTATACTGTGCTGATTAAATCTCTGTCCATCATGAAAGAGAGATTTAATATGAATGACTAGCCTAAAATGATTTTTATAAATAGCAAAATTTATTAACATTCTACTTTTTAAATATTCTAACCACAGGATAATGGTATTAGTAATCAATTTTTGTTCACCACAAATAAGTTGCAAACAATCAAATCTGGAATTTATCTTAGCTAGACAAATCTAATGCACTATTGTAACATGTTATTACATATTCCCATATATAACATATTCCCATGTTATAATATAATTCCCTGGGAATTTATATGAATACTTCTTTTTGCCACTTAAACATCTGGAAATATGCTTTTCTACTTATCTAAATCTGGTCCCTGAGATGAATTCCATAACTAATCTCCTTTCTAGAGATGATGTCAGTGTGTTAGCTTTTTCCCTGTTGCTATTTCAGCTTTCAGATTATTACTGCTTATTACTGTGTTCATTTGTCCAAATAGCACTTTAAATGCTGTTAGAAAGAGAGTACAATGGAATGGCAGTGGTCCAAAATGGCCTTGCAAAGAGATTCTCAAAATCTGGAGGCCCACAGTAATTGCATCTTAGTCACAAGCATACTGACTGGAAGATTCAGAATCACACTCTCCCTCATTCATGGCTTAATTATGGCACAAATTTGTCATACTGTCAAAAAGCTCATGAATGATGAACTGACACTGTATCCCTACCCCTTACCTGAGCATGGCCAGTGAACTCTTCTAGAATACAATGAAGGAAGTCAGATGACAAGAGAAGCTGAGTCCCTGCTTAATACCTAATTGTTGATTTAACCTAAGTGCCTTAAATTAATAGAAGCCAGTCTTTTATTTGGTCATTAAAAATGCTGATTTAATTTGAAGTCACTCCAATATAGTTGATTTAATATAGTCATGGAAATAAATATGTACCTGGTAACTTTAGTTATTAAGAAATATGGATCAAGTTTGCTGACCATATTATGGTTGATTACTGGGTGACAAACTGAGTAACAACGAACCTAATTACATCTGGAGACATAAGTAATGACAAGTGAAGTAAGAAAAAATTTCTCTATTATAGTTCCAGAAATTCTCTCTCTATTTGCCTGCACCATAGACAATCAATCACTGAAGCTCTGAATCTGTTCTGCTTTTCTCTTCCCTGTGAAGACTTCATAGTCTTATATCCTTTTCCTCCAAGGCTAATTGTCTTTCTGAGTTATTAGAAAATGATAACACAAACTAGTTTATATTATGATGTTAGTAATTAGTGAAGGTTGAACACATATTGCAATAATAATTTCAAAAACTGTGGCAAGAGATTTGGAGAGATATTTTAGGGTGGTATATTATACCAACTAAACTACAACCTACCTTCCTACATGTAAGAAAGGTCAGTGTGGATGAATGAATGGCACATTTATTTAATACTTAATCACTTCAATATGATGCTAAGTGCTAATGATGAAAATAGAACAGTAAGATAGTCCCTTTTCTAAAGGAGATCATATTCTAATGAGGAAGATAACATATTTTGAAGGTTGCAGTGCAGTACAGGACGGCTCTCTGTCTAGGGTACAATAGCAAAGTAGATAGGGATGCCATTTCTTTAATGTCATTTCTGCTGGGAAGAACAATGTTCAAACTACCATAACTATTTGCCTCTTGGTGGTAATAAGTAGCTGTTGTTGGTGGTGAGGAGGAAAGTGAGCTTTTTCTCCATGAGGATTTCTCCCCTCTTTAGCTGCAGGTAATTGAACTGCAAGTTAGTTGGGTAGTTTGGAAAACTATCTTGTGATCAAGGTCCTGGGCTGTCTCCTTTAGAAAATAGAAAGAAATGGCAAGTCAAAGTGGTGGTGATAGCTAGGCTGACTTACTTGCCTTGAAAATTGGCCTTACTAATTTTAATTAATTCTCATTAAGTGCATTATTAACCCAATTTGCAAACTGATAAATACTCATTGACTTTCAAAGCTTAAGGTAACTTTAAATAATAATTGGGTAGTATCACTTACATGCAATATAGTAGAATAATAAAGATAGCAGCATGGTACAATGGAAAGGATGTTTCATTTGGAATCATAGGGTCTGAATATGAATCCCTTTTCTGATGCATTAGTAACTGTGTATCACTTTATGTTTGTGGCCCTCAGTTTCTTTGCCTATAAAATGAGGGAGGTGGACTAGGTCCTAATAAGACTCTTTCTGAATCTAAATCTGTGATCATGTGATCCTACACTTAAAAATTCTTAGACTTTAAAGAAGGAAATTAATTTCAAAGATTTAATAATATTAATTGTAAACTAAAGATGTAGTTTCAAACATATCCATACATTTTCACCTAAAAATAATTAACTAAAGTTATCAAAAGATACTAGGAGCAGCTAAGAGGCACAGTAAATAGAGCACTGGGACTCCAATCAAGAGTTTAAATATGATTTGAAACATGATAACTGTGTGACACTGGACAAGTCATTTAATCTCTATTTGCCTCAATTACCTCATCTGTAAAATGGGAATAACAGCAACCTATCTCCCAGAGATATCATGAGAATCAAATGAGATAATAATTGTAAAATGCTTAGCACAGTACCTGGTACATAGTAAGTGTCATATATAAAAGTATATTATAGAGCTTGGAGTAATGAAAATTTATAGCAATTAAGTACTTACCAAAAGCCGGACCTTAGTAGACCAAGTAGAACTAGTAGACCTAGTAGATCAAGACCTAATAGGCTTTGATTCTCCATAGGCTATTGGCCCTTGCCCAGTTTTAGTCATGAAATTTACACCTAGGTGACTTCCTGCTCTGAGTTCATAATTTAAGATACTAGTGTTGGAAGAACCTCGGAGTCCAACTATCTCATTTTACAGATGAGAAAATTGAGGCCCAAAGTCTTTAAATGACTTCTCTAGAGCTGGGCTTTGAACTTGAGTTCTCTAACTCTTTTCCCTATACAGTGACACATAACTTCAGAGCATTGTTATAGGATGTTCAGTAACAATGAAGTTAAAGATTTCATATAAAGATTTCTAATTTTAGAAAGATAAAATCCACAATCTACCTCGTCTCAAGAGTATAGAATGTTTATACAAACTGGGCTTTTGGCCATAACTACATGAGTTTTTAGGCGTTTAAGTAGTCTTATTTATTCAAAATTGGCTTATCTTTATGGGAAAAATATTTAATGATCCTAAATGGAAAATTAAAAATCAGTGACCCCCCTCAAGGGGGAAAAAAAGGAAACTCACACTTTATGATATACACATGTTTTAGATTATGTGATAGTATCCCCAAAGCCCCACCTTTAGCCAAAAACAGTTCACTAGATCCAGATGTCATATATCTAAGTCCAGATGTTTACCTCCTTCTTTTAAAAGATCATCTTTATTGCAGTGTAGCAAAGGTGAGTGATAATATAGCATGACCAAATACATTAAGAACAAAGACTCCCGCTCTCCTGAGAAGACCTGAGTAAAGGAGAAACCAATGATTCAAATAATAGTATATTCTTTTGAACTTATATTGAGTCTTTTCCCCAAAGAGCTTAAGTTTTTCATATACAGGGTATCCCCAAAGTCTTAGTGCAGTAGTTAGTTTTATTAGTTTATTTTTTAAACTACACTAAGGCTTAGGGGGCACCCTTTATCATGAATCAGATTCACCCAATCCCCAAAACTTCTCTCTACAAGTTGTTTTATTTAATAATACATACTCTTTTTTTTAAACTTCTGTATGTCTAAAGATATGCCTGGTTTACAAACACCCAAGAGGGAATTCCTGAAATTACAAGGATTAAAGGAGATGACAAAGAAAACTTATTATAACTGGCATATGTACCAACCTTTAAAATTAGCAGTTTCATATATATGTATATATATAATATATAAATATATACACACATATTTACACATGTATATATGTATGTATATATTTGAACTTGATTTGAACTTGAGATCTATAACTCAATAGCCTGCACTCTTTTCCCCTATACAGTGACACATAACTTCAGAACATTGTTATAGGATATTCAGTAACAATGAAGTTAAAGATTTCATATAAAAATGCATTTTCTCATTATCACATATTTATTAAGTATGAAAAGGAAGATTTGAATTGAGATCTTCCTGATTCCTGGTCCAGCAATAGACACAACAGAGTAAAACAGGATACCTTTCATCCACTCCACTGATTTTAATGATCACCACTACCAAGTGAATGAGATACATTTGTCTTGGGTCCCTTTTCAATAACTTTTCATCTCATGCTCTCCTCTCAAAAGACCTAGGCCTATAGCCATGTTTACTTTAGAGTGAACACCAGACAGTGCTTGGTAAGCAATATTCACTGGTGGAAGTGTGGGGGAGGAAGAAGGGTAGTTTAGTTACAAGACCTCCTGCCCTGAACCATGGGAAAATGATTTCATAGTTGAGGTTCCCAGGGTAAATTATTTCTAATCCTTTTTCTGGCAACAAAAAGGATGGGAAAGAAGAGGACACTCTGTGACCATTCCATGATTCTGTACTATAGATGAGGACAAAGGAAACATTGCCAAAGCAAAAGATTTGTTTCAAATAAGGGAAACTCCCAAGAAACAAAAGTCTGAGCCAATTTTACTACTCAAATTGAACATTTATTTTCCTGTGTTGTATCCATCATCCCTCATAGCCATGAACATTTTTTTCTGGGATAAATTTGCCTTTTTAGTTGAACAGATGGTGAAAGTGTTGAAAAATAGTGCCATTTTGCTTTTTTAAATTGTTTTTGGAACTTTGTATTTAAGAGGTGCTTACTAGTTTGAGCCAGTGACACCCTCTTATAGGTCATGAGACTTAGAATTGTAATGGCTCTAAAACATTATTCACCCTTTTATTTTCCAGATGAGCAAACTGAGGGAGGTAAACTTGTCCAATGTACAGTGGACAAAAGCAGATTTAGATTTCAATTCTAAGTCCTCCAACTGGCTTTAATAACAGAGGACTGCATTCAAATATTGTCTCTATCACATTTTACTTGCATGGTTTTACATAAATCACCATATTTCTCTGGGCTTCAGGTTTCCCATCTATAAAATGGGTATATGGGTATATAAATGGGTATATAAAACTAGATGCCCTTTAAGTTTATTCCAGCTGTAAATCTATTTACTATGCAGTGTTTTTTCTATTATTTCTACTGACTTTCATATGTCATACCATTTATTATAATTAATAAAGCAACCATTTCATTTTATATAGTTAACATGTTACATCTGCTTGTTGAAGGAATAATTCTCTAGCTAGATATTACTTCATATATACTTTATTGTCTAAATTTCCTAGTTACATTTCTTGAGCATGTAGAGGCAAGGAGGTAAGAGGAAACCATCCATGTTTCCTCCCAGGCTTTATTGCAGAGTCAATTGACTGTGCTTAACTCCAAAACATAGCCATCCTTGAGTCATCAGGTTACAAAAATTATAATCTCCTGCCACTTTCTGCACTTAGGATATAATCTCTTTAAAGATAGGAACCATTTCAGTTTTAGGTCTTTGCATTCCTAGAACCTTGAACAGTGACTAGCACATAATAGGTGCTTAATAAATGCTAGATGATTGGTACCTTCTAAGAGAAGTACAGTACAGTATAGTAGCAGAGAGTTTCAAGCCTTTGTCCTATTTACTTTGCCATTGTCCTACTTACTTTACAAAACCTGTGAGAAGGAAAAGCCCAGAAATCAATGAAGCGTTATTTTATTTCTCCAAAGAAAAATGCCCCTCCAAATCATCTTGTATAAACCAGGGAAGGAAATCCCTCTGTGGCAGATTTTTAAAATATATTTTTTGCATAATGAACTCCTTTGAAAGTCTGGTGAAGCTTATTAAACTCTTTCAAGAGTGATGTTTATCAATGTACAAAATAAAATACATATGATTAAAAAGAAAATAAAAATTATCAAAATATTTTTTAAAACAAGTTCACAAAACCAGCAGGATGATTTCAGAAAGGCCTGGACAGACTTACATGAACTGATGCTAAGTGAAGTGAGAAGAACCAGGAGATCATTGTACACAGAAACAGCAAGATTATATGATGATCAATTCTGATGGACATGTCTATTTTCAACAATGAGATGATTCAGATTAGTTCCAATGATTTAGTGACAAAGAGAGACATCTACATTCAAAGAGAGGACTGTGGGAACTGAATGCAGTTCAAATATATCATTCTCACTCTTTTTGTTGTTGTTTGCTTGCATTTTATTTTGTTTCTCTTTTTTCTTGTGCGGCAACATAATTGTGTAAATATGTATGCATATACTGGATTTTTTAATATATATTTCTACCATATTTAACATATATTTGACTACTTGCCATCTAGGGGAGAGGGCAGGGGGTGTGGGGGAAACAAGTTCACATAGAGACCCCAGGTTAAGAACCCGTACTTTATCAGTTTATTACTACCTAATATTTTTTGTAGTCAATTATTTTTTAAAAAATTTCTGTTTATTAAAAAAAGACAAAACTGAGAAAAGAAGGACAGAAAAGAAAAACAAAGCAAATCAGAATATTGTCATGTGCCCATCAGAATATCAGGGAAGATTAAAAATATATAACAATATTTTCATTTCAAGAAAGGATATACACTGCAGGCTGATTTTAGAAAGGCCTGGAGAGACTTACATGAACTGATGCTAAGTGAAGTGAGTAGAACCAAGGGAACATGGTATACAGCAACAAGAGGATTATGTGATGATCAACTGTGATAGATAGGGTTGTTTTCAACAATGAGGTGATTCAAGCCAGTTCCAATGGTCTTGTGATAGAGTTATCCACATCCAGAAAGAGGACAATGGGAACTAAGTGTGGATAACAACATAGTATTTTCATCTTTTTTCTTGTTGTTTTCTTGATTGTTTTCTTTCCTTCTCATTTTTTTCTTTTTGATATGATTTTTCTTGTGCAGCATAAATGTGGAAATATGTTTAGAAGAATTGAAATGTTTAACCCATACTGGATTACTTTTTCTCTAGGGAAGGAAAGGAGGTGGGAAAGGGGATAAAAATTTGAAACATAAGGTTTTGCAAGGGTTAATGTTGAAAACTATCTTTGTATGTAGGTTGAAAAATTAAAAAGCTATTATTATTATTATTATAAAAAAGAAAGGATATATAATAATAGAAGAAATATTCATTAGTGTGCATCTTTTCTTTGCTTCCTTGCAGGTTCTTCTTTTGTTCTCTGCTATGTACTTTTTTACTTTATTTTTTTATCCCCTTCCATCCCCTCTACCTCCTCTAATCAGAGTACAGTTAAGCACAGATATATTTAATAGATACACACTCACACACATACACACATATATACATACCTACAGAACCAAACACATACACATACACACACACACACATATATATACATATACACACACAAATATGTAGAACAACATGAATATATATATATACAGACACATTTACTCATACTCAAAATGCATTTAAATAATATTAGAATGAATAACATCTAATGTAAATTTCTCTTGCTGATAACATATACAATCTATAGGTAAAATCATTGGACAAAAAGTTACTGACATCCAGAACATATTTAGGAATTCCTAACTCACACAAATTCCCTCAGGTCCCTAAATATTATCCATCCAAATAAAAAGTCTAACAGGAAAAAATAATGTGTGAAATATACTTAACCCAAAAGGATAAATAAATAGGGTTGAAGGAATTTTTTTTTAGAAATGAATATCTTAGTACCAAATTTATCCAAATAAAATTGAAAATGAAATTCTTCCTTCCTTATAAACAGATGGAAACACCAGCAACCCTTACCCACTTGTGATCCTTCTGCCTCTGGGGATACAACATATTTGAAAACTGTTACCTTCAAAGAAAAGGGTTCCATAGTGGTGTGCACAGATACAATTTACAATATCACCTCTCATCTATACAATTAAGGAAAACTGATGTAAATGCAGTTCCCAAATCTTCTTTTTCCATCTTAGCAGTTAATGGGTCACAACTGCAGCATCTGGGAATTCAGTCTGACAGGTGAGGGTAAAAGTCAAGCTTGTCCTCATCTTCTCCTCTGGTGACAAGGGAAGGAACACCCTTCTTTTTCTGTGATCTTCAGGACTGTTTTGAAATTCTTCTAAAACAGAAATGTACTGGGTGAGAGCAAATGTGCAGTAAGTCTTTACAATGTCAGAATAAATAACCTTTTCATGGATTTCAGTAGTAGCTCTGCAGATGAGTCCTGCCTTTGAAATATAAGTTATCCTGATGATCATTGGAATGTTCAGAAGGGCGACAATATCATAATCTTGCCTTCTTTTTAAACCTAAAAACAGATCAAATTGATTCATTACATCTATAATAAAGTGATGCAGATATAGAAGCATCACGCTTTATTGGGTTTGTGCAGAGTCTAGTGCTGAACCTCTTCTTAGACAGTATTTAGCAGAAAGCAGAAACTTTTTTGTATAATGCTTCAGCTTTGAATTTCCCAGAATTAAGATGACAGAGTGTCCAGAAGGGTATAAGCCAGCCACTGGGAAGCAAAAAAGCATCAAGATGTCTTTCTTTATGGAAATACTGGAAAATGATATCAATATCACAAAATAATAGGATGTATAGAGGATGAGGAACGAGAATACCAATTTCATGGCACGGATATGAGCTTCAGTTCTTGGGTCTCTGAAACCAGTTGCTCTGCTTCTCATCTGTCTGATATGTCTGCACAGAGAATAGATCAGTAGAAACGATGCAGCATTGAACATATACAATGGTGTTGCCAATCCCACAATAAGAAGTGGAATTGGAAACAAATACTGGAAAAAAGCTTGGCTACTGATATTTCCTATCAAAAATTTTCTTAGCTCTTCTTTGGCCCCTGACCAATAGAGTAGGTTGTAGGCTATAGATATGGCAATTGAAAACAGTAGTGACCCCAAAATCAACCATGGCATAAGTCTAGAGATCCTCCTCTTCAACCAGAGGAAAAAGGGGTTGACAATGTTGGCAATCTTAACACAGTAAAAGACACAAAGGTTGGTAGCAAGCCAAAGGTTGACTTCATTTATGAAAAAGAAAACTAAAAATGCTTCATGAGACACATACAACTCCAAAGTGAAGAAAAATATCATATGGCATGAAATTATTAATCCTTGCAGAAAAATTCTGAAGATTCCCAGACTGGTCAGAAGGAAGTCATATGCAATCGCCCTTTTCTGTTTGATACACTCAAGGCTACTCACTAGTATAATGATTCCATTTGCCATAATTCCCACAAAAAATTGGACTATTCCAAAAATGAGTTGGATAATTAAGACTAGATTTATCATTTTGAAGAAAAATAATTGCTTTCTTTCAGTTTTCTCCTAATGAATTTCAAAATAGTTTATATTCTCTTATCTTCTTCCTATCTTATCTTGCCAGAGATTTTAAAAAATGCTTTGCACTGTCCTACCTAAAAGGAAGCTCATCTCATGAATAAAGGCAATATGATATAGTAGCTAAAATATGCTTTCCATTTTTGTTCTCAGATTTGTTCATGAAGATTCAAATAAGTAAGGCTCCAGATGACCAACAATTTTGTTTTAAACACCCAATCTTTGCATTTTTCATGTCTATTTATCTCAAAACATCATCACAAACAAATAATTGAAATAGAAGCTTTGAAGTCACTCTAATTTACTAAATCAATCACTGTAAGCAGATCTTCTGAACCAAATAATTATCTGAAATATTTTTGTGCTTCACTACTATTACCACCATCACTGCTATTAACAATTTGTATTTGGACAAGGTCAGTGTAGAAATTTGTTTTGCTTAACTATGTTTGTAAACAAGAGATTTGTTTCTCTTCCTCAATTAAGAGGAGAATAGAAAGGACAAAAAGCAGATTTTTGACAACTGAAAAATTAAATTTATTTTAAAAATTAATTTTCCCTTGAAAGTGTAACACATATAATTGTATGATAGCATGCTTGAGAATTCACTAATGAGAATGAGGAGAACATTATATCTAGTAACAGTAAAATCGTATGATGATCAACTGTGAAAGATTTAGCTATTCTCAGCAATATGATGATCCAAGAATTTCAAAAGACTAATGATGAAAAATACTATCTATCTCCAGAAAAAGAATTGATGAGGTCTGAATGCAGATTGAGGCATACTATTTTTCACTTTCTGTATTTTTTCATGTTTCCACCCCCCCTTCTGGACCCATACCTTTTTTCACAACATGACTAATATGGTAATATATTTTGCATTTTTGAACATGTATAACCTATATCAGATTTCTTACTGTCTCAGGGAAGGGGGAGATGAGAGAGGGAGAGAGAAAATTTGGAACTCAAAAGTTTTAAAAAATGAATGCTAAAAATTGTCTTTATGTGTAACTGGAGGACAATTTAAAACATTATTTTTAAAAGGTTGCTAGTGAATCAAATTGTGGTTTATCAAGTTCCATTTTCACTAAAGAGTACACTAGAAAATATGTTATTTCAGAAAAATATCAGCCTTGCAATATAATAGTCACACTTCAAAATACTAGAAACCTTATAACAATCTCATGATTGAAGTAAAAAAAATAAATTTCAGGAAATGTCAATAAAGTATTGAAGCCTTAGTGATGATAAAACTCAAAATAAGGAGCATAATATGAACACAAATAGCTCTATGTTTATACTTAATACTACAGGTTGGATGTCTAAAAGCAATGAAAATCTGCCAAAGAACATATGCTAAACTGAAAAATTATCTGGCATTTAGGATTCCACAGCAAGAAAAAGCTGCTATTTTTTGGTGTCTAGAGCCAGTCTTGAATTATTTGGTGGAAATTTCTAACTTCTAAATTTCAACAGGTTGATTCAGCAAGAAAAGGAGGAAAATATGCAAAAACGGAATGGCCAACAAGTCAAGAAAACACATTTAGTGGGTGAGTAAATAAAGTAATAAGAGAGTCTATTTATTATTATTAATCACTGGAGAGATCTGAAAATTACCCAACCAAAGTCTTCAGATAATGTGTATTAAATCCGTTTTCTGCTTAATGAATTCTGTAATGGTCATTTGTAGGTTTTACATTTCTTAATGTCATAGAAATACCCTGTTGTGATATTTGTTATTATACTATAGATTTGTGTTTGCAGGTTTACTAGTTATAGGTCTGTTAATTTCCAGGTGCAAAGTTCTAATTTCATTAAATATCATCAGGGCAGCAATGATGTCTGAGTTATGGCTTCATGATCTGAGCAAAAAGACAATTTACTAAGTCTCTCAAAGTCCACTGGCAAAGTGGGTGTTTTTTTTCTTCAAGTTTGTAATTATGGATGGTTCCAGAAAAACCTGCAAAGATTTTTGTGAAATGATGGAGAGTGAAATGAGCAGAACCAGGGGAAACACTGTGTACATTAAAAGTAACATAGTAATTATGATCATTGGGAAAACTTAAGCTATTTTGATTAATACAATGATCCAAGTCAATTCCAAAGACCCTGTGGAAAAAAAAATACTATCCACCTTCACAATGAAATTTGAGGAACTTTGTTGTTTTCATTTTATGTTCCTTGGTATTTTTTTTTGGCTTGTTTTGTGTTTTTGTAACATGGCTAATATGGAAGGTTTGCATGGTTTCACATGTTGTTTGTCTTCTCAATCAATGTGTGAGGGAAGGGCAAGAGGAAGGGAGAGAATATGAAACTCCAAATTTTTAAAAAATGTTATAAGTAAAGTTTTACATTGTATTAAAAAGTTATAATTATAGGTATCATACTGGGGACGTTCTAACTCATAATAAATAAGAAATACCAAAGCCTCTTAGATAAGAACTCCTTTATTCTATGAAGAAGCCACATAGAAGACCTTTATAATGTTAAAATAATTTAACTATTAAAAGTACCATTGATTCTCTATGAAATTAGAAGTTTATAAAAAGGAAGTCATCATTAATTCCATCTGGATGCCCTGAAGTAGGCTGTTGGAGGATATAAATAAAAATTACTAGTGTAATGCTAAAGATATCATACTTCATATTTATAACTAAGTATTGCTGAATCATCAATCAGCAATCTCACAAGCCTATTTGACCTCAATCTAAACACATTTTATGACTTAAAGTGAAGAGGAGAAATATATTATATTATGAATGCTACCCTTTCTATACCTATACTTTATTCATTTTTGCTATGTCAGTTTTTATTAGAAGTTCTGAAAATGGTGCAAGGTTATGTCATAGCACTCTGAAAATATTGAATCAATATCATATAAGGTTCATAGAACAGATGAGGATTAGTGAAACATCAATGTTGATCATAACAATGATGTTATGTTGATCAATTTTTAAATGTTTTAAAGAACAAAAGTTTAAGTGAACATGAAGGAGCACTTACATTTCAAAGAGATGTTGGTAAAATTTTTTATGGTTGAAAATGGTACATTTCTAGGAAGCAACAGAACTTTGTTGATGAGGCAAAAATACTCTGGTTTTTTAGGGCTAGATGAAATATTAACAGGAAGGAAGAAGGAGATTGTGAAGCTCAGCATAATGTCATAGTGCAGATTGAGTTGAAAGTAGACTAAAACAGACTTGAGGAGGCCAGGACTCGTCAATCTCATAGGATCTGAGCAAAGCCAATGGAATGAATAGAAAATCAAAGTTAGTTGCCAGTTATTCTAGAGCTAGCAACACAGGGTTGCCACTTGCAAGAAAATATAGATAAGAGAAATGGATGAATATTGAAGAGGGGAACATTAAGATTTAATGTCAGCAAAATCTTATGTAAAATAACTGTCCCGAAATGGAAGGAGCTTCCATTGAAGGACTTGGGAAGGCAAGTGCCTTCTTGAGTATTTTATTCAATTCTGATTGCAACATTTTAGGAACTATATAAACAAGGTTAAAAGTATATAGAAGAAATCATAGTAAAAAGAAAGCCTTGATTCCATATCATATGAGGATTGGTGAAAGGAACTGGCCATGTTTAATCTAGATAAAAGTGTTGCTCAGAAGAGAGGTACTCATAACTGTCTTCCAATATTTGAAGATTGTAATGTACAAAAAGAAATAAATATATTATCTTGACCAGGCTTAAATGAAAATAGGAATTATGTGTTGTAAACACAAAGAAATAAATTTAGAATAAATTCCCCAACAATTAGAGCTATTCAAAAAGAATTCATCAAAATGAACTAACTCAGGAAATGGAAGACTTCTCTTCCCCTAGCAGAACTCTTTAAGGAAAAGCTGAATTCTTTTCATGTTAAAAGGATGTTTTCAAAATACAGTTAAATTAGATGGCCTTTCATTTTATCAACTTTGTCTCAGAAAGAGAACTGGAATCCAATTATCTAAGTAAGGTATGGTCAACATTATTATAAAACATTCTTAATACTTAACAGTCCTAGGTAAGTCAAAGGCTTCTATTGCCAAAAAAAACCAAACCAAACCAAAACAAAACAAAAAACCCTCCAATTCCCATTACTGGGTGATAGAAAATTTCTAGAATAGGAAGATGTGGAAACAAGAAAGGAGGGGAAAACATTTATTAAGTGCCTATTATATGTCAGGAATAGTGCTAAATGCTTTAGATTCATTATCGCATATGATCATCACAACAATGCCCAGGGTCACAAGGCAGCTAGGCGATACAGTAGATTGTTGAATCTAGAGTTAGGAAGACCCAAGCATAAAATCCATTCTCAGGAATTAAGATACTGTGGGATCCCGGGCATGTCAATTAACCCTGTTTAACTCAGTTATCTCGTCTGTAAAATGAGCTGGAGTAAGAAATGGCAAATAGTTCAGTATCTTTGCCAAGAACAACCTAAATGGAGTAAAGAAGAGAGAGACATAACTGAAATGATTGACAACCAGGGACACACCCAGTATCATCTACTTTGATAAGATCTTAGTTAAAGGAGTTACCATAGTAACTCAGGAGGGCCAGAAGAGTCTAAAGTAGGGGAAAGGGGATTTAAATAAGCTGGGATTCCAGGGATAAATTAATAACTAAATATCAATAACTCTGTCTCCCTCATCCAGCAGTATTTCAAGTTCAAAGGAGATACCTGTCTCAATTTCTCCTTAACTTTCTACCTACTTGAGAATCGGGTGGAATGAGCAGAGATTGGAGTTTCTTTAAGATTGAAAATAATGGCACTCCTCCCAAGAAGACTGAATTGAATTATTATTTTCTGATTGATCTTATTTATAGGCAATTGAT
This sequence comes from Sarcophilus harrisii, assembly GCF_902635505.1. Classification (NCBI taxonomy): domain Eukaryota; kingdom Metazoa; phylum Chordata; class Mammalia; order Dasyuromorphia; family Dasyuridae; genus Sarcophilus; species Sarcophilus harrisii. Next base: position 397,321,266 of record NC_045426.1, read on the forward strand.
TTTTTCCTGTAACTGCTTAAATCACAGAATTCAGGATCCTATGGATTAATTTTAGCAGTTCAGCTTTCCTGCTAATCACTGAGCAATTATTGCCTCAAGGCATTTAGCTGATCTTGGGGATGCATATAAATAAACACAAGGAAGTTTGGGTGGTATCTTTGCACCACCAAGCCATCCTTCAAGGATGTCTGATTTCCTGTCCTAAAAAGAATAGTCTCTGATCTTGCACTTGAACTCCAATAATAAGTACTTCTTAGTCTCATGAGAGGAGAAGAGATGTCATTGCTTGCTATTAATTATTAAACTTCCAACCAATCATGTTGTTCCCTGTGGTTCAGTTTGGCAGTCAATCAATCATGTTACCCTCCATCCCATGATGTTATCTACCCTGTTCTGTTCTTTGTTTTATATTCCCCAAAACCCAAAGAAGGGGAACTTTTTTGCTTAGGGTCTTAAGGTATATGACCTTTATGCATAGCAAATACATTGACCCATTTATTGACAAGAAATATGCCCCTGCTAATAAATGTTATCTTGCTCAGAGAATTGCCTTCCTTCACTCTTCCGTTAAATTTCATAAAATTTCACTGATGTGATTGTACTCATATGCTAACAACTCACAGGAATCTCACACTTGGCAGTGGCTCTGCTACCCAGACCCTTAGCATAAGCAATCTTATGTTCTCTGCCCCAATTCCCCACCCTATTTTTCACAGGCATAGAATACTAAGTATTGCTTCTGATCCCAAAATATTTGCTTTTTTGGACAATTCCAACTTTGAGGAAAGTTTTCTTTTAATCCAGACAAAATACTTCTCTGAAATTTTCCTCTGGGTTCAATTTGTACAAATTAAACTTCTTTTCCACGTGATAGCCTTTAAAAATTTTTAAGATAATTATTGTGCCTGTCCTAAATCATCTCTTTTCCATGAAAAAATTCTTAGCCCTACTACCAATTTTTTGTGATGGTCATTAGTTCCTTTGCCTCCTCAATTATTCCTTCTTGATGAACTCTAGTTTGTCAATGCCTTTTCTAAAACTGATTTCCTAGAAATAGGCATGGAAATTCCAGGTATAATCTGATCAGGGTAGTGTAGAATATGACTATCATTATGCCTCCCTTAATGCTAACAAAATTATGATAGCCTATTTTACTTTCACCTGTCATATTACACTGTTGATTCTTATCCAAATTGCAATGAGTCATGACTTCTGGTTACTCATCATCTAGCCAGAAGTCTGCTCTTTTTGCTTTGTTCAGATTTAGGAGATTATGAAACCGTCCAAAGTTTCAGGTTAAAATCAAAGTAAAATTTTCTTATCACTTATCACTATTTCCTTGGGCACCTGACCCTCACACCCACTTTGGAGATCTGCCCACCACTGCCAAGCTGGGCTAGATTCCCAAGGAGAAAACAGGAAATTTTTAAATATTTCATTTGCTTGCCATCACTGGGAGATGAGGGTGATATGAACTTTTTGACCACAAAAAATGATTTAAAAAAACAAATAATCTACTATTAAAGTATAGCATATGTCAATAGTTGTAAAGGATATGGCCAGAGAAATAAGATCATGAATCTTTTGAAAGATGGAATTTAGGAATTGTGGCCCATAGTCTCAGGGGACACTAGCCCTAATAGAATATTTCTCTTGTGACAAGGACCTTAAGAAATGCATGGACAAGATACTCCCTTCCATAACTAGAAGGGTACCCTGCCTGTGAGAAAAGGGAAAGTCAGACTTTCAGGACTTAATGCTAGTCTTTAGTATATTAAATGAATGAATGGATAGATGAAAGTATATTACTATGTATTAAGAATTGTGTTAGGTGTTGGGGATATAAAAACAAAAGTGAGATAATCCCTGATCTTGAGGAGCTTATCTTCTAATATGAAAAGACAACACATGTATGAGAATTTAGGAAAGAGGGAGTTGATCTAGGCAAAAGAGTGGTAAGTAAAATCATAGTGTAGCTAACTGTGACATCCTTTCTAGGAGCAAACATGGTATTACTATTCCCAGAGAAATAAGTAAAAGGTGCAGGGAAGTGAAGATATAAAGGGCAGACAGAAGTATTCAAGGTGATGGAAGAGATAGTAAGATGCCCTATCAGGCTCAGGTTGTTAGGATGTCAAGAGTGGTCTAAAGTGAACTAGTTATAGTGAATTAGAAACATTTATGTAGTTGTTCAGTCATTTCAATTGTATCCAACTCATTGTGACCTCATTTGGGATTTTCTTGGCAAAGATCCTGGAGTCCTCTGCCATTTTCTTCTCCAGCTAATTTTACTGATGAAGATGAAAGGAGCAGGATTAAGTGATTTGCCCAGCATCATACAACTACTAAGTATCTGAGGTCACATTTGAACTCAGATCTTCCTGACTCCAGATCCAACACTCTAGCTCTGTACCTTCTAGCTGCCCAATGTACATTTGAATCTGTTTACCAGTTTTTAGGCTCAGTTACCTGGGGTGCAACTCTTAATCAATTACATGAAATAACTCTCTGAGAAGGGATGCCATGGGATGTTAGGGTCTATAGGCTGCTGGTGTAGATTGAGAGAAACTTAGGACACCTGAGACAATTTCAATGAAAAGGCAGCTTCCTTAAGCACAACCAGGTTAAAATTCCACCCCCAGGAAAACTTTACTCATACAGTTACTATAGGGAACTCCGTGATTTACCAGGTGCTAAAAATATTAATAAATAGTAAAATAGACAAGGAAGACAAAATAAGTAAAAAAGAAAAAAAAAAGAATGAATAAAGAGTGAATACTTTGGATGGCAATAGAGACTTGCATCAATGACAGCAAGCTAAAGCTGAGATAATACATAGCATACCATAGGTTTAAGGGGGGAATATCTATTTCTATTTATTAGTATGCTGTTTGTCTTTTGGATTCAAGCATCTACAGGGGGCTCTTAGTTTTCTCATATTCTATTATAACTTTCTGGAGAACTAGCTTTGGGAGACAGAGGCAATCTATCATATGGCAACCTTATTTTATATAGAATAGGTTTTCTGACTCAAGATTCCCTCAGAGTAAAAGAAGAAGAAAACCACAAAGCTTAAGACACATTTTTTTTCTTTCAAATAATTTCTATCACCCATCTCTCCAAGCACACATACAAAAGACACATCATCCCTGGCCAAGCGCCACCAACAAGCGAGAGGCCTGTACTTGTTCTCATTCTGTAGACTTTTGGAAGGGTGGAGGAATGAGTGCTTTTTGTCCACATTAGTGAAGCATTTTTGCCTCATCTAAAGCACTTTTCTATTCAAGCCTTGAGGCAGCTGCATTTCAGGCCGGGATGAAGTGATCCCCCAGTATGATGTGCAAGTCTATTCCATCATTAGGATTCTCTGGAGAGAGTGAAAAGAGCAATAAAATAACAAACTTCCACTCCAGACAGCTTTTTTGTCAAGAGAAGGCCAGTTAAGCCATCTAATAAGAAGGGGGAAAGATTCAGAAAAGGAAAAGGTAATTTTAAATATTTGACCCGTTCAGGTCTTTCACAAGAAAGGGGTATGAGAAGAAAAATGCACCTGTCAGAGTCTTTTGCTGCAGAGACAAAAATCCACCATGGCTGATCTCACCTGTCAGTCACCATCACAGATCTTTGCCACTATTTGCATGGGCAAATCACTTGTAACAGATGGAACATGGCTTCTATGCAGAAATTCAAATGATGATGATTACTGGTGGCCCTGTATTACCCTGATTAAATGTGTTCATTTCCAGTCATCTGTAATGAGCAATCACTAAAAGAAGGTAACTGAATATTCTTGGGTTAACTGACAGGCAGAAAAAATGCACATTTATATTCAACTCATTTGGTTCTTCAAGAGAAAACAAAGGTGTTTTGAAACACAGTTGGAGTGGAATGATCAAGCTTTTCCCTGAGCAGAAGGGCTAAAGTGAGTGAATATCTTTTAGGTTTTTTACCACACACACGGACACCATTTACACCATTTATTTCTGTATTAGTTTCGAGCTGGCAATGACTCTAGAACCAATACTTTTCCCAAGAGTGTCTTCCCATTTTGTTATGATGGGAACAATCTGTCCTTTGTAGTACATGATTGTGTATTAGTGTTTATTTTTACAGGATTTATCTAGTTAAAAAGAAACAGACTTTGGGCATAAAAATAAAACAAACATTTATTTTGAGTCTTTAGTAAAATGTTGCTAAGAACAAAGGTAATGCTTCTTAACAAGTTTGTTTAAAAAATTGGGCTAATTTTTTCTTAAATCTAAAATTATTATTTTGAAGAGGAGAATAGTGTTTAGAGACCTGTTTCTGATAATAAGAAGACCTATGTTCAAATTTCAATTCTAACACATAAAGCTGGATGACCCAGGAAAGTCATTTTACATTTTCTTGACCCAGATCTTTATAATCTAAGGTGAAGAACAGATACTGATTGGCATAGGTACTTTCCTCACCAGGAGTTCCCAAACCAAGGAAATCACAAATATAGTTTTAAAAAGAATTTTTGAAGAGAAGAAAAAGATCTTTCTTTTAATGCTATCCATTTTTAAAAGTAATTCATTTTTACCTCACTGATTTTTTGTGCTATAGTTTAACCTACCTTTTTTTTATTAAGGAAGATCATTGCTGTGTTTTTGCCTTTTTTCTTTTTTCATTAGCTCAGTAAATTTTTTTTTGGTCTTTCAAATGTCCCTTTTAGAGTATGAAGAGTTTTCCTACTGTAATTACATGTAAAATGTTTCACCTGGAGACTGTAGAGCACTTTATGAACAAGACTATTTTATGACATTAGGACAAGAGATGCCAAAGAATTCATTCATGCTTGATTTAGTATAAACAGAGAGGCCAGAGGACCTAAGGTCATAATCCAAGTTTTCTAATTACAACCTGTGTGACCCCAGGTAAGTTATTTAAACATTTTAGGCCTTGTTTATTCATCTGCAAAATGAGGGTATTGAAGTAGATGACTTCTCAAGAACCCTCCAAATCTAAATCAATTGGTTCTATAATCTGATAATTCTCAGAAACGTGTTTCCATACTATTGGGTTAGTCAGATAAGCTAAGTAATAGGTGTTTGGTGACCTTTCTAAATATTTTTACAATTCAAAGCCATGTGAGAATATTATTTCTGAATCCAAGCTTCTTCTGGCTTCAGATCACATTTTTATCTTTATGCTTGTAGCAGAATTCTTGTTCCTTAATACAATCAAAACCCATGGCAGAGAGGGAGCAATCTAATCCAAGTGCTGCTATCTATAAAGTTATTGCATTTTTGTTGTTGTTGTTGTTTGTTCTTGACTCAATTAAGGAACAAGAAAAAAGAGAGAGGATTTATTTTTACATAAAGAATTAAATCTTGGCAGACTATTGGATACCTTTTATTCTTGCCAAACTTTTCAGAACCCCAATTCAATTAAGTGATCCCCATAGGGGTGATGACCACAGTTTAAAAAGCTTTGAAGTAGAAAGTAGTTAAATCTGAAGAAGGGGGGAGGAGTCAAAGGTCATGGGGCAAAGATCTTACTACTGAGGAACATGCCAGAATCTGAGTCTGAACTCTTGGATCAAGGAACTGGAGAAAGCTCTATACTTTCAATCATCTGTCCAATAACTTTCCAAAGTCAAGGCCTAAGTATAAAGCTGAATTTGTGATCCAGCCAATCAAACATAATAGTAACTTATTATCATGGAGCTTTCTATCTTAAAATCAGGTATCCAATAGATTCACAGTAACATGAATTGGACCACAAAGTTCTAAATTAAATCTTTCACTGCACTTTCCACACTATGACACTGGCAAAAGCCAGGTGAACTCAAAGCATAGTAAGAGAGGCTTGGTGTCAAAAATGAAAAAATATTCTCATTCCAAGGTTCTCTGCCTATGGCAGATCACATCTAGGACACTGTGTTCAGTTTGGGTCATCTTTTCAGAAGCAGAATGCTTAATAGAAGGTAGCCAGGATGGTGAGAAAATTGCCTTGTGTTATGCTGAAGATAGGTTGAAGGGACTAGGATGTTTAGAGAAGCCTTAAGGAGAAAGTAGTAATCTTATTTAAGTAACTTATTCAAGACTGACAGATGCAAGAGGGATTAAGCTTCTGCTTTCCTAGTTCAGCCTCTATTCCTGCTCTAACTCTGTTCTCTTGCCTTCCCTACTTTGACCCTTTAGCGAGTTATAAATTCCATAAATCCTCTATTCTTGAATTCCTTGCCCACTTGTCATTATCTTAAACTTTGATCTGTATTATCCTCACTATCTACTACCATGGTTCCTATGCAAGTTCTGCTAAATGAAGTAACAAAACTGTGTTGACTCTGTCAACTAAAAATGTATGCTATCCAATTTCAAGTGGACGCTTGTTGCTACATGGCATTCCTTATATTAGTTTCTAAGTGATTTTCTATCTCACTTACCACAGGGCTGTTTTAAACATTTTTAAATTTTGTCATTCTTCTCATGGTAACCTTTTCTGGATGTGGGTTAGATCCTTGCCTCCTATTTTATTTTTTAAAAATTGCGGTCATATGTATGCTTATATTGTATTTAATTTATACTTTAACATATTTAACATGTATTGATCAACCTGCCATCGGGGGGAGGGAATGGGGGGAACGAGGGGAAAAAGTGGAGCAAAAGGTTTGGCAGTTGTCAATGCTGTAAAATTACCCATGCATATAACTTGTAAATAAAAAGCTATTAAAAAATAAAAATTGGGGTCATTCATTATAGACTTCCTCTTCTCTCCTTCTTTACATAAAGCCTCTGTCCTTTTGATCTCTTCTACCACAATAAAAATCTTTCAGATGAATTAAAGAATTCTTCATGGGATATAGGATTATAGGAATTATAGAGTTCTATGAATGGAAACTACTTAGCATCTTGTTACTACATTCTAAATTCTCTGTCACATCAATTGAGGTGGAGTAAGAAATTCCTTTCCTTATACTAAAAAATTAATAAGAAGAATAATACACTAGATTTTATTATCTCTAATAACTGTCCTATATTTTTCATCCTCTTCTCAACTAAACTTGAGTTAGTCATCTATAATCAATGCCTTTACTTCCTTTTAAAAGATAAAATAAGAAAGAATAGTTGGGTTATATTAGGAAAATGCTAAAAATCTAAATTTAGAATTTTATCCAAGAAGCAATGGGAAGTCACTGAAGTAAGATACGTGATACTTGAAAAGGAGTTACATGTTAAGAAATTGCTAATACTGTGGGGTTATAGAATAATAGATTTAGAGTTGAAAAAAGTCATTTGAAGCCATAAAATACAACCCCTGTATTATACATCTGAGGAAATGACAATTTAGAGGTTAAATGGCTTTTCCTGGATTATATAACTAATAAATATCTGAAAAAGAATTTGAGCCCATGGTCTTTTTGACTCCAAGTCCAGTACCCCTCCACCAATTTTACAACAGTTTGCACTGACAGATCAAGCTCAACCCCAGAATGGAATTCCAAGCTATATTAATAGGTATATGGAGGGAGATGCAGAATAAATGGTATAAGTGGAAGATAAATCTATAAACTTCTATTTGCCTATTAGAATGCCTCATGTTATATATCATAATCAAAGTTATCTTTGCAGTAATTTAGAATTGAAATCATAAACTTTTTAACATCAAGATATATGTAAAAGTGAATTTGAAATAAAGAATAAAGGAAGAGTACAATGTTTCCTACTTTCTACCTGGGGGATTTTATTCCTTTCCTTTTCCCTCCTTCATTTATCTGCATGGGACACCTAAGGATTATATGATTATCAGCGCGTGGGAAATGAAAGGGGTGGAACTTAGAGGGCTGGAATTCTGGAAAAGTGTACTTGAAACAAGGATACTTAATACAGGGTGTTTACTCAGTGTAATTGATGAGATAATGGTTCTCTAGTTCAAATTTTTAGTACTTAGTATGGTGATGTAATGGTTCTCTAGTTCACACATACTCCGTGTGCTCTAATGATGTAATCATACCGAAGTATTTAAGGACTGAGAGGACTGGAAATGAGACATTCCATCTTTGACCATCCTCCTGGTGGCTCTCTTGCTCCCTATACTTCTCCATTAAGCTCAAGGCTGGTCCCAAGATCCTCCAGAGAGCTAGTCCAGACATTACAGTGAAGAGAATCACATAGTTTTTGGCAGTTTATTGTAAGAGAACCTCTTAAATGTGTTTCTAAAGATGTGCAGTTTCATAAGCAGAAATAAGAAGGACTTTCTAATTCTATAACAGTATCTTAGAACAGAATCCCTGCCATTGGTATGTGGGTACATTTGGAAAATAGACTTAATTCCTTTGGGAACTATTTAGCTGTTCTGTGTTCCAAACAAGCTTGGTCTTTGAAATCAAGACTCTTCTTTTGGAGAAGAAAAACCTACCAGTCAAGATTCTGAGCCCTAATGGACTCTCATTTTGGAGGAGGAAAAGTAGATAAAGATTTTTTTTTCCATAACCATATGACTATATGTCAAAGTCCCAATTTCAAAAAAAAGAGTTGAAATTACTTAAGCCCTGAACTAAAAATAAAACCAAAAACAAACAAAATCACATATCAGAGCTCCTTTCTCTTTTGTGTAAGAAATAACACTTCAGCTAAGGACTCCAGATAAAGATATAATCTAGAAGCAAAAAACATCCTTATAATCTCATGTCCAGAAGAAGTACATATGGAAATAAGCCCAAAACCATGGACCACAATTAAGCATTAAGTAGATGTATGAGACCAGCAAGAAGCAACAACTAGCAGAAATTTTTCCATATGACTATATGCCACTACATGACTGACAGAGAGAGCACATGACTTTATCAGAAGGCATCATGTCCCTGCTGAATTAAAGATGTAAATTGTCCTTTTGACATGTATTCTGAAGTACCTTTCCCTAACACATGTTTCCTGAGTAAAGCCACATTTTCTATTATTAGCATATTTGTGGAAAATTATACCCCAGATTTATTTGAGAAATGTCTTATTGGAACTTTCCTCATACTAAGTTTTGATTAAGTTAATGGTTTCTTCTGGCTGATTAATAAAAGTAGACATAACTTCAAGCTTGTATTATGGTTTCCCTTAAGTGGACAGAGATCCACAGGAAACCTCAGATCAGAGAATTTCTTTCTGAAGCCCCTAAATGATAGGGTAAGGTGATATACTAGTAAAAGTAATGCTATTTCATTGTTAGGAAAAAATAATTGCATTTTGATTTTGTTTAATTCATTGCCTTCTGCCTAAAAAAAATGAAGCAATCTCCCTGTTCAGTTTTCCATGTCAGACTATGTGCAGATTAGTCTTCAATTATATGGTGGTAGCTAGGAGAAGCTAGAATATATGTACATATCTAAAAGTACATAAACATTACTTCTTCCGCATACCCTTTCTTGTAGTCAATGGCATTTCCTTGTCATCCACCATAAAAGATTTATGAGTAAGGTAAACACTGTAGTTACAAACTAGATATAGAGACATTTAAAAATAATTTGCTATGGTATGAGAATAAGTATTCTTGACCTCCTTTAGCTTCAATTTTGGGAGCTTTAATTTCCTTCTTGAGGTGCTTGGAATATGTGATCCTATTTCCAATTATAATATCTCAAACCTGAAATCCTGGCCTTTTTAGTTGTTTTTGTTTTCTTCTAGTTTTAGCACCATCAGTCCACACTTAAAGGACTCAAGAAAAGTACTTATAAATAGAGAAATATTTAAGTTTTCATTGGTAAAGTTGACAAAAAAGGAAAATGGCAAATGTTGGAGGAGGAAACTAGGCATTTTTAAAATTTATGGAATAAAACAAACAGTTATATATCATGGTATAACAAAAAAGATGATTACACATGAAATTGAAATTCCTTTTAAATATATAATAGTTATCAGGTAAATTTATTTTTTTTCTTCCTTCCCCTCCTACCCTGGAGATGGCTACCATTAGATACAAAATATATATGTGTATGTGTGTATTATTGTATGTAAAATTATTCTGTATATCCTTTTATTTGCCAGTTTTTCTTCTGGATGCAAAGAGCAAATAGCCCTTTATAACTAATTTGGGTATTCATAGCAACCAAATGACTTATTCTTTTATTCTTAAAACAATATTGCAATTACTGTTTACAATGTTCTTTTGATTCTGCTCATTTTACTCTTCATTATTTCCTGAAAGTCTTTCCATGTTTTTCTAGGGTCACTGAACTCATGTATTATGTCACAATTATATATTACAACTTATTCAGTCATTACCCAATTGATGGCATCCCTGCAATTTCCACTTCTTCACCACCACAAAGAGAGTTGCTATAAACATTGCAGAACATATAGGTTCTTTTCTTTTTTCCTTCATCATCTTTGGAAACAGACCTAGTAGCAATATTGCTGGGTCAAAGGATATATGTTCTAAATCATTATTAATTAGAAAAATTAAAATTAAATCAATTTTGAGATATCATATCATATTGACTAAAATGATTCAAGGGGAAATCAACAAATGTTGGAGGGGATATGGAAAAATTGGGACACAATTTATTGTTGATAGAATTGTGAACTTATCCAACTATTTTGAAGAGCAAACTGGAATTCTGCCTGAAGAGTTACTAAACAGCCTGTAATCTTTAAGACTAAAGATATTATTGCACTGTCAATCAAACTATAAAATAACCATTCTGGAAGAAATTTGAAACTATGCCAACAAAGTTATTAAATCATGTATGTCCTCTGGAATAACAATATCACTTCTAAGGTCTATGCATCAAAGAGATTCAAAAATGAAGAAAAATACCAATATATACAATATATAAAGAGCTCTTTTTTGGGTGGCAAAAATGGAAACTAAAGGGGTACTCATTAATGGAGAAAAATGTGAATAAATTGTTACATATGAATGTAAAGGAAAATTGAATATTGTATTATAAGAAATGATGAAAGGAGTTGTGTTTCAAAGAAAACTGGAGGACTTGTATAAATTGATTTTGTTAAAATAAGCAGAGGACAAGGAGAACAATTTATAAAATAAAAACAATATATAAAATTAAAAAAATAACTTTGGAAGACTTGGGTACTCTCACTAATTCATTAGCCAACTGTGTTTTAAGAAGATACATAATCAAAGATGCTTCTCACCTCCTGATAGAAATGTGATGGACTCAAAGTGAAGAATGAAACTATTTTTTTGACATGACTAATATGGGAATTTGTTTTGCTTAACAATCTATATTTCTTTATAACAGTCTTGGAACCATTTGTACCTGGTCTGTGGTGAAGTTCAGAAAACTTCTATGGGTCTTATCAACCACAGGGGCCTTGATTCCATCATAGTGATGTCATTTGGTTCCTCTTCAAGAACAAAAGACAACAACTACAATGGTTTTCTTTTTCTTTTTTTTTCTGATGAAAGGAGTGGGAGTTTTGTATATATATATATATATATATATAATATTTAACAAAATATATAACTACATATTTAAATGTTGAAATGAGTATTCTTTGCAATGGAGAAATACCAGAAATGTTTCAAATACAGGAGTAAAGAAAAGATACACCCTTCTTTTCTGCAATTGAACCATTTTTTTTTTTTTGGCAAGGCAATTGGGATTAAGTGGGTTAGCCAGAGTCACCCAGCTAGTAAGTGTCTGAGGCTACATTTGAATTCAAGTCCTCATGACTTCAGGGCCAGAGCTCCATCCACTGAGCCATCTAGCTGCCCCAAATTGACATATTTCAAGAACTTTTAGCAAAAGCAATAAGAGAAATAAGAAAGTAAATGCTTAAACATAGTGGAGAGATACTACCCCCCATGATCATGACATGATAGTTTACTTAAGAAAATCAAGAGAGTAGCAAAAAATAGTAGCTAAAATAATAGCTTCAGTAAATATCAGGATACAAAATAAATCTAGAAAATGAATAGTATTTCTATATAAGAATAATACCATCAAAGGGAAGAAACAGAGAAAGATAAATACAGAAACATCAAGAAAGAAAGAGTAAGAGAGAGGGAGAGAGAGAATAAAGAGACAGACAGAAAGTGAGAGAGTCTGTATGGATTCAAATGATTTCATTAAAAATTTGACTGCTTCATGACTGTATTGTTCCAAATTAGTAATAATAAGAAAAATGCATATCAAAATAATTCTGATATTTTATTTCATGCTAGAAAATTGCAAAAGATTTTTGTAGATTGCAACTTGTTCCAACTATTATTTTAAAAAGCAAATATGAATTATATAAAAAACCCTAATATTTTTATACTTTTAAATTCAAGAATTCCCTCTTCTAGGGATCAGCCTCGAAGAGTTTAAAGAATCCTCTTTAAATCAAAATACTTATAACAGAGCTTTTTATATCAATTAACTGGAAAACTGAGGGCATCTTAAAAGATATTCAGTCCAATTTGCTCATTTTACGAAGAGGAAAGTGAGACTCAAAGATGCTGTTACTTGTCCATGTTCATATAACAAGCAAATCTCTAAGAGTAGGATTGAAATTCAGGTCCTTCTGTCTGCAAGTCGACTGTGCTACTTCTCAATGATATTAATGACTATAAAGATAAGAGAGAACAGTGGAAGACTTATATGAATTTATATAAAGTGCAATAAGCAAAATTAGGAACAAAATATATATAATGACTAAAGAAATGTAAATATAAAGAATGCAAATTAAAATGATATATGATATATTCTTTCAAAGTGTAACACCCGCTCTTCCACCACAGATGATGGATACAATCTTTTAATAGTCTGTGAGAAGTTTAGCAGTTGAACTATCATTTTAGAGGCCATTGATAGTGATATTTTAGGGGAACATGAATATATAACAGAGATACAGGAGACTGTGAGAAACTCCTAGAAAACTAAGTTTAAATCTTGTAAAGAAGCACTGTAAAGCAAATTCTTTAGACTTTGGCTGCCATTCTATGAAAGTTGAAATGAGTCTGTTTCTAGAATTGAGGAGAAATCTACAATATTATTGAAGAAGATATCTCTGGTGTAATCTTTTCTACCATTGGCACATTGTACATAATTATTTGCTTTTGTTCTCTTGTTATAATGTTAACAAATTATCTAGTCCATAACCTTGATGTTTATTTAAGCTCTGGAAATGTTCGAGATAGAGAAGATGACTAAAGTTTATGGAACAAGAGATTTCTTCAGTTTGTTTTTTTTCCCCAAAATAAACTAGTGGGAATATAAAGCTAATTTATTAATTAATAAGACATAGGTTGTAATTTAAGTAATTTATGGGGAAATATCAAAACATACTTCTTAATTGCATTAGAAGCAGGGAACCAAATAAATAGAGCAATGAGTCAAATAATTGGCTGAGAATTGGGATTTGGTGTAATTGTCAAATAATGGATGAAACCAAAATCTATGCAGTTCCTACATGACAATAATTTATTCTACATATGAATTCACACAACTATGTATGGATGTCCTTCATTTGCCACCAATTTTTGACTCTACTCTGATCATCATCATGTCCTTTCAGGATAAGCTCATTACCAAGAAACTCATCATCATGGAGATTGCTTCAGCCTTGGTACTCACATCTCAGCAATAAGCTCAGAGGCTTCTGACTCTCTGAATGGAAGATGGAGAAAAAAGCAAAAAAACTTCCTCCCATACTCCTTTTTAGAGAACTCAGAATCCTAGGCATTTCTTTATTTGCTACCAATTGCTCTCCTAGGTTTTGACTCTATTATCATCATTATTATTATCATCATCACCACTCTCCTGAAGAGGGCACCCTTTGTTACCCTACCCTTTTCAACTTCAGTTAGTGATTTGTCTTCCCTAGGAGATTGTTATAATAAGATGATTTTTGTAAAGTTCTTTGTGAACCTAAAGCATTATAAAAATGTTAGCTATTTATTTATATTTACATGTCATTTCTATTTTACTATGCAGTTCATCCTTTCCACTTAGAAAGTCAAAATTATATAATATTTCTTGAAAGATTTAATGGATATAACCTTATTTGATGATCTTCGGGTCCTTAATATGAATAAAGTCAGAAACCAAGTGTTTGTCACTGTCATGGTGGAGATCCAACACAGATTCCAAGTTGGAGAGGAACTGATAAATGGCACTGTTCACAGAAGACATTTTCCTAGTTGCTCCAATCTCTAAAACAACACAGAAACTACTGCATTAGATGTAAATGCACGTTGCAGCCAAGCCATCTGGATTAAGTCAATCTCTGGTATTAGACTTATTTTGATCCAACAGAGTACCTATGCCTCAGATACTATTCCTCTCTCAAATCTAGGGTCAGAGCCCCAGGACCAGGACCCTTATCAGAGAGGAAGCCCCCAATAACTGGCCCCTCACTTCACTAGTCCAAGACCAAAGTCTCAGATATTGTTCTTCTTGCTACCAGAACTTCATCTAGAGGAAGAATTACAACACTAAACCCAGTTTACCTTCTTTCTTTATACTCTCTTCAGAAAAATATCTGACTAAATATTCATTCTCTAATGGGCATCCACTCGGTTTCCAGTTTTTTGATACCTCAAAAAGGGCTGTTACAAATATTTTTGTACATGTGGGTCCTTTTCCCTTTTTTACTGTCTCTTTGGGGATTCTGACTCAGTGGAAACACTATTGGATCAAAAAAGTATGCACAGTTTTATATCTCTTTGGGCATAGTTCCAATTTGCTCTCCAGAATGGTTGGATCAGTTCACAACTCTATCAACAATGTATTAGTGTCCCAGTTTTCTCATCCCTCCAACACTGATTATTACCTTTTCCTGTCATCTAAATCAATCTGTTGATTCCTAGTTCTACTACAGTGACACACAGGGAAAGTCACACCACTGATTTTGCCATCACCTACAAGTGTTTCCATAAACAAGAAATGTGAAATTACTTTGTCCAATCACAACCTCTTGTCATCCTACCTCTCCTCATAACTTATTCATCCTTAGTCTGTCCTTGGGACTCATTGTGACATCCACTCTCTCTAGGTCTTATTACTCTCCCAGATCATCACACCTGCGCTGATTTCACTCTTCTGCCTTATTAATCTTGATCCTATATTTACCATCTCAACAATTATACTGTGCTATACTTTCATATCCCTTTGTGCTCTCCTTTCATGATCTTCTCATACCCAATTCCCACCAATAATTCTCCTCTCCCTCTATTTAGGTGCTGTTGAATATCTCTAGATTCTCTACAAACTTGTTATCTAATCAAAACTTGGTTAGCACTGGCGGAATAAAAATTCTCTTATTCTTCTGTTATTATTTATTTTATCCCCTTAAGAAACTTTTCATTTTTTGTGCTCTCCTTCCATCTTACTCATCTCTCTAACTAAGCTATAGCACTAAAAGGATATATAACAAAGATACTGTAGCACTTAATTTGGGTAGACATTCTTGCTCCAGTACTGAAATGATCAACATAGCAGGGTATGGTGACTCACAAAATCTTAGGAGAGATGCGAAGTTGAAAACAACATGGTTCTATTTGGATGGACCTTTTTATGCCTTTATGTGATTAATAAGTCACATCAATACAATTAGAGACTGCAAGGAAATTACAGTTAAGGGCATATCTTGAGCCTTAGATCCACCAGGAAAATCAAATTCAAAGAAGAATTCATTTATTTTCAGATAAAAATTAGCCTAACCCAGAGGTTGGAGATGGAGGAGGAATCTTGGTAACATGTTTCTATCATACCCAGGTTCTACAAGACTAATTACTAATTATTTTTTTTTTTTACTGAGGCAATTGGGGTTAAGTGACTTGCAAAGGATCACACAGCTAGGAAATATTAAGTGTCTGAGGTCAGATTTGAACTCAGGTCCTCCTGACTTCAGGGCTGGTGCTCTATCCACTACACCTAGCTGCCCCTAATTACTTTCTTTTAAAAGTAATAGCTGTGTTGACTCATTATGATCATTTCTTCCTTTTCTATATGTTTGCTAACCAATTTTTAAATTATATATTCTAGAATTGTGAATAGTAACTAAAGTCAAACTTACTGACCTATAGAATATAAAATCCATTGTATTCCCATTATAAAGTTTTCTCTTCTCTAATGTTGTGGTGTAACTTGTATTCTCTGTGATAATGATCTAGCAGTCATCTTTCTCACTGATTTTAATATCTTGGGTATAATTTTTTTTGGTCAGGCCAATAAAATTATTTTGAATTCCTGGTTTCTTTTAAGACTCAGATTAAATGTTTTCTTCTATAGGAAACCTATTTTAGTGCTTCTAGTTGTATCTTCTCCTTTAAAGTTGTTTTTCATTTACTCTGTGGGTATCATTTATGTTTTGAATGTAAACTCTTTGACATCAGAGCTATTTTTGCCTTTTTTAAATAGATAGAACTTATCAGAGTCCCTGACATATAGTAAATGTTTTAATAAATGCTTACTGATTGATTGATATATTTTAATCTATTTTAGCTATTAATTCCCCATAGGTCATGATTTTCTGTCCGAAAATTCAAAGATCATTATTTTTGGCAGAGGAAATAAGATGAAAACAAGAATTGATCATTTAATTCAAAGAACTCCCTTTATTTGCATTAGAAATGAGAACAATAATTAAATTTCTACTTCATTGCCATCCTGAGGCTATGTTGAGCAGATCTAGGGAATGTTCTACAAGATTTGTGAGCTCATGGGAACCAAGAATCCTGTTATGACAGCTGGACAATGCTATCTCTGAGCAAGGGTTAGAGCTCTATGTTAGTATGGATAAACACTTCAGTTTCATGCACCTAGGTTATGACTTCCTTGTAACCTTTGCAGAATTGTAGCCTTACTGATTCAGATTTTTCAAGTCTGTCAAATCAAATTTTTCTGGTTCTGTCAAAGCCAGTAATAATATGTCCAACTTCAAGCTTCACAGTAAACATATAGTTTAAATGAAAAGCAAATGTACTCATGCATGTTCAAATGAGTTACTCTTCAATACACAAATGGGGATTCTACCACTCCCAACTAAATAAGCATTTGTTTTGCATGTGTAAACTCAAAACACATGAAAGGGCTTCCTAGATCTTCAGTCCCCTTCAAGTGAATGAAAATGTCAATGAAGATAGGTTCATGAGAGTTTATGACATAAGGAATTAAAATCATTAATTTGAGGGAAGTGAAAAGGAATCTTAAGGGGAGACATTTTTAAAATTAGCATTTATTTCCTTACATAAAATAAAAATATTTAACAAATGCATATATCAGTTTCAAATCAGGTGTAATTGCCTGCTCACAAATGTATATTTCAAAGGAAAAGCTTAATTGTAACCAGTCCATCACCCAAATGGAGACAGTTAGGTTTTGGGATTTTTTTATGTGAAATATGGAATTGATTCAGCATTATAAAGTCAAAAAAAAAAAAAAAAGGTTTGTCAAACTCTAGGAACCAATTTAAGGTAAACAACTTGATTCTTGGGAAGCTGACCCAAAGAGGAAATCATAGTCAATTATAGTGGAAAAAATTATACTTTATCTTTGGTTGCCTAAAGCCCTTTGTATGCGTAGGAATTAAAAACTCTCTACTTTGAGTACAGGGAATTGTGATTAGATGACTGATTTATAAATGCCTCCCTCCTTGATATACTTTCAATGACTGCCTTCCCCCCAAAAGACACTTTTTTCCTCCAAACTGAAAAAGTCAGAGCTTTCCCCTCCCAGTTTGGTCACAAATTAACGCTGTGTGTCAGTAACTAAATCTGTATTTGCAGATGGACCAACCAGGATGGGGAAAATGGAGCTCAAGAGAATAGCAAAAAATAGAAAAAAAAATTGTCAATGTGAGGTATATTTTTACTTCCTGGTTGCTCTATGACCTACTGTACCTCATTGTGTCAGAACACAATAAACTCAGGAGCATGGTATATGGTTAAATCTGTCACAACAGTGTCATGAAGTCATGTCTAAATGCTTTGCAAAAGACAAAAAAATCTTCTGAGTCTGCTTATTATGGCTGAAGGAAGGCGTGATAGCTCACTAAAACTATCCCTTTCTGATTTAGTGATCTGCTTTTTGTAGCCTTTACCAATATGAAATTCTGAAATGTCTTATTGGCTACTAAAGGTATAACAAAAACTCTCAATAAAGGTATGCCCACATTGAGAAAATTTAATATATAAAACTAATATCTGAATATGACTCATAGAAAATTAGGAAGTAATGCTTCTTGTCACTTAATGATTTATCAACTTACAAAGGAAATTTTGGCAAGCTTTCTTTTAGAGCAAATTCCTTGCCTCTTATATTCTATTGGACTTGTGATTTCTTTTTTGTGAGTATTCCCTCCAATAATACAGATCCAAATCCAATCAAGTTTGCTTGTCTTCTCATATTTTACTACCCTCCATACACTCTAATGATCCAGTGACATTGGCCCCCTTGCTGCTTTTTGAACAAGACATTCCATCTCCCAAATCCATACATTTTCACTGGCTCCTAAATACTTCTGCCTCAAGCTAGACTTAAAAAGAGAACAGACAAACTTTGTGAAAATATCTGCTTCCTCATTCCAGAGTCAAGTTCTGCCCTACTTGGCACTTCCCTCTCCTCCAAACAAGGAAAAGACTGAGATGATCTGTCAGATCACTTTTATTTATCAACCTAAGAGAAAGTTTCTTCCATTAAAGTCCATCTTCCTACAAAGTCAACCCAAATAAATAAACATGGGAGAACTCTTATAAGTAGAAAGTACTCTCTAAGAAGCATCCAGTTGCCACTTCAGCTCAAAGTTAAAGTAACTTCAATCACTGAAACTTAATAAGGAGTTGTTTTTGTCCCCTTAATAAGTTTTTGGTAGATACACTTACACTCTTTTGTGAAGAAAGCTCCAAATTCTCAGTCGTTCCAAATAAAAAGCTTCCACTAAATTCACTGAATAGGTCACAAAGAATTAGGATTCATGATAGAGTATTGTTTTCAAATCTAGTGATGACCCTGGCCTGGGAGGATAGATTCATGTACAGTCACATTCACACTATCTTCCCACTGGCCAATTCTAAATTGTACCCTAATCCTTCAATCCAAGTGATTCTTCATTTTTAATTGTCCTGGAAAAACATGACATCCAATGATTTTTTTCAATTATGTTTAGGGTAATCTCCTGAGGCTGCTCAAACCACATATTGCCCATCTCTTTTGTATCTCAGTATAAATAATACATAAGGTTGCAAAGGAAAAGAAAATCTGTCCAACCAGATGCTAGAATAAATTGAAGAAAAGTAAGAATAATTAAGAGCAGGAAAAAGTTGAAAATTAAATAGCTACAAGATAAAAAACTTAATCGAATGCAGAATATAAGAAATATTTCATCCAGACCAAAACACTTTAAACCTTTTAAAATTTATTTTGAATACAAGGAAGGAGCTTCCCACTCTGATGTTCCAGTGATTCATTCACACTTACATCCATCCTGGCAAGAAACAGAAGAGGAGAGAAGTTGTATATTACACAATTTTGGGAATGCCAGATTAAAGGGTGAGTTTTGCACACAAAAAGATGGGGTCATGCAGCTGCCCATATTGGTTAATTGGGTCCCAAGCTCACTTAAGATATGTTGGGGCATATTCCCAGTTCTGGTATTTAAGAATCTCTACAACTAACTCTATAACTCTCACATCTGCTTATTTCAGGACCTCATCACTTCTGGCCTGGATGGGTCATGCATGATCCACATTACTGGAGGAAGTATTTTATGTGCATTTCCACTCTTTCCTTTTTTGTTTGCTTGCATTTTTATTTTCCTTCTCAGGTTTTATCTTTCTAGATCTGATTTTTCTTGTGCAGCAAGATAACTGTATAAATATATAAACACATATTGAATTTAACATATACTTTAACATATTTAACATGTATTGGACTACCTACCATCTAGGGAAGGGGGTGGAGGAAAGGAAAGGAAAAGAAGTTGCGACAGAAGGTTTTGCAAGGGTCAAGGTTGAAAACTTACCCATGCATATGTTTTTTTTAAATAAAAAGCTATAATAATAAAAATTAAAAATTATTTATGGAGTAAAGTGCCTTGTTTTTAAAAGAATAGAAATGCTTCTCTAGTCCCCCAATTACTACCAAATCTTTGGCTTTGATGTTCATTTCCTGACCTTATAAAATCTCTACATTTTTCTTCAAAAAACCACTTTTTTATTCATTTTATTACTTATTTAAAAAAATTTCTACTTAAAACTTTAGTTCTACTACTGTCTGAACTTATTTTTAAATAGTAGTGTGATAGAGAAAGAATTTATTGTTATTATTTGTTTTCAGTCATGTCTGACTCTTCATGATCCCTTTGAGGGCTTTTGTGGCAAAGATATTGGAATGATTTGGCATTTCCTTCTCTAAAATATTTTACAGATGAGGAAACTGAGGCAAACAAGATTAAGTGACTTTATCAAGATCATACAGCTATTAAGTATATGAAGCTGGATTTGAACTCAGATATTCCTGACTTCAGGCCCAGTGTTTTATCTAATGTGCCACCTAGCTGCCTTAATAGAAAGAATACTAGATGTCAAGTAAGAACAAAGTAGTTCTAAATCTGCTCATATTAGTGACCACCCATGGGATCTATAGTTTTAGTTGATATTTTTGGAGTCTAATACTCTTTATGGTTCTAAATCTTACTGTTCTATGGGAAATAAAAAAAAAACACTAAAAATTACATTTCATTATCGTTAATTTAATCTTATCATATATTATTCTTTTGATTGTTCTGCTTTGATATGATTCCTAATCTTTCTCTGCTTAAAAATGTGTCTAATATTTTTGAATAAGTGTCTACCTACAAGTATGTTCTACTGATGCATCATAACTTTTATGGGGAGGAAATCAGTTTTCTTTCTCTTTTTTGGCATGATGAGAATTCAGCAGTTTCAATTTATTAAAACTTCTACACTTTTACTTCATAGATTTCTGTGACATACTTCTACAGTTAATTCATAGAAAACATAAAATTAATACATTGTAAGTCTTACATGTCTACTAAGAATGCTAATTAACCGTCCATGGTTTCTTTAAATTCAGTAATACAATTCACCTCTCATATTTAACAGCCATTTCTTTGTGTGATAAAGAGCTAAATTTAAAATGAACAATGAGCTCTTCTGTTTCTCTCAGCAACGTATGCAGGTATATAAGTCATAAACCACTGCATGGATTCTATGCCATGTAGTAAACATCTACATCATGCTTGATGGTCTGTAAAATACTCTACATGTTATTTTCCTTTTGAACTTTATAAGGTCCATATGATTTAGGATTTTTTTTTCTGTTCTGTTACTGTTTTAAGCCAGATATGGGATCCCATCAGTATAGAGAATTCCTTGGTGGAAAACCCCCTTTCATCCACATAGATCAACAACTTGTCTGTAACCCATAGTCTTGGATACTTGCCTAGGGCAATAAGAGGTTAAATAATTTTCCTTTGGACACATGGCTATTACATACCAGCAGCAGACCTTGAACCCAAGTGTTCCTCTTGGCTAAAAGGACCAATATTCTATCCATTGTGCTTTATTGCCTTTCATGTGCTAGAGATGCAGAATTTTTCTTTCCATTTCACCAAAAAAAATGAAACAGAGAAATTATAAAAATACATCCAAGACTTCACAGTTCATAAGTGTTACAGCCATGATTTGAAACCAGATCTTTTGGCTTCAAATCAAGCACTTTTCCAAGTACATCAGATACATCACAATTTTGTTCCTTCTCTTCTGTCCATACCTGAAACTGACCTCTTAAAAAAGACTAATCTAACAAGAATAGGGATTGGTATTGGACCTGGTATTTCATTCATTTAGGGAATTCCTAGCTGAAGAAACTCCTTCTGCCAAAAAAAAATAGTCACCACGTCTGCAAAATACAGTCTTTAGAGTCAGAGCACTGAGAGGTTAAGTAACTTGTTAAAGAACACATAGCCACTATGTATCAGATACAGCACTTGAATTCATATTTTCCTGGCTTTGAAGCCAATTCTGTAGCTACCAGTTTGTAACTTAATTTTTCTTACAGTTGCTAAAGTACAAATGCAAATGTTTATTAAACCTTGGATGGTTTTGACAGAACTTTTCTTTCCCATCTTTATTGGATTGTCCAAGTCCAAATATCAGACAAAGGAATCTTACAGAAATCTCTTCAGAATATTGGGATAAAAATATCAATACAAAAATGGTTTTCTTTAGGATTTCTGATTCTTTATCTTCCAAGTTTGAAGGCTTCACAAAAACATCTAAAGGATTGTTTTGTTTGTTTGTTTATGGCTGACACTTTGGATGAAAGATAGTCATAGAGACAAAGAAATAGCTCACTTCATCTGGATGAAATAGCCTTTACCTGGCTTCAGTAAGACCAAGGTTAGCCCCTAGGACTGACTATGAAGCCAATTATGAGGTGTGACTGGAAATTTACCAGCACACTCAGACCTTTTCCTCTGACATAACATCTCCGTCACTTGCCTGCTACTGGACCTGAAATTCCTAATGTAACAACCCCTTTTTTGGCTGAGGATTTGTATCTCTAGAGATCTTCATTGAAGTATGTATTACATAAGGGAGCATTTTTTTAAATGCCAATTTGTTTATTAGACCACTTTGCTGACGATATGAAAAGTGGACAGAAAAATGTGAGGTGATGAAACATAGAACAGGTAAATTATGTTGGAAGTTGATTGAAAAGGGAGGATGTGGAAGGGGAAATAATATTGGAAGAAAAGTCCTATACACTGGTTGCTGTAATTTCAGGAATGCCATATATAATTGTATGATTGTACATATGATTAAAAGAGTTGAGAGTCCTAGAAAATCAGTGCTTAATGCTAAGACACAGTTTGCCTTGGGACAAGGGTGAGTTTGCCTAATGGACATGTAAGATGCTGAAGAAAAGCTGCCCATGACACATTTCACTTGTGCCTGGTCCCCGAAAGTAATCGTGTGTTTTCTTACAATTGTTCACAGAAAAACCAAATGCTGCCCTTGGTAACTATACTATTAGATAAATATAAAAATTTAGTTCTAAAAATTCACAGTTATAACTTGGTTGGTAACAATGTAGCTTATTTTAGTACATCACAGAGAAGACTGATTAGATAGTAATTACAGTATGTGATCAACTTTTAAGACCAAATCATAACTAGAAAAAGAAAACTGTCTCCTTTTTGAAAAACCATTTAACATTTCAGTCATTTTAGCCCACTCTTTTTATGTTTAGGGAGTTATAAAATTGACCAATAAATGCTTTTTTTCTCAGACTATTATGAGTCTAATTACTTCTAGTTATTTTTATTTTAAATGCAAGTGTTTTATCTCAGAACTATGAAAAGGGAGTGGGGAAACAAGCTATGGAGAAACATTTGGACTATAACACTGGTTGCTAGCATTTCTTAAAGATAAATAAAATTTCTACAATGTTTCCAAACCAAAAACAGCACTTCTTTTAAAATCTGATTTAACTTTTACAACAACAGATTTGCGAAGCATTTTTGGGTCCAATTTTCACTAGCTCTCCTGATAGTAAGTTTGTTCACTGAGGTACACCTCAGTAACCTCAAATACATCACTGGTGATGGCTGAGTTGGAGCATATCTCAAACTGTAACCAAATAACTGAGACATTAGGACTCCTAAAGGAGTTAAGAAGAAAGATCATATCAGGAATGATGGAGTATTTTGGGGATGTTTCAGATTGAAATAGCACAACCTAGAGAATAAGCTAAATACCTTATTTTCCTTCTCCTACTTGTTCTTCCTATCTGAGACATGATGGAGCATCTGGGACTGCTTTGGAAGAATAATGAAGGAAATATTAAAGTTATTCCCACATCTTCTTGGGAGAGTAACAGACAGCAGCTGAGCACTCTTCTTCCTGATGACCTGGTGAGAAAAACTACTTCATTAGAACATAAATAAATATTTTCCATTGAGAAACTAATGTCATGCAAACAACAGGTATTTATTATATGCCTACTATGTGCAAGAAACTGCAACAGTACTGGGGATCATAGAAAAATTAAACATTTTGATATAGCAAGAATCTTATATTTTAATAAATTCTGACATCTACAAATAAAAGAATATACAAAATAAATTCAAGGTAATTTTAGTAAGGAATTGATAAGATCCAGAAAATCCTTTTGTAGGAGGCAGCATCTGAGCTGAACTTGGAAAGGAAGCTAGGAATTCTATGAAAGGTGAAGAGGGAGAGCATTCCAGTTATAGGTTATAGGATGTGTAAAAGTCTAGAAAGGAAAGATGGAATGTTTGCATTAAATGTGTTCTTCTTCTTGTTTGAATCTTTATGACTCCATCTAAGATTTCCTTGGCAAATTTCCCAGAATGGTTTGCCATTTCCTTCTCCAGCTCATTTTACAGATGAGAAAACTGAGGTAAATGAAGTTAAATGACTTGACCAGGGTCACACTGCTAGTATATGTCTGATTCCAAATTTGAACTCAAAAAGATGAGTCTTCCTGATTCTTGGTCTGGCACTTTATCTATAAGGTTTTACAAGGGTGGATGTTGAAAACTATCTTTCCATGTATTTTAAATTTAATTTGTTTAGTGAAAAAGATCCTTTTTCTGGCAGAAAATTGTCAGAGGACATATATAAGCAGAGGACAGACTGCTGGACCTGAAATCAGGAAGACCCAAGTTTGAATTTGGCTTCAAACACTTTTTAGCTATGTGATTCTGAACAAGTCATTTATTCTGTCTGCCTCAGCTTACTCATTTGTAAAATCAGGATAATAGTAGCACTAGCTTCCAAGGGTTGTTGTGAGAATTAAAAGAGGTGATGTTTGTAAAGTGCTTAATATATTGTTCATTTAGAGCACATTCTATTAATACATATTTCTTTTTTTTCTCATGGGAATGACTGAATTTCTTAGTAAAACAAATAGAATGTATACAAAGTAAAAAAAAAATACACAAGAGCATGAGAGGTATAAGCTTAACACAAATATGTAATGGATATGCTTTTTTAAAAATCATGTATAGCTAGTTAGTTCTACTCACAAAAAAAGTATTCTCTTTGATAATTATTCCACTAAAATTATGCAAACTGCATTCAATACTTGAAAATTATATTTAAGAGGAGAAAGGAGTAGTCCTGTGTGGCCCGATAGTATCATCAGTGTTGGCAAATATGACAAAGGAAACCCAGCTGTATTTGGGAGAAAGTAGGGAGAATGTCCAGTTGTAAAATAATGAAAACGCTGGTTTACTTTTTCAAAAATCACTAGCAAGGAAGCCTGGTGCACGTGCACTTTCCTTGGGGACTTCAATGAGATTTGGCTGACATGATGATAACTAGTCAGAGGGGAAAAGAGATTCGCCAAAATCTTGATGAACTCCAGAGCTGAGTCCCTTCTAGTGTTTTGCCCTTATCTTGGAATCTTTCTTCTCCCTCATGTCTCATATCTAATAACTTATAGAGTCCTGTTGATTCTACCCTCAGTATTCTGGGCATCTACCACCTCCTCTCTAGTTCCCCAGCATATGTAGGAGTTTGCTGGCTAGATTACTTTCTTGGAAATCCTGCCTTGAACCTGAGCCAATCTCTCATTGATTGACCAATTGTGGGTCCCAGACCAATCCCCAGCCTGGTTCTGACTGACTCAGAATGAATGTAAATGGCAATCAGTTCTGATTTGTCCAAAGACCCTGAGTATCTTCCCCTCCAAGATTCATTTATTTATTTATTGGACTAGGTAAAGGAGTCTACTCACTGAATGGGTGTGGCCTCAGTCAAAATGAGACTTGTTAAGGATTTTAGCTTAAAAATCCAGTCATCCTGATCTATATCTGGCCATTGGACCCAGATGGCTCTGGAAGGGAAAGTGAGAAAGGAGACCTTGCACGGACCTCCCTCACTTAAATCAAATTCACTTACATGTTATGGCATCACCTCCCTGATATCATGGTCCTTTTCTGTAAAGGGCTGAAACTCTGAGTTGATGCACTGAGGTCGGACAACTGAGCACTTAAGGTTAACTACCAATTGGACAATATTCTATAAGCATATGCTTGGAAAATGGCCCTTCCCACTATTCTGTTCTGGTTCAATCTTTTGGTGTATACAGAGAATTATGGGAAGGATTAGGGGGTAGAGTAAGACAAGCCAGGGTCATTTTGGTGGTAGAGGAAGAGAAGGAAGGTCCTGCATCCATTCTGTTCACTTCTACCCCTAAAGACCAAGAATAAAGACCAAGGACTTTTGCTTATCCTGACTCCAGCTGATTCTAAGGTATCCAGGATGCTAACTCGGTCTTCACACTTTTCAAGAATGAAGGACAAATAACAATAGGTTCTTTCTACCTGGAATAGATATTCATCTCTTAATGGTTCTCTTCTATTCTGATACAGGATACAGAATATTTTTAAAATTAATCTATTTTTCAAGTCATTTTTCTCTGATTTTGAAAAAAATTCCTGAATTTCATTATTCAATAAACAATGTCAAAAGGTTACAATGGAAAGAGTTCTGAATTGAAAATCTAAGTACCTGCCTTAATATCCTTCTTCCGCTACCTGTTTGTCCTTAAACACCTCAATTCTGAGGGCCTAAATTACCTAAATCATATGATCAGAATGCTAAACTTGATGATTCTCAAAGTGCTCCCTACAATTTATTGCTTGTAATTCTACTATTCATGTACATGTATCCCATTCTTCACAGGGCAGCCAGTTATATTCCTTCTGTGCAAATTTGTTAGTCACTCTACTATTCAGTATCCTTCAGTAACATCCTATGGCTTAGTGACTAAATTTTCAGTCCCATTTTATGTATTTCAAGGCCCTCTGGAACCACCTTTCAGCCTTCTCTCTCTTCCATGAAATTTATGCTCCTATCAAAGATGACTTTCTGTCACTATAGGTTTCCAGCACTTTACTCTCTCTAATCCTTTGCTAATATTAGACCTGCATTTGCCTTTCCAGTTCCTTTCCTTAGTGAAGTCCTACACATCCCTTAAAGCCAAATTCAAATGCTGCTGACTCCAGAAAAGCTTCTCTGATGCCCTCAGTTGATGAAGGTCTTCCCCCTGTCTGATCTCACTTAACACTTCTTTTCACTTTTCTTCTTTTAAAATTGATTTTATTTTTAATTTATGGAATAAAACAAGGATTTTTATTATACAGTATAATGAAAAAGATAATTGTACATGAAACTGAATATCTATTTTGTGTAACTGAGTATTTCTTTTAAATATATAATCCAGCTGCCATAATTTTTTTCTCTTTATTTCTTCTTTCCCCCATCTCCATCATAGAGATGGCTACCAGATCACCTTTCTTGTTCATTTATTTTTTATTGCATTATTTATCCATGTGTTCTATTCTCCTAATAAATATTAAGTCTTGTGAAGGCAGGAACTCTATCTTACCAACACTTTAAATAAATACAAATAATGAATATAAATAAAACAGCAAGACAAATATAACAAAAAAAAAAAAAACATAAGATTTGGAGTGAAACACTTTGGTCTGTCACATACTTATGTGATTTGGAACAAGTTACACAAAGCTCTGTGACATTAAATTTCCTCATCTATGAGATACAAATAATAATATTTTCTCTACATTTTCCATAGAGAAGTTGTAAGGAATAAATGAAATTATGAAAAGAACTGTTGTAAATTGTATAATGCTATGTAAATGTGAGTTAGTGCTATAATTGGCTCCCTGTTGCCTGGTCACTTCAGTTTCCTCTTTATGCTAACAATGCACACCATAATCATACTATTCCCTCAAATGATGCCCTCAGAAATGAGATCGTCCTCAGTCAGCTGTATTGGAATTTTTAAGACAATAGTTTGTCTTTTTTTTCCCAAGATATATGTTCCACTCCAAGACATTAAAAGATAAGCCAACAATGATTCTTTTAAGAGCCAGATTTTTAAAAGTTTAAATTTTGCTTCATGACCTTTCCTCTATTTGCTAACTGTATTCATGACTTTTCTCAAGAAGTTTTAGGAATATTTAAACAAATCCTTACCAAACCTAAAGCAGGAGAAAGACATAATCTGAAAGGCACTATATTAATCTTTAAACTGAAGCATAGATCTTTTTGGAGGGACACATGACAAACTTCTGTGACATTTGAAGTGGTTGGGGAAAAACTATATATACATACATAGATGTATATATACATGATATGTGTATATATAGACATATATACATACTCACATGTACATACATAACACATATATGAATACTCAGTATATACGTAGTACACATAGTCACATGTATATGCATAATGCACATACTCATATACTCACATATATACAAAACACATATACACTCATATCTATATGTGATACATACATGCACACAAACTCACACACATATGATACAATATACATGTGCTCATATGTATGTACACAATGCATTATATATACACATATATATGATTATATAAGCAACTTGTATATAAATATATATTATCTAGAAAGAGAAATACCATATCATACATACTTCTACATGGCTTTGTTGCATGCATCTTTCATAACCTCTAGGTTATCTTTGAGCTAACTTTATAACATCTAGGTTATGGATTTTCAGCAACTTTTATTAGATAATTTGAAAGGACATTTTAATAATATAGCATATATGTGAATATATTGCAGATATGTATATATTATAAATAAAATCAGATAGGAAAATTGGCAACATGTCTATAAATGTCTTAGAAAATTGGCAGAGGGCACTGAGAAAAATTATTGACTTTTTCATGTTTAGACAGCTTGAATATTCAGAAGCACAGCTTGAACTAAGATCTTCTGATTTTAAAGCTAGAACCTAAACCATTCTACCATTGTTTCTCAGTAATAATTCTTCAAGTCAAAGCAATACAAGCCTTCTTGTCAGTTCCAGAAGTATATAGTCAATGGTAGTGTTATAAGTGCTAGTTGGTGATGTAACTATGCTTTTGCCATTTTGGTTTCAGTTCAAATCCAATCAATCCAATTCTTATTCCCTAGTGGAGTGGAGACGGGGAGTGAAAGGAGGAGTAGATATGAAGACTGCTTCATCTCTTGAGTGGAGATCTAAAGAAGTCATAGAAGAAACTGTCAATATTATATCTCTCATCTCCCAAAGCAAAAAATAATCAATCTCTGCAGCAATAAGAATTATTGCCTTTACGTGTTTGTGCTAGGCATAGGAACAGCAGATTAAATCTCAGCTACATGTGTTTTCATAAATATGTTAATAAGTAATTTAATTTGTGGAGTAGGAAACTGGGGGAAAGATTTATACCATATACCTGAACCATGAGTTTCTATTTTTTATTAATAAAGGTAATAATTAATGCTATGGGAGGCTTTTCTCATTTAGAAAAGTACACAACTTGCTTTAGTTCACAATGCCACATGAAATTCTGTTTATGGCTCTGTTGGATATGAGTTTCTCCTAGCCTATACTCTACCTTTGACCTGCCTTTACAATTTCTAGGATGCTGTCAAGTTTTATATGGATTCTCAGTAAACTTTAATAGATAATTCAAAATTTCCACTTATGCATAGCTCATACAACATTCAGGCTTTCTTTAGCTCCTTTCTACTAGTATTTTATTCATGGGTAGCAGGATAATTTAACTTATTTCCTTGGCCTAAGTAAAGAGTATCAGTCAATTTAATTGCCTTTACTATTAATTACCTTTTACACTGAAAAGGTAGTATCTACACAATTGATTTGATGAAGACATAGATACTAATAAAGATCAGTTACCTCCTTGGATAAAAAGTAATATCAGGATAATGTCCTGGTGCTGGTAATTGGCAGAACATGGGTGACTGGAATTTGAGACTTGCATGTTTGTGACAGACTATATAAAGAGAGTGAAATATATAAAAAATGAAATGTGAATAAAGTAATAGTATTAACTTAAAGAATTAGGAATAGTGATTAGTAACATTATGTTAGCCAAGAGATTGGGAATTAGTATGTATAAATGGGTATATATAGTCAAATGCTTCAGATAATTAGAGAGTGCCTTCACATTTAAGTCTTCTGGGTGGATTGGAAATGTGGAGAAAGTAGGCACTGGCACTAAAGAGAGGCTAGCTTGTTCCCATCCATAATCCCTTAAATTGGGTACATTTACCATCAACTCCCATGAAATAATTATTGAGTTATTTGAATACTTGATTTAAGGGATTTATAATGACTAAGCCCTAGGAAATATAGATATCTGGTTGTCATAAGCCTCCAATGGTCTCCAGAAGGAAAAAAGAGTACCCAAGGAGAAACTAATAGATAAGGAGACTGCCTATGAGAAAAGTTGTAGCTAGAAATACTTTTATTTGTGACGAATGGTGGTACAGAAAAGGCTCATTTGGAGAGTGACCAGGGAAAGAGGAAGCATATTCTGGAACATTTGTAGGCTCTATCCTGCTAAAAGTATAACCTCCTTGGAAAAGAAATTCATCTCCTGATGCTGAGAGAAGAACTGAGAAGGGTAGAAAGTCCCTTCCTAAGGTTTTCTTAGGTCCTTAAAATTTCTTACCACGTGATGCAGCCACCTTGTCCTTGCTATAATTCTGTATGTAAGCAAAACTGGCATCAATTAATAAAGCACTTGTGTGTTTTAATAGTTCAATGTCACTTTAATTGCTCCTATTTCTTATGTTCATTTGAGATTTGAAAAGCTCAGAGAAATGAAAGACATATGTTTAGTTACTTTGGACTCAATTCTTAGACTGTGGTCAATAGTCCTCTTGCCTTTCAATCACTAATGTTATAGGTCCAATTCTCTAACCTGTTGCTATGGAGATCTAAAGAGAATAAGCAGTTTCAAACTCTGTCTTATTTTTCCTCTAGGACTTAAAGGATGGAAGTGTACTTAATAGTATAGCCAATAAGACCATTTCCTTGATATCTCCATAAATGACACAAAAGTTAAAATGACTCAACTGTGCAGGATTGGTCTTGGTTTATTAAGCCATAACCATTTATTAACAAGAAATTGATGGACTCACTAAACAAGTCATTCAAATTATTTTGGCTGCCATATATGTTAGGAATATGATTGCTGGTAAGGTGATCTTATCAGTTTCTCATCAACTAATTTACATGACAAAGAAAAAGAAAAACTAGAAAAGGCCAAAGACCTCACTTGGAGCACAATATATTTTTATGCAAAATTAATGGGGAGTTAGGAAGAGTGATTTAGTACTCTTCCTCTGCTTAATAAGAGTAAGCTTTCCGAGTCCATACTTTTAATGATAATCATTCCAGAAAACAGCCTTGTAACAGTGGGAATCAAAGGATTATTGAGATGCAATTCTACTATGAATTCAAAATCAAAGTTAGAAAGAGAATCTTGCTTTTTTACTCCTTGAAGTGGAGCTCTTGGACACAAAAGACAAGTAAACAGTAATATAGAACTTAACGGACTCTTACATCCTATTATTTGTTATTATATAGATAGATCTATTATATAAAAATATGATTTATAATGCATAGCATGGAGGATGGAATACTAAAAATATTAATGTTTAAAAACTGGTAAAATATGTCTGAGAAAAACTAAATACATGATGCTTATATGTGGTTATTCACAAACAATACCTTGCAATTAGTTCATTTTAATTGTATCAGAACTTCGTAAAATTAGTAATATTGTTATTACCTATTTATATCAGTTCTCTTTGAAATCCTTATGTTTCATAGGGATAATATACTGCTAGAGGTAATTTGCTACCCTGCGATTTATTGTTGCAGTTTATTCAAATAAGGTAGAAAATTACGTCTATAAATTGCTTTAAAGAAAAATACCTAATAATATTGTAATGAGTTTCTCAAATGTTAAGGGAAATCTTTTGTAGCTAAGATCATTGAGATAATCTTTTAAACTACAGTTGAGTAACAGACAGAATTTTAAAATATTAACTATTTCTTACAATGATTTATCAGTATTCTACAAATATATAGTTACCCTGAGCTCCAGAGGGTCACCAATAAGATGAAGCTGTTGCCAGAGGAAAAATATTACATTTGAGTGTCTCTTCTAAAAGAAAAATGTGGCTCCAGCGATAAGGATTTTGTCCCTAGGCATATCCTCAGGAATTGAAGACCAGATGGAAGAAATGGCCCTTGGTGAACTCTTTCCAAGTCATCAACAATCCCTGGAAAATTCCTTGGGACTCTGTTTTGTTGTATAATTAATCACTCAGGAGAACCTATCATCTTTCAGTGGTGTGCATATATGTGTACACATCCATGTCTGGATATTTATGCATGTTCTTTGTTTAGTGGGACAAACATTCAACTAAGACTCATGCCATAGTAAATTTCTTTGACAGGCAACTAAAATATGCCTTAGTTCTTCATTTGCAGTTAAGAACAATATCTTATAACTATCACAAGTGACTATAAAATAATTTAAAACTCCAGAGAAAATGGAAATTTATTATAACCACATAGTGAGGTACACATAACTAGATTTCAATAATTGGCAATAAGAGGTATTATAGTATTTCTATCTTTACTGAAAATTTCTATTGTCACTGCCATTATGAAAGCCCACAGACAAAAGAATTCATGTGATGTTCCTCCTGATCTCTTGGACAAATTGTTTAATCTTTCATGTTTGCAGTTTCTTCTGTAAAAATCTGTCAAAGGTCATTTCCTACTCAATCTATTATCTTATCTATGACAGGATCATATATACATATATATATATATATATACATATACTCTCTATGTATATATACTCACATTTATACATAGACATCCATATTTAATATAAACATATACAAGCATACAGACACACACAAACCATACTGAACCTGTAATTTCCTTGGAATACAGAACTCCTAATAAGGAAACTATCTCTTTCAATGAAGGTTGGCTCGAGCTGATCTGCCACTCTACAATTTATATTCTGAGTGGAGTTGCCTGAGATTGTGAGAGCTTAAATAACTTCCCTAGGGTCATGGCTTATCCTTCATTCTTGAAGAGAAACGTGACATCAGGAAAGTGATGTCATGACTTGCAAATGAATTGGATTTATGTGAGGGAGAGCTGTGCAAAGTCACCAATCTCACTTTCTCCTGAGTTATCTGAGAAGGATACTTCTTGGATATCTTCAAGTAGAAGATGGATATCTAATTGTCAGGTATCTTGTATTAGGAATTTTTTTGATATATAGATTGGAGTAGATGTGCATTGAGATCCACTTCAAGTCTCAGTTCTGGGAATTCATGTAGAAAGAAAAGTAATATTATATATCTGCACCAAAATATAACAACATAATTGGACTATTCCCTAGCTTTCCTTACCTAGTTCCTTTCTTTTCTGTCTTTGGACCTTCTCTCCATTGCTCACCAAAAGACAAAGTGCTATTTTTTAAATAATAATTTTATTGAAGTTTTAAAATTCAGTGCATTTTCTAACAACTACATCCCATAGATTCTTCTCTTGTAACAAAGTAGTACACTTAAACAAAGCAAGATAAGACATTAACCATATCTGGTAGTGTATGTCTCACTTTGCATTTATGGTCCATTATTCAGAGACACAAAGGTGGAGACAGAGAAATACAGAGAGATACAGAGGCAGTGACACAGAGAGAAATGGAGAGAGAGAATGGGAGATAGACATTAAATTTGGCAATTGTGTTTACCTAAATTGTGATTTTTTTTAGTGGTGTTCTTTTCTTTATATTACTATGGGAAATTATGTTTATGATTTCTTTTACTTTGATCTGCAACAAGTTTCCCCAAGTTTTTCTGAAGCTTTCATATTCATTGTTTCTTAAAGCATAATGATATCACATTCATATGGCCATTTAAAATACTCTTCTAAATATATCAATTTATTTCTAGTTTCTGAATGCATGAATTGAGTCTTCTCCCAGGAATTTCCAAGAATTCTATTCATAGAGCTGGAAAGGAAATTCTCATTTGGTAACAGACACTTTCTTGTCCTGGCTTTCAATTTTTGTCAACTCTATTCAGCTTGCTTTGTCTTTCTCATTTCTTTGAGTGGAAATCAAGCCACCAATCGGTCAAAGTCCATTATGGGTTCAATTAAAAGACTTCCAATGATTGTTGTACGTCTCTTTTCTATGACCTAATCCAAGAAAAAGAAAAGACCTCTAAACTTCTGATAGGAGAAAGAGGTGAATGGCTTTTTATGGCCTATGGCCCATTTATTAAGTGAAGAC
The DNA here is from genome assembly GCF_902635505.1 of Sarcophilus harrisii. Taxonomy (NCBI): domain Eukaryota; kingdom Metazoa; phylum Chordata; class Mammalia; order Dasyuromorphia; family Dasyuridae; genus Sarcophilus; species Sarcophilus harrisii. Next base: position 397,355,403 of record NC_045426.1, read on the forward strand.
ATTAACCTATAATTAGAAATGTTTAACATAGGAATCATAATACCTAAGTTTAGAAAAGAATAAATAATAGTCTGTTCCACCTGAAAAAGCTACATATGTACCATGAAGTATATAAAGTAAACCATATGGGGCTTGTAATCAATTTTTTTTACTTCATATGGTCCATATTTTTGGTTATTTTTCATATTATGTGCCCACCAAAAGCATGGTAAGATAAAAGTAAGCATAAAATACCTCAATTTTCAAATAATTTTAAAATATCAATAAGCTTGCAAATTTATATATTTAAAATATAAATGCATTGTATTAATTAATATTAAATTGGTTTAATTCACTTTGTGCCTTAATAATCAATTCTAAAATACACTTATAAAACATGAAATACATTGTGAAACTCACTGCTAAATTATCTTTTTAAGTAAAATAGAGGATGTTTTAGTACAAAGTCTAACCTAATGAATATGTAAGCAGAATACATTCAGGTCACAGGTATGAATTGTAAAAGTAGGAAGAAGTAATGAATTCATGGTTGGTCATTTGCATTTGGGCAAGGGAAGTACCCTCCCACAGAAAAAAAACTTAAATGAAAGATGGACATGTAATAACAAGGCTAGTTTGCATTTTTAGGTATGTGTTAAAGTCCCAAAAAGGTAAGAAATATCCTATTGTTTTACTCACACGTAACTGCCTAGCCAAATTAATAAACATTTAAGTACTATTTGCCCAGCACTGTGCTAAGAGTTACGGATAGAAATAATAACAAAAACATAGTCTTTATCCATAAGGAATTTGCATTCTAATGTGGGAGACCTCATGAGAATAATTATTTAGAAAGGTTTTTAACTTGGAGCCTTTTTTTAAAAAAAATTATTTATAACCGTATCTTAATGTAATTGATGTCCTTTGTGCTAGATGGTCACTGAGTTCCCTTACTATCTACATTTTAGGAAGACAAAGAAAGAGACAGACATGTAAACATACATTATGTATGCATTACATACATTCATAAATTTATGGTATAGGCAAGATCATTTGAGACCATTTACTTATTGTACAAATATATGAGACACATAATGCATGTAATTAAATATATACACACATATATACATATATACAAATATACACTTGTGCTTATATACACATATAGCATGCACATATACACTTATATATACACACACACATGTATACATATATATATACAAATATACACTTGTGCTTATATACACCTACAGCATACACATATACACATATATATAGGAATTTCACACACATATTATTAATCATTCTTCTCCTCTGGGCTTTTACTATATTGCCATTTCTTGATTCTTCCTTTTCTTGGCCAGAAACTCTGACCCCTTCCCCTCCAATATTCATTCATTTATTTATTTAGATTTTTGAGGAGACTAGGTGACAGAGGAGACTGTTTGCCTCAATTGCTAACCTAGTCTTAATCACTGAAGAAGTGCAGTCTCAGTCAAACTGAGATCTGTTGAGAACCTTAGCTTACAAAGACCAAGGTCTCCCATTTCATCCAGGGCCATCTCCAGGAGTCTTGATCTATATTTAGTCACTGAACCCAGATGGCTGGAGGGGAAAGTGAGGTAGTTGATCTTGCCCACCCATCCCTCCCTAAAATGGAATTCACTTGCATCACAGCATCACCTCCCTGATGTCATGGTCTTCTTCAAGATCAAAGGACAAACAACCACCACCACCACCACCTCTTGGTTCTACTCCTTTCCATGCTAAAAAAAAAAAAAAAAAAAAAAAAAAACAACTTCTTCTCAGTCTCTCTTGGTTAATTATCACCAATATCATGCCCAGATGTGGTAAATAAAAATTATGTTTCTTAATTCCTATATCTCAAATTTAGAAACCGATAGGGGAAAACTACAATTTCTTTTTGTCTTACGAAAAAGAGAGTTGTTACAAAAATGTATCAAATTTTATAATTCCTAATAAAACCTATAAACTGAATTTGACATCATGTACTGCTCTTAGAAATTAAATGTTAATTGGTGAAAGTAGACCAATGAAATTGATATAAGAAATTAATGGTCTCCATTTTGTAGAACTAATAATCTTTCAACAAGTAACCTATTTTCTTCCCCAAAGTCTACACAATATAGATTTAGAAATACAAATTATGTATTTATCCATCTCACCATGAGATTTTTCTCTATTTGGATGCTACTTATAACCAAGTAGATCTTACTATCTATGGGTACGTTTGATTTTTCCTGCTTTCATAGCATAGGCAGATCCATTGAAAATCATATCATTTAGGTATTCAAAAGCTAGTCACTATAATTACATCTTAATAAATTGACGTGCATTTATTAATGTCTGTTATTTGACAGGAACTGTGCTAGTCATGAAGGGTGCAAAGAAAAAATTGGAACTGTCCTCAAGGGACTTACATTCTAGCAGGAAAACGATATATATGTAAATTAAAAATAATGGGGAGGTGGTTTAGAGAACGAAATAACTATGCAGATGTAAGGGAAGGAAAGGTGGGAAGATTTCATGTAAGAATTGACATGACCTGAGCTTTGAAGGAAATTAAAGTTTGGAAGAGACTGTGAATTTTAACATAAATATCAAATTTCAGGGTTGCTACCAAGTCCATCAAATTATAACCTACATAATAAAAAATGTATAATGGAATAAACTGACTACAACTATAACATTTACCTCTAAAAATCTGCAATGTGACATTCTCATAATGAAGGATTAAAGCAATCACTCTGGGGTTGAAAGTAAACTATTCATCTTATATTTTTCTTTAGAGATGGTCTGTTTTAATAGAAGATCAGAAGTCTAGGGGTGTTGGGCAAAGAGAGCTTTTTAGAATTTTACAAAGAAAATGTTGGACCAAGATGAGGTCCCTTTTCCCAGAATTTTAAGTTGCAGATTAATCATAAAACTTCTTTTTTAATTGTCACATCAAAGCCATCTGTAAGGTTCCTAAGGAGAAATAAAATAATTACTAATATAGTAGCACAAATAAAATCCAACAACTTTTTATGTTTATACTAAGATAAGCAAAAATCAAAGAATATAATAATAACATCCAATAAAATCAATAGTAGACCTCACATGTGATTTAAAGGGCACCCAAATGAGGATTCTGGAGAGAAAAAGTTCTTCAAAAATCAATGTAAAACAGATGAAATTGTCCTGTTACTAGGGCTCCACAAAATTCTTAGATCTTGCTTAAACCATCTTAATAAATGCCTGTTAGAGTATTTATGTGTGTATATACATGGATATCTATTGATAGACAGATATAAAAATATATAAATAGATATAAATATTTCTACATGTATAGATATAGATAAATAATATAAAAATATATAGTTTATAACTGTGTGTATAAAATATATATTTAGATATAGGACACATATATACATAAATGTCCATACAGATAGAAATATATTGTCCAGAGAACAGAAAGAAGCAAATATAGTGCTATTGAAGGACCAATTTCTTCTGAAGGTATTTCTATCATTTTACCTTGAATTTGAAATTCCATTTTATTAAGTTTCAATTGAATGATATATCAATTAATTTACCATCTTGGAAAGAGGGTGTCAATACCTCTTAATAAAAAAGAGTGCTGTAATATACATACCAAGAACTATACTATGTATAACCTAATTTAATGATATAAAATCAATTTCTCCATTTTTACATCACGGTTTTACTTTTTCATTCTAATTATTATATCTTAGGGAAGTCATTCCATCTTTGAGTCTTTTTATGGGATCCATGAATAATCTAATGTAATTCAGTGAATGATTTTTTTTACCATCTTATTTCTTTTATAACATCCATTTTAAGGGTACAATTCTTGATTTACCATGAACTTATCAAAAATTTTCTATTTAGTTTCATAATTCTCTGAACCTTATAATTCTCTACCCTTCAATCTAAATCTTACTAGGCATAAGGTTCCACTGTTACAAAAATATAATCTAGTGGAAGGATCACTGGACTTGAAGTAAGATGACCTATATTCAAGTTTCAAACCTACCATTTATTCACCATTTGACTATAGGTAAGTCACAAGATTTATGATCTAAATTTAAATTTCTTTATTGGTAAAAATAAAGAGAATAGGAAAGCTTTATAAGTCATGAAGTATTATATTGCTATTAATATTAATAAATTTAATTTATTATGAATATTAATGAAATAGCATAGGTTCTCTAAGGTTCTCATCTCTATTATAGCTATAAGATTTTCTGATTTTAAGATTCAGTTTCCATCTCTGGACTGCCTTTTATTATTTGAAAAGTGGTCTAGTTGATCACAAAGGTCCCTTGGGAGTTTTAAATCTTATAAAGGCCTATAAGATTATGATAAATGGGCCCTATGTTTAAAGAGATCCCCAAAGTATATCCCGGCCTCTTTCTGTTCATTTGAGCAAAAAGTGAGAGATTCCTGGGGTGGGTGGTATGCGTACCAGAAGAAGTAAGATCTGCTTGGGGACAAAATCAAAGAGAAGTTGCCAAGAACTCTAAGAATTAGCTTTAACACTCAAGGAGGCCACCAAGAGAATTTATATTAACAAAGAAGTATTTCTCATCAGGGATGCTTTCATTCAAGAAAAGAGTTTATTGGGTGTGGTAGCCAAGATGAAGATCCAGAGGGCAACTGTCATCCACTGGAACTAGCCATAGTACATCCAAAGATATATTTTACAAGTTCCAGAAAAATATGCCCACTCATCTTCTGAGATGTCCAGATTGGTGATGAGTTAGTGATAAATTTCAATGTTGAAGATCATCAAGGTAAAAGAACAAGAAGCAATTCCAGATTTTCTGGGACCCTCTCTGAAGCATACAACCAAGTAACAACCCAACAATTCAAATGAACTGGCCTGTCCAGCTAACTTGGAAAAGATATTTGTTCCTCATAAAAAAGAAAGGGATTATATAAAGTTATCCTTTCTTGTGATGAATCAATCAGTAAGTATTAAGTATCTAAACCAACCACAGCATTATGAATAGAAATATAAAACAGCCCCTGGTTGACTTTGGCTTTTTTAATGTTTTATTCATTTATGAGTTTCTAAAATTTTTCTGTCATCTTCTGGCCTTCATATGTCATTTGCAGCTTTTGCAAAATTCTCCCCAATTTTTCATTAATTTCTTATGGCAATCCATGAAATATCAAAACCTTGATGGAAAAAGTTATTGTGTAGAAAGGATAACTCTACAATATTTCATCAAGCTTTTCTTGGCTCTCATTGCTGACACAGTGACTAGTTGCTGCAGTCATGGGTAAGATACTAGAATACTGATTCGAAGTCTATGGTGCTTTGGATCTATTGAATTCAAAGTGTATTCTTTTGACCAACAAGTGAGGGTAGCAGGGATCAAGCCAAATCAAAAGGCCCAGATGTCAAAGCAAGTGTCCCAAGCCAAACTTAGCATTTCTTGCATTGAATAACTACTAGAAGACTGAATTGATTTACTCTCAACCCCCATCTTTACTTTTTTTTAGCAGTTGGTAAAAATATTACTTCTTCTACAATTACTAGTAAATGTGTTGACATATTATTATATTCTTATAGAAGTTTGCCCACCAACACCCAAGTTATTTTTCACAGATAAATAGCATTGCACATTAAAATCTGGGTCTTTTCCCTTTGTGCTAAATTGTCACACTAAACTCAGCATTTATCTTATAGGTAGATATCTAGCCAATCTATAAATAGAACCTTCTTGTCTCACATTGCTTCTCTGGGAAACTTCCACTTTTGGGACTCTTCTTAATTTGTGACTCCTTCCTGAGGGCATTAGTTTGAAAAGGATCCCCATTATGTTTCATCTTACTCTTAATTCAACTGGGAAATCTCTGTCCTGGGGCTCTCCTCTCCTCACTAATGCCTCTCTCCTTTGGAATTACATTTGGAAAAGATCCTTGAAATATTTCAGTTCTTTCTCACCTCCCACTATTTTCTAGTATTTCTATCCGTGTATTCCATTAGAACATAAACTTCTTAAAAATAGGGATTGTTTTCTTGTTTATATTTCTATCTTTACCAGTTTGCATCTGCTGCCCTAATTCAAGAGGAGTGAAGGTATGTGTAATGCCTTCCCAATCCTATCTGTGGCTGAAGCTTCTTCTAATGATTTTAGCAAACCTTTTAGTTTCCTTTTTTTAAATTAGTAAACCTTTTCTATCTGGTTCTCCATAGAACAAGATGCCCCTTCCAAGAAAAACTCATCCCTTCTAAACTCACCACTATGCTGCTGATCAAAGGTTTGATTGACACTACCTCCCTTGGCTTTTTTTTTCTCCCCTCTGTGTAGGGAGCTGACGTATAAAATAGCAAATTTCTCCTCTTTATAGATGGAAACTTCTTAAAGAATATAGAAACGACTCTCAGACCATTCCATTTCTGTCCCGTTTGGTTTCAACAGAACAAAAATGCCTCTGTTGGGTACCCACTGATATCCCCTTCTTTTTCTTCCATTTTCCTTCCTCCTTTTGTGTCTTGTTTACCCCTTTCAATTATAAGCTTCTTGAGAGCAAGGGCTGTCTTTCTTTTTATTCATTATATCTCCAGCATTTATCACAGTGCCTGGAATTTGGTAAGCACTTTGTAACATAGTAATCCAATACAGCAAACATTTATAGAGTGCCTGGACCATAGAAAATCCTTATTAAATATACTTATCTTTATACTTGGCCACTTCCATAGAGTCTTGCTAAGTTTTGAAGGCATCCTCAAAACATAACTTCAGAATTTGCTATCAAACTCTGTACAAAGATCAAAATGGACCTAGGTTTTTATATACATACAAAACTCCACTTTTTTCTGATTCAGATACATGCCAGCATTCTAGTGTTCATCAGCATAGGTAATTCAAGTTTCCATTGGTTCTTTCCCATGGGAGCTTGGGTCTTTCCCTTAAAAATGTTTCCAATTTGGATATATTATTTTTAATATAGCATATCCAGACTTAGAGGCAATCAGTTTCAGAGATATGGCGTGTGCTGTTATTCCTAGTACTATTTGTGGTTGATGCATCTTTTCATGATTTTATCAAACCTCTTAGAAAAAGTTTATAAATTAAAAAAAACCTATCTGGTAAAGCTTTTATTTTTATTTATTTTGCTGAGACAATTAGGGTTAAGTGACTTGCCCAGAATCATACAGTAAGAAATGTTAAGTGTCTGAGACCAAATTTGAACTCAAGTCCTCCAAATTTCAGGACTGGCACTCTATCCACTGCACTATCTAGCTGCCGTAGGCTTTTATTTTTAACACTATCAATTCATCTTCTAAGGAAAGTATGGTAATAAGTTTCCATGTACCATCATTAAATAGGGGTAACTAGGTGGCTTAGTGGATAGGGTGCTATGTAAAGGACTACATCTAAGTGCAGACCCCAGAAAGCCTGTAAAGGATTAAAGGGGTCTGTACTATTAAGGGGCCAATTGGTTCTCCAAAAGCCCCGCAGCTGTGAATCATAACACACTTGAAGGAGTTGCAAAGCAGCCTTTACTGACACAGATGTTGCTTGTGGATTGGGAATGAAATAATTTGGAGGCAAAATAGAAAAGGAGAGAGGTCAGAAAATGCAACTGCCTCTCAGTCTGCTTGTATTGTTATTCTCTCACATGAAGGGATCTATTCTGCTGATCAGAATTGGATCCCAAGCAGCCATTAGCAGGTGGCTCTCATAACAGTACTGAGACTGGAGTCAGGAAGACTTGTTCAAATCCTTAGACACTTACTAGGTGTATGACCATGGGCAAGTGACAACTTTCCTCAGTTTCCTCATCTGTAAAATGAGCTGGAGAAGGAAATGGCAGACCACTCCAGGATCTTTGTCAAGAAAACCAAACAAGGAGTCACAATTGGACATTAAAATAAATATTAAAATAAAAATTAAAAAAATTAAACAACATAATATTAGGTATCTCTAAGTTACTCTGTTTTAACTTTTTTTTTTAAGAGTTTGGACAGTATCATACTATCACCGATTAACCAATAAACATTTATCCAAATTTATGGTAGTCCTTCATATTTTATGTTCTTATTTTTTACCCAGGTTTTATTTATGACTAGCAAAAAATTATTTCTATATTCATTGTTTCTCAAAACTTTTCTAGAGTTTTAGACTGTATTTCATTTGAATTTTCATTAAAATTATATTCAGCAAGTCAATAATGCTAAAATAAACATGTCATGAATAAACTACTCAATCGGATAGGCAGATTAGCAGTACTGCAAAGCAACATACATAAAACCATGCCAACGTAAATAGCAATAGTTGCACAATATTTACTGACAATTGGCATATATACAGGTAGGCAATATTCACTAAGCTATTTCCACATGCATATAAACAACAACTTCAATAGTACATGACTCAATACGTTGATAAGTAATAGAATTCATAAGCACATTATAATCTTACAAAATAGAGTGGAGAAAACCAAACCATCGAGGAAACCAAAGCAAGGAAAAAGAGTTGAAAAGTCAAAAAATTACACTGGAGGGAAGGAAACAAAATTCTAGTGAAGGGAGAAAAAAAACCTTCAAAATTGCAAACAAAATAGAGAAAACTCCTGAATCAAATAAGAAAAATAAAAATATAATCTAACTTAAAATTCAAAATCCTCAAAAAATTCACATTTGAGCATTCCCAATTGTGATTCCTAAATATCATTGAGGCCAATTTACTCAGAAGGAAAAGCAAAACAAAAAAAGAGAAAAGCAGGGGAATAGAAAGTAAATAAAAATATCCCAGATGAAAAATCTTATGTGTGCTCCAAACTGCTACTAATACTCACAAGTATGGATACCAACCACTTTCTTGGTAGGTATCCCACATCATACTTAATATACTCCAGTATCTGCAGCACCCTAAATGTTCCTTCTCTAAACCAATGGAAAATCAGGGTGTCATATTACCATTAATCAATAAGGTATTGCAGTTTGTAATCTTGCCCACCAGGTGGTGTCCTCTTCCAATCACCCTCCCACCAATATTTTTAAGTATGTGACAAAGATTGGGTGCAAGCACTGGCAGCCCACCCTTCTCCCTCCCTCCCCTCAAAAAAAAAAATCCTAGCTTCAAAAAATTGAACAAAAAAAACAAATCAGATTCATTCTGAATTTATTCTAAGAAATGAAAAATAAAATAATCCACTGAAATATTAAGGATATTAAAATTTATGGCTTTCTTATTCATCCTGTCTCTGGGAAATGTCTTATTCTCTGTAAAAAATAACCACATTTTTAAAATTCAGGCAAATGGCATTAAGTGGCCATTTAGTTTAACCCATAAAAAATGCAACAGCAAAGTTTCCATGTGCCTTCATGGTTCATAGATAAAGGGGATATAAGACCCAGTTCTGGACTGTAGCTCAAATGGTGAAAGCAAAGGAAAAACAGTAAGGGCAAGAAAAGTGCTAAGAAGTACTGCATTTCTACAAGTTAGATGGACTTTTCCAATTGGTCATCAACTCTGAGCTTGTAGGTGGCTTTGTTAACTCCCTGGCTTGGTCTCCAAAAATAGGAATTGCAAGTCCTAGTTGCTACTGGAGAAAAACTCTTTGCCACTCTACCCAAATGTCTATTAGAAAATGTCTCTCATAATGGGCAGTGTAACTTCTGTGGTCCTACTTTTCTGATTCTCAAAATTTGTTTTTGGCAGTCAGTCACTCAAGCTTCACTAAGAAGCAGCCAAAGGTATTCATTCTCTTCATTTTGATGAAAAATATCAAATCTTGAGGAAAAATGGGAAAAAGGAGAGTGCATCCAATCCAGAATGCCCATGGAATATATTATCACAGCTCTTGTCCTTTTTACACAGCACCTTGCCCATCATAAGTGGGCAGTCCTTCTAATTCCTTGAGGTTCCTGGCATAAGAAAAAATTTGGAGTCTCTTAATCATAGAGGAAAGAAGTAATAAGAAATATGGAAAATCACTGTTTTTCTCTACTATCGCCCTGGTCTCTATGGAAGTTGACAATTAAGAATAAAATTTGGTTTGTTTATAAGACAGCTAACAGTTATAGAAAAGTGGACTTTAGTGACTGAAAGCATGTGTCTTAACAATGAGTTCTCCTTCCCCACAGCATTATAAGTATAATTAGTGAAGATCACTTTTGAGGGTAGAGTTGATTAATTAATTAGCCAGTTCTTTCTGCTCCCTTTTTCCTCCCCATGGATAGAGGCAGAATTAAATAACTTTTTCCTCTTACCTCCCTTGAGGGATGGCTTATGTAGGATGTGATCTTTCTTCCAGTCATCACCTTCTCCCAATATCCATTTTACCCCAGAGATTTAAATCAGCTACACCTTGTTCAATAATTAGCTTGATTTTTAGTCCATGACCTCTTAGATCCATATTTTGTAGTTTAGATCAGGAAGCAATTTAATACAATCACAGTAAGTCACTTACCCCAGTTAATAATAACATTCAGAGGTGATTCTGCCTTGATTTACATTGTTTTCTATCTCATAATAACCTGTAACATCTTTGTTTGAGGAAAATTCAGAAGACTGGAAATATTCAGGTAAAAAAAGTAAAGATATTATATTGCATTTCCTGTTACTAAGCAGACAATGGGAGAAGTTAGGGAGAGAAAGCAGACCTTTTCTTTGGGAACTTTCCACATTCCTTGATGAAGTGAGTACAACCAGGAGCCCAAGTTTTTCTCTTAAGTTTCTTGTCAAAATCTGCTGTCCTTTCTTTCTCTTCCCTGTAACAGTTCAACCCTCTTTTTACTTTCTCCTGTCAATTCTCCTTTTGACTCTTGCTCTGTGTTGCTGACTCTTTCCGGCTCAGTTCATTAAGCCCTGGGTGATGCTCAGGACACGCTCTCTCCACCTGCTTTGGCTGGGGCTCAATTTACAGCCTGGACCTTTCTCCTCAGCTGATATCTCACAGACCGTTTGTCCCTTTAAGAACATCGGCATGTGTTTCAGATCTTCCTTCCCGCTCAAAGATTGTGATAGTCCCAAATTGTTGTCAGTTCTAAGAAGTGGTGCTTATGCTTTTCAACCATAAATGTCAGGATGCCAGTCAGTTTTCAAGCCCCAATTACATGAGCACAGTAATCTCATCTCTTCTATCATATACCTGCTTAATGGACTTCAGAAGTATATTGCTGTTTCTTCTGGTATCCAGTAGGCTTTTACTAAAGGGTTTTAAATTTCCTCCATTATACATTCCTTTGGGAAAAAGCATCAATAGTCCCTACAACAAAAAGCACGCAGAACAGGGGTAGGAGAAAAGGCAAAACCAAATTATTTCTACTTGACAATTTTCCTTAGACTCAATTTTATGTGCAAAGTATTTAGTTGACTTTGATTACATTGGTTGAATCGTAGGAGTGGGACAGAATCAGACATGATTAAAGACTGATTCAAATCACTGAAGCTCAATAAACAATTTCAGAGCTACTAAAGCTGTATCATTTAAATGGACTATGTAGATAATCAACTGAACCCTCTGACCTCATCTGATTCTATCATTGCTATCTAAACATTAGTTTAGATGGCTAATTTTATTTAACTGTATAATACTAAATTAGTGAACAAGAAAGCAAATGTATATGACTAAGAAAAAGAGAAGAAAGGTAGGAACCCATTCAGGGTTGGAGAAAGAATACCAAATGAAACCTGTCAGTCACTCAAGTGATCTGACTTAGTCGGTAGGGGGGTGGAATTGTCTCCTTATTTTATAAAGTGAGCAGTAATTATATATCTGCCATTTTTTTTAAGGTTCTGACTGAGGGCACTAATCAGTCATGTTTAATTCCATTGCTGGCTTTGTTTATGATTCTCCACTTTGATCTCCATGCTTCAACTACTTCTTTGCTTCCTCCCCTTTTCTCTTCATCTTAATTTTCTTCATTATAAATATGGTAGTACAATTTTCTTTTCAGTTAGTCAACTTCCCCATCGCTAACCCCCCCTCCCAAGGAAGGTAGTTGGGGAATTTTCTCTGCAAAATACATTTTTATCTGTGGGACTTTAAGCCTTTCCCTCCACTCCACTCCCCTTCTGCACTACTGGCAGAAGTTCCCAGCCTTGACTGGCTCCAGCACTCACCCTTAGGAACCCTTCTATTCTTTCTCAGAAGAGGAAGACAATGATAGCGTTCATCTTTTCACCCACTGGCTGACTCCTCTTCCCTGCTATTTCTCTTTGTTATTAAATACTTCTAATACTTTCCTCTTCTAGCCCCACCAGGAAGAAGAAACAAATTTAGGCCAGAGGCAGAGAAATGCCAACTGGTCAAGTATGAAAATATGAATTATGAATATGGTGATGTTCAGGACAAATATATGCCCTGAAACTGCTATAGATGAGGTGTGCAAACTCTTTAAGCTGATGTCAAAAGATAGCTGCAAAGCAATGAAGCTAGATGGAAGAACAATATCTCCCAGCCCCATAATGGCAAAGATGTCAGCCTCTAGACCCTTTTCCAGTACAACTTATGGTGAGAAAACCAATTCTATTGGTGCCTCAAGAAAGCTACAGGGAACAAGGTAGGGTAGAATGGGCCACAATCCTTTGTGGGACTTGCTAAGGGTCAGTCTCTTTCTGTAGTTGTAGGTGCTATGGGTCCAGGGCTACAAGAGAAGGAAGGAGAAAAGAGGAAGGTACCCTGGAATTTCCCTCCACTTGTCCAGCATTCTCATCCTGGAACATTTCTCCAGCCCTGTAGCTTTTTCCATTTTGAGGAGGGGTCCAGAAAGGCTATTCTTTATTTCTCCTTTTAGCTGATCTTTGTGATTAAGCTATCATTTTCTCTCCCCATACTTTATTTTTCTAATAATCTTTTGTGAATTGTAGGAGAGAAAATGATGGAGGCCTAGGTAAAAACTTTCCTCCCCTCCTCCTTACCTATTCTGGCTTTCTTGAGACACCAATAGGACTTCTTTTTACTTCCCTTCAGTCTCTTTGTAAATAAGGTGGCAAATCTCCCTTTGCACTCTTATTGCATCCAGGGCCATCTCCAGTCATCCTGATCTATATCTGGCCACTGGACCCAGATGGCTCTGGAGGGGAAAGTGAGGCAGGTGACCTTGCACAGCCCTCCCTCACTTAAATCCAGTATTTACTTGCATGTCATGTCATCACCTTCTTGACGTCATGCCCTTATTCAAGAATAAAGGACAAATAACAAAGATGAAGCATCTCACCTTTCCCAAATATCAGATTTTTGTCCTATCATATGTCTGGTAAGTACAAAGTGACTAATTCATTTAACTCGTTTTATACTTGAACATTTCAAAATTGTAACCTCCAATTACATGTTAAGAGGTATATGTTGCAGAATTTTGCTAAAAAGATTCTTCTATTCATTTAAGTTAAATTTTAGAAATTATCAGTAGCCTTTGAAGAAAGCTAATACATGGTATTAAAAATAGATTAGTTCTATCTGTATGTTTTTTGTGAAATGTAATCTTCTTATAATATCAAACTCAAGATTTCCCATAAATTCTGCTATTATCATTTTTGAGACTATGTCTTAATGAGTCATGGCATAAGATTACTTTAAATAATTATAAGTTATGGGATATAGGTTTCTGAAATATTAATTTGAAAACAACATGCTACAAGATAATGAATTTCACAATATTTGATGGCAAATATTCAAAAATAGTTTACATCTGTTAATCATTTCTGTACTTGAAAAAAAGCATATGTTCATAGTTAGAGGATCAAGAAATAATGCCTAAAGAACTTCTAACAGAAGCTTATTAGCAGCTTGTCACATGCTAAACATTGTCATATTTTAAGACAACAAAAACTGCTATTTTTAGTCAACCCACTTAGGCAAAAAAAGTTAATTAAAATGTTTTTTCTGCTAATTATTATATATGAAGTACTGAAATATTTGTTTCCATTTTCTCTAGTCTCTGTCCAAAGATTTACTAAAGAAGATTTGTTAATTTATAGTATGTTTAAATTACTTTGTCATTTTCTGAACTCAGTAATTTAATGGAGGTTTATTTTAAAGAAAAGACATCTTGGAGCCATTCTAAGCCTTTTGGTACTGTTGTTGGTCAGTTGTCATTTAAGACTGATTCTATGACCTTATATCATTTTTTCTTGGCAAAAATACTGGAGTTATTGGTCGTTTCCTTCTCCAGTCTGTTTTATAAGTGAGCAACTGAGGCAAACAGGATGAAGTGACTTGCTCAGAGTCATACAGCTTATAAAGCATCTGAGGGAAGATTTAAACTCAAGAACACCTGTCTCCAGGTGTACAAGACCTGTCTCCAAGACCAGTATTCTATCCATTGTACCACCACCTACATACCTATCTGGGCTCCAAGTATATCTTCCTTAAAGCCAGAGTTAATATTGGTAGTATTTTGGAGAATGGCAATAATTATTGATGGCAAATTATCATAAAATAATTTGGATTTTTAAACTGTGAACATTTGTTTAATCACAAAGAATATTCAAAGAAATTTGAATATCATATTCCTATTTCAAGAGTTACTCTTCATTTATTATACAACAAAGGAAAATTATTAAGAGTTTGCCCATTTAGAATAAAAGGTATTAGTTTGTCAGGATAGTAATAGAGTGATATGTGAGGGAGTTATCCCACTTAAAAATGTTGAGAATTGAAAAGACTATTTTTCTTTAGAATTAATAAAATGTGCCTCTAGAAAGAACTAAAATATATTTGCATAAAAGTAGGAAGCTGGTGGAAAACTTCTTGTAATACAAAATTTTATGTATTTCATTTTTTCCAATTTGATTCTTAAAATTAATGAAAACTAAATCTAGTATTTCTGGAGAATAAACAAATTTCTTTGTTAGATTAACAGTGAATATTCAAGAGTAGAAAAGGTCTATCATCCTCTTCCAGACTATTCTTTTTTATAGTCTTAATTACAAAGGGCCCACATTTCTAAATTTAGGAAAGGATCTGGAAGACTATCTTGATTTTAAAAAAAATATTTATCTCCTGACATCATATCCTTCACTCTTCTCTTTACCCACTCGTTCCTTGCTAACTCCCTCTTTATCTCAATGACCACAACTTTTTACTTCTAAAACAGATGCAGTCATCCATCTTTCTGGTAAGCCTCCTAATTCCCCAAGTCATTTTGTCTTAAAAGGCATTTCGAGGGAAAATGTTTTTCCCTGGTCCTGGGAAGGAAGCTTTCATTACTTATTTAGCCCTAAGGGCCACCTTCAAGTGAATATCATATCCATTTTGCCATAAAGTGGTGCTTCATTGTTTTATGGGATAGCATGTCCATTGGGCCAAATTTAGAGCTCTAGGTATTTATGATGAAGTAATCATCATTTTTGGTGATGTCTCAATAAGATCCTTTTAGGCCTTCTACTGAAGAATGGCCAGACTCTGGATTTTATCCTCTTTCCACGTCTTTCCCCAGTCCTTCCAGATTTAACTTTCTTAGGCAGTCCTAGTAAAAAGCCAATTTCTTGTCCCACATATTGCTTTCCCTTTACCTCTTTTATTATATCTATTACTTGCAAGCACAAGGGCAGACAACTCTCTAGTCTTTATGGGGATAAAAAATTTATATTCCAGTTGCAGGTTAGTCCTGTACAGAATATAGCCCTTTGGGCCCAAATGACAGTGTGATGATGAATAAGGGTTAAAAAAAAATCTTCTCATCATCAAAAAAATGTAAATGACCTTAAAATCCCAATAATGGGTAATTCATGGATGTTTGAGTAAAACCTAGGGTATATCTGTGAAAATATTTTTTTAATTATCTAAGCTTTTTTAAAGTAAATGATATAGTTTAAAACTTTGCACAGGAAAAAATGAACAAAATAAAATAATGTGCAATAAAGTCTTGTATAATTCTGAGGGTTAAATGATGCTTTCAGTTAACTACAAAAATATCTAAAGAGAGAGAGGGGAGAGAGAGAGGGAGGAGGGGGGCGGAGAGAGAGAGGAGAGAGACTGATCTACTGGTATGAGTGAGGGCACGTAGGTAACAGCCGAGTACACAGAATGTTGGCGTTGTCAAGATTCATCTTCCTGAGTTCAAATCTAACCTCAGACACTAGCTGTGTGACTCTGAGCAAGTCCCTGAACCTTCTTTATCTCAGTTTCCTCATCTGTAAAATGAGTTAGAAAAGGAAATGACAAACCAGTTTAAATTTTTGCCAAGAAAACCCCAAATGGGGTCAGGAAGAATTGGATATGACTGAAAAATGACTGAATAACAGGTGTGAGATCATATAGGTATGGTACAGCAAAAGAGACAATTAACTGTGAGACCAGAAAACTTGGAATTTATCCTGGCTTGGTCACTGACTAATTTTGTAACTTGAGGCTAATCACCTACCTCATCTCCCGGGCTTTCAATTTCCTCTTTTCTAAAATAAGAAATTTAGACTAGATAATCTCAAAGGTCCCTTCTAGCTCTGTTAGAGTGTGACTGAGATGTTGACTGTTAGATCTGTGTCTATTTTGCTTTCATAACAAGTCTGTATACTTTTAATTGCTATGAGTTAGTTCATTTCTATTTCATCACAGATTAGTTCTACTGTGAAGACTTCTGCAGCCATGTGCCTCTATCATTTTTGAAGCAATAATTCACAGTTCCCTCAGAGAATATAATTTCTTTCAATCATAGTGGTGAAAAGGACCCTGAGAAATCAGCTGTCAGTAGGTAAGCCCACTCTTCAGCATCCCTAATAGAGGAGAATCAATCTCATTCCTAATTGAGAAGAGCCCATAATTTCCTCGGTAATTTATTACAGTACCTAACAACTCAAAGGAAATTCTTGTAGCTAATCTAATCCTGGTCTGTGAAAAAGAATTTTATACTGTGATTTAAACAAAGAAACTTATAAAATGCTGCGCCGAATGAATTTCTCCCTTTCTCAATCATGTCTTCTTAAAAAGATTCAAAATGTGATCATTTAAAAAATAACTAAGATATAATAATCAATTATTTCCCAACACCAAAACTGCATAATTCATGTAGCATATGCCTTCTGAATTAATACCGAATGATCCTGGTCAAATTTCCAATATGGAAATAAGACAACTAACCTAATATCATTACAAGTACAATTTGCCAAAAGACAAAAAGTTGTGATCCCTTCAATAGAAGGACCAATTCCAGACCAAGGTCCTAGATTCAAGGTGACTTGCATGAAGGAGGAAGGAGAAGGGTTCTGGGTCAGGATGAGTTGGCTCTACATCAGAAACCAACCAGATAACACTGGTCAAGCTTCTTAACCTTTCTGTGTCCCGATTTTCTCATTTGTGAAATGAAAGCAATAAATAGATTGGATCACCACTAAAGGTCTCTTCTACCTCTAATCTATGATCCTGCTTCACTTGAGATTTTGTTCAGTGGCAACTGGGTGGCACAGTGGATGTGGGGTTATGTGCAAGTAACAATCTCTGTGTGTCTCAATTTCCTTATCAGTAAAAATAGGAATAAAAATATCACCCGCATCCTAGAATTGTTATGAAATCAAAGGAGATGATATTTGTAAAATACTCTGCAAACCTTAAAGCACTATATAAGTGCTAGTTAATACTATTATTACCACCATCGATCATAATCATCATCATCAGTCAAAGAGCCAGCTTTAGTGGAAAGAGAGCAAAATAGTTGAAGAGATTCAATTCAATTCACAGCAACAAACATTTCCTTAATACCTACTAGGGCATAATTGCGTGCTTGTGGTGGGATGGGAAGGAAAAAGGGTGTGGGAATAAAGCATGAGCCTGCCTGCCCTTTCAGGGATTTATAATCAAGGAGATGACAGAAGTCATATGCAGATGGATTCAATGCAAAATACTAGTACAACTATAGAAAGTACAGAGCTGGGGAAGGAAAGAACATCTCAGGTGGAGGGATTGGGGAAGGGAAGGTAGGATAAGAGGGAGCTTTGTGGAGAGGGTGATCAGTCTTTATTTTTAAACCACATGAGCAAAGGAAGGTTTGTTTTCTTTTTGAGGGTTTTTTTTTTTTTTTTTTTTTTTTTTTTTTTTTAGTTACTGCAATCCATAATGCTTACTGAGCTGAACAGTATGAACAGGAAACCCAGAAATCACTGGTTATGAAAAAAATTAATGAATAGTTTGTTTGATCTACAAATTGATCACAGGTGAGCTTCAATAGCAAATGAGTCTTTCAAAAAAGCAGAAGCTAAGGAAAACAAGCTGTGCTAGACTGCAGTATTTGTTTTTTGTTTGAATGTGTGCATGAGAAAATGTGTCTCTTCTGGGAAAGCATCATATTTCACTGGCAACAGTTCATACAAGCACACTTTGGGGCAACCTAAAATGCTGTGATCTACCTTGTTAGGATGCCCACCAATTCCTTCACTGAAATATTGTAATCCTACATAAATCTGATTACAAAACAAATGGCCACTTTTTGGGGACAAGTAACTCTGCCTTATTTTTGAGTAAGTTTTTGAGTTACTTCTTTTGAGTAAGAAGAAATTTGCACAGAATAAATTACTGGCCTAAAAGAAAATGAGAGAGAGGAAAACAGACTTTCTTTACAGACTTCTTTAGTTTCATCTCATTATGTATTTTATATAGAAGCAACCTGGTAATACTATACCTCACCAGAAGGAATATTTTTTTCCTTTGGGAATGAAGAGGAAATTAACCCATAAAATAATGAGTGTCATAGAATTTGTACCCCTAAGAAGCAAAATTCATTGTAAATTAATCAAGTATACATTTGTCAACAACATACATAGTTCTATTTTCTTGAGCATTTTTTTTTCTGGATACTCACTTATAAATACTTACATTTCATTTTATGCTTTCAAATCCTCAATAGATTCATTCACAGTATTACCATCTCCTTTCTAACTCTATAACTATATCCTTAAAGATGCCAGTCACAGAATTATTGAAAGCACCATAAAAATCTTATTCTGGACCATCTAACTAGCCTGGACTGAATCTCGGAATAGTCATAACCTAGAGGAGAGAAAAACATAACTTCACTCATCTGAGTCACAGTCCTTTCCTATGGAAATTAAATAGATTGAACTAAATAGCCTCATTTCTCTTCCAGCACTGACAATTTTCTGTCATTTCTAACACTTGAAAAGAAAGCGAGTACAAAACTGATCCTGGAGCCAGATAATCTGGGATCCCTCTTTTCTCCAGAACCAGCCACAAGGGATAACTGTCACCTCCTCCTTCCAATTCTCACTTTAAAAAATAGTGAGTCTGAAAGACTGTGAAATCTAATTTAAGCCTTGCTCTGTTTTCCCTTTTAACCAGTTGGGAATTTCAAAATCTCTCACTTTGGTCTGGAACAGCACTATTAGCATCATGGATTTCAAAGATAGCCAGACCCTTTGGTTATGTTTCTCTTTGTATACATATATTTTGCGCCCCCCCCCCAATCAAGTTCATTTGTTCTTTTAGGTCATTTGGGTAATATACTACTCTAGAACTACTAGAATACTACTCATAAGCAGCTAGAATCCTTTATATTAAAGATGACTGTTAGGTATACAAATAATATTTCCTACCAGTTAAATTATAGTTAATATTTCATCCATGCACTTAGTGCATTAATGTACTTTAAAGGTAAGACCAATACAGCTTCATCTTAAAATATATATCTATATATATTTTCCTATTTCAATGAAATTCCAGATAAAGTATCTTTTACCAAAGTTACCTATACTTTCCGAGAGCAGGAGTTTTTCAGGATCATTTTTATGTGTGTTACTTTCTAAATAAAAGTTTCTTGTGTCTTTATCATTTGTAATGGATATTACTATATAAGCTAAAATGATCCTAATGGCACTCAAATTGCTTTAGGCTCATTGTGAGCACAACCAGGAGAGATGGCCAAGGAACCTACTAAATTATGCTTCTTGTTGCCTTGTGGCACTCCATACAAACTGACCACCAATTCTTTTACATATTTGCTTTTTGAAGTAGAATTAGTAAGACATCTTAAGTCTCATTAAATAGTTGCAACTTCTTTGTCACTGCAGCAAGTTAACTCATTATGATTCAGCAAGTTAACTCATTGATATCCTTAATTGGGGTCTCTGCCCAACAACCAAAGTATTTTTTAAAAAATTAAAAATTGCGTGATAATGCCCCTTTTTATTATTCTTCCCAACATCATTACAAAAGTCCAAAGGAATCACAAGAGCCATTTCTTTGGGGCTTTCATGGATCATAAAAATGGAGTCGTTGCCTGGTTTTCCAAGGATGAGAGTCTCACTGAGTAGAAGTGTGGTATCGAGGCCACATGAATATTTAAATTTGTTAAAAGACTGACAGGGATTTGTGGCAAATCCCTTTCTCAAGAGACAGAACCTAAGGAGAGGGTTAATTCTCTTACCTAATAGGATTAAGTAAAAGAAAGCCTATTAAAACACAAGTTTCATATTACTTTTTAAAGGGGATTTTGTAGTTTGGTTCAAATCTATGATAAAGAGCTCTCTCAGTGAGAAAACTCCCTCTGTCAAGGTTCTCTACCTGTGCTGCAACTTAAAGTCTTATGGTGTTTTCCAGGGTCGCTGCAAGGTTAAATGTCTTATCCATGGTCATACAGTCAGGATGAACCAGAGACAAGACTTGCACTAAGATAGTCACAAGTTCAATACCATTCTTTAGTCCACTATAGTATGATGTCAGGTTAATTTTTAATTTTGTTCTATTGCTTACTTTCTGTGTGAAATTGAAGAAAATGAATAATATCTGTAATAACTTCCTAGAAGAATTGTAGCTTGTAAAATAATGAGTAAAAATTGCATTGTATGGCCTGGAATCAGGTGGATCCACATTCAAGTCTTAGTCTCAGACACTTATTAGCTGTGTAACCTTGAACAAATCACTTGACCTTGATTGCTCATCACTATCTGCATTAGTTTTGTTTGTACAAAAACTTTTCAATTTGATATAATCAATTTTTTCTATTTTGTGATCAATAATGATGTCTAGTTCTTCTTTGGTCATAAATTCCTTCCTCTTCCACAGGTCTGAGATGTAAACTATCCTATGTTCCTTTAATTTATTTATAATCTCGTTCTTTATGCCTAAATCATGAACCCATTTTGACCTTATCTTGGTATACAGTGTTAAGTGTGGGTCAATGCCTAGTTTCTGCCATACTAATTTCCAATTTTTCCAGCAATTTTTGTCAAACAATGAGTTCTTAACCCAAAAGCTGGGGTCTTTGGGTTTGTGAAACACTAGATTATTAAAGTTATTGACTGTTTTGTCCTTTGAACCTAACCTATTCCACTGATAAACTAGTCTATTTCTTAGCCAATACCAAATGGTTTTGGTAACTGATGCTTTATAATATAATTTTAGATCTGGTACAGCTAGGCCACCTTCATTTGATTTTTTTTTCATTAATTCCCTTAAGATTCTTGACCTTTTGTTTTTCCATATGAGCTTTGTTATTTTTTCTAGGTCAATAAAATAGTTTTTTTGGGAGTCTAATTGGTATAACACTAAATAAATAGATTAGTTTAGGTAGTACTGTCATCTTTATTATATTTGCTCGCCCAATCTAAGGATTGCTCATCACTATCAAAAAAAAAATGCTGCATGAATCTTAACACTATATAAATATTTAGAGGAGAAAAAAAAGAAACAAAGGAAAAGGGAAAGACAAAGAAGGAAAGAGGAGTTATGTTTGATAACGTTAAACAAATGATGGATGGTTCATTTTTACAACAAAACAGACAGACCCACTGACGGAAAGAAAAGGCAGAGTTCAAGATGGAATGATGCAATTTATTCCTACTCACCTACTTCTTCTCCACTCTTAGTGGGTAGATAAGTTAATTGTTTTTATGAAGAAGAAAATTCCTATAGTGTAATGGAAAAAAGGATATAATGTGTTAAAAATAAACTTCTATATTAAATAACAGAATATGTTGACCGACATAAAACAAATAGCATCAATAAGAGTAATAAGGTAAAAAGAGAACTAGCATTGGATTCAGAGGATCTAGATTCAAATACTGCTTCTGTTTTCTCCCTTCCTGACCTTAAGTCAATGCCTTAACCATTCTAAAACTCAGGATTTTTTCCGCTATAAACAGTTGGATTAGATGGTCACTGAGATTCTTACAGAAGGCTAACGAGACTCTAGAAATCATCTCTGCAAGCAATCTTCTTATGAGGCAGAGGGAGCTAAAGACAGCCCAGAGCCAACAGCAGTATAGGTAATGAACAAATTGCAAAATCATAAGGGTATGATAGCAGAAGTTGATAAACAATAGGGCTTCCTAAACAATAAAGTTGTGGTTGAAATAAAACCTAAAGAAAGCTTGGTTTAAAACCCCATAAATTTAGAGCAATTTGAAAGTATTTTGAGGAAGAAACTGGGAAGAGAACAAGTAGATCAAAATGGGAAAAAATAGTGAAAATATCTGACATTTCTGTTACAAAATTTTCTTCAATAATAACAATATTATCACCATATTTATAATTTACTATTTAAACTTCAAACATGCTATTTGAAAAAGTAGAAATGGCACTAAAGAAAAGAAATGGCAAGAATAGTTGGACAAGAGCAAGTATACTTTAAAAAATTCTATGACAGATGATAGTCTTGAAGGCATTGAAAGATAGTGCATCAAGCTCTCAAAAAGGGGGGAA
The DNA here is from genome assembly GCF_902635505.1 of Sarcophilus harrisii. NCBI lineage: Eukaryota > Metazoa > Chordata > Mammalia > Dasyuromorphia > Dasyuridae > Sarcophilus > Sarcophilus harrisii. The sequence goes on from NC_045426.1 coordinate 397,378,020, forward strand.
ATTCTAGGGATTGGAGAAATTATAGATAATATTTTCAAAATGGAAGGATCTAGTAGATATCAAGTATCACTGCTTTCTCATCTTCACAAAAGCTTACTGAGACCATGTTTCAGAAGGGCACAGTAGGTTTTTGTGGATAACGTTGGACAATAGACCATATTTCAAAAGTTGTAGAGTTGGAAGAAAAAGTAAAATAGAAGATTACTGTGATTATTATTTTCTTACTCAAGAAAATATTTGATTTATTGAATAAAAATATGATGTTAAATATTCCCTCTAATAATATGCATATATATGTTAAATTTGAAAATAAATTCAAGGAGAGAACTTTGATTGTCTAATTATCAGCACTGAGTGAAGCATATAAACATGGAGCTATGACCGTAAAAAGTATTTTTTCAGCCCTATGAGGGAAAAAATCACTGTGGAGTCCAAATGATTGAGATAGTAAATATAAATAGAAAGATGTTCCTTTGCACAGATGACATCATACTTACTATATCCAATTTTAAAATAAAGAATTTTCTAAATGAAATCTGAAATCAAGCAGAAGGATTCAGCCTAGCAAAAATAAATAGGTGTAGATTATATGTTGTCTAAGTAATTATATACAGTTGGAAAAATAATGCATAGAGTTAGTCCGTCAATATAGGATGGAGGATCTTGTACAGATACCAATATGTTGTGTCCTAAATTGAATAGGATTAAGAAAACAAAATGGCTTACATCTGGAAAATTGCAGTACATTGTCTCCATTAATACCCAATAAAAATCCTCTTTTTATTTTTTGTCTTTTACATTTTCTTCCATTTTTATTCTTTTGAAATTGTTTGATTAATTTTTTTAACATTTTATTCTTTTTTATTTTAAAAATATATGCATGGATAATTTTTCAACAATGACCCTTGCAAAACCTTGTGTTCCAAATTTTCCCTTTCTTCCCCCCCCCCATCCTTTCCCATAGATGGAAGGTAATCCAATAAATGTTAAACATGTTAAAATATATATGCATATACAATATATATATATGTATATATATACACACAGACAATTATCTTGCTGCAGAAGAAAAATCAGATCAAAAAGGGAAAAAATGAAATAAAACAAAATGCAAGCAAACAACAATGCTCAGTTCCCACAGTTCTCTCTCTGGGTGTAGATGGCTCTCTTCATCACAAGACCATTGGAACTGGTCTGGATCATTGCTGAGAAGAGTCATATCCATCAGAATTATCATCATATAATTTTGTTGTTGCCATAATGATCTCCTGGTTCTGCTCACTTCCCTTTGCATCAGTTCTTGTAAGTCTCTCCAAGCTACTCTGAAATCGTCCTGCTGGTCGTTTCTTACAGAATAATAGTATTCCATAGCTTTCATACATACGGCTGGGTCAAAGGGTATGCAGTTTCATAACCTTTTGGGCATAGTTCCAAATTACTCTCCAGAATGTTGGTGGAGTTGTAAATAGATCCAGCCAATGTATTAGTGTCCCAGTTTTCCCACATCCCCTTGAACATTTGTCATTATCTTTTCCTGTCATCTTAGCCAATCTGAGAAGTGTATAATAGTATTTCAGAATTTTCTTAATTTATATTTCTCTGATCAATAGGGGGAAAAAAACTCTTCTTAAATTCTTACAATGCTATCATGTAGCTGTCAATCATGGGAGAGTCTCCAAAAATTAGAGAAGCCAAGGTTCTCAAGCACATCAAAAGCCTACGTTTGAGGCATTTTGTGGATCAGCAATCACTATAAACTATAGTTTGAGACTCCACTAACAGGTTTACTTTGTATTCTAGGCCAACCAAAAGAGACATTAACTAAAAGCTAAAATGATGTAGAAGTGGTAGTTACAGTGGTAATAACATATCATTTGATTATCACACAAGCCCTGAGAGGTACACACTATTATTATTATTCCCATTTTATAGGTGAGGAAAATGAAATTCAGAGAAATTAAATGACTTGTCCAGGGTCATAAAAGCTAGAAAAATGCAATCAAATATGGCAACCTAAGTGACAAGGAAGAATTCTTTCCATCAATTCATGGATATACTCTACTGTAACTGATCATATCCAAGGGATATTATCAGGCAGCTTTCAGATAAAGAAATTAAAAATATCTGTAGTTATATGAAAATGCTCTAATTATTACTCATTAGAGAAACAAAAATTAAAACAGAGATGCCACCTGACAGCTATCAGATTGGTGAAGGTGACAGAAAAGAAAAATGATAAATACTGGAGAATGTGGGGAAATTATGAATTTTCATTCACTAATGAATTGTTGGTGGAGTTGTGAACCGACTCAACCATTCTGGAAAACAATTTGGAACTATTGTCCAAAGGGTTATGAACCTATGCATATACGTTGATCTAACAATAACACTATTAGGTCTGTATCCCAAAGAAATCATAAAAAGGAGGCAAAGACCCACATAAACAAAAGTATTTATAGCAATTCTTTTTGCAGTGTCAAGAAATTGGAGATTGAGGGGATACCCTATCACTTGTGGGATGGCAAAAAAATATATTGTGATATATGGATGTAATGAAATACTATTGTACTATAAGAAATGAGCAGGCAGATATCAGAAAAACCTGGAAAGACTTATATAAATTGATACTGGATAAAGTAAGAAGAATCAGATCATTGTATACAGTAACACTGTGTGATATAGACTTAGCTCAACAACTCCAAAAGACACATGATGGAAAATGCTACTTACATCCAGAAAAAGAGTTATCGAGTCTGATTTCAGATTAAAGGATACTATTTTCACTTTTTTCCCTCGTGGTTTTTCTCTTTTGGTCTAATTCTTCTTTTACAGCATGACATATAGAAATATTTAAAATAATTGTACTTTTATAACATGAGATTACTTGGCATCTTGGGGAGAGGAGAAAGAAAGGGAGAAAATATTTGAAACTCAAAATCTTATAAAAGTCAACTTGAAAACTATCTTTATATATAATTAGAAAAAATAAAATGCTATTAAATATGTGTATAGGGTAAGGGAGAAGTGGCGTTATTAGTAGGAGGAGAGAAGATATCTGCAGGGAATTCATATGACCAAAGAACATGCATGATGGGCACACACGTAGGGAATTACATCTGAGCAGGGGATCTGTACAAAGGGGAACTCGCATAGGAATATGTGAAACTGGAACATCTAAGTGGCCAGAGCAATGGTGCCTCTGCTGATACAGGGAAGTATCACAGCTGAACTATTTTCTCAGAGTTGCTAGAGTCCTCTGCTTCTTGGTTTCCACCTGGCTAGTAAACATTTTTCTCTGCCCTACTATAGACTGGGAGTCTCTATGGAGTTGTGGCTCTGTGTTACCATATGCTAGTCTTTAGTTGCTCTGTTGCCAGCTGCTAAATTACATCTGCTCTGCAGCTTCTTCCTCATTAGGGAAAGAGTCTGCAGGCACTTTAGCTTATAGTCCTTGCATTATCATGTGTATGTATGTATATTTGTGTGTGTGTGTGTGTGTGTGTGTGTGTATTTTGAGGTAAATCCCAGTCAACTAACTAAAGAAAGCCTTACAGTTCAATTGTTTTTCAGTTATCTCTGACTCTTCATAACTCCATTTAGGGTTTTCTTAGCAGAAATACTGCAGTGGTTTGCCATTTCCTTCTCCCGTTCACTTTATATTTGAGGAAACTGAGGCAAAGTAGGCAAAGAGGATCAAGTGACTTGCCCAGAGTCACACAGATAATAAATGTCTGAGGTCAGATTTGTACTCAGGAAAATGAATCTTCCTGACTAAGCCCAACTACTCTTCCACCTAGTTGTCCAAAGAAAACCTTAGACACTCAAAAAAAATATTTTAATGCTTTTCATCATGTTACTACCTAGGGTTCTTGAATCTAACCTTTTCTCTATTATTTAGAAAATTCCTTTTAACTCCTACCATATCTCTAGGCCAGAAATAGATCCCTCTTCATATTATCCTGGGGACTTCCACTGTGCAAACTCCCCAGAGCAGATGGGTAAGGTTGAATCAGGGAGAGTCCAGTATCCATAATTCCCCTGGTGATGATAACATGCAATTTTGGAGCATGAAGACCCAGGTGGACCTTAAAGAGTCTTTGCTTTATTTTTCCATTAGAAATCCAAATTTCCATTCTCCCATAGGAAACAAGTTTTGGGGTCCTTCAAAAAAGCAATAAAGAGATATCTAGTAAGTTTAAATTGACTAGAGTATACTATAAACCATGTTCAAGAGTATCAGAAAAGAGATTTAAGGCTTTTAAAAGAAATGATTAGTCAGGGGTCCTCAAACTTTTTAAATAGGGATCCAGTTCACTGTCCTTCAAACTGCTGGAGGGCCAGACTATAGTAAAAATAAAAACTTTGTTTTGTGGGCCTTTAAATAAAGAAACTTTATAGCCCTGGGTGAAGGGGATAAACGTCCTCAGCTGCTGCATCTGGCCCCCGGGCTGTAGTTTGAGGACACCTGGCACTAGGTCATGCAGCAAGAACAAGAAATAACTGGTGACCATCCCACAGGCTCCTAAAATACCAACTTATAGGAAAATGGCCTAAATGCAGAGAAAGTGCTCTTAACCTTCTGTGTGTTATGGAACCCTTTAATAGGCACATAAAGCCTACGTGCCCCATCTCAGAATAATGTTTTAAAACGTATTAATTAAATGCATAAGATCACAAAGGAAACCATACTGAAAAATTATCAAAATGTTGTTTTTTTAAGTTATAGTCCCCAGGTTAATAATCCATTTGGTAGAAGATTTACATGAGGATATTAGCAATAACTGCTCAGGATGAGAAGATATGGATGGGTCACTCTCTGCACTATTGGAGAGAAAGCTCACATCAGTAACTTTGAAGTAACTAAAGGGCTGAATGGTTCTTTTCATTTCTCTTTATTTTTCCCCATTTCTCCTCTCTTAAAATATCTAAGTTTCCCTCTTATGGAAATCTACTTCTTTCCATTTTCCTAATAGCTACACTTTGAAACATTGCCTTTGAAGGTAAACTTCTGAACCCAGCCAGTTTATCATGATAGAAATGAATTGATTTTATGAGATGCTTTACTGTCTTTTCCCAAGTCATTCTCTCTAACTTGTGTCCTTCAGACAAAAATCAAGGTCCTCATCTCTAAGATGAGCATAAATGGTTATATAATTAATAAGTTATGTGCTTCCAAGAAGCAGCATAAAGGGCCAAGAAGAACTAAGTGGGAACTTAGTAAGTCAAAAAAGCACTTTATAGAGAGCTTAGATTCTTTAAATACTCTTCATCACAGCTTTGATGGAAAAATTCTATGAGCCTGAGAAAGATGAACCCAACCATGTTTAAAAATCAATCAAGCTGGAACTTATTCCTGGGAAGGTTAAAATATTTCTACAAAGTAAGACTAAGTGCCAGTGTTATCCTGGTGTTTTATTATCATCAAGAAGGATGGAGCATAACAGTATCCAAAGAACTAAAAATAAATATTACACAAAGGGCACTGAAAGATTATGATGGCTGCAAGCAAGCTGCAACTTAAAACTAAGAATGAACTTTAAAGAAAGACTAAAAAAAGTTATCAAGGAAATGTATAATGGAGAGAAAAGGACAAAGGATGACTATCTTTTCTTCATGCTATCAGAATAATACAAAGAAGGGGTTTAGTACATTAGATATGCAGTTGAGGTGACTTTATTGTAGGATATAGACAAGAGTTGCACAGGACTGACCTACATGGTTAGGTTGAAATCTGTATTATTGCAGAGAACTTCTAAATTTATGGGATCTCACAGATTCACTTGTGGATTTTAATATCTGTGCCCTGAAAACACTTGGCCTTATGACAAAATTGACAGAGATGAGAAGTCACTACAATCCAGGTGTTCAAGGTCTCCACTCCCAATTTTCTGTTAGTTGTCCCAGTCCTATACTAATAGATCATCATTTTCAGAACCCTCATTTTACAAATGAGAAAATAGATTTGAGGTAAAAAAAAATGAGGTAAAAATTTGAGTTTTTGCAGGATCACAGAAATAGTAAGTTAACAGTGTCAGGAGCAAAACCAAAGTTCTTTGACTCCAAATCCAATAATCTTCATACTCTTCTTCATGCCTCCTTTAATCGGGTTATTCCATAATAAAAAGAATGAATTCCAGATCATTCTGTGTACTAGCCCAAGGAAAAGTTGGAATGTGTCCATTTGAGATGCTCAAGATTGAATAGGATGAAGAATGGAATGAGGTGCATCTGGAAAATTGCATAACACTTTCGATGGCCTCACCAAAATTTCCAAACAAAAACCAATCATTTTTATTACCATTTTCCTTCCAATGATACTATACGGCTGTGAATCATGAGGTACTACTATCTATCCCCCAAAAAACTGTAGCGGTCAGTGTGCTCCTCAAATGTGGACCCACAGAAAATTGCCTGAGACACAGGTGCTTTCCAGATTTCCGGTGCCTGGGGTGAGCCCGTGTGAACTTCAGAACCTACCCAGATTGCTGGTTTACAGAAGGCTGCCAGCTTCTTTGCAATTTGAAGTCAGACTCCTTGAAACATAATGCAGCACAGATGACTCAATTTCTTTGACCTCCTTTTCATCACTCCTACATAGCTTTCCTCTGCAAATACTGAGATTCCATTGACTTCAAAAGGAACTGAGTATAGAAGGAAATAGTATGGAGAGGGGATGAAAACTACAATGGATATAACCGTATTGCCAGGAAGGGAAACAGAAAATGATAGATTTCTATTCATAATACCCTTTTCTTCCTACTTGCCTACCCTCCCAGCCATCTTTTAAATGCTTCCATAACACCTGTGTGCTCTTTTATGACTAGATTTTCATCAAAAGATACAGGTTAAAAAAAAAAAAACAGATGTTTAGAAGCATATCTCCTTGTGTGCCAGTCCAGATCCAGGAACTGTATTCCCTGGAAGAGACAGAATCCAAAGCTGGTTACAATGGATAGGGGACAAATATATGGAACTCTGCATTTTTAAGCAACTTTGACTCACTCACCAATTTGTGTGCTTTTTTCTCTATGGCAAAATAATAGTCACTCACAAGACATGGTGAATCACAGGGTGAATCCCAAGGATATTCACAAAGGGTGATTGCCAAAGGGAATAGCAGATATTTCTTTTTTATCATTTAAATTTAGTCTTAAAGATAATTAAAGATTTCTATGGATATTAACAGAGTCTCAACTGGGACAGGCAGTAACTAATATGAAAATATGTATTATGAATTTTGGAGGATTTTATAAAGAGTGACAATAAAAATGAGAATGTGATTCAGTAAAAAGAGTTCTGACTTTGGAAAATGGGATTTGGGTTTGAATCCTATTCATTCAACTTATTGTCTCTGTGACTTTGGACAAGTCAACCTCTGGGACACAAGTTTCTTTATATATAAAATGAGGATGCTGAACAAGATGACCTCTAAGGTCCTTGCTAGTTATAAATGTATAATCCTAAAACATGACATTGATGCTGGAAGGATGATTATATTCTCAAATGAATTATGTAGGCAATTGGCCCTTAATAGCAGTGTTATAAAGGTCATTTTTAATGAAAGTGTACAAAGAAAGAGAGAGAAGAGAAAGAACAGGGGATATAAGAAAATTTAACAGAGTTATATAGGATGTAATATCCTATCTAGAATGTAATAATAAAGACAGTAAAGTCTTACTGGGAAATACCCTGTAAGAAGTCTGTAATAGGATTTGTAGAATGGAAGTAGAAGAAAAAAACAGGATTTTAAAGGAAGAAACTAAGGGGATAAATACATGAACAACCAGAATCCACAAGATTTCCCAAAGTCCTCAGAAGAAAAGAACCTCTCCCCTTCACCCTGGAGTCCCTTATTTTAGGCCCAATAAAGTAAGGAAGTAAGTCTTCCTTACTTTAGGTCCAGTGCCTTTCAAATGATCAATTATTTTATTGGCACATTCAACTAAGTTTCTCTGGGTCTTTACTGAATTCATGAATTACTACAGTTGAAAACTCTATTACTGAATGGTTAACACCTTCTGGAGGTAGATCATCAACCACAAAGGTTGTCCTTGTTCATTATCATCTTTATCAATCAAGGCAAAGGACTCTTCGGTTTCCTAGATCCTGCTAAAGCTTGTGCTTGGCCCTCCCCATAACAGGTTGGAACCTCAGAAAAGGACTTTAGTGGAGAGGATGCCAAAGTTCACAACTTTTCTATCTACTTCAGAATTCCCAGTGTCCAAACTGCTTCCCTAATCTCCCCTCCCCTCACCCACATCCAGTCTGGTTATCTGTTTTGTAGAATCGGTTGTTCTGTTTATTAGATCTTAGTTTTGCCACTTTGACCTACTAGCAATGGCCACTTAAGCAATCTGTCCCATGCCCCAACTCATGTTCTCTCATTCCATCCCTTTTAACCTAACCTGCCTGAACCTAACCATATCAATCCAACTCCGCCCTTACTTTCTACTATGATCTCTAGAATTCCTATTCCATAGTGTATAATATCCTTCACTCCTTGCTCTTATTTGTATTAACCCTCAGTGTGACTTGATTCTTTTTTGATAAAACTACTTCCCTGACTATCCTCCCCAACACTATTTCCTCACAACTCCAGTCATACTCATCCTGATGAAAGCCTGAATATTCTACTTCCCATTGTTTATCTACATACTCATTTTATCTCTTCATTTAGTTACCCTTTCCTGTTTTTTAATTCACATGCATTTTTTTACCCAATCAAAATATGGCTAATTACAGTATCTGACCTCCCAGGTCACCCTCCCTCCTTTCTTGAGGTCAGCACCTATTTCACCATCTTCCTTTCTTCTCCAGCTTATCCCGAGGTAAAGAATAAATGCTTATACTAGGAGAATTTAATATTCAATAGAGGTTCTAAAAGTCTCTAACCTATAATTTCATTAGCTTCTTTAATTCTGATGACCTTTTTCTTTCTAGCTCAGCCACACATAGGAATGGTCACACACTAGATCTTGTCATTACCCACAAGTGTTCCAATCACCTAATTATAAAATCTAGCATTCCCCTTTTTGACCACAACCTTCTGGCATTCTACCTCTCCCTATCCTTCATCATGTCTATACCTGTTTTTTGCCATCTATCTAAGTTCAAATCTGAAGTCAGGTGTTACTGACTCCAAGCTCAATGAGCTACTTATTGCACCACTTGCTGCTCTATACAATTCTTCTACTCCTACTCACTATCTATTGAATGAAGCTTAAGAAAATGTTATACTGGTGACAAACACATGTTATTCAATGTCACCTGGACCCTCATCATAATTAGATAGTCCCATTTTTCCTCTTCTTAATTGATCCTGTATCTTACTGCTCACAGAAGCTATTCTACCCTTCCTCTTCCTTCCTCATAACACCTCTATTTACAGCTATCTCAGCTGAGAAGTTTGTTTTTTGCTTTATGGAAAACACTAAGATTATTCACTGAGAACTTTCTCTTGTCCTTCTCTCTTATTATATCTTGATTTCTCAATATCACTTTCCACTCTTTCTTCTTTTCTTCTATGTCTAACAGAGGTAGCTTCTCTCCTTGCTAATGTCAAACTACTCTACTCACTCAATGTTATTCCCTCTCAGCAAATTACAACCTCAATCATCTTCCTCTTTTGAATCTTTCATCTTTCCCTATAAAATAGTTCCTTTCCTACTGTCTTCAAATATGCCTCTCTCTGCTATCTTTTAAAACTTTTTTCTAGATCCTATCATTTCCTCAAGCTATCTTCCTATAACTTTCCACTCTTTCTTAGCTAAAATCATGTAACTTTGTCTACACTCAATGGCCCATCTTCTTTTTTCATTCACTCTTCAAACTATTGCAGTATGACTTCTGACTTCATTACTCAACCACAACAGTTCTCTCCAAAGTTATTCATAATCTCTTAATTAGGTATCTGATGATTTTAGTTCTCACCTTTCTTGATCTGTCTGCTTCACTTGACCCTTCTGACTCCAATCTCCTGAATATTCTTTCAACATTGCCTTTTAGGAACACAATACTTTTCTGGTTTATCTCCTACTTGTCTAACAATCCCTTCTCCATCTCCTGTACTGGCTCATCACTCATCTCACATTCTTTAATTGTGGATGTTCTCCAAGGTTATTTCTCAGTCCTCCTCTTCTATATGTTCTCTTGGTAACCTTATCCGCTTCAGTGACTTAAGCTATAAATCTCTACGGATGGAGAATATAGATAGGTAGATAGATAGATAGATAGATAGATAGATAGTAAGCCCCGATTTGTCTACCCTAAGCTCCAATTCTGCAACACCAATTGCTTTTTGGACATTTGAAACTGAATCTTCTGAAGACATCTTTAACTCAAAAATTGAATTTCCTCTCAAGCCCACCCCCCACATACATTTTAAACTTCTTTATTTCAATAGAAGGCACCACAACAATCTTTCCATTTCTCAAGTTCATATTTTGGGATCATTATTCATTCTCCCTCATCCTTCATAAATTCAATCAGTCGCCAAATCTTGTTGTTTGTTCCATCACAGTATTTCTAAAATCTGATGCCTGGTCTTCACTCACATAGCTACCAAATTCATTCAGGCTTTCCTCAGCCCCCTACTTAGACCATTGCTCCTAGCTTCCTGATTGGTCTTCCTGACCCATCTCATCTGCTCCAGCTCATCTTCCACATATCTGCCAAATAAATTTCCTTTAAATACAGTTATAATCATGTGACTCCCTTATTTAACCAACTCTAGTGACTTCCTGTTGCCTCTAGGATAAAACATAAGCTCCCATGTTTAGCTTGTAAAGCCCTATACAACCTTGCTTCAACTGCAAAGTACCTTGTTCTTTAAGGCTTCCTTCCATCTACTGAGTATTTCCTTTTTTAGAGTATACATTGATTTATGTATATGTTGTCTCCATCAAACTTTAAGCTCCTGATGAGTCTTTGATTTTTCTTTGTATCACCAGTACTAAACAAAGACTCTAGCACATAGGAAGTGCTTAATAAAAGCTTCTGTATTGATCTGTCCATTTTTATGTGTATATAAAGAGGTCATACTACTTCTTTAAAATTATGAGAGCAAAAGAAAATAAAAATGGCACAAAGGGAAGAAACCCTTAATTTCCTTGCCATGTACTGCCACTCTTTCCTATGTCTTGATTAAAAGCAATTTGCCACAGTGGAAATAGATGCAATAGATGCATCTGGAGGACCTGAATAAAAATCCTACTCTGCTACTTACTCCCTGTATGTCGCTCTGTGTATCACAATCTCTCTGTGCTTCTATTTCCTCATCTGTAAAAAATGTGAGGGGTATGAGGGGGGAGGAAGGAAATTGGATCTATAATTCTGTGATCCCAATAAGGATTAATGGACAGAATGCCACATTGTAGAATCTTCATCTGCATGATGACTGAATAAAACATATGCTATGTAATTCATGAGGAAAAAGAAAGGGATGTTCTGGACTTCTAAAAAGCTCGTTTCCTAAGTAAATCATTTCATGTAAGTCTTTCACAAATGCTTCTTTTACTATTCACAATTATGTGTCTCCCACCTCCCTCTGTTTTGAATTACTTTGTGCTAACACTAAAATTGTTCCATAGAGAGTAGAATTTATTTGCTGAAATGTGATGAGGAGAAGTTGGGATAAGAGAAATACAGCACATGCAGCTCCAATTGCAAGCACAGCTGTATTTTTGAGCAAGATAGTTTAGTTCCTTTGCTCCATTCCTTTTTGTAATTTAATAACTGAAGTACAAAGCTCATGAAAGCTGGGAATGTGTTGGGAAGCCAAAGAAGAATAACATGAACAGTACAGTTAGGAGATATAAGGGCTTTATGATAATAAGGGGAAGGAGATCTTTCAAGGTAATCCTCATCCCTGGCAATCATATCTACATTAGGAGTGAGGACTAAACACTCATTAACAACTACAGGAAGGAAGGACAATTAAATTCCTTCATCAGAGTGTTTTATGCACACTAGTTGTTCAAAAAATGCCTATTGATTTAAAAAGGTACCGTTTGTTAAAGTGAAACTTTATGAAATAAAACACTATTTTGATATCAGCAAAAGGAGCAGAAAATGAGTCCCTCTTTTGAATCAAGACATGAAAATTCAAACATTTTGTTGTTGAGCATAGTGCTTTGGTCCTGTTAGCCCTCAACAATGTTGAGAATGACATACACTAAGCCATTGAGATTAATGGCATATTTTTAATTCCTTTCTTCCCAATTTGGGTGCTTATTCTTTTCATTTAGGTAGTAGCATTTGCTCTACAATTGGGATTGGTTCTTTAGGTATAACTGATCACATCTGTAGCACCTTGATATTAAAATTTACTCTTTGTTTTAGGACCAGGGCATCAGTAGAGTGATTTGATTCATTTTGAATAATCAGCCTAATAGCTGTTTTTAAGAGGCTAAGCTACTTTGTAGTCACCAATTCAATTCAACCACCATCTATTAAGTGCCTTCCACATGGAAACCATTGTGCTATTAACTTGGGGATATAGATAAAAGTAACAAACTGCTCCTGCCTTCTAGGAGTTCCTACAAGTACAATAGATTGAATATAGGATTTGGAGTTAGGAAAACTTGAGCCCAAATTCTATTTCTGACACTTACTAACTGTATGACCTGGGTAAATTTCACTTTGCCTTTCCTAGTCTCAGATTTTTTTTCTTTAAATACAAAATGGGAATAATGATGGTATTTACCTTTCTAGATATTGTAAAGATAAAATGTAAATCCCTCCACAAACCTTAAAGTACTATATTAATGCTAGCTCTTACTTTGATTGATGCTCCCACTCCAAGATAATCCCCAAATAAAAATTTCTCCACCTGGATTCCTTGCCACTTAATGACTTTATTATTATCACCTAGTATGAAGGGGATCTTTCTTGAACACACTGAGTTCACAATTTTTCACCTGAACATCTCCTCCATGGCCACAGTGTGTATCTCTTCCAGCATGCACATTCAGATAACTATTGGAAGTTCATAAAATATTTGCTACACTAAATCAATATAAAGGAATCCATAGGACAAATTCCAACTATTTGAGTGAAATACATGCAGCCATTTATACACACTGTCCTTTAGGCAAACAACAAATATTTGTAGCAGTGAATTGAATTCTAATTCTCATCTAAAATCAGAGCTATTTCTCTAAACTCCCTTCATCTTAAACAAAATGAAGATTCTCACTGTGAAATATCTCAGCTTCCCTGAATTGTTCTGCCTCAGTTTCCCTGGTGGCCACCCCCCTTCTTTCCCCCATTGGGACTGAGAGAGTTGGGGCCTTGAAGGTCTGGCCACTTTCACATTCTAAAAAGTCATAAAACTCCAAATGGCTTATCTCAAATGCCTGGATGGTACTGACTATCTTTTTTGGCCCATATTTCCTGCCTCCTGCTTGACCACCTTCTTGACTCCCAACCTGTCAGAACTAAAAAGTTATAGTCCTTCCTGGAATTTCCACTCACCCAGTGCCCTATCCTGCCCTTGCCTTTGATTCCCTGATAGCTGAAGCCCTATAAAAGTCTCTGGAATTACTTGCTGGGTACTGGATGCTTTGAGACAAGAGTCCCATTCAGCCAGCTGGGGGCCAGACATATGTCCTGTTCGGCCACTAGTCCAAATATTCCACTATTAAAATATTAAAAATCTAATCTCTGTCTTGCCTCAATTTCTCCAGCATTACAATTGTTTTGCAAGAGGACCTGAGTTCAAGTCCAGCTTCTGACACTTACTACTAGCTGGGCAATTCAATTAATCCTTTTAGCCTCATCTATAAACCATTCCAGTATCTTTGCCAAGAAAACCCCAAATGGAGTCAGGAAGAGTTGGATGCGACTGAAATGACTTAACAACATAACAAGAGCCCACTGTTCTAGTTTCTGGGGATACAAAGAAACAGTAGCTGACCTCAAGAAGCTTATATTTCCTTGGGGGTGGGAGGGGACTAAGAACAACATATACATGAATAAATAAATACAAAATATTTACAAAGTAGTTTCAGGAAGCAGGATAGTAGCAGCTGGAGTATTGGACTCTTACAGAAGGTGGCCTTTGAATTGAAGCCTTGAAGGAAGCTAGGGATTCTTATAAATTGAGCAGAGGAGATCTATTTAAGCCATGAGGAGGAGGAGAAATAAAAAGGGAGGGAGATAAGGGCAGGAGAGTACTATGGAGGCACAGCCTGTCATATACTGAAAACAGCAAATCTGCCAGTTTGGAGTACAGATTATGTGAATTGACTAATGTGTAATAAGCCTGTGAATGCAGAATGCAGATAGATTATAGAAATCTTTAAATGTCAAACACAGGAGTTTGTGTTTGATCCTTGAGGCAAAAATATTTCTGGGGCTTCTTTATCTTTCCCTCTGCCCTGAATCTGAAACATTTTCCTCAGTCACCCAAACTTCAATTCAATCGTTTCTTAAATTTATACTCACAAAATTTTTCTGCTTCTCCTCTGGGCACTTCCCTCAACTGTCCTTATTCTAAAATGACCTTAAAAGGCTCTTTTCTAATGGTAGTTAGTCTGCTTAGTCATCCTGTCTCCTTGTAATTCTTGAATCTGCAGTTTCTCTAATGGTCCTGCCTTTCTTTCCAAGGCAGTTAGCTCCCCTTCCCTCAGTGTCAGTAACACCCCTGAATGGCATTTATAGATCTCATTAGCACAAAATTTCAGTAGAGTTACAAACCAATTATACATCAGTTAGTTCTACCCCAGAGAGGAAGTGATGGTAAAGCAGAGGAGATGACTCTTGAATGATCTAGGATTTGGGGAGAGGGGCTTGAGGAAGATTATGTATTATTAATTGGAAGTGGGTTTGGTGAGATGCAAATGCAGCTAGTGAAAGAGAAAAGAAGTTGTCTTTGGAAAATAGATGTCTAGGGTTAAATTAGACCTAAAAGATTCTTTAGAGGTCACCTAATCCAATGGCCAAGTTTTATAGGTGAGGAAGGTGAGAGCAAAAGAACTAAATGACTAGACTGTTGGCAACAAGGTATAATAGGCAGACTTCTAATCCAGGTCTTCTGACCCCAAAGTCAGGACTCTTTTCATGGTTATGACAATGTTCTGGGGGAGTTGGCAGAGAAAGCCTGAAGTATTGATTAGATTAATCCCTGAAGCAAGCAGGGAAGGGCACTGATGGAAATTAGTTTAACTTTACAGTCCTACCCTGTGGAGGTCTTGGATAGCCCCACC
This sequence comes from Sarcophilus harrisii, assembly GCF_902635505.1. Taxonomy (NCBI): domain Eukaryota; kingdom Metazoa; phylum Chordata; class Mammalia; order Dasyuromorphia; family Dasyuridae; genus Sarcophilus; species Sarcophilus harrisii. The sequence goes on from NC_045426.1 coordinate 397,393,226, forward strand.
TCATTGTATTCAGTCACTCAAACCCCTGAAGTTAAATTTCCTCTATAAATCTGTCCATGGTCTACTCCATCTTTGCTGAATCCCTTTTGAGTTTGAAGTATCCAGGGGAGAGAAATCACAGGGCAGTCAAAATAATGAAAATTTAAGAGCCTTTATTGCTAGCTAGCGACTGAACCCCACCAGAACAGGGGAGTCGGCAAATGAGTGGTCTCAGGGCCACATATTTATAGAAAGAAGAGAGGGACATCAAAATGTTTCTTGATACATTTGTCATAATAAAGGGAATTTCTATTCCAGACAGAAGGCAAAGGTTATCACACTAAGAGTGCAATTCCCAGACAGGCAATAAGACAGTATTTCTTTATGTTTATCAAGTTGTCAAGGTCTTAGGGTTTTTAGGGCAGCACATCAGGAAGTGTGAAAATACCATCTACATTAGGGCATGAAGAGTTAGTAACAAACTTCTAACTAAAGAGTTTCAAGATTATTTTTCTCAGGGCCCCATCTAGGGTGCTTTTCCACTTCAGGTTAACCTACTATTTGCTTTTTCTTTTTATCTCCTCCTCCTCCTTCATGCCTCAAGATCTTTCTCCTTCTTATATCTAATCAACTCTTTTAGGGTGCTAACCTTTTCTATAGATATAGCCTGCCAGTCAATGGCATATTCACACCTCATGGTATATTCCTTTAATGAATTCTTCTAAACTCCTTTCCTTGGTAATCCTATTGCTCTCTCAAATCTATTCCACATTTACCATTCCCAGTGCCTATTTTACTGCTTTATTTTTTTCTGTAATCTCCTCTCACAAATAAACCTACCTTTTGCCAAAGAGGCATGACTAAATCCCAACATTGGTGCCAAACCCCTTCATTTGGTACCAATTGCTTTCCTCAATCTCATCATGTGGTGCTGAACCTCAAACTCATCAGTTACAGACTCAATTCCAAGAAATTGTTTTTGTTTGGTTGGTTTTGGTTTGGGGGAAGGCACTTAAGTATGATAAGCAGGAGAGATTTTTCTATGCATATGGACATAGAGGATAAGATATTATTGAGAAGAGACTGCCTTCTTTTCCCTCCTCAGTATCATCTTCTGGGAGCCCAGTCCTATTTCAAAGCTTTTAATGTTTACTTCAAACTCTGCTTCTTAAACATAATATAGCCTCTTACCAAAAAAAAAAGACCTTGCCTCCAAATATTTAGTTCTCCCCATACTCACATACACACATATACATACCTACTCTATATTTATCTTATATTTATTTTTCTGTTTGGATGTTTCTGTCCAGGAGAAACCAAGTTCCTTGAGCAAACTAACTCTCATTACCCAAGTGACAATCTCTCTAGGCCTCAAATTCCTCATCTGTGACATACTTTATCCATTATGACTACTGTCTCTAAAAGAATAACTATTATCTGCCTTAATTAATGCCAATTTATGAAACTGAAAAATGCAATTTTATTTAAACCAATCCCATGTCTACAGTGGTAATGGAAAACTGGTTTAAAAAAAAAAAGAGGTAGAAGTGCTGAGAATAACCTGGGTTTTAAATAGCCTATAAATACTAATTTAAATATTATCCAACAGATATGAGATCTTTGTCCAATAACCAATGAAGTGCTTACCACTAAAGGAACTGAATTTTGCCAATATTGACTACAACTAACAACTATAAATAATATAATCTATGCCATAAATAATAACTCACATTTCTTTATATAGCTGTTTAAATTTTGCAGAGTGGTTTCCTGATAAGAATTCTATGAGGAAGAAGGTAAATTATTATCTCTACTTTGTAAATGAGAAAACTGGGGCTCTGAGGAATTAAGTAATTTGCTCATAGTTATGTAGTTAATAAATGTTTGAGGTACAATTCAAATTAAGGTCTCTAGACTCTGTATATGACACAATGTGCTTTGATTACAAGATCCTTGTGAAGTACATGTTACTTCACAAGATCATAGATTTCATGTTGGAAGGAATCTTCTAATTATTAACTTTTTTACAGATGTTCAAGGTGACTGTCACCTTTTAAAGGTCATAAAAATAGGTGGCAAATCTGGTTCCCAAGACTTCTCACTCACAATCTAGTACCTTTTTTATAATACTGAAATTTGAGTAAAGCAGCATGTATAATAGTGTCCTTTATGTGTCCCAATCAATAGATAAAATAGTAATGATATCATCAAGCTCCCAAATCCCAGTGTTTCTTATGAATGAGAACCACAGGCATTCTAAAGAGGCTCCTGTCTAAGATGACCAAGTCCAGACCATGAGCAATTCATCAAATATGAAAGTATGGAATTAGGGTTGGATTTAGACACAAAATTAGGGTTAGACAGAGTTTAGGATTAGAAGCAGGGTTTTCATTAGGGTTAGACACCAAGCTATAGTTAAACATGTAATTGTGGTTAAGATTAGAAAGATAATGAGGATTAGACATGGAGTTAGGGTTAAATGCAGAGGCATAGATGTAATCCATTGCATGAATTAGATATGTATTGCAGATGGGCAATAAACTAAGGTTAATATTGAATACGAGTAAGATAATAATATATAGCATATAGTGCAGAACTACTACTGATTCTAAAATACATCTTGACACAAAAGCTCATCTATTTTTAGGCTGTTCCGTGGATGGGCATCATAGAACACCACAATCTGAAAGGTCAAAATTGTGGCTGATCTAGCTAGAGAAGAATGGAGAGAACTACTGCAAGAGAAAGAAGACTATGGTATATTACCAATGATGACATGTACAAGAAGTGACATAATATATTTTAATCTAGGAAATTTATGATCTGAAAAGGAAGCAAGATGTTCATATAGTAAGAACAAAAAATAAGAGAAAGAAAGTCTGTATGCTATGCTAGTACACAGAGAATGTTAAATGACTTTGTGGGGATTTATTAGAGAGCATGAAAAGAAATGCACAGGATGAGAGAGTATTAATGGTTTGTATTCTGATATTGGAAGGAGTCTCTATCTCATTGAGATCATAGATTCATTTATGTATTAAAGTGAACCATTTTTCAACTATGACCATGTAGCCTGCATTACATAATTATTAATGAAGAATTTATAATTAGATAGAAAGCCTATTTTCACACTGTTAATAGGATAACATTGCTTCCACTGGTTTGTTACATATCATTTGTTCATTGCTAGACTGGAGTATCTGCTGTCAACTGAGACAATGGAATTACACAAAAGAAATTGTGTAATTTGAAGCTGAAATCTTATTTCAGTCCCCTTGGAAATGAGATTTTTCCTTCACAATTGTGTAACATGTAACGAGAAGTCAAAAAACAAATGAGATTTAGAAAGTTAGAGAAATCTATGTTTTGCTTTTAATTCAGCTTGGTTCGCTCACTGAACATATGGGAATGTTCAGAACTCAAATTATCTCTGCAATTTTGTTATTCTTAGTTAGAAGAAGAGATAAGAGCAAACAACTCCAAACAAATGAATAGAAACTTGACTGAAAAAAGGAAAATAGCTGAATCTCCAATACTATTTTCCTAATTCATTAAGAAGCTTTCCTGTTTAAAAAATTCAATGCTGTTCTATCAACTGGAGCACTATTAGATTGCCAAAATCTCCTTGCTTATGCTTAACATTCTCTTAGAAGACAAGATGACTAAAAGTCAACAAATAAATTAATGATCACATTCAAAAGCATTGATGGCATTTCCTCCACCTTGACCCCAATAAATGGATAAGATGCAGCCCTAGCCTGCAACATCTATTCCTAAAGAAATAGCTGTAGCACATTCAATAAATAAAATAAAGCCTGTCAGATAAGGGTGCACCCCTTTCAGAATCACTCAACAACAGTGTTCATCTGGGATTCCTTCAAAACCCAGTGTCAATTTGAAAGATGCTAGCAATAGCATAATAAAACAGAAGAAGTCTCTAGCCTGAACTGCTGTGATAGCCTCCTAATTGGTCTCCCTATCTCAAACCTCTTCCATCTCCAATCCATTGTTCATATAGCTGTCAAAATAATCGTCCTAAGTCATAGATAGGACCATGTCACTTCCCTACTCAAAAATGCTCATTGTTTCCTTTTTGTCTTCAAGATAAAATACATTTTATATTTAAGGCCCTCCACAATATGCTTCCAACCCAGCTACCCTGTCTTATAATACATTTTGTCCCTTCTTGGTTTAATTCCATAAACTCAGAATCCCACCATTCACCTCAATGCAGACACACAAGTCATATTCTACTCATGAAATACATTCTCTTCTCAGCTCTGCCTTTGAGAATCCTCCTCAGTAAAACCTTCTGGATCCTTCAGTTTGGTGGTAGGATTCTCAATCCTTACTCTGAAGGTACTTTGTTTAATATCTCTTTTGCCACATATGGTTCTCTAACATACTTATTTTTGTATATTTGATGCCACCTAAAAGAAAATAGGAGTTCCTTGAAAATAGGAAGTATTGCAATTTTTTTTAAATTTGTGTTTCCAGGATCTAGCATGTGCATTGTGTATTGTCCATTGTAAGTATTAGTAAGTAGTTACTGAAATATTATGCATTAATAAAATTCCTATTTATAAAAGTTCACATATAATAAAGAAGAAGTATGACACACAGTTTCCAGAAGTAAAAATAACATTGAATTTGAAGTTATAAAACCTGTTTTGAGTTCTAATTCTTCCCCTTATTATGTGACTTTGAACAGGCACAACTTCGGTGAGGTTTATTTTTCTTGCATATAAAATAGAATTAACTGTCTATCTGACAAATTTGTTTTAGGGTTCAAATATCAAGTTAAAATGCTTAATAGCCTTTAGGTGCTACACAATGTTAAGCTAGTATTATTAGCCAATCAATTTAACATAGCACTTGTGTATTCATAATTTTCAATTTCCCTTCTATAGAGTTTTTCATATCTATTAATGGATTGGCAATACTTTCATGAAGGATTCTTATATTTTCAGTAGAATTTTCTGTACAAGTTCATTACATTTGATACCAGAAATTCATGACACCTACATGATCTACATATGAGATCCTTAGAGAAGTAAAGAGATTGAGTTATGGGTCATAGTTGTAGGTGGGTATATGGGGTGGGGGGGGTAGAAACTTTTATTTCCTTCTTAGTTGTCAACTATGATGAGCTTTAAGAAGGCCTAAGTGGTTAATGAGGTGAAAAAGGTCAAGATGAATACAGGAGTCCCATTATTGTTTTTACTGAAAGAAAGGAGCCCAAAGAACCAAACACAAATGCTGCCTATGAAATTGGCCATTTCTTTTCTTTATTTTTGTTTTAAAAATGTTTGTTAAATGTAATTAAGATGCTCAAAGCAAGTTAGAAATTTAATGTCCTCTCCTTCAACTTCCTGGACTCGATTCCTGAACTTGCTATCTGATTTACACATTGTTGTTTTTAGTTATTGACAAATACAATACAAATGCAAACCCACCTATACAACACTTTTTAAATTACTTTTTCTCAATTATCAAAAATCTATTTTCTTTACTTCCTGTTTCTCCCTCTCCTTACTAAAAGAAAAGAGAACTACAAACTTTCTAACAAACATGCATAAAAAAGTAAAACAAATTCCTATAATGACCATACCAAAAATTAGATACTACTTTATACCCTGAATCTATGATCTCTCTGTCAAGAAGTGGGTAACATGCTTTATTATCAGTCCTCTGAAACTGAGGTTAGTCATTTTGTTGATCAAAGTTAATAAGAATTTCAAAATTGTTTCTCTTTATAATGTAGGTGCTTTACATACATCTTTCTCCTACTCCTGCTCACTTCACTCTACTTCAATTCACATAATTTTTCCCTGGTTTCTCTAAAAATCATCTCTTGCATTGTAAAAGATGTATTCTATTACATTTATATGCCAAAACTTATTTAGCCATTCCTTAATTGATGAATACCTCTTAAGTTTCTAGGGGTTTTTTGCCCCCCAAGAAAAGGAGATTCTATAAATGTTTTTGTATTAATGGGTTCTTTTCTTTTTCCTTTGATTTGTTGGTGGTATAGGCCTCATACTATAACTAAATCAAAGGACATACACAGTTTAATGATTTTTTTTTTGGAGCACAATTCCAGATTGCTTTCCAAAATGACTAGACCAATTTATAACTCCATCAATAGTGAATAAAAGGTCCTGCTTTCCCATAGTCCCTCTAACGTTTGTTATGTTATGTTTTTTGTTATTTTGTCAATGGGATGAATATGAGGTAGAATTTCAGAGTTACCTGTGTTTTAATTTTTATAATTGTTAGTAATTTGGAACATGTTTGCATACAGCTATTGTATAGATAGAAAAGTAAATTTTCTTGTCAATTAGAGAATCACTATTATTCTTATAACTGTGAATAAGTTTTTATATTATATGTGTTTAAAATTAGATCCTTATCAGAAAAAAAAACTTGCTGCAAAGATTATTTTCAAATTATCTATTTCCCTTCTAGTAGTTTCAATGGTTTTCTTTCTGCAAAGTCTTCCCAATATTTTTGTAATTTAGATTGTCTTTGGGCTATTTTAATTAATGATTTCTACATGTAGCAATGTTGTACAAAGTATACAATATATCCCCTGCCTACTTCCAGTTAATCAAGCAACTTCTGAGTCTTCTTGACTGTGGGCTAAAAGGTTCATACTTTATGATAAAGAGACTCTTAATTTAGCCTGGGTTGGAGTTGTCTTTGGGGTTTGTTCTTTCCAAATCTTAGACAAACAAATACCTGGAAAAGGATTTATTCAGTATCAAAAATTATCTTGTGATTTCAGAGGGCTCTGAGATCTATGATTGCAGTGGTGGGAGCAAGCACAGAAGCAACAATGATAGTATCCACTACAGTAGTTGGCTGTAGCAATGACAGGTACAACAGAGGCTAACTGTGGAGCATAAAGTTTAGAAGAGATGTTTTTTGGAGAGGAGTGTTAGAGCAGAACTGAGGTGGAATGTAAACTGCCTAATTATCATTTTTGCAAACTGTTTTATGTTTTGATGAAGTTTAAATATTAACTTCCCCAAAGATTATTATGTAGTTATAAATTACTGAATCCTATTCAAAGCTGTATACTTATGCACTGTAAGTTTATGCTTATCATTTCTTTTTGTATGTAGGAAGAAATTACCTGTCCCAAGTCTGATTCGTATTGTACCCTGTACCACTTTTACTTCTTCACTTTTGTGACATCTTGGGACTTGTAAGTAATAACCTTACTACCAAAAGCAAAAATGATTCACTGGTTACCAGGATAGGGGAATTATTGAACCAATGAGTATTAGAAAAGGCACTTCCCTTTCACCAGAGGTAGACACCCCTGGATTGAAGCTGCTACAAATGTATATAACAAAAATTATCAGCCCCTTGGTTGGTATAGTGTGTAATTTCTACATATAGGGTAATAAGCACTTACAGAGACTGGGCAATAAAGAGATCAAGTCATTATAAGGCCAAGCAACATTATGTGTCAAAAAGAAGAAAATATAATACAAGACTTTTGACTTAATTCATTAAGGTTTTAGAGCATTTTCAATGATCAATAAATATTGTGAAATGGCAGGTAAGGATTAAACTAATTTCTCTAGTAAGGTAATATGTAAAAGTACTAGCCAAAATTTAGTAGTTATTTAGTTCTTTAGTTCATTTCAGTTGTTTCAACTCTTCTCCAAGGAAAAATAAAACCTAAAAAGGATTACAAAGTTACAGGAGCAGTTTGCCATTTCCTTCTCCAACTTATTTTATACATGAAGAAATTGAGGCAAATGAGGATTTGTCCAAGGTCATATATCTACTAAGACTCTGAGGTCTTCTTTACTCCAGACCTAACACTATAACCATTATACCACTCAGCTGAAAGGACTATATCACCATATTATAGGTTTCACTGTATTATAGAATCATTATTGTCATTTAGTACAGATGTGTGATTTTATCTTCAGAATGGAAACTCCTTCCTCTGTGCAGATCAGCAACTTGTTTTAATTCCTAATCTAAAAGAGCTGTCCAGGGTTCTGAGAAATCAATGACTTGCATATTATCACACAGTCAGTATGCATCTGAGAATATAATTGGGCCCAAGTATATATATTTTTCTCTTTATTCTTTCTGGGCTGTGTCTCCCATAAGTCTATCCATGAATGTTGGCAAGTGGATTCTGTCAATACATGATTACAAATGATCGTGAACATTTTTATTCTGAAAAATCTCCTTTTGAAGAAAAAAAAATGATTTTAAAACAGAAACATTTTTAGATTCTTCCAAAAGTTCTAATGTTTTGTTTCAATAAAATGCAAGCATGATTACAATGTCTTTTTCAAGAGAATCTCTTTATATTTTCCTCATTTTTCTTCCAAAAACTTATAAAAATGTAGATTTGTGATAGATATTTAATGTTAGCTAGCTTAAAAAAGATTACCCATAATATGTTGTTTTTAATTCTGAAAACTTCATAAAGCCCTGTATTTAGACCCCAGAAGATTGTTTGATCTTATTGAATTACTCAGGTTCCTGGATGATCTTTTCACTTGCCAAAACATTCTCTCCCACCTGCACCTTTGGGATTTGGCAATCCCAGGTGTTGTGTAATATTTTTATCAGGAATGTAAACTATAATCTTTGGAATTCTGGTACTTCCCTTCTCACATTAACAAAGAGATGATAAAACAAGTTTATCCTGTTTACTTTTATTCAGCACTTCTGTTCCTATTACCTTTCTTTCTATTGCAGAATCCATTCTATTCATTATATTGTCAGTCATAATATCACTGAAACTCACATGTGGAAAAATACCTTTGGGGGATTATACTCAGTAATATTCGAGTAGTCGTGCTGATAGATCATATAAATAGTTACAAGCAATCCTCAGAATGCATTTTTCTCATATCAGTGCATTTTTGATAGACTTTATAATTGGTACAATTGTGCTGGAAACAATTTGTATTTATATACAAAAAGTTGCTAAGTAGTACATACTCTTATATCAACTACATCACTACTGGGTCTGTACCCAAAATTGGTCAAGCAAAGAGGGAAAGCTCCTATATGCATCAAAATAATTATAAAAATTTATAAACATTCTTTGATTTAATGGCAAAAACCTGGAGACAAAATGGATACCTATCAATTGAGAAATGGCTGAATCAAGTATTTGTATGTGAATGTAATAGAATACCATGGAAGCTTTAGAAATAAGAGAAAATAAATTTTCAAAGAGAGATGCAAAGACTTATATGGATTGCTGTAAAGTGAAATAAGAATCAAAAGAATACTTTATATTATCAATATTGTTAAAATGAATAATTTCCAAAATTTTTATAAACTGATAAAGAACGAAATGAATAGATCAAGAGGAACATTTTTTATAATAACAACAGTACTGTAAATAATAACTTTAAAAGCTGCGAGAATCTTAATCACTGCAATGACCATCCATGATGGGCTCCCATACTGTCTCCCACAATTCTCCCACAGAGAATTGCTGCATTCAGGGTACAGAATAAGATTTTTAAAAAACATAGGCAATGAGGGAATTTGGTTTGCTTAACAATGTATATTTGTTTTAAGGAATTTGCTTTTCTTTTTCTTCTAATGAAAGGTGGAAGGGAGAGAAAAGTTATTCTATTCATTGAAACACACACACACAGGTGTGTATACACACACACAGGTATACATGCACTTGCAACTCAATATGCCAGTCTATCTCACTCTAGGTCAAACTTCAGATCCCACTATATATGTCAGACCTGAGTTTTCTATAATTTTTACACCCAAAGGTAGACTTTTTTTTTCTGCTAAGTGGTATGACAGCAGAACTTGCCTTTTTAAAGCCTATATTAGACTGACATACCCAATACCATGAATATTGTGCCCAGCTCTTGGATGGGCAAACTGCCTTTGAAGCAGATGGCTACAAGAACAAGCAGAATGAAGATCAAGACTACGCATAGAAATATTTCAGTCTAGGGTCATATTCACATTTAGGAACATTCCACCATCTGCTCACATCCTAAATGTCCAATTCCACTAATGTACTTTGCATGTAGATTTTCATTTTTTTTTTCATTTTGTAAAGCTTCAGATTAAAGGTAGCCCCCTTTCTCTGGTCAAAATAATCAAGAAGTTGGGCTTTGTGATGTTATCCAATTTCTACTAGTTACCCACCCACTTAAGGACAGAACATTGGGTACAACCTATTTCCTAGTCCCTCTCCCATAAAACTCACAGTCTCAAAAACTCTCAGCCTAAACAACAAATGATTTGATTGACAACATAATGCTTAATTACTAATTTCATAATTGCTGATATTCTTGTGGGATGGGTAGAGAGAGTAATTTCATAAGTATGAAAAACTCAGTAAGTTAACTTTCAGATCAGAAAGCTTATAATTTAAAATCTCAAAGTTGTCTGTGATACAAAGAGGTTAAGCAATTTGCTCAGAGTCTTATAACATATATACAATAGATACAGGGATTTGAACCCAGGGATATTTGAATCCATGGTGAACCATTATGTCAGGTCATGCTGACTCTCTAGTCTGCCTTTTTAAAAAAAAATTAGTTTTTTTTTTATTTTCAAAATATATGCAAAGATACTTTTCAGCATTCATCTTTGCAAAACCTTCTGCTTCAAATTTTTCTCCCTCTCTGCTCCCACCTCCTCCCTTAGCGAGCAAGTAATCCAATATACGTTTAACAGGCTTTATTCTTCTCTACATATTTCCTTATTTATCATACTGCCCAAGAAAAATCAGATCCAAAAGGAAAAAATGAGAAAGGAAACAAAAAGCAAGCAAACAACAACAAAAAAGTGAAAATACCATGTTGTGATCAACATTCAATCCCTACAGACCTCTTTCTGGAGACAGATGGCTCTCTCTATCACGTCTATTGGAATTAGTCTTAATCATCTCACTATTGAAAACAGCTACATTAATCAGAATTGATCATCACATAATCTTGTTGTTGCTGTGTACAATGTTCTCTTGGTTCTACTCACTTCATTTAGCATTAGTTCATGTAAGTCTCTCAAGGCCTTTACGAAATCATTCTGCTGATTATTTCTTACAGAACAGTAATATTCCATAATATTCATATACCATAACTTATTCAGCCATTCCCCAGCTGATGGACCTCCACTCAGTTTCCAGTTCCTTTCTACTACAAAAAGGGCTGCTACAAACATTTTTGCACATGTGGGTCCTTTTCCCTTTTTTATGATCTCTTTGGGATATACCTAGTTTGTCTTTTTTGAAGGTTCACTTGAGCCTATTATACCTTGAATGAAAGTAACAGAGCTATAACCCAGTGACATATTGACTCACACAGCCTAACAGCTGTCCAATCTTTACATACAAAGAAATGTTCTTTCAGGAAATAAACATCCCAAGAGCATTAGTTGTCCTGTCCTTCATCAAGACAGGCAGAGTATCTGTAGGAACAAGATGTCTCTGGAGTAAAGATTGCACATTCTACTTCTTGATGGTAGCCTAGTTTCAAGCAAAATGATAAGAACACAGGAATTACTTCAGGCTTTGCCCTTGTCAAGTAACTACATATTGCTTTTTCTGATGGTGCATTAAGACTTAATGCATTAAGATGCATAGATATGTGGGCTGAAAGTCTGGTCAAATTACATTTAAAAAAAAAACATTGCTCTTCCAACTCAATTCTTCCACAAACTAATTTTGTGACTGTGGGCAAAATACTTCACTGCTTTGGGCTTGCCTTGATTTCCTCATCTAAAATGAGAGGGTTGGGTGAAATGATCTCAATGGCCCCATCCAACTCCATTTTAACACACTGTGAGATTATGAGCCCAATTCTAGCCAGATGAGAAGCAGAAAGTAATAGCAAACAGGTCTCTGATGTCATGGGGTTGGTCAGAAGCCTAACTGAATTTTTACAACCAACTGAACAGTGGCTAAGCTTTTCCTAAGTTAGAGAGAGAGAAATTCAGGAAATCCATGTCCACTTTGATCTTCTAATTATGTAACATAAACTCTTTGTATAATGCCTGCCCCCTGGGAGGCAGCTACTTTGGAGCTAGTAGATTCCTATGCTTCAATAACTTGTTATCCTAGTGGACTAAAATTCATTGCATTTGCTAAAATATTAGTTTACTCCCAGGAATAGTATAAGAGAGTCTGGCTAGACAGAGTGAACGAAGCTGTCTCATAAACTTCATATAATGGTCATTATCATAGTAGTAGTAGTAGCTTAGACATACATATCTAGCTTTTTTATCTAGCTTACATATGTTACTTCATTTGATCCTCACAACAAAATTGAGGGAATAAATACTGCATGTTATTATTGCTTTTTGATAAATGAGAAAACTGAGGTTCAGCGTAACTTGTACACTATCCCAAGATGAGTAAGTGGCAGACCTCAGATGTAAACTAAGATTTTTTGATTCTAATTCCAGTGACTGATGTCATAATGATCTCTGGTGCATATTCCAAAATAAAATTAACCATCCACCCCACTTCCCACTAAAAATTAAGCAAATTAGGCTATCCACTGGTTAAATAGTATTTCATCAAATAGTTGCTTCTCTGATGAAGAAAATACTCTTGTCCAGACATAGTCAAGCAGTGATCATAATTTTTTGCTGTACTGGGTTCCTGTTTTCATACTAATTCATTTGAAGGATGAAATGTTTCACAGAAGCTGCCAAGCAGCTGGGAGGCATTCTCTCAACTTTTGGACCAGAAACTGCCAATTTTGGCATTGCTTTTGAAGATCAGGCCCAGTTTCTAGAGATCGACAAGTTGACATCCTGGTGCCAGCATCTGGTATTTTTTAATACAAGACCAGGAACTTAAATACATCCAAGTCTCACCAAAGTCTCCAAGGCAATGCCTGGGAGCACTGGGATGTTAGCTCAAGAGAAGGCAAAGGAAGTTAAAGGGTTTATTGTAAACAAAATCTGGTGAAGTGAACACGTGGAAAACCATAATCTCTATAGACTGAAATATATTTAAGCATTAGGTTCTTCATTGATGTCATAACTCATATTTCAATAATAAAGCAAAAAGTAGGGAAACTACCCCAAATCAACAAATCACTGAGAATTTTATAAGCCCTTCCTATGTGCCAAGCATTAAGCTAGGTTCTAAGGACACAAGCACAAAGAATAAAACAATCCTAACTTGTGAAGAGCTTATAATCATGATCATCATCATCAACAATAACAACACATTTAATAGTTAGAAAGAATTGTATTTTTCTTAAAGAATTCAGTCCCATGCCTTTATTTTTTTCACAACACTCCTCAAGGGGAAAAAAACATTATGTGTATGTTTTAAAACAGTTCTAATATAGTTTACAATGCTCAGTTTGGATCAGAATTTGGGAGGTGGCGTGTGGACCCTTTGAGAAGTCAAATATACAGTTTTTAAAATGTGTTTAATTATATATACATATATAAATGTAGATGTATGTGTATATATATGCATATGCATACATACACATATACATAACTGTAGGCAGTCTGCTGCAAGGAAGAATTCTAGTCTAGATAAATATAAATAATTAATGAGTGACTTTAGCTCAAGGAAAAACAAATGGAAACTTCCAGAAGCATCACTTATTGGATATAGACAGTAATGGGGAAATGCAGTAAGGAAATTTGTGCTTTGCTCTGGGGATGATGTTCTTATCTTTTCTAGATACAAGAGAAAGAATATGCAAAATGAAAAGAGCATCCGATTTGAGTAAGATACAATTTGAGGTGATATCAAATAAAAATCTTTTCTATCTGTGTGTGGTAAGAATCTGGAAAGGGAAGCATTTGAACTGAGCATTGATAGGTAGGTAAGATTTCAAAAGGGATTGGCCAAGGAAGATGACATTTCAGGACCTAATGGATTCAGAGTGTCTTCTGTTATGTCTCCACATGGAGGATGCTGGGGAGGAAATGATCACTCTCCATATGGAGAAAGTGATGATGATATGTAAGAAAAATGTCTTGGAAAAATTGGAACATTCATGAACATTCTGAAACTGATTCTGATTTGCTTACGCAGTGTTTGGGGTATTATTATTTTTTGATGGGCTACATAACCAAAATTATTGATGTCTTTGAAAAAACTGCTGAGTCTGCTTCTGCTTGCCTTTCTTGCAATTGTATTTGTGGGAGCATGGTTACTCTTTCACTCACATCTGTCAGTGAATCATGCTTTAAGAGGAAAGGCTTTAGGGCTTTTTTCCCCACACCATATGGCCAGCAAAAATGGGTCTGGATCTTTGTGTTTTCTTTTTCTTTCTTGGTATAGGGGAAACAAGCTATGTGAATAAAGGAATAAGAATCCACTCTGGGGATTACAGCCTTTCCGGCATAACTGTCCCAGCAAGTAAAGAATTATCTTTGAGAATGAAACCATATTTTGAACTTATATCAACAAAAGGTGAACTGAAAACTTATACAACAATAATATCATCATTGGGGCTAAATTTAGTGGCACCAACACTTAGTAGGAGTTAAGTTTTGAGATCACACTCCCAAAATATGCAGAGAGTGGAGGAGAAGCTATGCTATATAGTTGTTTGGGACAAAAATGGGTATATATCTATAATTCCTATGACGTTGAAATAAATATTCAATTGTAAAAGCTACTGGACATTAATTAGTTAAATTAGTGGAACTGAAGCACTAATTACAGGCCCCCTCACCAACAATGTGAATGAATGAAGAATCAAGCCAATAATAGCAATGAAAAGAAATGTCCCTAAAGTCAGTAAATACTCCCAAATCCACCACACAACCCCACATAACTCTCAAAGTCAGGGCATCCTGGAACTCTGAAACATGATATAGCCTGTCTAAATCTAAAAGAATGGAGCTAGGATGTATATAGTACATGGGAAATGCTGAGCAAAAGAATGGCACCAAAAAGCTCTTATACCTTATACCTCTACTCATTATGGCAAAATACATGTCAATTATTTAATATGAATTAATAAAAAGCATTCATTAACTACCTGCTCTCTGCTGGCATTGGGAATACAAATATAATATTAAATCAGCCATTAACTCGAGCTTATATACTAATTGGAGGAGACAACACATATGGAGAAGTGGTGGAAAAGGAAGAATTTTTGTTTGGAGAATTACAAGATTGATGAGTGGAGGCATGGGGCATACTTATTATCATCCCCTTTCCAAAAACAATGTTATTCAGTATTCGTTTGATCACCAGTCCCAGAGACTACAAAGGAAAGTAGTGAAGGAAAGTGAGATAAGCTGCATTGCTAGAACAATGGCAAGATGTCCAGGCTGGGTGGGTGTGAAGCAGTCTCTTGAGCAGACTAAACACAGTGAGCTAGGTGACTGCATTTAGCCATCCTCCAGTCAAAGCAACTTAGCCCAAGGCAGAGTTCCAAAGCTTAGAGAATTCATTCATTTAGCGAAGCATGGCTTCTGGAGGCTGGTCCAGAAGAACATCTTCCAGATAAGGATAAGGGGATAGAAACACTTAATACTGGCCAATATGTGGATGTATTTCCCTAATCACGATGCCTCATTTTGCTACCCAGAATAAACACTGGGCCAATGAAAGATAGGGAAAGTTCTAACAAGTTGGAAAGGATTCAAGCGTTGTTCTGACAATTGTGCCAGTTCAAATTTATTTCAACTGTATAAGGATCAATTAATGTGTTTTAAGTTTTGTAAAGTACATTGATACAATAGATCTATGAGTTATGTGTTACAAATGTGTTACAAATATCATTATCTTTATTTTACAAAGAAGGAAACTTTCAGAGAAATTGTACAACTTTCTTAAAGCCCATAGTGTCAGGTTTAGAATTTGAACCTAACTCTCTTCTGACTCTGGATTAGTGACCTTTCCTATACTCTGCTTCCACTAAAACTCTGCTTAGGGGTTCACATGAGAAAATTAGTCTCTACACCCTTCTCTTTATGTATATGTGGCCTTGGAGCAACATGTAATGACTCCAATTTCCCAATCCTTGACAACTCCTTTAGATTCTACATCCGAAAGTGAAGCCACTCCAGTCAGAGTGGCTAAAGAGGAAAATATGGATTTAGCTATTGGTAGTCTTAAAATGTAGTATTAGTCCAATGACAAGCAAATTGGTCCACTACTAAAAAAAAAAATCCAAACATCCATATTGGTATTTTTACTGTAAATGAAATATGTTAAAAAGCAAGATAAATTGGGGTAGGTAAATAGCTCACATATTCCCAATCCTTGACAGCTCCTTTAAATTCTCCATCATGCAGTCAAAGTGACTAAAGAGGAAAATATAGATTTAGCTATTGGTAACCTTAACATGCAGTCTTAGTCCAATGACAAAAAAAAAATTGGTCCACTACTTAAAAAATACCAAACATATCCATATTGGTATTTTATTATAAATGAAATACCTTAAGAATTCAGATAAATAGGGGAAAGGAAATAACTCACAGATTCTCATGAAAAATAAATTACATCAACACATTGGCATAACTAGTTACCTTATTTACTCAAAGCCTTTAAGAAAAATCTTTTGAAGAGACATTTGGTTATTTTGTTTTGAGGAGGTTGAGCATAAGCAAATAGCTTACCTTGATAAGTACAGCTAGGTATCCCAGTGTACATAGTACAGGTCCTGGAATAAGGAAAATTCATTTTCCTGATATCAAATTTAGCCCAGACACTTACTAGCTGGGTAACTCTGGGTAAGTCACTTAACTATTTGCCTCAGTTTATTCATCTGTAAAATGAGCTGAAGAAAGAAATGACAAACCACTCCAGTATCTTTCCCAAGAAAATTCCAAATGAGGTCATGAAGAGTTGGACATGAATGAAATGAGTAAAGAACCAATATTTATGCACTAAACTCAATTACAGAGGATTCAGAAGGAAAAGATTTATATGGGGAACTTGATAAAAAAAAAAACCTCTAAAATGAGTCAACATATAGCTTGATATTAGAATAGTTGAATATGAAACAATCAAGTATAGTTATGCTAAAGCTAAAAAAATGACACCAGTTTATTCTATAGTTTTAAATATATTGCAAAAATATATAGCTTCAAAAATATAGCAAAATATCACTTAGAAGAAGCATTGGAAAACACAGCATCAGGAAATTTAAATCATCATTGAATAGAATGAAGAAATTCATGACATATTTGTCAAATCTCTCAACAATTAGTCAGACAATTAGCCCTTATTAATTACCTACTTTGTGGCAGACAGTGTGCTAGATGGCACATATAAAAGACAGCTAAGACATTGGGTGATGGAATATAAAAAACACTTGACAAGCTAGGATGGTGAATCAAATCTAGCAAGACAAAACTTAATAAACATAAATACAAAGTTGTATATTTGGGTCCATAAAAGTATATTCATACGTATAAGAAAGAAGATGTGGTAGAGAGAAGTTTGTCTGAAAAAGATCAGGGAATTGGGGCTGAGGAAGTTAGTAAACTGCAAACTCAATTTAATAATTTTTTATTATTCAGTTGTTTTATTTGTGTCCAACTCTTTGTGACTCCATTTGAGATTCTCTTGGCAAAGATCCTGGAATGGTTTACCATTTTACATATGAGGAAATTAAGTCAAATGGAGCTAAGTGCCTTGCCCAGGTCAGATGGATAGATTTGAACTCAGGAAGATTGATTTTTCTAATTTCAGCATGCTGTCCACTTTGCCACCTGACTGCCCCAATTTAGTTAGTAGTGTAACAATATTGCCTATCTCCCCTAATGAACTGCATTAAGACATGTGGAATCTACCAGACTAGATAGGTGATAATCCTGGTACACTCTTCCCTGGTCAGTTCACACATGGAATATTTAGTTCATGGTCAGTTCAAACATGGAGTTTCAGGAAGGACATTGATAAGCAGGAGAGTTCCTATAGTAGGATTCCTGGGATCATCAAGGGCTTTGAAATCATGCATGTGAAGAATCATTGGAGAAACTAGGGGCAGAGCCAAGATGGCAGAAAAGAAGCACATTTCTTTCTGACCTTGTCCAGTGTCCCTCAAACTAATTAGCAAATCCAGCCTCTGAATTAGTTCTGGACTGGCAGAATCCACTAATATTGGGAGTGCCAAAAAATTACCAGCAAAAGATAATTCCAAAGATTGCCAGAAAAAGTCTGTTTCAATCAAATATGGAAGGAGGCAGGCCGAGTGCAAGCAGGCTGAGCACAGACACCAGTGGAGGCAGCACAGACCCAGAGTGATACACACTGGAGACTCTATAGGGAGGAATCTACAGCACTGTTGGCTACTCTGCCCTGGTTGCAAGCCAGTAGATCAGCAGGGAAGTTAGAAAACATCCAACACAAGCACAAAAGGTAAAGAGTGAACCCAGAAATGACAGAATCTCATGTATCTGGCCACATTCACCCAGCTCCAGAAGTGAGTCAGCTCAGCTGCTGCTGCTTGTAAAGGAAGCTTGGACAATCTCCCTTGCCCTAAAAGCAGATCTCAACTTTTAAAAAATGAGTAAAAAAGCAAAAAGAACTCTGACCATTGATAGTTTTTATGGTAAAAGAGAAGAACAGATCACAAACTGTGAGAACACTAAAAGCAGATCATCTTCAAATGAAATCCCAAAGGGTGAAATAAATTGGTCCTCTTCTCACTAGGCTCTCCTAGAAGAAATTAAAAAGAATCTTAAAAGAAAGCTAGAAGAAAAAATGGGGAAAGGAAATGAGAACTTTGCAAGAGGGTTTAGTGAAATGGAAAAAGCATATAACTCATTAAAATATAGATTTGACAAAATGGAAAAAGAAAACAACTCCCTGAAAAACAAAATTTGTGAAACAGAAAAAAATCCATAGAACAAAAAATTCATTTAAAATTCAATTGGACAAATACAAAAAGAAGTTTAAAAAAAAGTAAATGAAGAAAACAATTCATAAAAATCAGAACTAAACAAATGGAAATGAATGACTCAATGAGACATCAAGAATCAGTGAAGCAAAACCAAAAATATGAAAAAAAAAATAAAAGAAAATGTAAAATAGCTCCTTAGGAAAGCAACTGACCTGGAAAATACATCTAGGAGAAACAATCTAATTTATTGGACTTTCTGAAAACTATGATGAAAGAAAGAGCCTAGACAATATTTTTCAGGAAATCATCAAAGAGAACTGCACTGATATCATAGAACCAAAAGGCAAAATAGCCATTGAAAGAATTCAACGAACATCTTCTGAAAGAGACCCCAAAATCAAAACTCCAAGCAAAATCATGGCTACATTTCCGAACTATTGCACCAAGGAAAAAATATTACAAGCAGTCAGAGAAAAAAAGAACAATTCAAATACTGAGGAGCCACAATAAGGATTACCCAGGACCTATCAGCTTCCACCCTAAAGAATCAAAAGGCCTGGAATCTGAAATTCTGAAAGGCAAAGGAACTTGGAATGCAGCCAAGAATAAACTGTCCCAATAAACTGAGCATTTTCTTTCAGGGAAGAAGATGAACATTTAACAAGATAGGTGAATTCCATTTATTTCTGATGAAAAGACCAGATCTAAACCAAAAATTTCACCTCCAAATATAGAACTCAAGAGAAGCATAGAAAGGTAAAAAGAAAAGAACTCTTGAGAATTGCATTTCTGTTATGAGCATAGATAGAGAGTGGATGTATAATTCGATTACACTGTTGTAATATAAAAAAAGAAACTAGAGGTAGAAAGGGGATTGTACTGTAAAAAAAGAGGAAAGTAGAGGGAACTGAGCGAAATTACATCTCACGAAGAGGCAAAGAAAACCCATTATAATTGAGGGAAAGGAGGGAAGGGGTTGAACATTGTGTGAATCTTACTCTCATCAGATTTGGCTAGAAGGCCTCATTTTTAAAATATATGGAGAACTAATTCAAATTTATAAGAATACAAGCCATTCCCCAATTGACAAATGGTCAAAGGATATGAACAAACAGTTCAGGTGAAGAAACTGAAATTATTTCTAGTCATATGAAAAGGTGGTCTAAATCCCTATTGATCAGAGGAATGCAAATTAAGACTAAGGAAAACATATAAGCAGCCAGAAAAAAAGACAATTTAAATACCAAAGAGCCACAATAAGGATCACCTTATTGAGAGAATAAAAATTAAAACACCTCTGAGATATCACTAGACATCTATCAGATTGGCTAAGATGACAGTAAAAGATAATGATAAATGTTGGAGGGGATGTGGGAAAACTGGGAACACATTGTTGGTGGAACTGTGAACAGATCCAATTATTCTGGAGAACAATTTGGAACTATGCTTAAAAAGTTATCAAACCGTGAATACCCTTTAATCCAGCAGTGTTTCTACCGGGCTTATATCCCAAAGAGATCATAAAGGAGGGAAAGGGACCCACATTTGCAAAATTGTTTGTGGCAGTCTTTTTTGTAGTGGCAAAGAAACTGGAAACTGAATGGATGCCCATCAATAGGACAATGGCTGAATAAATTATGGCATATGAATGTTATGGAATATTATTGTTCCATAAGAAATGACTAGCAGGATGATTTCAAAGAGGCCTTGAGAGCCCTACATTACCTGACGCTGAGTGAAATGAACAGAACCAAGAGATCATTATACACAGCAACAACAAGATGGTATGATGATCAATTCTGATGGACATGGCTCTCTTCAACAATTAGATGATTCAAACCAGTTCCAAGTGTTCAGTGATGAAGAGAGTCATCTACACCCAGAGAAAGGACTGTGGAAACTGAATGTGGTTCACAACATAGCATTTTCACTCTTTTTCTTGTTGCTTGCTTGCATTTCATGTTTCTTCTTTTTTTAGTGGTTTGATTTGATTTTTCTTATGTAGCACAATAATTGTATAAATATGTATGCATACATTAGATTTAACATAAATTTCTGCCAAGTTTAACATATACTGAACTACTTGCCATCTAGGGGAGGGAGGAAGGGAGGGAAAATTGAACACAAGGTTTTTCAAAGGCTAATGTTGAATAATTGTCCACACATATGTTTTGAAAAATTAAAAGCTTTAATAATAAAAAGAAACTAGGAATGTTCTCTCTAAAAAAGAGAGTACTGAGAGCAAACATAGCTGTCTTCTAGTACTTGGAAAGCTGTCTTTCCAAGAAAGGGATTAGTTAATCAGAGATGGCAAAACAAGAAATTGGATGGAAATTGCAGAGGTATTATAATGGGACAGAACTCTGGAGAAATATATTTGAGGTGAGGATTCTTACAACAAGACATTAACTCAGAGGAATTGATGAGACAATGGTTATCTAGTTTACATATACTTAGTACTTAGCATGATGGTGCAATGGTTCTCTAAGTTCATACATAATCAGTATGCTGTAATGATGTAATTACAATAAGGTATATAAGAGCCAACAAGGACTGGAATAGAGACATTGCATCTCCCACCATCCTGGTGGCTCTCCTGCCTTCTGTATTCCTCCACTAAGACCAAAGCCCATCTGAAGGTCCCCCAAAAAGCTATCCCAGACCCAAGCGAAGGAGATAGACTGTGAAGGTGATAATAAAGATTTTGGATTTTATTCCTGACTATTCTTGTGGTGATTATTCTGTTGAAATCAAGGCCCATTTGGAGGACCTCTAGAAAGCTAGCCCGAACATTAAAAGGTATATATAGGGTTTTTGTAATAATATTTATGTAGAATTTATGTAAGGAAGATCTAAGAATTAGAGCTGTGAGGAATTAGAAAGGAGATAGTTGGCTGTCCTCCCTAGAGGACTTCAAAGAAAAACCTGAATTATCATCTTTGGGGTACTTAACAGGTAATATTCTTGTACTAGGTACTAGGTACCAATTGTGAAATTCTGAGAACATATTTAGACAATGTTGAAAGAATAATTACTGCCATCAAAAGGATGAGCTCTGTTGGCATTTTTTTTGGTGAAATAAACAATGAAACCACCACATTTGGATTCTACCATCTCTAGATTTTATGTACTATGTATGAAAAGTAGTACCTATGCATATGAAGATAAACATAAAAATAGAAAGTAGAGCAAACCAAACACATATAGAAGAAAATTCACACTAGAGGTTAATTTTAAAGATATTCAAAGGAAAAATTTTAAGAGATTTCAAAAGGATAAGAATTTACATCAGTATAAAAGATTGCAGACAATGTATTTAGCAATGAAAAAGGGAGTCATGTGTAACTATCAACTAATGTGATTTTCTCATCACAATGAAATATTTATGACAAAGATCTATATGTTTATGTAACAGGCATCCTTAATAAAAGAATGAAAAGAGTAGTGGCAAACTTTTCTATGACAGTTTGATGACTTTTCTTGATTTTCTATGACAGGCAAGTTCTTTGTGGTCACACAACTCATTAAGAGTTGGAGATAATACTGTATAACATCCCACTGGGTTTCTTGTTTGTAGATTTCAATAAACTATTCTACTCTATTTTATCACCACTCCAATGCTGTATTGTGATGTGAATGTGAACTGAGTTCTCAAAGGCTTTGCAAGTGACATCTGACAGTCAATAAGTGTTTATTAAGTGTATAGTCTGTGCTGGGGCTGTGCTCATTGCTGGGGACACAAAAGCAAAAGATAATCTCTTCCCACAAGAAGTTTATGGTCAAATGGATGGGACAGTAGGCAAACAACTGTGTACAAACAACATATATCTAGAGTAAACTGGAGAAAGTCAATTGGGGGGTTCTGACTCCTATAAGTTCAAGACAGGCTCAAAAGAGGTCATAGGTTGATAGATTTTTATAAGACAAATAAATTTTCCTAGATGGTCTACTACTAGGTTATGAAGAGGTTTTATTCTGCATCATTGGAAGGAATGTCTATACCACTGAAATTTTGCCTTTCAGAATGAAACACTTTTTTTTGACTTAGGAGAGTAAAGTGCTGCCTTGACATGCCTCCAAAGACAAGGTAAAAACTGAAATTATGCAAAAGTATTACAATCATGACTCCTCAAGATGAATTTGTTCACTAAACTTCATGACATTGCCATCAAGTAATGCTTAAATAGACAGATGCATATTTAACCTAAGATATTCAATAATATAATAGAAGGTGTGCTAAGTAAAATTTTTTAAAAAGAATGATTCTCTTTTGATAGTGAAGTTTGCCAAATGTTCTGATTTGCAGATGCCATTGTGATGATTATATAAACCTTAGCAGGCTATAAATACCTCTCAGTCAAATTTATACAAATGCACAAAGTGGCTGAAAAAAATCAACAGTATATTACCTACAAACCTGCAATGGTGATAATGGAAGCCAAATGACAGAAAGTTCAATTACCAAGAGTAGTCTACAGATTTTAGATGGAGGGGATTACTATATATATTCTCTCCCTGCTTATCACCAATAATTTCCAATTAAAGTATCAAAATTCACTCTGAACTTTTTTAAAAGTCAAGGAATTTTATAATTAATATATTAAGTGATTTTTTGCATTTAAAATTCATCTTCCTCCAAAACACAATAGGACAAAGACTTGTTTCCGTTTGTTTTTCTTCAAATGGCATCCCATTGTTTAGTAAAAATGTTCAGAAAAATCCCAGACTGAATAAAAAAGGAAAATAATAACTGGTCTTTTTAGAGGAATAACTTTCCAATAGTTTCTTACTTAAACTAAAAGCTACTTTAGGGGGAAACAGCAGAATGGGAACTCTTCTGGGGTGGAGCCAAGATGGTGGCGTCAAGATGGTGGAGTGAAGTCAGTAATTATTCGAATTCTCTCACTTTCCCTCAGAAACAACATGAAACTAAGCCTCTTAACAAGGACAGAACCTATTAAGAGATGAAATGAAACAATTTTCCAGCTCAAGATAGCTTGGAAGGAGTTAAGGAAACATCATTCTCACTTGTATAAAAGGAAATGCAGTCCAGTTCACACAGTATCTAGAAAAACCTATGGGAGGGTCTTAATCATGGATCAATAACCAAAACTCTTTAATCTTGCTTCAATAGAACTGTAGCACAACAGACTAGTGAAGCAGTCTCCAGCCCCAGCATAGAAGACAATTTGCCATCTTGGGAAACCAGGCAAGAACAGGCATATTCTGAAGGGCCAAGAAGCTTGCATTACAACCAAAAATTAATGATCCAGCAAGACTGAACATAATGTTCCAGGTGAGAAGATGAATCTTCAATGAAATAAGGAACTTTTAATCATTTCTGAGGAAAAGACCAGAGCCAAACAGAAAAACTGACCTTCAAGTACAAGACTCAAGAGAAGTGTAAAAAGATAACCAGAAAAGAAAAAAAAATGTATTATTTAAAGGTTAAACTGTTTGCATTCCTACATGGGAAGATGACACGTAACTCTTAGGAATTGTACCTTGTATTAGGGCAGGTATAAGGAGTATACATAGACAGAAGGTGTGGGTATAAGTTCACTTTGATGTGATTTTTAAAAAATATTAGATATATTTATTTATTTTAATTAATGCTTTTTATTTTCAAAATATATGAATAGATAATATTCAACATTCACCTTTATCAAACTTTGTGTTCCAAATTATTTCCCTCCTTCCCACCACTACCCTAGACGGCAAGTAATCCAATACACGTTAAACATGTGCAATTCTTCTATACATATTTCAACAAATATCATGCTGTACAAGAAAAATCAGATCAAAAGGGGGAAAAATGACAAAAGAAAACAAAATGCAAAAAGCAAACAAAAGTTAAAAGAGTGAAAATACTATGTTGTGATCCACACTCAGTTTCCATGGTCCTCTCTCTGGGTGTAGAAGGCTCTCTTCATCACAAGACCATTCAAATTGGCCTGAATCAGATGTAATGATATTTTTTAGATGTTGGGGGTGGGAAAAGGATTGCACTAGGAAAAGAGGGAAAGAAGGAAGAAAAGATTGCACTAGGAAGAAAAGGGAAAAAAAGTAGGGGGATGAGAAATTCCTGAAGCTTAATCTCATCAGATTTCACTCAAAGAGGAAATAATATAAACTCTCAGTTGGATCTGGAAATTTATCTCATCCTACAGGGAAGTAAGAAGAAAAAGGGAAAAGAAAAGGGAGGTGCTGGATAAAAGAGAAGGCAAGAAACAGTAGGAAAAAGGAGTAGGAGAAGGAGGGAGGGGTGATAAAAGGGAGGTTAGATTTAGGGAGGGGATGGTAAGAAACAAAACACTGATGAGAAGGCACAGGGTGGAAAGAGAAAAAAAGTCTAATCAAGGAAGAAAATAGAGTGGAGGGAAACACATCACTAGTAATCATAACCTCATAACCACGAATGTGAATGGGATGAAGTCTCCCATAAAACAGAAGGGAATAGCAGAAGTAATTAAAAACTGGAATCCTATATGCTGATTATAAGAAATATACCTGAAATGGAGAAATTCACACAGAGTAATGGTAAAAGGCTGACACAGAAAATACTATGTTTTACTAAAGCAAAAAAAGCAAGAGTAGCAATTCTGATCTCAGACAAAGCAAAAGCAAATTAAAAGAAATAAGGGAAAAAACCTACATGTTTCTAAAATGTATCATTGACAATGAAGTAATAATATCAATATTAAACATATATGTACCTTATGGTATAGCATCCAAATTCTTGGAGGAGAACTTGTAAATTACAGGAAGAAATAGCAAAATTAAACTAGTTGGGGACCACAACCTTCCCCTCTGAGAATTAAATGAATCTAAACACAAAATAAACAAGAAAGAAGTTAAGGATATTAATACAATTTTAGAAAACTTAGATATGATAGACCTCTGGAGAAAATTGAATGGGGGTAGAAAGAAATACATCTTTTTTCTTAGTGTATATGGTATCCACACAAAAATTGATCATATCCTATGGCAAAAAAATGATACTCAAAAGTAGAATAGCACAAATAGCAAATGTATCCTTCACAGATTATGATGTAATAAAATTATATGCAATAAAAGGCCAGGAAAGATAGACTGAAAACCAATTGGAAATTAAACATAAGAATAAGTGGGTCAAACAAATCAGAGAAAAAGAAACAGAGAAAACAAAACATTAATCTCATCCAAGAGAATGACAATAATGAGACAACATACCAAAACTTATGGGATGTAGCCAAAGCAGTTCTTAGGGAAATAAAATAGAAAAAAGGAGACTAATAAATTGGGCATGCAACTAAAAAAGTTAGAGAAAGAACAAATTAAAACACCTATGAAATACCAAATTAGAAATTCTGAAAATCAATGGAGAGGTTAATAAAATTGAAAGTAAGAAAACTACTAAGTTAATATATAAAAGTAAGTGTTGTTTTTATGAAAAAAAATCAACAAAATAGACAAATCTTTGACTAATTTGATCAGAAAAAAGAAAGAACCAAATTACCAGTTTCAAAAATGAATTTTACTACTAATGAAAAAAGAAGTTAAAACAATAATTAGGAACAATTTTGCCCAACTGTATGGCAATAAATATAATAATCTAATTGAAATGGATGAATATTTACAAAAATATCAATTGTCCAGTTTAACAGAAAAAGAAATACAATACTTAAATAACCCCATTTCCTTTTTTTTTTAATCAAACAAATATTTGTTAAGTGACAACTACACAGAAATAGAAAAAACTGGAGATAGAAACTGGACACTGGACATAGAAAGACAAAAATGAAACCTATCCTTAAATTTGCTACTGGGATTTGCAATTTGTACATGGATAAGAATTGATGATATAATTTGAAGAAGGGGATAGTTTAACAACCAGGAAATTAGGGCATCTAAAATTATTTCACTTTTCTAACTCTATATAGATCTATATATTTTAGAAGAGGTTTTATTCTTTTAAAAAAATTTTCAGTAGTATTTTATTTTTCCAAATCCATGTAAAATAGTTTTATACAATAATAATTTAGAGCTTTTTTCATGTCTGTTTCAAGTATACATCTTTCACATGACTCTTCTAGAGCTCAGAATGACATATATGGTCATTCCTGCATGAGACATATCAGGTCAAAGTACTGAAAAGCTTTTCTCTCTACCATGACATCCCCTCATGTTCATGTGACCAACAAAATATAGAATCATAAGTATTATTAATCATCATCCCCTTCAAAAGACCTTGAGGTTTGTAGTCAAAAGAAATCAAAGAAAAAGGGAAAACACTCATATGTACAAAAATATTTAATGCAGATCTTTTGTGGTAGCAAAAACAATGGAATCTAAGGAGATGTATATGAATTGGGCAATATTTGAACAAATTATGATACATGAATGTAAAGGAATACTATTGTGCAAATATTTGGGGGGCAGACCTCTTTGTAGTGGCAAGAAACTGAAATTGAGTGGATACCCATCAGTTGGAGAATGGCTAAATAAGTTATGGTATATGAATGCTATGGAATATTATTGTTCTGTAAGAAACGAGCAGCAGGATGATTTCAGAGAGGCTTGGAGAGACTTACATGAACTAATGCTGAGTGGAATGAGCAGAACTAAGAGAACATTGTTCACAGAAACAATAAGATTATACAATGATCAATTCTGATGGATGTGCCTCTCTTCAATAATGGGATAATTCAGACCAGTTCCAATGGTGTAGTGATGAAGAGAGCCATCTGCACCTTGAGAGAGTACTGTGGAAACTGAGTGTGGTTCACAATATAGCATTTTCACTCTTTTTGTTGTTGTTTGATTGCATTTTATTTTGTTTCCCTATTTTTTCTGGCTTGATTTGATTTTCCTTATGCAACAAGATAATTGTATAAATATGCATGCATATATTATAATTAACATATTACTATCTTGTTTAACATATATTGGACTACTTGCCCTCCAGGGGAGGGGCTAGAGGAAGGAGGGGTATTGGAATATAAGGTTTTGCAAGGGCTAATGTTGAAGAATTATCCACACATGTTTTGAAAAATAAAAAGCTTTAATAAAGGGGGAAAAAGAAAGTTTGGCGAGAGTATAGAGAATTAAATAGAATTTGCTATCTTAATAGATTTGTATCAACTTACTGGAGAGAAAGGTTTAAAATAATTTGTAGCACCTTGTTGGTTGACCAGGTTCTAAACCAAGGTCATACAGTTCTGCCACAAACTAGCTATGACCTATTCCCAAACTTTCTCTATTCTCTGTGAGCTTGGGGTCCATCATGGAATTAACTGCATTCCATTAATATTATCCATATGGTATGAAACAAACAACTAGGGAAACTGAAAAATTGGTTAATTCAATCTCCTAAAAATAGGTGCATAGCCACATTGTTTTCACAATTTGAGTATATAAAGTTCAGAGAATGTTAGATATATACAAGAATAATTTAGTGATCATTTAGTCCAATTTTTCCACTTTAAAGATAAGGAAACCAAAGCCAAAAATGTTTATAGAGTAGTCCAATAGTTCATAACTAATTTGTGGCAGAAGTATATGACCTTGGGAACTCTGTCAACTGACAAGGGTAGTCAATCCATACAAAAAATAGAGAGAAAATAGGGAAAAATCTGTAATCTGCTTGTTGGTGCTTCTGATTTGCTATGCTTCTGAAATCTGTTTTTTATCTCTTTGACTGAAGTTCTTTTAGGAATAAAAAAAAGTTCTCTCTGATAAAAATCCTTTGCAAAGTTGACAAGTTCCTTGATAAGATCTGTGCCTGGAGATGGAATAATTTCCTACATATAAATTCTTGAGATATTCACCACCTATACCCTCATTACACTGACAATGCAGAGACTAAAAATCATCTAGTCTATCAGAGTTGGTCCTGTCATTGAGGGTGAAAGGGAATCACCCTAATTCCTAAATATGGTGCCTTTTTTTTCTTGTCTTCTCAAAGTCTGGTTGCTCTTTTATTCTAGGTTATGGGTGATGTTTAGAAGCATAGGGCTGCAAGGTGAGGAATTATTCAACAGACATGGCAGGTCCTAAATCTATTGCTTAACAAGAACCTGTTAGATATTGTCATATTCTCTTTGTAAAGTTACACATGCATGGCAGTGCTCAACAGGAAAGATATAAGTTTTAAAACAGTAAAAGTACCAAGTAGGAAAACTGAAGAGTAGAAAATTCAGAATGAATAACAAAACATGAGTCATCAAGGGGAAAATGTAATAAAAAAATTTGCATTTGGTTTCAAAGCAACTCAATTCTGACATCGGGCAACTGTTACTTTTCAAAAATGAGGAGATCGAAAGCCAATTCAACATTACCAATTGGCCTCCCCATAAATCTATCTCAAGATGATACATCCAATTGTGTGGGAAAGCACAATGGCACATGGAATCTGTGACTTACCAAGAAAAGAAATCACTGTATCTTGCAAATCTCACTTTGGTTCTGACTTCAACCAATTTTTAAGGGCTCATTATACCCAATCACCAAGATAATAGTCTTTGAAAAGTTTGATCTTTTTGGTAAGGTAGACACATATACTATAATTTAACACTAATCCTGAAAAGAATTTCCCAATAGCAATTATTGTGAATTTTTTATAGCAAAGAGATCACTTGACCTGGTTTGCCTCTTGTAAATAAATCCCATTCTGTGTGTGTGTGTGTGTGTGTGTGTGTGTGTGTGTTTGTATTTAAAAACAAACTGACAATAAGCAAACTATTCCTGTCACTTAATTTGTTAACTATGTTTACCTTGTACAATTGAACATAAAATATACTACAAGGAGAAACGGCATTATAGGACAGATTTCTGATTCTGTTTGTCACAGTGAGAACATCTATTATCATGGCACACAGCATTGAAAACAGGTTGAAGGAAATAAATTCATAAAAAAACAAGAATCACCAATAATTGGACAATTAGTCATCATTTTAAAAGCACAAAACGGTTGTACCAAGAGAAATCAATTGTATATATCCTGCCCTGAATAGCAAGCAGTTTTCTTTTTAAATATAATGATTTGCATGGCGACTGTTTCCAACAATTTCCAAAATTGTTTCCAATTTCCAAAAGCTCCAGATCAGCTTCATAAGACTTAACCATATTTAACCCCTTTCTTCCCTCACTATCTTTTCCCCTAAATGTCCCAGTCCTCCAATCGGGCATTTGTTTATGTCAAAGAAAATTTGGCCCCTGGGAAGATGACATCAAAAGTTTGAGTGAGAACTAGGACTGACTCCAAAAGACATTGCTCTTGTCTGGGCAAGCATCTACTCTGACTACCATGTTCATATATTTACCATTGTTACTCTGAGGAAGGCATAGATACAAGATCATCTCCCCTCTTGCTAGAAGTCTGAGAGAAAATTCTGAATCCAAAATGCCAGAGTCCAAAGGAAAAAAGAGAAAGGACTATGGTCTCTCTTTTTAAAGTCTACCAAATGAGCAACTCTTCCTAAATTAGTTGTCCATATTTTTGGGTGCAGTTTCATTCCCCTTCCTACACACACACACACACACACACACACTTGCAAGAGAGCAAGTAAAAACTGTCTCTGTCCTTCAATTCCCTAAATTTAGCAAAAGGCCATATATCTATCCTCCTGGAGAAAGAGCTCATGCGGCATGGGTTTGCCCATGCTGAATAAACATAGTTTTTATGTCTGGTTGTCGATCAGAAAAGAAGATCTGCTATAAAAATGAGAGGCCAAGGATGGAAATAATTAATTATTTGAAATGATTTCCTTAACATAATATCTGAAGCACTGTGAGTGAATGAAATTTCTAAAGGAAAATAAAAATAGATGAGAAGGATGAGGTATGTTGAGTCATTTACCTCAAGATATTGGGAAGAGGACAGTTGAGTAGTTAAGGACATCTAGAAGGAATAGTTATATGTATAGGAAAATAATCAAGACAAGGCAATGTCATAGATATGAAGAATGAAGAGCATAACCAAGTCTGAATAGTCATACATTACAAAGGCTTAGTCCTATAAAAAATATTGTCAAGCATTGCTTGAAGTACACAATGAGATAAGCCTGGTGATACAAGCTAAGAACAACACAAATGTGGGAGGCTGGCATTTTAAAGTCAAGTGAGAATCTAAGGAAAGATTTTTAAAGACTCAATTGGACCACAGTTCACTCTGCATTAGCCTAGCCACAAGCTTAGATCAGTCCCTCATCACCTCTCACCTGGACAATAATTATAGCAATTTAATCGATCTTTAGTAAATCAACAAACATTTACTACACATCAATTGAGTGCCAGGTGATACAGATACCAATACATAAGTGAAATGGGACTTGACCTCATAAATCTAACTTTATGTTTACTGATAAGTAAACCAATAAATCTACTCTTTGCTAGTCTTCTACTGTTTCAGACACTGTGCTGAGTACTGGGCATACAATTATAAAGAATGAAATAATACCAACCCAGAATATGCTTATAATCAAATAAGAGATATAATTCTTCAATCAAAAGTCTGGAAGACCACTAAAAATGAACTCTAATGGGAATGCCTTTCATGTGTGGATTGTGCTTGATGGTCACTGAGGTCTCTTTCAACTCTTAAAATTCTGTGCTTCTTATATTTTTGTGAGAGCTAAGTAGGAATAAATCTGATTGTGACTAATATTTCTTGATTTAAAAAATCAAATGCTTTCCCCTCTCAAAAAACAGAGAATGAATATATGAAGTTAATAAATAAAATATATACAAAATATTTAAATATAAGGTAGTTTGAAAGGAAGGACATTAACAGTTGGGGAGATAGGGAAAGACTTCATGAAGAATGGTCCTGAAACTATATCTTAAGAGACGACAGCTCTATGGAGAAGAAATGAGGAGAGGATCTGTTCAGAGCATGGGAGGGAAGTGGGTAAAAGCATGAAGATGGGAAAAGGGATGGGATGTGTGAAAAATAGAGAGAAGGACAAATATGCAAAATAAATACAATATAATTATATTAGATTAGATGGGAGGGAGGATAGACACTAGCAACAAGAAGTCTTGAAAGGCCTCTTAAGGAAGGTAGCACTTGAGCAGAGCCTTGAAGAAAAGATCATGAATTCTGAGATGCAGATGTAAGGTCAGAGAATATTAAAAGTACAAGAAGGCATATGATGTACTGAGAAACAGCAAATTGGACAATCTGCCTGCCAAAAGGAAAATGCAAGAGATAATATATATATTCAATACTAGTCAAGTAGGCTGGATGGACCCATATTATAAAGGATTTTAACTGCTCAAGAGAAGAATTTGAACTTTTTCTTGGAGAAAACTACAAGAAGCTATTAAGGCTTCATGAGCAAAGGGGATGAAACCCAAGTTTTGGTAATAATTATCTGGCAACTCTACAGAGAAGGGAGAGAATAGATGTTGAAAAACCAATTGTCTGGGAAAGAGAGTCCAGACTAATGTAAAACTGAAGAAGATCAATGAGAAGAAGGGAAAATCAGCAAGATTTCATAATTGATTGTTGATAATAAAGAATCAAGAAGTGAAGCTGAGTGACTAGAGTATGGTGGAAGCCCTTATCAGAAACAGGGAGGTCAGGTGGAAGAATGAATAAAGCTGTTCTTATGAATCCTCAGAAACAAAATATTTTTCTCATGTGTAATTATTATTATAGGTCCTTTCCAGAGTTTTACTGAGAGACATTGTAAGATTTTGAGAAGAAATTAGATGATTAGAATGTGGAGACCACTTTTTCAAAATGATTGAACAATCAGAAAGACAGAAGAAAAATATTAGGTACTTATTGTGTTAGAAAGCACTTTGCTAAGCAAGTGAGAATATAAATAGAAAATCAATCTTTTATAATAATATTCTAATTTTGGGGGGTGGAGATGGAATAACTACTACATGTAGTTGAAGGAAAAAAAGAAAGAATTTTCTTTAAGGTTTGAAAAAGACCTAAGCTTTTTTGAAAGAAAATGGGAAGGAGATAGTGGAGAAAAAGAGATTAAACCTGTTTTAGAAATAGCCTGATGAACATTTGAGCTTGAAATCAGGACACTTAGCTTCAAATTACTGGTACTGGTGCTTGAAATGTACTGCCACTGACATATCTCAAAGCCTCACTTTCCACATCTGTAAAACAGGGATAATAATACTTGTAATACCTACCTCTAGAGTGATGATGGGGGGAAACGCCTTTGGCAAGCCCAAAACCAATATAGAAATGTGTGTTATTTTTCTGGACCGGAAGGTAATGATTGCTGAAGCAAGGTCCTGGAAAACAAGAACAAATTATATTGAGGGCACAAGAAGTAAAATGAGATTTTAAAAAAATGAACAGGAAAATATAACTTCTTCTGAAAAAGAATGAAGATGAGTGATGGTACTGAAAAGTTTGGAGGAGGGGAGGGGATGAATTAAAGAAATTGTGGTTTGATGACTTCAATCTTCTCAGTAAATAAGGAAGTCAAATTATTTGCTTTAAGCGTGGGTGGTGAGGAACATTTGGGAGTATGAAGTAAGAGGAAAAGACTTTCTTTCAAACAAGCTCTGTGGGAAATCAAATAGGGAGTCAATAAAAACCAAGTAGAAGAATTCCCAAGCATCAGTGGGAGCCCAGCTGAGCTAATGCACTATAAATTCATACTGGGTTTAATCACCCTCAATTTTATTATTTTCTTCACTGATGCTCAGCAACCCAGAAGGCGAGGCAGGATATTTGGATGGTGATACTTGCTTCGGATTGCAAATATGCCTAGGGAGTCCATTCTTGTTACAAATTATTTGGGTACATGAGACTGATAAAAAGAAGAAAAGAAAATCCTAGGGTACAATGGATCCTATGCTAAGTGTTAAATATAGATAAGTAGGTACTTTCTAAAAAAAAGATGTAAGATTACTTTAATTCTACCTGGTCAGAAATGGCTCAGATGAAGAGAAAGGATTTGAACCAGACTTTGAAAGACAGGAATTATTTCAATATTGGACTTGAAGAGAGGATAAATTGGTACTGGAGCAAGGGAGATGGAGCCCATTGTTGTATTATAAATACCAGAGAAAGAAAAGTGTAGTGTTTGTTTTGACAAAATGGATAGAATAGTCCAAGATGAAGAAGAATGTATAGGAGTTGTGAGAGATAAGGTTGGGCAGAGAGTTTGAAGCTAGATTATAAAGGTCCTTGAACTTCAGGTTTAGGTGTTTGGATTTTATTTTGTAATCCCTTTTAAGCCTTTACATTTTTGGTTCCTCGCATAGCTACCTATTAGTGAGGCATGGGACAGGCAATGGGAATGGGTGTAGGGTTGATATGGTGGTGGAGAGAATATGATAAAGGAAAGAATAGCTGGCAAATTATCTTTCTATTAATATTCTAAACAGGGGCATCCCTATTGTTTCAATAGTAGCCATGTGATCAGAAACCTCATGTGTTCAGACCACGATTTTTTACATTATTTTACTAATTGAGTTACACTTTAGTGACAGTCACTAACAAAATCTAACAGCAAGAGATACGAAGTGAAATTCCATTTAAAATAACTGTTGATAACATAAAATGTATGGGAATTTATTGGCCAAAAGAAAATCAGGAACTATATAAGCAAAATTACAAAACACTTTCAACACAAATAAAGTCAGATCTAAGCAATTGGAAAAATATCAAGTGCACATGGATAGGTTAAGCAAATATAATAAAGATGACAATACTCCCTAAATTAATCTATTTATTTAGTGCTATACCAATCAAACTCCCAAGAAACTATTTTACTGAGCTAGAAAAAAAAACAATAAAATTCATCTGGAAGAACAAAAGGTCAAGAATTTCAAAGGAATTAATGAAGAGAAAAGCAAATGAAGGTAGCCTAGCTGTACCAGATCTAAAACTATATTATAAAGCAGTGGTCATGAAAACCATTTGGTACTGGTTAAGAAATAGAGAAGTTGATCAGTGGAATAGGTTAGGTTCACAGAATAAAATAGCCAATGACTCTAACAATCTAATATTTGACAAACCCAAAGGCTCTAGCTTTTGGGATAAGAATTCTGGGAAAATTGGAAACTATATGGCACAAATTAGGCATAGACCCACACTTAACACCATATACCAAGATAAGATTGAAATGGGTTCCTAATTAGACATAAAGAGTGATATTATAAACAAATTAGAACATAAAATAGTTTACCTCTCAGATTTGTGGAGGAGGAATGAATATGTGACCAAAGAACAATTAGAGACCATTATTTATCATAAAATAGATAATTTTGATTATATTATATTATATTAAAAAGTTTTTGTACAAACAAACTAATGCAGACAAGATTAGAAGAGAAGCAATAAACTGGGAAAACATTTTTACATCCAAAGGATCATTTCTAAAATATATAGAGAATTAACTCAAATTTATAATAGTTCAAGCCATTCTCCAATTGATAAATGATCAAAGGATATGAACAATTTTCAGATGAAGAAACTAAAACTATTTGTAGCCACATGAAAAGGTACTCCAAAACATTATTGATCAGAGAAATGCAAATGAAGACAACTCTGAGATACTACTATATAACTGTCAGACTGGCTAAGATGACAGGAAAAGATATTGGAGGGAATGTGGGAAAATTGGGACACTGATACATTGTTGGTGGAGTTGTGAACAGATCCAATCATTCTGGAGAGCAGTTTGTAACTATGCTGAAAAAGTTATTAAACTGTGTGTACAGTTTACACTGTGCACTGTTTCTATTGAGATTATATCACAAAGAGATCTTAAAGGAGGGAAAGGGACCCACATGTGCAAAAATGTTTGTGGCAGCCCTGTTTGTAGTGACAAGAAACTGGAGACTGAGTAGAGATGCCCATCAC
The DNA here is from genome assembly GCF_902635505.1 of Sarcophilus harrisii. NCBI lineage: Eukaryota > Metazoa > Chordata > Mammalia > Dasyuromorphia > Dasyuridae > Sarcophilus > Sarcophilus harrisii. The sequence goes on from NC_045426.1 coordinate 397,428,842, forward strand.
TTGGAGAATGACTGAATAAATTATGGTACATGAATGCTATGCAATATTATTGTTCTGTAAGAAAGACCAGCAATTTGGAAATATGCTCAAAAAGCTATCAAACTGTGCGTACCCTTTGACCCAACAGTGTTACTACTGGGCTTATATCCCAAAGAGATTTTAAAGAAGGGAAAGGGACCCGTATATGCAAGAATATTTATGGCAGGTCTCTTTGTAGTGGCCAGAAACTGGAAACCGAGTGGATACCCATCAATTGGAGAATGGCTGAATAAATTATGGTATATGAATATTATGGAATATTATTGTTCTGTAAGAAATGACCAGCAGGATGATTTCAGAAAGGCCTGAAGAGACTTACATGAACTGATGCTGAGTGAAACGAGCAGGGCCAGGAGATCATTATATACTTCAACAACAGTACTATATGATGACCAATTCTGATGGACCTGGCCATCCTCAGCAATGAGATGAACCAAATCAGTTCCAGAGCAGTAATGAACTGAACCAGCTACACCCAGCAAAAGAACTCTGGGAGATGACTATGAACCACTACATAGAATTCCCAATCCCTCTATTTTTGTCTGCCTGCATTTTTTATTTCCTTCATAGACTAATTGTACACTATTTCAAAGTCTGACTCTTTTTGTACAGCAAAATAACTGTTTGCAGATGTATACATATATTGTATTTAACTTATACTTTAACATATTTAACATGTATTGGTCAACCTGCCATCTGGGGGTAGGGGTGGGGGGAAGGAGGGAAAAAGTTGGAACAAAAGGATTTGCAACTGTCAATGCTGAAAAATTACCTATGCATATATCTTGTAAATAAAAAAGTTATAATAATAATAATAATAAAAGAAAGACCAGCAAGATGATTTCAGAGAGTCTTGGAAAGAAATACATAAATTGATGCTAAGTGAAATGAGCAGAACCAGGAGATCATTATATACGGCAACAATAAGACTGTACAATGATCAAGTCTGATGGATGTGGCTCTCTTCAACATTGATATAATTCAAACCAGTTCTACTTGTGCAGTGATGAAGAGAGCCAACTACTCCCGGAGAGAGAACCATTGGAATAGAGTATGGAACACAACATGGCATTCTCACTGTCTTTGTTGTTATTTGCTTGCATTTTGTTTTCTTTCTCAGATTTTCTTTTTTTTCCTTCTTGATCTGATTTTTTTTTCTGCAACAAGATAACTGGATAAATATATATACATATATTGGATCTAACATGTATTTCAACATATTTAACATGTATTGGACTACCTTCCACCTAGGGGAGGGGATCAGGGGAAGAAGGGGAAAATCCAGAACAAAAGATTATGCAAGGGTCAATGTTGGAAAAAATTACCCATTCATGTGCTTTGTAAATAAAAAGCTTTAATTTAAAAAAAAAAAAACAGTGATGCATATCTCTATAATATTTCTTATTTTGTTTCTATTTTTCAAAGCAAAGTAGATTTATTTCTTTTTATAAAACTTTTTGCCTTAGGAAATTCCAAATACCCCTTTTTTTAATTTTCCTTTGGGAACTTTTCTGATGATATATTTTTGCATATAAAGTAGCTAAAAACACACTAGAACAGGATCTTGCAAATGTACATATTCCCCAAATCACATTCCACTAACTACTGTATACTCTTAGTTCTCAAAGTAGGAAAATCGGCATACTGTGAATCCAGGATCTTTGTTGTCTGATTTGATTATTTTTTGGAATTTAGTTATTTCTTATTTGAGCTATTCCTATGAACATTTTATAATCCTGATTATATAATATTGGGACTGAAGGTCACTGTTTCCCTCACTTATGAGATTTAATTAATGCTAATTATCTACCACATGGAGTCTTAGAATTACATAAAACTTTTTCATAGTTTTCATTTAGTACAAGAAGACTCAAACAAGAAAAAAAATAAAAAATAGTATGTTACAGTCTATATTCAGGAATAAGTTCTTTCTCTGGAAGTAGATAACATATTTTACCATGAGTTCTTTGAGATTTACTTGAATCATTGTATTGTTGAGAATAGCTAAGTCATTCACAATTCTTCATCATACAATGTTGCCGTTACTGTGTACAATGTTCTTCTGGTTCTGCTCATTTCACTTTGCATCACTTCATGTCAGTCTTTCCAAGTTTTTCTGAAAACATCTTGTTTGTCCTTTCTTAAAGCATAATATTCTATCACAATAATTTACAACACTTTATTCAACCATTCTTCAACTGATGGATATGCCCTCAATTTCTAGTTCTTTGGCTAACCATCTATTAACTCTAATTCTTGTTACATGGTCTAAACACTTCTTTTTATAATCATAAATATCTTTAATATTGTTTATGTCACTTTTTGCAGACAAATCATCATTAGCAATATAGAGTAACCTTCTTATTTTAATTAATTTTTTTCCATTATCTTATAATTAACTTTTAATTTGGATGTTTCCATTGTGTTGGTGTTCCAATAAATTGGTATCAAGGATGAGTTCTTATTAAAGCCAACAGCTTAGTATATTTGAAAATACTGTTTAGTTTCTGATATGCATTCTAGACTGCTCTCTTCTTTCTGGGTCTAGCTCATTGTCCATCTGAAATAACTTCCAAAATCAAAATTTCAAAAGGTTCCCATCAAAACATATGCTTTGGTCTGGGTAATATGCATATTTCATTCATTTTGTTTTTCCAGTGTGGATTGCTGAGTTAATCTCCTCTAAATTAACATGTACCTCACTGGTTCTATTATGTTCCAGGGCTTAATGTAATTAAAATCACTTTATCTGCAATGAAGAACAATTGAAGAGGTCTTATCATCAATAGGGAAACCTTCTTTCTGAGCTTTGTATAGGACACCCTCCATCATATTAATGAGTGTCATTAGTGAGCGTGTCTCTTTTTTGCATGCTTTATTTGATGTTAATACTTAGAAGATTGCTGAACAAAGTTAAGTTTTTGGTTGTATTTGTGAGGGGCCTCACATGATTTTAAGATACACAGAGGAAACACTTTGAAATAAAATTCAAAGGCTGCATTTTTACCTGACCCTAAGCTTTTATTGTAAGACAGGTAGGAAATACAGTGAATAGAGCACTGAACTTGAAATAGTAGTGAAAGAACTTTGAATTGTGATATCGATATTTATTGGTAGTGTGATTCTGGACAAATAATTTCATGTCTTTATGCCTTAGAATGAGGATAATAACAGTCTGCCTCACAAGATTATTGTGAAGATCAAATGAGTTAAAATATGTACCTTGCAAATCTTTAAGCACTATATAAATACTGCTTATTTTATTATTAATATTACTACTCCATGAAAAGTAAAAACAGCAGAATCTTATAGTTGTTGTATGTCTCCATTAGACAATTGTGAATGTGGTCTGTTGTAGAAAATTTTCCGTAAAAGTCATTTCTTATATTTTCTTCATAGTTTCTGCTTTATATTCATCAAGGATACTCTTAATGAAAGAACTACTTTTGATAAAGATTTTTATAGACATGAAAAAGTAGATTTGTTAGTTGGTACATGGTTATTTGGTTGTCTTCTTAAAAATCTTTTATTATTTTTAATTTCTTATAGTGTCTTTCCTTCTTTAAAATAATTTTTGAAATATCCTTAAGTATCACTGCAACTTCCCTATACCGAACATCATTTTTCTCAGTTCTAAATGTAGCTATTCCACTCTCACTGCTGGAATATATCAAGTATTGTAGGGAATAAACCTCAGGAGTAAAATCAGGTCTGTGAATTAAAGCCAGAATCCACAAAGGAACAGACAAACTGATCAGGAAAGCCAAGTCTATCGATTAGTCCAGTCCTAAGAACTGACTTTTGTATGCTAGTGATTTTGCTATGAATAATCTTAGCCTGGCTAGCTGCTGCCTGTAGCTAAATGGTAAATTAACTTTTCTTTGTTGTTTTGTTCACCTACTTTTTTGGTGTTCCTTTTTCATTAGCAATGATAGTGTTTTGAATGTGGAGTAGTCACAATAGCTTGTTAAACATGATAAGAGCAGTTGGACCTAGCCAAATACATATAAAAGGAAATGACACAATCCAGCTTAATCATGTGATTGTCTATGTCTATGTACCTCAAATCAATTTAGCACTTATGTGTTAAAGACCTACTACTCTGTGTTTAATACTGTGAAAATTAATGTGGTAAAATAAAAAATAAGAGCTAACTCAAAGTGGGGAGACCTGGCTTTGAGGGACTGTTCAGGACAAGCATTATGTACAATGTCACTGATATTTTACTAGCTATGGAACTAGTTCTTGTAACTTTGGTGTCTTTAGCTGAAAATGAAGATAACTATATTGTCCACCTAATAGGGTTTTTGTGAGGAAAGTGCTTTATAAATCTTAAAATGGCATATTGTTGTTATTATTATGTAAGGCATTATGTTGAGTCTAGTACTATGGAGACAATAAGGACATAGTTATAAATTAGAATACAAGTGACACAGACTAAGTACTATGATAGATTAAATGAGAGAGATTAATTCTGAATAGGAATATCATAGGAATAGGAAAATCAAAATTGTCTCATGGACCCTAAAATGGACCTTTAAGGATGGATAAGATTGCAATCTTTAGGAATGGGGCAGTGATGGCATACCAAGTGTGGGGAATGACATAAGCAAAAGTTTGAAGGAGGAAAGGATTGAAGAAGTTTGGTGAAAATATAGCACCTGTGAGTATCCCCCCTTAATTCAAAACAGTAGGTTATTCATACAAGATTCCTTCAGTCCAATGTCCTCTAAAGGGCAACTATGGTTCCTAAACTTCAGTAATATATTTTCTAGCCAATCATATTGCATAATTAATTCAAAGCAAAGGCATTTAACGAAAAAACATAAAAAGATATATACACATATATATAATTATATAGTAAATAAATATATGTGTTTGTGTGATGTCCCCTATTTAACCCATTCCCAATATGAGTAGGTTTTCAGAACTACCAGTCATCCTCCCCTTTAATGGCTCTGTCTATTCTTCCTCTGTACCTCATTTGTATAACATAATGACTATTTTTATTTTTTCCTAGAGAGTCTTGCTTTTGAGAGTCAGATTATACTCAACTCTGCCTCAAACTTTTTTTGAGCTACCCAATTACTCATGTCAATCTTAAACTTATGGACATCAACAATTATGCCAAAAAATAAACAGTGTCCATGTTGAGTTTCTTGAAATTAATCTTTGATGTTAGCTCTTATATGTTAAATTTTCTATTAAGTTCTGGAAATCTGCAAGTTTGTTGAATGTCTGTTTTTTTGTCTGATATTATAGTTAGTTTTGCTGAATAGGTTTAGTCCTTTTGATTGCTAATATATATCTTTCCAAGGACTGTGGTCTTTTTGTAGCTGTTGATAAATCTTGTACAATTTTAATTGTAGTTCCAAAATATTAAAATCGGTTTTTCTTTGTTTCTTACAAAATTTTCTTCTTGATGTGGGAGCTTCAAAATCTGGCAATAATATTCCTATGTGTTTTCCATGTAAGATCTTTCTGAGGTGGTTAACAGTGGATTTTTTTCTATTTGTACTTTCCCTTCATGTTATATTACTCCAGAATAATTTTCTTTGATTATTTCTTGTATTTTTTTTATCAGTGTTCTTGTTTTTGTTCACAGTTTTGAGGTAACACAATTATTCTTATATTTTCTCTTCTTGGATTTGTTCTCCAGATCTGCCATTTTTCTTATGTTTCACATTCTGCTCTATTTTTTCATTCTTTATATTGTTTTGTTATTTTTAATCTCTTATAGTTTCACTGGTTTTCCCTTGCCCAATTCTAATTTTAAAGAGTTATTTTTCTCTTTAAGGCTCTGAATTTCCTTTTCTAGTTCTTTATTTTTTCACAATCTTCTTGTTTTTCTTGGATTGTTCTTTGGTTTTTAGTTTTTTTTTTTTTTTTAATTTTTCATCAATCTCTTTCCTCTGATTTTAAAAGTCTTTTTTGAAATTTTCTATAAATTCTTTCTGGGCAGGTAGACATTTTATTATTCTTTGGGATAAAAAGGGCCTTTTTTTTTTTTACTTTACCATCTTCTGAAGATGAACCCTGTCTTCCCTATTTCCATAGTAAGTTTCTATAGTTGGGTTCTTTCTCTTTGATTGTTCTTTTTTATGAGAATTATTAATTTTATCATTTCTAATCATGTATAGAGAGGAAGGAGTTGAGGACTGGAATGGTGTCTCTAAATTTACTTTAGCTCTTTCCTCTAATCTGAAATCCTAAACCAAAGGTTTAGCCTCTTGCAAGTGCCCACAACCAGCAGCATCCCTGTCCCACTGCTTCAGCATTCACCCTGGTATTCTGGTTCCTTCTCAACTTGGGCTGCATTTTAGCCCATCTGGTTGTCTTAATCAGAAGAGGTTCTTTCATCTTCCCAAACTCAGATTTCTGACTCCTTGCTGTTGTCTGGGAGGTGAAAGTCTCTATGTTTCAGGCTTGGCTCAAGATATCCCCAGGGTTCCCTGCTGTTTTTGCAGAGCTAGCCTGGAAGTGCTTATGCTTCGAGGGTTAAAATCTTATCCTGTCAGATTGTCTCAGAAAGACCCCTGTTCTGCCCCGGGTCTTTGATGTTTCACAGTTTATGTTCACCCTGAAGAACAAATTTGTTCTGCTTGTGGGAAAAATCTGGAGAGCTTGAAATTTTCCTACCTACTCCTCCATCTTCCCACAGAATCTTCCTCTATCATTACTTTTAAATTAAACCCAGGAATTTTTCTTTTACAGGTTTTTTTTGGAAAGAAAATGCATTAACATAGTCAGTCATTGGATTAGTGGGGGAAATAATGACTTTTCTTTCCATCAGAAATCCCTCTGTTTTTCAGTCTTAACTGGAAAACTTATTTTCAGAAGAAAGTTTCTTGGACCAGACTGCAAGTTATTTGTAACATAGAGGCAGAATTAGCCATTTTACCTTGACTTCTTATTCACCAAGGGCGAGGTTTCTGCCAGAGTACTTGTTCTGATACAGAGTCAAAACTTTCACGTAACTCCTTGCCTTAATTCTCCATGTAAATTTTAGTCCCCAAACCATTTTAGGGCTTTATAACACTAAGTGAATCTGAAATTTTTCGATACTTTGGGGGAATCAAAATATTTTATTTTCTGCCCAAATGAGTATATAAGCACAATTGTTAAAATCAAAGCAAGGACTTTAACTTTTCTGTGTATAACCTCATTTCAATATTTTAATATGGCCTGTCAATAACCTTTCCAATATCTGTCTTTCCTCCATCTTTAAGTGATCCACTTCAATGTAAACAAAAGTATGTGAGGAGGAATGTTGTGAGATAAGACTAGACAGGAAGCTGAAGTCTAGTTGTGAATATCTAACCAATAATTTAGGAGAAAATATCCCGAATTTTTTCCCTAATTTTGAATAACTCATTTATATTATCTATGTGTATCTTTATCCACATTTTTCTTTTCAAAATTATAATTCATATGATATTCTATAATTAAGTAATTCATTACTTCAGTAATAAAAGCATTCAGCTGGAGAGCTTACAGGATTGGGCAGAATTTTGTTATATCATCTTGTGATTACCATCTTTTCCCTACCATTGAATCCAAGAGCAGCAACTAGGAACACCATTATTTCAAAAAACAAACAAATAACAACAACAAAACAAAACAAACAAAAAACTAGAGTATGGAGATCTTTATATCAAGACCACAAGCAATTCCTTTTAATATAATGCTTTGAAAATGACAAAGGCAATATTAGGAATAGTGTTGCCAGAGAAATTCTACTATCACTTTTTTATCCAATACTTTTGGCAATTCCTTACATCACTACAGTAATGTAGATTTTTATTTAATTTTTATCTGAAAACTCCTAATGAATCAACATTATAACAAAAACATTTACTAGATAGACCCTTTAACACTTGCTTTTGGCATTTGTTCATTTAGCACATTTACTGATTATCTCCTAGTGAAAATCATTGTGTCAGGTAAAATAAATAATAAGATTTCTTTTCCTGCCCTCCAGAAATTTATAATTGAAAAATATTGGTTAATGTAGACAATAATAATGTAGACAAATATTTTGGCTAACTGGATTCTTCTTCACCCTCTCCCAAAAATCTCTCTTTAAATCTCAATCTTTTTACATTTTATTCTAATTCAGATGTGGTCATTTGAGGGAGATGTTTTCTAATTCACATCCTAGATACCTTTGAGGTGATCATTAACTCAATTATTAAAGGTGGGGGCCTGAAAGATTCACTTCCACATCAATCACTAGAATCAGCTATCTAATTTTCACAAATATATATTTTTAAAAATTTGGCTAATACTATGAAAAATCTAATTGAAGTTAGTAAACACTTATTAAACACCTATCATATAAAGTACTATGCAAGATAATGTAATCATTAAAAAAAAAAACAAAGATGAAACAAATTGTGCTTTAGAATCTTTTTGATTTATGATTTATGAATCATGATTTAAAATCTCTTTGAGGATAAAAATTGTTTCATTTATTAGAGTAGGCACTTAAACTCTTGTTCAGCGATTCAATTCTTTTGGGGGATACAATGGAGAAGGGAATACAAAGGAAAAAGAAGAGCAAGTTAACATCTGTGGGATGAGGAGCAACTTCAAGAAGGAGGTAACCTCTGATGAACCAAGCCATGAAGGAAAATGGGGATTGTGAAAAACAGAGGTAGAGATAGAATAAATTCTAGGCGTGGGAAACATCTGTTGAAAATTTATTGAATCAGTAGATGGGATACCAAGTTCTAGGAATGCCTAGCAATCCAATTAGACAAGAATCTAGAATATATAAAGGAGAATAATGTAAAATAGGACAGCTAATAGCATGATGAATAGAGCACTGAGCCTAGAATCAGGAAGACTCATTTTCCTGAATTCAAATCTCGTCTCAGACATTTAATAGCTGTGTGATTTTGGGCAAGTCACCTAACCTTGTTTGCTTCAGCTTCCTCATCTGTAAAATAAGATGGAGAAGAAAAAGACAACCACTCCACTATCTTTGTCAAGAAAACCCCAAAAGGAGTACATGAAGAGTTGGACTATGACTGAAAATGACTGAAAAACAGTCTTAAAATAAGACTAAGAGGACAGACACAGCCAGATTGTGGAGTTCTTTAAATATAAGGTTATGTTTGTATTTTATCTCAGAGGCAATAGGAAACCAATGAAGGATTCAGAGCACGGTAAGGTGGAGAGGGGGGATATGATGCAATCAGATATCTGTTTTAGGAAAATTATTTTGTCATCCATCTAGGGATTAAGTTGAAAGGGGAAGATAGTGAAAGTATTTTTTTTATTTTAAGGGTTTGTTATATGAAAAGCATTTTGTAAACTGCAACTATATCTATATATATATGTGTGTATACATATATATATATATGTATATATATGAAGATATCACATGAAAGATCATATTTTAGCTTTATGAAAATTTTGGACAGATGGCATGGAAATGGACTCATTAATTATTTGCTTTCTCCATAATATATCATATAAAAAACACTAAGAAGGACTAGAAAAGTAAATTCTCCTCCTTTTAAACATTTGTATACATTTACCACAACTTTGCTTTGATATACCCACTCAGTTTTAGTCACACAGAGGGACAAACATCAAAATGCAAGCAAATATTGCATCCAAGTAATTGTCTTTCAATTTGATCCTGATTTCCCAGTTTCCTGTTTCTTTTTCTCGCTTCCTCATGTAATGAGGTGTAGAAAACAATTTGAAGACTAGTGTTGATTTGCTTTTTTAAAAATGACTTGTTTTTTCCTGACTTAAAACTTGTTTTAACTCAAATACCATCTGTTACCATCTGTGCTATTAATAATCTCATATACAATGAAGCCTCGAAAAAAGAAGTTAAACTCATTCTACTCACACTATTGTGAGTGATGAACAATTTAATACAAAATTGTTCTTTGTAGAAACTGGACCCTGAAGTAATATTCCAAACTGCCATTGGTGGAGTGTGTTAAAGTGTTCCACATATATTAACATAACCCTATGAAGCAGGACCATAGGTATTATTGTCCCTATTTTATCAATAAGAAGACTGAGGAACATAGAGGTCAAATGATTTCTTCTTGGTCAGCAAATATCAGAGCTAGTAAATATTAAAGGTAGGATAACCCAAATCTTAATTCTACATCCAGCACTGTAGCTCATTCACCACAATATTTTCCATAATTCATCTGTGCAATGTTAGAAGAGAGAAAATTCATATGAAATCAATAAGAGGAAAGAAAGAAATATGCTCATATAACATATGAAAAAGGACCCAGAGATAAAAATCATAAATTTAGGCCAAAGAGTGATTTCCTAAGGCTAGCCCTCATTTTATAGATTTAAAAAAATACATCTCCCACCCCCCAAAATTTATCTTGTCCAATTTTGCCAGAGGAAAAATTCAAACCCAGGTCCTCTGATTCTAAAGTCAATGCTCTTTCAACTGTACCATATTGTCATTGAATGGAGATCATGAAAGAGATAGATTTGGGAGAAGGTGAGGGGTGGAGGGATAGGGCAGAGCAAGGAAATAGCTAACTTGTGACAAGTGATAAAAGACAGCATCATGCAGACAAGTGTCTAAGTCAGATATTCAGACATGAATCAGATGAATCAGAATCAGAAGGAAAGTAAAATTGGACTTGCTGACAACTAAAAATCAATGAGGCTACATACGAAAATGTTTATTCTCTCTCTCTCTCTCTCTCTCCCCTTCTCTCTCTCTCTCTCTCTCTCCTCTCCCTCACTCTATCTCTTTCTCTCTCTCACTCACGTTCTTGATGCTGACAACCAAGTGAAGATATTGTACTTGCCAAAAGTTTCCCATTACTTTTACTAGCAATTTTTTTGCTTTCCCATTAATTAGTGCCAGAGGCAAATACTTCTTTCTTCTTCCCAGACTCCCCCTCTAGTTGCTAATGTAGTGGAGCACTTTCTGGGCTTCACAATCTTACTTGAGTTGTGCTATTATTTTTTTGCTGGTGGTAGGAAAAAATAAATTAAGTTGGAGAACGTCTTGATGGAAACAGTTTACAATCAAACACCCCACTGTTGACAAAATCATCATGACTGTCACTTTGTGCCTCTCTGCCAACTGTGTAATTAGTGTCATTACCAATGTCATAGAAATATAAATTAGTAAGGATTACACAGCACAGAATTGCATAAATATGAATATTTTTATAGTGCTTAAGCCATGTCACAAATTGTGCCCAAAGTGATTCTGGCACTTGCTTCCAGATGTTCTTAAGAAAAATCAGACAAGCTCAAGTTCAACATTTTTGTAATGTAGTTTTGTAAAAACAATCTGTGGGTGGGTGTGACTGGAGTGAGAGTGACATGGTAGAGATGAAGAAAAATATTAGTTTGTTTGGAAATATTAAAGGAAAGAAATATATGGCACATCCATGCTCCCTAGGAATGTAATTTAAATTTAATTTTGATGTTACCTTAAGGAAAACAAAATTAAGATAAATTTGTCTTTAAAATCATATTTTATGCAACCACCATTTTGGATTATCCATTCTCCTTTTCATGAGCAGAAAACATTACAATTCTCTTTTCATTACACAAAAAGTACATATGATTGTCTGCTCAGGGAGTCATTTCTTTTCTTTTCCACCTATACAAATCTTATTCAAATTCACTTTCTTCACATCCATTGAACATTATTTATTAAACGTTAAGCCTTCTGGCATTATTAGAGAAAAGACAAAAATAAATGGATATGTGTAGTCCCTTACTTGAGGGAGCTTACATTCTAGGAAGGGAGAAAATAAATATAATACAGAGAAGAGTGTGATCAGAACATGAAAAAATTACAAAGTGCAATATATTCCAATAAGGTAGTAATCACCACCAGATTGGAAGATTGAAGAAGATTTCATTGAAGGGATAGAATTTTAGCTGAGCCATAAAGGACAGGGTAGGATTTCAACAGTAAAAGATGGGCAAATGAGTTATATTATGAAGAATTGTGTGTACAAAAGCACAGAAACTAGAAATCAGGGAAATCTATTGAAGAACAAGGAATTTGGCTAGCTGTGAGCAGAAGAAAAGCTTCCAAACACTAGGAAAGAATGTATGAGGTTGTGTAAGGCCTTCAGTGCCCAGCTAAGGAACATGACTGAAATTGAGCAATGTCAATGGGAAATCACTGAACCTTTTTAAATGATATGATGAGACCTACACAATTGGAAGATTAAAGTTAAATGGTCTCTCTGATTACTCATTGTCAGACACTGCAATCATCTCTCTCTAAATTCCTATAGTACTCATTATATAACTTAATTTGGCACAAAATAATTTGCTCTCTCAAATTATCCATTCTAAATGTGTTGATCTTGTCTCCTCAAAACATTTGTCAACTCTCAAGGGAAGGGGTCATATTCAGAACTTCTTTTGCATAGGACAAATATCTTCATCCAAGTGGAACAGCAAAAGCAGGCCATAGGAAGCAGATGATTATGGCCCAGGGTTCTCTTTTTAGAGGATGGGACATAAATATGAGAAATCCATAGGAGAGGACCTCAGGAATTCCAGGGAAATGTTGGGGTTAATGTTTTGGTCACCAATTCAAGTTGGTTCATGAAAAGTATATTTCTGATCACTTAAACATTCACTAAAAGCTAAGGTGCATGAGAAGAATCTATGATTTCATCATTCAAGATTGGAAATTCATGACAGCCAGGTCGCAAGTATTTGTCTTTTAGTAAACAGGTTCTACAGAGTTGCCTGTGGGATTCAAAAGTAAATAATCTGACCTTGATTACACAGTGAGTGGATATCAAAAGCAGAATTTGAACTCAGTTCTTTTAAGTTGTAGAGGAGAATTTATTTTATATATATATAGAAATACCTTGAATTCCACCTCTGAATCATTGCTGTCATATTTATTCTCTCAAAAAGTCCATCATGTTTTAAAACCAGAAATTTCCTCACTTTTGGAAAGATCCAAAAGATGTTTGATCTACTGGCTTGACCATAAAATCAATACCATTGGTCATTTATTCGTATTGTACTTGCAGTTCAAAAGATAATACTTAATTTTTCAAGTGAGGAAAAGGCTTCAGTCAACTCCCAGAATGTCATTTTCTCAAGATCACATATGTTAGAATTTTTAGTCAAGAATCCCCTCATTCATTTCTGTAATTGCTTATGCTAATGTTCCAGGTCACTTTTCAATGTTACTCTCATACAATCCATGTTACTTATTTATTCTAGTGGGAAAGATGCTGTTTTTCTTCTTCCCATTTCAACACAAGCTTAATTTATAATTTAAGCATTCTTTTCCTATAAGAGCTGGAGTTTCAGATCTCTGAGATCTCTCTCTCTCTTTGTCTGTCTGTCTGTCTATCTATCTATCATTCTCTCTGTCTCTGTTTCTCTCTCTTTCACGCACACACACACACACACACACACATATGTATACATACACATTAAATAATACTACACAAGTTAGGTTTTTAAAAATCAGCTACATAAGCTCCAAACAACCTTCATGTCTTGTTAATTTTCTTTCTGTAAATCATTTACTTTAATTTATTTCTTAGCTAAGATTTTGTAAATTGTAAATTTTACAAAACAAAAATGCCATCAAGTTTCAAAAAGCTTTGTGACTTAGTATGTAGAGCACAAGTATTAGGAAATTCAACTGTATTTTCTGCAATGTTTTTCACTACTATTTCTGAGTCCCATTTTCATATCTTCAAAATACTGATTTTTCCTACAATATTAAAATATGTCCAACTCACAATCAAATTCTCTCACCAAAAAGATTTTAACCTCTAGATTTTCATTGCTATTGTATCTTTTGTTTCTCACTTTACAAATATGCTACTGTTCAAATGCTTGTTTCTTTTACTTAAAAAAAAAAGTTGGGAAAGAAGGGGGAAAGAAGAGGGGGGGGGCGGGGAGAGAGAGAGAGAGAGAGAGAGAGAGAGAGAGAGAGAAAGAGAGAGAGGGTTGTCCTTTGGCTGCCTTGACAAATCAACCTGCAAAATAATGTAGGGAAACATTTTTTGATAGATCTTAATTTTTATTTTCAAATTTTGTTAAATATACATGCTGTTTAATGAAAATTCTACTTCCTGAAATTGTAGTGACTCACTTTCTAAATCTGCTGAAGAGACAGGGAGCCAGAAGGCAGAGGCAAAGGCAGATAAGGCAAGGACAAGAAGAAAGCATTTATATTCTGCCCTAACATTCAAAAAGAACTCCTTTATGTTTCAGGGTTCCACTCTGACCCAGTTGGGTCTTCCTGTGGCACCATTTAGAAAGGTTTCTACACAGTCTGGGAAACTATCAATTCCTTTTATTGGCACTCCAAAAACTGAAAATAGCTGGAGACTCAGTAACCACTAGTAGACCTTATGGCAGCTTTTCCCTATCAATATTAGGAAATTCAACAGTATGATAAACCTGAATTATTTCTAATCCTACAGAACTGCTGAGAAAAAAAAAAGAGAGAGATGGCAGTTAGATGGAGCAATAGATAAAGCCCTGGTCTTGAGGTTAGGAGGATTTGAGTTCCAAAATCCAGCCTCAGACACTTAAAGTTTACTAGCTATGTGACTTTAGACAAATCACTTAACCCCAATTGCCTCACCAAAAAAAGGTGCCCATTCATAACAGAAGGCACATTATTCTCCCTGTATAACCACTATGAATCAATGCTTGCTCAGCTATGTAGGAATCTTTATGAATGGCAGAAAATCCCTTAAATCTAGCTCAACTCCAGTCTTAAAGACTTATCTCTGTGGCCTTGATCAGATTATTTCACCTCTCTATGCCTCAGTTTCCTCCTCTATAAAACAGGAATAGTAGTAACATATACTTTACAAAGTTGTTGTAATGATCCAGAGAGGTAACATATGTGAAGGGCTTTGCAAACTTTAAGGAACTATAGACATGCTTGCCATTTTTACAAATAATAATTACTGTCATCAATTATAATAATTACTAGCTCTCTTATAGCAGAGTCCTGGAGTGGAGAAGAGAGGTAATACTGTTCTGGAAATGCTTTCTCTTTAAATCAAGGTAAAAGTTGCCCCACCAATATGACATCAATTTTTGGCAGGATTCAGGGATGAAAAGTAAAGGCTATCACTCAAGGAATACATGTAATCGAACAGAGCTATTCTTACTAAAAGGCAGAGTGACAAGGATAAAAGTGAATATTGATCAATAGGTCTAAAAAATTAGCTGACACAATGTTATGACTGACACTGAATAAAATCTAAATTATTGAAGTCTATGTTGTATATTATGGGACTTTTCCAGATTCTTTCTCTAGATCTCTTCTTGTAAGTTTCCCATCCAGGAGGCTAAGATTTTACCAATAGTATGAAAGCTACTAGTTCCAAATCTTGGTCTCCTCTCCATACCTTGCCCGGTATGGAGCCCGACCTTGCCAAAAGAGAAGGTATCCTATTTAATAAAGACCTTCCATATTCCCTTGCACCACACAAGGTAAGCTCTGCCCATTCTATATCTCTTTTGTAGTGTCTAACAAGCTTCCAAAAAAAAAGTTGTCTTTTTTCAAATGCCCCATAGAGCTCAAAATTCATAAGTTCAATAAACTCCCTAGACAGTTAAAAAACTCAGATAAATTACCTCCTAGCACTCTATATTTCTACTTCTATTTAAAAGATATTTAAGAGATAGTTATAAAGTGCTGAGAAAGGAATTTAAATTCATTTAAGTACAAGCTTAAAATGTATTATATTTACATAGCATTCTATATACATTATTTACATATATTTGACACATTTATATAAATTAAATATTATTCCAGCTGCAAGTGTCCTTTCCTCAATATTACCTTGTATTTGAGATATATTTTATATACATATCTTCTGACTTTAGGACTAGCCTTCTTGACTCTTACCTATTAGCTTGTCTACCAAACATGCTGATTAATATATATATATATATATATATATATATATATATATGCTAAAACACCATATCCTTAAAGTATGGGAACAAAATAACCAGATAATTTAGCCAGTACAAGAACTCTGGACCAGAGTGTAGATGGAGCCTGGGAAATCCCTAATAATAGTTGAGTAAATTAAAATTGGAATGGAGTGATACACCTGATTCTCAGCCATTCCTGATGGCACCAAAGCCCTCCTCACTAGTCCTCCAATCCCCAAAAGCATCAATGTCTGAATTAGAGATTAAGAAAGTTAAGGGACATTGGCAGCCAGACAGACCATTCAGTAGACATATCATCCTCAGGAGAGAAAGCACAGCTACTGCAGCTAATTTTCAAGGTGTGATTGCAGATAGAAGGAAACATGATTATCTGAGCTGAATCCCCCACTAAAATGTCTCATTTTCATATTGAAATTGACAGGTTGAGAGACTTCCCAGGTTGGCAAAGATTAATTTTTGGCCCAAGGAAATTATACAAAGTTGGAAAAGTCACAGAGCTCCCATAAATAATATTATTAGTTATATCATTATTATTGGAAACATAAATATCAAGCAATCTTTCAACAATTTGCAATAAAGAGCTATTACTCTGCTGTTACACCCTTATGGAAAACTACCTATTCACAATATTTTAATATAAATTTTTTAAAAATCCTTTCTGAACTCTGGCTAATGTAGCTAGACAAAATGGAAGTGTAAAGGAAAGTGCAGTAGAAAATCAGGAGAATTGGGTTTTAGTATCTGAATTGGTCAGGAATAAGTTATGTGGTTGTTTAACCACTCTGTGCCTCAGTTTCTCCATCTCTAAAGAGACTGTACCAGATGATGGAAAGATTAGCACTCTAAGAGTGTATGATCTAAATAACTGAAATTAAACTTCATTGATCATATTAAACTAAAAAGATCAGCAGCATCTCTTCTGTTCTCTTAAAATTATTCAACATGATTTTTTTTACATTCTAAATACCACAAACATTTTTTGTAAGTATAAGAAAAAGGGACAATGTAATATATATTTTTTTATGTATTTTGAACAAATTTCTCCTTCTTCCTTTACTCACAACAGTACCTTTACTTGGCTTGATTTTGTTTTATTCCCATTTTGCATTTATTGATTGATTGACATAGCAAGAGTCTGGTAGTATTTTGCCAGTGTTGTAGTAAGAGATTTGGAAGCAGAATAGCAATTGTAAAAAATAACCTTACAGTTTTTCTATTGTCAGGAGGTGATATGTCATCATAGATAAGGGATTGAGTCCTGGAATTAGGAACGCCCAGCTACAAGTTCTGCTCCTACTATGACCTTGTCATACAATTTTTTACTTTTCCAAATAGCCCTAAGACTCTTACCTACTGTGGAAGTGCTAAATCTGAATGGGCTGGGGTGATCCTCTACACAAGAGAAATTTCTTCACAATACCCCATCCTCACCCCAACCTCACCAAACAACATATCCATGCCAAACAATTCAATTAACTTCATTTAAAGTGCCTAGATTTAAAAAAGGACAGTTAGGCAGAATGCAGAGAATGGATCACTGGACTTGAAATCTAGAAGAATTCAGTTCAAATCCACTCTCAGATACTTACTAGTTGTGCAGTCCTGGGCAAATCAATTAATTTCTCTTTGTCACAGTTTCCTCAACTGCAAAATGGGGATAATAATAACACTTCTCTCATAAGGTTGTTGAGGAGATAAACTGAAATAATATTTGTCAGCAGCACTTAGCCCAGTGGGTGGCACATAATAAGTACTCGATAAATGTTTACTCCTTTCCCCTTCCTTAGATAAAACCCTGTCCAACTGAAAAGGCCACGCTCTACATAGTAATTGTTGGACTTAGTTCTCTAACTTTGGTTTCTAAGGTCCTTAATCTACGCTCTATAAGTCTGACTGTCCAACTGCTTTCATTAACCATAGGTTCAACTGCCCATGCTTTCTAATTGGTTCTATGACTTAACTGTCCATTAAATACTTGGCATGAGGCAGCAAGTAATCTGAAAGCCTTCATTTCCCCCAATTTTAATGTCATCATGCTTTAAATTAAAATGAAGCCATTTCAGAATCAACCAGAACCCAAGGCTATATAACTTCTAATGGAATCAGAGAACTGAGGGAGAGCCACTCTCCTGCTCAGAATCATGACCTGAAGATTTGGTGTAAACTGTGCAAACTCTGAAATTCTAGGACCAGGCTGGGACCATGCTCCCTGAGACTCTGGGAAAGGGATAAAAAGAAAAGGAATAAAGGAAATGAAAGTAAGAGGAGCAGGGAGAGAGGGAAATGGAGGGAGGGAGAAAGAAAGGGAGGATTGTCAGAGGAAGAAAGAAGCCAGAGGGATTTTCCAAATGGGCTCTAAAGTTCTTGAAGTAGCTGAATATCAGCGGACTCCCATAAACTGCAATTGATTTTTCTTCATTAGCTGATAATTTTTACATCTAGAGCTTGCCCCTGACTTTAACCATTGGCAAAAACAGTGGCACTGCTGCCATTAGATTGGCTAGCATGTCATTTCAGGTATTTGTTCCACAGACAGTTGAGGATTCTCAGAGGTCTACCATTTAGGTACTCTTTTAAGGGAACCACAGAATAGTAGAAAAAATACTAGACACTGAGACAGGAAGACCCAAGTTTGACTCCTGTCACAAGGCACCATTATTTTGAGCATAGGCAAATAAAAATAGAACAATATCAGCTGAACTTGAATCATAGAGCTCTTAAAAGAACCAAATGTAATAATTACTGTGACATATTCAATCTTGAAACACTGTATGTATCATCTGTTGTATAAAGTCAACTCAGTTTAATACAACTCATATTGTATATTGAACGCCAAGAACTCTGGTAGAAACACAGACCAAGATAACCAAGATATATGCAGGGTCATAGAATCTTTGACTTAGAGTTGGGTGGGAACTCAAAGGTAATTTATCTTATAACAAATCCAAAGCTCAAAATTTCCTAGTCTGCAAGTAGTTGGGTGGAACAGGGGAAAAGGGCAGGGCTAGGGTAAGCAAGTTGTAATCATGTCTATCTTTTGTGACCCTGTGGATTATACTGTCAATGAGATTTTCTAGGCAAAAATACTGGAGTGGTTTGTCATTTCCTTCTCCAGTGGATTAAGGCAAACAGTGACTTGCCCAGAGTCACACAATTAGTAAATAATCTAAGGTCAGATTTAATTTTGCCTAACTCCAACTCCAGCACTCTATCCCTTATTCCACCTAGCTGCATCTTAGGCAAACAGAGATTAAGTGACATGCCCAATATCACACATCCAGTAAATGAACTGGGCAAGTCACTTAATTTCTGCTTGCCTCAGGTTCCTTACCTGTAAAATGGGTATAACAATAACAGTTATTTCCCAGGACTGTTGTGAGGATTAAATAACATTTGTAAAGCATTTAACACAGTACCAGGCACATTGTAGATATGCTTGATTGTTTCCTTTCTTTTTCTGTCCTCCTATTCTTAGAAATATTGAAACATGGGACAGATCATTCAACTGATAAGGTGGAATGAGGAAGTACAATCAAGTTTTTCTCCATAACTACTCCACAAAAATCTAGAAAATACAAATGACTTAAATCTTCATTGGGAAAGCCAAAGGGAAAAAAAATCCCCATGACTCATTTTTCAAGTTCAGGTTAGGATAAAGAAACAAACAGAAAGGTCTATGAACCCTCAGGACAAGGTTCAGCAAAAGCACATCTAAGGCGAGTTTTCAAAATTAGGAACTAAGCCAGCTCTTGCTTGTGGCTGAGTATAAGGGAAAGGAGAAGTCCCAGATTCAGCAAAAAGGGGCTTGACCTTGTAGAAGCAGCAGAAACAGGTACTGAATGGCAATCCTACCTCTCACATCCCATTGTTTAGTCACAAATCAAAAACACACTGAGGAAGGGATCTGTGTACAGTGGTTGTTCAGAGAAAAAAGCAGGTTTTCATCTTGGGCTGTGTATGGAGTAAGATATAAATACAGAAGGAGTCATTGCTATAACTCTTATCCCATGGACAGAGCAGAATCTGAGAATCAACCCCCAGCCTAGTGTGAAGTCTGTAGCAGAATAACTATTGTAAAATGCCTAGAACCAAGGAGAACCAACAGTTTTGTCACTCAGAACCAACATAACTTTCCAATATAATGAGGGTAGCAACAGTAAGCTCCCCCAACTTTCAAAACCAAATCTCTCCTCCCTAGTCAGCATTCTAGTCAGTCTCTCCCTATTAGAATGTAAGGGATTGTCTTTCCATATTTATTTCCTGAACATTTATTTAGTCATAGAACTTGACTGGCACATAGTAACTTGGAAGTTAATAAGTTTTGTGTATGTGTATATGTGTGTGTGAGAGAGACAGAGACAGAGAAAAGAAGAAGAAGAAAAAGGAGGAGGAGGAGGAAGATGAGAAGGAGGAAGAGGAAGAGGAGAAGGAGTAGGAGAGAGGAGAGGAGGGAAAGGGAAAGGGAGAGAGGAGGGAAAGGGAAAGGGAGAGAGGAGAAGGGAGGAGCTAGCATCCATCCCTGTGATTTCATCATTTTAAAGTGCTCCTGATAAGGACCTCTTTCTAATTGTGGTGGCTCTGTGCCTTTGGGCAACTTTTAGTCTTAGAGAGTTGCTTAGGGCATTGAGATATTGAATGACTTAGTAAGTATGGACACAGCTAGTGAATATCAGAAACAGAACTTGAATCCAGGTCTTCCTGACTTTAATGTCATTTTTCCATCCTAATGAAAATTTATTACGAGAAACAGTTGAATCCATGTCCATGAATTATTCTGTTACTAATGTGATTCTAGAAGTTAAGTATTGATTTAAGTTATGCCTTGTAAACAAGCGTTAACAGATGGAATATTGACTGAGTTTGGCTTCCTAACATGAAAAGAATTACCTATGAAATTCAAACACAGTTCAACTTATTGCTGGTTATTGCTGGCATGAGCACTCTTTATTAACTAAAGTAAGTTCCCATATAGTTTCAGACATCTCTAAATTTAGGGGATGGAGTCCTGTCAAGGATTTAAGAATAGTTTTATATAGATCTATAATAAAGGAGAAGATTGTCATTTGATGATTCAGCTGGAAAAAAAACTATATTAAAAAAACTATTTGCTATGTCTTTTCATATTTAAAATGTATTTTAAAATACTACAAAAATACTAAGGTTTGGTTCTCTTCAAACAACTCACATACTTCAAGGATTCATGACTTCATCCATATGAAATAATTGAAAATGCTTCTATTTCTGGCTAGATAGTTTAGTAAGTTGCTAAGGCTAAAACCTACATCATCTAGTGGCCAGCATTCAGTCTTGAGGTTTTGCTTACTTAACTCAGCTGGTTCTTGGATGACATACATAGAACAATATCAGACCAATACTGGAGAAATTCCCAACTTGGTAAGACCAATAAGATTTTGCATTTTTCTGGTGTTGTCTTTGAAATCCGGTATCAAATGCACACCAGTATGAGGTACTGAAATACATTAGTGGAGGAATTAATTGTAATAAGGATAGAGAATAAAAGTCAGAAAGCCACCTGTGGCATGATTCCTACTGAATAGAAAATTTTCTGGGATGAAGAATTTAAGAATGACTTGAGAAGCAGAAGAGAGAGCCAAAAATGTGTTTCATCTGTTTTGCTTTTCTGGTGAGGGCAAAATAATCACTGGAATAAGGCCTGCTATAGAATTGCCATCTTCTGGAGGGACTTTTGAGTCTCAATACAGGAATCAAAAATCACAGAAATATAAAATCTATAGTAATGACCAGGAATCACCCTATAACATGCATGACAAGTAGTCATCTAGCTTTTGTTTGAAGGTTTTCAAGGAAAGTGAATGCAACAACTCTAAAGGCAGTCTATGTCAATTTGCCTCTTTGAAACATTAAGTCACTCAATCTCTCAATGCCTTAAACAACTCTCTAAGACTCTAAGTTGCTCAAAGGCCACACTCAAAATAAAGTACCCCTGAACCAAACTTTTTACTTATAGAATTTTGGGAGTCTTTTAGTATAGAATTCTCCTGCCTTCTTTTTTCTATTTTTCTCCCCTGCACCATGGCTGGATTCACCACTTTGAATCCCAGAGTCTAAGTGCCAACTTCTACAGCTATTCTCAATGTAAACCATTTGGAAATGAAAGCCAAACCTTCTCTGCCTTTGTATCCTGAGTGTGGAGTTGCCATGTTTCTGTTTTATGATTTCTATCTATTTCTCTTTGTTTTTATCAGAACCATTCTACTGGTTTACTTTGTGTATGGCATAGACCCCTTTGGCAAAACAATGAATCCAGAATAATGTTTTTCAGTGCATGAAATAAAAGATAGAATTACAAGACAAAATGATTGCATTGAAAGAATGTTATTAAAAATTGAAAAAAGTTCAACAGCCTCAGTTTAAGAATGTTTCTTCCTATATGGATAAATATTAAATAGTGACTTTTCAATAGTAGGAGTTGGTCAGATATCATATTATATTTAGAAATTATGTGTACAGTTAATTTCTATTAATATTTAATAGAAATTAACACTCATCAGATTCTATTAAGGTTTGGAAGGATCACCATGATCACAAGAAATAATAATAGAACCAAAGATTTAGAACTAAAAGCAACCTTTAAAAGCACAATGAAGCATAAACAGAGAAGTAGGAGTACTGAATAAGGAAACTTCTGAAGGGTTTCTGATTTACTGGTTTTGTCTAGAGATGTAGGGCAATTAGGTGGCATCCTAGATAGAATGACAAGCTGGAGATAGGAAAAATTCCTCTTCCTGTGTTCAAATCTGGTCTGACATTTAACACTATTTGCCTCAGTTTCCTCATCTGTAAAATGACCTAGAGAAAGAAATGATAAATTGTTCCAGTATCTTTGCCAAGAAAATTCCAAATAGAATTATGAAGAGTTGGGAAGGATTTAAATTCAACTGAACAACAAAAATTTAGAGATATGCTCCACTGATGATCTCATTACTGTTACTTAGTCTAGCCTATATCTTTCTAAAATAACAAAGTTACTTTATCTTTAACTATAAAAATAGCAAATGAGATTTGAAAGAGTTTCTGATACAAAGGAGCCAGTGGGTCCTGGGTTCTTTTCTAAGTCTGATAAATTCTCTACAATTGCAGTATCCCTTATCTTGCAGATTTCTAAACAGTATGTCTTCTGTGGGATTTGTGACCTCTAGGGAGTAGTCAAATAAGTGCTTTGGCAAGCTGCCATGGTCAGGGAATTGGCCAGTGACAAATTGACAGCTCCAGGGCTTTGTCCTTGGCCCTGATTGGTTAAATATTTTTATCAATGACCTGGATGAAGGCATAGATAGAATATTTATCAAGCTTGCAAAGGCATGAAGCTGAGTGAGCCTTCTAACGTGTCAGAGGACAGAGTTAGGGTTCAAGAAGATTTTGATGTGCTGAAATAATGAAGCAAATTTAACAAGATGAAATTACATTTAACAGAAAGATAAAATGTGCACTAACATTTAAAAAAATGACCTATAAAATTAAAAGTTAGTGGTGTGGTGGCTGGAAAAGAACAGAGGTTTTTAATGATCTGCAAACTCAATATGAGTCTTTGATTTAATGTGACAGCCAAGAAAGTGAATGTAATCACAGACCACATTAATAAAATGATAGGGTCCAGAACATAGCTGTGAATGATCCCATTGTTTCCCTCCTTGGTCAGGCCACATATAGAGTATTGGGGTCAATCCATATTTTTGATTTGATGACATTTGGGCTCTCTTTCCAGATCTGGAATCTTGCTGGAATCCAGATCTAGATGCTTATGAATGGTGGCACATTTACTTGCCAACAATTCTAAAGCTTCCTATTGAATCCTTCTAATGAATTCATTGTAGCAACATAATCATGTGCCTGGACTTGCCAGCTCAATTCAATTTTATTACACGAGGCAACACCAGTAGCAGACATCTAACTAATTTGGGATCACCTTGATTAGTGAAGAGACCCAAAAATATAACATCTTATGAGTGAGGGGAAAAAAATAATCACTAGAACAGAGTAAGCAACAAAGCTGCCAATTACGTAAAAATTCTGAATCTTAATACAGGAACTAGGATCACAACAATGTGAGATCATCTCACCCAACTTGCAAGCCAAAGAAATCCCTATGGCAAATCCATATTTTACTTAAAAACTTTCAAGGAGGATGATTACACCCTTCCAATTTGTTAAAAAAAAATTGTTCTTTACATCAAATGTGAATTTACTTCTTTGAAGCTTCTACTCATTCTTCTAACTACAATAAACAATGCAGCAATGAAACAATGTTAACAATGTTAAACATTGAGCATTAATGTTTAGGAACAATGAAAAAGTTATGAAGAAACAATTTGGCAAGCATACATCTAGGAACAAGGATAGAGAAGGTGTAGCTCCCAAAACTACATCACTGAACATACCTGAGACACAGATAAGACCTACATATGGCAGTTGCCACTGCCACTTCCAAGATTTAAAGTGGCAAATTCTACCATGGGTGAAAAATAAAAATAGAAGATAAAAGATATGAATAGATAAGTTGGTTCAGGGACTCTTAACTTTCTCATGTGTGTTTGTATGTGTTATATATTTTATATACATATATTTATTATATAATATGTAATATTATAACATATATAATATGTAATATATAACACACACACATACAGACATATATCCCTTTGTAAGTCTGGTAAAGGCTATGTATTACTCTGACTAATCTTTTTTGATCCATAAAATAAAATATGTAGTATTATGATTCAAACTAATTATATTGAAATAGCTGTTAAAGCATTTTTAAAAAACAAGGTCACCAGCCTCTCTATCCACACTTCCATTGAGGTTCAAATCTGATACTTCATTAATGGCATAGAGGTGACTTTGGTTTCTTAAAAGCTTCAGGAACAGATTTCATGACAGACCACGAGATTACAAAGACCAGCCTCATAGAGTGTGGTCAGAATAATCACCAGAAGTTTGGCCACCAAGTGGTGGTGACATTTTAGGTTGAAACAATTGATGAAGGGTCCATCTCTTCAGAAGGAGGAAAGTAACTACCTTATTGAAATCATACATATTTTAAAGTATCAGTGCAATCCAACATGACAGAAAAAGATTTCATTGTTGTTAAGGAGAAATGATGATTTTAAACATCAGCTTATTTTTTTCCAAAGCTTCTTTGTTTGATTAACAATACTGTGGTAGATGCCACAGAGAATACACTTGACCCTGAGGTCAAGAACTTTTGAGACAAGGTTCACAATGCATATTTTCTTTTTGTGACTTTTTTTCCCTCTTTTTAGACCTTCCTTTGGCTGGAGGAAAAATGTAAAATTAACTAGACTAAGAATTGCCTGGAAAGAGCTTAAAGAAACTTGACTTTAAAAAGTAGATTTTGAAGTTTTGACTAAATAATGAAAGGGGAAATAGCATGTAGTTTGACAAATGAAAGGATGCTTTCTTATTCTACATCTGTGTGTGCAAAAGGGAAAACTCCAAGCTGAAAGCGTGAGTACTTCATAGCAGAGGGAGGGAAAAGTTGTACTAATGCACACTTGCAAAGTCATTTGAATGATTTATTTCCGTTTCTTAATCCACGAGTATTCAATTGAAGCAAGAATTGCTTGTCATTTACCCTAAGCCCCTCCTATTCCATTTTCGAAATGTGTTTTTATAGACTCATTGTATATTTGCTCACTTGACTCAGTGGGTTGAGCTTCCTTGATTCTGCTCTCTGAGGATGTCAGTATGTCAGCTAACCCAAGGGTGGCAGCAATGATTGTCACTCTAGTTCTGAACAGCTCAGTAATCACTGTAATAAAGTCATGCAGAAAGGTTCCTGCACAAGTTAGAGCTGGCTCCAGACAGCTCTCCTGGGCACTGCTCACTTTGCTTTGCTTCTTTGCTGAGCTCTAGTGAACTGTTTACCAGAGCAGTAAAATCTGGCAAAATCCCTAACTTCCTGAAGTATTTCTATGTTGTCATCTAGCATATGGTGGGAGAGGGAGGGACAGTTGCTGGAGGAAGGATGTTTCATTCAACCTGACAACAAATGCAACTACAGAGATCTCTGTCTTTTTTCTTGATGTAAGGGTCCTTATTCAAACAAGTATTGATTAAGTATCTAATATATGTCAAATACTATGCTACTTGTATAGACAAAAATGAAATGCTCCCTTCTTTCATTGTGAGTAAATCCATCTAGGGACAACAACAAATATCACAGGATCACTGAATTCAAGAGTCCAAAGAGATTTCAGTGGCTAGTTAGTCCAGTCTGTGCCTTAAAGAAATATCCACTATTACATATGCAATGGATGGTAGATTAGTCTCAATTGAAAACCTCTGAAAAAGAAGGAATTCACCACTTTTCAAGGCTGTCTTTCCACTCTGGAGCAACTCTAAATGTTAGGAAGTTTGTTTTGGTTTTTTTCGAGCCTAAATTGGCCTCCTAAAAGTTGCTCTTGGTTCCGTTCTCTGAGTCCAAACTAAATAAGTCTAATACTTCTTTCATATGGCAGCCTTGCAAATACTTGAACATGGTCTTTTCTTCTTTGGACCAAATTTTTCAGTCCATACTATAGGCTCAGTGCTTCATCATTCTCATTATCCTCCCCTGAATGTTCTCCAGCTTATGAATGTCCCTTTAAAATCTGGATACTCATAACTAAATGTAATTAATACTCTATTTACATATGTAATTAGATACAAGATATACTTATGAAATCAGTGCTGTGCATTGAAAAGTTTAACCTGAAGTGACACCATATGTTTAACTTTAACTGATCAGCAATTTCCCTAGCATATACAGGTAGATATTTCTCTGGGCCTTCATTGCATGCTCTTCTTGATTTATTTAATTGCTGACTAATCATCCTTCTGGTGATAAGTCTCTCAATATTTGTTTAAGCTTGTTTTTGACCATCACTATCTAAATCCATTGATCAGGCATCTTTAAATTTGATAGTAAATGATAAGAGTTTGGGTTCTGCTGGCCTGACATTTAAGAACCTAGAGTCCTTCTACAACCAGATGAGGCATCCAAGTCAGTCTTTAGTGGAGAGGATACTACACAGTCCATAATTTTTTCTAAATGCTTCAGGATTCTAATTATCCCTAAATCTCAGTAAGACCTATTACCCTTGTCTTTATTTATTACTTTGCATCTCTTCATATGTCAATAGGGTCTGACAATAAAAGAATCTACTTGTCTACCTCTCTCAGATCCAAATAACAAATTAAAGCTACCCCAAAAGGATTTGTAGCATTTCCATTGCTCTGCATTGATTCTCCTTCCAAAACACCCAAAAGCCACCCTGAAAAGAGAACCACCATTGAGTCTGTAACTCAAGTTGGACAAACACAAAAATATACACCAAAACATTTAGAACAACAGTCTTTGTGGTAGCAAGGAACTAGAGACAAATTTAATGCCCATCAGTTGGGAAATGGCTGAGAAAAAATCACTACAGCATTATAATGGTATCTTTTATAGTTATAAATGACAAAAACAAAGAAAGCAGAGAAGCATGAAAAGCTTGTATTAATTGACCCAGAGTAAAATGAGCAGAGCTGAAAGACTATTGTATAAAATGACTAAAATAATGTAAATGAGAAGTGGAAATTGGGTTCTGAGTAACTGGAAAAACCAAAAATGATCTTAGAGGGGGGGAAATTGTGAAACTTCCTCCTGTAAGCAAGAGTTGTGGGATTAGGATGGTAAAATATTGTATACATTCTCAAATACTTTCCCTGAATCAGATTCTTTTGCTTTTAATTTTTTTATGTTATAAGGGAAAATTCAATTGGAGGAGGGAGATTTTCATAAATTACCATAGTATAAAGGCAAAGGGTATTATTAAAACTTTTTTTTTTTTTTCAGGAAGGGAAGATAATGAAATGGAGAAAGGAAGAAAAAGAGAAGAGAAGGAAAGAGGAGGGAGAGGAAGGAAGAAAATAGGCCCATTTTAAAAAGTCTTTTTAAAAACAAAAACCAAAAAAAGATATTCAACATCTTTTAAATAATAATGGTTTATATTGGATGTTATTATATGGTTACACTGCTCTTTTTAAAAAATAATATGAATTAGAAGGCAAAGTATGATTATTCCCATTTTATAGATGAGAAAACTGAGGCTTAAAGAGGATACTTGTTTAAAATTAAACTAATAGATATTGAAGTTGAGACTCAGGTTTAATACTTCTTACTACAATCCAAGGATCCTTTCTAGCTCCACTACTCTATCCCTCAAGAATATAATCAAAGAAGCTCTAAATTCACCAAACTGGGCTGATTGAAATCCAAGCCTCTAGATTCATAGGAGATTATTGAATTTAAAAGGATTTCAAGACAACTTATATTTTTGATGGTTTGTCATTTATCTTTTTAAAACATTCACATAAATTTATTTATCTATTTAATTTATTTATTTCATATACCTGGAATATAAGCAATATTTAAATGATTACAAGGACTTGGGGGATTTACATTTATCATGTACCCTGTAGAGTATTAGTCTGCTGAGGTTGCAAGTAGTCTGATGTATGCATTCTGATTTCTATGTTAAAGCTTGCACTGTGAGAATCCCAACAGAGAGATGATTATTTGCTATTATATGAATAACCCATTATTAATTAAAATCCAGGCTTTTTATTTCCTCATTCAAGGACCATTTTGATCATTCAGCCAGTCTCTAAAGGACATGATTTATTGATGAAATTGCTCTAATCCTTGGGGAACTTTCTCCCCTTGTTAGGTAGGACCCTATCCAACTAGGAAAACTTACTCCTTTTTAGAGTGGAAAAAGAATCAACAAGAATTGTCTGAATGGAAATGGATTCCTCTGTCCAGATTGCTGGATCTTTCCAGGCAGCTGAATCTTATGATCAAGCCATGTTCTTAGCAAGAGGAACAAAACATTCCTAAACTATTTCCTCATTAATTGTTCACCATTTAGGGTTGACTTGTACCAGTCAGGGGTACCCTCTTTTCCCCAAAACATATTGACTTTCAGTCTCTTCATGTCCTTTTTCTTTGCTTATTGAGAGAAACCACTGACCATCAGTTTATTATTAGCTGGCCTAACTAATAAATTGATCATTAATTATCCAGAAATTCTGTCTCTTGGGTTTTTCACTCATTACACAATCTTCCCTTACCTGTTTTTAGTTACAGTTTAAACATTCACAAGAAACCTAGTTTTGGCACCTCATGTCAGAATTATGTTAATTTTTAAAGAACGATTTAGAGAAGAGCTTCTTTTAAAAATGTCCATATTTAACCATTTATAGTGATTTATAAGCTCATCAAGAGCAAACAGTTTCTAACCTCTTTCTGTTATTTTTATTGTCTAACTAACATCTTTTAAATGGTCTAAAATATGAAGTAGATCAAAAATCTCTCCTGGAAATTCCTTGTCAAAAAAGAGGGAAACATAAGCTAGTCTCCAATCAATTTTCTACAGAACTTGCTTTTTCATATCCCCACCCAAATAATACAAATATTACAGAAATCTCTCCATGTGGCCAGTCCAGGGTAATAAAGGTGAATTGTTGAAAGCCAGGGATGATCATGAAACAATTTTATTACATCAGTACATTTGTACTATTTGCTTTAGTACATTGTACTATGTGCTTTGGCCTATTTAAGTTGTCTAGCATTCCTACATTTCAACTTTGAAAGACACATAATTTTGATTTTTTTCAAGACTGTGGTATTCCATAATTCAAAGCCATCTAGTATTATTGAAAAATATGCTAATTGTGTGGAGAAGGTGAGATTTCATTTCAAAAAGAAATCAGGGGTCAAACAAAGGATTTCATCATTTCCCCAACATAATTGAATTCACTTTTTTCCTCCTCTTTAATTTTAAATCAATTTTATTATCCAAGATTTATGCAACAAGGAACTAACCCTATGATGATCACTGAAGCACCATTATAAATATAATTTTGCTTCTTCTTAAAATCTTATTGGAAGATAGATTTTTAAGGGAGTCTTAGTATAATTTTACTTTATCTTTTTTTAATAAAAGAAAATTCAAAAGAAATAGTCCACATATAATAAGAGTATGATCTACAAAGAGAGGAAGCATGAGCTAGTAAACAGACAAATTTTCAAGCTAAGAAAACTTGGGTTCAAGCCCAACTCCTGATATATATTGGTTGTATTATCAACAGATCACTTTTCCTCTTGGTACTCCCAGGCAATTTGGTCAAAGTGGTAATGTGCACCAATAGAGAGCCTCTATACCTGGAATAATTTGATTTTTTAAAATTTTTTATTCTGAATTTAAAAATAAAACAAGCATTTTTAACATAATAGAATGGGGGAGAGACAAAACTGTAAATCTATTATGTATTAGCTGGCTATTCCTTTTAATTATATAATAAAGTTATACCTCCTTTGCCTATTCTGGAGATGGCTACCATAACACACAAATCTTTATATATGAATCATTCCATTCTATAAATACTTTTATTTATCAATTCTTTCTCTGGAGGTTTCATTTGTCCTTTGTAGTTAATTGAGGGATTTATAATAGTCAAAATGATTTTTCACTCAAAACTGTTCCTAAAGCAATATTATAATTACTATATACAATGTTCTCTTGGTTTTGCTCATTTCATTCTTCATTATTTTGTGCAAATTTATTCACATTTTTCTAAGATCACTGAGTTCATCATTTATATATATCATCATATATATATACATATATATCATATACATACATATATCATATCACATAGATCTTATTGTACAATAATATATGTATACATATATGATATATATATGTATAACTAATATATGAGTTTTTGAAACAAATGAAATCATCCAATCCATCCAGACCTTTTCCCCCCTTCCAAAAAAGTAATCTTAGAAATGAAAAATTATACAGCTTTAAAAATCTGTAATTGTGGGTCCAAAGTGACTGGAAAAAAAAAAACAAGGAAATGAAAAAAATGATTAGATATAAACAGCATATGAAAGAAAATATGAAAGCTTCTTAGAATAAAGTTGTGTGAAGAGAAACAAAAAGAATGAAGGAAAAAAGGCATTAAAGTCATAGTCATGTGAGATTAAACTTTGTAGAATCAGAACAACAAGACAGAAGGAAAAAATCCATAAAATCAGACAGTTTTCAAATGAGTTATAGTTCACTCTTGGCCAATCAAAAAAGGCTGTCTTCCACTCAGACTCTGTGTGCCATGTAGGACTGATAAAAACAGCAGGAAAAGAAAGTAAATCATTCTCAGAGAACTTTAAGGACTGGGGCTTCACAAAAATAATAAACATTCGACATCTGAAGGAGGTGTAAAGAGAAGATCCTTTTGGAACTTCTAGATGACTTATCGATTATGATTGCAGCATCTTTAACTTCAAAGCCTCAAGATATGAAACAAAAAGATTTGTTTTCTATAGTCCATTCAATTCAACAAATATTTATTAAGAACTCACAATGTTCACATTTTCTTCTGGTTAATAGGATAATGCTGTTATTTGTTCTATTTATTAAAATGAGACCCAATGACCATCATGATCATCACAATGACAAAATTTATTACTAACTTGTAAACCTGATAAAGTCATTTACCTTCTATTTGCCTCAGTTCCTTTTACTATAAAATGAGGATAATAACAGCAACTACCTCACAGAGTAGTTAGGATATAATATTTATAAAACATTTAATATGGTACCTGGCATATAGTAGGCACTATCTAAATACTACTTTTCCCATTTCCTCATTTATTTTTATCATTCTAATAAGATATTTGTAAAGCATATACATTTCCAAAACCATGTATCCAGTGTTCTTTAAAAAATAAAGGTTGTTCATTACAAGAGTTCAGTAAATACTCAGGTGCTCCAAGCTACATCCCCTTTACAGTAAGACTACAGAATCCAAAGAGGTAGCAGGTCATAATGGACAGAGTGAGTCTCAGAGTTAGAAATATTCAAGTTTAAATATTGTCTCTACCACATACTGACTGTGTAACCTAGGCAAGTCACTTAACTTCTGAATGTCCCAAATAACAATCTAAGAACATAAGTATTAAGGAAGATTCAGGCCTGCATTGGTAAAAGGAGTTGCTCATGAAGAGCTTTTTTCACTGATATAATCAGGCTTGATTTTTTTTTTAATCTATCAAGAGAATGAGCTAAGTTAAAAATAAATATATGAAAAATTCATGAAGCATTTGCTAGATTGATAATAGATTTACTGATTAGACAGGTAGACAGAAGAGAGAGTGAGAGACAGAGATAAGGGGAGAAAGAGAGAAAGGGAGAGACTGAGAATGAGGAGGAGAAGGAAAACAAAGGGAGGGAGAAAGGGATAGAGAGAGATAAAAGAGAGACAGAAACAGACAAATGAAAAAGAGAAAGAGGGAGGCAGCAAAGGGGGGAGAGAGGGAGAGAAAGAGAAAGAGAGGGGGAAAGAAAGGGGGAAGAGAGAGAGATTTGTTAAGCACTTACTATGTGAAGATTCACTGTATTAGGTCCTGAGCATACAGATACAAGCAGAAAGAAAGAAAGTTTCTGCCCTCAAGAATTTGTATATAGTGTGTGTGTGTGTACACACACACACACACACACACACACACACACTATACAATATAGTATAGGATAACAGTACACAAAAGGAAAGGAAAGTAGTGGGGGACAAAGTGGTGGAATAGTCTGAAGAATCATGATCTAGTTGGAATTTGAAACAATCATGTACAAATACTTCCTTTAATGGTTGTTGAGTAGGAAATTTCCAACTGGAGGAAGATATTGCAAGGAAGGAAATGTCACTACAAGAAGAAGGGCTCAGGAGCAGAGATAAAGACTAGAGTTGTATACTAATCCAGGGGTACACAATGTATACGCATTGCTAAGCCCTGTGGATACAAAGAGAAAAAGAAATACAAATTCTGTTCTCAAGTAACTCACAGTTAATTAATAGAAACAACAAAGAAAATGATATTCAGTTACAGGGCAAATGGAAAGGCCTAGGAGTTCTAAGATGTGGCAGTGGAACAAAGAGAAAGCATGTTAGATGGTGGAAAGCAGAAATGTCAAACCATCCCAGGTGCCACATTGGACTAAAACATTCCTGAGGACCAGAATCAAATTTTAATGAAATTGAGAAATATTTAACAAAATAAATAAAAATAAAAGAAATATATAATATTAAAAGTTAAAATTAAGCCAATATGCATAGGGATCTTAGTAGTTCCTATTTCTATTTAAGTTTGATACCCCTGATGTAAAGGCAGGGAAGATGGAAGGTCTGGTGGTTCTCAAAGGAAGGAGAAGGGTTATGGACATCCATCTCATTTAATCCTGGGAGGCTTCATTTTTGTATGCTAAAATATTACTATTTGCCAAGAATTTTTCAGACTTTCCTGTAACATATGCAAATTGATACACTCCAGACCATGTAGAATAGTTTTTAAGCATTAAAAATATGAAGTTTTTGCTATATCTTAGACAATTGTCTTCCTTGTTTACCCCTAGTAACAACTCTATTAGGAAAGAGTGAGAATCATTTTCTTTTCTTTCTTTCTTTTTGACAGTGTCTGATTTAAGCTGTTGTCTTTCATTCTTTATTATGTGTCTACTTGCACATGAATTGGTTAAGAGCGGAGTAGAGCTGTGCAAAGTCATTAGCTTTGTTCTCTTTTCCAGAGTCATCAAGGTCCAGTGCAAGCCCAAGGTTAAAACAATCAGTGATGGTCCCTGATGCATTGTGTGACCTTGGCCTTCCTAAATCAATGTCTTTCCCAAGTGTTGGAACCACACCCATTCAAGATGTCAATGATGAGGATATTCTTGAGGAGGGAAATCCTCACGATCAATGCAGATCATTTTCCTTGTAATTTCCCATCTTAAAGGTTTGCTTGGGACATTGATAAATAAGTGACTTCCTCAGGGTGACACTACCAGTATATGACAGAGATAGAACAGAGCTCTTCCTGTGTCTGGGTCAATTATCTCTCCACAATTTCACATTTCTTCTTTAACAGAACAATTTTTTCTAAGGAAGAAAGGGATCAATTTTGTCCCAGAAGCCTGATTGTTAGGAAGGGATCCTGGAGTGAGATGAGGGAGGAGAAGTCAAGTACAGATGCTGTACAACCAATTCCCATACCAGTGCACTTTAATCAAGTATAACGTTTTTAAAGCTTTTTAAACTTCTACAATTGTGATGAAAATTTTTTTGATGTTCCTAAAAGCAAAGATGCCAGCAGTAAAGTGGGAAAGTAGATAGAGTTCTGGCGTTAGAGTCAGAAAGACTTTTTCTCCCAAGTTCAAATTCAGTTTCAGACACTTATTATGTGTGACCCTGGGCAAGTCACTTAATCCTGTTAGCCTCAGTTTCCTAATTTCTAAAATAAGCTTGAGAAGGAAATGGCAAACCACACCATTATCTTCACCAAGAACATCCCAAATAGGATCACAAAGAGGCAGACATGATTGAAATTACTTAATAATAACAAAAAGCAACCTTTGTTATAAAAAACACTATATGTAGGTCATTCACAGTGACAGCAAGATGTGCTATTACACTCCATTAATGTTTTATCTGAATTATATTCCATATCACCTAATATTATAGGATCTTATGTTTCAAGGTCCCAAGGTAATAGAACTGGGTTGATATTTATTTAAAACAAACTAGAGGGTAGAGAGAATGAAAATCTTTATAGTATGCTTTTTTTTTATATAAAGGTGTCATTTCCAAGGCATTGAGAATTAGGGTCATTCCCTACTGATAAATGGTCTAAGGATATAAATAGGACCACTAGACCTTCCCATCTGCTCTGTCTCTATATTAGTGGTGTCAAACTTGAATAAAAATAGGAGTCACTAATAGGATCTCAAAGAGCGATGCTTTGATTATCTTATTTTGAAAATGATCAAAATTACTGTTAATTAGAGAAGTGAAATTTTATGCCTATCATATTGACAGAGAACATAAAAAGAAATATAATAAAGAT
The DNA here is from genome assembly GCF_902635505.1 of Sarcophilus harrisii. Classification (NCBI taxonomy): domain Eukaryota; kingdom Metazoa; phylum Chordata; class Mammalia; order Dasyuromorphia; family Dasyuridae; genus Sarcophilus; species Sarcophilus harrisii. The sequence goes on from NC_045426.1 coordinate 397,463,802, forward strand.
TGTAGAGGATATAGGAAAATGGGCACCTTGATATATTACTTGCAGACCTACAAATGGATATAATCACTCTGGAAAGCAATTTGGAATTATGCAAAAAAAATTTACTAAATGTAGCCTACATCCCAAAGTGATGGAGGAAAAAAAATGCAAGAAAAGTAGCTTCTAAATGTACAAAAAAAAATTATTTATAGCAATTCTTTTTTGTAGTAACAAAAAATAAAAAACAAAAACCTTGGGAATTAAAGAGATATCCAACAATTGAGAAATAGCTAAATACATTGTGGAATAGGAATGTGATGGAATTCTCTTGAATTGTAAAAAGTGAAAAGATGCTTTCAAAAGAGATTTAGAAAGATTGATATAAATTGGTGCAGAATGAAGTAGCAGAACCCAAACAACAATTTATATTATAACAACAATATTAAAAACAAACAATTCTTATAACTTGTATAAACTGATGAACGAAATGTTCAGAACCAGCAAACTAATTTAGATATGAAAAATTATGTAAAAACAAAAAACTTTGAAAGCTGTAAGGCCCATGATTACCAAAATGCCCATCCATGATTTCAAAGTATTGATTATGAAACACACTATTCATCTCCTGAGAGAGTATAGAATGGGACATGTGTATGTACACACATAATATATATACATATATGTATGCATATATATACACATATTTGTATATATATCAAAATAGTTTGAAATTTTATTTTGCTTCAATATGTACATTGTTACAAAGAATTTCTCTCTTTTGTTAATGATATGGAAAGGAAGGGAAAATAAAATCCTTTTGATTTTCTCAAAAACAGCGAAAAATAGAGCTTTTGTGGATTAGGTCTATTCATATTTACCCTAAAAAATGAAAGTGTTATTATTCATTATTAATGATAGCTGGTAAACATTTAGTAAGCACAAACTATATACCAAGCTCAAATTTAGAAGCAACTAAATGTATACAGTGTAAAGAGCACTGGATCTGGAATCAAGAAGGTATGAGTTCAAATTCAGCCTCAGCTATTTACAAGTTGTGTGACTTTGAGCAAGTTATTTAACTACTGTCTGCCTCAGTTTCCTCAATTGCAAGATGATGCTATCTTCACTTATCTTCAGAGTTGTTATGAGGATCAAACAGTATAATATCTGTAAAGTGGTTAGGAAAATACTTTCTATATAGACTGCTAATAAATACTTTTTTTCCTTCCCTCTACTACAGATAATAGAATGCATGTACTTTCAAATAAGATCAATGCATTGTTAAGTTTGTTTAATTGTTCTACTTTGTTACAAGAACTTTCTCAAGGAACAGGAGATTATCTTTAAAGTTTGTAGTGCCAACAAAAAAATCAATAAAACTTTTAAAGACACAAAAAGATACTTCAAAAATGTTTAGGGAAGTAGCTATCATTGACTTTTCCTTTTGAAATGAACCATATGTTTTCCATTGGCATCTCTTCTACTGATGTATAGAGCTATTCTTAAATTTAAAAGGAAAAAAAAAGTTCACTTCTAAATATATCTCCCCCTCTTTAATACCCAGCAAGTCATGCTTAGTAGTGAATCAGATGGGGGTTTGAGATGAGGACTGGATCTGTAATTTTCTTAATATGGAGAATGATATGATATGATAAGTCCCTCTAATCAATGCAAATCAGAGCCTTCCAGTTTTAGAGTTGCCTACAGCAGAGACAGATAAGATAACTTCCTTAGTTTATATAGCAGGTATGTGTCAAAAATAGGATTTGAATTCAAGTTTTCCCTGCTTCCAGGCCAGTTCTGAACCATTTTACCTCTTGTAACAAGGAATAAAAAATAGAGGGAATAGGGGAGGTAGCTGTTATTTAAACCTTTTTAATATTACGTCAGTTATTACATCCTTATATCTTTTCTCCCACAACATTCAAAGTACAAGTGTTTAGTATTTAACTAGTCCACAGAACCAGAGCTTGTTGAAGCTGAAAGGAACTCAACAAATTAACTAAAGCAATGGAGATCAGACCGAATGAGATGATATAACCCAAGTTCACACAATGCGTTAGTCTCAGAGGTAGGACAAGCACTCTGGCTTTCTTTCTCTATCATCTCACTGCCACAGCACATTGCTCCTCCTCTGAATGTGAATGGTGAGAATTCTCCCTATCCACCTCAAGCCAAATAGCAGTCATGCTTTATCCTATTCATTTCTCTACCCTTCCTCTCCTCTCTTTCCTTTCAATCTCCCTCTGGGAATAGAAATCAAAAAACAAAACAAAAGCAACAAATCCTCCAAACCATGACTTTTAGAAAGTTCACATCAGAACTCAGGGCTCCCCTCACTATCATAGTGACGTTCCAAGCTGTAACACCTTTCCCTAGCCATCACTCTTCAAAATGTGTTTTCTCGATGGACCTGGCTATCTTCAGCAATGAGGTGAACCAAATCAGTTCCAATGGAGCAGTAATGAACTGAACCAGCTACACCCAGTGAAAGGACTCTGGGAGATGACTAAGAACCATTACATTGAATTCCCAATCCCTATATTTTTGCCTGCCTGCATTTTTGATTTCCTTCACAGACTAATTGTACAATATTTCAGAATCTGATTCTTTTTGTACAGCAAAATAACAGTTTGGACATGTATACATATATTGTATTTAATTTATACTTTAACATATTTAACATGTATTGGTCATCCTGACATCTAGGAGAGGGGGGATAAGGAGGGGAAAAATTGGAACAAAAAGTTTGGCAATTGTCAGTCAATGCTGTAAAATTACCCATACATATAACTTGTAAATAAAAAGCTATTAAAATTTAAAAAAAACATGTGTTTTCTCTCCCTATTGGAATGTAAGGTCTTTGTCTTTGTCTTTTGTATTTCCATCCCTAGTGCTTGAGCTTATCACAGTGGCTAACATATAGCAAACATTTAATAAATGCTTTTTGATTCAATCTTTCTTAATTCATTTGTAAATCACATAACCACTCTGGTATAAGTTTCTTCATCCTAAGACAGCCATAACTAGTTTCACAAAAAAAAATTTTTAGTTTATATTTTAGTTTTAATTTCTGGAATAAAAAAAGCATTCCCATAACATAGTCCAATAAAAAAAGATGACTGCGTATGAAACTGCAAATCTTCTATGCACAATTTGTTTTTTCTTTTAAATATAAAACAAAATTATCATGCAAATTTCTTTTTTTATCCCCTTGATAGGTATTATTAGACACAAATCAGTATTCATATGTAAAATTATTCTATACATAGTTCTATATTTATCATTTCTTTTACTGGATGCAGGTGGTATCTTTCTTCATATATCCTTTAAAGTTAATTTGGGTATTTATAATAGTCAAAATAATTTATTTGTTCAAAATTGTTATTAAAAAATATTACTGTTGCTATATTCAATTTTCTCTTAGTTCTGCTCAATTTACCCTTCATTATTTCATGTAAGTATTTCTATGTTTTTTTCTAAAATCATTGAGCTCATCATTTCTTATGGCACAGTAGTATTCCATCACAATCATATACTACAACTTGTTCAGTCATTCCCCAATTGATGGACATCCATATAATTTCCAATTCCTTCACAAGATCATTATGAGGAAAAATGCTTTGCCAATAGTTAAAATTAAAAATGCATAATAGAGCAAAGACTGTCTTGATTTTGCATTCTTAATATCTATTACATTGGCACATAGCAGGAGCCTAATAATAAATAAAAAGAATTGATTAATCCTGCTACTCCAGAAGGCAGGAGTCAGATGTTTGGGGAAGTTTTGTCACCCTCAGTCCTAGAACAGAGTTTTGCAAGATAGATAATAAATGGTTGTTAAAATAATGATTCCCTGAAATTGGGGAGCCCAAGAAGCTTTTGTTTACATGGATTTTATATATATATATTCATGTCTACCATATTAGAAATTAAAATATCTTCATATTAATTATAGTCAGTAAACATGTATTAAGTACCCACTATGTACCAAGCACTGTGGTAAGAGCTAGGGGTACCAAAAAAAGCAAAAGACAGTTTTTGTCTTCACTAAGATCACTATTTAAGAAGAGAGACAACAAACAAATAAATATATGTAAACATGCTATATACAAAATAAATAAAAAATAATTAAGAGTGAAAAGGCTCTAGAATTAAGAGGGATAGAAAGACTTCCTGTAGAAGATGGAACTTTTGTTGGGATTTAAAAGAAGCCAGGAAAGTCATATTATTAGGAAAACAATTTTGATTTTGAGGATTATTAACTCCCATACCCTGCTTCTGGAACCATAGCCTTACATCAGTCAATAAGCATATATTAAGTACATTCTATATGTCAGGTGCTGTACTAAGTTCTTAATAAAATCCCAAGTCACAATACATTATATTATATCAAGCTAAATTCTTATATCAATGAAATCAGAGTTCCATTTCCTATTTGGCAGTAAATGTCTTTTCAAATGGGAGATTATATGTTAATCAATACTAGGAAAGGGAAGAGGAAACCCAAGATTTACATGTCCAAGGGAGATCTGTGAAGACCTCGTATTTTAAAATCAGCCAGAGTCAGGAATTCAGGTTAGGGAAAAATCGTCAGTCTTTATTCTCAGTGAAGAAAGATTGGAGGTGGAAGAGAATGGGCAATAGCAATGTGTGTAGCTGAGTCAAGAAGCTAGGGAGACCAGCAGCCACACGACCAGCAGCTAGGAGTATGGAACCAAGATCAATCTCTCTCAGCTTCTCTTCCTGTCTCTCTCTCTCCACCCACCAAAATCGTCATTTCCTATACAACACATCAGGACTTGCACAGAGAGTGGGCAGGGACCATTCTTTATTCAATCATGTATATTAATAGAGTATAGTCCAATTACTATTTAGCCTCATGTACTTGGGACCTCAGTGCATCAACTCAAATCTCAGCCCATTACAGAGATCGATTAAAAGTTATTCTTTATAACCATTTGGAGAGTAGAATGGATGGTGCAAGCTTCCAAATCTGCTTCCAGATGGAAGTAAAAGTGTGGTAGCTACCAAACTGATTTCCTAGCTTTCCCTTTTTTGCATGAAAAAAGTATTTCTGATGTGCAATAAAAAAAAAAAAATGACCCCTCCTTTTTGAGAGGGAATCAACAAAGTGATTGGTGGGTCTCAAGCTATTATGTATTCTCAGATGGACATTTTAGGATTTTGAATATAGTAATTAATTGAATGAGAGTATGAATATTCAATATTCTCTGCCCAATGCATCCAAAATTAGCTAATAATATGAACATGGCATTGATAGTCAGATGGAGTTTACCTATGAAATTATTAATTGGACAAAAATATAGAGACCTGCTTGACTGTTTTTAAGGGGAAAAAAGGGGGGCAATTAGTGCTATAGTTACAAAATGCCAAGAAGTAAAAACATATTCTTATATACATAATAAGAAGGAATATGGAACCTCAGAGATCAGCTATTATATAAAACATTGTAGTAGTTGTATGATCTGGAGGGATAAAAGCAGGAGAATGGAATTCCCAAGATTCATTCAAGATTAACAAAGGGGATATGGAAGGATTTTATCTAAGATACCAGAAATTATGGGGACATTTAGGCTTAGGTTAGATATTTTATCTTAAAGTTATTTTTGGCTGATTTTTCTTTTGCAGCATATTTGTGGAAATACGTATAAAGGAATTTCATGTTTAACATATATTGGATCACTTACCAACTTGAAGGAGGGGAGGAAAAAATTGGAACACAGAGTTTTGTAGGAGCGAATGTCAAAAATTATCCATATATATATATATTTTTTTTTAAAAAGCTATAATAAAAAAACAAAAATAAAAACAAAGTTATTAGGGAAACAGTTGGAACACAGAGATTTTCTCATTTGGCTTTGATGGTAAAAGCAGAAGGCAAGGGAAAATTAACACCTATTTGGAAGGTTCTAGGAGAATTCACATAGTTCTTTTTTTTTTTATTCAAGAGAGGAATCAAAGACCTCATAGAAATGTTTAGGGTACCTAGAAGCCAATTCCACACACTCACACACCCTCCCACACTGTCAGCCTCTTGTGGTTAGGGGCAGGAGGTGCAGGGCAGGGACTTTAAATGCTTGGGATTCCAATCTTGGGATTCTATATGTAAAATCTCTGGCAGGAAATCTTGGTTCATGTATATTTCTTGGAGTAAAGGATAGTGACAGGAGTTGATGAGGGTGAACCCTGAAACTGTGCCCCCTTTAATCTATAAAAAAAGACTGGGGTCTCAGGCTCTTCCCTGGGAAAAGTATGCTTTTCCCAGACAACACCCAGTTAAATGGTCTCATTCAGTTGAAGATCTGGCCAGAGATATGGTCACACCTATTGAGTTGAAGATTAGTCCCCAACTATTCCCAGTAGCTCAACTCCCAAGATAAGCAATCTCTTTTCCATCAGAGATCTAAGCCCTGAGTGTTGACAGCATTGAAGCCCATACCTCAGATTCCTAATAAAAGATAACTCAGAACCCCAAATCTTTGCAGAAGTCCAAAACAGGATTATGCTTGCTAAGGGACCTCTCTTCTTGGCAAAGCTTCCTGCCAGGACTTTTGCCCACAGTGAAGATATTCTCTTCTCAGGGTTAACCTTTGCCATTTTCCTGAAAGGACCTTGATATTAAGAAATCTGTCTTCCTAGCAAAACCAACTTCTTATTGCCAAATTCCTAATGAGAAGTTTTCCCACTAAGAAAATTTACTTCTTAGTGAACAATAAAATTCCCTTTTTTTCCACACACAGATTTTCAGGTTTGCAAATTCTTTTGCAATGGATCTGCGCTGACCAGAGGGGATTCCCCACCCCAGTTCTCACACCTCTTCACTACCACTGACTTCATCATTTGTACCTCATCAATAGCATAAGACAGGGATATTGGACATAGAGACCAGTCATTATGAAAACATTTCTGAAGTTAAAGTTTGTTGTCTGGATAGAACTCTGAGCCTGGAGTCAGGAAAATTTGGGTTCAAATTCTACTTCGGACATTTACTAACTGTGACTCTAGGCAAGTCCTTTAACCTTGTTTGCCTCAGTTTTCTCATCTGTAAAATAATCTGGAGAAGTAAATGGCAAATCATTTCATTATCTTTGCCAAAAAACTCAAATGATCCAAATGGGGTCATGAAGAATGGGAGAGTATTGAAACTCCTGAAAAATAACAATCACTACAACCTCTAGAGTCCCTTCAAATTATAAATCTATGAACCCTTTTGCCCAGTCACAAGGTTTTAAAGAGTCATTGTGGTATATGCCTTTAATGTTTTTCCTACAAGGTCTCCTCCACTTTTCTCTCAAAACTTGCACACAAAATCTTCAGGTGATCCTTATTACTTTTCCCTTTCATTGTTGCCCTTAATACTAATTTGAAGCTAGATGAAATTATTGCTAGATGAAATTTCATCTTTACAAAGAGGTTGAGAGCAGAAGGAACACAAGTAAAACTTGTCTTTCATCTCCTAGGATGCCTCTGGTCTCTAGAATGACCCAAAGATGCTCCCAAAACAAAAATAGACTTTTATATTCTTTTCTGCATTCACAAACCTCTTTACATCATTTTAAAAAGATTTTAAAAGCCTGGAGCTGTGATTTCATCAGTGAAGGGAACTTCATCTAGCAACACAAATCTACAACTTGTCTGCAACTTCTAATATCAGATAGTTGCCTGAGGAGTTAAGGACCTCATTAGACCCAGCAATGTATTTCCTCTTAAAAATTATCCAGTGGACTCAATGCTTTATCAGAAACATACTCAACATAGCATAGCAAGAACAGTTAGGTAGCATTTGTCCCCAATCCAGGAGCACTACTGTCCCACAAATATACATAGAATCTGCGAGGAATAATGGGCATGAACTTAAAAGAACAGTGATAGTAAGGTATATGCATAGGTAACACACATGGTCAGACAACTCACAATATTTTGGTATCCTTTCTTTCTCTAGACATTCCTCATGAAGTGCATGATTGAACAAGGTTTCAGTGATGGATAGTCACTTAACTGCTCAATTGGGTTGGTTCTTCATAGAGCTTTGATATCTACTCTGGATGTGGAGTTGAAGCTTTCTCCATAAGAGGCACCATGTCTCAACTAGATGGGCCAGTCCATCCATGATAGACAAGGTCACACCAGTCTCTTGGCTGAGTCTCTGGATTTTCTCAAGGCTTGACTGTTGTATTAGGTCAGACAGGCTGATCTCTCAGTAAAGCTTGGCTACTGGATGGGGCTGAACTGTCTGCTCTTCCACTGGGCAGCTGCTGTCAGAAGGGCTTCTTTGCCACTGAAATACTGCCAGACTGGATTGTGTAGAGTGCTCAGCATTCTCTCTTGATAGTATCAAACCACTGGACTCCTTGTATTTGCTCTTTAAAGGGTAGCTGCCATGTTTTTCTACCCTTAACCACTATCTTCTGATAAAGTATTACAGTGTTTTTTCCATTAAGACAGCTTTTTCCATTGACTTCCTCACAGCCTAGAGTATGAAGTTGTTTGACCTCTACTTGAAAGATATAGAAAAGATATAACCTCTCATTTCTTTTTTGACTGAAAAACTCTTTTCCTCAGAAAAAAAACCATCCATTTTGCTCTCAATTCAAGTGATTCTGGGTATGGGTACTCCTTTCAGAATCTTCTACCCAAAGCAAGGGTATAAAGTTGTTCAAGTATATTTTATTCAAGTGTATAATGTTCAAAGAGGACTTGACCTATCTGTCATCTGTAGCTCCAAGAAGCTGTAACAGGTACAATAGTCACACTCCCAGAAAAAACATAAAACTATTTCAGTGGAAACTAAGTTAGAGTAATCAATGGACCTCAGATCTATCAGTGAGTTAGGAGGGTTTGAGACTCCGAATCACCCTTTCCTCACAGATTAAAGGGGACACTATTTACATCAGAAGGATGTCTACTCCCAAGTATGGGAAGACTTCCTCCCGAAGAATAGATGGACAAGAACAATTTGTTCCTTTGGCCATAAAGGTGCCTTAAGTAGGTGCTATGGAGTACTCAGAGTTGGGTTAGATATGAATGATGCCATGTTTATCCCCTGCATCAAGGATTGTCTCCTGTTGTCTTGATTTTTGTTTTGCCACTGGATTCTGATGACTCGGGAAGAGAGATTGAGATAGACAATTTTCACAACTCTGCCTCACTTAAATCCAATGCACAAGCAAGTCAAACATCATTCCATGATGTCATTGGCCCTCGTTGAAAATAAGTGCCAAACAATAACAATCTAGGGGAACTAGGTAGAAGATTATGAATGTACCCTAGAAATGGATTTATTGTTTCAATGGCCTTTTAATAAATAGGCTATTTAAGCTTCCAATCAATACTAGAATGGAGAATATCTATTTTTTATTTCAAGGCTTTCCCTCTTTCCATCTCCATGTCTGATTTTCACCCCTCCAGACCTTTAGCTCTTTCTGAAGTCTTACAGGACACCCCTTCTTACATTGTATTATAATTATTTGTATATAGGCTATAGCCCTCTAAAACTGGACACTCTAAGAAGACAAGGGTCATATTTATCCAAACTTTTATAATTACTCTAAGTTCAGCACAGGGTTCTCTCTATACAAGATAGTTGCTTAATAAAAAGTAAATGGGATTAATAATACCTTTTGATCAGTAGTTCAAGGAATGGACAAATAATGCCAAGGATATGCATTATTTACAGATATTCTGCCTTCTCTCCCCTTACTACACATATGGAACAGCTTGCCTCATTTCTTTCTTAATCAAATTGCCAAAAGCTACATTGCTCCCTCATTGTATTCACTCTACTGGCTTCTGAATACTTCATTACCTTTTAAATCTGACCATTTAAATGCTTGCATAGCCTTGTTTTCCTTTACCTTACAGAATCATTACAACTTTGTGTACCTTCTCATGGTTTCTAATCATCTTTCCTGAAGGCCCTGAAAACACAATCTCTGTTACTGCCTTTTAACTCCTTACTTATTTGAAAGGCGGTTATTACTTGCTTGATGATTCTACAAAAATAAGGAAGATAAGAGAATAAAAACAGTAGCAAAACCTATAGTTTTTTTTAATGAAATAAAACCTGCTAGTACCATGGACAACATAAAAAAGCAACCACTGGTCAAGTTCATAACCTCTACATCTTTAGATACCATTACAATTTATACTATTTAAGGTGATCATTCTTAAATCATCCTATCATTCTTAAACTCTTCAAAGATGAATCTAATATATCTTTTTTTTTTGTCTAGTCTTCCTCTGAAAAAAAGTTTCCTCATATCTTTAATACCAGGGAATGCTAGTAGGCAGAAAAGAGAGAAGTATTATGGGCACACTTCTTCCATATTCCACCTGGTAGGCAAAATTTCCATGTCTTTCTGAGAAGTCTTGTGACTGATCTCCAGGCTCCTGAGAGAAGAGGATAGCAAAGGTGGTACTGGTGTGACTTCCAAGTCCTGCTAAACCTTTTCCTATCTAATCTCCAGGCTCTGGATGGAAGAGGTTAAGAGAAAAGGATATTTAATTGTTTGCATTACAGTTATCCCATGCTGCCTGATTTCCAGTCTTTACTGGGAAAAGAAAAGGCACTTCTCACTTGATGAATAAAATACTCATAGTTGGCCATATCCTATACATTCCAGTGATTCTGAACCTCTTTAGACCATCATCCACATCCCATTCCCTATCCCCTACTGTTTGATTCCTTTTTCTCATCCTCCTCAATCCATTTACCCCAATGTACCAACCAAAGACAGACCAATCCTTTGACTATATTTTCTGGAATGCCTACTCTGTTGGCAACAAGCTTTCTTTCATCTTGGATATTTTCCTTCCCACTTTTTCCATCTTCTGATTATCAATGAGACCTGCTTCTCCATTGATGATATAATCTGGTTTTCTAGTTATACCTGGGATTTCACTTGTTCCCTTTGCTTACTGGTCAAGTTGGAGAAGTTGTTTCTATTGCCACTTTTGGGTTCTCCATCTACCACCTTCATTTGGTAACCTTCCCCTTTGAGGTCTGTTCAGTACATATCTTCCACCCAGTCAAAATCCTAGTAGCTATAGATATCTAGGACATTTTTCTTTTCTCTTCAATGAGTTCAGTATATGGCTCACAATCTTTCCTCCCTAAGTCTTGCTCTTTACTAAAGGAATTCAACATACATATTGACACTTTCCCATTATCCTAATCTCTCAATTCCTCAATCTAACCCCCCACTTCTTTTCAGCCATATATAAAGACAGTTATACCCTTGATCTTGCAACTGTACTTTACAAATCATACTCACAAATATACCACCTCCATGTTGAACAACTCTGAAGTTATCTTAACTCATTACACTTCATTGGCTTTCTACTGTTCATCCATACCATGATCTCCAGTAACACTATACCTCAATACTCTTCTGCACTGCCTGCACTAATCACTTTCTTCTTTTTTCTTCATCTAGTTCTTGGTTAAACCAGTTCAAATTTACACAATCCTTCTCCTGTGTCTCTGGATCCTTTTCACATTGCCATGCCCTGCCAAGATTCAATCTCAAATCACCCCCACCATTTGCTGGCTTTATTCCTACATACATGCTACATGACATTCCTGTACAAACATTTTTACATGCAAAATGAAGGTGTAGAAAATCATACAATTACTTTGACCTGGTTCACTACAAATTTATGTAATAGAAGCTTAACTAAGCCCTTGATGCTGAAGTAATCCTTTTTCTCCTCTATTATCAACTCACTATCATACCACTATATCTCTTTAAAACCTTTTCATCCCTTCTCAAACCTCTGGTGCATCTTCTCCTCACAACCTCCCAATTGAGAATTTTGCTTCATATGTACTGAAAAAAATTGAGGCGACTCTCCAAGAATTCCTCTCTTTCATTTCATATCACTCAGATGATTTCTGATGCTATTTATTCTTTCATATCTGTCTAACACAGAAAAGTTATCCTATTTCTTGCCAAGACAAATCTCTACTTGTAAAGTAATACTATTTCCCTTCATCTCTTCCTCCTCTATCATTCCTATTCTTTCATTTTTTTTTCAGCCTCTTCCAGTTTACTGGCTACTTCCCTATTGCCTACATACTCATGTCTTCCCCATCTTCATAATGATGGGATGAATCCTGAAACTGTCCTCCTTGACTTTTGGGATAAACTCTGAGAAACTCTCCTCTGGGACAGGCCCACCTCAGGGAATTAAGATAAAGTGGCTTTATTCTGTTATCTTGGTGGGACTAGCTGCACCCTCTATTGAGCTGAAAATTAGCCCAGGACCACTCCTAGTAGCTGGAACTTAAGTGGTCTCATTCAACTGGAAATCAGGCTTGGGGGCAGTGACAACATTGAAGAAATCTCATTCAATTGATCTTTTATCTTTTTAAAAAGGCTAAAATTTTAAACTCATTTTCTTGCAGAATGTCTGAAGTAGGATTATGCCTTGTCAAGGAACCTCTCTTCTTGCCATAGTAGCCTGCCAGGACTCCAACCTGCTGTGAAAAGACCCTCTTCTCAGTGAAAACCTTTTGTTATTTCTCTACCAGGATTTCTCTGCTAGGACCTCCATTTCCCTACCAGGACTTTGCCACTGAGAAAGTCTACCTTCCTAGCAAAGCTGACTTCTCGGTGCTAACACAATAAAACTTCCCTTTTGCTAGTCAAACTTCTCAGGTTCATGAATTCTTTCACATTGAACTTGTGCAGAGGAGAATTTCTCCGAGTACACCCATGGTTTCTCCTCCATGTCAGGGAGGACAGTTTCAGGCTTCCCCCATCAATAAGACTTTCACTAGATTTTTCCATACCCTCCAACTATTGTCCCCTACCCCTTTGTGGTAGCTGATGGTGATTTCATCCTACAATTTGGCTTCCAAACTGATAATTCAACCAAAACTTCTCTTTCCAAAGTTCAATTTTCATCTCCAAGCTGATGACTCTCAAATATACTTATCCAACTCTAACCTCTCTTCTGTCTTCCATTCTCACATCTGACATCTTCAATTAGATATCAAGTAGACATATTAAATCCAATTATCTTTTCTCCTAAATCCACCAAGGCACAACCATCCTCCTTTCTCATCAGGCTCACAAACAAGATGTCATCCTTAATTCTTCACTATCTCTCACTTCTATACCCAATCTGTTGCCAAGATCTGTCGATTTCACCATTGCAACATCTCCCCAATATACCTCCTTTATTCTCCCCTTTGATATTACTTCTATTCTGGTGTAAGCTTTCATCACTTTATGCTTATACTATTGTTATAGACCAATTGTTGGACTATCTGCTATAAATCTCTCCTTACTCTAGTTTGTTTTCCATTGAGTCACCAAAGTAATTTTTTTCAATGCGTCATTATGACCATGAACCACTTAGTAGCTCTTTATCATATCAAAAATGAAACAAAAAAATCCTGTTTGACATTCAAAATCTTTTATAACCTCATCTCCCCTCAACTTTTCTGGATTTTTAAGACCCCACATCTTTCCATCAAACATACTCCTTGATCCAGTGACCATGACATCTTTGCAGTTACCCAAACAAAGAATTCCATTTCTTTGCTCAGGGGATTTTCTATGGCTTTCCCCCATTCCAGAAATGGTTCCCTCCATATCTCTACCTTCTGGATTCCCAGGGTTCCTCCAAGTTCCAGTTAAAAGGGGAACCTTCTACAAGAAACCTTTCCCAATCTCTCTTCATTCTTCTTCTATTAATTATTTGCTGTTTGTGCTGTAAATAGTTTGTTTATGCATATTTGTTTCTATGTTGTCTCTTCTACTGGATTTTTTCTTGAGGGCAGAGAATGTCTTTTGCCTTTTTTGTATCCTCAGCACTTTACACAGTGCCTGGCACACAGTAGATATTTAATAAATGTTTTTTGACTGACTGATAAGCATGATCTTCTTCAACAATGGAGATGAAACTTTGTTATAAAACAATAGTTTTATAATCCAGCTAACACCAAAGGCAAAGCTATAGAAATACCAGTTATCTATTATTCTCAGAGTACAAAAGACTTCTGTCACTTGACTTTGCCCATTGGCAGTAGCAGTACTTATCTCATTAGACTAGGATATGGTCAATATAGAATTATTCAAATAAAATTCCACTTAAGCCAAACAGCCTGGGAAAGCTCTGCCACCTTCTCTTTGAGTTGTTTCCATCCAAATTGCCTAGTATAATGGAATTGATCACATAAGGATAGCTTTATTATATACAATAACTTACTCATACTCATAAATCCAAAGGAATACAACTCAATATTTTTTAAAAATGACATCACTGAGTTGACTATCTATGGCTTCTGCCAGACCTGGCAATGTCTTAGCTTATCTATAAGCATGCTCCAAGCTCAGAAATTTTAAGAGAATATCACAGTGGCTTAGACTTCTTGTCAATTGCCCCCCCCCCCCAACACACAAGGGACATAGGAAGCATTTTCAGTGCTCTTCCACTCACTATGTCCCAGAAAGTCAATATCCATTAAATTGAGGCAACTCAGGATCTGAGAATATTTCTTTTCTGGTTATGTCTCCTCACTTGATACCTTAATGCTAGTGAGATCTCTGATTTTACCCTCTAATAACCTCCCAGTAAAGATATTTCAGTGACTAAGCTCATTCATGGTTCAGCACTAAGGGAACACTGAACTAAAGAGAAGATCAGGGCAAAACAAAAGATTCCTTCCATACTTAGGGATTATTTTTCTTTTTATTCTTTAAACACATTCTCTGTCATTTTTTCACACCGGTCAAATTATTTCGCTCTTTTTTACCTTTGTCCCCAACTCTGCCCCCTTGGCCAGTTTCAGCTTTGCTTCAGTGGCCAAAACTTTGTGGGTACTCCTACTCCAATCCAGCAACATCTGTGGCATCCTCCCTGCAGTGAGACATTTGCAGCCTATAGATGTTCTGCTAGTGATGACAGCTGTGGAGAAAATATCGCTGCCTTCATGTTTCTCTACTGCTCAACCCTAAAGTCTTCTAGTGTCCTGATCCCAAATACCCTTCTAGTTCAAAAATACTATGATTTAGTGCTAATTATGCTTGGAATCATATAATATCTTAGAACTGGAAGTGACCTCATGGGATGGATCATTTTGTTCAATTTAATGCCTTAGGCAGCCAAAGTGTTGTTTCCATTTCATAGATGAGTCAACTGAGGCAAAGAAAGTAAATGATTTATCCTGATGTGTCATCCTTATACTTATAATATGAGAATTTCCATCAAAAGGAATACTTTCCAAAAATCTGAATTTCTACTCAGCATTTGAAATCATTTAGCAATTTCATGTGGCAAAGAGAAGATAATAATAAAATTATTATTTTCAAGGCAGAGTGCTAAGATCAAGATATTTGTCCTTAATTTCCCTTTGCAAAATAGAATATAACTATCTGCCTTTTAGATAGAAATGACTGATTTTTGGAGGGTACAATCAATGTGGACCACACAATAGTCAATGGATTAAATTGACTTGTGAGTTTTAAATTAAAAAGTACCCAGAGAGTTGAAATAGCTCAAATAAGGAAGTTGGGGAATCTAAGGAAGCCTAGATGTCAGAGCTCTAATTTGCTAGAAGCTTTACCTTCATCTAAGGATCTTATTAAATAAAAATCAACTTAAAAGTTTGCACTGAGAACTGTTTGCACAGGTTTTCTTAGTCAGAAATTCTCCTATTCATCAGGAAAATCACACTCAGAATTTCTTTCCTCAAAAGAAGCAAGAGGTAGGTGGTTGTATAATAGGGAGATATGAGTTAAAATCCATTCTCAGACACTAGCTATATCACCCAGGGTAAGACATTTGACTTCACTTTCCTCAAATCTAGAATGGGAGTAAAAATAGCTCCTATCACCCAAATTTGTTGTGAGAATCAAATGTAATAGCATTCAAGAAGGAAGGTAGGAAAGAAGGAAGGAAGGAAGGAAAGAAGGAAGGAAGGAAGGAAGGAAGGAAGGAAGGAAGGAAGGAAGGAAGGAAGGAAGGAACGAAGGAAGGAAGGAAGGAAGGAAGGAAGGAAGGAAGGAAGGGAGGGAGGGAGGGAGGAAGGAAGGAAGGAGGGAAGGAAGGAAGGAAGGAAGGAAGGAAGGAAGGAAGGAAGGAAGGAAGGAAGAAAGGAAGGAAGAAAGGAAGAAAAGAAGGAAGGAAGGAAGAAAAGAAGGAAGGAAGGAAGGAAGGAGGCTATTAGTTGAATACCTAAACCAATGTAGGTTCTTCATAAATGTTTACTCCCTTCCTGAAAAGACAAAAATTTGTGTGCCTCACAAGATATTAAAAAGAATATATCTGAGTTAGCTTTAAAGTCAATGGCTCAATTGGAGCTCCAAAAATGATTTGAACAAGGGCAGCATATGTAGATTTATTAGATGTCCACTTTGAAAATAACAATTGAATCACTAAATTCTGATTCCATTATTCATAAGAAACACCAGGTACATTTTTATATAGGACACATAGGAAGATTAATAACAAAGAATAGTATATACAGTGTATTACTTTATCAGCTCCCAAATGAGAAAAAAAAAATAAGGAGAAGGAAAAAGAGAAGAAAAAAAGGAGAAAGGAGAAAGAAGAGAAGAGAAAAGCAAGAGAAAAAGAAAGAGGAGAAAGAAGAAAAGGAGGAAGAGATAGAGAAGGAAGAAAAAAGAGGAAAAAAAGAAAATGATAGAATATACCATTATACCATTATACCACTTGAGACCACAAAATTTAGCAACTACTAAGTATATAATAAGACATGAACTAATGGCTAGAATTATACCTCAGAGCTAGAAAAAAAAATTAAAAATCATCTAGAGAAACAAAAGGTTGAAAATATCTAAAGAAAAAAAAGGTATAAAGGGGACCTAGCAGTACCAAGTCTTAAACTAAATTAGAAAGAACTAATAATATTATTTGGCACTGTGCTATACAAAGAACAAATAAGCACAACAATTTAATATCCTATAGAATCAAAGACCCTAATTAATAGTACTTTCAGTACTATTTGACAAAACTTTGTAAAATTAAAAAGCAATCTAGCAAAAATGAGATTGAGAATGATGTGGGAAAGATTCCTTTCTACCCATCCCCTCTTAGTTAATAATGTAAATTATACTTTAACTCACAAATCCTGGTCCCTTTGGATTCCAATAGAAGATCCGGACCTGTCCCAGTCCGCATAGGGATCTGAGCCAACTTTGGGGCTACACCCTTAAGCTAAATCTCCTATTATAAAAAGGCCACGCTAGGAACCCCTCTTTGCAGAGATTCCAAACATGCTAGCCATGTGAGGACCCTCTGTCCACTGGACCCTCTGTCTGGTGCCCTTCTTATCTCTACCTTCGCAAATACTTTAACCTTGTTTACCCAATAATAAACCTCTTTTATCAATCTAGCTCTTGCACCAATAAATGCTTTTATTGGAACTCGCGCTGCTATTAGACCTCATTTACTGCTGTATCCTTGTGCCGAATCCAGGGGGATTGCAGGGGAACTCTATTTGACTCCCTGTACCCTAAATCTGTCACTAGACCTCAACTAAACCCTAATTTCATTTAGATATCTGAAATCTGGACCTCAACAAGAACAGCATCTCAAACCATACATCACAATAACCTCCAAATCAATACAGGACACAGATATAAATGTTTATATCATAAACAAATTAATAGAAGAGGAAAGGAAATAAATTTTCACAACTAAGAATAAGGCAAGAGTATCAAACAAGTGATAGATAAAATAAAAATCTTTGATTACATAAAATTAAGGCATTTGCATAAACAAAATCAATGCAGTTAAAATTAGAAGTGAAAGAATTAAAAAGGATAAAAATCTTTTCAATAAATTTCTCTGATAAAAGTCTGATAATATATATATAGAATATATTGCATGGCATATTATATGGCATATATTGAAAACCTATTCAAATATTCAAGAACCATTCTCCAATAGATGAACAGTCAAAGGAGATAAAGAAATTCCAACTATCAACAATACTTTGAAGAAAAGTTCCAAATCATTACAAAATAAGAGAAGTACAAATTAAAACTACCCTGAGACTATCATATAAAAATCAGATTAGCAAAGATGATCAAAAAATTTACAAAATGGAAGTATAAAATTTTACATTAATTGGAAGAAACATGGGAGGGTAGATACAATAATACATTATTAGATGGAGTAGTGAATTGGTTGAGCCATTCTGGAAAGCAGTTTGGTACTACACATAAAAAAAATATTAAATTATACATACTTTGTCTTAGCTATGACTAATAGGTCTATGATCCCAAAAAAAGAGCAAAGACAGAGAAAAAGAATTTGGATACAAAAATATTAATATCATAACTTTTAATTGAAAATTAAGGAAATGCCCATTAATTGGGGAATAGCTAAACAAATTGCGGTATATGAATGTAATGGAAGATGATTGCACTAGAAGAAATAATCAACAGGTAGATTTCAGAAAAACCTAGAAAGACTTACAAGAACTGATAATGAAATGAGCAGAACCAGAAGAATATTATACATGATAACAGCAACATTGTACAATGACCAACTATTGTTGATTTAGTTTTTCTCAGCAAGACAATGAATCAAAACAAATCCAAAAGACCATGACAAAAAATGCTATCCATATCCAGAGAATTATGGGTCTGAATAATCAAAAAATATTAATTTCACTTTTGGGTTTTTCTTTGTTTTTATTGCTTTTCCCTTTTGTTCTGTTTCTTCTTTCTCAACATGACTAGTGTAGAAATATGTTTAACATGATTGCATGTGTTATACATGTGCATGTAGTTATATAGCCATCAACTGGTGAATGTCTGAGCAAATTCTAGTATATAAAGAAATTTTATTTTTTATAAGAAATGACAAAAAAAGGATGGATTCAGATAAACTTGGGAAGACATGTAAACTGATGCACTTATCCCTGTTTGCCTCAGTTTCCTCATTTGTAAAATGAACTGAGAACTGAGAACCACACCAGTATCAAAGCCAAAAAAAAAAAAATGTTAGATTAGCCACTACTGAAAATAACTGAATAACAACAATAAAATTGACAATCTCTCCATAACTCAGTTAAATTTCATCTGTTAAGTAAAAATGATAATTAAATTAAATAAGGATTTATTAAGAAAGGAAACAAACATTTATTAAGCACTTACTATGTGCCAGGTATTGTCCAAAGTGGTTTGAAAATATTGTCTTTTTTGAGCCTTTCAATAATCCTGTGAAGTAGATACTCTGCATCAAATTCCTCCCAGCACCTTCCTTGAGAGAGAGAGCTGAAAAAGGGACTTTTGGATTCACTCTACTCTGCATCTGGCTTCTGTTTGATTTCAACTGGATGGGACAAAAATGCTCCCTTGGCTGGTACTTCCTGGTGTTTTCCCTTCCCATTTACCTGCTTCCTATTGCCTCCCCCTGTTAGATTATAAACTCCTTGAAGACAAGGACTGTCTTTTTTATTTATTTAATTGTGGCTGGCACATAACAAACACTTAATAAATGTGAATTGGATTAGATTAAGTCACTTATTCTCTCAATCCTCAGTTTTCCTACCTGTTAAAGAAAATGTAGAATTAAATGATGCATGATTTCCCTTCCAAATCTCCTGGTCCTATTATCTAAAAAATCTTACAGAGTTACTACTGCACTAAGACTGCTACTGCACTAAAACTGTTTTCACAATTTAGAGGTAGAATTGAGGGCCAACAAAAACAGTCAAGGTGTTGAAGTAAGGCTTTATATTACTAGTTCCAATTGTGCTTTAAATTCCAGAGTGAGCCAGAATTAATAATGACCATTGAACCAAATATAACTGATTCTAAGGCAGAACAATCTCATGTGTGCGAGCGTACACATACACACACATACACACACACACATACATACACACACCAAGAAATGTTTCCATCAGGTAGAAAAATAGTATGTTAACCCTCATAGAGAAGACTAGTAAAAGTCCAATAGGAAAACAGGGTAAAATACTTGCACAGACACTCATAAACAAGTTCTGCAAGAAACAAGGTCTTTCCCGTGTGGCCCTTGATATTCCGCTCCAGTAAAAGTCTGAGACTTCCTTTAAAAATGGCATTTCTCACTTATTGCTTATTTGAAGATTTATATAGTGATTTTTCTCCATGGGCCTATCTTGAAATAAACAAATCTGTCAAAGGGCTTTAAATCAATATTTTTGAAAAATAGGCACAAATGATTCACCATGTTAAAAAAAAGAAAGAAAGAAGGATCAGGAGAACAAGAAAGAAAGAGAGAAAGAAAAACAAAGGAAGAAAGAAAGAGAGAGAGAAAGAAAGAAAGAAAGAAAAAGAAAGAAAAAGAAAGAAAAAGAAAGAAAAAGAAAGAAGAAAGAAAGAAAGAAAGAAAGAAAGAAAGAAAGAAAGAAAGAAAGAAAGAAAGAAAGAAAGAAAGAAAGGAAGGAAGGAAGGAAGGAAGGAAGGAAGGAAGGAAGAAAGGAAGAAAGAAAGAAAGAAAGAAAGAAAGAAAGAAAGAAAGAAAGAAAGAAAGAAAGAAAGAAAGAAAGAAAGAAAGAAAGAAAAAAGGAAGGAAGGAAGGAAGAGAGGGAGGGAGGAAGGGAGGAAAACATTCACAGAAAGTAGCTCCAAATAATATCAATGTTGTGGATAAGCTAAATTGCCAGGATTCATTTTCTTTTTCACATTAAAAAAAACAGAGCTTTTTTCCACTGGAATTTCAAAATTTTATGTGCCATTAATTGCCTAAGTGGGACATAGGTACACTTTGACAATGAAACACAAGTGAAAAGAATCTGGAGACACTCCCCAGCCTTTAGAATTCAGAAGTGTGTAGTGAAGTCAAAGGACATGCCACAAAGAACACTTTAAGGTCCCTATGCTCAAATGAGCACCTATAAAAACAAAGAAAAACCTAGGTCTAGTTAAAATCAGAAGGTTATGAAGAGGATGTGTGTGTATGTGAGTGAGCTAAGGGAGTATTTCCAAAAGTAATAGAATTAAAGAATAGTGTCATTTCTTTAAGAATTTTTAGAATTACAAACAAAATAAGGAGCAATCCCATTTTGATCAATTCAATAAAACAAAACTTTATTAAAGGTCTATTATGTACAAGACAAGAAGTATATTTTACAAGGTTAAAGGAAAACCTGAGTATCTAATGTTGGAACTGACCTTGCTAACTATATGGATTATTGTTACTTCACCACCACCACCCCCAGTTTTAGGAATTTGAACTGCATGATCTCTGTGGCCCTTCCTAGGTCTGAATTCTGAGACTCTAAAACTGGACCAAAGGATAGGACTATGACTGTGCCTCCAGAAAAGTTAGTGCACTGTGAAAACTCTCAGAAGTAACTACAAATCCATATCATTCTTGTTGAGGATGAAAAGGGAGAGTCACTTGTGAGGAAGAAGGTTAAAATCCTTCTGTCATCCCTTTTTTCTTCCAGCTTCATTGTGATACATTGGAAGTTTGAGAATAATTGGAATATTGAGAACAATATTCCCAGTTTTACTTTAAGCTCTTAAAGTTGATAGGATCATGGGGACAGTGGTTTCATTGGTATAAGCAGCTGCCAGTTAAGGAAACTCCTTCTACAATGCAATATTCTCTTTAGTCTTAGAGAGCAGCCTTTGATTTTAATAAAAAAAAAAAATTAAAAGCACAGAGAATAGACTTCTTTACTAAAGTGGTTGTAGTGACTAATAATAGCATGTAAGCTCTTAGTAAAAAGAATTGTTTTATTCTTTGTGCTTGCATTTCAAGAATATAGCACAGTGCCATGGTATGCTCCAATGCTCTTCCCTAAGTCCCCTTCTCTTATCTCTCTGTATGATTTTGTTTGTCTTCTCATCAACTCCAGAGGATTCAATTATCATCTCTCTATTTATGATTCTTAAGTTCAAAAATTTCTGCAGTCTGCCACTGCAGTCATGAAATTTGAAAAAATGTTTGCTCCTTGGAAGGAAACTACAGCAGATCTGGACAACATACTAAAAAAATCAGAGATATTACTTTGCCAACAAAAGTCCATTTAGTCAAAGCCATGGTTTATCCCCCCAGTAGTGATGCATGGCTGTGAGAGTTGGACTGTAAAGAAATCTAAGTGGATCAGAGCTGATGCTTTTGAATTGTGGTCCTGGAAAAGATTTTTGAGAGGCCCTTGAATAACAGAGATCACATCACTCATATTTAAAAAAAATAATTCAGCTCATTCATTAGGAGGTCAAATACCGAAGCTGAAGCTTATGTACTTTGGCCCCATAATAAGATAGGACTCATTGAGAAATACTCTGATATAGGGAAAGATTGAAGAAAGAAGAAAAAGGCGATAGCAGACAAAGAGATGGATAGATAGGATAATGGAAGCAAGGAATATGAGTTGGGACAGACTTTAGAAAATAGTGGAGAAGAGAAGGTCCTGCTATTCCATGATCCATTGGATCACAAAGAGCCAGAAAACAACAAACTGAAGATCCTCAAATCTACTTATACAGCCTCAACTTTTCTGTTGACTTCCAGATTCACATTTCCAATTGCCCATTACATACATCAAACTGTATTTTCCATAGCCATCTTAAACTCAATATATCCAAAAATGAATTCATTATTTTTCCCCAAATCCTCCTCCCTTCCTAATTTCACTAGTAATGTCAAGAGTACTGTCATTCTCCCATTCACCCAGACTCCTCATTTTCTCACCTTCCACACCCAATCTGTTGGCAAGTCTATCTAGTTTACCTTTGTAGCATCTATCCTATAATATCTCTTATAGTCTTTGATCCGGCCACTGTTGTGGTGCATGTTCTCATCAAATCAAGTTATTCTATTCCAAGATCCTGATGGTTAGTCTCCCATCCCAAATCTCTTCCTAATACAGTTCCTCCTCCATTCAGAAGTCAAATTGCTCTTCCAAAAGCAAAAATATAATCACAACACTCCAATCCCTTATTCAGTAAACTCCAGTTGCCTCTTATCACCTCCAAGATGACATACAAAATCCCCTATTTAATCCACAGAGCCGGACCAATATGACCATCTCGTACTTTTTCAGCCTTCAATGAAAATGGCTTCCTTGTTGTTCCTCAAATGCGTGATTAGGCATTTTAACTGGCTGGTCCTCAAGTCTGGTGTAATCCCTACTCATCTCTGTCTCTTAAATTCCCTGGCTTCCCTTAAGTCCAAGCTAAAATTCAATCTTTTATGTAAATCCTTTCCTGATTCCCTTTTAGTATTAAAGCATTCCTTCTTTTCATTATCTCCAATTTATCTTGTATATAGCTGGTTTGTACATAGTTACTTACAGGTGTCTCCCCCATTCAGCTATAAGCACCTTGATAGCAGGTACTATTTTTTCACCTAACTTCATATTCCTAGCCTTTATCACAGTGCCTAGCATATAGTAAGTGCTCAGTAAATGATTATTGAGTGATTGAATGTAAGTTAAAAATGTTAAACAAAAATGCTATATATAAGGCCCCCTTGACTTCTCATATTCTTTGAGTCTATAGACATATTTTCAGCATTAATCAATGAAAAAGAGTGCTCACTTCTATACCTCTAAACACAAAAAAGGGATAGGGATTTCATTCATTTAGGGAATTCCCAGGAAAGGAAACCCTATCTATCAAAGTAGACAGACACCTTGTCTGCAACTTACAATCTTAAAGAATTTTCTACAGCAGTAGTTCTCAAATTTTCTGGTCTCAAGATCCCTTACACTCTTAAAAAAGTGGTTGTTAACATATGTTATATCTGTCACTACTTTCCATATCAGAAACTAAAATGTTAGTATTATTATGAAAATATTTTAGCCTCCTAGATCCTGTCAAGGATTTCCTACCCTTAACACACTTTGACAACCGCTGGCCCACAACCCTGAGAGGACCTTGCTCAAGGTCCCACTGCCAGTATGTGCAGGTGAGGAGTTCTAGAATCCAGGTCTTCCTGGCACTGAGGGTATTACTTCTAATAAAGATACTTGTAAGTTCACTTAGAATCCCTCTTTTCAAAGTGCCACATTTAAGACCCCCTATTGTCTAATTGAAATTCTTATCAAATCACTTCACAAAATTTGGCAGGCTAGAAAATAAAGGGATTTACTGCTTCAAAGTGGTTGTGATCAGGAATGATATCTGCCAATATTTCATCCCAACATGGTTTAAGTCTACCCTTCCTCCTTCCCTCCTGTGATCGAGATTATTAGTTTTCTCTAAAAAGAGATGAAGCAGTTCCATGATTTGATTGGTTACAGCTTCTCTGCAGCTTCTTGGTCATCTAAGAGCATAAAAAACCCTGGCCACATGAAGTCGAGCCTTTCAACCTAAATGGATGCCCAAGATCGAGAGTCTCTCACATCTCAACACAGCTGCTGACCAGATGTGTGTCCATAAGGAAATAAGGGAGATAGTGTCTACCAAAGCTGAGGAAAAATGCGACTATATATACCTATAGCATGTCTTTGTTGTATTAGGGCAAAATGAATCCCTTTTTTGTAAGTATTTAGTGACGTACAAGTGCCTCATTTCATCTCAAAAATCAAATTTGAACTAAGAGAATAAAATCATTAGTCTGACCTATAAAAGGGATCTTACCAATGGGAGCTCTAGCTTATGCCCAAAGGGGGAAACATTTTGATTAATGGATGATTGGCACTTTTCTTTTTCTTTTTTTCTTTCTTTCTTTCTTTCTTTCTTTCTTTCTTTCTTTCTTTCTTTCTTTCTTTCTTTCTTTCTTTCTTTCTTTCTCCTTCCTTCCTTTCTCCCTCCCTTCTCTCCCTCTTTCCTTTTCTCCCTCCCTCCTTCCTTCCTTCCTTTTTCTTTCTTTCTTTTTTCTTTTTCTTCTTTCCTTGTTTTCTTTCTTTCTACTTTCCTTCCTTTTCCTTTTTTCCTTTTTCCTTTTTATTTGGGAGTTTTCTTTTTCTTTATTTCTTTCTTTTTTATACTTTGGATCTCTCTGTCTCAGTCATCAACAAAATTCCTTGGACACTCACAAGGCTAACTCTAATACTGATCATCACAAAAGCTTTGACCTATTTTGTTTTCCTAAAGGGGACCAATTCTCCCTTCCTTTGGAAGCCTCATTATTTTCTATTCTCAGGGACTTACTGTATTTGCTATTGGACTTAATATGAACACTCAATCAGTTTAGCCTTACTGCAGCTCAAAACTCTCAAAAGTCAAGAGATTTACTAGCTTCAGCCTCCTCCAGAAGCAAGAATTACCCCAGAGACATATGGTAAAGCTGAAAGCAGTCTGACAGATCTTTTTTATTATTGCAAACCTCAATTTTAGAAAAGGTCTTAGACTTGTCCAAGGTTACAAAATTGTTTTAGAACAGAGTAAGCTCCTAGATCTCAGGTCTTCTGACTTCTAAACAGTCCAGTGTTTTTTCTACTATTCTACATTGCTAAATATTAAAGAACACTTTCTTTACATGGTTTCTTCTTCATTAAAAACAGAGTCAGATAAGATTTACTGTAGGGTATTTTCCCCTTTGGTATTGATCTACATAGCTTCTAGTTCAGCACTTATAGCTGATAGGGTTAATAGTTGAAGTAACTTTTGAGAACAAACTAGAACAGACTTCCTAGAACCAATGCCCTCTACTCTAAGGCAAGACAAATACTGAAAAGAAATCCAGTCATTTCCAGAAACAAACAAGTAAGGATTTGATATTTAAGAGAGAGGGCTCAAAGTCATTCACTACTGGTTCCTCTGATTGACAAGCCTCATATATAAGGAAGCCCAGAGAGTACTTACATGATAGGATTGAAGGGGACCCTAAAGGCCATCTAACCCAAATTTTCTCTTCACTGTTCTGCCCAAGTGCCTAAAGTGCCTGTAATTGGGGTTAAAGTGTTATTTCCCAGGAACCTGCTGTTAAAGGTTTTCATGTTACTTAGGGGTTTAATACTTCTATTGAAAACTTAGCATGGGTTCATTTTTTAAATTAACTAGGCTGTGTCCTTAGACCACATGGGATACAGAACAAACACATTTTGTAATAGAAGCGAAAAAACACACTATCTAAAGGTTATACCACCCTTTTTGTAAACATGGATGACTATTCCAGACTGTGCTATCTGATACTATATGTAACACAGGATGTCCTAATTGAAGTCATAGAATTTCATGTATCTCCAAGCCAAATTGTCTTCATGTTGAGGTCCCTAGTTTGTGACTAAGTTTAGAAAAAGGATTACAAATTATACTGGGGGCATGATTCTTGTTCACAGCCTCTTAACCATCATCAAACAAAATCATAGATAAAGTATACCTGCTGTAGAGGTATAGAGAGGCTTGATTTTCTTTCTCTTGGAGAGTGATATCATTTTTAGAATACGTCTCCATTTCAGTGTGGACTGATAGCCACATCTAAACCCTGTGTTTGCCTTTACAACAATCCTTGTGCTAGCGCTGCCAAAATATGTTATCCCTTTTACAAGTCAACATTAGACTAGCAGATTATAAAATTGCCTTTCTCTGCTTTGTAATACAACAAATTACCCCCAGGCCAGTGAGTGACTGATTGTGAACTTTGTATGATTGTGTTTTCTTAGTATTAAAAATTGTGGTCATGTGGCTTGTTTTCAGAAGTTTTCTTTCCCCAAAAAGACTTCCACTTCACTTGGTCCAAGTGAAACTTCTCCCTACCTTGGTTATGGATTGATTAAATCCTTTTACTGACTTGGACTCTAAATTGTAAGCAAGGGACTTTCTTACCAAAACAGTCACAATCTATATACATGGTCTACATGAAGAGCCCTAAATACAAAATATTAAACTTTTTTTCTCATTTTCACACCTCACATCTACAATGGAACCAAGTACTCTATCTATTTGCTATTAAGGAAGTCATTTAACTTCTCTGTATCTATTACTTCATCTGTAAAATGAAGGGATAAATGAGAACAGCATTAAATAACCCCTTAATGATGACAAATTTATAAAGTGATTCAAAGTTTATGAAGAACTTCATATATAGATATAGATATATATTTCATAGAATTGTTTTGAGACTAAATGAGAAATATAGTAAGCTTCTATATGTTTCTTATGTTGTACTATGTACTTATACACATGTATTATGCATTCATATATTCATATATGTGTGTTAACTAATACATTCATATCTATGTATCACCTAAGTGACACAGTATATAAAGTTTAAGGTCTAAATCAGGAAGACTCCGTTTTCTGAGTTCAAATCTGCCTCAGACACCAACTAGCCCCTGGGCAAGTTACTTAATGCTGTTTGCCTCAGTTTCCCCATCTGTAGAATGAGCTGGAAAAGAAAATGGTGAATGACTCCAGTATCTTTGCCAAGAAAATCCTAAATGGGGTCAAAAAGGAGATGATCTAAAAACAACTAAACAATAACAGATACCTATATGTGCACACATTTACATGTGTGTACCTATCATTATAAATTCATATATGTTTTTAGATCAAATCCCACATCTGCAATTTACTGCGTGACATTGAACAAATCATTTGATGCCTCTAGAGTCCACAATCAAAAATTGTGTTAATTGACCTCTAATGGCTTTCTAGATTTAAATCTCTAACCATTTTCCAAACCAGAACTTCTGAATAAAGGCTCCATGACCCAAGGGGGTGACTCAAGTCAACTACAAGAAGAAGAGAGATAAATGGAATGCTTTTGTAGTCTAAAAAGATTATGGTTCAGAGGATGGGACCTGGGAAAAACTAAGTAATCTGCAGGTCTCCAGACTGGTTGCTTTCTTCTTTCAAAGTTATCCTGAATAGCTATACAACCCTTTAAAGGAGTAGAAACAAGTAAACAGACTGATAGGGCTAGAGGACCCAACGGGAAAATATGTTGACTTCTGATAATTGCCTCCCCCTGTTGGAATTGATTTCACTTTCAGTTATTTTACCATAATGTTTTGTTTAAATCACTGATAAGACATTTAGCTCTGGTTTTATTGCAATTATTTGTGTCCATACCTTATGAATAAGATTGTGATCTCTGCAAATGAAGGGATTACAGGATATTCATCTTTGCACTTCTAGCATGACCTACAACAGTTTTTTGGACAAAATACTCAATACCTACCTTATATGAATAGATTAAATAGATGAAATAATAGTTTTCAGTATCTGAATCCATGAAAGAAAAGTGACATCTGTTTATCTAAGGGCCTAAGGCAAACCCCCAAATTCTTTTGATAAAACTTTATAATTTTCTATATCCCATGAAATAGGGTTTTTGGAAGCCTATTAAAGACAGATAGAATCATGCAACTATGAAACAGAAAAGAATAATATTGCATTTAAATATTTCCAACATCCATATTGCTGGATTCAATTAAATATAGTCAAATATATATACCCTTGAGAAATACAGTAGGTAGTTATGTGCATGGGGGACAATAATCCATCTCCATTTGGTAGATATGAGAGCTATTAAAACCAGGAGCAGTATAGTTGTCATCCAGTAAAAAAAAAAAAAAAAAAAAAGGGCAGGATATGTGGTTCACATGACTTTCTCTAGTGTCTTTTGAGGTTTTAGCAGCCAAATTCTAAAATGAGACAGTTTGATAATATCACTCCTTATAGCTCCATGACCAGCCTGGTGACTTACTGGAAACTCAAAGTCTCCTGAACCAACTTCCAGTGACTTGTGTGTACAAAAAACTCTCTGACTTTAATTTTGGGGCCAGAATAGGAAAGCATCAAAATAACAAATACCTTCTCCTAGCTTAGCCTACAACAGCCCAAATTGAGAGGATCATTCAAGCCTATTGAGGAAAAGCAGAGTTTGAGTTGTTTTTCAGTAGTATCTTGAGGAAATAATGAACCAGGGAGAAAGCTATATGTGCATATCAAAGGCCAATAAAGCCACCAAAGACAGGTAATTTGTACTTTTTCCCAGCTTAAGATAGGAAGATTCTATCCTCTATATTTGATCTTACATTAGATTTCTTTCTTTCTGAACTAGAAAGAAGAATAATTCCTATGGCGTTTAGCAATTTAGGCTCCATTGCAAGGCATTCAGTTCAAACCTTTCTAAGAAGTACTATTAGATTCACTCAGCCAGCATGGACTCTTTCCCTTAAACTTCCTGAAAAGTACAATAGCATCATGACTTTTTACATCATGTTCCTCGAAAAAGACCACAGCAACAATACACCCTTTTCTTTTTTCCATCCTACAAATGTGGTCAGCCTTGACAATCTAACCTTTTTTTCATCCATAGTAGTAATATCATTAATTACAATATGCTAACCCTTTCATCCAGTTGGTTGAAAAGCTTTCAAATGAGGTTAGGCAAGTTGGCGCTATGCTTTAGCCTTCTTATCAACCAGCAACCAATAATTGCTCATATTTCAGAAATGTTTATGCAGCAAACAACCCTTTTTTCACTGGAATGGAAAAAAAAGTCTCACCATTTGTATGTACCCACATCTTTTCTGATTTTGTATTTCTATTATGAAGTAAACAATAAACTCGCCAACATATCAATTATCTTGTATAGTTTCCCAATTATTTAAAGACTTGGTAGCCAAGTTTATAAGAGGCTGCTAGATGGCTCAATGGATAGAATACAGGGCCTGGAGTCAGGAAGATCTGAATTCAAATCCAACCTCAGATATTGAATTGAGTGACTCTGAGCAAGTCACTTAAGCCCAATTGTTTTACACAAATAAAAGAAAGAAAAAAATCCATGAGGTTACAAAGAGTCAAAAATGACAGAATGACTAAACAATAAGCCAAGTGTTAATGATAATCACAGCTCTCCATTTAATTGTCTTCTCAGAAGTATTTCATTAGGTACAGAGAAGCTGTAACCAGGTTATCTATGTGTCACTGTTATGACCTAATAAAGCTGAAACTAGGTTCTTCTGATCATTCTCCTAATGTCTGTTGCCTATAGAGAAATGTTTTTAGAATATGAAAAAGACCAAATGCCTCATTATACAGATAGGGAAGCATCTAGACATATTAAAGTGACTTGCTCGGGTTTATTAGTATAGATAGTGACAAAGCTGGCATGTAAATCCAGGTCTTCTGGATCCTGACCCCAAGCCCAGTGCACTTTTCAAAACACCATATTACCTCTCATATGTTTGATAGCAATGTATTATTTCAATCTGGATTATTGACTAACTGCATAACATTCAAAAAGCATCTAATTTTTTTCCACCCAGAAACCCAGCTGTGCCTTTTTATACAACATGGCACTCATTTTTCCTCTGAAATAATTTGTAATTTTGTCCTTACATGATTAAATTAGAGGATATAATTCTTCCAATTAAGCATTTAAGTTTAAAAAAGAAAGAAACATCTTGGGGGCATCTCTTTCTGAACTTTGAAGAAACTGAAGATATTTTCTTGCCCAGCAGTAAGTGCTAAATCCTAAGTGCAATCACAGCTTTAAACTAGCTAACAGATGTTTATTCTCAGGAATGTTTTTTTTTTCTTCACTGGTTTATTTGAAGGAATTAGAAACTTCCCAACACAATATTTGTTAGAATTTTTTTTAAAAAAATCATTTCATGAGAATAAAAATAATGAAACAAATTTTTGAATGAAATTTGGGTCATGTGAAAAGGACAGATGTCAGAAAATAACAGAAAAAAAATATCTTTCCCTTGCATTCCTTCATCTTGGTTCTGATCATTATATGAGATCTGGAGATCAAAGGATTGAGGAGAAATAGTAGAAGCATCAATCTACAATTTAAAGTAGATTTTCTTAATTTGTGATCCACATATCTTAAAGGAGTCAGTGGATAGGTGGTCTGTGCACTTGAATGAATGAAAAAATTAGAATTTTATTTTAGTAACTTCTACCTAAAATTTAACATTTTCTTTAAAAAAATATATTAAAAACAAGGGATCCATAGACTTAACTAGACTGCCAACCAGATCACATCACGGTTTGTAATTGTGATATTATAAAATGTTAAGAACATTATTTTACAGGTCCTACTCTCCATTTACACGTTCCACTTTACTCTCAGTAACACTTCAGTGATAGTAGGAAACAGGATCTGAGGTGGCAAAAATACCTGGCTACTAGAGCCAGAAGAACCATTCTCTTTTTGAGACACTGTTGTATGTTGATGCTGAGTTCCTAACATCTGTAACTTGCTTTAGTTTTCTCTAGGTTCCCATATATAATATCCAGAGAAAGTCTGAGGGAATGAGTACTCAAACCCACTTCTTGACAATGCTACATTATTATTATCATATTCTACAATCACACCTTTATTTTCGAACACAATGAAATGCTTTCCTTCATTTCCATCTTTGACTTTTAAACCCCAGTTGTGATTTGCTCATCTGCTCTCAGCTATAGTTAACTCTGTTTTCCCTGTTACATTCATTGCTCACTCCATTTAGAACCCATTCTGATTTACTCCTCCAAGATCTTTTTTTTCTTCATCAAAACGATCACATCACCATCTCCTTTATTTCACTCCAGTGCCCAGTTCACAAGCTTCTCTCATTAAATTCCAACTGTTTACCATGATACTCAAAACCAGCCATGTTATTTTTCTCCTTTGCATTTCAAAATAGACACAATCACTTATGACTCAGAAAAGCTCATTAAAGGGCATAAGGCTTTGCCTCAATTGCATTTCTAAACACTCATCAATCCAAATTTTTGTCCTTTCTGCTTCATATGCATGACTGCTGCTTCTGATTTTTTAAAAAGAGAACTTGGCCACTGATGAGATGCAGAAAAAAGAAAAATATCAGAGGATATTTTTTTTTTCTTATTTCAGCATTAAAACACTGGTTTCTTGTTGGTTGGGGTACCTATTCCCTACTGAACTTTCTAATGACAGTGTAACATGCTGCTTCCCAATAACAGCCTGAAGAAAACAGAAAGAATATCTCAGCTAATTTTTAATTAAACATCTTTTTACCTCCAAGACAATATCTAGAGAATGGCAGTGATTGGCTTCCTTTCATTTAAGCAAGCACAGTTGAAGATAAACAAAAAACTTTAACTAAAATGTTCCTCCAAAACAGATTCTCTTCTTGTCAGACTGATAACCCTCTCCAAGGTTCCAGAGGCTTTTGTCTTATGCAGATAGCCTCTGGAAGTTCAAACCGAGTACCTATATTACTTTGCTCAAGAAAATTAAAAATCACTGATGCATTTGTCTACAATTGTAAAACCCAACCAATTGGCACCGATTTCTTTTCCCCCAATGAAAGATGATGTGTAGCCTTTTAAATCACCCAACAATAATATATTTTAACTCATAAAATGACATGATTTTATTTATAAATTCCTGTGGCTGAGTGGCCTCCATGAGGATAGGAGATCAGGAGGAAAAAAAGCATTTTTATTCTTGACTATGTCAGAGAATCAGCACATGACCCTGGGAAAACTGTTTATATGTCTTCCCTGCCTTTGCTTCCTCATTTGCAAAACAAGGCAAGCAAAGTCTTATTAATTTACTAATAAATTATCTAATTACCAAACATAAAGTGTTCTTATTGTTTAGCATTTATTTTTGCAATCTGTCAGAACATTTTGAAATTTCTGGATAAAAGATATGTAAATGCAACACATTCTCATTTTTTTTCTACAGCAGGACATGTAGGAGGAAAAGAGTTTGGGAGTATGTAAGCAATTGAAATGAAATGCCATTTAATTTATCATAAAATGGATAGCTGTAAATGTAATATTTCTCAAAGTCCTTTAATTAGATTTCCCCCTATGAATGAATAAGAGAAATGGATATAGATGAAAGGGAGAGTATGATAGCAAGAGAACAGGGTCTATTCCAGATTTTGACATCAGATTTAGATCACCTTGAACAAGTCACTTTGGTAGATTGGACCTGAGTTCCCTATCTCTAAAACAGGGATATCAGACTGACAGTCCCTACCAGTTTAAAATATTTGGAATAGCCTCTCTAGAATTCATTAAACTAATTCAAGAAGACACTAGAATTTTAATTTAAGTATAGAGTCTTCTAAAACTAACATTAAGTAGGGGATATGGATCTGACTTCTATTTCCAAAAGCTTATATTCAGACTATATATATATACATTTCATAACCCACTCCTAAATCTCTTTGTATTTTGTCATAAGCAATAATGTTCCTTCAAATGGAAAAGACAATAACAAGATGTCAAGGTGCAGAAGAGAGGTACATTTCAGGGAAGTGACAGGAAGAATTTTCCCTTTTACAAAAGTCAGTCTTCAGGCCTATTAAATGTCATATACCCAAATGATACACATGCTAATAGTTTCTATCATTTTCCATTTATTACACATACTGAAAGAGCATAGATAGATAGTCTTGGAGTTAGAAAGATCTAGACACTTTGCCTCCAACGCCTACTATTGACCATGGTTAAATCCCTCCTGGGCAAGACACTCAGCATCTCTTTCGCACATTACTACTGTCTGGTTGCATGTCTGTTTGATGTGAGAGATTCCAGACAAGGTCACAGGCCTGTACCAAAATAGAAACAAAGGCAAAAACTCAGATAGAATAACTATAATTAACTAAAGTAATTTGCTATATTAACTATAGTAACTTACTATAGCAATATGTCAACATTTTATCTCAAACAGAATTTGCCACCAAGATTTTACTATCCTAACAGAATTATTGTTATTTACCATTGAAGATTCATACCTTGTACTTAAACAATTTAGGTAAGGAAAATAAGAAAATCAGAACTTTCACACATCTCAAATTGTTACTAATGTCCAACTCAGAATATTCTGTTAGATAAAAATCTTTCATGGAAATTATCCTTCAGTGACTCTTCATACACATGTATGAATTTCATAGATATAGACTACCAAAAGAATCATAAGCTCTGGACATCCTTCACAACCTCAGAGGGCACTAAGGAAGGATGTAGTATCTAGTAGTAAACTGTAAATTGAAGAAGTATACCCCAGCTGAGTCTGAAGAAGCCATAGCAAGTCACAGAGATTGTCCACTAAAGGCATGGAAAAGTTGTGATTTTATGAATAGAGGGATCAAAGAACACAGATTTCTTTTTCACAGTTACAGGAGGCCTACTCATACTCATATGCAAATATATATGTACATATATATTTACTTATATTATATGAATAATATAATATAATATATACACATATATTTATATATATGAATATATATATATATAACCCCTTCTGTTACACAGCAGACAAATATTCATTGAACCTTTGCTTTTATACCTACAATCTACCAACCCCTGACAGAGACCATCACATGTTTAAGATGTTTTCCCTCAAAAAAAATTAGACATCAAGTTTAATTTTCATCTACAATTTCACTACTCATTACTAGGAGTAATTTTATTTATTTATTTATTATTTATTTGTTAAAAAAAAAATAGTTGTTGTTTTTATTTTCTGGGGCCAAAAAAGAATATAGTCCTTCTTCTATATGACAGCTCTTCAAATATTTAATGACATTCTAATATTCTCCATTAGTCTTCTCTTCTCCAGACTTTGAATGAGCCTCCTATGGTAGGTATTCTTGTAGGCTCTTTACAACTCTGGCTAACCTACTCTAAATCCTTTCCAAATTAGCAATGTTCTAATGGTAGTGCCCAGAAATGAACATTTTGATCCAGATATAGTCTAGCCACAGAAGAATCCAACAGGATTATCACCTCCTTATTCCTGGATGTTATGGCTCTTGATGTTACATTCGCCTTTTGGGCAGCTACATCACACTACTGACTCATATTTAGCTTGAAGGCCATCAACACCCTCACCCCCCTCCCCAATCTTTTTCCGGCAACCTACTACCCGCCTCCTCCATCCTGTACTTGTGAAATACCCACACTGATGAAATCAGAGATATTTTAAAATAATGTAGCTGAAGTAGAATAAAATGTGACTCCCCTCTCTTTTAAAATGATTCAAAGTAAAATCATTACCCTAAAGAAATCATTGTTCTTGAAATTTACTCATCAAAGAAACCTGAAATTTATATTCCTCTTCTTAACCAATACCTAGACCCCTATTGATTAAAAGCCTTGCCACAAACCACATGCATAATTTTGCATTAACTATGTGATTAACTAGAAAGTGTTAATGGAGATGAATTCATTACGGAGTATATTTCTCTTCCTCACATTTTATGCAACTTTAATTAACATAAAACAAAGTGATGAGTCTGCATGAAGAAGAGAATGGTTTGAGGTCTAGAGTTTGTTCACAACTACCCACACACTATTTTGATTACATGTTTCCTCTCTTTTCGAACTTATTCAAATGTCATTAAATTTTGCTCCAGAATACCATTTTCTAAAAGTATCATCTAATAATACACCGAAAAAAAAAAGCAACCCACTGCCACATACCACTGATCAATTACAGCTCTTTTTTCATTGTCTTTCAAGTAATGACAGTGAAGATGTAAACTACTGTGTTGTTAAAACAGGGCTTAAAAATAACTGAAATGATCATCAAAACAAAGACAAAGAATGGAGCCCATCAAACCACAATTTAAAATAGCTGTAATAAACTCAGTCTTTGGCTCACTATGGAAACATTATAATATACATATATATGTATATAAAATCAATAAAGCTGTCACTCTATATAGTTTTTCTCAAAATAACACCACATTAACATTCATGGGAGATGCTCATCTGGAATCATCAAAAATAAGGCATCTTGGGGAGAACATTTCATTCAGTAAATACTGATGCAAAGCCATGTTGCTAAAGGTAAATAATAAAATTCCTTTTGTGTTTGTTATAATTTCTTCAGTAAAAGACATATCCAAGTATTATAAAAGATAAAGAAATGGCAAAATATTTTATAATTCTAATTGTGTCACTATTATAGTGTTATTTTTATCTTAACCTGTGATTTCACCAGTTTGAGGAACTCCTTGTATGAAAACATCCTATATCAATGCATATCAGCAATTTGTCTTTAACTTATTATCTTGGAAAATTGCCTGGGACATTGAGAGGTTAAGTCATCTGCTCAAGGACAAATAACTACTAAGGTGTCAGGGGTAAGAATTGAACTCCAGTCTTTTCTGTTTCCAAGACCAACTCTCTACCTAATAAATAAGCTGCTTCCCTATCTTTGCAGATATAGGACCCATGCCCTTCCCAGAAAACCCAGAGATAAGCACAATGAAGGATTGTTGTCATGTGAGTGACATAAAGCCTAGATAAAGGATTTTTGAAGCAGCTAATTTTAGCATGAAGAGAGAAGTTGAGGAAATGATCCTGCTGACAGCAACTCTTGCATTTACCCTTTATGTCTTAGTAAAATCTGTGATATCCAGGTAGATTACATTCTGTGAAGAGAACCTGAGTCAATCCCATCCTGTATTAAACAGACACAGATGCAACTAAATGGACAGGAGTTATAACAAAATTATAAGGGGACAACAGATCATCAGCCAGTGAAATTGTGAACACTTGCAAGGAACCCAATACTTTATGCATTCTTGCTCATTCAATCTTAAGTCTTCAGGGAAGATTCCCAGAGTTTTCTAACTTCTAGCATTGCATCAGTGTAAAAGTTGATTCATTGGAGTAGTCGGTGAGTGAAAGTTCACCAGTTCAGTTCCACGTTAACTTAAGAACTATAGTAATAAATAATTTCCTATTAATTTTTTTACTAATACTTGGAAAGCTCTAGAGATCTACCCAGAAACTGGTAGATCTGAGCAAGGGTACGAACCAATTGGATTTAGTTATATTTCTGCTGCCTGCTTTCCAGTTCTTCCAGTTTGTCAGTTTGATGAAGTTAATCATACCTCTATCCTTTTAATACCAAGTATAAAAGGGTTTTCCCCAAAGGGATATAAGTTGCCTAGATATCACATAGTTTTGCCAAGGCAAACAGAGATGGGGGAAATTCAGGAAAAATGTCATTTCTACGACTTGCTTCTTCAACTTTAAACATAATTCCTTTAAGAATCTTTTGATTCAGGTTTTTCAATTATTCATACAGCCATGGAAGGTCAGAAAAGTTATGGTATATCCTTCCCCCCACAACCACATGCAAATTTTTCAGTCTTTTCAAATCACCCTAACTCTTTAATTTCTATAAATATGTCCAGAAGTAATCTGTGAAATACTTTACAAATTTTAAAACACTGTATAAATGCTAAATATATACACTACAAATTGGTATCATGATCTTAAAGTATCATCATGAAGTACTTAGTACAAGGCATATGCTTTGTACAAAACATGCTATCACATTAAAATTGTATGCAGGACACAGAACAAACAAAACCATGAATAATAAAGAGAATTTTAACTACTGGTCAAAGAACACATTTCATTCAATAAGAAATGTGGAATGCTGTGGTTTTAATTCCTCTTCCCAGCTTTTCAAACTTTTCCAAACCTCAGAAGCTCACTACTGGGCTTATATCCGAAAGAGATACTAAAGAAGGGAAAGGGACCTGTATGTGCTAAAATGTTTGTGGCAGCCCTGTTTGTAGTGGCCAGAAACTGGAAAATGAATGGATGCCCATCAATTGGAGAATGACTGAATAAATTGTGGTAGATGAATGTTATGGAATATTGTTCTGTAAGAAATGACCAGTAGGATGAATACAGAGAGATCTGGAGAGACTTACATGAACTGATGCTAAGTGAAATGAGCAGAACCAGGAGATCATTATATACTTCAGCAATGATACTGTATGAGGATATATTCTGATGGAAGTGGATTTCTTTAACAAAGAGACCTAATTCAGTTTCAATCAATGATGGACAGAAGGAGCTACACCCAAAGAAAGAACACTGGGAAATGAATGTAAACTGTTTGCTTTTTTGTTTTTCTTCCCGGATTATTTATACCTTCTGAATCCAATTCTTCCTGTGCAACAAGAAAACTGTTCTGTTCTGCACACAAAAATTGTATCCAAGATCTACTGTGACCTATTTAACATGTATAGGACTGCTTGCCATCTGGGGGAGGGGGTGGAGGGAGGGAAGGGAAAAGTCGGAACAGAAGTGAGTGCAAGGGTTAATGTTGTAAAAAATTACCCTGGCATGGATTCTGTCAATAAAAAGTTATTTTAAAAAATAAAATAAAATATAGGTAAACAAAACAACAACAACAACAACAAAAAAAAACCTCAGAAGCTCACTCCCATCTCCACTCCACAATATTTGGACTATTCTACCTCCTTGACAATAGCTTTCTCATCCCTGAAGGTGATTTCACCCTAAGACCCTTTCTTCTGATTGTGAGTCCCTGGCCCAGAATCATGTCGAGGTGTTCTGGCCAGGCTCACTTTTCTCCAGGTTCTATTCCTTACTCTCCAGACTTTTCTACCTCCTCCTCAGCAGCTTTGTTTTATGTAGGTATTATACTTTCCCTTCACACACACACACACACACACACACACACACACCCCCCACAGAGGCCCTTTATTATGTATTGACTCCTATCATTAGAATGCAAGTTTCTTAAGAATTGGAACTATCTTTTTTTAACTTACATTTGAATTTCCCCAACCCTTCCCACTTAAAACAATGCCTGGAACATAGTAAATACTTAATAAATCCTTCTATTTATCTACCTAAGTCTTCATAGTCCAGTCACTCAGTCATTTAGTCACATCCAACTCTTCATGACCCCATGCCAGACCCTTGTACTCTTTGTAATCTCTCAAAGTCTTTCCAAGTTCATTGTTTCCATAATGCTGTCTATCCATCTCATTCTCTATCATACTCTTTTCCTTTTGCCTTCAATCTTAAACTTCACTGATCTTTTTCACTGACTCCTGTCTTCTATTATGGGATCAAAGTTTTAACGTCAGTATTTGATCTCCTTTTGAACAGACTGAATTAATCTCTTTAAATGTTGACTGATTTGATCTCCTTTTTGTCTAAGAGCTTCTCAAAATTCTTCAGCACCACAGCTTGAAAGCATCAATTCTACAGTGTTTAGCTTATAATCCAATATTCTCAACCATATATTGCTAGTGGAAAAAACCATATGAATCAAGGTGATGTCTCTGCTTTTTAGTATGTTGTCCAAAATTGCCATAGTTTTCTTTAAGGAGCAAGTATCTTTTAATTTCATAGTTGCAGTTGTCTGCAGTGATCCGTGAGTCTTAGAGTATAAAATCTGATGCTGCTTTTTTTTTTCTTCTCCCTCTATTTGCCAGAAAGGGTTAAGATCAGTTGCCAAAAAATTTTTTTTAAATATATTCTTCTTTTTACCCTCATCAAGAGACATATTTCCTTTTCACTTTTTGCTATTAAAGTATTATTTTCTGGGGCAGCTAGGTGGCACAATGGATAGAGCATCATCCCTGAAGTCAGGAGGATCTGAGCTCAAATTTGGTCGCAGACAATTAACACTTCAAAGCTCTGTGATCCTGGGCAAGTCACTAAATCCCACTTGCCTCAGCAAAAAAAAAAAAAAAAAAAGTAAAATAAAAAGTACTATTTTTTTGCCTATCCAAGATAGAGTAAATATAATTTGATTATATTCAACAAACATTTATTAAAGACCTATTATGCACCTATCACCATGCCAGGTTCTGGAGTTATAAAAATAACAAAAAGAAAAATGAGAAAATATAACATGTACACATATAAGCATATGTAAAATAAATACAAGACATTATTAATTTAAAGCAAAATCACAGAATATGAAGATGGAAATTATTTCAGTAACTATTTAGTCCAATGTATACACAAAAGAAATCTATATTTAATCCATATTTAACAAATAATTGTCCAGTCTTTACTAGAAGATTTCTAAGAAGCGGGTTCCCATAACTCTAATTTTTAGGAATTTATTCCTGATAACAAACCTAAATTTATCTCATTGCAATATGTACCCATTGATTGTAGTTTTATATAATTTATATTACATTTCTTGCTTTCACAATGAGTTGTGGAGATATATATATAAGGGAAAGAGAAAATTCAAAACTTAATTTTTTCTGATAAATGTTAAAAATAAATAGCAAATGATGAACAAAACTTATGAGGTTTCAGTTCTAGTACTTTACATGAAAGACCCAGAGGTTTAGGCCATTTTGCTTATTTTAATTTTAACTGGAATGGCATTGCATAAAGCAATTCATCAGATATCATTACTTAAGCACATCAGTTTGCAGGACTAAAAAAGCAAAATTATCCATAATTAATATAAAATTGGATGAACAATGAAAGAAGTCCTACTAAGAAAGGTATCCCAGCAGCAATAGCAAAGCAAAACAAAAACAGTTTGAGGGTGAGTCTGCAACCTGGTGAGGGAGATGTGTCTGTGCCTTTCAATGAAGTCTCAGGGCTCTCATCACCTCCAGGCCCTTGAACTAGATTCCTGTTCATCACTTATCTATAGTGTTTCATTTATGGGTTGACTACAAGGACATACTGTATTAAAGGCTTTAATCTGAATGGTAGAAATAAATCAGACTATGTAATCCAAACCCCGAGACATTCCAGTTTTTGCATCAATTTCTGACACCCAAGAAGAAGGCAGTCCAAAAGGCCAGAAGTTTAGGTCTCACCCAAAAAACAGTCCGACATTGAGAAAGTGTTTTCATTCACAAAATGGGCAATAGCTGAGGCTGCCCTAAAAAATGTCAAAAATACAAGGTGTTTATTGTCTCTCTAGAAGAATGTGCACCCTGGTGACAGCTGCTCAGTGCACAAGCAAATCCCAGCTTCCTTTCCCAAGATGAGAAGCATCAGTGAAATTCTGAAAGTCTGTGAAACCCTTCCACTAGCAATAAAATGGAGGGCAGGGATAGGGGACACAGGAATGATACACACAGGGCAGTCCACAATGGCAAGAAAAATAGGATAGCTGCAGGTAACATTAAGTCCTTTCTCCAGACCTGGTTTATACCCTACAAAACTTTCTCCATCCCTAACCTCCCATATTCCACAGGGCATTATGAATTTCCAAAGGCAGAGTGGGAAAATGAAATTATGTCAGAATATTAATGTGCTAGCAAACTCCCCTATAATTATTTCATATATGGTCATAAGTATATTATTATATATGGATAATAAAATAAATAATTTTATATCAGGCCCAACCAGTATGTACATAATTACATACATACATTTATATGTAGATATATATATATATATATATATATATATATATACATATATGTGCCTAAGTATAAATAATACTTATATATACTATTTATATATATATATATACTATATATATTTATACTAAGTATAAATAATAATAGACATCTATACCATCAATATGTGTCCATATATAGAGACACACATTAATACTTATACAATATGTGAACACGTCTTAGTATATATTCTGTGTTTGTAAATTGACTGCGTGTACAATATATATATATACATGCATATATGTACATATAATATACATACACATGCTATTTATGTACATACAGATACATATTGTCAGTATCTATATTATGTGGATTTTTTATATGTATTTATATATGTGTATATATACTGTATGGATATTTACTATGTATCCATCTCTGTGTATATGTATATATGTATATGTGTATTCATGTACACATGCATGTATGTCTGTGTATATGGATTGACAAAATATATACATTTATATACATATACACTGTGCATGGATATGTAAACATATATGCAGAGGTATGTGAGACCCTACACAAGTCACTTAACTTCTCAGTACTCTAGGTAATTCTCTACAATGAGCTTCTTAACTTTGGGTTCAGATTTTTTCAGATATTTAAAAAATATGTTGATAACTATATTTCAAGACTTATGGCTTACTTTGTAATTTTATGCATTTAGGTGTTTACTAACATTATTCTGAGATTTCACCAAAGGGTCTACAGCTACACAAAAAAGGTTATAGATTCTCTAAAACAAAGTTGAAGAGAAGGAGTTAACCTGAATTTCCTTATCGGGAATTACCTGTCACAGTGATATCATAGGTCCAGTGGCTATTTCCTATTGGCCTATATTTCTATTTCATGTTACAATCATTTTTATTTATTTACTTATATGTAGAAAATGTATGTGTATATATACATTATATACACATACACATAGACATGTAACTAATCACAAAATTGAAACTAAGGTCAAATTAGAGTTTTGAGGGTTGTTTTTTTTTTCACTAAACTCAGTTAAATTTGCCCAATGCATTCATAAATACACATCACATATTTTAATGCACCACTCTATCTATGTGAACCTCTGATCTTTAATATAATTCTATCACTCCAAAATTTGCTAAAATGTAGTAACAATATTAAATTTTCTTCTTCCTTTACTTCTTCTTCCTCTTAGCTCTACCCTGAAACTATTCATAAACATATTCTATTAAAATTCCCTGTGGTCCTGCATGTTAAGCAACTTGTAAAATGTTCAATCCCCACAGAAAGATCTGACTTTCCAGGGGGAAATGTATTTTTTAAATGAAAAGCTTGAACAAGTTTTTTCATTATTCTTTATTCCAAGCCCATAAGAAAGTACATTTGCATAATTGTTCAAAGTAAGTTGATTTGGAAAAGTCCTAACCTTTTGTTAAGTTTTAAGTCTTGAAAAGAAAAGAGCTGTAGCACTGGCTATGGAAGAGTTGGGCTCCAGCCCAGACTCCATCACTGTCAGGGAGTAAGAATTACCTTTCTGTGACAATATGAACAATGTATAAACTGTACAAAGACCCAAAAATGTTTGGTAGGGAATAAATTGGCCCCTGTAAGCACAGGCTCCTGTGGGTGGCTCATCCAATGCTAACTGTCAGATAGATGAGAGATTTTTCTCAAACTATATGTGAAAGCAGCTATGCTTCTGTCATAAGTGACAATTCACCCATGAGTCAAAGAACCAGTGAATGAATGAGTTTCTTCAGAGTTCTGGGGATCTTGCCTAGTCAACAAGTTAAATATTATGACATCTAGGAAAATAATCCTTGCTCTGGAAAAAATAACTCAAATGGATGACTTTATAAAGAAGTTTGAACTAGCATATTAGCTGAGCTAATAGTTTTAGAGTAAAGTCAAGGAATATGCTTCCACATTCACATATGAAGTGATTAAATAAGATGCTTATTAAACAAAGAATATAGACATGAACTTGTGTTATTTTTGAGGAAAAATCACCTGGAGAGGTCACTTAGACTCCTGCGCTCCGGAGTACATTGTGTCCCAATTGTCCCTTCGGCATTCACTAGCAAAGACTTTCATAAACATCATTCATGACCAATGGTCCTGGCTGAGGAGAGCTTCAAATGAAAGTAGGGGAACTTTCAATATACCTCATGAATCACTTTAAACCCATAAGTCACTTCACAGGATCAGGTGGAGAATCACCATAAACATTATAGAATCAGATTTGACTGAGACACCTAGCAGGGGTTTCAAATATAACTCATGTTCAATTACTGGTCTTGGAAATGGTTAAAAAAATTATGCAAAGGATAGCCACTACTATAGCTACTAATACTCCTATCAATATCTCTACTACCACCAATATTGTTAGTACTACC
Organism: Sarcophilus harrisii; assembly: GCF_902635505.1. Taxonomy (NCBI): domain Eukaryota; kingdom Metazoa; phylum Chordata; class Mammalia; order Dasyuromorphia; family Dasyuridae; genus Sarcophilus; species Sarcophilus harrisii. The sequence continues at coordinate 397,507,224 of NC_045426.1, forward strand.
ACTATCATTACTAGTAACAACTAGCATTTTATTATGTTTTGGGGTTTGTTTCTTAAGGACCATGGAACTTTTCTTGATGACTTGCAACTGAATCTTCTATAATCTTCTATTAGATATCATTGTCTCTAATAATTAAATTTAGAATTAGATTGTGAGTTCTATAAAAGTAGGCTGTTTTGCTTTTCTATTTGTATCCTTAGTTCTTAGCAGTGTTTTTCATATCTAAAGAAATTAAATACTTTCTCCATTTACTTTCTGTGAGTCTAAATTTAAAGCACAGTACCATGCCACAAAAAGAATATTTATCTCTATTTATCTATCTATCATTATACTATGAGTGTTAATTAGACACTATAAAGGTACTACAGCCATGTTGAGAATTTCAAAGCAACATTTTATGGCAGAAAGAAAGGTTACATTGAAGGCTATAGACTGAATAGAAAGAAAAAATACTGCAAAGTAGCAATCATCTTAGAATTCCTTCACATTTAGAATAACTAAAGTGAAATATTCAGAGATCTACGGTTATACTAATATTCAGTCTCACTTGCTCTCACTCCATTAATCTGCAAACTCAATTATTACTACAAAGGAGAGAAAAAGATTTTTGCCATATTAAACCATACCTAAGAAATATATAAAAGGAACAAACTTGAAGAAGATAAAAATTGTGGAGTTAAGAAGAGATGTAATTCATCCCACTAAAACCATTAAAACCTATGATAGTCTGTCTCATTTCTAAAAAACATTAGAAAAGAAGATTCAACTATTGCTCTATTCTGGATGTGTTCTAACTTATTGGAATTATATCTAAAAGTGTTTCACAGCTCAGTGTTGGAATGTGGTCTATTGAGTACAAAGAAAAAAAAATTAGGACCTATATTAGGAATTTTTGCACTGAGGTAAGTGCCACAAACTACACCAGACTTAAAGAATAAGAAAAGTACCTTCAGTTTGGGGGAAGAGAGTGGATATGAGCTCATGGATGGGAGATAAGGAGTAGAGGACATCATGAGATGATGAATGGATAAGCTGCCCTACTCCCATATAGAAAAAAAAAAAGGACAAATGAATAGTTTCCTATTTAAATTGAACTTACCATCTAGTTATCAAGAATAATTAATTATTCTTCACATTTGGCATCAAAGAAGCCTAATTACTTAGGGATGTCCCCATTCCTTTGTGAGAATGGAATTATTACCTATATATCAAATAGATATTTTTGGGAAAGGGGCTGAAAGAGACTTTCAGCTCTGGAACCTCAGAGAAAATATCATTCCAACTCCTACCTGAAGTTGAGGCTGAACTTGTGGTAAAGTCAACTGGAATACAAATTTCATAGGCTCATGGACTGCCAGTACTGGAAGAACTGGAAGAAATCTTAAGTTTTTAACATTACTAGACTAGAATACAGAAATTTGGTCATCTAATGATCATGAGAGGTAACCATAAGAACACAGGGAGGCCAATCTTTTTAACAGTGGCCCTTTGACTTATGACTCAGGACAAGCAGCTAAGGCGACACAGGAGGTAGAAAGAGTAGATTTTAGGGGTGTATTTTGGCCCCAAACTGTCTTTCCTAGACAAGTTGCTCTGAGGGAAAGTTTAAGCAGTTAAGAAGGATAAATTTTTTAGGACTAGCAGAGGCAAAGGCCCACCCACTAACAGGGATTTTGCTTGAAGGTTCTCTCCTCATCTTCTATTTTGCTTCTCCCAGGGCAGACATTACTAAGAGGCAGTAGGGAACTCCTAATTGATTAATTGTTCCCTGGAAGGGATTCAAGCCCTGAAGCATATATCTTACCCCACTGGAATGCTCCCAATGCCAACCAATGAGTTTATATTTTAAAAAACAAACATACTAAAAGAAAAGAACCCAGGATTAGAATTATCCCCCCAAATATACAGCTTTCCAGAATATGTTTTTTAAAATTTCTAGCCTGCCTCTACACCTTCAGCTACCCTCCCTAAACAGTCATGCTGTGAGATGGCCCCATGAATGGTTTCTTGCTGTCTGAACTGACTAGACCTGCCATGTACCTCTGTCCTAATCCCTAAACTAGGAAAAACTTAGTTTGGGTTTGTATTAATCTGGTCCTTTCCTAAAGAATCCCATGAGAGCAATAAGCTTTTCCTATCCTTCTCTCTAACCAGTTCTTCTGGGCATAAATTCATTCCTAAAATCCCTTATATTTCCCATTCTGAAGTCAGTTTTCTGAGATTCCCCTATTCTGGGGCAAAGCACTCATCACACAACCATGATTACAATTAGGCTAATTCCTCCCATGACAGGGACACTTGCAGCCACATCTTACTGTTGACTTAAATTACAATCAAATTCCTTATATTTTTCACATCAACTACCAAGTTGGATGTTTCTTGTTCTATATTTATATCATATTATCATTACATATACTATGTTATTTTGTTTAACTTAAAGCAAGACTTTCTATGTATTCCATCTTGTTGGTTTTATCCAAGTGTTCTAGTACAGGTAATTTAGGAGTATAATTTCATAATTTAAGATAAAGGTAACATTATGGTATTAGGTGAAATATAGCATGGTAGGGAAAGTTCTGGGCTTGGAGTCAAGTCTCACCTCTGACACAGACTGACTTTGTGACCATGGGAAACTCGCTTAATTTGTTCTAAGCAATTCTCTAAATCAAGAAGAATTATCAATCTGTATATGAGAAAAAACTTTCCATTTGAGAAGTTCAGCACAATGATCAAATCATAGGACTGAATTATACAAAGAGGCAAGAGAGAGATACACACACACGCACACAGAAAGATAGAGATAGGAAATACAGAGAGACTGACAGAAGCCCAGAAAAAAAAACAAGAGAGAAAATGAGAGAGAGAGAGAGGAACCGGGGGGGAGGAGGGGGGAGGGGGGGGAGGGGGTGAGAAAGAGATACACACCCATAGAGAGAGAGACTCAGAGATACCGAGACAGAGAGAGAACAAGAGAGAGGCAGAGACAGAAAGAGAACATGAAAGAGACAAAAATGGGTGCGAAAGAGCAAGAGAAAGAATGAGAGAGAACAAGAGAATGAGACAAGGAACAACAGAAAGACAGAGAGAAAAAGAATAAGAGACAGAGAGGGACAGACAGAGAGACAGAGAGCGAGAGAGAACACAAGAAAGTGCAACAGAGAACAAGAGAAAAAAGACAGACAGAGAAGAGACTAGAAAGAAAGTGTTCTCTTAATTTTGTATTATCTGTAGATTTAAGAATCATTTCTTCTATAACTGTAACCAAATCATTGTCAAAAAAGACAAGGTGAAGGATTAAGCCTTGATTTACTCCACTAGACACCTTGGTTTTTCCCCTTTTCATTATTTTTGTTTTCCTAGTTATACATGTACATTAATTTTTTTTAAATAAACATTTCTTTATGAATCATATTAGGAGAAAAAAAGGAAAAACCATGAGAGAAGAAGTAAAAGAAAAAAAGTGAACATAACATGCATTGATTTATGCATAGTCTCCATAGTTCTCTCTCTGGAGACAGGTGGTATTTTCTATCAAAAGTTTATTGGGATTACCTTGGGTCATTGAACTATGGAGAAGAATTAAGGCTTTCATAGCTGATCATTACACATTCTTGCTGTTATTATATACAATGTATTTCTGGTTCTGCTTGTTTGGTTCAGCATTAGTTCATGCAAATTTTTCAGGCCTTTCTAAAATCAGCTTGTTCACCATTTTTATATAACAATAATATCCCATTACCTTCATGTACTATAACCTGTTCAGCCATTCCCCAATTGATGGACATCCACTCCTTTTCCAATTCTTTGCTACCACAAAAAGAGCTGCTACAAGAATATACATTCTTGCCCATGTGGATTTTTTTTTTGTTCCTTTATATTTTCTTGGGATACAGAACCAGTAATGGCACTACTGTTTCAAAGGGTGTACACAGTTTTATAGCCCCTTGGACATAGTTCCAAATTCATCTCCAGAATGGCAGGATTATTCTTGCTTAATTTAAAATCAATTAAGATGGAAAAGAGACAAAGACAGGAAGGGGTGATTTATAAAAATATAAATTTTTATATTCCAACTGTAATTTGGAACTCCAAATTTTAGAACTTCCTCCAGGAAGTCTGATTGTAACCATTTGTGACCTGTGTTCTAGGGAGCCACCTGATGAGCAACCATATCTACCTTCAGGCATATTGGCAAAGTAGAATGGAGAGAGCAGATAATGACAAATGCATTGATTCTTGCAAACAGAAAACATTATCACCTGAAAAAAATAAACACATAGGTATAAAAATGAGAGACAGCTTGGTGGAGTGAAGAAATATAGGCTCAGAGTCTGAAAGTCCTACCTCTGACCTCTTTTGACTTTGGCCCCAGGCAAATTACTTAGCCCTCAGTATCCACAAAATGGCAGCATCGTTGCTGATGTGCCCAGATAGAAGAAATTTCCTTGGTGGGATGGAGCTCCCTAAACAGATAAAATTACAAATTTGTTAAAAACCAATATACCAAAAATATATAGGGTTAGCATGGTCTTGAAAGACAGAGAAAGAAAAAGAACTTAAATTGTATTTTCCTTTAAAGTTCAGAAACTCAAACCCTACAAACTGGCCAGAACAAAAAAACTTGGTCTTATCTAGTTAATTCCAATTTTAGCTTTAGGGATGTGTATTGGAGATGGGGTGGAGAGGGGGAAGAAGAGTTATTTTTTTTTTATCCTGGTAATTGCTCAAGGGATGTGAACAGTACTATCCTCCCTGTACATTATATAGGTGACTGTCAAAATTAATCTGAGATATTAGTAGCAGCCTTGACAGTTTCATCTCTATAAATGTTATTACTGTCTTTTAAAAAAAAAAAGAAAAGAAAAAGAAAGAAAACAACTCACAAATCTGTCCCATATTTTCCTCAGCCTCCTTATGGAGGAGGCCTTTCTCCCTATCAATAGAAATCCAATTGTGCCACAAAGACATTTGGGAGAAGAAGTAAGCCAGCCTCCCACCTGTTTTATTGCCATTTTCACAGCCATAAAAAGAACCTAATGTTTAAATGTTAAAAAGCACTTAATGTTTAATCTGTGAAGATTAAATCTCTTTTATGATTCTTAAGCTGGCTCTGCAACAGGTGAGAAATTGATTGGTTACTTGGCACCCCAGGGCACTGCCAGGCCTTTGCTATTCCCTTTATAAAACATCTGCACCAGGCTTGGAAGGCTCATAAATGCCAGTGGATATTAAGCGTCTTTTTCCAAAGAAGAACCAAGGTTAGAGTAAAACAAAACAGCAACTTTCTAAATTTTGTAGCAGTAATAAGCAGGAAGCTGCTGTTTGTGAAGGTCAAGGAAGGTCAAGGGAATGGGGTACAAGACTCCTTCTGGCTCAGCCATGGACTGTTGCCTTCAGGGGATTTCACGTGGAAGAGGTAACTGTATCTAAAACATCACTCATGAATAGAGCAAATGGGTATCATGTGATATTTAGACCAAACTAGCTTGATCCTCGATTATTTGGTGTTATTTGAACAGGGGTCAAAGTTTGCTATAACTCTGAAATGGTCAAAATGTGTCTTTTGTGCCACAAAGTAAGGCATTATTCAAATAACAGAATAATTACTCAGTCACCCATTCAACATATTCACTCTATTACAATCTTGAAAAAGAAGAATTCTCTTTTGTCTTCCAACAAATGTTAATGTAGTGACTGAACTCACGTAGTCAGGCACAATCAGAGCAGAAGAGCCCTATGAAAGATAGAACATCAAGAACCAGAATGATTTTTTTGTTATTATTGCAATAATTTCCTTTTTAGTGTAATTCTCTTTCACAGACAGGATATTAAGAATGACTCCTCTTTCCCTACTACCCCAAGACAATTGATGACAGTAAACTTAGAAGGTTAAAGCAAATTATCTCACTATTAAATCATTTTATAAAAGATGAAATTCCTGAGTGTAAGAATTATTCCCTTGCTTCAGATGACTGCAATTTGAAACCCACTTGTGTATCCTGAGAATCAGGTGATAGTTTCTTCTTGCTGCTAACAACCAGGAATGAACTTTCTTAAATAATAGAGACTTTTAAAAAATTTAGACAAGCTCTGATTTCACTGACATGTGGAATTCCTGGCAAGGGTATTATTATTCCTTTCACTGGTATATATCAGCACCTGGTCTACAACTTATGATCGCTGAGAGTTACTCAACAGCACTGAAAAGATAAATTACTTGCCCAGGATAACAATGCCAATATGTATCATGGAAAGTAATTATAGTTAGGTCTTACTGACTAAAATCTGCTCTTTCAGTACTGTCATTAGCTGGGGAGTTGGGAGCTGGGATGGAAGGAAGGAAAGACACAATTGGCTAAGAAATGTTTTTATAAACTTGGCTATATTCTTCTGAGTTTGTGTATCAAAACTGAGACCATTGATTGCTGAGTAATGTGGAGATCAGTAGGTACTTGGAAATTTACTAGGAAGACTAAGGGATTATATTGATATAAAAATTACTGGAGAGAGTGGAAGCATATTTGAAATATTGTAGATTTTTATAAGCTAATCATAAAGGAGCAGCTAGGTGCAGTGAGTAGAGTGGGTAGAGAACCAGACCTGGAGTCAAAAGAACTTGAGTTCAAATTCATACTCAGATACTTAATACTTACTAACTTGCCACTTCCTTTGGCAAGTCACTTAACCCCAATTGCCTCTCAAAAGAAAAAAAAAAAAAAGCTAGCTACAAGACTGCCTTCCCCAAGTCCCACTCCTGTGTCTCATTGTAGCATGGAGGTGAGGTTGAATTTTTGAAACCATGGTAGCAGAAAGCAGACCACACCATGCTGGATAAGATTCTTGCCAGTGGCTGCAATACATCTCTTTACTAAGGATTATACCGATTAAGTATAACTCATCACCAGAAATCTGACCACCAAATGATGTGTCTATGGACTACAACAATTCATTTAAAAATGTCTCCTTGTGTGTTTTCTATCTTATGCTATCTCTCTTCAGGTCTCAGGTAAAAGATGCTTGGGACAGAACCCCCAGTAACTTATAAAAAGGAAGGAAGTGTGAGATTATTCCCCAGAAGTTTCCAATTATTTTTCTGTTCTTCCTTAGATAAATCTGTAGCTTTCTTCCCTTTCAGAGCTAAATTCCTTTAAAAACCCATCTACATTCACTACTATTGTTTTTCCTTTCCTAACCCTCTTGAAATATGCCTTGCAATATAGCCACTTAATGGAAAATATAATTGAAAACATCTCCAAAGTTATCAGTGATCTCTTAATTGCTAGATTCTTTTCTCACTTTGCAACTTTCTTGATCTTGTCTTAACTGATACTCCTTTCTCTTGTATATTTTCCTTTCCCTCAGTTTTGTGACACAGTTCTCTCTTGGTTTTCCTCTTAGCTATTGATCTACTCCTTTTCAGTTTTCTTTTCTGGATCATAGTCTATATCCTACTTCTTCCCTATTCCAGGGTTTACTTCAGGCATGTGTCCTGAGATCCCTCCCCATTATCAATTATCAGTTCAGTTATCATCTGCTTGTAGATGATTCTCAGATCTAACTCTCATCTCTTTCCTTAAATGTACCTAAATATAACAGGGATTCTTAAATTCAGCATGTCTAAGATGAACTCATCTTCTCCCTAAAGCCAAGCCCTCCCTCCCCATTAACTTTTTTATTTCTTTTGGGACATGAACCTTTTCCCATGCACACTAATTCATAGCCTCAATCTTTCTCACCTATTTGCTCTTCTTCGCTCCCCAAATCTAATCATTTGTCAAGTGTTTTTTTTCCAGTTTCATTTCTACACTATATCTTGGATCTGTCCACTTACACCACTATCACCCAAGTTCAAACCCTTATCATCTCTTGCCTAAACTATTATTGAATCCATTCTCATTCTCCTCCAACCCAAACTCCACAGAACTGCCAAACTAATCATCCCAGAGAACAGGTCAGAACATGTCATACTCACTACTTGGAAACCCCCAGTGGCAACCTATTACCTTGGGGATCAAAAACAAACTCCTTTTTTTTCAAATTCACAGTCTCGATGTATCCTGAATTTCCAGGCTGATCTGACATTAAAACCTATTATGCATACCATGCTCCAGCCAGCTGGCCCACTTGCATTGAATGTCCTTCACAGCCTAGATCTATCCTGCCTTTCAGATTGTTTTGTCATTAAAACACTTCATGCATGCTCTAATATAGCCAAACTGGCCTACTTTTTTTCCTCTGCATGTCCTTCCCATATTTTGCCTCTGGGTCTTTGCACAGGCTCTCTCATATTCCTGAAATGTTCCTCTTCTCCATCTTTGTATCTTGAAACCCTTAGTTAGCTTTTTTCAAGGCTCAGCTCAGGGGATACCTCCTCTACCTGGCTTTTCCTGCCCCACCAATTGTTAATAATTTCCCTTGCCCCTGAAATCATTTTGCATTTACTTTATATATGTTTTTGAATTTAGTTTTTTTATTGTATTCTCCAACAGGATGAAAGCTTCCGAGGGGAAGGACTTTTCCTGTTTTTGTGTGTGTGTGTGTGTGTGTAGCCTCAGTGCTTTGTACATTGCCTCATATATTGGAAGTGGTCACAAAATGCTTATTGTAGTTACCTCAGTTGAACTGAACTGAGTATTGTGGTGGAGAAGAGACTTTGAGGCATTAGCACAGTTTTGAGGAATTTCAGAATTGACTTAAGTTTTCGTCTGAATTGTGCTGTTATTTTTCCTACCAGCATAGATCCTTTCCTAGCCACATTCCAGTCCCCCTAAGATGGGGGGATTCACTACCTAAGGAAGTGCAGATGCTATGTTATACATAAAGGACATGAAACAGCTTCTTCTTCAAGATGCATAGGTCCTTGCTCTGCAACAATCTGAGGTCATTCTGCCTTTGATTATAAAATGGACAGTTACGTAAGTGGCAAGAGTAGAAGGCTGAGATGGTTTTAAGTATTGTACAGCACCATTGTTTTAAAAGCACAGGTCTTTTTTGGCACCAGATCACAAGCAGGCTCAAAGACAGCTTTTTTACATGCATTTTTTAGGGCTGGCGTAAGGTGCAATGATTTCATTGGGAGGGATGGCTGAATCCCTAAAGATCATCTTCATTCCTGAGAATGATTCACTTTGAGAACACTGACCTTCAGTGTTCTTGCTGCATGTATCTAAGCTGTTTAAATAGAAGCAAGCCAAGCCAGCACTCCCAAACTCCATTAGGCTGTAGTAGAATGAAAGTCTCAAGTTTCAGGCTATATAACAAATTGGATTTGTCCTGTCATTTGGAAAACTCTTGCAGAGGAAGTGGGATAAAGTGCAATGATGGGCTGTGCTTCAGGACCCAAGCCACAGTTGTGACATCTTAAAGGCTTGGCTGTAAATCTATTCATTGAGAAATTCAAGTTCTCTATGTTTTACTTTATTAGATATAGGCATATGGGACAGTGAAGAAGTGAGAATAACTCTGAAACTATGAACCTGGATCAGATGGAAAGATAGTCATGTCTTCAATAGAAGTAGGAAAGTTGGGAAGAAGAATGAATTTCAAAAGGAAGATGAATGTTCTGTTACAAATATGTTAAATTTAAGATGCTCCCAGGATATCCAAGTAGAGCTCAGGAAAGAAATGAGGACTCAATACATACATTTGGCAATCATCTACATAGGAATGATAATTGAACTTATGAGAAATGATACATTCTCCAAGGAAGAGAGAACAATACATGGCACATCATATAAATGTTAAACAAATGCTTGTTCATCCATTCTTCATCATCGTTAGTTTCTTTGTCATTATCATCATTTTAATCTTTGGTTTCCAGAATGAGGGAGGAGTCCCTTACTGCCAGTGGGCTTGTTCCTGATTGCAACAGGTAAATAGCCAGAGAGTGGAAGATGGGTTTCACTTACCCTTTGCATGGTACCCAGCTACAGAGCTTATCTCCAACACAATCTCTTGCTGTCCTTCACCCACTGCCACTTAATCCTTTCCCACTTTGCCTCCTCCACTGCAGACTCCTAACCTTTTTCCTTTTACAAAACCATCTCAAGAGTTTATAATTTAATCATGACCTGGGCAAGTGAATCAGCAGTTGAATGGATAAAATTCATTATCTCTCTCAGCCCTCCAACCCCCAAATACACACACACACACACACACACACACGCACACACACACTTTCCTACATCACTTGTGACTTGTAACTATGGCAGGTTCTTTATAGACAACTCTACATTCTAGGATAGTAGCCAATAAGATGCATCACATTTTTTTGGTAGGTGACGTATAGTGGAAAGTAGCATTTATTAAGCACTTCTATATGCCAGAAACTGTGATAAGGAATATATATATATATATATATATATATATACACATACATATACATACATATAATCTTGATATATATATATATATATATATCCTTATAACAACCCTGGGAGGTAGGTGCTATTATTAATCCCATTTTATGGACGAGGAAATTGAGGGAAATTATTTGTCCAGAGTCATACAATTAGTGTATAAGGTTGGATTTGAGCTCTTGTATTAGTCTGCAATTTAGCTGCTTCAAAGTTGCACAGAATAAACAGCTATGGATTGTGAGTTGATTCTTCACCAATCTCATTATGTTATCTTTCCCCAAAAAGTCACTTCTCTACTTCCTTATTTCTGTCAGGGACTTGTCCATCTTTTCAGTCACATAGGTTTGAAACCTTAATTTTATTCTTGCCTAACTCAATCCCCCTCTCTTCCTACAGTTTTCTCTCTTCTGCCTCCACAATATATCTTATGTCAATCCCCTTCTTGGTACTCAAACAATCATCACCCTAGCACTCATCCTCATCACCTCTAAGTCAGACTACCTCAATAGCTTCCTAATTAGTTTTCTCCCTCAAATCTCTTCCTATTTAATCCATCATCCACACAACTGCCAAAGTAATATTTCTAAAGCACAATTATATAACTTCCCATCAATAAACTCCAGTGAACCCCTATTGACTCTAAGATTATATATGTGTATGTATTTAAATTTTATTTCATCCTTTTTTAAAAAAAATTTCTGGGTGAAAGTTTTATGATGTATGCAATTATTAATAAAGGAGAGCAGGAGAGTCAAACTAAAATAGAATAGGGCCACTAAACTAGAACAAGATCTCTGTCAGGAGCACAATGACAGAAAACCACAGTTTAACTTTATTTTAATTCTATTGTATTCTTATTTATTTTGTTAAATATTTCACGTTTTCATTTTGATCTGGTTAAGGCAGCACTGGGGACTGTTAGAGGCTGCAATGTTGCCTGTAGGTTTGTTTCTGATACCTCTGCAATAGAGTATATGTGTATAATTTATAAATAAGTAATTATTTATATAAATATATTGAAGTATATGTTAAAAATGTTTTACTTAAAGAGAAGATGATAAAAAAATTCAGAAAGCTCAAAGTCATTCGGTAAGTTCCCAGAAGGCATTTTCCTTATCTCAGCTTCCTGTATTCCTCATTTCCTTTGTGGAGTACTCTGAACACAGCAGGTACTATATAATTGTTTGTTGAATTGATGTGATTGAAATGAATAGCCTACAAGCAAAGAAACTAGTCTTTTTCTACATTATATTTCTCATTTATCTAGGAAGCCAAAATGTATGCAAATAAAAAGATGAATTGCAATGTACAGAAATGTACAAATGATTAATGTGCAACAAAGTGTGAGAGAGAACAGATTTAGATTCAGATTTAAAGCTAAAAGGAATGTTATAGGTATTCTAGGACAGTGTTCTCATTTTACAGATGAGGACACTGAGATCCATAGAAGTTAAATAAGTTGGCCAAGGATACTTAGGGGATCAGAGCGAAGATATGAATTCTCCTCCTATGATTTCAAACTCAGTACTCTTTCCACTATATCTTTTTCCTGGAAGAGAGACTACCATCTTAAGCTAATTATAGAATTTATTGAATTATAATCAGATAATTAGGGTATATTGATATATAAGAAGGGTATAATGCCATTTTCTAGTAGATAAATGGTCGCAGGATAAGAACAAATAGTTCTCAAAAGAATTACAAAATATTCACAATCACATTTTTTAAAGTTTCAAATCATTAATATGAGAAATGCAAATCAAAACAACTCTGACATTCCACTTCATACTCTTCATATTCCCAGAAATGCCAAAAGATGACAATAACCAATATTAGAGACCTTAGGGGGACTATAAAATGATGCAACCATTTTGGTATGAAATTTAGAATTCTTTAAATAAATTAAATAAAATACCCAAATTCTTTGAATCAAAGATTCCATTACTAGGCTTATAACCCAAGGAAGTCATCAATAAGAAAAAAAATCCTCATATGTTATAAAACATTAATATTAGCACTTTTATGATAGTTAAGAATAGGAAACAAAGTAACTAACTATTAGCAGGGGAATAACTAAAAAGTTGTCATAAATGAATATAGAATAATACTGTGCTGTCAGAAATGATGTCTGCAATGTATGCAGAGAAGCTTGAAAAGATAAATCTGCACTGATGTAGAGTGAAGTAAGCATGACCAAGAAACCAACACAGAGTAACTACAATATACATGGAAAAAATAGAACACTAAAAAAATCAAAAGTAAATGTAACAAAAGTGTAAAGACAAAGTGGGATTTGAATGTAGAGATACAACAATGTATCCTTAACCTACTTCTTTATGGAGGTAGGAAACGCACAGATATTTTGGGGAGTTTCCCAATATTTCAGTCACTTGTGCTAACTTTTTTCCCTGTTCTATAAAACAAACAAGCAAAACATCTATTTGCATATGGGTCTTATATGGGTTGGCTTTCTTGAGGGAGAAGTAGGAGAGATACTTAATATTCTATGGTGATGTAAGAAACAAACAAATATATCAATAAAATTTTTAAGAAGAGAAAGGAAAAAGGAAAGTAATAGGCATATGAATACTTTTTTCAGTGTGATCTCTCTTTGGCTCCCATCTTTCTTGGACCCAACTTGCATGTGCTTTTAGAAGGTCAACTGTCTTCAAATGAATTGCCTAACTTCTACATGATTCATGGATCTTCCAGGCTGCAATAGTAAAGGAAGTTGAATGTTCTCTAGGGTAAGCAAACTCCAGTCCTTTGTGACTATACTAAAAGATCAAAGTTCCACACAGAAGGTAAGAAAAATCCTCTGGATTCAATGGGTTTTCTGATAGATTCACTAGCCACTTGGTGCTCACTATCTTTATATCCCACCTTCTCTGTATGGAGGACCTCATTTTAAACATTGTGAATCAAAATGCTACAGAGAAGGCAAAAACTCATTTAGGACTAAAGCCCCTGGCAAAATATTTACAGAGAAGTTGGGACCAGAGCTGAGCCTTGCAGGACAAATAATATTTAGCAATACAGAATGGAGATGGAAGAGCATTTCAGGCAGAAGTAAAAGTGACAGTAAAGGCACAGGAGTAGGTATATTTGGAGGATAATGAATAAACCAACTTGTTAAAAGAATAAATTTGTGTAGGAGAAAAATTAGAGGCTAAATTAGAATATCAGGTAAAAATCAAATTGAAGGCATTTAAAATGCTAAGATAAAAAGCTTAAATATTATTGCAAAGACAATGTGGAACCACTGAAACTTTTGAATAAGAGTTTAAATCATAAGGCAAAATAATATTATATGGTTCCTTCATCACTGTCACATTTTTATACAGATAAAATCTGGTTAAAATGAACACCAAAAGCAGCCACAAAATGAAGAAATGCTGATCATTACAATTTCTTCTTTTCAATATATCTTCTTTTCATACTTCTTTTATTTTTATATCATATTTCCTCCAAACATGTCCCTTCCTTGTCCCCTAATCAGCAAGCTATCCTTTGTAACAGAGATTTTTAAAAGAAATAAAGAAAAACTAGTTCAGCAAAAACTAGTCAATACATCAATCACAGATAGAATGTAATATTCCATATCCATAATCTTCCACTTTTGCAATGAAGAGAGGGAGACACATTTTCTCAACTCTTCCTATTAAGCAGAATCCAATACTAGGATGTTTGTTTTTCTAGATACTTTTTAGCATTCATTTTAATAAAAACTTTATTTTCTAAATTTTTCTCCCTTTCTCTTTTACCTCCCCCCATCCACAAGACATCAAGCAATCTTATATAGGTTAAATATGTACATATATATATATATATATATATATATATATATTCTTTCTTGATTCTACTTCTCTTTATATAACTGACATGAATTCTCATTCTTCTTCATACATGTCATTTATCACAATACATTCCATTATATTCATGCACTACAATTTGTTTAGCCATCTATCAAGCTAAGGTAACTGTTTCCCGTTACCTTTTGTTTTTAACCACAAAAAGTCTTGCTATGAATATTTTGGGATCTCTGTGATTTTCAGTACATTGGAGATAGCTTTGAATGTCCTTTATCTACACAAAACACAACTAAAAATGTCATCAACACAGTCAAACAAACAAGTAAACCAAGATTAGTGGTTTAGTACCAGGAAAGGAACATACAATAAATAGAACATGAAAAGACTACATTTTAAAATTTCTGACTTTAAGGTTTAATGGACTAATTCAAACAAATGAACTCCAACTATCAGATTCTTTTGTCATACTAAAATTGTGACTTTTGAGGAATTGATTAAATAAGTAGAAACCCAAGGTTACAAAATCTTTTTTCACATAATAACACTCCATTCATCTGGAAGTCAGTTTTCTAGCAACTTCAATTCTCTAAACACAACCTGAACCTGGAAATAATTCAAAAAGTCCTGGGAGGCCCTAAAACAGCCAATTCAAAGCCATTGCAATAAAGCTACATCTTTTTCTCCTCACATCCCCATTTACAAGAACTTATTGGCTCTCATTTAACAAAGAAAATAAAAATCTTTCTCTTTTGGCTTTCCAATCCACAAAATATTAGAAACAGCCATCAAGAAAATAGATTGGGGGGATAAGTAAAAAATTAGGTACAATGGCAACAAAACTGACACCTGACAAACTGACATTACAGATTCTGTGGAAGTCTGGGAAACTGGGGCAGGGTGGGACAAGGGGGTAGAGGGTTAGGAATAAGCATCATAAAAGACATTAGAAGACCTTGGTTCAAATTCCAATTCTACTTACTCCTTGGCCAAGAGCCTACAACACTCTTCAGTTTCCTCATTTGGCAAATAGGAAGATTAATACTTGTCTGGCCAAAAGGGCAATTTTGAGAATTAAATGAGATCATGTACATAAAGTACATCATAAACCATAAAGTGCTGTATTCCCAAGGAATATGACAGAACATCTAAAAAAGCAGACACAGAATTCTATTTTCCCACAGTAAACAAAATGACAGGCAGTGTGATGTAGTGAAAAGAATGCTAGACTGGAAAGCAGAAGACAATCTCAGATCTGTCCCACTACTATGTGAGCTAGAAGGAGTCATTTTACCTCTTAAAGAATATTTTCTCATCTTTTAACTAGGGACCTTTGGCATCAACCTACTTTTCAAGCTTTATTTCACATTATTCCCCTCCACGAAATCCATGCTTCATCTATTGCTTTCTAAACATACCTGGGCAGCTAGGTGGTATGGTGGTTACTATGCCAGGTTTAGAATTAGGAAGACTTTTCTTGATGAGTTCAAATCTGACCTCAGACACTTACTAGCAGTGTGGCCCAGAGAAAAATCACTCAATCTTATTTTCTGGAGAAGAAAATTGCAAACCACTTTCAATAAGAAAAGACCAAATAATGGGTCTTTTGATTTGCTTTTCTCTGACATTGCAATTACTCTGGTTCAGGCTCTTATTGCCAAATGCCCGGACAATTACAATAGCCTACTAATGGGTCTCCCTGGCTCAGTCCATCTACCACACAACTTCCTAAAGCACCAGTATAATCATGTCAGCCTGTTTATTTCTAGTGCCTTCCATTTGTTGATTATTCCATATTAGTTCACATGTTGTCTTCCTATTAGCCTGTGGGCTCTTTGAGAACAGAGATTATATTTTGTGTTTTTTATATCTCCAAAATTTAACATAGTATCTGGCTTGGAAGTAAACTTAAGAGCTACCATATCATCCCCAATCTGGAAAAAATATTTGTAAGCCTGAAGTATCCTTGAGACATGAAGCATGTCTCAAGCTGGCTAAAAGAATAAGCCTTAATAAGTCTACTTTGGACATATAATTCTTTTACATGAGTTTCATCTTCTTCCTAGTGTAGACACAGGGTTTCCATATAATCTCCCATTTGGAGCCCAATAATGGAACTGTAATGAATAAAACACTAATCAAGTCTCCCCGGTTTAAAATTTTTTCAAACTCAGGGAGTTCTCATTCATATTTGGCAATGAGTGTCTCTAGCTTAGTCTACAATTAAAGGCATAATCTTTTCATCAGAGATCAACAGCTAAAGGGGAATCTTACAAGTTTTCTCTTTATGTCATTCCATTTAACCTCTTCATCAATGAAGAAACTGGTTCAGAGAAATTAAGGCATTTGCTCAAGGTCATTTTTTGTTGATGTGCAGTTCTCTTTGACAGTTTCTAATGCAATGGTTTATAGCACATCAGACCCTTCTAACCTCTGCTATCTCTTGAAGTCTGTCCAAGTTCATGTTCGAATTTCCATGATACTATCCATCTCATTCTCTGTCATCCCCTTTTTCTTTTGTTTTCAATCTTTCCCAACATCAGAGTCTTTTCCAATAAGTCCTATTTTCTCCTTAAGTGGCCAAAGTATTTAAGCTTCAGCTTCAGTATTTGACCTTCCAGTGAATATTCTGAATTAATTTAAATATTGATTGATTTGATCTCCTGGTTATCTCAAAAGTCTTCTCCAGCACCACAATTCGAAAGTATCAATTCTCTAGCACTCATCTTTTCTTAGAGTCCAACTCTCACAGCCTCACTTACTTAGCTTGTTACAAGTTTGTGACATTCCAATTGTCCTGTAGTTTTGGTCAATAAGCAGGAGGAAACTGAGACCCACAGAGATGATAGCACTTGCTCAAGGTCACAAAGATGCAGTCAGTATTTTATCCCAAGCCCTTTGACTCCAAATCTAGCATTTTCAGCTACAGCTCTACTTGGAAAATTAAATCAAAGAAAAAGCTCTGTATCCAGTTTACTTCATCAGAAATCCATAATCCACTCTGTTACTGGTGCTTTCCTTGAAATAAACAAAAGAAAATTCACAATGAATTTTCAGAGAAACTACAAAACTTCTTGAAATTGCTGTCACAACATCTATGACAATATCAGACACAGGAAAATGTTTCTCTACATTAAAACACATACACCACACTTGAGGAAAACAATAAATGTGGAATTGCATAATGTTTTATAGATTTTGTCAACAGAGAACAAAATGTGATATCTACCCTAGATTTTAACACCAAAGTTATTGACTGTTTTGCAAAGCAGAAGAATGATGAATGTTGGGTTTTTTGTTTTTTTTTTTTTTACAAGATGCTATCAGACACTAGACTGAAAAGGGTTTTCTTGTAAAAGTGAATAGACTACAAGTAATTACATATTTATAAACAAGACCATTTTATTCTGGTTTCCAATAGATAACTACATGTTGTCTTTTATCTTCTCAGCATTATCTCGATATTGAATAATCTATTCTATTTTTGAGAGATTGAGTTGGCAATAATAGCAAAACAGATGACCTTTGGGTTGAGAAGAACTGTGTTCAAAACCCATCCTTGTTACCTATTGGTTGTATAGCCATGGACAAGTCATTTAAACTTTTAGATGTCTCAAGCAGCTATAATTGCTAATGTGTATTGGGAAGAGAGTCTTTATACCAAAAACTCCTTCTGATAATGAAATCATAGTGCTAAAACAAAGTAAATTCTATTCTTATATTATAAAATATAATTCTCTTAAATCTTCATTGACCATTCTTTATGCAGACATATACTTGTACATTCATACACACATATAATACCTGTATCACAATTTTTTTCTGGGAATTCTCCAACTGGCTGGGGTGGGGGTGGGGGCCAAGACAAAAATTGTGTTTATTCAATTTATGCCAGAAGTATCCAATTTCCTTTAAAAATGTAAATGATATATTTTTATTCAGCAAATTAGGATGTAAGTGTAAATGAGGTGATAGAAACATCGGGGTGACACAGTGAAGGGTATTGGACTTGGAATCTGAATTCAAATACCACCTCAGATACTTACTAGCTGTGTGACCCTGAGCAAATCACTTAGTCACTCAATATGTCAGTTATCTCATTTGTAAAATGGGCATAATAATAGCACCTATTTCATAGAGTTGTTATGAGGTTCCAATGAAATGACATATGTTTGTACAAACTTCAGAGCCTTATATAAATGCTAGTGATGATGATAATGATGACAGTTTAAGCATCATGGGTATCTTGACCATAAAGGTCTATCTATTTTTAGGGATAAAGACCAGATTTGTGATTCAGTATAGAGTATTCCAGGGTGAGAAAGTCTTTCACTTCTGCTATATGTAATCTTAGAGATCTGCCTAATACACTAAGAAATTAAGGGACTTGCTCAGAGTTTTACAACCAGGATGTGTGTCAGAGGTAGAAATTGTTTTTGCTCTAAAACTAGCTTTCTATTCATCTAAGTCAAACTTTCACTCTATTGTTAGATAATTTTACAATATTTTGTTACAAAGTTCCAAGAAAACAGGTCACTTTCAGTCAGTCTTGTGGCAATGCTACTCAGTCAATTTAGCCAAAGCCAACAGGAAGTGTCTATACAATGATCCTGAATTTAATCACATAAGTAACATGCCTTGCATACAATTCTCTTTATATTAAGAAGAGACTTTGTGAAGTGCCATTTCCTTCATCCTCCCTGAATTCAGTGATGTAATAAAACTAGATTCATAGTACTGGTTGTCCCAGTATTTTTCTTTGGTTTATAATGCAACTGAAAAGTACCTGACCCTAAGATAAGCAGCAAATAATTTATTTTCAAAATAAAGCTTGAAGATTTGTAGTCAATTTTTACTTTCCATATTGTTCTTTGAGTATGGGAGGGGAGAAAAAGAAATTTTAGACTTTCTGGAAGAGCAGTAACCAGAAATTTGTACCTGAGAGAAATGATGGAAAAATATTCAAGTGATTGGGCAGAGGAAAGCGTAGTAGAGACACAGAGATCATGAGAATGGAGTAAAGCTTGGTGGAAGTGGGTAGAGTTAGGGAGGGAGATCTGATACCTTTCTATGTCAAAAGGTGATTCTTATTTAAGTAGACACCAACTTTCATTATTTCTATAAAGGACTTGCAAGTGCTGAAAATAACCTGTTAATAAGTATAGTAAATTAACTAGGTTTTTTTTTAAAAGTACATGCCATACAAAAGTTCCAGTTTTCTTGTGCTAATTTTGACTTTTTTTTACATTCATGTTGGAATATAAAATAGCATTTGTCCACCCATTTGGTCTCTCCTACCTTTGCTTATGATTATCAAAGATTTGGTCTTTAGGCTGAAGATTGAAACTGGAGATAACATCTGTTAGAAGATAGCAGGCAGTTAAAATACCAGGTAAGGTAGCCATGAAGTTTTAAAGAAACCCAGGACGTCTAAAGACACACTGAACTTCTTCAAAGCTTCTTGACATATTAGTCGGGAAAAAATACCTGTGTAGTCATCATTGATTCCATGATATCTATGTCCTGCTGTCAATGCTCAATAAATGTTAAATAATAGTAGAAATAGTGATATACTATGAATAATGAATTATAAAGTTGATCTGTCTGTCAGACTGGCTTAGAAATCAATAAAGAAATCAATGAAAAAGTAAAGACAAATTACAAAGGATTTAAATTTGGTAATTTTTCCTTCATCCATCTTTTTCAGTCTAATCCCAGAATTACTGAAATTCTTGGTGTTTTCCCTCATTTCCCAAATAATAGAATTTTACAATAATTTTAGTTATCAGTTAGATTATATTATGATGACTTCCAAAGGACATAATTTTGCAAAAAGTGTGTGCTAGAAAATATTCATTTAGCATGACCTATTATTCCTTTTCTTAAAATATTTTAAATGCACTATTGGTGTAGTGAGCTGATCTAGCCATTCTAGAGAGCAATTCGAAACTACGCCCAAAGTGCTACAAAAATGTGCATGCACTTTGATCCAGCAATATCACTGCTAGATCTATATCCCAAAGAGATCCCAAAAAAAGGAAAAAAAAACTATTTGTTCAAGGATATTTATAGCAGCTCTTTTTTGTGGTGACTAAGAATTAAACATTGAAGGGATGCCTATCACTTGGGAACTGACTAAACAAGCTATTTTATATTATTATAATGAAATATCAGTGTGATATAAGAAATGAGGAGCAGGCAGATTTCAGAAAAACCTGGTAAGATTTACATGAACTGATGCATAATGAAGTGAACAGAACCAGGAGAACATTGTATATATTAACTGCAATATTATTCAATGAAGAATTGTGAATAATTTAGCTAGTCTCAGCAATACAATCTAAGACAATCCCAAAGGACAAATGATACTATCTGCTTCCAGAGAAAGAAATTATATTGTTTGAATACAGACTGAAGCATGCTATTTTTCATTTTATTTCATTCTTTTTCTTTTGCTTGAGTTTTCTTATACAAAATGACCAATATGGAAATGTTTTATTAATTGTGCATGTATAACCTATATCTGATTGTTTATTGTCAGGGAGGAGAGGAGGAGAGGAAGGGAGAAATAGAATTTGAAACTCAAAACATTTTTTTTAAATGCTTTAAAATGTTTTGGCATGTAATTAGAAAGAAAATGAAAAATATATTTTAAATGTATATATTTTCATTGAAGGAGGCCTATATTGACATTTGAAAGATAATCAGTAATCATGTGAATATCATGTTTGTAATATACTAAACCTTACCTGTTAACCTTTAATTCTTGCATGTTAATTCTGAGATTACTAAATGAAATAGATTCTGATTTTCATAAAAGAACAGATTTTTAAATACAGAGTTTATAAAGATATTTTTGATTGTATATCACTTTAGATTTCCCTTGTATCCTTCCCCTTCTTTCATAGCAATGCTATTTTCACTTTGACCTGTGGTTCTAATAAATCTGGGCAATTTTTTCTCAATGATTTGAGAAATCCAGGCCCTTTTTTATAATCATGATTTTTAAATTTTCATTTCTTGATTTGTTTTCCAAGTCAGTGTTTTAGCATGAGATCCCTTGCACTTAATTTTTCCACTAGTTTAACTTTGTTTTAATATTTCTTACTGTTTCATGGAACAATTAACTTCTGTTTGATCCATTCTAATTTTCAGAGAGTGCATTACTTGAGCAGAGTTTTGTATATAGTCTGTCCTAAATCCATTTCCAAGTCTCTCATCCATTATTCTCTTTACTTTTCCTATCCTTTCTTCTACTACTCTCATTTCATGTATATCATTTTCCCCATTTTATAGAAATTCAAATGATCTTGTGAGCAAGTTGTATGGTTTTTTTTTTTTTTTTTTTGAGTATTTACTTGTAGGTGTTTGGAGTTTTTCTTTTCTGAGTTTGTTTCCTATACATCTGTGGTATCACAATAATTCCCATTTTCTCTCCATCTCTGTGTGTAGGTCTTTGTCTTTTTCTCTATCTATCTATCATCTATCTATCCATCTGACTCTCTCTCTGTCTCTCTATTGCTGTCTCTTTGTGTGTGTGTCTCTATCTCTCCTATTTCTGTCTCTGTCTCTGTCTCTCTTTGTCTCTCTCTCTGTGTTTTTCTCTCTCCTTTTTTCTCTCTGTCTCTCTCTTCCTTTCCATCTTGCTCTCTCTTTCTCCACATTATGTGTGTGAATTATTGCATTATGAATTATTATGTAATTATATATGAATATATATATGAATATATATATGAAATTATATATTATATTATGAATAAAATATATACATATATTTATTAATTCTTCTAGTCATCTGCTCTGGGTAACAGCATTGCTGGCTTAGTTGGGCTGATTCTATGATCCCTATGATCTCTTTTCCTGACCCTTTCCCTCTTCTCACCTTGCTTGGGTAAGGGAAGTACAGGGACTGCTCCAAGCAAGTCTTTTTCAGAGTTCTGAGTACTGAGTCCAAGTTTTCAGTCTCTGTGAGACATTTTGTTCTAACCATGGATCAGTGGATGAATTCAAGATCTTATGTGAGCATCCTCTCACTATTGACCTACTTAAGAGCTCTGGAGGCTAAACCAGTGAACTTCTTCCCTCTTTAGCTGACAGAGTTAGAAATTCATTTTAAACTTCTGTTACACTTCTGATTGGAATCCTATTTTACTAAAACACACTTTGAGGACTTGGCAACAACATCAAAAAAAAAAAAAAACACAGTAGTTATGTGGAGATTGTTGGTTGAAATGAGTCTCACTCCCAAGTTCTCTGTGGCACAAAAATGAAAAGATCTATGAATAGCAACAACAAAAGTCTTGGATTTTGCTCACTATTATAATTAGCACAAATTCTTATCTCCCTTCAGTTAATATTTAGTGCCCTGGGAGGCAGAAGGTTCAGTTGAATGGAATTAAAGAGGGAAGTATCTAAAAGAAAGGAGAAAGTAGATTCAAAAGGGGCAGTAGGATATGGAAAAGGGTTTTGTTAGCCTTGGTATTTTTTCCATTTGTTTTGAAGGGAAAACAGGCCTTTGTATGTTTGCAAGAGAAAGACAAGAACCAAGGGAGGAGCTAGATAATAAGAGAATAAAGTTTAGACTAATAAAGACAGAATTATGTGACTGACAGAAATGTGCTAATGGAATTCAGAAAAGAAAGGTGTCCTGGACAAGTGCCAGGTAATCTTGACATTGAAGTTAATGCATTAATCATGGTCTAATAAGTAAAGAAAAAAGGAACCATTTGTCCAGAAATTGTGGATATCTACGTCAAGGTGGACTTAAACCCAATGGGGCCACTATAAAATAGCATTGTACTATCCTTGTTTGTGATAAATTTGGGGAGAAATAGGGCCAGGAGGCTGAAGTGGAAGCAATGGTTAGATTTCAGTTTAATGTAAGACTTCAATATTAGATTTTTCTAAAACTCCAAACTGTAACATTACTGTATGGGCTGCCTCAGGAGGAGGGACAAGAGTTTCCCTTTTCTGGTCAAGGCTAAACAATCGTCCTTCAGGATGTTGTACAGAGAATTCCTAGATGAGAAAGAAAACCAAATGAGCTTTAGGGCTTCCTGTAGTTCTGAAATTCATTATTCTAAGTGTGGGATACAGACTAGAAGAAATCAGGCAAAGATTCGTGTAAGTGGAAGCTTTAGAATGGCTTTAAAGAATGAAAAAGAATTCTGTTAGGAGAGAAAGAAATGGAAGGGTCTTTTAGGCATAGGAAACAAAGTGAAGGCAGAGACATGCTGCTTATCTTCTCGGGGCCTTGGGCTCAGTACAAAGTAGAGAAATACTAATAAGCTTTGCAGATGATCCAAAGCTGGATGGATAACTAACATTTTGTATGACAGAGTCAGAATTTAAAGTTTGACAGAGTAGAACAATGGACCAAATCAAAATAATATAAAATTTAATAAAGTAAATATAAAATACTTACTTCACAAAAAAATGAAAAGCAATGGAAAGAAAAATAAGTCTGCAGAAAACTTGGTATGAAAACTAGCTAAAGCAGTTCAGTCCAAGAGCCCTTAAAGATGAAATTGAAAAAACAACAAATAGGCTAAAGAGAAAATTGTTTGCCTGCATTTACTAAAATGTTCTATCTTCATCATGATGACAGTTGAATTACCATATTTGGATGATAACACTTTATCCTGTTTCCTCTCTATTATAGCTCTTCTCTCACTATGCCCCTGATCCAAAATTTTTAGTTTTTCTTCCTCTTCTTTTAATTCCCCCTTCATATGAAGAAATGGAAATGGCACTTGAGGAGTGGAAGTTAGAAAGAATAGCTGAACCAGATCACATAAACAAGGAAGAAATCTGAGACACAAATTTTAAAAGCAATAGGGGATCAATTCTCAAGATATCTGAAAGAGTGGAACCAAACAAATGAAAAAAATCTTGGATGGTATTATTACCTAAAAAACTGCAATCAAGGAGGCATGAGAAACTATTGACCCATAGGCCAACTTTTTCATCTCTATAAAATCTTTATGAGATTGAGTGACATGTGAATCAAGGATACTCCTAGAAAATATAAGATGTGAACAGGCAGGCTTCTACATACAATTTTCTAGAGCAAACTACATCTTCACAGTTACATAGTTGACTGAAAAGTGTAAAGAAAACAAGATCATGGTAGGTTCACTGATTGTTGATTAAAAAAACCATTTGACTTGGTAGAGCAAAACAGAACCTTGAGGGCTCGCCTCCAACAAGGTATCCCCCATGCATATATTATTTTTAAAATGAGTTCATGAGAAATTCAATCTTAGAGATAACTTTGTTCAGCTCTATTGATAAAGATCAACTAAAGCATGAAAATAGAAAGGTATTGTATTCCAGCCTCATGGAGAGTTTCCTATGCATTGTCCAAATGGAAAGCAGTTTCTCTATAGGTGATAAAGTCCTCCAAATCCAACTTTATAAATAATATTGTGCTAATTATGTCAAGCTCCAAAATTCTCTGAGTCTTTACTGATGAGATTTATGAGCACTCAAAAATCAGCAGCTTAACAATCTATACAAAAAGCCAAATGGATGAAAAATCTTTATTATTCACACAGTGACATATATTTGGATAGGATGTTCAAGGTGTTAGTATATCATCGTATGTATTATTGGCAGGCACAGTTATAAAAATCAGTTGAAGAGAATGCTCCAGGTGAATTATACACTTTTAATGATCCTCAAACCCATAGCATCTTAGGGGTGCTATATGACTGCAATTCATGGAAAAAAAATAAAATCTCTGTAGAAACCAAATTGGGATGATGCAAAAGTTACATGATGGGAATATTTAGACATATACTGGACTTGTAGGAAATTTGGAAATATAAATTTGTGAGATTCAAAATTTGGATGATGCAGGAAAAAAGCAATGGACACTATTGCCTAAAAGTAAAGACAAAGGAACAAAATAAGCATTAATATAGTGCTTGCTATGTGTTTTTTACAAATATTATCTCATTTGATCCTCACAATAAACCTAATATGTAAGTACTATTATTATCTCTTAAATGATTTGTTCAGAGTTTCCAATCTAGTATATATCTGAGACCATATTTGAACTCAGGTGGTCTTGACTCCAGGGTCAGTGCTCTGTCTGCTGCACCATTTGAGAAAAAATGAATAAGGTGAAGTATTAGAGGGACTATTATATGGTCAAATGATGAGTTTGGGCATAAGGGATACAGTCCATGAAATTCGTGAAGAGAAAACGAAATGATCTAATTATGGAATTTTATAATGTCACATGATCAATAATTAAGATGGAAAAAAAGAAGTTGCCATATTGACTCCATGGCTCTGAAGATTTGAAAAACGGATATGTTTAACTACATTATCCTATTCAAGAAACTTCTTTTAGAGATTCCTTTAAAAACTTGTTTAACATTCCATTCTATTCTGAAATTTTTAAAATCTCTGCTATTTCTGCTATAATCCAAAAGGCCAGAAACTAAAATAAAATCCCTAAATCATTTGGGAGATTATCCTAACCCCAATAAAAGAAATATACACACATCTGTGAGACTTTTATTTGCTTGGCAATATTCCTGATATATTCCTAAAAGGGTCTTATCCTATAAAAGATAAAAAAAAAAAACTCTTGTGGAGGTCATATAAACCTAGAATATACCCTAGTGGCTATTCCTTAAGGAAGGTTATTATCTGTGAAGAAGCCAAAGTTCTCAAAGTGAAGATCCAAAAAAAGAAAGTACAGTTCCTCTTCTCTTCACCAATTAAAACACTGAGAATTGACATTGAGAAGGAGGTATTGGAGAGCAAACCCAAAGGAAAGCATACATTTTTTTAAATACAATGGATGCTGCCTCTATCCACAGATACAGGGTTTTATATATATATATATATATATATATATATATATATATATATATATATATATATATATATATAAAATCATTTGGCTGGAAAATATCCCCTTAGCTAACTGAACTACCAGGCCTCTAAAGGTAACCACACATCCCCTGTTGGAACTGACTAGAAATAGAAACCTTCTAAGTATCACTAAATACAAGTTGAACTAGGCATTAAGTTTTTATATTGAGCTTTCAGGCTAAAGGGAAGGGTAATATTGTGTTGCTACCATGAAGATCTCTGTGGTGGGAGGGTTTGGTCATCTTGCTACCCTTGGTGGAGCCTAACATAATTTTACCTATCATCCAGCTATAGTAAACCAGACTTTGACCACAACTGCTTATATTAAAAATATCTGGGAGTTGGAAGTATATCCCAAGTCTGATATGAATCAATAGTGGAACAAGATAACAACAACCACAAAAACTAAAGACATTTTGAGAGGTGTTTCGTCCAGAAAAGGGGAGAAATATGATCATTTCATTGCCCAGGTCAATCAAGTTGGAAGCATCTTGTGAAGTTGTGAGCACCACATTTTAGGAAGGACACAGATGACTTAGAGCATTTGCTGAGGGAGTTGACCAAGATAATGAGAGGGCTGTGACCATGCCATTCAAAGATTGGCCAAAGGAATGGGGAATATTTTGTCTGGAGAAGAGCAGACTTCTGGAGATATGTCAGCTGTTTTAAAGAATAAGCATTGGTATATGGAAGAGAAATGAGATGGTTTTTGAGGCTGTAGAGGGTGGAACTAGGGATAATAGATAGAATGTAAGAGCAGCAAATTTTAATTCCATGTAAGGAAAAACATAAGCAGCTAGGTGGTACAGTGGATTGAATGCACTGCCTAGAGTCAAGAAGACCTGAATTCAAGTCCAGCTTCAGACATTAACTGTGTAACCCTGGGCAAGTCACTTACCTCTGTTTATCTCAGTTTCTTCATCTCTAAAATGAGCTGGAAAATAACATACATATTCAACAGACAGAGAAATCTATCTTATACTGCAGGAACATAGGAGGGGAATAGGATACAGGAAGGGAGAGGGTGATAAAAGAGAGGGTATATTGGAGGAGGGAATGGTCAGTAGCAAAACACTTTTGAGAAGGGACAGGGTGAAAGAAGAGAGAGAATAAATGGGGGGATAAATAGTTAGCAACAGTAATTGTAAAAAGAATTTTAAAGCAAGATTCTCTGATAAAGCCTGGTTTCACAAACATAGAAGGAACTGAGCCAAATTTATAAATAAAAAAGTCATTTATCAATTAATAAATAATTTAAAGATATGATTTGTGCCCAAAGGGCTATAAATCCATGCATATTCTTTGACCTAACAACACCATTACTAGGCATAATACCAAAAGAGATTTAAAATAAAAAAGGAAAATTACCTATATGTACAAAAAATATCCATAACAGCTACCACTCTTCTCAGGACAAAAAAAAAAATTTGGAAATTGAGGGGATGCCCATCAATTAGGGAATGGCTTAATAAAGTGTGGTATGTGTTTGTGATGGAATGTTACTGTTCTATAGGAAATGATGAGCAGGATGCTCTCAGAAAAACAATCCTGGAAAGTCTTCCATGAACTCAAGCAAGCAACATGAAATGTACTGTATACAAAGTAATAACAATGTTCTGGGTTGACTATCTATAAATGACTACTATTCTCAGCAGTATAATGATCCATGACTAGTATCAGGCACTAATACCTCCAATGTTCTGGGATGACTAGCTATAAATAACTACTATTCTCAGCAGTACAATGATGCATGACTACTCTAAAGGACTTGTGATGAAAAAATACTATCTATCTGAATACAGATTGAAGTGTTCTCTTTCTCTCTCTATCTCTCTCTTTAAAAATTTGTATTTATCTTGAAATTTTTTTATTTTCATTAGGATGGGACTTCTATGTTCCCTTTTACAACATGACTTTTATGGAAATTGCATAACTTCATATGTAATTTCTTAATTGTTGGGCATAAGGAGAGAACCTAAAACTCAAAAAATTTTAAAAATAGATGTTAAAAAATAGTTTGTTTTAAATATAACTGGGTGAAATTTTTAAATAAATAAATAAAAATAAAAGGTATTAGCAAAAATTTATTTTAAAACAAACGAATAAATAAATAAAATGAGCTTGAGAAGGAAATGGCCAGCTATTCCAGTACCAAGAACACTTCAAACGGAGTCATGAAGAGTCAAACACAACTAAAGAACAATAACCAAAAAACCAAAACTAGACATTAAAACAGTTAAAAAAGTAAAATAATGTCTCAAATGACTCTGGTTTTCTTTCACTAAAGATCCTCCATCAAAGTCTAGATAACCACTTTTAGAATGTTGTAAAAAATTGATATTGTTCTTTCCCTCTCCCTTCACAGATCCAATCCTTAATTTGTACTGTTTATATGGCATTTATCCCATATACCTTATATTTATTTATGAACTTCTGGAACACAGGGATTGTTCCCTATACATGATATACATGTGTATCACACATACATAAACATGAATATATATATAACACATATACAATGCTTAATACATAAGTGCTCAAAAATTATTTGGTCACTGAATGACTGAGTAGCAAATTGAGATTACTTTTGGGCAAGCTGCTAATTGAAGAAGTAACAGGTGATTTTACAAATATAATCACAATTTATGTAATCACAAATATATAAATTTATTCCCTCAACATGTAGGAAGCAAAATCTTCCTCTCTTGTATCCCCACCTCAGTCTCTGGGGAGGGAAGGGAAGAAGATTAGATTCATAACTTACCTCAGTTCCCATAGAGTACAATCCTAGATCCAAGTCCAAACTGCTCCAGCCCTCCACCTCTCCCCTGGGGAGAGGAGCAAAGTCCCAAACATCCTAGTTTCTCAGACTTTTCAAACCAGCTGACTACCTGCACTACCTTGCCTGAAATCATAATTCAAATGTCTGTGGCTAGAACTTCCAATCTCATAAGGATCACTTTTGGCACCTGAAACAGAAGACAACCCAGAACAGAAACAAACAGCCCCAAGTCCATTTCTCAGAGTAGGGTAAAAGAGGGAGCAAAAGAAAGATTTTCCTTCCTCTTTCACTGGGACAATCTAGACATGCTTACAGATCTCTCAAAGTCTGCTCCATGATAAAACTGGCCATGTTTTGAGAAACCCCAGGTACAAACAAAGAGAATTTCACAGCTTAGTAGAGACATTAGCATCCTTTTCTTATAATCTACTACAAAGGATTACAAGGACACAAATAAAGTATATATTTTCTTAAATGATACTGACTGATTGTGGATAAGCACTATGAAAACATGAATTATAAGATGCCAAAATTGGATGATTTGTAAGGGAAAGAATGGATATTATGGTTTAAAAAGAAGAACAAGAAAAGGAAATAAGCATTTATATAGTACCTATTATGTACCAGGCACTATATAGGCAATTTTACAATTATTTCATTTTAATATCTGGAAAATACTTAGCACAATGCCTGGCACAGAAGAGGTATTATATAATTTTTTTTTCCTTTATTTCCCTTCCCTCCTATAAACTATTACATAAAGAAAAAATTTATTAGTTGTTAACACTGAGATATTTTACTCTGATTCCATTTACCTGAAATAAATATCAAGATTCTCTAAAAGATAACAAGAAATAGTATCACATTTTATCCTCACAGCTACCTTAGGATATAGGTTCCATTACTATCCCTATTTTCCAGTTGAAGAAACTGAGGTAAATAGAGGTTACATGTCTTTTTCAGGATGACACAACTGGTAAGGGTCCAAGACCAGTTTTGTATTCAAGTCTTTCCAATTCTTGGCCTGGCTCTCTATTCACTATACCACTATCATGCACTAGACTGAAAAGCCCAAATTTAAAAATTTACCTGCAAAGTGATACAGGTAAGAGTATATGTAAGTGTGAAGACCGTGTATTTTAAAATCAGCCGGAGTCAGGAATTCAGGTTAGGGGAAAATCGTCACTTTTTATTCTCAGTGAAGAAAGATCGGAGGTGGAAGGGAATCGGCAATAGCAATGTATGTAGCTGAGTCAAGAAGCTAGCTAGACCAAAAGCCACATGACCAGCAGCTACAAGCATGGAACCCAGGCTCAATCTCTCCCAGCTTCTTTTCCTGTCTCTCTGTCTTCACCCACCAAAATCGTCATTTCCTATATAACACATCAGGACTTGCACAGAGAGTGGGCAGGGACCATTCTTTATCCAATCATGTACATTAATAGAGTATAGTCCAATTACTATTTAGCCTCACGTACTTGGGACCTCAGTGCATCAACTCAAACCTCAGCCCATTACATGTAAGTATAATGATTCATATGTATTCAAAATATTTGCATTAATTATCACCATCCTCATGTTTGATAAAAATTACTACAACTTATTGCCCTTCCTGTTTCATCTAATTGATATTGTTCTTTCCCTCTCTCTTCACTGCTACAATTCTTAATTTGTACTGTTTATATGGCATTTTATCCCATATACTTTATATTTATTTATGAATTCCTGGAATACAGAGGTTGTCTCCTACACATATTTGTATCACACATACACAAACATGCATAGTGTATATACAAACATATATACAGTGCTTAGTATCTAAGTGCTCAAAAATTATTTGCTCAATGAATGATTAAATAACAAATTGAGATTAGATTACTCTTGGTAGTCACTGACTTCAAAACCAAGAATTCCCTAAAGAATGAGGAATCATTTCCTGGGGAAAGAAATGAGAAGGAAATGAGGAGAAAGTATTTCAAATGCCACATGAAGTTCAAATAAAGAGAGAATAAAAAAATGTTTCATATGTTAGAGTGGGGTTGAGGATAATGTTTCATTCTGCAATCAATTACCATAAGGAAAAAGTTCACAAATGGAAGCAATAGAGTATAGATAAAGTAGCAAATCAATATAAGATAAATGTAATTAGATGAGATTTATATGAAAAGAGAAGACAATTTTCAATAATGTATGAGAGATCTGAAGAACTCTTAAGACAAGAAACATAAATGCAGAAAAAACAGTATAATACTTTCAAGTTTTACAGGATCTAGTAGTTAGACAGCAAGTAGTCTCAGATGCACATGGATGATAATAGATCACAAATGACAGAATTCTTCTATCAGTTATCCAGGATAAACTTAAGGAATAATAATGATAATTAGATTAATTATGAAGATTAGTGGAGGAGTACAATTTATTCTCATCAGCAGGAAGACTTTTTTTCCGCCCTTTTGTAACTAAAAACATCACTGTCAAAGGCCTCTCTAGCCCTGTTTCCTTCATCTATAAGGTAAATGGCTTAGCCTGTATAAGTAACCCATAGGATCATGTTCTCTTGTGGATACTAAAGAAATCTTTTCTCTCATTTATGTTGTCCTTCTATCTAAATGTCTTTTGCTTTGAGCTAATATGTCCTATAGCTGTCTGGTAAAAGAAATGTCAGTGGGGGTATAATGCTTCTTGAAACCTAGGCAGCATCTGGGATTGGATATGCAATATGTGTCATTGGGGTCCCAGTTGTTATGCTTGAGGTAAAATCACCCCCATAATAAGGACCCGTGAGGCAGTTTCAAAGGGCTATGATATGTGACTATTAAGTGCTTAGCACTTAGAAACTTCACAATTAAGAATCTCATTTAGAACCAAGAGAATATTGTATACAGTGACAATAAAATTAAGTGATGATAAACTCTCATGATGTGGCTCTTTTTAACAATGAAGTGATTCAGATCAATTGCAATGGTCTCTGATGGAGAAAGCCATCTCTATCCAGAAAGAGGACTAAGGGGACTGAATGTGGATCACAATATAGTGTTTGTACCTTTTCTGTTGTTACTTGCTTGCTTTTTTTTTCTTTCTTTCTCATTTTTTCCCTTTTCCATCTTATTTTTCTTGTGCAGCATGATAAATGTGGAAATAAATATAAAAGAATTTCACATGTTTAACATATATTGCATTGCTTGCTCTCTAGGACAGGGAAGTGAGGGAAAGGGAAGGAGAAAAACAGTTTTGCAAGGGTAAAAACTATCTTTGTGTGTATTTTGAAAATTAAAATCTATTATTAATCTTTAAAATCTCATTGAAAAGACAATATTTACATGAAACAATTGAAGAAAAATGTAAAAAAGCAGATTTCAAGTGTTAAGTTGAACACAATCCTGCTTGCATGGTATATAAATAGGCATGGTCAGGCTGGAGTAAATGGATATAAATGCATTTGTTGAGGGAAAGCTTAAAGGGAGAGGAAAGACTGACTGTTTTTTAAGACTGGGTAAGATTTACATATGTAAGGCAAAGTAGGAACCATAATTTTTATTTAAACCTAGGAAGAAAAGTATAGGGCACTAAATTATATAATATCCCAAAGTACTGATTCATTGTCTCGTCAATAATTTTTTTTACATTTGTTCATCTACCAGCAATTACTTATAAAACCAATTGCATGTGATGCTGAGTGCTAGGGTTATAGGAAATGCAAGGAATTATGATATGTTTTTACACTAAAGGGATTTGCAAGTGAACTCAATAAGACACAAATATGTGAAAAATCAAATAATTATAAGAGTTAAATAAAAGTTTGATGTGATTGAATACTATTGTGCAATAAAAAAATAATTAGGAGGAAATTTTCAGAAAAATCTGGAAAGACTTGTACAGAATGATACAAAGTAAAATGAGCAGAACCAGAAAACATTGTACACAGTATTAGCAACATTGTGTGATGATCCACTGTGAATGTCTTATCTCTTCTCAGAAACACAATGATCCAAGTACAAAGGACTCATTATGGAAAATGCTAGCCACATCCAGATAAAGAATCAACAGACTCTAAACTAGATCAAAGGATATTTTTTTCACTTCCTTTATTTTGTCCATTTTTTTTTCCTTTTGAACTATTTCTTCTTTCACAACTGTGACTAATGTGGAATTTGAGTTGGATTTTGAATGTTGAGTAGGTTTTGTGTAAGTTACAAAGGAATGAGGGCCTATTATGTAAAGGGAAAAAGCATAGAGGAAAGAAAGCCTGAAGATCAATTGAGGGGCCAAATTATAATAGGTCTTAATACAAGAAATGCTGAATCACAGAAGAATTTTGTTTATCAATCCTGTCAATTCTACTGCAGTTGCTCTTGATCACAAATGATGGTTTGTTTAATTCAATGAGCAATTATTAAATATCTACTACCTGCAAGGAATTCATTACTTGTGTTGAAATCAACTCATTTTTCTATTCCTCAAAACAATCCACTGGTGCCCTAACTTTTCTAATGGCTGAGAACTTGTGATATCAACATTTGAATACATTTTTCATCTAAGATTGAATAAACGATCAATTCTTTTAACTAGAAATTCTGTCCTTTTCTGATTCTTCTGGCCATGCTGGCTCTCCCACCCCCATATTTTATTTTCTCACAATAATCACAAATATGAATGTCCTGAAAATCTCCATCCTAGGGACTTTTGCTGCTCTGTCTCTAATATCAATGGGAAGGTCTATAAGGTCTATTCAGCTTCATTTGTATGTAAATGACTCCTATGTTTATACCCACAATCCTCTCTCTCTCTCTCTCTCTCTCTCTCTCTCTCTCTCTCTCTCTCTCTTTTTCAAAATCTCGAAATCCCTTTTTCCAACTAGATGATAAGCTCTTTGAGAGTAGGGAGTGTGACTTCTATTTCTTCTATATCCCTCCTCAATGCTGAGCCCAGTGGCTTTCACACCAAAGACATTAATTTCATACTGTTGACTGACTGAAGTCATGTGGTCTAAGTGTTGCCTTTGGAATAAGACTCAAACTTGATCACCTGGAAGATCTCTTTTAACTCCAGAATTCAATGACTTTATTTCAGCTCCAATCTGAAAGGCAGGACAGTAGTAATTATACTTAGGGACTTGACATTATAACTGCTGGCAGTTAGTGGAGGTACAAATATCCAGCTCACATAATGAATTCATTGTGAATTCAGCTCAAAGGCATTTGGGGGAAGAGGTAGAGCAGGCAATCATTCACTGAGTATAAACACCTGCCAACATTCCATGGGCAGATGTTCTCCATTGTAAAGGAGTATGTTGGCCTGTTCTGGAACTGATGCCAAACAGAAGGTCCTCTTGGCAGGCACATTAGCCCTCACTGTGCTCTGCAGATTACTCCTCTGAACCATCTTAGATTGGCAAATGTGCCTTATAGAAATTGGCTTACCACCTACATCACAGGCCTCCTGCCAGCCAAACAGATGGGCACAAGTGTAAGTACGTCAACTAACTACCATGTGCATCAGGCTGGAGTATTTAAAGCAGGATTTGTCTCCAGCTCATAGTGAAGCCAGAGGATCACCACTGTCAAAACATGAGGACACATCAGAAGTTTATGTGTTGAATTAAAAAGGAGGCCCTCTTAGAATTCTAACTTCTGGGCATGTATGAGCTTTGGAATCTGCTAATTAAAAAGCACCAGAAGATGGGGAGAAATTTTAAAGAAAATCATCTCCTCTCTTTCACTGCTTTTGGCTGGAGACAGCCATCTAGCACCTGGAAAGCTTGCTTTCTATATCCTA
This sequence comes from Sarcophilus harrisii, assembly GCF_902635505.1. Lineage (NCBI taxonomy): Eukaryota > Metazoa > Chordata > Mammalia > Dasyuromorphia > Dasyuridae > Sarcophilus > Sarcophilus harrisii. Next base: position 397,541,837 of record NC_045426.1, read on the forward strand.
GTAGAGTTGAGATTTAATGTCTTGTCCTCAAGCAGAAGCCAAATCCACAACATGAGACTTCCATGAGTGAGGAAAGCCAATGGGATAAAGAGTATGATTTCTCTCCAGGTACTGGCATGGATAAAAGCTCATATACTTGAGTGAGTCAAAGTTTAAAACTAAGGTTATCATCCCATCAGAGCAGCGAATCTAGCAATTATGTCACAGCAGCCTCAGTCTAGGTAAAAATAATATCCTCATCTTCCTGGCTCAGAATATTGAGAACCTCTGGTTGCTTCAGAATCAAAGACTGAAAACTTTTAATGCTGCCTTAGACTTCTGGCTGTCATGCTGGAACTAAGCATTTCAGGCAGCAATCTGAGAAACCAAGAAATGGTCTTTTGTATTTCAAAACCTTTACCATCAACAGAAGGAATAATACAGACTCTGTATCATTCCATCTTTAATTCTGGCACCTTTCAACTTTAAGAAGTATATGGGACAGGGAAGATTCTGGGAAGATGGGAGCAAGTTGGTAAATTTCAAGCACTCCCAATTTCCCCCATAAATAGAACAAATTTGCGTCTTAGGGAGAATATAACTTGGTGAAAAACCAAAAAGACTTGGGCAGAATAGGAGTCCTCTCAATACAATCCAACAAGATCTAAAGAAAGACTCCAGACTAGGATTAACCTACCTGAAGTGCGAACATCTCTAAATTCCACAGAAACTTCAAGTGGGGAGCCCTCAGACAATCTGGTTATGGCTGGAACCTCCATAGTTACAACAAAGACTTTCACTCCCAGATTGTTTGTCAAGTAGTGTTTGAATCTAAAAAAACAGAAACTCAGCTGATTAGGAATGCCAGACCCAGCTGTACTGCTAAGACACGGTTCTGAGCAAAAAGGGAACAGGTACCTGGTGAGGGCAGAAGCAGTGAGACAGGGACACTGTTGGCTGTGGGCACCTGCAAGAAGGTGGAGCTCTTGGTTTAAAGTTCCTGGTGAGAACAGAGAGCTGGAAGGAAACTGGAGGCACCATCTTTCATCCCATAATCAGAATTGCTTACACTCATACCTCTTATTTTAAAAAATGAATTAGCAAAGAAGAAAGAACCCTACCATTGAAACATATTATGAGAACAGGGAAGATCAGGGTTCATCTTCAGAAGAGGATACTTTAGTCAAATAAAAAAAAGTTTCTACCCCCAAGGAATAGCATGAAATGGCTCCCTACCCAAAGAGAATTTATAGAAAAACTCAAAAAAGAATTCAAAAATCAAATTGAGGAAAAACTAAAGAAAAAAATTAAGACCATCCAAGAAAAAAAGATTATGAAAAAAAACAAGTTAACCAATTAGAAAAGGAGATAGAGTTTCAAAGATGAAAATAACACTTTGAAAATTAGAATTGGGCAAGGGGAAGACAATGAAGCTGCAAGAGACCAAAAAAATAATAAAACATTATAAAGAATGAGAAAATAGTACAGAATGTGAAACATCTCATAAGAAAAACAATAGACCTAGAAAACAGATCAAGAAGAAAAAATAAAAGAATAATAGCACTGCCAGAAAGTTGTGACCAAAAAGAGAAACTTGACACAATAATGCAGGAAATGATCCTAGAAAATTGTCCTGGAGTGATGGAATATGAGGAGAAAGTAGAAATAGACAAAAATCCACCAGTTACCACCTCAGCAAAATCCTTTGTGGAAAATACATAGGAATATTATTGCCAAATTTCAAAACCCACAGATCAAAGAGGAAAATTTTTCAAGAAACAAATAAATAAACAAACAATTCAAACATATGGAGCTACAATTAGAATTGTATAAGACTTACCAGTAGCTACAATAGGTCTTGGAATCATATCTACTGACTAAGCCTATCCATCAATATCCTTTCCAGCAAAATTATCCATAATCCTGAATGAAAAAAAAAATGGACCTTCAATGAACTTGCATATTTCCAGCACTTTCTATCAACCAAATCCAAACTAAAAAGAAAATTTAACATATAAAAGCCAGTATCAAAGAGCAATTTTAAAGAACTCCACATGGACAAACTGTTTAAAGAGAGACAAATTATTTATTTTTTAATATGGGAAATGTAAACTAAATTTTAAGATTCACATCAATAATAGAGCAGCTCAAAAAAGAAAGATTGGCAGAGTTAAGGTAAAAATAGTAAGTATGTATACAAATAAGTGCAGAGGAAGAATAGATACAGAGGCATTAGAAGGGGGAGAAGGGCTCATAGTTCTGAAAACCTACTCACATCAGGAATGGATTCAATAGGCAACACTACATATATGTGTGTGTGTGTGTGTGTGTATATATATATATATATATATATATATATATATATATATATACTATGAAGAGTATAAGACACTTCAAAACCTATAAAGAAATAAGGGGGGAGAGACAGGTAGATGGGGAAGAATAGGGTGAGGGAAGAAGACAAGGGAGAGATCCCTGGCTAGGGGGAGATTAAGTAATTGTAAGCCAAGTTATGGAGCAGAATTTAATGAAAGAGTCAGCAGGGATAGGAAAGACGTGTGTATGTGGGTATGTGCATGTGTAACTGTGTATGTATGTATATATTTATATATACATAAATATATCTTTTCTTAACTGTAGTTTGCTTGGGAATAGTGGGGGGATGAAAAGGAGATATGTGTGTATCTAAATGTATATGTATGTATGTGTATGTATATATCTACATATGTATATATAAATATATCATTTTTTAACTATAATGGCTTATTGTGGAGGTGAAAGGGAGGAAAAGAATAAAGTAAAAAAGATGTGCAGCCAAGAAAAAAGAACAATTTATAAGGAAATAAAGACAGATACTCATGAATATAATTTATTTTACTAATATATATACATATATATATATATACTTTCTTAAATTGGTATTTATTGTTATATATTTTGAATCCTCTTGATGTTCTGCTGGGTACAGGATAATGTTCTATTTTCTGTTGTTTCATATTATTTTGTATTGCTTTTCTGTTTTTCTTTTTTCTTCCTCTGTTTATTCAATTAAAATAAATTTGGGAGGAAAAATAAGCTTATGGGAGTTGAATTGGTCCACTTATTTGTATCGATTCTTCATGTAATTTCTTCTATTAAAACTCTGGGAAGTGGAGAGTAAAGTAGTATATTGTCAGTAAGTACAAATTTGTCATCCTTTGCATTGTCACTCCTAATTTGTCATCACTATAATTCTCCCTCAGCTACAAGATCAAGCTCAATAACAACAAACAGATCGACTGGCACTGCAACTGTCCAGCTCCCAGCAGATGACCCAGAAGCTGGGTATTGACTATCTTCTATTGGAAACTGTTCAAATTCAGAACTGGACTAGAAATAAAGCTAGGATGTTCAGAATTTGGCCTTGAGAATGATGTCAGATCTTCCAAGGTTAAGATCATCCAGTGTTTTCAAATACATCCCTTTAAATTTATATCTTGTTTTCAAGTAGTTCCAGATATAAGTTGGAACAATTGTCAAGAATTACCAGAGATATGAATTAGAATGGCTGAAAAAAAAGAAGAAAAGTATTAATAGCTAGGAAAAATGGAATATGCTAAAGTGAAAGTTCTAGGTCTATTAAACAGATTTTTATCTTCATTGATTAAATTATTGTATTTTATATCATGATTATTCCTATTACCTCCTCCAAAGAACTAGTTCCAAAACATTGTTTTTTTTTTCTTCAAGTTACTGACATCAATTCTCTCCTAGGCATTCAAGGACCATTATTCTTACTTTACTAAGAAATTGGGGTCCATTTCCTCTAATATCTCTTTTTTCCTTAATTCATATTCTTTCTCTCTCTAAGCATCAATTTCTTGCTATCCACCGGTTTCTCTGCTGCCTACAAAGATACCCAAATTTCCTGCATACTTCAAAACATCCACTTGATTCTGCCATCCCCACAACCTTTCATCTTATATCTCTCCTTCCTTTCTTAATCATACTCCTGGAGGTAGAGCTATCGCCACTTCTTGACTCCTAATTTCTTATCAATTCTTTTGCAAACTGACTTCTTGAATATGCTAGGTGGTTCAATGTACAGAATGCTGGGTTTGGAGTCAAGAAGATTGGAGTTTAAATCTTAAGTCAAATCTTACCTTACACTTACTTACTAGATATGTTCTCCTGGGCAAATCACTTAACCACTGGCTGCCTCAATTTCCCCAGCTGTAAAATGGGGATTATAACAGCACTTACCTCTCAGGGCTTTTTGAGAATCAAAAGAGATAATATTTGCCAACAAGCAGTTAGCATGTCTGATATATTTTGTGCTAATATATAGATGTTCATTCCCTTCCCTTTACCTATTCTGACTTTACCACTTGATTAATCTCTTTCAGGATTACCAAAGATTTCTTTACTTGCTAAATCCAATGGCCTTTTCTCAAATCTTACCTTATCTGCAGTTTCTGACACTGTGGATCACTGTTTATCCCCAGGGTTTTTGTGACGGCATTCTCCTTCCATTCTAACTTTTCATGTGTCCTTGGCTTCTTCTCAAGATTCCTTTGCTGGATTATCCATGTGTGGGTATACTCTAAGGACAGGGATCTGTCCTTACTTGTTTCTCCTCCATCTTGAGTTCCAATCAGCAACATCCCACTGGGCGTTTTTATCTGGATAGCCACTGGTCTTATTGTGTCCAAAACATAATTTGTTAATGCTTCCCTTGAAAATCCACATCTCTTTATAATGATGATGGTGAAGATGATGATGATGATAATGATGATAAAACTAAAAGCTAGCATTTATGTAGTACTTTAAAATTTGCAAAATATTTTAGATGTTATCTCACTTGATCCTTATAATAGCTCTGTGAGATAGATGCCTTATTATTTTCATTTTATACGTAAAGAAAGATAAAGTATAAAATCTTCTGTTTAATATTTAAAGCCCTTCATAACTTAGCCCCAAGCTACTTTTCAAGGCTTATATGCATTGCTCCTTTTTACACAAACTACAAGTCAGACAAACTGGCCTCCTCCCTGTTTGTAATGACTTACATCCATCTCCTTTGTTCCTTTCATCTCCTAGGCCTGAGATGCCTTCTCTCTTCAGTACCTAGTTTCCTTCAAGATTCATCTCCATCTGCTAATGCCTTTCCCCTCAAATTATCTTCTTGGTTTTTTAAAAGCAATTTTGTATATTTACTATGTATATACATGTCTCTCCTGGCTAAATTATAAGTTCCTTAAGGGCAGGGAGTGTTTCAATGTTGTACTTTTATGCCCAGTAATTAATGTAGATCTTAGCAAGCATGTAGTAGATATTTCATAAATGCTTGTTGATTGATTGCTTGGTGTTTTCATCCACTCCCTGGATTCAGTGATTATCACTATGAAGATGACTGCCAAATTATATAACCAGAGATGGTCTAATAACTCCACCTGAATGTCCCCAAAGCATCTCAAACTCAACCTGTACAAACTACCAAGTAGGTTCCTTAAAGCCTTCCATCATTTTAACTCGCCAGTTTTTGTTGATAGTACCACTTTACTGTCACTCTCACTTTGTCGTTCAATGTTAGCTCCAATCAGTTGACAGATCTGGATGAATCCATTTCCACAAAATCTCTCATCTTTTCTTTGAATTCATGTGGCCACGACCACTGAGCAATAGTGCCTCCAACTGGAATGTCAACATATTCTTCAGAACATTTTTCAAATAACTGCAAGATTAAAATAGTTAAACCTCAGATTTTTATCATATGACTCCTACAAACTTAACTCTAGTATCAACTACAAACTCTCTTTGTATTTAAAGGCTTTCACATTCTGACTCTAATCTACCTTTCCTAAATAATCCCATATTACTCCCCCATTATAGATTCAGCATTCCAGTAAATTAACCTCCTTTTTGTTTCTCCTACCCAAGATTCTTCCTCTCATTTCTATAACCTTGCAAAAGCTGTCCCCCCATTCCCAGAATGTTTACCCTCTTTACCTTTGATTCTTGGACTTCCAGTTTTCTTCAAAGCTCACTCAATGGCTACTTGCCATAGCAGATATTTCTGAATCCCAACAGTTAGTAGGGATCTCCCTCCAGTCCACAAAAGTACTCACTAATAGGTGTATGATTTGAATTTACTGAACTGTGTATATGTTATTATTTCCCCAAAGAAAATGAAAGCTTGTTGAGGGAAGGAGTTTTTTTATTTCTGTCTTTATATCCTCAGTTCTTAATGCCTGAACATAGTAGATGCCTTACAAATGCTCTTTGAACTGAATTACTGGACAAGTAGAGAAAATACCTTGTGCTATGGATTATGAATGCATCTGAGACAATTTGTAAATTAAAGAGGGTAGCTATGTGATGCAGTGGGTAGAGCTCTGGACCTCAAATCAGGAAGACTGAATTCAAACTTAGACTGAGTCACTTTCTAGCTGTGTAACTATGGATAAATCACTTAACCTCTGGCTACCTCAATTTCCAAATTATAAAATGAAAATCATAATAGAACCTTCCTCCAAGTTGGTCATGAGGATCAAATGAGATAACATTTATAAAGCTCTTAGCATGGTGTCTGGCACATAGTAGGCACCTAATAAATGCTTGTTTTCTTCCTTATTTTCAAGGCTGGGTTAACCCATATTTCTTTCTCAGAATAGTCTTGCACAAGAGACTTTTACTTAAGAAACAAACACTGAATATGGAAGACATATCCTCTTTTTCAGTTTTTTTTATATATAGATCTACATTCTCATGCATTTCTTCTACCTCAAATTAGAAAATAAACAAAAACACAAATTCCCTGAATATAAACTCTTCTCAATTTTTTTAAAATTCTGGGACGCTATTTAGGTAAGATGTGAGAATCTGACTTAATATGTGACTATGACATATTTGCATGACCTGTGTACATATTATATGGATATTAGAGCTCAGTTTCAGAATTCTATCCAACTTTCTTTTCCTTCTCTATTATTTTTGGCAGAGATCACTAACCCAGTGATTTGTCTAAAGTAGGATAAATAACCATTTTCCAGCAGCACAAACTGAAGAAGCTGCAAATTGTCCTTCCTTTTCTTTAAAGGTCCCTAAATTTAATGCTGGTTATCCTTTTTAAAAAGGTAGATAGTTTGTAGGTGGGGATCATCTGTGACTTAGTCATAAATCCAGACCAAAATATATCTCCTTTCCAACATGTATTGACTGTGGCATGGTTGTGAATATTTTTAAAGGATCACAGATTTAGAGTTTCTAGGAATCTTTGAATTGATTTAGACCAACCATTCATTTTACAAATAAGCAATGAAATGTAGGGAGATTAAGATCACCCAGGTGCTAAGTGGAAGAATCCAAATTTAAAGTCAAGTCTTCTGATTCCAAATCCAAGTCTTTCAATCACTCTATGCTGCCTCCTTCCAGAAGTCTAAGGCACCATCAAGCTTGAGCCCAAAAGGAGATACAACTTCAAAGAGCAATTCCAGAAGATAGTTAATGAAGTTCACAGGTATAACATCCCCAATGAGTTTCAAATGGTAAGAGCTGAGACTGATTTCCAGACTAGACTTGATTTGAACTGGTGGCTTCTACCCCTGATTTCCTTTATGAAGAAAAATAAAATGTATCTCTTAGGCTTTTGGCTTCTTTATCAGGCTACCAATGAGGATGATCCTACTCACAGATGTTTCAAGATAAACTATTTACAGCTGAGAAGATGCTTTTACACTAGAAACCACTTGATGGGATCATTTTTCCCTTTAGTTCCAGGAAGGGCAGACTGCCTCATTGCATGTTTTGAAGTAACAGACTCACTCAGGTCACTGCCATTTTATGAGTAGATAAGTCTCCCTAAATCCTATAGCTTGTAATGCATTTCTCTGTTTCTAGGCCAAGTTCTCTACAGCCCTTTTAAGGGGCTGCATCCAAATATTGAGGCACAATAGATGAATCTAGTTTCCCCTAGCCCATGTAACTTGTGGCTGTATCAGAACAGATTTGTGAGAGCCACTGAGGTAAGAGACAAGCTTTAAATAATTTAAAGAAAAGGAAACTGCAGTGATTCCTTGGGCTGACAGGAAGGAGAATCAAATACTACACTTAATCACAAACCTAAAACTATGTCAGGATGAAAGGAGAGATGGGCAGAGATGGAAAGGAGCCTGTCATTCTCAAAGACATGCCATCCTCTCAAGCCCACAAATTCAAAAGTTAAGGTTATGCTATTCTTCAGAACCTACATTCAATCAATGTGGATGATGTTTCTTCATACATCTCTAAAATCCTTATCCATTCTATGAATAATTTATTATCTTTCTCAAACTCTTCTTCCAATTGGCCACTTTCCCTGATTTTTACAGATTGTTAAGACTCTTAGAAGGAACTTAGAGATCATATATCTCAATCTGTTTTTATTTATTTAAAGGAAAAGAAACTGAGATCCTGAAAGTGAGTGGCCTATTCAAGTTCACTGTGGCTTAATCTGGATTAGAACCCAGGACAGAACTTTAATCTCCCAATTCAATCAATAAATCCATCAAAGGATAGGTATTTATTATGCACTCACTATGTGCTACACAAAGTGTTAAATGTTAGGAATACACAGAAAAGACAAAAGTAACCATTGTTCTTGTGCAACATATATCGTCATATATATATATATATATATATATATATATATATATATATATATATATATATTTGAAAAAAATAAGATATATATATATATTGGAGTCCAAAATTCTTCCTAATAAACCATATCGATAAAAAAAAAAAAAGGAAAGTCTACTGGAATGGAACACCCACTTGATAATTATTTTGTATGGGAATTAGGGGATTTGTTAGCTATATGGTAAAAACATAGGTGGGAAGAGATCAAATAATTCCAATGAGACAAAAAAACTAGTAAGAAGAAACATCTAAATTATGAATGAATTCAACAGGACAAGATATGTAGCATATCACTGGGACTAAGTGACATTTTGAGAGAAAAGATCTTGTTATCCATTATAAGAGTAAGAAAATAAAAGGAAAAGGTTTCTACTGGATTACTAAGAGTCATAAACATCTACTACTTCTTTTAATTATTTTATTTTTATTTTCACTTCTAAATTATCTTCTTTCTTTTGTCCCTTTCTCTTATCTATTGAAGAAACAAGAAATAAAAGCAATACAAACAAAATGTATTTCAACATATTAGCCATGTTCCAGAGGTGGGGAAAAAGGCAAGAAAAAAATGGGGAAAATATGCTTTAATTAGCATTTTGAGTCAATCCATTCTTTACTATCCACAAGTATATAGCATTTGATTTCATAAACCCTTTGGCGTTATAATAGCTCATTGTACTGATCAGATTACTAATTCTTTCATAATTGCTTATCATTATTATCCATTTCTGTTCTCCTGGTTCAGCTCACTTTACTTTGCATCAGTTCACATAAGTTTATGTTTTTGAAATTATTCCCTTTATCATTTCATACAACCCAATAGTATTCCATCACAATCTTATGCCATAATTTGTTCAGCTGTTCCCCAATTGATGGACATTCCCTCAGTTTCTAACTCTTTGCCACCACAAGAAGTGTTCTAAATATTTTCATATATATAGGTGATTTTTCTTTTTCTTTGATCTCTTTGAGGTCTAGACTTACTAACAGTATTTTGGGGCCAAGAAATATGTAGTTTCATATTTTAAGAAATGATAGGCTGAATCACAGCCAACCTTTAGATACATGCTTTGCTTAAACAAAAATTCCAAGGGAAAGGATAGAAGTTTGAATTCATAAAGTTGTCTATAAAAATTTTAACAAAATATCTTCCTTTCTATCACTGATTGCCAGACTTTAGGAAAACAATGGGATGCAAAATTCAACTTCCCCCTTCTCATACTGGCCCTTCCATCAGGCTCACAATATTAATGCCAGTGCTAATATTTTCCATACTGTGCTACAGCCAGGAAAAAAAAAAAACCCTCAGAGATTATTCATTCTATCCTTCTGCTTCTAAGTAACTTCAAGGGTCAATCAACAAGCAAGCATTTATTAAACACCTATTGCATGCCAAGCATTCTGCTAAGCAATTGGGAAACAAAGACAAAAAAATGAAAAACTCTTGACCTTAAGAAGCTTATATTAGGAAATGTACATACATATGTGTATATGTTTTATGTATATATATATATATGCATAATAGATAAAAAATAAACCATAGAGATTTAGAAAATGAATGTACTAACAATAATGCATGTGGTAGGGAGGATGGATCAAGAAGAGCTTTGTAGAGACTGTGCTGAGCTGTCTCTTGAAGAAAATGAGGAAATCTGTAAGATAAAAATGAGGAGAGAATATGTTTGTGGGATGGATATATCAGAGTCAGAAGATAAAAAGGGATATGTGAAGAAAAGAGAGAAGGCTTTTTGACTGGACTCTAGAGATCATAAAGAGGAAAGATGTAGGACAAGGCTGAAAAGGAGGTTAAGTTACACAATAATCTCCTGGTCAATAAGTGCCAATGTCATTGTTAGCACTCTCCAGGAAGAGAAATTCTAATAAAGAAGAGTAACTTCTTAATTCTATCAAATGGTATTATATCGATGAGAATTCCTTCTCAAGTTCTATCTTGCCTTTGTGACACTCCAAGAAGGAATTCAGAGCCCAGATAGAAAGAGATTTCCTATAGAGAGAGCATTATTGAAACAGAGAGGGGCACAGGGAGCAGGATAGTAGAATCATTGACTTATCATAACAAACACCTCTGCGTGCCAGTATCCGGCATTTAAGGCTTAATATCAACTCATACTCTCAGGCTCATCTCTCATTTGGCCACAAGTCAACATTATAACAAGTCAACAAAATAAAATATATAAAAACGAATAATCCCATAGACTCCAGATTCTGGGATAAGAGCTCACTACTTGATGAAAATTGCTAGGAAAACTGGGAAATTTTTATAGCAGAAACTAGTCATAGTCCAATATCTCACACCCTATATACCAAAATAGATTCATGATTTAGACATAAAGGGTGATACTATGAGAAAATTAGAAAAGCATAGGATTGTTTACCTATTAGATCTTTGGAAAAAATGAGGAATTTAAGACCAAACAAGAAATAGAGAACATTATGGAATGCAAAATGGATCCTTTTGATTACATTAGATTTAAAAAAAAAAGTTTTGCATAAATAAAACCAATGCAGCCAAGAAAGGAAGCAGAAAGCTAGGAAACAATTTTTATATCCAGTGTTTCTGATAGAGGTTTCATTTGTAAATATATGAAGAGAACTGAGTCAGACTTGTAAAAATACAAAAAAATACAATAAATGGTCAAAAGATATATATATATATATATATATATATATATATATATATATATAAACAATTTTCATATGAAGAAATTAAAGCCTTCTATAGCCATATTAAAAATATGCTCTAAATCATTATTGACTAAAGAAATGCAAATCAAAAACAAATTGGCTAAGATGACAGGAAAAGATAATGATAAATGTTGGAGGGAATGTGGGAAACTGGAACATTAATGCATTATTGGTGGAGTTGTAAACTAATTCAGCCATTCTGGAGAGCAATTTGGAACAATGCTCAAAGAGATATAAAACTGTGTATACTTTTGATTCAGCAGTATCACTACTGAATTTGTATCCCAAAGAAATCAAAAAAGAAAGAAAAGAACCCGCATGTGTAAAAATGTTTGTAGCAGCTCTTCTTGTGGTGGCAAAGGACTTAAGTGGATTAAATGGATGCTCATAGATTCAGGAATGGTGAGAAGACTGATTTCAGAAAAGTCTGAAAAGACTTCCATGAACTCATGCTGAGTAAAGTGAGCAGAACCAGGAGAACACAGTACACAGTAACAAGAAGATTCTGTGATGATCAACTGTGATGGACTTTGCTCTTCACAACAATGTGGCAATTCAAGGCAGTTCCAATAGACTTGAAATGGAAAATGTCATCTGCATCCAGAGAGAGAACTATGGAGACCAAAGGTGGATAAAACCATAGTATTTTCAGGTTTTTTTTTTTGGTTTGTTTCTTTCTCATGTTTTTTTTTTTTTTTCCTTTTGGTTTAATTTTTTTGCACAACATGGAAAATACAGAAATATGTTTAAAAGGATTGTATATATATATATATATATATATATATATATATATATATATTTAAGATTGCTTGCTGTCTTGGGAAGGGGAGAGGTAAGGGAGGAGGGAGAAAAAACTGGCAAACAAAGTATTACAAAGATGAATGTTGAAAATTATCTTTAAGTATATTTGGAAAAAATAAAATATAATTGAAGGAAAAATGATAATCAGGCTGATTTCAGAAAAGCCTGGAAAGACACAAACTGATGCTGAGTAAAGTGTGTAGAATCAGAACATTGTACATAGTAACAGCAAGATTGTGTGATGATCAACTAACAGATATAGTTCTTCTAAGTAATATAATGATCCAAGACAATTCTAGTAGACTTGGGATGAAAAATGTCATCCTCATCCAAAGAAAGCACTATGGAGACTTAATGGATGGATGGATATAGAAAAGTATTTTCACCTTTTTTGTTGTTTCTTTCTTTCTCATGCTTTTCCCTTTTGTTTTGATTTTTCTTGTTATAATGTGACAAATACAGAAATTTATATAAAATGATTGTACATGTATAACCTTTATCAGATTGCTTTCTCTTTGGGGGGAGGAGGGGAGGGATGGAAAGGAGAGAGAAAAAAATTGTTACTCAAAATCTTACAAAATGAATGTTGAAAATTATCTTTATATGTAATTGGAAAAATAACATGTTAAGTGAAAAAATGTAAAAAGAAAATTTGAAAAGAAAATTAGAGCAAAAAGAAATACCACAGGGGTCTCTAGGTAGCACAGTGGATAGAGCACTAGCCCTGAAGTCAGGAGGACCTAGGTTCAAATCTGATCTCAGACACTTAACACTTCTTAGCTGTGTGACCTTGGGCAAGTCACTTAATCCCAATTGCCACAGCAAAAAAAAAAAAAAAGAAAGAAAGAAAAGAAAAGAAAAAGAAAAAGAAATGCCATATCAAATGTCAATCCTGAAAAGTGGAAGTTTTAGACATTTTTAAAAGGATCACTAGACTTATTTTAATTCAGTTTAATTCAACAAGCATTAATTATCTCCTCTTAGAATAGAAAGACAGAGGAAAAAACAGGCCTCACATCCAAGCACCTCACATTCTACCCTAAGAGAATTTACCATAAAATAACAGGGATTTCACCACCAGCTTAAAACTACTTTCTATCCTCTGCCAATGGGCTGATTATTACTAAAGTCTCAGAAAACTAGCATCCTTATAATGTGCGTTTTTAGGCTGGTTTAGAGTGTCTCCCCCACTTTTGTTTCTTTCATTTAATTGATTATTATTTTGTGTCCATTGTAAGCTATAGCCACTGTAATTTAGCTGACTAGGGAAAGGACATTGATTTGCTTTCAAAACAATTCAGTCCCGGGGTCAAACAGGGATAACAAAGCAAAACAGAGAAACAGAATAAATGCAAGCCATTAGGTTTCTCAGTTGCTGTGTTCTTTCTCCCAAAGAATCAAAGACATTACCTCCAACTAATGTCTTTTAACATTCATTGGGAATAATAACATCACCACTTGAATGACCACTAAGAAGTACTGTACCCAGGGAGTCTAATCTAAATCTCATTTATAATAACAAAGACAAAAGCTACCTCCTTACAGGATTTTTTGAAGAAAGAAAAATTAAACAAAAATGATTGCAATCATTCCCAAAGGCAGGATTGGAAGTACCAAATGCATTGTCACCAAGTATCAAATGCAATTCACCAAATATTTCTTAATCTTGTACTATATGGAAGATGCTGCAGATATAAGTATAAGGGTCAGACTAAACAATTGTCCCACCTTGTTCAAAGTAAACAAAATTACATAGTAATAATAATAGTGATTGCCTGACACCTTAACCAAGTTATTTTAGATTATGTTTTAAAAGTTCTCTTTTTAGATAAACTAGATAGTGATATTGATAGAAAGTCTGGGTACCCCTGTGAGGGATGTAGAAGACTCTTACCCAAAATGACTACTCAGAGATCACTCAGTAGAAGGCAGAAAAGTTGTTTATTGAAAACCTCCGGAGGATGAGCCATCCCATCGCGAGATAAGAAAGAGAAAGCTCACGGTAGGAGGGCTAAAGTAGTAAAGATACATAGCTTTTATACAAGAAATTACATCACAAGTAAGAGAGCATTGAGAAGGGGAGGGGGAGGCATCTAATTGGTTGTTGCTATTTGGGGAGATTGGAATGGAAGGTTTCTGTTTCCCTGAAATCTCCTGATTTCAAGGAAACAGAAAGTCAGGCCTTCAGGCTTAATCAAGCAGACAGTGGTACAGCTAATAGACTAAATATCAATAAATGTCAAATACCAATACATGTCATCAGCTCAAGTTAAGTAAATATGTTTCTAGCTGGCCAAGGCTCAAGTAGATATGAACCTGCACATATTATACAGGTCATAGGGGAAACACAAAAATAATGAAAATAAAATACAGAAAAAGAATTCATACATCCCTGTAAGTTCTTCACCTTATCTCTCTCTATTCCATACACCCCCACACTCAATGGCTTTTACAAAACCAGACACTATTTCAGGAATACAGGAGATGCAAGTAAATGAAGAATTACGAGTCATTTCAGAAGGATTTGAGAAAAAGTCAGCTTTCTCCACACAACCCATAATCAGAAAACGATCCCATGAATTCAGAGGATTTGAACATTTTCACTGGCATCCCAGAAATGTCCTCAGGATGCAGCCACTGGTATTAGTATCTGCATCTAAAACCAAGGGCAGATCAGACAACATGAACCAAACAAATTCATGGTTTTACAGAGACCGTACCTTGCCACCAACTTATTCCCAGGGCTATGAAGAAACAAATTTAGATGTGGCTTATTGTAGAAAAAAAGAAGGGGGGTTAGCTATTGTATATATTCTGATATAGAAGTCCTCCATCTTTTGCTTTAAACTAAGCTTGCCCAGTTCCATGTTTAGGGTAGATTTAGCTATGTACAAAGCAAGTTTTCTTTTCTTAGTTTGTTTTCTGACCATTGAGAAATCTGAAGGCTCACTGACAGGTCACTGTTGGGCTATGCTCTGGTGTGGATGCTCTGGTGTGGATCTCTGGTAAGATTTCAGATCTCACACACTCTAAGAAAGAATCAAGTTTATTAGTGATGTACTGGGCAATCTGTAAATGACAAGAAAATACATATGGACAAATGGAGTAAATCAACCTACAAAATGCTTGCCAGAGGCCTGTCCCAAGTGGTGGATTACAAAGACTAAAAATGACTTCCAGATAAAAAAGAAGAAAGAGGGGCCAGCAATCAAAATATTTGGCAGAATTGGCAAAACCATTAGAAATAAACAGTCCCCATTCAAACTTATTCCAGGGTAAAAAACAAACAATTTTGAGTGGGGAGTGTGGGTAGAAGGGTATATTTACTTTTTGTATCTTAAGGTCTCACACTTATGTATATTTTCAGTTTTAAAAAAATGAAGTTTTATGTTGTTACACCAAACTTTGTTATTGAGATAATCTAAGTCCAAGCTTGACAATCCATCAATCACCCCTTTAACCAATTTGAATTCACCCTTCAACCTCCCCTGGATTCTTCCTATGCATGAAGACATTAAAAAGCACCCTACTTCCGCTCAGGGCACTGATGGGATTTAATCGTAAATCTCTAAATAGCATAGACCTAAAGATGCAAGTGATCTCAAAGGACTTCTAATCTAATCTCTTGCCCAAGCTCATCATCATTGGAGATAAGATTTAAACATAGGTCCTCTGACTCCAAAGACACTACTATTTCTACCCCATCCTATTGTTTCCCAAGGTCAACTAATAGATCTTTCAGGTGTAACATGGCTGACTCTGGTCTTATTCTCTTGGGGTCAAGCCTATTACTTCTCCCTCTCAATGGTCTCTGGCATTCTAAAAGATTGGAAAATTTCTTCTTTCTAACATTGGCCAAAGTTCCCACCAATTTTGTTACACCCGTTTTAGAGACTCAGTTTCCCTAGCATTTCAGTTCTATTTAACCAAAAGAATACTTACTTCAATTATACAGCAAAAATAAATGTACATACATTCCCCCCAACATTTCAGAAACTTCTTCTCCTCTATACCATCTCCTTCTGGGAGGATCTGACATGGTGCTGGAAAATTCCTGGAATAGGATCACAATTTAGCTTAGTTCCTGTATAACTTCTATCCTACCAAGTTTATACCCAAATCCAGCAACAATGCTGGGTTCTAATGGGCTAAAGTTCTGGAGCCTTCCTTCTCAAGGTTTCTCTGCTAGGCTTGCTGCTACAAGCCTCCTGAGTTTCTGCATCCTTGTGGCTCAAGCTCCCAAGTCAAATAAGAGCATATACTAAAAGTATATAAATGCATATATGTGTGTGTGTATGTATGTATGTATATCATATATATGTGTATGTGTGTATATATATACATATATATATATACAAATATATATATATATGAAAATATATCACTTTACTAAAGCATAAAAAAATGAAATAAAAGGGAAAAGACTGAGACCTATCTCTGAGGTACCTTATGGCCTCAAATGTGGAAGGAGACTGTACAGCCATCCCCAGTTTATTATATTTAATTTCACCACAAACAAAGAAGTCACCTTATTCCCTCAGAAATGAAATCACCCATGACAAGTGCTAACTCAGGCTGCTTTGAAGATTTCCATGGTTTTTCCTATGTAGGCAAAAGAGAAAAGATCCTCTTGGTTTTGACATAGGCCAACTAAAATAGTCGCAGAATGTTCATGCATGTTTCATTCCTCATAAGTCTTCAGCAAGCAGTTTACTACTTATGCCAGTTTAGCAAACTAATAGGGCCTGCATATGGATCAGACCCAGGACAGCACCCTGGATCAGAATAATAAACAAATTATGAAGGTGACTATGTTAATAAATCCACATAACAACAGTGTGTTTATAGCATTCACTCCCTTGAATCCAAATGCCAAGTATATGACTCACAGACTTAATCCTAAGTAAGATTACTTTTAAAGCATAAAATTTTGTATGAATCATTTTTTTTTTTTATGGCACCAACATCCCCTCTGTTTTTAGCAGTGCCCTGACTCTCTTGCTTAGCTCAACCAGGTCAGGAAAGGATTATACCTGCTGATATAATTTTCCCTCTGGTAATTTACCTGTCTGATGAATCCTAAAATATCCCCATGCTCCACCTCCTTCTTGGGCTTAAATGCCATCACAATAATAAATCATATTTATATGTCTTTAGATTTTCAAAGTGCTTTCCTTTGTACCAATAATATGATACAAAGAACTGCAACTATTATTATTCTTCACTTATAAAAGAGAAAATTGAAGGATTAGTTGACTTATCCATAGTCATCCAGCCAAAAATGGTCAGAGCTGGCATTCAAACTCAAGCCTAACTTGAGGTTTCTATGATCATGGAGGCAATAATGACAGAGTCAGGAACTGGAGTGAGGAGGCCAGAATATCATATTCCTAGAAAGAGTATTATTCCCCAATGCAGGGAACATATGCAAGAATACTCATACATATACTCATAGGTTGACCTAAAGAAAAATTGTGAAATAACTACTATTTTTCTTAATTTATTTCCCCTCTACTCACTTCCTTGAACCTTTTTCCTGCTATTAGCACCACCAATCCCTTTCCCCTATGTTTCTTGTGATATAGTTTTCTTTAATGGTGCTTTCCAAACTTTTTTGATCGAGTACCCCATTAACAAAAATAATTTTGTGTACCCCAAACTACATATAAATTATAGATATTCATAATCCTTACAAAATATACAAACAGACATTAAGTAGATATTTAATAAAAACAGATATTTTTTAAAATAAGATAAAAATGAAAAAGGGGCAGCTAAATGATAGAACATCAGGCCTAGAATCAGAAAGTTGTTGCTGGTCAGTTATTTTCAATTGTGTCCATCTCTTTGTGAATTCATTCAGGGTTTTCTTGGCAAAGATACTGGCATAGTTTGCCATTTCCTTCTCAACTCATTTTACAGATGAGGAAACTGAGACAAACAGGATTAAGGGTTTAGCTAGGGTCACATAGCTAATCAGTGTCTGAGGCTGGATATAAACTCAGGAAAAGGAATATTCCTAACTTCCAGGTTGGTACTCTATCTACTCTACCACTTAGCTGCTCTAGGATTCAGGAGGGCCTTGATTCAAAGCAACCTCAAATACCTACTAACTGTATGACTTTCTTACCTCTGTTTGCTTCCCCATCTGTAAAATAAGTTGGACAAGGAAAAGGCAAACCACTCCAGTATCTTGCCAAGAAAACCTCAAATGGGGTTATGAAGAGTTGGACAGGACTGAAAAATGACTCAACAATAACCAAAAAATGAAGTACCAGCTCATCCCAGAATCAATAGGGAGCCAATGGAGTTTGTTGAATAAGGAATGGACATGCTTAGGTTTGTGCTTTAGGAAAATCTCTTTGACAGCTGCCACAACCCTTATACAATATACCTAGACATTGGCAATTGCTTGCTGGTTGTTGTCTCTGACTCAAGTTTTTACCCACTCCAACTCATCCTTTATTCAGCTGTCAAGTGCTAAAGTTCATATCTGACCATGTCACCTCCTATCCAATCAACTCCAGTTCCTCCCTAACACCTTTTGGGTCAGATATATAATCCATTGTTTGGCATCCAAAGTCCTTCATAGCCCAAGGCCCTCTCACTTTCCTCATTGTCCCTCAGTCTAATGACCCTGGCCTCCTTTTTGTTTCTTACACAAGGAATCTCATCTCTTGACTAAGCATTTTTGCTGGCCATCCTTCTCTGTTATAACACGCTCCCTTGTTTGCTTTTTTTTTCTTTCTCATTTTTCCCCTTTTGATCTGATTCTTCTTGTGTAGCATGATAAATGTGGAAATCATGTTTAGAAAAACTGCACATGTTTAACCCATGTTGGATTACTTGCTATTTAGGGGAGGGGTAAATTGGGGAGAGAGGGAGAAAAAATTGGAGCATGGATGTTGAAAGCTATCTTTGCATATATTTTGAAAAATAAATCTTTTTTTAAAAAGAAATATTTTGCAATTCTCTTAGTCTTAATATCTCCCTTCTTCTGCTTCCCAATTTCCCTGACTCCCTTTGAGTCTTAGCTAAAACCTTCCTTCTGCAAGAAACCTTTTGTTAAAAAATGTTTGTGGCAGCCCTTTTTGTAGGGGCAAGGAAGTAGAAACTTAGTGGATGCCCATCAATTGGAGAATGGTTGGGTAAATTGTGATATATGAATACTATGGAATATTATTGTTTTGTAAGAAATGACCAGCAGGATGATTTCAGAAAGGCCTGGAGAGACTTACATGAAGTGATGCTAAGTGAAATGAGCAGAACCAGGAGATCATTTTAAACAACAGCAAGATTATACAATGATCACTTCTGATGGACATGGCTCTCTTCAACAATGAGATGATTCAAGCTGGTCCCAATGGTCTTGTGATGAAGAGAGCCATTTACACCTAGACAGAGGACTGTAGAAATTGAGTGTGGTTCACAACATAGCATTTTCACTCTTTTTGTTGTTAGCTTGCATTTTATTTTTTTTCTGGTTTGATTGTATTTTTTCTTGTGCAGCAAGATAATTGTATAAATATGTATGCATATATTGGATTTAATATATATATATTTCTACCATGTTTAACATATATTGGATTACTTGCCATCTAAGGGGAGGAGGAAGGGGTGGGGGGAATTGGAACACAAAATTTTGCAAGAGTTAATGTTGAAGAATTATCCATGCATATGTTTTGAAAAATAAAAAGCTTTAATAAAGAAAAAAAGATTATGTGATCATCAACTGTGATGGACTTGGCTCTTTTCAACTCTGAGGTGGTTCAAGGCAATTCCAATAGACTTGTGATGGAAAATACCATTCACATCTAGAGAGAGAACTATGAATAATGAATGTCGATCACAACATAGTATTTTCACTTTTTTGTTATTGCTGTTTGTTTGCCTTTTTTTCTTTCTCATTTTTCCCCTTTTGATCTGATTCTTCTTATGCAGCATGATAAATGTGGAAATCATGTTTAGAAAAACTGCTAGGGGAGGGGTAAATTGGGGAGGGAGGAAGGGAGAAAAAATTGGAACACAAGGTTTTGCAAGGATGCATGTTAAAAGCTATATTTGCATGTATTTTGAAAAATAAATCTTTTTTAAAAAGAATATTTTGCAATCCTCTTAGTCTTAATGTTTTCTCTTTGCTGAATATCTCCAATTTATTATTTATATATTTTATTTATGCATTGTTATTTATATGTTGTCTCCCCCATTGGACTAAGCTCCTCAAGATCAAGGGTTATGTTTTGCCTTACTTTGTATCTCCAGCACCTACTATAGTGCCTTGCACATAGTAGGTGCTTGCTAAATGTTAACTAATTAAAAGATGAGTTGGAATAAGGAGAGATTTGGGGCAAGAATAACAAGCAATTGGAAAGCTTCTGCAATAACCTAGACAAGAGATGATATTTGTCCTTCATTCTCAAAAAGCACCATGACATCAGGGGTATAATGCCATGACATACAAGAAAATTGGATTTAAGTGAGAGAGAGCTGTGCAAGGTCACCTGCTTGACTTTCCCTCAGAGCCATCTGGGTTCGGTGGCAAGATACAGATAGGGACAATTGGAGATGACCCTGGATGCAATGAGAGATCTTGACCTTTTCAGGAATTAGAAAGCTAATTTCTTTAACAGATCTTAGTTTGTCTGAAGCAACACTCAATCAGTGATTAAAGCTAGGTAAGAAATAAGGCAAAGAATGGCCTCTTTTACCTAGTCAAAATCTCTCTCTCTCTCTCTCTCTCTCTTTCTCTCTTTCTCTTTCTCTCTCTCTTTCTCTCTCTCTCTCTCTTTCTCTCTCTCTTTCTCTCTCTCTCTTTCTCTCTCTCTTTGTCTCTGTCTTTCTCTCTCTCTCTCTCTCTCCCTCCCTCCCTCTCTCTCTCCCTCTTTCCCTCCCTCCCCCCCTCTGTGTGTGTGTACATTCATACTCTCTCTCTCTCTCTCTCTCTCTCTCTCTCTCTCTCTCTTTCTCTCTCTCCCTCTTTCCCTCCCTCCCTCTCTCTCTCCCTCCCCCCCCCACCCTGTGTGTGTGTGGGTGGGGGGGGAGGTGTATAAAGCTATACATATATATTTATACCTAATTTCTGGGAGAGGAAAGCCCTCAGAGTTTCTGGCCAAAAGAGAAATAATTAACTATTTACATTCACTCAGATTCCAAACAACGACCAAGTGGGGTTTGGCCTGGGATATATTGTTGGTCAATCAGTTAAAATCAGAGTGATTTGGGATTAAGGCACTGTTCTAGCCCTGCAAACTCCAAGAAATCTTGGAAGGTTTCAGTGATCAAAATTGATATTCTTTTGAATATTTTTGTATATCATACAAATATATTTGTATATTTCAGATAAGGATCTGAAATAGGGTGGGGACTCTATGATTAAGAGGAGATATGGGGTTAGAACCTATAAGATTTAGTAAATGTATGTGGATATGTGAGTGAAGGGAGAATAAGGAGACGAATAAGATATCCGGGTGGTGAGCTGGAGAAGCTGGAAGGAAAAAAAATGAGTCCTTAATATAATAGAAGAGAGGTGGATTTAGAGAAAAGATAATGTAATGAAATGTACAATGAAGATTACAATTCATCCATGTCTGCTTATTAACTCAGTCTGTCCTGCCAGAAAAGAGGGCAGGAGCTATTCTTACTTACTTACCAGACCTTTCCTGAAAATACAGAGCTACCCTCTGCTAAAGTCAGAAGGTGACCTATAGAGGAGAGGTGGGAAAGGAGGTGGAGGTTGGCACCTGCTCAGCTACTGATAAGGATGCTGGATATTGGTTAGCGCCAACCCCAATCTCAGAAGGTAAAAGTTTAGAAATTCACATAGAAGAAAGGATAAGAATAGTGAAGAATAGCAATGGTAAACTTGTGAGATAGTGATTCATTTTGGACCCCTCTTCAAACTCTGATAAGTATTCATTATAATTCTATAAGGGGTAATGACTGTTATCAACTATTTTACGATATCATCTACATATTTAGTTAATCATCTAATAATTGGTATAAGAATGAACAATGTATAATCCATATTTTTAATTAATCACATAGTAATATAAATTCTAATGAAAGGGCCCCTATAATAGGCTTTAATGTAATGTAAACAATGTAAAGCTTATTTGTATAACTACAAGACACAGAGCTCTCCATCCTCCATCAAATGGTTGGCATAACATGGAAAATCCCCCCAATCTGTGATTGGAACATATTATGGCTTATGCCATCTCTTCTTGCCCAGTCTAAAGAGGAGCCCATCCATCTTGTGGCTATCTTGTCAGGGGAGATATTCCCTGCCCCACCCAAACTGTAACCCTGCTGCCATGCCATTTTTAGTTTATGCATCATTTTTGTTCTGAAAAACAAGATGTATATGGGATTCTGGATTTTGTATATAGCCTTTTTAGAATGTTCAGGTAATAAATCTGGTGTCAAGCCTTATAATAATAAGGCACTCGAAAGAGGGAATATCTCAGATCATAAGAAAGGTCTGGAAGTCCACCTTACTAGAGGGGGTCAGATCCCTTTAATAAACTGCTTAATAAAGTTTAAGGCTCTTGCCTCCGTTTTGCTTTTAATCATTGGGGTGCTTTTTGAATCCACAGAATCAAGCCCAAATATTGGCATACTATGGGGAGAGTAGGATGCTACCTATCTTCCTATCATATAATTAGGTGATCACACATTCCCTTAGAGGTCGAGCCTCATGCTCAAGGCTGTCCTATGCCTGATTGTGGAAAGCAATTTGGGGAGAAAATGAATTCTTAGTAAGGTGTCAGTGCCATCATATGTTACCCCTCCCAGAAGGATTTATATTTTAAAATAAATCTGTAAGGAGAGGCACTTAATACAAACACATGAGCTACTATGATAGCAGTCCAACTGGAAGCTAAAAAGTAGGAGAGGTATCTTAGAAATCTCAGAAGAAACTGTAGATTTCAGTGCTGAAAATTACAGGCTAGTTTTGGGATATAGGTCATAAAAGCTTTACTTTACTAATTAAATTACTTATTATTAAAATATTGAGTATATTTTAGAGAGTAGTCAAGTCTATCGCAAGGAAGAAAATCACCTAACTTCCTCGGTGGAAGTAAGGAGCTTAGGAAATTTAGGCAACAAAATCTACTCCTTTGTGAAGTAGTCGTGTTAATCCTCTTTTATTCCTAGCAGGTCAGCCAAAACTCAGACATTTAAACACACTAAATTGATTGGGGTAGGGAGAAGGGAAGAAGGAGCAGGATAGAGTTGTTGCTGTTTTGTTTTAAATAATCTATATCATTTAACTGTGCCTTCATAATCTTCAGAGTTTGGAAAGCTTGTCAATTGGAAGGCTAAACTGACTGACAACTGCTGCTTTTCTAGTTTTTCTTTCATTCTTTGGCTATTAATCCTGATTACATCTAAACAGTGAAGGGAGGGGAAGATGAGAGCCTAGAAGCAAATAAACTATAAACTATGTAAAAGAATTCCATTCCACAACAATTTATTGATTTCAAACTATGTGCTGGATGCTGTATTAAAGGCTGAGAATACAAAAGCAAAGAAAAAGAAAAAAAAGAAGGAAAAAAAAACATTCTTCAGGAAAGCTATATTCTACTGGAAGAGGACAAAATTACAGGTACCCCAGATAAGAAGATGGGTTTTTCTCTAGTTTTTGACTAGCCATTGGTGAGTTTTGCTGTCCATTAAATTTGGCTTTTATCCTGCTGCCTTTGGCATACTTACAGTATCAATGTAGATCTACCTTATTACTTATAATAACTCTGAGATTTATAGTCTTAGATGGGGGCCTGGGATCACTGAGAAGATATATTTTGTCCATATATTTACATGTATATGTTGATATGACATACATATTCATACACTTATGTAAAAAGGTATATCTATCTATACATCTGTATATCTCTGAATTTATAGCGAGATAATATAGATATGGAGAGATAAAGAAGTATATATTTATATATTTATAGGTATATCTCTCTGTGTATATATAAAGGTAGATATATCTACTAATATAGCTATATAATATTTATGTATTGAGAGAGAGAGAGCAATACTTGCCTCTTTGTTTTTGACTCAACCCTACAACCTCGTCATTGATATCAAACTTTATTTTCTCTGCCTCTTGGCCTTTCATAGATTGGCTATATGTCAATGTTGACCTTCCCTTCTCAACCCCAGAACATCATGCCCCATGAAATACTGTGACCTGGAAAACTCCTTTCAGTCCCATGCTTTCAGTTTTGCCACAGGCATAGTCAGTGAACTGGACACTATCTCTTTCTCCTAATTGGGATTAGATAGTCACCAAAAAGGTCCTGCCAAAGCATCTTCTAACCCACTGATTGGGTTTGGGAAAGATCTTGACAAAGGGAAGATCAAGAAAACTTTATTTTCTTGCTGACCCGAATGGTCAAAATTTGATTTAAATGGAAAGTTTAAAATCAGATTTAAGTATAATCATTAAAGAATAAATTTACACCTTTAATTCTGAAGAAGTTAAGGGGAACAGAGAGCAATAAGATCTGTGATTTCATAGATCTAGGAACTGTGAAACTTCCTCTAAGTAGACAAATCAGCAGCTGTTCTGAGGTTTATCATCCTAGACAGGGACCTGGGGACACTAAAAGGTTAGTGATTTGTCAAAGACTACACAACCTGTATGTACCACAGATGGTACTTGAACCCAGTCTTCTGAACCTCTGGGATCTGCTTTCTATTCATTATGCTGGGAGAGAGAGAGGTGGGGGAGGGAAGGAAAAAGGAAGAGGGGAAGAGAGAGGGAGGGAGGGAAAGAGGAAGAGGAAGAGAGGGAGAGAGGGAGGGAAGGAAGTTAAAAGAGGCAGGGGGAGAGAGAGAGAGAGAGGAAGGAGAGGGAGAGGAAGAGGGAGATGCAGAGGGAGCAAGAGAGAGAGAAGGAGAGGGAAGGAAAGAGAAGAGAAGAGAAGAGAAGAGAAGAGAAGAGAAGAGAAGAGAAGAGAAGAGGAGAGGAGAGGAGAGGAGAGGAGAGGAGAGGAGAGGAGAGGAGAGGAGAGGAGAGAGGAGAGGAGAGGAGAGGAGAGGAGAGGAGAGGAGAGGAGAGAGGAGAGGAGAGGAGAGGAGAGGAGAGGAGAGGAGAGGAGAGGAGAGGAGAGGAGAGGAGAGGAGAGGAGAAGAGAAGAGAAGAGAAGAGAAGAGAAGAGAAGAGAAGAGAAGAGAAGAGAAGAGAAGAGAAGAGAAGAGAAGAGAAGAGAAGAGAAGAGAAGAGAAGAGAAGAGAAGAGAAGAGAAGAGAAGAGAAGAGAAGAGAAGAGAAGGAATAGAGAGGGGGAAAGAAGAAGAAAGAAAGGAAAGAAAGGAAGAAGAGAAGAAGCAGATATGAAAGATCCAAAGAGAATTGTAAGTTAAACTTTTACAAAGTTTCTCATTTAGCAATAATATATGCATGTGAGATTATAAAAACAATTTAGGTAAAAATATGCCAATTGCTCAAATATTATAATTCTTTTATATTCCTACTCCCCAAAAGGAAGCTAAGCAAAATTTCAATTTGTGAAATTTACATTTACTATCAAACAGATATCTTGATAGCAAAAGGGAATTTACTAACACTCTTTCAATATTCATTAGCTCTTGAATGGATATTTGTGGAATTTTCAAAAATCATATATTAGAAGTAGTGAAAAGGTGGCTAGAATTCCCAAAATGAGCAAGAGCACCATCTAGTGTCAGTTTGCAAACATAAGGTCTCTAGGGCCTAGATATTCTGATGGAAAGCATCCAAGAGATTAAATAGTGACAACAGAAAATGTCCCACCAACAAACTAACAGATGTTGAGATTCAAGACCTAAATTCCTTGGAATATAAATCGAATACATCAACTTATCAAAAACACATACCAATGCATCAGAGAAATTAAAGCCAGGAGGTTGTACAAGAACCTCAGTGAGAGAGAGGAACTCAGCTGTTTATGATACATGCATAGTTCAGAGCAACAGCAAAAGCTGATTCCACAGGTCTCCATAGCAGAAAGTTGGGAGCAAATGTGTGCTTTCAGAAAGAGCAGTCAGAGAAGTTAAGAAACTAAATAGGGAGAGCCTCCAAAAGCAAGACAAAGAAATGAGAAGCAAAGCTGCCTCTGAATGATGTGCTGTCATCAAAGAAGGCAAAATAGAAACTAAGCTTTCTTTGGAGTCAGGACACTGTATAACACTTGGAGAGATACAAAAAGTTTACTCCTTCAGTTAAGGGGTGGACTTTTAACATCTTAAATGACTGTGAAGTAATGAGCCACAATCCTTATAACTATAACTATATATATATATATATATATATATATATATATATATATATATATAACTTCCCTGCTCTTCTCTCAAATTTGCCTCTAATTATACAATGGTATTGACTTACCTTAATGGAATTTTTATAAGAAACTATGGCTTCACAGTAAATTTAGTGACTCATGGGTTTATTGACTTGTCACACAAAAGAGTACATCACAAAATTTTCCTCTTCAATCAGAATTATGCCTAGATGGAGGAAAAATAACTGAAAAAAGGTCTAAATAGATATATTCACATAGCTATATAACTTTCTGAATGAACTCTTCTAAATCATTCAATCTCTTACCTTCGTACATTCACCCAGACTCCCATTCCTGAAATATATTCCTTTCTCTTCTTTGTCTCCTAGAATGGAGCTTCAAGACTTGGTCTTGAGTCCTTGAATCCATAATTCATACCTCCTACAAGATGTTTTCCCTATTCCTTCCTTTCAATACACGACTTGTAAACACTGGTAACGCCATAGAAATTACTTTTTATTCATATTGAAAATATTCTGTAAGATGTATCTGTGTATAAATTGCTGCGCCTGTCTCCCCCCTCTATATCCACTTTTGTCTGTATCTCCACATCTACCTAGCATGGTGCCTGGTCCATGATGAGCACCTAAATAAATACTTGTTGAATCAAAATATAAAGAACAACAACCTACCTTTATATGGCAATAACATCCCTACTTCCAAAAAAAACATATTTGGGGGAAAGCCTCTGTCATATTTGGTGGTCAGCTGTAATCACATTTTGCAGGAATCAAGTCATCAGTTCATACATGTACCAACCTGAAGCAAAAAAAAAAAAAATTAACAGAAAATGATCTCCCATCAAATGTGGTAACTTTAGCTAAGGTTTTATCTTTCTTATCCTATTTCCCCAGACAGAAATGTTAGAGCTGGATTTCTTACTGTTTTTTAGACTCTAGACCCCTTTGATAGTCTGGTGGAAACTATGAACATCTCAGAATAATGTTTTTAAATATAGACAATAAACAATATGGAATTATAAAGAAAACCAATCATATTGAAATTGTTATTTAAAAAAAAAAAAAACTTAATTCATAGACTCCAGGTTATGAAATCCTAAACTAGACAACTGCTTCCATCAGTCTGTATATTACTGGAACATATCAGATTCTGATTCTACTCTTGTTTCTATGTTATTAGAAAAATTAAAAACATCACTACTCTCTGGAAATCCCCAGGAATTTCACTATAAATGAGTAGGTTAGCATTAGAAATCCCAGCTCCTTCCAGTTTGCTTTCAATAACCCTGAATTCCAGTTTATCTTGGGTATAGAGTTGGGAAGTTGACCTCCTTAGCAGAGACGGTCTTTTACAAGGACCCTTCCTCCCCCACTATTTGAATAAAATCTCACCCCCCAGATCAATAATAATAATTTTCTTTCTACAAGCCTGTTGGGAGGCTCATCATATTCAGAGAAGTAAATGTAGCCTTCAAAATAAATAAATAAAATATTTTCTGTGGTCCCTCTCCATAGACCCTATATAATCCAAATAGATCAACAACACTATTATACCAGGCACATAGGCATATTCATGTAATTCACACCCAGCTGTTTCACTTTTCATTTTCCTGGCTGTTATCATTAGCAAGATTTGGGGAGGAATCCTCGAGTTGTTTTCACAGAGGAACTGAGAATCCTATCTATGGCCATAGGCTCTAATTATAATAACTGGCTCCCTATTTGGGAAATTTCTTTGCTACAAGCAGAGGAAAAGAAATATTCTCAATTTTCTCCTGAATTCAGAAATCTAAATTCTTACCAGACTCTAGAGAGTTATCATGATATGGAGGAAAGAGGATTTGCCTTGGATTCAGAAGAACAAGGTTCAAGGCTTATCTCTGACTCTTACCTGCTGTGTGACCACAGGCAACTCTACCTCTCAGCATAACAAGCAACTCTCTAAATCCATAGATTGCAGCAAGTTGCAGTAAATTGCATTGATAGCAATTTTCACTATGAGAGTTCTCTATAGAATGACATCACAAGTTGGATTGCCTCTTGCTATCCTCCCATTGAAAAAATATTAGAATCTCTATTTACCCAATGCAACTGAGGGCAGAAAATTTCTGCTTCAATTAGGTAGGCTCAATTAAATGCTACTAATTGTTTTTTGGTTTGTTCTTTCCTGTTGGCTTGACAAGAAGGAATTGGGCACTTCTGAGAGTTGATTTGAAGAATGACTGAAGAAGTGCTGATAAGGCCACCTGCAAAGTCTACTGAATTTTTCTGCCTAAAATTGGAATATGAAGATATGAAAGAAAACAAATACAGATCTGTCTATGATTGAAATTTCACCTCCGAATCTCTCAGAGCTGCAGGCCACTAACAACAATAAATAAATAAACTAAATAAATAAATAAATAAAATCCAGGTAGACTAATTAAATAGTCAGAGGCAGAACCAGCCCCACAGAGGTAATTGAACACTTCTGCTGAGCTTTCCAAACCCAACCCTCTAAGCAATTTTTAAATGCCTCAAATCAAATTCTGGGAAAGGGAATAACCCCTGCCCCACCCCCCAAAAAAACCATCCAAACATCTAATTTTTTCAGCCCGAGAGAGCTTAAATAGACCAAAAGAGAGATCCTCCTATGCACAGTTGGAGGAGGGACTGGCTGAAAACACAGGTGGAAAAAGCAAAAAAACAGCTGTAAGGCCTGAAGGAGGCAGGAGCTCCTGTGGTGGCAACAGCAACAGTGCACACACCGAGAGCACTTAGAGCTTAAGGAAGATAAGATGACTTAACCCTCAATCAGAGAGATATTACAGAAACCCCTGTCCTAGCACTGGACACAGAATCAGTTGTTGATTGGCAACTTCTTCACCTATTGTCTAGTTCTGGGTTCCTGTTTCAGGGCTAAGAGGAGTAGTTATGATAGATGCTCAAAAGGAAACAGAGACCTTACCTGAGTATGGACAGACCAAAAGGATAATAACAAGAACTCTTCCCAGGTTACATCACCTTAAAAAAAGGTAAAACCTACAGACACGTAGGTCTAAATATAGAAATTCAGGCTAGACACACACACATACACACACACACACACACACACACACACACACACACGATCAGAGTCCCACTGTAACAAAAAGTTCAAAGCCAAGAAATAGGTTGGAAAAATGAGCAAACAACAAAATAAAAAAAAAATAACTCAGCCATAAAAATAAAAATAAGTGGAGACAATGAAGCTTAAAATACAAACTCAGAAGAAGATATTGACTTACAAATATGTAGAAGCGAAATTTCAAAGAAAGATGCCGAGTGGACACAAATCCAACAAAAAATTCCCAGAAGCGATCAAAAAGAGGGTTTTTTAAGCTAAAAATTGATTTGAAAAATTAAGTAAGAGTAGTAGAGAGAAAATTGGGGGGAAGAATGAAAATAGTACAAGAAAATTATAAAGGCAAATTAACATCTTAGTAAAAGAGGTACAAAACCTGAAGAAAACTCCTTCAAGTTAGAATTGGACAAGTAGAAGCTAATAATTCAATAAGACATCAAGAAACAATTAAAATCAAAAAATGGAAAATAGAGGAAAAAATGTGAAATATCACTGACCTGGAAAACAGATCACATGTTTTAATTTAATAATTTAAAAATTACTAGCCTATCTGAAATTCATAATCAAAAAAGACCCTAAATAATATATTTCAAAAAATTATAAGGGAAAAGTACCCAGATATCATAGAACCAGAGGACAAATATGGCCTTAGATACTTGACCATCAGTAATCACTTAACCATGTTTGCCTCAGTTTCCTTAAATACAAAATAAGCTGGAGAAGGAAATGATAAACCACTCCAGTGTCTTTACCAAGAAAATTCTAAATTAGGTCATGAAGAGTCAGATATGATTGAAACAACCCAACAACAACAAATAAATGAAGGCTTCCTTCATATATTTATAATATATTATAATAAGAATGATAATAAGAAAACTCATGCAAATGACTATCAAAACATAACCAAGAGTGATTCTATTTAGGAGGTAAGGAGAGATACTTTCTACCTGAAACAAAATGCTCCAGTTATTATGCATCACTCCTTTGAAAGGCAAAATGCTTCTGAACATAATTGCATCACAGAAGAAATTTGAGATAAGTTTTCCCATGATTCACCAACAAAGCCAGAACAGGAAAATTAAGTAGGTGTAATAAATAATATAGAATCTAATGAAAAAATTAAATAGTCTAGTTTGGTTAGATGATGATAGATCTAGTTAATTATGTTTGATGAAATAAAATCAGAGAATCTAAGAAAATAATCACAGTATTTGAAAGGCATGCACTTAAAAGTTTCTGCAAACTAACATCTATAGATATCTAGTCATTATATTTCAACAACCTTGTTACTCAAAAAATCATTTTATATGTTTCCTTAACTAAAGAAACTAAATCAAAATTACAAGTAGGAAGTCAATGTTCTAGACTCAGAAGCCCCGATTTTAAGTTCTTGCTCCCATATATGCTAACAAGCAAAATCACTTGATTTCTCTGAAATCTGTTTTCCCATTTGTAAAATGAGGTCTAATAAAGTTTATTCTGCTTACCTCATTGGATGTTTTGTGAAGAAAGGGTTTGAAAGCCTTAAAAGTATGACATAAATGTAAACTATTATTAAGTAGTTTGGTGCAAATCAGACAGCAGAATTATAATTTCACAGGGCATATGGGGACATTGACTTATTTGGAAATGTACAAATCCCAAATGTATATTCTCCATCCTAATGAATTTCATTTGATCCCCAAAGGCAAACCAAAATGCAGTGACTATCCCAAGAGGCACTAGAAATTGACCATCTCTAAACTGCTGGGTTTGGAATACATGTGAGAGGTAGTATGAAAGCAAGAATCAGGGAGTAGGAATTTTTACTCTGCTTTACTGTGTTCAGAGACTTGTGTTCCTCATCTTTTAAATGGGAAATTCAGCACCTGTCATTGTCCTTACAGTGAGGTCATGACTGTTAGATGCTGTAAAATGCTTTGCTATATCTTTTTGTAAAAGCATAAGTATTGTAGAGACAAAAAAAAAAAATCTAAGTTGCCATGTGGAACACTTCATCTTGGTGGGGAAGGAAAAGCTGTCATATCCCTCCCCACACCCTGCCTCCCTTCCACTTTGTAATAAAAATTGCTTTTGCCTGATGTTTCTGATTTTAAAGGAAGCCACAGAAATTTCTTTGCGGAAATTTCATTTATGCAGAGCAGATGGAAAGATTTAATCTAAGAAAATGCAAAATCATAACATTATAATGACTTCTTAATTTTTAAAAATTATAGCTTGAAACTCTCAAAGGGGGACAAAAAAGGAGCCCGTGACAACAGCTGCAGAAGAAATTCTTGCACCATGGGATAGCCAAAAAGCCGAAAAGTTGGACCAGGGACAGAGAATCTCAAAGCTGGCGTTGGTACTTAGTGGGCTGCACAGAACACGCACAACTAAGTCAGCCCCAAACTTTTTTTTTTAGATTGGAAAGGAGGAAAGAAGCTGTGCTGCAGATGCAGACCCATTTCAGTGCATGGCTCTCACAAGGGACAGGAAGCTTTTAAAATATTTTTAGACTTCTCTTTTGTGACATTTTGTGTATTAACAAGAAGTTATTGTTTATAGATGTCTCCATTAGGAATGGGTAACAGATTTATACTTTGCATTTTGCAGAGTCAAAAATGAGGTTTCAATTTTTATTTATCTTTTTCTTATTAACATCCATTTTCCTCCCTTCTGTGTTTGAGTGGAGGGGGCACTCAGTGCTGTGTCTTCATTCGTTAGAAAACTGGGTAATAGGATCATAAGATCATAATTCTATACTTAAAAAGAAATTCTGAGGCCATCCAATTAGTACTCTCATTCATACGTGGGAAAACTGAGGCCCCACTCAACCAAGGTCATATTATTTCAGATTAAATATTTCCCCAAGCCAATCTATTGATAATTCAATTGATTGATCCTCACTGTCCCTTTTTCATGGGTTTTAATTAATGGGTTTCATAATAGTCCTCAAATTCTCTGTAAATTTTCATGTCATCTTTTTTTTATAATTAGAATACAATAAAGTTCAGAGCCTGGCGTCAGGAAAATGAGTCTTCCTGAGTTCAAAAATGGCCTCAGATACTTCCTAGCTATGTGACCCTAGGCAAATCACATTATCCTGTTTGCCTTAGTTTCTTCATATGTAAAATGAGCTGGAGAAGGAAATGGTAAAGTTATCTTTGCCAAAAAGGACTCCAAATGGAGTCATAAAGCATCAGACATGACTGAACAATATGTGTGCAAATGAATTTGTAAACTCTCAGAATAGGAAAATATCATCGGTATTAAAGCAAATATAGGTGTGTGCTCATGCAAGTGAATTTTTGCATATGTACACGAACACACATCCATATATACACATTACAGGCTTCACACTATTACATTTAGAAGTAGTTTTCAAGAACTTATCCTGACATCAGAAGTAACAATTGGATTTGACATATTGCTGCGAGGCTATCTGGTCTGTGTCAGAGAATTAACTGCTATCCTCTGGGTGAATGGTTGAAACTGATGTAGCTTTGAGTGGGCTTCATCCTGATAAAACTTATTGAAACTAAACAGCTGGAAGACTTCAAATTTCCATCTGGGGACAGCTTAATGTAGCAGAACTCAGCATGGATTTCCCACTGAGCTTTAAGTGGGAAAAGTATGGGTTTTTTTCCTTCTTTGAGAGTGTCATCTTACTCTACAAAAACACTATAATATCAACTCTCTAAAAGTTCTTTGCACATGCCCTAGGCATAGGATTAGAAAAAGGCCAATCATATTACCTGTTAATATAAGGGGAACGGGTGGGAAATCGAGCTGAAGAGGAGAAAATAGAAAGATTGCCATTGTCACATCACTAGTGCTTGGACTTGCCATTGACACCTCATGAGTGGCCAGTAATAAAAGTCCACAAGGACTGAATCTATCAAAATTCAAAGCTGAGGAAGGTTGTCAGCAGTTCCCATCCTCTTGAGTACATGAGTCTGTCCTTGGACTCCCATGGAGAGACTAGATATCTGTCCAGAAATACTGTTGAAGACCTGACATCAAGTACCAGTTCAGTCACTAATTTGCTATATGAAGTTGGTCAAATCTCCAGGCTTTGGCTCCTTATTTGTAAAATAATGAGGTAGTGTAATTGATTTCTGAAATCCCTTATAATACCAAAAACCTAAGCCTTAATAATTCATTCAATATTCAAGAGACTTTTAAACTCTTTGTTGGTGCTTAAGAAAGTATAGATACCTACTAACCCAGGCAATAAGCTAGAAATAAAAATTAAATAGGACATAGTGCGCCTATGTCTTTTTCAAGCTTATATTTTAATAGTAGTATGATACATACACAAATAACTAAAACACAAAATGATATATATAGAAGCCGTAAAAAGGTATATATAATAGGCCTTGGATTCAGGAAGACCTAGATTAAAATCCTACCTTTGGTACATTAAACCTTTGATTGCCTCAGTCAATTCTCTAAAATCATCACACTAAATCTTAAGAGAAGTTCCTAATCTGAATCATTCAGGAGAGTTCTTATACCTAGAAGATTTCCATGTCAATTAATTCATTGATATAAACAAAGAAAGAAATGTGGAATTAGGAAAGCATGGGTCCTGAATGGGACTGTTAAATAGGAGGAGTATGCGATCTTCAAATGGAATGAAGCTGTGTAAGGTCTGGAATTCCAACCAAGGTAATTTGAACTTTATTTGGTAGGTAGTTGTCCTGAAACTTTTGAACAAGGTGTAATAAAAAGGTATGTGCTTTAGGGAGAATCCCAAACTGTGATGTTATTGTTATTAATTTTCAGTGAGAAAATTCTTTCTGTCAATGCAACAACTAACTAATCTGTAACTTGCAATTTTAAAAAGTTGCTTGGGGCCCTAAGAAATGAAGTGACTTGTCCATGGCCATATAGCTAGTATGTATCTGAAACAGAACTAGAAGACCTCTTCCTGACTCCAAGATCAGTCCCCTATACAATATGACACTGTCTCTCCTATATGTCCATTAGGAAGATTAATACGGTAACAAGATGATGGATTAGAAGGGATAGACTAGTTAGAATGCTGCAGTAATAGTTTAGGTGCTAGGTAATGAGGGATGGGCCATATTAGAATGATAGTATTGGAATAGAGAGAAAAAACAGATGCAAGATAGAGTCATGAGATTATTCAGAAAAAGAATTTAAAAAGAAAAAAGAACCACAAAGGAATCTTGGAGAAGACCAATGTTAAAAATGTAGGAATAAGAATGATTTAAGGGGAAAAAGAGTTGAAAGAGTATGGTAACTTTGAATACAACAGAGGAAAGTGATGGAGTGCCAAATGCTACAGAAAACGTAAGAAAGATGAGGACCGAAAAATGTCTATTTGATTATCAATAAAGAGATCACTGGTGAATGTGAAAAAGCAATTTCAGTTGCATGCTGGAAAAATAGTCAAATTATTAAAGATTACATAGTAAGTGGGAAAGAAGAAACTGGAACATTAGGGTGTGCAGAATTTTCAAGGAACTTTATGGAACAAGCTCTTAATCAGACTGAAGGGTACAGATAAAGGTACTCTAGAACCAAAAATTTTCAGAGTTGGAAGTCAATTGGTCTGAACCAAACTTAAGTAGAACAGTTCCTTCTGTAACATTTCAGACTAGTGGCTACCTAATTTCTATATGAAAATCTACAATAATGGGAAATCTCCTGATTATAGAGAGAAGGAAGATGGAAGACACTTTGGAAATTTTCTATTCTCTCTTATTTTTTAGATGAGGAAACCAAGATACACAAAAACACAGTGATTTATACCAGATTCTCTCAAGTACTAAATGGCAGAGACAGGATTTGAACCCAAGTCCACTGGCTCCAAATCCAGAACTCTTTTCCTTGGTCCATAATGTCTCCCCTAAATAATTCATTTTGGGATAGCTTTGAGAAATAGTGAAGACACTTATCTAAGAGAATGGAAGGGAGAAGGGAGAGGACAGAAAAAGCCTGAGAAATTTTAAATGGTGAAGAAAAGGGTAGTGTCCATAGAATGACTGATATTCTCAGTGAACTAGGACCTCTCCTACAAGTGTGAAAGATCAGTGTGCATTTAAGGATTGTGCACATATAGAAACAATCTGAAAGAGTTTTTATGGGAGCAATAGAAGAAATCACTAAGCACAGGATGGAAGAATTATGGGGTACCAGTGAAAGAAGCAATTCTATATGAATTTTTACATTTACTATCTCACTCAACTCCAGGAGAATTAATTATAATATTGGTTCACTGTAGATTCCATTTAATAGAATCTAATTATTAAAGTGATAATAACAAAAGCTTACATGTATACAGCATTTTATAATTTATAAAATGCTTTACTCAAACACTTTTAAATAGATTTTTTTTTACACATGAGGAAATCAAATGTCAGAGAAGTCAAGTGGCATTCTGTTACATAGGTCCTTGATGGGAGAATTGGGAATTAAACCCATGCACAATACAGTTCAACAATAAACATTTATTAAGACCTACTATGTGCCAGGCATTGTGCTAAGAGTTGAGGATATAAATAAAAAATGAAGGAAGGGCAGGAAGGAAGGAAGGAAAGAAGGAAGGAAGGAAAGAATGAAGGAAGGAAGGAAGGAAGGAAGGAAGGAAGGAAGGAAGGAAGGAAGGAAGGAAGGAAGAAGGAAGAAGGAAGGAAGGAAGAAAAAGGAAGGAAAGAAGGAAGAAGGAAGGAAGATAGAAAGGAAGGTAGGAAGGAAGGAGGGAAAGGAAGAAGGAAGGAAGATAGAAAGGAAGGTAGGAAGGAAGAAAGGAGGGAAAGGAAGGAGGGAAGTAAGGAGGGAGGGAGGGAGGGAAGAAAGGAAGGAGGGAGGGAGGGAACGAAGGAGGGAAGGAGAGAGAGAGGGAGAAAGAGAGGAAGAGGAGGAAAGGAAGAAAAGTAGTTCCAATCCACAAAGAGCTTTTATTCTGAAGAAAGATAACTTACAAAAGAAAGCTGAAAATCAGAGGAAGGAGAGAGAGGGAGGGTACCTGATCTGGAGGTTTGTTGATTGTGGAATACAAGACTAAGCAGTGCAGCTACAAGGAAATAAATAGGTCTCCTATCTGCCAGATTAATGACCTTTTCACTGCCAAATAGGCCACATTATAGGGTAGTGCTACAGAAAAGAAAATCTCCCTCTCCTCTGTGTTCCCCTACCCCCAACAAAAAAAAAAAAAAAAAGTTACAGCAAGCTCCTGGGTAGTTTATTCATCAGCACTTTTATTATTAAGAACCTTGAGCTAATGAACCAAATTCAGCAGGCATGGGAATTCAAATAGAACTGAGATCCTAATAAACAGAATCCAACAGTGCTTGGATTTGAGCCAGAAGCTCTAAAAGAACAGTAGTCTGACTGATAAGACAATGTGAATTTTTGTCAAAGCTGTCTAGTTTTCTGGTTTGATGTAGTTGCAGAAAAATATACTTGAATCATGTCATCTTCCTTGGTTTCTAGCTATCAGAGTGTTCAGTAGATAACCACACATTTTAAGCACGGTTCATATGTATAAATAAAACAGAGTAAGGAAAGCAGAAGCAATC
Source organism: Sarcophilus harrisii (assembly GCF_902635505.1). Lineage (NCBI taxonomy): Eukaryota > Metazoa > Chordata > Mammalia > Dasyuromorphia > Dasyuridae > Sarcophilus > Sarcophilus harrisii. Next base: position 397,578,908 of record NC_045426.1, read on the forward strand.
ATACTCTTGGGAAGATTTGGAAAGAGAGAGTTCACAGACCACAGGCAATCTGTAATCTTTTCATATAAGAAACTTAGCTTGTTAAATAAGTAACGCTCTAATGTTCATATACCCCAATGGTTGATAAATACAACATAAATAATCATGTCAGAACTGGGTAAGGGACTACAGAAGGTGATTACCAAAGGAGCAACAGGATCTTGGACTTTAGAGCTGGAAGAGACTTTACAAATCATGTAATAAAACTCTTCACTTTGCAGAGGTCACTCTCACTGCTCTCTGGGACTCACAAAAATCAAGTGACTTGGCCATATAGTCATAGTCTTTCAAAGCAACCTCCTAAAAACTCATTGAAGATTATGTTTCTGCATGAAAGGTTCACATTCTTGAAGAACTTTTTATTTTCCAAATTAAAATATGTTTTTAGCTTCAAGGCCATGAATTTTGGTGAAATGAAAATGATTTCACAGTATAGTATCCTCATATAATATTTTATTGTGATAGGAAATTTTCTTCTCTGTGTCTGTGCTAAGTGATCATGTGGACAGGTGCATACAAGTGAAGCTCAATATTCAGTATCATTTGTTAAGCAAGATATGTTTGTGACAATGTCAAGAGACTACAACCATCACCAGGAATTTTGTGAACTAGGAGAAATAGAAAGTTTTCTTTCTTCAGTGTTGTTCAAGAACATTCTGTAATATTCTTCAGAACTAAAATGTAGAGAATGTACTCCATGCACTAAGATGACTTAATTTGAATCCTTTCACCCCAAAGTGAAAAGAAAATCCTATTTGGTCACTTAATTGCTATACTGGCTTATGCTCAAATTAATAAGAAGGAAAAATAAAATGAATAAGCCTTTTAAAAGTGCAGTGGAGTAGTGCACTACTAATGGAGTTGTAAATTGGTCTAATCATTTTGGAAAACGATTTGAAACTACAAGAAAAGTCATTAAATTATGTGTGCCCTTTAGCTCAGGGCTTCTTAAACTTTTTCTACTCGTGACCTCTTTTCACCCAAGAAATTTTTACATGACCCTGGTTATGTAGGTATATAAAATAAATATAAAAATAAAACTTCTACTGATCACAAATAATAAAGAAATGTAATTTGAAATAATTTTTATTATACATGTAATTTTACCATTTAGTAAAGATGAAAGCAAAAATGAGATAGATGTGCTTGTTTATTTTTATATCAAGAATTAAATCTTGGCAGAATATTTAATACTTTTCATTACTGTCAAATTCTTTGTAATCCCTACATTCTGTGATATGACCCCATATGGGTCTTGACCCACAGTTTAAGAAGCTTTGTCGTAGCTTAATATGCCACAAAGACACATGTTACAAAGACAAAGGGAAAGAACTCTTCTATACAGAAAAAAATGTTTATGGCACAGTTTTTTGTGATAGCAAAAGATTAAAAATAAAATATGTTCTCATCAAATGGAGAATGGCTAAACAAATGATATTACTATATAATAATATAATAAATAATCTATCAGAATTAATAATAATAATACAATAATATTTAATTATATTAATTGTAATATAATAAACCATCAGAAGAATTTAGAAAATCTGGGGAAAATTTGTGTGAACTAAGGAAAGCAACAATGAAATACATCAAAAACTGACTGATGCAGTGAACAGATTTGACTTCAGAAGGCCAACAAACTACATCCTCCTCTTATTAGATAGTTGGTAACCTATAGATATAGAATGAGGCATATGTTCTCAGTCATTGTCAATATGTTTGTTTTCCTTAACTTTGAGAGGGTTCTATTATGGGTGGGGAGAATTCATGACAAAATAGAAAGAATATTGCATCTAATAGTGAGCTATTAGCCCATTTCTAAAATAATTAAAATATGGTTTAAAAATGCTTGTTATTATTATTCCTTGGCAGAAACTATCCTCAACAATCTCATTTTACTTTACACTTTTTTTGCACAACAGTTAATATAAACAAGTAGAAAATGCCTGAATTATAAACACTTTCATGCCATCCAGGCTTCATTCTGTTAAGTTCAACCAATAAACAAGAGAGTAAATTGCTATAGATTGTGAAGGTCTCTTTCAATAAGAGGCTACTGAGGTATGTGTACATTAGATTTTTACATATTAACAAGCTACTTTCTCACACAAAAGAGACTTTTATGATCCATAAGTAGGAGATATGTGTTGCTGTTCAGGCATTTTTCAGTTGTTTCAACTCTTTGTGGCCCAATTTGGGGTTTTCTTGGCAAAGGTAGCAGAATGGTTTGTCATTCCTGTCTCCTGTCTGACAGGGTTAAGTGACTTGCTAAGGGTTATACACAGTAAGTATCAAAAATCATGTTTGAACTCAAGTCTTTCCCATTCCAAGCCCAGCATTCTTATCCACCGTGGTATCCAACTGCCCAGGTATTCATTTGTACCCACTTATTTAAAATAGGACAGGGATATAACAAAAGTGCCAGAAGTCTTACTTTTGCATTATTCATAAAAGCAAGACTTACTATCAAATTAATACTTTAAACAAGATTTCAGGGTAAATGTTTGTTCTTCTTAACTGAACAACAATTTTCAAGCATTGTAGCAGTATTTAAAGTACTTATCCAAAAATGAATAAGTTGATTATACTCATTCTTGGATATTCATTAAATCAATGTACTGAAAGTATATAGTTGATGGTTTTCTCTTAACACAAACACCTGTAAATTATATGGATATAAAATAATGATCCTACATTCTTAAAAACAAATAATCAAAAACCTCACTATTTCAGATATCTTCATTTCAACAGTTTCAAATTAATAGGCTTTTGCCATTTTATTATTATGTTGTATTGTATATATTTGTAAAAATATGTCTATACATATATATTTTTTAAGTTATTTCTATGACTTTAAGATTATTTTAACTAAGTGTTTAAAATCATGGTTGACAAAATACTTTCTTCACAATTCTTATGCCTCCTCAAGCCTTAAGATGACAAATAGATCAGAAGTTCTGGAAGAGTTTTCCTTGCTAAAAAGACTTTGAGAACAATTCTAACAAAATGATGCACAGTTCCCAAGGATCAGACAAACTAAACATAGAAAAATTCATTATCAACAGGCTGGATATTTGGATATGAACCACTAAAGAAAAAACACAAAATTGTCCTCAGAGCTTTGCAGATTCCTTCTAATTTGGAAAAGATAGTGATACAGTGACAGAAAAGAGGTCTGAGAATCTTGTAACTTTTAGAGCACCCATAAATATTGATTTAATTGTACTCTTAAGTGCCAGATCATTGTCCAGTGACTAAGAAGTCCACCAACTATAGGATGATAATAATATATACATCCCCATTAAAAGAAATTAAAAGACAAAAAAGTTGAACCTAAATGGAAGGATAGCTCAAAAGTTCTCCTTGGAACATTAATATAAAAGTTAGCAGAACTGAGGGTTTTTTGTGTATCCAAAGTAAAATATAAAAGTAATTTCAACCATCATTTGGTCACCTTAGTTCTTGGGCTAAGTATTTGCAAGAAAGATCACCACACTGAAAAATGCAGCTTATTCATTAACATGTGTTGCAGAAATTGAAGAGATAAATAAATTCTACAAAGAACTTGATAAAACCCTCCAAATTAAATACATACATGTATGTATGTATGAATGAATGAGCAAATCTTTAAGTGCTTAGTATGTGTAAGCACACTTTTATAAAGTACTGAGGACACAAACAGAAAATTAAGACTGTCCCTTCTCTTAAAGGGTTCATATACTAATGGGGGAATGTAACATCTGTAGGATTTTTGAGATCCAACTCCAGTAGAAAGGCTCAGTAACACTGAGAGCAGTAGCAAGTCAAATGGTAACATATTTTCTATAGTTTCATTTCCATGAATAAAATTTAAATTCATTTTTGATGCTGAACCATTTGATGGTTGTCAAATGCTTTTGTGCTGAGAATTTTTTTTTCCTGAGACTATAGTAACTGTGGCCATTGAGGAGGCAGGAGCTAAAGTAGCAGGAGAAACAGTTGACAGGTTTCATCTCTACAAGGTTTGCTTCCCTGGACTATAGTTGTGGAGGAGGAGGGCACGTAAAGACAATGCCATTGATCTGGGAGATGGATGAGCCCTGCTGCACAGACATCTATAATAAACAGTAACTTCTACAACAATTCAGGGATATGGTAAGACAATGGAAATACAGTTCATCTGTAAAATACAAGTGAGAGATCAAAGGTTTGTGGGCTTTACGCAAGTCTCACATCTAGAAGATTATGATGTTCTTCAATTAGAGAGTCAAGAGATCCTGGACATGAGTATCAATAACGTTAAAAATTGAAGTTAATTATGATTTAACAGAGAGGACACAATTAGCTCCTAATGAAGGAATCACTTCCAAATCACTTACAATGCAACCATCAGATTGTTATCACAAAAATAAAAATCAGTATCAAATTAGAAGTAATAAACTGAGAAAAATCACTAAATTGAGGTAACTGACTCTAAATCCATTTCTAGTTAGCCTAGTTGTTGCTATTGAAAACTGAATACATTAGCCATAAGATTTGCTTCATTGATGTTGGTTGAATTGAACTGAATTCATAAACAAAAACATATCTAAATTAACAAAATATAAAATTAATACCTGCCTAATATTTAGGAAAGTAATAATAATAAACTATTTGCTTCCTAGATGTCATGCCTAAGAAACCTATATGTTTAGTATATTACCTAACATTTTGAAGTAGCTGAATATTAATTGTTCACCCAATAATACATTGTTCCCCTTAGTTAATGCTTCCTCAACAGAACTACTTTATTCGTGTCTCCATAGTATGTTAAAACTGTCTGATGTCACATAGAAACATTTATTCTACAACAAAAGTTGTTCTTTCTCTTATGTGGTGCTGTTTCCAACAATGTCCATCAATCTCTATACTGATCCCTGAAGTTCATAAAATGTTTTTATCTTCTAAAAAGGTTGATTCCCTTAAAGGTTTATTTTTTGTTGTTCAGTCATGTAAGAATCTTCTTGACTCTATAGACAAATGCATAGGATTTTCTTGGCAAAGGTACTGAAGTAGTTTACCATTTCCTCTCCAGTATTGTCCCCATTTTACAAATGAAAAATGGAGGTAAAAAAAATGAAGGAAAAATGGAGGAGTTGCCAAGAGTAACACAGGTAGTAGACGTCTGAGGCTGGAGCTGAACTAACATCTTCCCAACCCCAGACCAATACTCTCTTCATTGCAGCCATCTAGCTGCCCTTCCTTAAAGGAAAATGCCTTTAAAAATATTTACTATATTTCCTTAATTCAGGATTATTCAAAATAAAAAATAATTTAGCATAGGACATACAAGATCTACATTTCATGACATTCATGACACAAAAATGCTTTCTTTTTAAGAAGAAAGTTAAGTAAAAGTAATTCAACCATTTGGAAAAATGAAAATAAGATTTGTAACCACTTAGAATTCTAAGACTATTGCATCAGTTAATCAAATGGAAAATTGTTTTATGTAGATATCACAGAAATTCTTTAAAGTAATAGATTCTAATGTATAGTTATAATATAACATAACTTGGTTCCTACAATACTGATTTAATTGACTTAAACATTTTTCAGTTTTTGTTAACTTAAGATGTTTTCAGAAATGGAACTAGAATAATAGGTAGAAGTCAAGGAAGGGGAAACTAGAAGATGGAAAGGTGCAAACAGTTTCATCAATAGCTTAATGCTAACATTCAATTAAAATGTAAATTTATCCTTTACGAAAAAAAAGAATGAATTGAACAACTGAAAATTAATGTGGGAGACAAACCAGTGTCACCGAATGAGAGAGGTTAGGGGAAATATTATGCAGCAACAAATTAACTTTAGAGGAAGGCAAAGGATTTGCAAAGATTTAAATGCATATAAAACTGTAAAAAGTAGATTAAAAAACATTCAGCTAAAAGGGAAATTGATCTTTAGGGGAATATGCATGTTACTGAATACCAAAATTATATTGAGAAAGGAAACATATTGCTAAAATTACTTGTGCCACTGAACATTAGATTTTCAAAAACTGGTGATACAAGAATACTAAATCTTATGTATTCCATTGTACTAAGCATTAATAAGATTCACTTACTCCACCAATAAGCTAAAGAGTCAGAAACAATAATGAACACTGACAATCATGTAGGAATTATTTTGTGGGATTTTGTAGTTACATTTATATTTTTCTATGACATAATTATTCTACTTAACTGTGTGAACTTGGGCATATCACTTGATATCTTTGAATCTGTTTCCTCATCTGTGAAATGGGATAATAATATTAACATTTCTGTGAAGATAAAATGGTATGATATAAAAAAATTTATAAATCAGTATGTAAATGCCCAGAGACAGATATATAGCAGACAGAGGGGAAAAAAGAATGGGGGAAAAAAGATCCAATCTACATAGTCAATAGAGCTTGGATTGTAATGTGGTGGATAGAATATCAAGCCTGGTCAGGAAGACTCATCCTACCAAGTTCTAATCTAGCCTCAGATACATCCTAGGTATGTGACCCTGGGCAAGTCATTTAACCCTTTTTGTCTAAATTTCTCAAATGTAAAATGAGATGGAGAAGAAAATGGCAAATTACTCCAGTATCCTTTCCAAGAAAACCCCCAATGAGATCATGAAGAGTTCAACACTACTGGGGAAAAAAAAGTGAACAGATTATCCACACTTGGTGGTGATTTTTATTTTAATATCGATTTATATACCAACAAAAAAGAGAAGAAAAATATTTATAAAGTTGAGAAAATAGTAAAGAAGAAGCATAGGGTTTTCAAAAATGTCCAAGATTAGGGAGTCGAGACCTACAATTCAAATCCCAATTTAAGTGCTTGCTTAATGTGCACTTCTCCATATAATCTCTAATTCTGTTTTTTATTGTTGTTGTTCAGTCATTTCCATTATGTCCAACTTTTCATGACCCTTTTGGGGATTTTCTTGACAAAGATGCTGGAGTAGTTGATCATTTCCTTCTCCAGCTCATTTTATGGGTAAGAACTGTGGCAAACAGGGTTAAGTGACTTGTCCAGAGTCACATGGCTATTAAGTGTCTAGGGACAGATTTGAACTCAAAAAGATGAGTCTTCTTCACCTCAGGCCTTGCACTGCATCTCCTGTATTACTTAGCTGACTTTTTTACTCTTCCTAGACTAAAAATAACACTAGTCAAATTCAATTATGAGAGGCAGCACAGAAGAATGACTATCAGGTTATCTTTAGAGTCAGTAAATGCCCTAGAGTGATTTACTTGTCTGAGATAGGATTCAAAAGCCTTTGGATTCTTAACTCCAAATCCAGTGTTCCATTTACTATGTCACACTGCCTCTATATTAAGTGAAACTTTATCTCCTATGTCTCTATATATCACACTCTGCAAAAAAAAGATATGTTATTGCAGAAACTCAAATTAGGATATCTCATGGATCAATTCCTCTGATATGCCCTCTTATAAATTAAATATTTTCAAACTATCAGAGCTCAACTTAAACCATCAAAACTAATTACTTGGCCTTGTATTCCTATATCAGCTTCAATTGTCTACCTTGCAATTATATGGACCTTTTATTGTCCTAAAAAACAGCCAGTCTCAAATGGGCTCCAGCATTCTACCTTCTCTGTGAGGAAAGATGATAGATACATGGTATTCTATAACCAGGGTTTAAATTTTTTCCGAGAATTTTTCCCCAGAATTTTTATGTGTCCTTGGGTATATAGGTATATAAATAAGTATGCAAATCAAACATTTACTAACAATAAATAATAATTTCATAATTCCCACATTCGGTCACAAGATTCCATATGGAACTGCAAACTATAGTCAAGAAGCTGGGTATCTAGATCATGACAACCTGGTTATGGGCCACTAGGACCTGTTTAAAGCCTTGAATATGATTGTCCATGATCTTTATGAGTCCTCCCTTCATTGAAAAAATAATTCAACTTAAGCAGAAAAAAAAGTGATTTAAATGCATGTTTGTCAAATGTAGTAATGATTAGACAATATCATTTAGTATATATAGTGATGTGAAATTTTTACTCAAACCAAGAACTTAAAAGTCCATTCACCAGACTTAAAACAGGTCTGCCATCTTTTCTATATCCTAGAGTACTAATAACATTAGATATAAATAATTACATACCTCACCCTATCTTAAGAGTATGATATCACTGTGGTGATGGCAAACATCCTAATTAATAGGATTCGCTTCCTCTCCTTTTCTGGACATCCCACTACAGTCAAGTATGCCTAAAAGAAAAATTTTATCTCCCCATCTTCCTTCTCACTTTACACAGTGTTATTGGGACCAAGTAATTTTCCAGGTCTTATCTGGAATCAGGAAGACTCATCTTCCTGAGTTTAATCTGGCTTCAGACATTTACCAGGTGTGTGACTTTGGGCAAGTCATTAACACTGTCTCAGATTTTAAAATGAGCTGGAGAAGGAAATGGCAAACCACCCCAGTATCTTTAATAAGAAAATCCTAAATAGCATCACAAAAAGTCAGACATGACTGATAGAAGTGAACAACAATGTCTTCAAATTGAGGGAAGGGATTCTGGAGAGAGTAGCTATCCAAGATATTAAAGGGCTGCTGAGTCAGAAGGAGGGTGTTTAGCCTAGAGGCAGGGAATGCAACTGGGTTAAATTTAAAAGAAAAAAAAGTGGTAATCAATCTTCACATGTGTCTCAATCTTTGGATCTCAGTTCTAGACACCAGTTGTTCTCCTCCCAAACTAATCTGCTTCTTAGCCCTTAGCAGAAATTGCTCCTCTTTCTCCACTCCCTTCTTCATTTGCCTAATTTTTAGCAAGCTCAGTCTGAGGCAAGAGAATTCCTTTGTGATTTTGCCAGAACAAGGTGCTTAGATAGGGAATACCTGTGCATTGAGGTGATCACGGAACTTGGTAAAACTAGACATAACTACATTCATTAACAGGAGGCTTCTTAAATTTCAGAATAGCTTTGAAACTTCAAAAACTACAGAATATATTGTAGTTCAGACTAGACATAGCAAAAATATAGCTCCTTATATTTCTTCTTTGATCCTCTTCTGGGTCTGGTTCTCCCCTTTAGAGCAGGAAGCACCCAACTCTCAGACTTTAAAGTTGTCTTTTGTCCATGGCAATTATCATAACTGAAATTTTTTTTAAAATCTCTGCCTCCTTTTTCTTTATCCTTTTCTAGTATATCCTTGAGCCTGGACCAACACTGCTTAGACTATTTTAATATTTCTTCCTCCATTCGATTTCCTATACTATTGGCAAATTTAGTTTCTCTTTTCTAAAACTGCTTATGCAATGGATGCTCCTCCTGAAGTCCCATATGACTTTTCAGTACATATGACATTCAGTACATCAGACCTATGGATCAGACACAAGACTCTTCTCCTTTGCATCATGTCTTTAAACAAGGCATTAGAAAATACTTCAGTTATCTCTCTTTTATATACTGAACTGCAAGAGGATCATTCTGGAAAATAATGAGAAAGAGGTGCATGAATAAGGCAGGGTCTGAGGTTGGAGGTTGTAAATCAATGAGCTGACTACTGTGAGGTGAGCTCAATTCCTTGGTAAAAACAAACATGTTCTCATTCATTATTCAACACAACATGAATTTGTAGGAAAGACTTACAGGTTCAAGTCAGAGGATCACTGCTCAAATTCCCTCTCAGATGTTTACTTCCTATGTGATCTTGGTTAAGTCACTTAACCTCCATTAGAATTAATTTTCTTATACATCCAGCCATTCTGGAGAGCAATTTGGAACAATGCTCAGAAAGTTATCAAACTGTGCATACCGTTTGATCCAGCAGTGTTTCTGCTGGGCTTGTATCCCAAAGAGATACTAAAGAAGGGAAAGGGACCTGTATGTACACGAATGTTTGTGGCAGCCCTCTTTGTAGTGGCCAGAAACTGGAAACTGAGTGGATGCTCATGAATTGGAGAATGGCTGAATAAATTGTGGTATATGAATATTATGGAATATTATTGTTCTTTAATTCTAGAGAAGCCTGGAGAGACTTACATGAACTGATGCTAAGTGAAATGAGCAGGACCAGGAGATCATTATATATTTCAACAACAATACTATATGATGATCAATTCTGATGGACATAGCCCTCTTCAGCAATGAGATGAACCAAATCATTTCCAATAGAGCAGTAATGAATTGAACCAGCTACACCCAGCAAAAGAACTCTGGGAGATGACTATGAACCACTACATAGAATTTCCAATCCCTTTATTTTTGTCCTCCTGCATTTCTTATTTCCTTCACAGGCTAATTGTACAGTATTTCAAAGTCCTACTCTTTTGTACAGCAAAATAACTATTTGGACATGTATACATATATTGTATTTAATTTATACTTTAACATATTTAACATGTATTGGTCAACCTGCCATCTGGGGGAAGGGGTGGGAGGAAAGAGGGGAAAAGTTGAAACAAAAGTTTTTGCAACTGTCAATGCTGAAAAATTACCCATGCATATATCTTGTAAATAAAAAGCTTTAATAATAATTTAAAAAGATAAGGATAAAAAGAAGAATTAATTTCCTCTTGTGCCAAATGCAGGATTTGAACTAGATCCCCTCCAGGGTCTCTTTCAGCTCTTCTATGATCCTCTGACTTCCCAGTGTATTTTACTGTCATCCACAGAAGCCAAACTACCCAAACTTGGTCACCAGTTAAGCTTAACAGTCCAAATTAAAATGAAAATTTCCTTTTTGCTGAGGTAGTTAAATATTCCAGTAATCAACCACCCACATTGCCCACAGCCCAGCTAACTGGAAAGTAACTTAAATGATTGTTCGTAGTCTGCAGCCCCATAGCACTGAGGGGGGATATTGACTTTCAAAAGCTGTGGTGGCACCTTCTTTGGTGTCATTTCCTCTGAAACAGAAGTTATTTCCTTTCACCACCATGCATCATATTTATAATAGCTTATTGATCAAAGCAAGGCCCTCTGTTTTAAAGTGAGGGGAAAGCCTTACACTTAAGCTTTTAATGTTCCTGCCCAAGGTACTATTTTTACAATTGCTTGCTACACAAGCTACCAAGGCCATTGTTCTTCCTTTTACTCAGGTGACAAAATTTTTGTGGACAAAGCTAAATAAAAACTCCAAATCACTAATAATAATAAGAATGAAAATTAAAACAGCTCTGAGATTTTGCTTCCTCCATATCACTAATAATAAAAAGAATGAAAATTAAAACAGCTCTCAGATTTTACCTCATACCCAGAAAACCAACAAAAATGATACAAAATAGAAACCATCAATCACAGCTTGAAAATGGAAAATTTTAAGAAAATTTACCAAAGCTGTGGATTAGTTTAATTTAGTAGTAAAGCAAGAATATGAAAGAAAAGTAAACAAATTGTTCATGAACTTTGATACAGACATCCTACTACTGGAACTGCCCCAGCCCTGTGATGTGTAATGACAGAAAGAAATGTAAAATATTCATAGCATCCTGCTAGTTTGCATTTTGGAAGTCATCTATGATTTATTAGTGTAGGGAACTCCCAAGGAAGAAATTCCCTGTGCCTGTCTGATCCTTACCACTACTCCAATTTATAATCTTAGAGTATTACTTGGGCCATTGAAAAGTTAAGTGACTTTTCCAGGGTCATAAAGTGTTTGTGATGGTGTAAAGTTAGAAATGAAATAGGTTCCCATGGACTGTGAAATATGGCATACAAATGTAATTAAATATTATTGTCCCACAAGAATCAATGGCTATATAAACACTGGGAAAAACATATCTCTAGTAGGATGTGATTAAGTAAAGGGCCAAAATAATAATATACATAATAACAAGAGTGATGTAAATGATGACACTAAAAAGCATTTGAATTTTACAGAATATTAATGAATCAACTCAGTCCCTAGAATTAATAATAAAATAGATCTCTCTTCTCTCAATAATGAGGTAGGGTAACTTCAGGTGAACAACATGAAATATCCTATGCTGTTAGAAATGATTGTTATAGCAATTGATTTTGCTTAAATGATTTTGTTAAAAAGATTGGTTCTTTTGGGGGGAAGTAAAGGGTGGTGAAAGAAGATCTAAGCGAAAATAACTATAGCTTAAATACTAAAAATAATAATATTTCATAAGGAAAGAATAAAAAAGTCAAGTGAATATTGTTCAAGGCTGCATAGTACATTAGTTGAATTTGCTTCCATTAGCCATCTGGCTTTTGTTCAGCTAGTAGGTCATGCTTCCTGGACACAGACAGGTAGCTACAAGAATGGCCTTCTCCATTTATGTCTTCCATGAATAAGAATGACCACTATCCTGTTAACTGTGAAAAGAAAATTTACCAATATAATCATGATTTGTAACATCTTCATCCTTTATGTTGGAAATGACAGAACAAAAATTATTAACAGAAAGTTGAGATTGTAAGAGAATACCTAGCTTCTCTCAAAATCTACTTCCCCTGGCCAGACAAAATAAATCCTTGGATCCTAAAAGACCTGGAAAATGTCATTGTTTAGCTATTCTTAAGAAAGGTATCATGAGATTAAAGAAGAATGAGTATTCTAATTTTCCAAAAAGGGAAGAGAACAGAAACTGCAAACTCTGATTTGCATTCCTGGAGAAATTTTAGAATGCTTCATTAAAGAGATGTTTACCAAACATCTAGAAAAGGAGAAATCAGTTACAAAGAATTATCAAGGATTCTTCATGAACAGTTGTTGCCAAATTAACCTCATTTTCTTCTTTTATATAATTATTAACTTTGTACATGAGGGAAATGTGGTGAATGTAATTTACCTAGATGCTAGTTAAACTAAAACTATTCAACTTTCTCTATGCATGTCATAATTTCCTACCTCCCTGTCTTTGTTCATACATTCTCTAAGTCAGCAACTCCTCCCAACAATGTTTAATATCTTCCCTTTAAACTACAACTCTTTTGTCATTTTCTGCACCAAAGTCTTTCCTAAATTCACAAATGGATAATGATCTTGCGCTCCATGGATTTCATATAGCACTCTGCTTTTATCTCTCTGACATGCTACTATTTTGTAAATAGTATTTTATTTTGCAAATTTGTAAATTTTATAATTTTTATAAATATTTGTAAAAAAATTTGTAAAAATGGGTTATTTTGTAAATCCTTTTCAGTTTTTTCTCATATTGCTACCCTCTATGTCTTCTATACCTCAGGAAAAAAAGATTGTTTTTGTCCTCAGTGCATGCCCTGAATTTTGTCTTCATGTTCTTTCCTATTATTGGAAAAATTCACTTTCATTATTTTAGTTTATTCTATTCCTATATGTTCTTTTTCTTTTTCATTGGGATTGGGTCTACTTACATTTGGATTAGCTAGGTGGCACAGTGGATAGAGCACTGGGTTTAGAATCAAGAAGACTCATCTATCTGAGTTCAAAGTTGCCTTCAGAAACTTAGTAGCTGTATGACCTTGGCCTGTCACTTAACCCTATTATCTCAGTTCCTCACCCATAAAATGATCTAGAGAAGGAAATCTTTGCCAAGAAAATCCCAAATGGAGTCACAAAAAGTCAGGCATATTAAACATGACTAAACAACTATCTACCTTGTTCAGCCCATGTTTCCTCCTAACATTGAAGGAAGAAAAACTCTTTATCTCCTATATTTATTCATTTCATAGTTAACCTCTCTATATTTAAGATTTTTTCCAAATACCACTAACGGAGTCTTCTTTTCTATCCAGCTAAAGATTAGATAAATTGGTCCTTCAGCTAATCTTTTTTTTTCAGGAATATTCATCTACTGACATCAGCAGGATTTAGAAAATATTCTATAAAAGTAAATGAAATTTATCTTTAAAATATCATCCAGTTCATAGATAAAGAGATAAAAGAGATGTACAAAATAGCTTTTTATGCTGAGAAATACTTGAAACTGCTGAAGTTAACCAAAGACATTTGTTTTATGTGGGTTTTTTTTTAAATGTAAGTGGCTTGAAACATTTTTAGCAAATTTGCTTCTCTGAGTCTAGAGGACTGATCTTTTTCCTTTCTTTCCAAATGGGAGATTGAGATTATAAATTAGTGGCAACATCCTGCCTATTCTGGTTAGCATTGTCCCTGACACTATAAGTATAATGGGAACCGCTTAGCCTAAGAATTTAAAAAGCATGACTGCTGAGATCAGCTGTCCTTGAAAAGGGTTCCCCACTCATTGCTCATTCTATTTGTTATTGTGTGAACCTGAGCTTCTCTGCAGCAGGCCTTAGAGACTCACATTGTTTTCTAATAATGCTCCAGGAATGACAATGTAGATGTGCAAATTTCAAGTCAGCTCAGCAGATGAATATGTCTAAGGATAAATCTTACAAGATAACATAAACCAATTTTAAAAATTAATTTCCAGTTTTGACTAGAAAAGAATAGAAAGAAAATGTCATTAGGCATCAAAAGGGCTGACAGCATCTTTCTTTCACTTCAGTGAGGCAAGTAGTATATAATAGGCTGAATATAGAAGATGAAGTCCTTAACAGCTCACTTAGAAGAGAATAAAATCCCCAGGATCCAATAGATTCAAATATTCTTTTTTTTATTTAAAAGTTGATCTCTAAACACAAAATGTAAGCACCAAACTAATATAAAGGAAAGGCAAGTATTTACTATGTGTTACTTAATTCCATTAATTTCCAAATAATACATATGGTGCTGCCATAGGGACTAGTTACAGAATTCTAAATAGGACAAGTTACAAATGCATCTTTTTTTCTGTTTTACAAACAAATTGCCTATAACCACATAGTTAATTGTCTCACTTTCCTAACTGTGAATTCACTAAGGAAAGGGACTAGCTCAGAGTTCTCGGCAAAATTGGATATAGCGCAATCTTTTATTTTTTTATTTGCAAATTATACTGATAAACTTTATCATAATTTCAAACCTGAAAGAGACAAGTATTTCACCTGCCTCAGTTAGTACAAGTTAATAAGATTAGGAAACAATTTGTATATGTTTGGTTCCTTCCCATACCTACACAGTCAAATGCAAGTTCCTTGAGAGTAGAGACTATTTTGCCTTAGTCCTTTATCTGCAGCATCTAAAACAGTGCCATATACATATGAGAGCTTCATAAAATTTTGTTGATGTTTCTAATAGAGAATCTACCACAAATATATATATATATATATATATATATATATATATATATATATATTCTGTGGATGGAATATACTTAGATTTCACTGAAGCCTTTGAACAAAAGTCCACATAGATAGATGTAGGTTAAGTGATAGTACAAAGAAATGGACTTCAAATATGTTGAATGACTGGACCCAAAGATTAATCAATAATTAACAGGTAAATGTGAACTTGGAAGAAAGTCTTCAGTGGAGTCTCCCAGCTATGTGTACTTGTCCCTGTGCTATACATTATCAACTACTGAAAGGAAGGTATAGATGCACAACTGTCAAATTTGTTAATAATATAAAAATGGAAGGCATAGAAAACATGTTGGGATGTATAGTGGACTAAACCTAGAAAGAAGTCTAAGATGGATAAATGTAAAATTCTGTAACTTAGTATACAAAAGAAATGGTACAAATATGGCAAGGAGAGGGATGTCTAAGCAGTATTTCATGTGAAATAGATCTAGGAATTTTAGTGGATTTCAAGCTCAATGTGGATTCACAAAAAAATAGAACATTTTTAAAAAAAAAAATACTTTAATCCTACACTACATTGAAAAGGATTCAATTTCCAGGATTAGGGAGATGATAAATCCATTTTAATCACTTTTGCTCATACTAAGTCTGCTGTATTACATTCTATTCTGGATACCATATTATAGGAAAATATTGACAACCAATAGCATACCTAGAAGGAGAAAACCAAAAGATGAGAGCACTAGAGAGCTTATCTTGGATAAGAGAAGACCCAGAGAAGACACAGTAGCTGTTTTAATTTACTTGAAAGGCTAAGTATAAATTAAATTTATTCTCCTTAGTCCCACAAAGTAGCTTTAGGACCATATAATAGATATGGCAGAGAAACAAATTTAAACCCCACCTGTTTAGGTTTAGGATAATTTCTTTACAATTATTGCTGTTCAAATCAAAAAGAAAGTTTTTGGAGATAGTTCCTACTCACTAAACATATTCAAGCAACAAATAAATGTCCACAGAGTAGTGTAAGGGAGACTCTTATTTAAATACAAGTTTGAGCACATAACCTTGGAGACTAGAAATAGATGATCTCTAAATTCCTTGACAATTTTTTTTTACCATTCTGTAGCTTAACCACTTGAGATGGATTCAGTTTCAAGTTATAAAAGGAAGAATACAGATTTGAGGATTTCCTATCATACATATAATGAGTTTTTACCAGAGGCAACCCTTATCATCTTAAACACTGCAACACAATCTTTAGATTCTCTCAGTTATTTGACAAAAAAGGAACTATTTACTTAAGAACTGCAAAATAAGGAATATGAGTCTTAAATGTGGTTATGCTTGTCTAGAATCAGAATTAACTGTGCTACATGAGAGCTATTCTACCAATTCCTCTTGCACTAATAGACTAGGTCCCTGAATTCCATCTAATTTCCTTTCAATCCTAAAATTAAGAGGGGAGAGAAGGATTTTTTAATTGTAAATCTCACAAGTTCTTTCAAAAATGTTTTCCACACCACATTATTATCAGTTTTTTATCTATCAGTCAGATTTAGCTTTTAGCACAAAAAACAAATCTCCCAAAATCTGCAGTCTACTTTCTGTCCAGTATCAGAGTCAAGGAGAAAGTAGGTTCAAGCTTAGCACATGTTGATACAGGCAACTCATTGTTCCTAGTTTCTAGAAGTCCTTGTTTTTCCTCCAACTGGTAGTTCTGAAGTTCCCTCAGATATGATACAGTTTTGTTTTGTTTTTCTGGTCTCTTAGTAGAGTTTTGAAGTTGCCTTTCTTCAAGAGATGGGATTTATCCTAGCTTTTCATACAGACAATCTTGCAAGTCATTGCTTTTCTGATGATTCCGATGAAAATCAAATACAAATTCTCCTGCCCTCTGAAGTTCATAACATCCTCTAGTCAAGGAATATAGAGGATACAAGCATCCTTAGTCCTACGCCAATTTTTTTCTTATTTAGACAGCATTCTCTTCTAGAATGCCAGAAGCTAAACTATATTAAACTAACCTATATTAACTAATCTATATTAAACAAGACTCACCAGTTATAAATGTTTCCAACCAATCTGAATATATTTCCTGTTGGTGTTATTCTATTAAAGGTTTTCTATCCTTCCAAATTGATCAGGGATTTTTCTCACCTAGTCTAGTGCTTTTATTGATACAATGCATAGGCTAGGCTTTCTTCACACATGTTCAAATCTCTGATTGACTCAATTGAGATGTTCTCACTTCATAATTTTTTTAAGCTTAGAGATTATAAAATCTCAAGAAAAGCTATTAATAAAGTTTTCTTCATAAGCATTGTATATTCCCAATAATTTAGAATGAACCCTCAGCACTCGAAGGTATTTAGAGTGGATATGGCACTACACTCTGAAAAGTGATTTTCCTTAGAAATCCCATAATTTTAGCCCATGGTAATTTCTCCACTAGACCTACACATTTATCTTTTTTGACCTGATCTTTTATATGGTTTTATATAAATCCAAAACATGACTTCTCTTGAATACTCCCAATACTTAAAATTTAACCAATTCAAAACTTGCCTCACCATCTTCCCTGAAGCTATTACCCTTGATTAGAAACCCCCCTCCAGTTAAATTTGTTTGACATCCCTGTTATATGAGTAGCTCACTCAAATCTTGGAGTCTTTATGAATTTCAGGCCTTTTGCCTTAATTTTTTCCCTTTCCTTTTCTCCCCTACCCTCCAAAGTGTGCTGACTCCCTTTCTTCATAAAGTCTTCCAAAACTAACTCTATAAAACTCTAGTCACTCCCTTCATTTCCAGTGTCCTTTCTGCACTCAGACACACTTAGCCCTCAGTGAATTTGTCATCTCTTCACTGTGAATGCTCCTACCAGAAACACAAATTGCAACCCATCTATGCCTTTTCATCCCGAGCAATTTTTGCCCACACTTAAGTAGATAGCTTTGTAAAGCCGCTAGCATTGCATATAGCTGTCACTACACAAGTACATATTTATCACTTCTGGATTGATCATTTGCAGACCAATTTGTATTCTTTTGCTGGTGTGACAGCCAAGTGTTACAAAATTGGTCTATCATTGACTAGTCAAATGATTAACTATCAGAGATTGTACATTTTCTTTACATCTATGCGATAATTTGCCACATATTTTTTGTTCTTGTCATACTGTTCTTCTCATATTGTGAGTAAACCTTTGCCCCCCAAAAGAGGATATCATTGGTAAATGAAAGGTAAGCATATGCTCAGATGCTACTCTTTGGAACTGAAATATTGTTTGGGAGTGGGGGGGGAGGGTAACCCATAACTTTCCAGATGACATAAAATTATTTCTGGCTCATGCTAAAGAATGTTTAGTAGTTTAGCATGATGTCATCAGTTCTTTGTTGCCAGTTATATTACGTAACACAATAAGTTGTAATTAGCAGTTGTTTTGAATACCACAATTACCTCCTAGTCAAATATTTCAATAAAGATCATTTTCATAATTTCTTTTGCTCAAAATCTTAGTTTTTTTATTTTTTTGATAATCCTATCACATTCAAATAATGGCCTAGTTTTCCTGTAATAACCTCCTTAAGATTCTATGAGGTAGAACTGCTGCCAACTTATATTGTTATAAGGAATTTCCTCTACCAGGACATCCCAATACCAATGAAATCACAAAGAAATCTCCTATCACTATCACCATTTGCATTACAGTAGAGTCTCTTCTGTCAACTTCCTTATCAGGCCTCATCTCAACATGATGTTAAAAAAAAATAACAAACTACAGAATGTAAGTGAAAATGCTGACACTTGTCTCAGTTTAAATTAGCTACTGGAAGTTTTTTGACACCATTGGCCCAAGCTGGTCATCTATAATCACAATTTCTCTCTGCTCTTCCCTCTTCTCTAAACCCTAATTATGAAGAGACACTTACCAATTATCAAGGAAAAATATAATGATTGTAGATTGTTGGTTTATTTTTTCTGTCAGTCTTACATTGTCAAACTCTGCAATGCCTTCAGAGAAGTTGCCATGGAAAACTTGAGCTAGTCTTAAATCAAAAGACCCTTAAAATTACCCATCCAACTCTCCCTCATCCCACCCCCCAAAAATTCTTCAAAAAGTAAAACTATCTTTGCTAATGTCATAAAGGTGACAATGGGTTCTTAAAAGTGATATCAGGATATCACAAACTCTGGCAGATCCTGCCAGGCTTGAAAAGAATCATCCAAAACTTGTCATCCAAGGCCCAGTCTAGCTAATGTCAGAAAAAATGATCACCAGAAAAAAAAAATCACCAATCAGGGAGATAAAATTTTCAAATTTTGCAGCTCCCAGTGGAGTAATACTGGCTCACATTCCCAATTCTGATTCCTCTGTTCATAACAACAGCATTTATATTTCAAATTTGAAAAGGAGGTTATTGCTATTTTTCTTTCATTCTCAAAAAGGGCCATGACATCAGGGAGATGATGCTTGCAAATGAATTGAATTTAAGTGAGGAAGGGCTATATAAGGTCATCAGCCTCACCTTCTCCTCTAGAGCCATCTGGGTCCAGTGGCCAGACACAGAGCAGGATGACTGGAGATGGCCCTGGATGCAATGGGAGACCTTGCCTTTTTAAGCTAAGGTCTTTCCCAGGTCTCAGTTTGACTGAGGAAAAGCCATTCAGTGATTAAAATTGGGGTTAGAAATGAGGCAGAAGGCAGTCAAACAAACAAACAAACAAACAAAAATTCATCCTGGAAGGAGAATACTCTCAGGGTTTCTGGCCAAAACAGAAGCAATTGCTATTTGGGGATCACACAATGATTTTGTATAGAATTGAATGTAATGGAAGGAACTTCCTCATCTTCACTTCCTCTACATTTCTTAGAAACTTCTTCATTCTGGAAGCTCATTCTGCTCTAGGAATACTTCTTACCTTGGAAATGCTCTCCATCCCAGAAGTCTTACTTACTGATTAGCTAGCTCTTCCAAGAAACTCTGAAAAAAATGTCTTATCACTTATCTCCAAGGGACTTTTCATGCCTGCTAGTGCCCCTTCCTTTAAACCATCCTTTTACATGTAGTCTTTCTCCATTAAAATGAAAGCTCTTCAGTAATGAAATGAACCAGCTACACCCAGCTAAAGAACTCTGGGAGATGACTATGAACCACTACACAGAATTCCCAATCCCTCTATTTTTGTTCTGCACGTTTGATTTCCTTCACAAGCTAATTGTATGTTATTTCAAAATAACTGTTTGGACATGTATATTTATATTGTATTTAACTTATACTTCAACATGTTTAACATGCATTGGTCAACCTGCCATCTAGGGGAAGGGGTGGGGGGAAAGAGGGGAAAAGTTGGAACAAAAGTTCTTACAAATGTCAATGCTGAAAAATTACCCATGCATATATCTTGTAAATAAAAAGTTATAATTTTTAAAATTGAAAAAACTCAATAAAGAACTCATAATCCAAAAAAAAAAGAAGAAGAAGAAGAAGAAAGCTCTTTGCGGGAGCTGAAAGAAAGAGAATGCCTTTCTTTCAGGTTCTTTTTGTATTCCCAGTGCTTAGCATAGTGTCTGACACAGGGTGAGTGCTTAATAAATGTTTGTTGACTGATTGACAGACTTGTTTAGATTCTAGAAGACCTGTATTCAAACTCTGATTTGGCCAGGCCCTCTTATACTGAAAAATTCTTGACGAAGTTCTTTCCATCAGTACTCCATGGAGAATTTACCCAATGGAAAATAGGCACTTTCCCTTGTTTTTTCAGCATTTGGAGGTAGGTTACACCATTATTTCTCTACATATTTCATTATTTCTCTTACATATTACAAACTTTATGATTTCTCTGCCTTTGGCTCTGGCTGTACATGACCTGGATGTTCCAGTTCTATGAACCTAAGTTAAGATTGAATCCTACTTATATCTCCCATACTTCTTTTCTTTTCTTCCTGGGATGTTTCTTGCATTAATTCTTCCAAGATCATATATCATGATTCATATTCCTTTAATAACATTTGAGAGTATATTGGTATTAAGTAGATGGATTTTTGTGGAAGTCATCTTATTTTTTTCTTTTGATTCTCCTGGCTTCTTTCAAAAGTCTCAGTTAAAATTCTATATTTTACATACAAGAAGATTTTTTTCAATCTCTATTAATTCTAACTTCCTTCCATTGATTATTTCTGATTTATTTTGCATATAACTTGTTTGCAGTCCAGTATGATTTCTTCCTCCTAAACAATACTGAAAATCCATGTTATGTATTGATGCTTAATGAATGCATGCTGATTGAATGAATGATTGCTAGATAAACTAACTCAACATTGTCAAGCAATAGAATGGGAAAAATAATTTTTTAGGTTTTTTTTTTCCAAGTGTAAATAGTGAAGCCCATACCTTTCAAATAATGTGATCATAGATCCCTGAGCTGGAAAGGACACCAGATTTTTACAGATGAGACAAACAAAACCCAAAGAGAAAGCAAGTGATTTGCCAAGGTTCATACAGATAATTGAATCATTCTATTTGTCAGACTTTTATATAATGTTGATTTATTAAATCAAATGTTTTTAAAAGGCCTCAGCTATAGAAAAAGCAAAAACAAATTCATAATTTTTCTATTTAAACCTATATTTTCTCCTACAACTTTTCAGTTATTTTACTTCCTCATCCTACCTTACCTGGGGTTCAAAAACCATTCTTAATAATGGCTTAAATTTTATATGTCCCTCAAAAGAATGGATGATCCTTAAGAGCTAGAGCTATGATTTTTTTTATTTGAAACCTATTAAAGAACCTAAACTTTATACATTAATAGAACTTCAGGCTAGTATCATGCTGCAATGAGGAAGTCACAATGCCTGATCCTAAACCTATTTCTTTATCTGTAAAATTGGGACCAATCTATCAAGAAACATTTATTATGTACTATTATGTCTAGCACTATTCTAGGCACTGGAGATACACAGAGATGAAGCAATCCCTGATCTAGAAGATTGCTGTGAGAAAAACACTTAAAGCACTTGAATTTGCTACTACTAACAAATAGATGCTACTACTAACAAATAGTATTTTAGACTCTGTACCTCTTAGTCATATAGGTGCAAATTTGTGGCCTCCCTTCTCTCCACCTCCCAAATTATCTTATCTTTATATATATTTCATATATATATTGCATATATATAGATATATATTTTTACTTAGGTTATTTTCCCAAATAAACTAATTCTTTGGGGGCAGGGACAATTTGTTTTTGTCTTTACATCTGTAGCATATAACACAGTACCCAGCTCATTGTCACTATAACTATCATCATCATCATCATCATCATCATCATCATTATCATTGCTAGCATTTCTATAGTGCTTTAAGATTTGCAAAGCATTTTACTAATATCTTCTTTAATTTAGCTTCCCAACAGTCTTGGGAAATATGTGTTATTATTCTCTCCATTTTACAGAAACTGAGGTAGAACTTATTAGGTTATTTTCCCAAGACCACACAGCTAGTAAGTGCTTGAGGTCAGATTTGAATTCCACTTAATTAACTCCAAATCCAGATCTCCATCCACTGCACTCCTAGCTGTTCCTAACACATAGTAGACATTTCACAGATGCTCATCAAATTGAATTAAATTGAACTGAATCAAAAGACATTGGGCACATCAAATCTGGGAAACTCCATTGTGTTTTAAACGGTGTGTTAAAACCATCCCTGTTCAGTGCTGTAGCATCTGGGAATCACAAAATTGCCAAAGAGAATCAAAATTACAAGCAACTCAAAGGACTCAGGCTGAGGGGTTGGTATACTCAGACTGAGATATTGGACCAGTGATAATTTTCTGTTCATGAGAAGTCACATAATGGACATCAACAAGACATGTGTAATCATCTTATTGGAAAAGGAAGTCAGACAGCCATATAGTGAGAATGAGAAATAGTCCAAGTACTCCTTTAGAAGCATAAAAATACTTATATTTTGCTGGAGGTAAAGAAAAGGAGGGATGGGGGAGAAATCCTTTATAAAGATGATTAATGAAAAGCCTAGAAACAACACAGAATAAGAAAACAGAAAGAAATCATCATTTTTATCAGGGATAATAAAACAGAATCAGAAAATAGTAACATTAAGAAGCACATTCAGGTTCACAAAATGCTTTTGAGATAAAACCTTGTATATCTGGGTTTGAAGTCTGATTTAGATACTTAGCAACACAGGGTGTAGCTTTGCAAAGTCTCTGTGCCTTCACCTGTAAAATGAAGGGACTGAATTGAATGACCTCAAAGGTCTCTTCCAGCCCTAAATCCTACAATTGTGGCACATCTGTTCCCCCAAAATGTGCGTTGCAAAAGGATTTCATTGATAGTTTCTTGTAGCATGCATGGTAAGGGCCAGAATATTATTTTCCCATTGTTAACTTGCTATGCTGACAGAGCTCAAGCCTTGCTAGCCCTTACCATTTGGAAAAGCTGCTGTACTGCAGAAACTTGATTTGTAATTAGTTTTGTGCAGAATGCAAGGGCATGATGGAATTGCACCATAGCGAACTCAGTGATGGGACTTTGAAGAGCCATAAATAGTGTGAGTGTTTCAGACCAATTGAACGTAAAACAAAAAGAACTCATTGAAATAACAGTCCAGCTAACAAAAGTACATTCTTGAGTTGCTAGGACTGAATTTAATGAAGTGATGTAAATGCTTGGTGTTTTAGATGCTGCCTTTTTATAGAATATTCATTATAATAGCAAAAGGGTTGGTATGCACATTCTTGTGTTCTTTGGGATGCTGGAGTACCAGTAGTGTTAATTAGCCTAGGTAGTATGTGGAAGTGTGTTTCTGGGGAAGAAAAGGCCTATGTCCATCACCCACATGTACAATGGCCAAAACAAAAGTCAGAAACAGACTCTTTCAAGTAAGAACCTGCCTTAGAGCAGAGGTTTTTAACCTTCTTTGTGTCATAGAATCCTTGGGCCATCTGCTGAAGCCAAGTAGTTTTAAATGCATAAAACAATACACAGAATTTCCAAGGAAATCAATTATAATGCAAAAGAAACCAAATATATGTATGTACAAATACACATGCTCATATATATGTATGGATGGATATATATGTGTATATATATATGTATATAGACAGTTGATAAAAAAATTAAAAAATTATAGATGCCAGGTTAAGAACCTCTACTTTAAAGAAACAAAGGATTCTATTCACCACTAAGAGTTCTGCTTCTTGATGTAAGAGTTTGAATCAAGGGATAAATAATTTTAAAGATGAAGTTGATCTGGATTTTCTTCATTATTAATGTCATTATACTCTTCCTATCATTCACAAACTAATTTTTTGTGCCCAATTTTTTAGTGAGGACCTTCCCAAGGGGCACTAAAGAGTAAGAGTAACCCACAAGAACTAATTATGACTACTAATTGGTAATAAATAATTTTAAAATAAAAGAAAAAATAGCAAATAAAAATATTCTTCCTTTAGAAAGAAATTTAAATAATCTTTCAAAAATATGTTGTAAAAATTTCTAGGCATACTGAGGAAAAACATACAAATCAAGAGCTAACTCTTTAGAGTCCTGATTTCTATCACACATTTCTACACACATCCTAAGGCAATCACATCTGCCATCAAGCCATAGAGATAGGAATTTGAAGAATAATTATGACATTCTTACTTGTATTGGGTAAGAACTAGAAGACAACTAACTATAAAGGGAGATAGAAATGATCATTTAACTTTTCCAGGACCTCTTATCAGTTGTTTTTGTAGTCATAACATTTTTTACACAATATTTTCATGCTCCTCAGCACACAATGCAAATAGAACTTTTCAAACCGCATAATTGATCCATTAATTCTGTTAATGGAGTTTTATGATTTCTGAATATATGATGGCATTTTGTCAATTTGATATAATTGAGAATGTAATTGTATCTCTAGTTCATTAGCTACAAAATAACAGCAAACTTGAAAGACAATGCAAATCAAAGATTCTGACAGGACAAGGAACAGGTACCAAGAGCCCAGGACATTGAAGGTACTTCACATTTTATACAGATTCTTTGGAAAAGGATCAAATGCATTTTATGATTTTTATGAACTTTTTCTACCCATTAAAAAGACAAAAACAAAAAACTAGATCTATAAAATTAGTTTGAGTTTTCAGTTTGAGACTGCTACCATTTGTTCACCCCGAGCTAGGTCAGTTCCATCTAAAAGGAGGGGAGAAAAGATAGATGATAGTTGTAGAATTCTCTGTTTCTGAAACACAAGAGAAGATTTCTTTCTTATGTCCTTACATTTCATCATTTACCAGCAACTTCTATAGAAATTTAATATTGGTTGAAATGAGAGGTGAGAGGATAAATTCTACTTAAAGACTTCCTTGTTCTTCCCAAAAAACCTTTGTTTTTGTCCATTTGTGAGCAGAATGTAGAGATCCTACAGAAAAAGTTTACAGAGATGGCCTAGTTGGTCTCCAATTAAATGCTTCAGAAGAATGTCCTTCTTCAATAGCAACGCGCATTGACATGGGCGTCCATTGTGCTTTCCCATTTATCTTTATTTCCACCTCATTCACTGCAATATGTAACTGTTGCTAGCACTATACTACAATCCACAGACTCTCCTTCAAAACTGTGGCTGAGAGTTCGTTTTTCCTTGTCACACATAGGGCTGCATGCAGGAAAGAAATTACATATTGATTTTTTTTCTTCTGTTGAATGGTTTTTTTTTTTTTAACAAAGTCAGTAATGTCAACAGCTCCCACGGTGTGAACAAGCAGACATCAACGGCCTGCAATGAGCTTTGTCTTAGGTCTGTCTTTACTCCATTTGTCAGGACTCTACACAGCTGCCCACTTCCAAAATCTTCTCAGAGAATTGCCACCTTCTGGCCATTCAAGGAAAAGATTAATTGCATCACAAAAATGAAAAACCAATAAAAATGGTACTTTCTGAATCTAAGAGGTTAATAAGTAATAATAATAGCTATAGCTATAGAATGTTTTAAGTGTTGTTCTTCATGATATTCCCATGTGGTAAATATTATTTTATAACTCTATTTGATAAAAAAAAAACCTAAGGCTCAGAGATATTATCAGTCATCACTTTATACATCTAATGTCTGACAGAAGTATTTAAAGCAGCAGGATTTTTAACTTTTTATTATTTATTCAATTGTTTTTAAGTAGTATCCTATTCTTTGCAACCTCATTGGGGATTTTCTTGGCAAAGATACTGAAATACTTTTCCATTTCCTTCTTCAGTTCATTTTGCTGATAAGGAAACTGATGTTAAACAGGGTCAAATGACTTGCACAGGGTCACAAATTAGCAAATGTCTGATTCCAGATTTGAACTCAAGAAGATGAGTCTTCCTGACTCTAGGTGACACTCTATCCACTGGTCTTTAAATAGCATTGGGTTATTTTGAAGGTAAGCAGGGAAAAGAAAATAGACAATTAAGATGAGGTTGGATCCATATTATGCCCTCAACTATTAGGCATTCAAGGCTCTATTTTCATCCCTCTTCTCCCTATAAATTCCCTTTTTTAGTGACCTCTTCAGCTACTTGGTTCAATTATCTCTATTCAGAAGACTCCCAGGACTTTGTATCCACCCCTAGTCTTTCTACCAGACTGCAGTAGCAACTGCTTATTAAATATTAGCACTTGAATTTCAAACTCAATCCAACCAACACAGAATTCATGTCACATCCCAACTTGCCTGTTTCTGTTGAAGGAAGCATCATCCTTCCAGTTACCTAGGCTCACAACATGAGTAATGCTCACTTCTTTCTTTCTTGTCCCCCATATGCAATATGGTATGTATATATAAGTAGTGTGTGTCTGTATATATGATATATATTCCATGTGTGCTGTGTCTATATGTGTTGATATATATGGCAAAGTCATTTAATCTTAAAACTTCAGATTCTTCATCTGTAAAATGGGAATCATAGTAGAATTTACTTCATAGAGCTTTTTGGAGAATTAAGTAGAATAAAAGATGCAAAGTATTCTTGCAAACTATAAAGTGCTGGGTAAATGTACACTATTGTTCATATTACTGTTAACTAACTCAGCCCTAACTTGAAGACTTCCAGAAACAAGGAACCCAGTGTAGCCCATTCTACTTCAGTACAGCTATAATCATGAAGAACTTTTTTGTTTTTGTTTTTGGTTTTTTTGTTTGTTTGTTTAATTTTGTGTTTTGTTTTTCTGATGTCAAGCTGTCCATTTGCTTTCATTTCTGTTTTCTTAAGAGCTAACCTTCCTCATAAGAAACATAGATAAAGTTTGTAATTAATGGCTATACCTATACTCTTTGGTAGAGTGGAAAATATATGTAAGTTCAAATGCTACTTTTAGCACTTACCACCTATTTAACTGTGACAATGCCAACAAAATACTCATCAAAGGCACTCTCTGAATCAGCATTTTTTCATTTAGAATTTCAAAGGGGAAAAACGTAAACAATTTTATGAAGTCTTTCATTCCTTACTTGAGAGAATAAACCAAAATCATTCCCTTCAGACTGGCCAAATAATTGGCATCAATTCCCAAAATGATAACCACTGTCTTATTTTTTGCTTTCAGCCCTAAAAAAGAGCTAAGAATGTTTCCATCTCTTCACCCAATAATAACATTAGAGATTAAAATGTCCATCTGAGTCCAGGTTGCCCCATAATATCTGACATCAGAGACAAAATCCTCTTTATTCATCTATATCCTTTTTTTACTTAATCTTAGCTAAATGAGAGAAGATTTCAGTCTCATTCTTTCATTCCCAACAAAAAGTTACTTTGCTCACAGATCCCAAAGTTCAGATCTACAACAGAGGTAGCACCTTGCCTCCCATGAATCACAGTCCTGCAATAACCTGAAAATGGGCAAATATTTCTTTTTTTAATTAAAGCTTTTTATTTTTAAAGCATATGCACGGGGGCAGCTGGGTGGTATAATGGTTAGAGCACCAGCCTTTAAGTCAGAAAGACCTGAGTTCAAATCTGGCCTCAGACACTTAATACTGCCTAACTGTGTGACCTTGGCCAAGTCACTTAACCCCAATTGCCTCAGCAAATATATATATATATATATATATATATATATATATATATGTATACATGGATAATTTTCACCATTCACCTTTTCAAAATTTTGTGTTCCAAATTTTTCCTCTCCCTTTTCCTTACTCCCCTAGACGGCAAATAATCTAATATATGTTAAACATGTGTCTATACATATTTCCACAATTATCATTCTGCACAAAAAAAAATCAGATCAAAAAGAAAAAAAATGAGAAAGAAAGCAAAATGCAATCAAACAATAACAAAAAGAGTGAGAATGCTATGTTGTGGTCCACGCTCAGTTCCCACAGTTCTCTCTCTGGGTGCAGATGACTCTCTTCATCACAAGACCATTGGAACTGGCCTGAATTGGACATGTATTTCTAAGAAACATCAGAAAGGAGAATCTTTCTATACAGAAATAGAAGGTTTAGGAGCCATCTGTGGAACTACCACATCACTCCAGCTTATATATAACTGTATAGTGAAGTCAGATAAACATTCTAAACTTATGTTTAATCAATTATAAAGCAAATCTCTTTTGGACATGAAAGTCACATATGTGTTGATGCTTGTGTTACTACATTATCATTCATTTGAAGACATTTTTGCTGACAAATTAAAGAATAAGTAGAAAAAAAATTATCTCATTTAAAAATTGATCAAACTCAGAAAATAACCCTAATTTAACAGCCATCTGCAAAATCAGATATCAACCCCTGATTCTCTCTCTGACGACTTGCTGGACTACATAAGCAGCACAGGTTAAAGAGATTAGGAACCTTAACTATATGGTAGCAAAGCAAATGGAGATGAATGAATAAATAGAAGAGATATTCTGGAAGAAAACAGTAAAAAAAGAGCTTTAATTTCAAGCTGTCCAGAGTTGTGTACTCATATTCTAGTGAGATTGTCATTTCATGCTAAGATTAGCAGGATGACTAAATGAAGAACATTCTAATTAGGGTTTATAGTTAAAACAAAATGATAAATATATCTTGGATACTTAATTTTTTCTAAGACTGCTCTAAGAGGATTAAGGTTTTTGATGTCAGTTTGTTTTAATAAAGTTTTTTTAATAGTACAAAATGGAAAAGAATGGTAATCTCTCTTAAGTATAATTTATACTGTTGGAATGTATATAGTCTATATTACTCCTTCATACACACATCAGATCTTAATTGCCAGCCCAGTTTTTTAAAGCTGCAATATAAGTTCTTGTTGATTGAAGCTACATAACAATATAGAGTGACAAGAAATGTAATATAATACAAAGATGATGCTTGTAGGAGGTCCAGATCCAGTCAAATATACTTAATGAATAATTCTCCTTTATTTTTTCCTTCCTTTCATTCTTTTTTTCTTCCTTCCTTCCTCCTTTCCTTCTTTTCTTCTTTCCTTCCTTTCCATTCTTTCTTTCATTCTCTCCCTCTCTTTTTCTATTCTGTTCTTTCTTTCTTTCTCTCTTAAATATTTAATTAGCACTTATCCCTTTCCTTTCATTAGGCCAGATACTGAAATGATGAACCACAAAATTTTTTGTTTGTTTGTTTGAAATACATATTCAGTAACTTAGTTCTTAGTTAATGCAAAAGCAACAGATTAAGTTTTTGAAAATTTATTTGTGTTAAACAAGCATTGCACATCTCAAGAACCATCTTTGCTTTAACCTATATGTCCTCTCCTTTGCTGAGAGCAGGACACTGAAAGAAGTGAATAGCAATAGCATACAATCTTCATGGATTATTTTCTCTTCCAATCACAAAGAAACCTTTCCCCCAACAATTTCTTTTGGAATGAGCTTGAGTAATCAAGGACTAAAAACTGAACTATTTCATATGTGCAAATTAGTCTCTGGAATAGCCAAGAAAAATCATTCCTATTTCCCTAATAAACACCTAGCTTGAGTTTAAAAGCTGCCAGCATAGGTCTGATTTTTCATTCCCTTATTTCATACATAACTCCAATTAGATCAATTAAAAAACACAGATATGAATGAGAGTAAGTAAAACTATAGCAATTTAGTGAATTGACTTTAATTCTAGAGCTTCTAAAGACCTGTCATTGTCTCAAAGTGGGGACTATCTTCACAAAGAATGCAATGCTGCATTACTTTAGTAGAACATTCATGAATTATTTTGACTATTTAGTAAAGTGATGAATTTGAATATTCTAAAAGTAGGATCATAGATAGAGCTGGAAGGAATCTCAGAAATCATCAAGTCCATTTATAGATGAAAAATGGAGGCTCAGATATTTTAAGTGAAGTTCCCAAGGTCACAGTGTTACAACTAATATATTGAATAAATAGAGCAAAATGAAATTTCTTTCCAAGAATGAATTCTAGGCAGAAAAGGTCGTCCTTAATTACCTTCCTGGGATTTTTTTCTTTTTGGACAATAACACCAAGATGCCAGAAAATGGCCACATTTTTCACAAGAACTAATGTAGAAAGGGCATTGTGCAGTATTCATAGATTTTCTTAAAAGGCCCCAAGATGAAGATGAATAGTGAAGCAAACAGAAGATAATAAAGAAGAAAAGAAAACTGGTTTAGAAAGCCTGAAACTTCAAGTTATCAAGGTGGGTCAGCCTGGGTTACTCAGAGGAGCTCTGTTATACCTCTTAAAGCAAAGTGACTCTGACAAGGATTTGAACACTGGGGCTCTAAGATTTGCCGACAGCACTAAAATGGGAGTTTAAAAAAAAAAACAGAGAAGCAGTGTGACCAGATTTAAAAGAATTTGAATCATTTAGGTAATTGGGCCAGCAGATGGAAAATGCAGTTCATTCTCAGAGAATGTAAAATAATTAGTCTGAGAGAGAGGAGCTAATCTAGTAATAATGATCTTCCTTTTACATAGCATTATTTTTTGTATAGCACCTTTCACCCAGACAGTTCCCAGAATACCTCTCCACACAATCACATACTATAAAAAGGCATTAGCTATGGGCACCCAACCATTATTGGGAGTGATAACATTGGTCAGAGGCAGGAAGTGAAAAATTCAGTGCCCAGTGGAGAGGACAGGTAGGAACAATGCAATTATTGAAGTTGAAATGAACTTTGAACACCTACTTCTGAAAGCAAGAGCTATACAGTTTTAGTGACAACTAATAAAGCTTTGAAAGATATTTCCTTGGGATGAAAGACAAGGAAAATTACATCATCCTGGAGAATTTGATTTCAGAGACAAAGCTGAGAGAGGTTATCTTCATTTTATTGAGAGGAATAAAAGTCAAAAAGGAAGAAAGAAAAGAAAAGGAGAAAAAAATTCTTTGAAATAGCTTCAGTTATGTAAGAAATCCACAGAGTTGAAAATGTGACAAAAAATAGGATAATTAGCTCTTTGTAGGGGGTGTGGCAGAGCATCCCTATGTTATTTTACCGACCTGAATTCTATTGTCAATCAAAGTTCTGGTTTGATTTGTAGAAAGGGGAGTGGGGAACAAATCAGAAAGTGGAGAAAAACATTTCAGAATTCCCCCCATCTTTTTAGTAAACATAATTCCTTTGATTTTCAACTAGAGATCATCTTATCCAATCCTTTTATTTAACTGTTGAGGAAACTAAAAATCATGGGAGTGAAATTATCACAAAGGTAATAAAAAAGTATAGGAGTCCATATTCATACCTAGGAATTGTAATCTAAGCACGCCTTCTCTCTTCTGCATCCTACTGCCCTCTAAATCAAGGCTTCTGTGGGGAATTAAAGGTTTACTTTGGTATTGAACTAGACTAAAACTATAGAGAGAGAATGATCTCCCTGGCTTCTTTTAAATTTCAACTAAAATACCTCCCTTTTTTAGGAAATTTTCCTCAACCCCTCTAAATTCCAGGGCTTTCCCTCTTTATTATTTCCTATTTATCCTGTATATAATTTGCTTTATATATAATTTTGTTTGCATGTTGTGTTTCAATAGATTATAAACTCTTTGAGGGGAAAATCTTTTGCCATTTTTGTATCCCCAGGGCTTAACACAGTGCCTGGCAGATAGTAAGTGCTTAAAAACTTTTATTGAATTTGAATGAATGAAAAGGGGAAGGAAGAAGAGGGAAAGAGAAGGAGAACTGTTAACATGAGAGTTATTAGGTCTTTTCTTTGGAATGCTCTTTAGTTCTCACAGCTAGAACAAGCCCATGTATATACTTACATATATGTGTGTATACATATAGATTTATGTCAGTACGGGTATATAGCTGTCTCTATATACTCATATACTGAATATCTATTCCTTTAAGTGCTTTTTCTAGCTATGGGAATCATGAAACATACATTATATGTAATGGTAGAAAGACTAAAATCCCAAGGAAAACCATGAAGAAAGTTTGCATACATAGATATATAAAATTCAGATTTGAGATTCCAAAAATCAGTAATTAAAACTACAACATACCTTGTTTACATGACTCCTACACTAAAAAGCAGCTAGGCAATATAATAGTATACAGTGTGCAGGGCCTGAATCCAGAAAGACTCATTTTCCTGAGTTCAAATCTAGCCTAAAACACTTACTGACTGTGTGACACTGGGCAAGTCACTCAACCTTGTTTGTCTCAGTTTCCTCATCTGTAAAATAAGCTGGAGAAGAAAATGGCAATCCACTTCAGTATCTTTGGCAAGAAAACCCCTAATGGGATCTTGAAGGATTGGACATTACTGAAATAACTAAACAGCAACCAAGCTTACATTAATCATCTCTCCTAAGAAAAGCAGATGTGCAAATGTCCAATTAGTTCACTATCATCTTATTCTGGGAAAGAGTGAAATAAAAGAAACCAAAATAAATGTACTATTGTATATTTATCAGTTGCTATCATGCTAGGAGGACCACTTCTCAATCATCTCCTCCTCAAACTGGAAATATCATCCTTCCCACGTCTATGTTATCAGATCTCAGTAAAACAACAGGAGCTTGAAACATCACATTAGTCTGACACCAGCTCAGTTACTCTCCAGAGTGCTCTGCCTCTCTACCAGCTGCCTTTCTCCACTATCAAGCCCTTTTACTGCTTCCTTTTCTGTTTTATATTTTATTAGAATGTAGGATACTTGAGAGTAAGAGCTTTCTTATTTTTTTATGCTTACTTATACCACCAGTACTTTCACACAATGCCTGGAACTTAATAAATGATCTATCTATCTATCTACCTATCATCTATCTATCCATCCATCCATCCATCTAATTCATCTATTTATCTATTTACCTATCTGTCAATTCATTCATCCATCTATCTATCCATCATCTATCTATCTATAGAGATATATACATATCTATCCATCTATCACCTATGTATCTATCATCTATCCATTCATCTATTCATTTGTCACTTGTCTATCTATCCATCTATGTACCTAATTATGTAGCTATCTAGTCTTTTGTTTATCTATACATTTATCTATTGATATGTCCATTCATTTATTTAGCTATCCGTCCATCTTTCCAACTATCTAGCTATCCATCTATCCAACTGACTAACTATTTATCTATCTATCTATCTATGATCTCCAGGTCTCACTCAAGCCCTTTGTCTACTTAAACTTGCTTTAAGAGCATTATAAGATCTGCCCCCAAATTTTAGGCTACTCTACTTTATGTGGATATCTATGTACCTAATTATGTAGCTATCTAGTCTTTTGTTTATCTCTACATTTATCTATTGATATGTCCATTCATTTATTTAGCTATCCGTCCATCTTTCCAGCTATCTATCTATCCATCTATCCAACTGACTAACTATCTATCTATCTATCTATGATCTCCAGGTCTCACTCAAGCCCTTTGTCTACTTAAACTTGCTTTAAGAGCATTATAAGATCTGCCCCCAAATTTTAGGCTACTCTACTTTATGTGGATATTCAGGTATTGGTTTGATTTAACCTAAAATTTCTTCTAAAAGGAAAAATTCTTTGAGAGCAGGGACTTTTTAATTTTTAAAATTTCTATCCCCAGTGCATAATACAGAATCAGTTACACAGTAGACACTTAATAAATATTTGTCAATTAAGTAACATCAAAATGTAGAGGAATGAGAACTGGCCTTAAATTTTAAAATCTTTGCCTTTACTCTGATTTAGACAAGTCTAAACTTATTGTCTATGTGACCTTTGAAAAGTTAAGAACCCTCTCATTCTAATTCAAGAGGTTATGATTGGGGAAAAAATGCAATCAAGCCCATTAAAAAAAAGTGCTCCTGGACAGTAGGAAGGAGATCATATATAAAACAAAAACTTATACAAAGGAATATTTCCTTCAAAAGATAGAGCCACAAATACACAAATTTACTCTTCCTAACACATGAGTCATATTTTCCCTACCCTCCTGCAAGGGAGTGAGTTCAAAGCTTAGCTCCATTCCCAAAGAGCAGTCCTAGTTACAAATTAAAAACCCTCTTCTGGCTCAAGTCCCAGGAACCCTGTCTTCTCAGGGCATCCATAGCAGGCTGGCGTGATGTACCACCACCTGAACTACAATCTTGGCTACAAGGTTTCCATGGCTCAAAACTTCCAAGTCCTGTGGGGGTCAATCACTTCTGACAACTGAAACTAAAGAATAAACAACACAGAACAGAAACAATAATCCCCAGTCCTATGTCTCAGAGTGAAAAGATGAGGAGTAAAAGAAAGAGAATAGGGTCAAATAAATCCATCCATTCTCATCATTTTAATTCATAGTATCCACACTGGGCACAGAAGGCAAAAGTTGCCAAAAAAAGAACAACCAGAAAGACAGCAAAAAAGAAAATGACTCAGTCTCACCAGTTTTAAAGATATAGGTTGCCCATCAAAGTACCCTACCTTTACCCACATAGTAGGGGAGGTGGTGGGTTCCATGTTAGTTAAACTGTTAATGTTTAAAGGTAGATGAGTGGTAGCTCAGTATTACAACTGAGCATGCCCTATAAAGCTTGGGTTACACGTCAATGAACGAAAAATATTTATAAAGTCTTTTCCACATAGAGAGCACTGTGCTAATTATTGAAAATAAAAATAGAAAAGTAAAATGGTCCCTACTGCTCATGTTAGGGGAAAACAGACACTGTAGAAAATTTCAATGGCAGGTCAGAAGAGAACATCTTTCTATCCCTGAGCTCTAAACTCAGTAAGAGTTCAATGTGTATTTACTATTTCTATAGACCTTTACAAGATTATTCAACCACCTTTGATGTCCACCTGTCCCCCCCCCCTCACCTGTGACTACAAAAAACTGTAGCATCCCAAGTAGCCAGACTCTGGTAAAAACCATCTTTGGCACAGATTAACCAGGATGAGAGTAACCAACAGGTCTCAAACCCATTAGTGAGATAGGACGATGTCTACAACAAGCATCTGAGACTTCCTTCAATGGAATAAACAAATGAGAGAAGAAATGAAGAATGAGAAATTGTTCTAACTGTCGTGAAAGTGGCTGAAGCACATGCTGTGAAAGGCTTAGAATTTATCAAAGATGTCAAGGTCATCTACTGCATCCTAGACCATCAACTATCATCTTGACTTTTGTCCTACTACTGTACTTCAATGACTCTGGAAGAGAAAGTGAGGCTGACAATTTTATATAACTTTGCCTCTCTTAAATCCATTTTATGAGTGGGTCAAGACATTATTTTAGTCCTCCTCAAAAATGAACTATGAACAATTACTACTACTGTCTATGGTGATAAATTCTCAACTCAAAAATTTTCAATGCTCAAGCCAAACAGTTGCTTAATAAGTGCTTGTGAACTGATTGAACTAAATTACAGGGATAGTGAATTCAATGTCCCTCTCACAATCATTAGAAACTGATAAGAGATTCTTGAGTAGAAATAGGACATGTAGGATTAAAAATTTCAAGCAGGTATGCAATAACATTCCATAGCTGTAAGAAAATCCGATCTAAACAGGAAATTTATAATAGGCATAGTTATTTCAATAATATAATCATTGTCTTTAAGCTGCTCATTTATGCCTCTCATTTCTTAAAATAAAATTTTCTATATAAATTGTTGTTCACCACACATGAAAAAATGTTTGTAGCAGTCCTTTTTATAGTGGCAAAGAACTGGAAACTAAGTGGATGCCCATCAGTTGGGGAATGGCTGAATACATTGTGGTATATGAATGTTGTGAATATTATTATTCTATAAGAAATGATGAGGGGCAGAATGACCTAAGTTCAATATCTTGCCTAAGACATTTAATATTTACTAGCTGTTTGACCTTGGGCAAGTTCATTTAACCCAGTTGCCTCAGCAAAACAATAATAATAATAAAATTTTTAAAAGAAATGATCAGTAGAATGATTTCAGAAAGCCCTGGAAAGGCTTACATGAATTGATGCTAAATGAAGTAAGTAGAACCAGGAGAACACTGTACACAGCAACAACAAGATTATATGATGACCAATTCTGATGGATATGATTCTTTTCAATAGCAAAGTGATTCAGATCATTTCCAATAGTCTTGTGAGGGAGAAAGTCATCTATATCCAGAGAGGACTGTAGGAACTGAATGTGAATCACAACATAGTATTTTCACTTTTTGTAGTCATTTGCTTACATTTTGTTTTCTTTATCATTTTTTTTCCTTTTTGATCTGATTTTTCTTGTGCAGCATGATAACTATGGAAATATATATAGAAGAATTGCACATATTTAATATATACTGGATTACTTGGGTAAGGGGAAAAGAAGG
The DNA here is from genome assembly GCF_902635505.1 of Sarcophilus harrisii. Taxonomy (NCBI): domain Eukaryota; kingdom Metazoa; phylum Chordata; class Mammalia; order Dasyuromorphia; family Dasyuridae; genus Sarcophilus; species Sarcophilus harrisii. The sequence continues at coordinate 397,615,820 of NC_045426.1, forward strand.
AGAAAAAAATTGGAACACAAAGTTTTACAAGGGTGATTGTTGAAAACTATCTCTTCATATGTTTTGAAAATTTAAAAAAAAACCCTTAAAAATAAATTGTCCAAAAAAACATACCCTATGATATTTGCCTGTCTTTGTCCCACTCCACAGGGCTCAAGTATTTCTTACTATGAATTCTATTTCCAAAACCATCAGAGTCTGTTGCCCAAATAATGCTCCATCAGGAGCCTGCTGTGGCTCATAAAATCAGCTTAAAGTATCTTGTTTAAGCCAATATGTGAAATATTGTATGCAGCATCTAGAACCTTTTACACAGCCAAAGTTAGGGGTCATTCTCTCAATAATTTTTTTCCAGGTGGCAATTTTGCAAATTTATTTGTTGTAACAAGTTGATAATTGGAATCTTTACCCTCTTTTACCTTCTTGGAAGATACATTAGAGAAATTAGCATCCACTTTCTCACCAAAGTATAATAGAACAATCCCTTCTTTGCTCTTGGTACTAGTCAGTAAAAGTCTGTAAGTGCTTTGTTGTGTATTTGGGTTTTTTTAATGCATACTACTGCCTTCACAGCATGCCTTAAGCCAAATTGTCAAGGACAGACTTATTTAACATTCTCACCATAGGAAAGTGTCAGAAAATAATCAGTAAAACCAGGTTCTTTAAGATGCTTTATAATTGTACATGTCAACTCTGGCCTTAAATCTTGTTGTTGTATTATATCTCACTATGTGTTCTGTGAAAAAAAATGTGGGGGGAGAAGTGGGGGGAAATGGTAGCAATTCTTATTCAGTTCACAATCTTAACAGGGAACCATATGTGGTGGGAAACTGCAGATTCCTTTTAAGACATTATTTAAAGGTTCCCCTTAACCTGCCATGCTGAGCATTGACTTTCTGTCACTGAGTTATGTATGGAGATTTGGGGCTTCTGTCAATTGATCTGCAGAGAACATTCTCACTGACTGCTTAAGAGAGGGACAGTAGCAAGGGCTAGCAGGAGAACATGGTAAGCAAGACTAGCAATTGGTCAGTGCTCAGGAGTAGAAAACTGATCTAAAATATTAATAGGAACTCAAAGCAAGTGGGGGCAGAGGAAGGGAGGTCTTTGTTGTTGATTTTTTATGTTATATTTGCTAAAATTCTTAAGTCAATGGAAAAAGGATACTATTCTGCCTGAAAAAAATTCTATTCCTGAAGCAAGTATCTGGACCTATAAAATTTAACTGTGATATTTTTTTCTTATCAAAAAGTCTGTGTTTTGTTTTGCCCCCCCCCCTCCACCTTCCAAATGCTAATGCTTCATCAAAGGGAAAGCCCTTTCAGATGTACTTCCTTCTTTCTTTCTCTCCCTTCCTCTCCCTCCCTCCCTTCCTCCCTCCTTTCTTCTCTCTCTCTCTTCCTCTATCTCTCCCTCTATCTCTCTGTGTCTCTCTCACCCTCTTCTCTCTCTCTCGCTGACACATACACAATATAAATTATATACATATATATCTTTTATGTAAGCTATTTATATGTTAAATCTTGCCTTTGAATATGAACTTCCTGAGGCAGGGATTATTTTTCTTTGTATCCCCAGAATTTAGTATAATTAGCACTTAATAAATGAGTGTTAACTGACTGACTAATGCATCTAAGGTAATACTTTCAGCATCAAAAGAGGCCAATGAGCTTTCTTTAATTTCAGGGCTAGACTACATCCCTAATTCTAGCTACACTGCATGACGTTTGTTATAAAGATGACTAGATGAGCGAATGGTAGACCAGATCAGCTACGTGGTGTAAATAAATTCAATCATGGAACTTTTCATACTGCTATTTGTCTTGAAAGTTGGTTTCTTCACTGGAAAAAAAAGGAATATCTTTCTTCTTCTGTCTTAGCATAAAAGCATTTGAGCCCACACCTCTCATTACCTCATATCTTTCTTCTACATAGTGTCATTTTACATTATGATATGTCCCTTCATTTAGTAGAATTCATCCTTCTTGCCCAGAGAGACTGGTATTAGGGACCTTCAAAAAATTCTGATGAGCTAAACTTAAAAAAAAAGATAAAGGCATGAAGAAAGTCTTCTCTCAAATGAATGACAGTAGGGATTCTGTCATTTTTAGCTCTTAAAAGCTAATGATAAAAGGGACTAATACAGAACACTGAGCTAGAGTTGGACTAATAAATGAGTCTTAATACAAGACTAACATTGACCTAGAATGACTTCCTTTTTAAAATCAGTCTTCTAAACATAAAACTGAAGCATTTCAAACTCAGATAATTACATTTCTTATCAAACACATGGGTCCTTGCATTTCTTTTTGTAAAATAATTTGGTTTAATATATATCCAGTTTAATTAAAATTTATAAGTGGTTATAGACCAAACCAAGTGTATCTTAATTAAATCAGAACATGGCTCACAGATGCTGGGGTTGACTCCAATTCTAATAAAGGAAATGCAAATACTAAATAATTAGAGACTTGGTTGACTAATTTTGGTCAGGTAGGGAACAAGACCAATGTGAGGTCAGTATTTTCATCCATCTCATAAAAAGAAGGCAACTTCCTAGAATGTCCCATTAACCAGAATGGGTAAAAAGAAAAGGTGACCTGACTAATTAAAATTGAAAAATGTTAAAATGTAAAATAATCTATGGACTTCCAAATTATCAAATAACAAGCTTATCTCTTATGGGTATCTGCTAAAGGCAGGCAGGAGGAAAAAATCTTTCTGTGACTCCTCTCACAATGAAGTGCCCCATCAGCAATATTCTTATCACTAACAAATTAATCATAGCAGGACAGGACTCTCAACAAAACCAAAGAAGAAAATTGGACTTTGGAAAAGAGAACGGGTGCTCTCCAGGATACTCACAGAACCACCAGAAAGACATGTCAATGAGAATCATTTGCCCAGTGCAAATGAATACATTTGCTAAAGAATTATCATTAAATGACCATGAAAGTCTTAAGTGGTTACTTTACATCTAACTTCTGTTTGACTTATTATAATCTATTAGGGATAAGACAGGCAACTACATTGTGAATACTACTAAGAAAATGACTGGGATTATTCTCTTTTTTCAATTCATCCGCTTAGAATAGAACTCACCCTGAGGAGGATAAAAGTGTAGGTTAATATCATTAGTGAATAAATCAAGTCATATTTATTGATCATCTACTACATACAATACATTGTATTAACTAGGAAAATATACGTGCACACATGCATACATGCATACATGTACACATACATATACATGATAAAGTTCTGGGTCACTATGTGGGATTGACAGGTAAAGCCTGAAGTACTGATAAATTTATTCCCAAAGGCAAGCAGGGAAGGGTACTGATGGGGATCAGCTCAGCCTTACAGTCCTACCACTGTGGAAGTCTTGGGTAACCACTTTACTGTGACTAATCAGAAAGCCAAATTATTTCAAAGCCCCAAGATGGGATTTCTTCTATAAATGACCTATGTCATCTTTGCTTAATCTCTTTTGGGTTAGTCCACCATGGCATTCTTTCTCATGGAGTCTTTTTTCTATCCCCTCCCCCATATCTTATGATGTCTTCTCTTTATCCTACCCCCTGCCTCATAGTGTCTTTCTCCTTCTTATAGCTAACTCATTTAAGGTGCTAAACTCTTCTATGAATTTAGTTTGTCAGTTAATAGTGCACTTCCACCTTATGGTGTATTCCTTTCTCCTGGTTAATTGTGAGTTCCTCTAGGGAATTTTTTTTCATTATTAATTGTTAAAAAACCACCCTTTCCTTGATAAGTATATGTTCTCTGAAATCTATTTCATATTTGTCTCTCCTGGTGTCTATTTTACCTTTTTATTTTTTCTGTAACCTCTTCTTGTTAAAAAAAACTATCTTTTGGCAGAGAAAAAGGTTATTGTGAATTCTTCACAAATGAATTGCTAGCAGACTCCATCACTTGGTACCTAACCAATCCCATCATTTTGTATCTACACCAATCTCATTATACATATAAAATATATGCACGTATTTATATAAACATATATATAACTCAGTCAATAAATATTTATTAAGTAATACACTGTGCAAAGTGCCAAATAAATTATTAAAATAATGAATATTATAAGAAATCACAGAAAAGAGAGCTCCCTCCTCAAGGTGGTCAGAAAAATTTTCATGGAATCTGGGATTTAAAGAAAGACCTTGGGGTATGAATAAGATTTGAAAAGATAGAAGCATTAGGCATCCAGAGAGGAGGGAGAGAAACAAGCAGATAAAAAGTAGAGTTAAGAATTATGAGTTGTTATTTATGACATTTTAGGACTTATAAAGGTTATAAGATCCATATGAACATAGCAAGTTGACTGTTTTGGCTGGAGTGAATGTTCATGTGGAAAATTAATGAGAATAAGGTAGGAAAGGTATGCTGAAGAAGCTTGTGGAAGGCCTTGAATGCCAAACAAAAGATTTTTTTTTATAAAAAATGAGAAACCATAGATTATTTTGAGCATAGTATTTTGATTAATAGACCTGATAAAATCACTAATTTCAAAAAATTAATATGACTTTGTAGTGAAAGATTGGGGGGGTAAATTAGAGGCAGCTGGCTAGTTCCATAGACCAAGTATGAAGTGGTTTGGGATCTAAACTACAGGAGTGGTGTTAGATTAGGGAACCATCAGATCTTCACATGACCTTTTCATCTTCTAGAGATTCCCTGAAATGTGTTCCTACCTTCTGCTTCCCAGAACTTTCACTTTCAAGTGAAGTTAAGAAATCCTTATTTAATATTTATTATGAGCAATAATTATAAATAACTATGTGGTACAGGAGATAGAGTACTGGCCCCAGAGACAAAAGGACCTGAGTTCAAATCTGGAATCAGACATTAATTGTATGACTCTGGGCAAGTCACCTAACTCTCTTTGCCTCAGCATCTTTTCCAAGAAAACTTCAAATCCAGTCATCAATAATAAGACACAGCTAATCAGCTAAACAACAAAATAGGTAAGGTATGTTGCCCTGAACAGACTATATTAATAATATTATGTTCTGTTATTTTACTGTGAATACAAAAAGAGTAAGCTCACTTAAGGAACTTATATTTTAATGAGTCAGGGGTTTTTATCTTTTTTGTGTACCAATGACCCCTTTGGAAATATAGTGAAAACTATGGATGCCTTCACAGAAAAAAAATGTTTTTAATGCATAAAATAAAATATACAGTATTTTAACAGAAATCAATTACATTGAAATGCAGATATCAAAAATAAATTTAATTCATAGACCCCAAGTTAAGAAATCCTGTTAGAGCATATAGATTACATGAAAATAAGAGAATTGTAGCCAGAGAGAGGTGAAATTTTTTTCATTCATTCATTCATGCAGTTGAATAATGCACTTTCCAGAAGAAAAGGTTAAATTGAAAGGTAAAAGAGGAAGGGTATGCTTGAGATGAGACAAAAGGAATATGGCATGGTCCGGTGATTGAAGTCAGCTAAGAATGTAATTTCACCAACTAACAGGACCCAGGGTGGAAACTGGATGTCCTGGTAAAAAGGGGTAATGGCATGCACTAGTTCTGGGTGCCATGGCAAGAAAGTTATAGCACATTTCTTAGACATAGAGAGTTATGAAGTAAAAATGTTTGTTCTTGTTCTTTACTGATCTACATTGTAACAGGATAAGGATAGGGTAGTATATATACAATCTTCCATATGTATCAGTTGGTTACAGAAAGAATTGTTCCACATCAAAGACTATATTTCTAATCTCAACCAACCATCTCCAAAGTGTGCAAAGTGAGAAGCCAGGTGAGAAATCATGAATAGTTTGTGAAAAACTTTCATTATTACTGGATGATGTGAAAAGCACATATCCATCAATGGTGGGTCAAAGGTCTTATGCTTTTGTGGATAAAAGAACAGTACATAATTTGTCAGACACATGACATAAGTAGAAGCTGACATTTTCCCATAGACATGACATAGATGGGGGGGGGGTAAGATTGAAGTTTTTTTTCTTTTCTCCCCTTATAATGAATGCCTTATATATATCAAGAGAGCTCTACTTATTTTCATCCTTTTAAGCCTATTAACACAGTCAACGTTAACTTTCCCTCATACCAAAGACCTGATTGTAAAGCAACAGAACAAAGAAAGTAATAGTACATTTGCCTCTTGAATAGAACTCTGAATCCTCCTTATAAATAGCTATCACCCTCATCCTTAGAAAACTCTCTATCCTAGTCTGTCTATTTCTATGTTCAGTAATTTTAGCTTCCAGGAAGTCAGCATTGTCACTGCCATTAAAATGTTGTCTTCTGCCTCTGACAAAAAAAAAAAGCATCATCAAATTGTTCTCTACAAAGAAAAAGATTTGAGGAATTGACATAGGAAACCATTTGCCATTGCTTCCAGAACCCAGAAAAACATTCCCATCTTTTATAGCTGGTTGGCAAGAAATATGATTAATTTGAAGTTTTAAACAATTAGTAGTAATTCCAGACTGCATCTCCGAACCTGCATAACTTGTCTGAAGTTGTAGAGGGAATTGAATCCAAGCCATCAGACTATGATGACATCTTTCTTCTCTAACATGATACCTTTCTAGTGATGGTAGGATCATAAATTTAGGGACTTTAGAGATCTAATTCAAAATACTTATTTTAAAGATGAGGAAAGAAAAATCCATAAAGCCTATGCCTCCTTTCCTCCTTGAAACTTATATCTTTCTGTTTAACTTCTTTGTACTTATCAGTCTCCCTTTTATTAGGGTGTTTTTACATATGACTTACCACAATTTCTCTCCTATCTACTCCTTTCTTTCTAGAATTACTGTTACTACCCTAGCATTGATCCTTGTTATTAAACTGACCAAATAGATCTATTTCTCTCCAATCCATTCTTCATAAAACTGCCAGATGATTTTCAAAATATGAAAATATTTAGTGAAAATTTGCTGAAAGGGGAATCAGGAAGTTGGGGAAAGTGAGAGGGAAAAAGGAGTTTAGTCACTGTGATTGATGTTATAGGGAGTCAATAAGAGCTGAATAAAAAGAATTTCTGTGCTACAATGAGGATCTGGTTGTGGTTACAAAGCATGACTTTGTAAAAAAACATGCATAGACAGCCCACTTTTGTGATTGTTAGCAGTGTATGGCAACTCAGAGATAGAAGTCTTATGATGGTAAAACGTCACATGTAAGGTGCCAACCTTAACTCTTCACTAGAGAGGTAGGGCTACCATTGGACAGTGACAATAACTACAATGTCTTCAGATAAAAACAAAATTTCAACTAATGCAAAAAAAGTAGAAGGAATGCATGACAAAGAGATCAAGATGAATTTATTTACAATAGGATAGGGCTTCATTTCCTTCTCTAGCCAGTTTTGACTCTATAGTAAGCCCTTTAAGCATTTTTCTTGCTGTCACTTTTGAAAGTCCCACTCCCTTATCCTTCTGCAATTCCCATCCTACTGATACAAAAGCTTGGGCAATCCTCATCTGCTACATCCTCTACTTTTGCTGGACATGAAACCCTGAAGTCATCTTCACAGATTTGAAATCAGAAAGATGAAACTTTCTGATTCCAGACCTAGTGCTCTACCCACTGTCCCCAGTTTCTTACTTCTCTGATCCATCCTCTATACAGTTATCAAAATAATCTTCCTTCTGCACAGCTGACCAAACCACACCCCTATTCAAAAATCTTAGCTATTTCCTTAATACCATTAGAATTTTCATTTTAAAAAAGCTTTTTACCCAATCAATAGACAAAAAGCATTTATTAAGCACTCACTATATCCAGCTGCCATTTAAGGCTTCTTCCAGTCTTGTTCCAAACAATATCTCCAGCCTTACTTCCCATCATCCACTTTCTATCTCATCCCATCCCATCCCATCCCAAATGCATTATCTATTTCCCATCAGGGATAGAGTATTCTCCCCTCATCCATTTTTTTTCAGATTTCTTCAAGGTTCAGCTCAAATGCCACATCCTCTTTTAAGCCTCCTATGATTCCCCAATTCCTCAGCAATTAGTGCTCTTTCCCTCCTCAAATATTCTTAGAGCCTTTTGACTTTTTTTCTTTTTCACTCCCTTTCTTGGAATATTCTTGTCTATCTTATGTCTTTCCAAGAAAAAACCCTAAGGATAGATTTTATTCGTGAATCCTTAGCACAAATCACAGTACCTTAAACATAGCGAGTACTTAATGTCTATTGAATTGAACTGAATTTTAAAAGGCAAAATGGAAGATCCTCAGAAGTGCATAGGAGAAGTATAGAGGTGGCTGGATAGGGAAGAAGAGATTGGGAAGCGAGAAAATAGTATAAGGAATAAACTTTCCCCCCAGGGCAATAATCTTGATGATAGGGAGGCTGGGAAGAAAACAAGAAGAAAAAATTAGACAAAAGAAGTACTGAATGGGCTTAGTCAATTAAAGGAAAGGCTTCTGTCCCCTCCAACTATTCCATTTGGTTTCTTAGCAAAGATGTCAGAGTATTTTGTCATTTCCTTCACTAGCTCATTTTACAGTGAAAACAGAGGCAATCAGGGAGAAATGACTTGGCCACAGTTACATAGTGAATAAGTGTCAAAGGTCAGATTTGAACTCAGATTATTTCTGACTTCAAGCTCATTGCTTTATCCACCGTACCATCTAGCTGCCATTGGTGAAGTTTACAAGACTAATAAGTTCAGAAGGTCCAGTGTAGGGATGTTGATGTATATGTTTCCTTTGCAGACTAAGTTTCCCTCAGCTTGGTTCCTTATATCAAGTGAGCAGATTTCCTAAACTTTAGGGCCTTCAGGATGCTATGGGCTTAGGCAGGTGAGGCAGGAACACTAGGCTGGTGACTTACCTCCATGTCTGTTTTCAAGGAATTTGAAATCTAGTTGGAAAGACAAGAAAGAAATAAACAGTTCAAGCAAAGAACAGAAGAAAAACTTAACAATGTAGAATAAACTATGTTTAGGATCACAGACCTAGAGCTGGAAAAAGGCCATTTAATATTCTCTGATATTACAGATGAGAAAACTGAGATGCAAGCAGATTAGCTGAATTTACATAGATAGTAATATTACAGGTAGGATTTGAATCAAGGACTTTCCTTGAACCCAAAGGACTTTCCACTGTAAATGCCCAACCCCCATACATTAATTTTCTTATACAGCATATTAGTGGAAATATGTATAGAAAAATTGCACATTTAATATATATATATATTGAATTACTTACCATCTAGGAGAGGAGGTGGGGAAAGGGAGAGAAAAAATTAGAACACAAGGTTTTGTAAAGGTAAATGTTGAAAATTATCTATGAATATATTTTGAAAATAAAAAGCTTTAATTAAAAATAAAAGGGATATAGTACAGAGAGTGAGAATCTTCAGAATTCAGAATGAGGCTCAGAAACCTTTTAGCCCACATATGATAGGTGAAGAAAAGCATTTCAAACATGTAATAATTTTATGTTAATAATAAAGAACTAAGATTATTGCACTAACAGTCATTTACTTGGGTGCCTTTCTCAGTGACTTGTGCTAAACCTAATAATTTTAAAATAAATGAGTCACAACATAATCTTGAGCATGTTGTGGCTGCTTCAGCAATTACACACCTAGTAGTAAACATCATCTGCCTCCAAAATTAGAAAAAGAGACTGAGAAAAAAGATTTGTTTTCCTTTTGCATGGTTATGGTCAGCAGAAAGAAAAAAAAGCTAGTAAAATCTTGCTTATCACAACATTTCTGAATGCTTATGAGACCATATTTGCCAATATATATGCTCAGACAGTCTCATTTACTGATATCTCAAAAGTCTTAGCATAGTTTTTAAGCTTTAATAATTGAAAGCTTGTCTGAGACCTTTGTAACTCCCTATAAATATATGCTATGAGAATGTTTCCCTGAGAATTTAGTAAATTGCCAATTACCATTTTTTTTTAATCTAAAAAGGAATACTGTTTTTTTTAAATCAACATTCTATTGTCAATCAGCAAATGAGGTCTGCTCCAAAAATTTATCTGTAAGTTAGTTGTTTGAAATAAAGAACATATTTTCCCACAAAAAGAATATTAGAAATGCTTGTCAGATTCCTATTATTGTTTTTTAAGTCATGTTCTATACTTCATGACCCAATCTGGAGTATTCTTGGCAAAGATTCTTTGCCATTTCCCTCTCTAGCTCAATTCGTTTTACACATGAAGCAACTGGGGCAAACAGGGTAAAGCTACTTGCCCAGAGTCACATAGCTAGCAAGTATCTGAGGCCAGATTTGAACTCAGGAGGATGTCATCATGGCTTGAGGCTCAGCATTCTATCCATTGTACCACCCAGCTGTACCAGTTCCTCATTGCCACAAAAGTTTGTCTGACTCATTAAGTATCTGAAATACTGTACTTTTCTAAAACGGAATTTTAAAAAAAAAAGTTTTTTTAATCACGATTGCTATCATTGAAGAAAAGAAAACTTCATTAGAGGAGAAAGGAAAAAGATTTATGGGAATTCTGAAAGAGATTTCTGAGCACTTTCAAAGGTAATGCAGGTCGATGGAAATGATTTGTGTCTATTTTTACCTTAAAATTTAGGGTCCTTCTTTGTCTCAATGTAGGTAGATAAATAGTATTAGATTGAGTACAGCAATTTTCTCTCTGTCTCTCTGTCTCTCTCTCTCTCTGTGTGTGTCTGTCTCTCTGTCTCTGTCTCTTTCTCTCTGTCTTTTTCTCTCCTTCCCTCCCTCCTCCGCCCCCTCTTCTTTCTCCTCCTTCCCTCCTCCTCCACACACACACATCTTGAAGTAACCAACAAGAGCTAAAAGAAAGAAAAGGAGAAAAAAAGCTAAAAATATATAAAGAAAAAGTTGCTTAAGGTAGAATTAACTGTGCTGTGAGCACTAAATGTCAGAGGGGAAAAGATAGAAGCAAAAGGAATGCAAAAATCACCCAAAGGGGAAGAAAGCTTTTGATGAAAAGACCTTATATCACTTATTTCTTCCCCCTGTAATCAACTTAAGTGCTGTCTAGGTCAGACGGGGGAGGGATGGTTTAGGCGTAAGTGTGGAGAGATAGTCAGTGAGTGCACAGCCAACATTTTGCATGTGCAGTGCTTCCAGTCACCTTCAGGTTCCTTTTTTAGTTCTATCATCTATTCACAAGCCTCTATTTTCCATTAGATCTTTCCCAAAAAAGCCTTCACTATGCGAAGGACATGATAATCTATTGCTGTATGGCTCCACTCAATAAATCTATAAATTATAGGCTTCGTAGGTAAAATCTCTTTTACCTGGTTCCCTCATTCTAGTCCAAATGAACCTATCCATTCCTTGTTCCTATCCCAGTCTTTCCTACTTCAAGTATGCCCCCCGAAACTCCTGATCTTTAATTAACAAAATGCCCTTTGTATTACACCTGTGTCCTTACTCATCAATAATTTGTATGAATTTTGTATTTATGTATATGTGTAAATGATATTCTCTCTCCTCCCTAATAGAATGCAACTTCCTTTAGAACAAGGATTGTTATCATTGTACCTATCTCTATAAACTTGCTACTATGTGCCAAGCACCTAATGCAGTATCTGGCACAGAGTAAGCACATAATAAATGTTTGTTGAATTGAATGGGATGAAATGGAATATATGATAGCATACTGAGTTTAAGAACATTTATTTAAAAGATAATTCAAAGTAAATAACAAACAATGCAATAACAAATAGTCACTCCCAACACGGTTTTTCCAAATCCATTTCCTCCCTCTCTCTAGACCAGGCTATCATAATTCATTTCTCCCAGATCTTCAAGTATTGTTGTGATTGTTATTGTTACTTTTGTTGTTATTGATGATATATTATATAATTATTTATATAATATGATTGATGATATATTGTTTAATGTTATATTGTATTATATTATTATAGTAACAGTAATAAATAATAACATTTGAATAATGTTTCAAGATTTGCAAAGTACTTTATATTCATAACTTCATTTGATTCACAGTCTTACAAGCTAGGATAAAACAATGTGATCTGCCTTGTTTATCAGGCAAAAGGTATAATCTCAACATCCAGAAGAATGTTTTTCTACAGAAGGGTTGAAGCACCACTGAGAGGTCTTGCTGCTTCCTTGGGGATCCTTCCTATCACTGATTGTGCACTATAAGTTTGCACCCTCCTACCACTGGCACCAGCAGCACTCAAGAAGGCAAAGTTGAGGGGAAATACTCCAACAGGAAATAAACCCAATTCTCTGAATTCTTTCTATCTCTACTTCTAATATTTGTTCTCAAGTCCAAAGCTTCTAAAATTGTGGGTCACACCTCCATGTGGGGTCATGTAACTAAATGTAAGGATCACAAAAAAATTGGCAACAGCAAAAGATAACAAATAGTATGTCAAGATCTAATTCTTTATGTAAAAATAAATAAGCACATCCAACTCATTAGTATGCAAATTTGCTTTCATCTTTGATTAATGACAAAATTCTATGTAGACCAAAAATTTTTTAAAATAAATTTCTTTATGATTTATTATCAATAAATGTTTGATTTGTATACCCATTTTATATATCTATATACCCGAGGTCACATAAAAATTTCTCAGGCAAAAAAAGGTCATGACTAGGAAAAGTTTAAGGAGCCCTGCTCTAGCTCACTTCCTTCATTTGTCCTCTGATCAAAACTCCTTCCCCAAACTTCTAAACTTCCTCAACTAGAAGATGCCATCACTGAGGGTTAGGTGGTGATTCATGTTGCTGAACCTTAAACATGAACATACCTTCACCACAGAAATAAAAGACATTTGTAAGAGAGGGATTTGTAACTTAGGGATTAACTTTAATGCCTTCTCCAGATAAAAGTATGTTAGCACTGTTTATGCTTTGAACCTTTCAAGACATTTTGATAGCTATCATCTTATTTTACACCCCCCCCCAATCATCTTGGGGAGAGAGGGAAAACCTTCATTTTATATATCTATATCCTCAAGATAATCAACTGGCCTCAGGTCTTGTCAGAATCAGAAAGAGATCCCAAGTCTCTGGTCTTCAACTTCAGGTTACAGACTAAATAATCTCTAACAGAAGGTATGCAGCAAGTTTCCAGATTTCAGTGGCTTTGTCCAATGAGAAAGTTGTTTTCTCTAGGAGATCCTATCATCCTGAGGTGAAATAAAAAGCCAGAGGGCTATAAGAGACCTCAAGCTTCCATGTTACTATTGAGAATCACTAAACACAATCACAGAAATAATTTATAACTTTAAGAAAGAGACTGATAAGGATGAGACAATATAACAAAATTGCTGCACTGTAGTTAAAGCAATCCCCAGGGGGGGAATTATCTCTGAAAACATACAAAAATCATCAAAATAGTATGAAAACAAATAAAAATACATCAAGAAGATAAATTAACAATTTTTAAAATTAGTAAAGGACAAATAAACAAAATCAAAAGAAGCATAAAAGAAAACAATTTTAAATGTGAAAATGCAATAGAAAAAACTGGAGGAAAAAGACTATAAAATGATAAAGAAAAGTACAGATTGACTTTTTTTGAGATTAACAAAAATGATTAACCTTTAGCTAACCTGATTATTAAAAAAGAGAAAGCAAAGGAAATAAATTAACATTTTAAAATGAACAGGGTTCTTCACAGTAGCAAGAATAAATAAAAATATGTCTCAGAATATGCTTTGGACTATTAATATGCTAGCAAAACAAAGAATTTGAAGAAAATAGGCAGGAATTACTTACAAAAACATAAAATACCAAAATTAGAAATTTTAAATAATTCAATTTCAGAGACAAAATTTAACAAGTATCAAAGGAACTACTAAAAACAAAAAAGAAACAAAAAAAAAAAAACTTGGTCAAGATGGATTTACAGAGAAATTCCATCAAATTCTTAAAGGGCAATTAACACCTAATTATCCACGCTATCTGACAAACTTAGAGTTCAGATATTGGAAAAAAAATTCACTATTTGACAAAAGTTAATGGAAAACTGGAAAGTAGTTTGGCAGTAATTAGACATGGATCAATATTTATGTCATCTTAAGATGGGTAACTGGTCTAGGTATAAAAGGTCCCATTTTAAACAAATTATAGGCATAAGGGGAAAATTACCTTTCAGATGGATAAGGACAGAGTTCATCTAAAAACAGAGGATTACAGAAGATTAAATGGATAATTTTCATTTTCATAAATAATTTTAAATTGCAAATGATACAGATAAAATTTTAATTTTTGTGTTATATACATACATGCAGATACACACACATATCTAATACAGATAAAAGTAAAAAGGAAAGAGTTAGCTGGGAGGAGGGAGTAAGGACATATGGAGAAAGTTTCTTTGAAAAAAGTCTCATTCCCAAGATATATAAGGAATGAATTTAAATTTATAAGAATAAGAGACATTCCTCAACTGATAAATGATCTACAGGTATGAACAAAAGTTTCTCAAGAGGAGATACTCAAACTATGTATAGCCATATGACCAAAACAAAAAGCTTCAAATTACTGATAATAAGATAAATGTTAATTAAAGCAACCCTGAGGACATACACCCATCAGTTTGGCAAAGTTGACAAAAAAGAAAAGAGATAACAAATGTTGAAGTGTTATATAATTACAGACATAGTTGTGAACTGCTTCAGTTACACTGAAAAATAATTTGGAACTATGCCCCAAAAGCTACTGAACTATGTATACCCTTTAATCCAGTAGCATAATTACCATACCTAAACCCCAAATAGTTAAACTAAAAGAAAAGTGAGTCACATATACAGCCCCTTTTGCAGTGCCAAAGAATTGGAATATAAGAGAATGCACATCAATTGAGGAATAGCTCAACAAATTATGGTAAATGAATACGATGAAATACTGGAAAGAAAGACTAAGAAAAATTTGAGGAGACTTGTTTGAACTGAGAAAAGAATGAAGTGAGTAGAATCAAGTGAACAGTTTATATTAACACATTAATATTGAATAGTTTTGAAAGACTTAAGTCTAGTCCAGTGATCAACTATGACTCTATAAGAAAGACAAATAATGCTACCTACTTCCTGGCAGAGGATATGCAGAAAGAGATATACATTTTGGACATGATCAATATGAGAATTGTCTTTAACTGACAATGCTTATTTGTTCCAAAGGTTTTGTTTTTCTTTTACTTTCCAGGTGTGGGGCAAGATTTTGGAGGAATGGAACATAAATGCTTGATAATAGAAAGAAAGAAAATCTAAAGTTTAAAAGGTGAGTCAGTAGCAACACTACAGGAATGATTCTAAAAAATTTAGAAAGTAAATATTCTACCATACTCCTTTTGAAACAAAAATGGTCATTACATCTATTACCAGGATAAAAGTAAAGAAAAAGACGTATAGATGGACATCTTTAATGACTGTTGCTTAGTTAATTTTAAATAAAATTCTAGCAAGATCTTTTAGTTTTTATTCACAAGGCACCTCTAACATATTGTTTCTTCCTCTAAACTCAATATTGACAACACCCTAGTTCAAGCCTTCATCACCTAGACTACTTCAATTTGGTCTCCCAGAGTTCAGACTCTCTCCACTTCAATCCATTTTCTATACAGCCACCAAAATTGTGTTCCCAGAGTAAAGACCTGATCATGTTAAGTCCTTCCTTCCCTACACTCAATAAACACAAGTTGTTTCCTGTTACCTTTGAAATAAATATCAATACCTCTTATTTAATATTTAAATATCTTCACAGTTTGACAGTTTCCTACCTTTCTGGTCTTTTTTACATATTACTTCCATCCTCACAGTCTATGATTCAACCATACTGTCACTTAGGGAATTAATTCAAGTATATAAGGCCAAGAGCTATTCCACAATGATTAATTGGTCAAAGGATCTGAGCAAATACTCCTCAGAAGGATCATACATTGTTAAGAACCATAAGACTGATTAGTCCATATCACTAATAATAAAAGAAATGCAAATCAAGAGAAATACAACAACTGTAAGATTTCATTTCACATTCAGCAAGCTGGCAAAGAGGACAAAGGATAGAAATAATCAATATTGGAAGGGCTGTGGGAAGACAAACACTAATGTAATACTTGGTTGAGCTGTGAATTGTTCTGAAAAGCTATTGGGAATTACGCTTTCTAAAAAGTGAATAAAATGTCTATACTCTTTGACCCAGAATTCTCATTGCTAGAAATATTTCTCCCTGGGCATCAGAGATAGAAAGACAGGTCCAATATATAATGAAATATTCATAGAAGCATTTTTTGTAATAGCAAAAAACTGTAAACAAAGCACATGCTCATTGATTGGAGAATGGCTAAACAAATAATGGTACATAAGCATAATGGAATGTTATTGTGCCATAAGAGCAATAAATATGAATAATTTTTAAAACAGTAAAAGATTTATGTGAATTAATGCAAAGTAAAATAAGCTAAACCAGAAAACCAATATACACAATGACTACAATAATGTAAATGGAAAAATAACAATAAAACAATCAGAACTGAATGCTGCAGAATCATAAATACTAAGCTTAGCCTTAAAGAGAAAATAGGAGAAGACAGTTACTCTTAATGTTTTACATGGGAGAGGGACCGTGGACTGTATTATTGCATACAACATCATATTTTTTTGCTAAGTGAGTTACTTTCATGCAACCTTTTTTCTTCTAATTTTTAAAAATCCCCTCTAGAGAGGGGATAACTCTCTAGAAGGAGGTAGAAAAGTCATTAGAGTTCTCAAGTTTTACAAAGTTGATTTTTAAAATATTGTTATTTACATGATCACATAAATTATGCCCCTAACTCCCTATTCCATTATTACTTCTTGCCTAAATTTACTGCCCAACACACTAGAAGACTTTCTCAATTGTCTTTGACATTTTGAGAAGGTCCAAGAGGTACTTTGCTATTTATCTATTATCTCTCACCCTGACATCATGGTTAGCCCGTATTCTCTTCCTCTTGTACATCTTTATAACTGACATTTCTATAGCTCTTTAAGGTTAGTGAAGTAATTAGCATATGTTAATATATGTTCCTCACAACCCAGTTAGATTCCTGTTACAAGTATTATTATCTTTTATTCATGTGGAAACTAATAAGGAGAAAGTTGTGGTGACATTTCTAGGAAAGATGTGACGAACCACTCTAAAATCCTCCTATTTTTCCACCTGAGCAGCTAGGTAGCACACTGGGCTCAGAATCAGATAGACTTTTTTTTTCCCAAATTCAAATTTGCTCTGAGACACTTATTGGCTCTATGACTCTGGGCAAGTCATTTAATCCTACTTACCTCAGTTCTTCATCTAAAAAGTGGCCTGGCGAAGGAAATGGCAAACTGTAGTATCTTTGCAAAGAAAACCTCAAATGTGGTCACAAAGAGTTGGACACAACTGAAAACAACTGAACAATAAATCATCATACCACACTATCTTTAGTTTAAGTGTGAAATATCCTAATTGAGGTCAACTAAGTGACAAAACAGAGACCTGGGCTTAATATCAAGACAACTCATCTTTCTGAAATTCAAATTTCATCTTTCTGAAATCATTAAATCTGATCTCAAATACTTCTAGCCATATGATCCTGGGCAAACCACTTAATCCTGTTTGTCTCAGTTTTCTCATCTGTAAAATGAGTTAGGAAAAAATGGCAAACCACTCCAGTATCTCTGTGAAGAATACCTCAAATGGCATTATAAACAATCAGACTTGACTGAAACAATGGAACAACTCAGCATCAACATCATCATTATCATGAACAACATTTATATAAGGCTGTAGAGTTTGCAAAGTATGCTTTTCATACTTGTTCTAATTTGATGTTTGCAATTACCCAATCACTGCAAATGAGTCAAGTTCAAACCCTGTAAGGTAATAGGAAACTACTATTCAACAGCAGTCTCTTCACTCTCAGTAGCAGGGACTTCAAATTCAAAGTACCTCCCCTATAAGAAATCACAATATTGCAGAGCCTTGGGAATTAAAAGGCTTGAGTTTTAAACATAGCTGTACTAATGGTTTACCCAGCATCATGCAGAGTTCTTTAAATAATCTGAACATCACACTTCTCATGTGTAAAAGAAGGACTAATTAGACCTGTTTGCTAGGGATGGTAGTAAGATCAGTTAAATTAAGTCTATAAATATTCATGCTGCTTATAACTAGCCACCAAAACAGAGAACAATTTCCATTATACAACTTTAAAAAGCATATAAGGATGTTGAACTGTTGGCCCTCTTTTCATATATTTTGAAAAACAAAAAGTGAGTTTTATACATTTAAAATTTATGGAAATTTATGTTATAATAACACACTTTTAGAAAAGGATTTAAAGCCTGCTAAGCATTTTGCATATATTAGCTCATTTGAGCCACACAATGACCCTCAACTAGAAGTAATAAAATTTTATTTATACCCATTATAAGATGAGGAAATTGAGGCACATAAGAGTTGTGACTTACCCATAACTACACAACTAATTAAGACTAAAAAGTTATTGTGGCATCCTAGAGAGAGCAAGGGACCTGGAGTCAGATAGACTTCAGTTCTTCAGTTCCTATTTTATTTCAGACATTTACCGCCTTCATGACTGGGTGAGTCACTAAGCTTAATTTTCTTTATCTGTTAAATAGAGATGATAATATCAATCAAAAACTGTTTATTTTATACAAAGTACTGATCAGTTTTTCGTTTTGTTTATTTTGGATTTTTTTCCCCTTCCTTTGTATCCTCATCACTTAGTACAATCCTTGGCATATAGCAGATGTTTAATAAATGCCTAATAATTTGATTTGACTTGACTAAATATTGGGGATAAAAAGACAGAAGTTTTAAGTTTTCTCTATTCTCTAGGAGACTATATTCTATCAGATGATACAAAATGTAAAGTACAAAGATGGATATGAATATTATGGAGATATGATCTATAAGACCTGGCAACTGATTAGACATAGGAGTTGAGAGAAGAATGGAGGATAACCCTGAGTTTATGAACTTATTGATGGGAAGAACAAGACTTCAACAAAAATAGAGAGATTTGGAGAAGGAGTAAGTTTAGAAGGGCATTAACTAGCATTTATTAGAGCCTACTATGTGTCCTTACTAGATGCTAGGCTTTAAAAAAAAAATTAGTAGAATTTGCTCCTAATGGGTTTGCATTTTACCCATCCAGAACACATGTGTATGTATGTATGTGCGTGTACATGTGTATAGGTACAGATACATATATGCAAAACATATATGTGTATTAATATATATATACAAAATAAATCAATAAAATATGATAGTTAAATATTACTTGTCATGTGAATGTAGTTGATTAGAAGCAGAAAAGACATGAGATGGCCCCAGCTGCATTTTACTATATTTATCTTATAACCTTGTGAGTTCAAATAGTTCAAAGTTCTTTGGTTCTTTGGGTCAGAGCAGGCTATAGCAAGGGAAGGAGCCCCTAAAAATTATTCCAGTAGTCTTGGAGAAGATGAATACCAACAAGATTACTGGTTCAAGCCAGGCTCGTTTGACCAGAAGACACTGACCAGGAGTTATTTGGATATTCCAAAACAGAAGTGAAACATAAAGAGCCTTTTCAGTAGCTTTACAAATTACTTTATAGTATTAACAATGTTACTGTATTAGCCTTCAGAGAAAGCATACAAGTAGTTATAATTAAATATATTTAATTCTATGTTGTATATTTTAGCATTTCTTTGGTGTGTATGAAATAAATACTTGTTCAATATCAGATATACATTGTATATTGAGTCTGTTTAACTACCCCTCCTTGAAATAATGTGGACATGAAGCAAAATATAAGCTGTAAGTTTTTCAAAGGTGGGTAAGATGGAAAATGTAATGAGGCAAAGAGTGAAGAAAAGAGAGCCTGACACTATTTCTAAGTAACCAGGCTCCTTCAAGACTGATAGCAGTCTGAACCACATATGTAGATGGGTCCCTTAGCGGAAAAAAGCATAGGTATCTGGACCCTAAAGAGATTGCTAATGTTACATAAATACAAGGTTGTTGTAAGAGAAGAAGCTAGAAGTAAAGGTACAGCATAAAAACTGGTGCTTGAGCTTCAGTTTGAAGGAATTGTAGGATTCTAAGAGTGAAGGGTGAGGAGGAAGGGCATACCCAGCATGGGGAATGGTCAGCATAAAGACATGAAGGAAGGATGCTGGATCACAAAGTGTTAAAGGGGAAAACACACCATAAGGTTGGAAAGATACATTGGGGCCAAAGGGCTTTAAAAGTCAAAAAAGGGGAATTACATTTTATTGCAGAGGCAATAGGAAATCCTTGGAGCACACTGAGTATAGTGGTAACATAGTCAAGAACTCTTCTTAACTGAGAAATTTAGAAGTTATTCCCTAATAATGGGAGGACAGGAGATAGGAGGAAAAGAGTGGTCATTCTGTGTATATATCAGAAACCTCCTTTCCCAGCCTTTCCCATTCTTGTCTTGATGAGGAAAGAACACAGGGAATTTGGGAGACTTTCTATACATCTAAGACCAAAATATACAGAAGAGTGAAAAAAATCAAATGCCCAGATATTTCAAAGCATCTTCATGTTTGATATAATATCACTAAAACTTCCAAATTTTTACTGAAGATTTTTAGTAATCATATAAGGATTTGGATAAATTTCTTGATGGCAGGGCAATATCATTTTTGGACTTTTTAATCATGGAAAGCTTTGAACTCTGGCATTATGTGTACAAAACAGATTAATAAAAACCACAGTATGGGTGATGTCTTTATAGAGCATGATAACTGTGCTACTCATAAATCTGATAGGCTTTTAATGAATGTTGATTTGAAACAAACAACCTATTTCAGATTGAGTATGCTTTATTAGTAACATGGTCTCCACACCCTGCAATTTATCTCTCTTATTCCTTAACTCTTTTCTCCTTCTACCCATGTGTTTGTGTCATTTCTCATTTAACCTCAGCATTTTAGAAGCAAATAAAGATGTCGATATTAAAGTGAATATTGCATCACTTTCTACATTAAAATCCCAAATTGCTTCACTACGAGGTTTTTGATTACTTTTTCTGACATAATGCCCCTGTCATATTGGCCCCCTGACTCTAATTTATAACAGTTGTGCCCCCTATTTTCTCATAATAGTATATTGTTATGATTAATATGCAGGAAAAAAACCACTTAGAAGTCTACATCAGAGTATTTCTATTGCATTAAAAAAAATCTATAAGAACGTGTGACCAATTGCCAAGTAACAGGTACAACATTCTCAGAGGGAACATTCTCCTGAGGGAAGCAATAGTACTATCTAAGAATGGTTTAAAAAAAAAAAGAGTGTGTGTGTGTGTAAAGAAGAAACTAGGAGATATAGATGTGGATGACAGCATTATAACGTACAACATGGCTCCTCCTTTTTACCTACATTTGTTTCCAAATTTCCCCTTCTACCTTCTAGAAGAAATTTTCTTTAAAATTTTCTTTGTTGGTATTATTAAAGTTAGCATTAATTCTTGCCATATTTTTAGCATTTTCTCATTCTTTGTTTCAATAAACAAAAGATAAAGAAAATGTTTCTGTTCAAATGTTTGTAAATACTTACCTTAGATAGAATCAGCCTAATATCATTGGGGGTTTTTGTTTATTTTCCGTATTTTTGATTTCTTTAGCTTAGGGAACTACTGGAGAAGAAACTTCCTCTACTAATAAAGTTAAACAATTGTTCTACATTTCAGTCTTTCAATTTACGAAACTTTTTGTTTCCTAAGCCACTGAGAGAATAAATGACTTGCCTAAGGTCACACATCCAGTAAGCATCAAAGGTGGAATTTAAACCCTGTTTTTTTTTTATCCAATATACCATTGTATCATTAAGAAAAACAAATAAGTAGAGTTCACTAAATAACATACTTTGTTCATTTAAAATTTCTTTATTTCATAGAAAGTCATGTTTTGAAATTAAATATCAAACAGGATTTAGTTGTGAATCTCTCACCTCATGATGCCAGATTAGACTGAATAATCCTATCCTACAACATAATGTTGAGAACACATTGTATTTGCAGCCAGAAGACTTAAGTTTAAATCCTAGCTAAATGATCTGAACACAAATACAAACAGACCTGCCCTCAAACAACTTACATTCTAATGGAGGAAGACAACATATAAAAGGAAACTGGAAAGTGATACTGGAGGAGGAGAAAGAAGGTACCCTTCAAAGGGACATTATAGAGAAAGTCAGGAGTGCCTGGAAAGGAATGAAGATGTTGTTGGGTAGAGCATCCTTTTTTTTAAATGAGAGAAACCAATTAACCAGAAAGAGATGCCACAAGGTGAGGCAAAGGTATCCTGGTAAATATTTAACAATGTGCTCTCCAAAAAATGCATGCTTGATACAGTTTTAAGTTTAATCCACATTATTAGCATTTTCTTCATCACATTTTAAGTCTAAACAATCAACTACAACAACAAAAATATTAGTCAAGTAATGGTTTTTAGCATTTGTCTGTTCTGAGATGGAAAGCTTACATATGAAAATTTAACAGTTGCTCATGAGAGAAAGAGAATAGAGGATACTTCAAATATCTGAAATCTAGGACTGAAATGAACTTCAAAAAAGAAAAGTTTCTGAGACACTATAGAGAAAATTTGTGAGGACAGTCAAGAGTATAGTCTCTTTGGGCTTCAGTTTTTTCATCTGTAAAATAACAGGATTGTACTAACCGTCTAAGATCCTTTTCAGCTCTAATTTTATGATCTCCCCTAAAAGACATGTATATTTTAGTTTAAGGAGAGCTGTAATGAGCCAGTGTCTGTTTAATATTGCACCCTCTATTATGACAACATATGAAGAGAGACTGTCTTTTTGGCTAGCACCAACTTAAATCTTAACCCTGGCAACATGATCTTCCTGGCAAAGACAATAGCCTTCTGAGCTGATTTTTTTCAATGTCTATATTCCACCTTGATTAAATAATAGGAAACATTTGGATGAGTTGAATCTTCAACAAATTTTCATCAGTCAAAAATCCTCTACCCTAGGAAATTCCTACAATGTGGCAAATTTCCATATTACATGGGATGCATAGAATGTATCAGTTGTACACAGAATATCCTAATATCTAACTTTGGGATATGGCGATAATGTATGACTGAGTTCCAACAGAAACATTTTAATGTTGCTGGTTATAGCCAGAAAAAGATGCAGCACACTGAAATAGTTACTATCCAGTTTTCTAATAAAAAAAAATAGACTGTTAGCCAAAATATTAGTCATGGGATTAGGATCATTCTCTCATGAATAGCCTTATTCTCCTCAAAAATAGCTCAAGATAATCAGGTTAGCTTCACTACAAATTTTAGTGAACCCATCATCATATAGCCATTTTGCAAATAAAATAAAGATAAAATGGTTACCAGTATCCTCAGTGCTGTATGAAGCTTTGAGTAAAATAAATTTCCTTACTTTTCACACATTAGTATTATAATAGTATTTATGTAATTGGTTTAACTAAAATATCCCTAATAAAGATACAAATAGCATCACAAATAGATTAGTAAAATGAACCTTTTAACTATGAAAAAGTTTTAACTTATAGCTTTCCCAATAGGAAGGTGGAATAAAAAAGGAGACTTGGGTAAGAAATCATTTACAAAGCACTCTTAAATAGCTTGAACTCAAATAGCTGGAATAGCCTATCAGCAATTTAGTTCAAATTCATTCTAGACCAAACTCATATTCTCTTTGGCTCTAGCAATAACCTTTTACACACACAGCCTGGGGCATTTCACCTACCAAGAATTTTGTTCTTTGCAAAATCCACTCTCTTTCACATTTACTAAATTCAATCCCTACACAATCCTATAGAGACCTTGGTCAGCTACAAGAACTATTTGCTGTCCCTCAGATGTAGACAAGTATTAATATTTCAACCAGGATAATTGTTTTCCTTTGTCATTTTAGCCTTCTTCACTCTCCACTAGTTTTCCATGGCATTACACATAGATCAAGTCTCAAGTCTCAGTTTGGAACCCCATGTAGCTGCACTACCCTTATAATAATATGAATAGCTAATATTTCTAAAATAATTTAAGGTTTGCAAAGCTCTTTACACTGTGGAGAAGTTCCTGTTCCTTGCTACCACCACCAACTACTTACTAGCTGCCATTGACTGTGAGGTAAGTCCACTAGCAGCAACCCTTCCATGACCACTAAACTTGCTTCTAGTCCAAGACCTAGAGCCATCATCTAGGTCAGTATCTCAGTTAAGATGCAGCCCAACAATTGATTCTGCCTGCCCTGTGGCCATAGCTACTGAATATCCAGAAAATTCTTGTCACCAAAATCCTTGCTACTGTCAAATGATTCACCATCAGAAATGTATAGTATTCTATCAGTGGAAATAATATTTAAAAGATGCTTCCCACCTTCTTTACCAACCTTGTGACATATCTGACTTGTAGCCAAAACTTCCTCTATTTGCGGTCTCGCCAATCAAATAGGAACTTCCTGATAAAAGAGACTGCCTTGACATTTTCTATTTTCATCCACAGTCCTGCTCTGCACATAGTAAGTACTTGATAAATATTTTTAGTAATTCAATTAAATATATTATTCCTAATTACCCTGTGAGGTAAGTAATTATTAGCATCTCTATTTTACAAATAAGGAAATTGGAGCTAAGAGCTAAAGTGATTGTCCAAGTCATAGAACTAATAAGTGAGGGAGAGGGGAAAGGGGGAGAAGGAAGGGGAGGATTCTAACTCAGATTTTCTTGACAGCAAGTCAAATATTGCATATCTATTTGGCTCCTCATATATCTCAGCCCATCTACTTACTTTAGGTGATCTGCTCAATAATCCCTTGTAGATCTGTCACTAGGAGAGATAATACAGAGTTTCTTATACCACATGTCCTTCTGGGTAAAGGATAAAAGTCTGAATTGTTGTGAGAGTGCGGCACCTGTCTGATGATCAGAGATTCATAGATGCATTCATTTAATGAATAGAGAGATAGATAGAAAAATAGTTAGGTAGGTAAGTAGATAGGTAGATAGATAGATAGATAGATAGATATGAATAAACAAATCAATAAATTAACATCCATAAATGTATAATAGGTCAATCAATTCCCTATTTTCAGAATCCCCATGAAATTTTCCCTTTCCTTACATTTAAACTCTACTACTGATCTTAATGTTCATTTTATCCCGATTTTTCCTGTATAAAAATGTTGGCAGGAAATGATAGCATAATACTACTCCAGAGATATGCTTCTCTAATAAGGCCCTGAAACCCTAATTCTACCCAGAGCATTCTTCTCAGTGTTTTCCTTATACCCAGAATGTCCTATACCACTTTCTAGTTTATAAATACTTTTCCTGTCCTTTATTATATAGAGACTGCTGGGATCTTACCTCGTTCATTGAACCTTTATTGAATTTTATGATCTTTTGAAGAAAATGCACTGGCTGAAAAAGCTCTGCTATGAATCTCTTAAGTAGCCACAAGCAATTCACAACTTCTCTGAGCTCAGGGTTTTTTTTTTTTTTTTCATTTGTCCAAGAAGAGAAGTTGGTCTAAATCAAAGCTCCTTAACCATTTTATAAATCATAGATCTCTTTGATAATCTGATGAAGCCTATGGATCCCTTCTCAGAATAATATTCAACTTGAAGGAAGATATTATTTTGAAGGAAAGATGTTATTTTTTCCCATCAAAGTTCAAGGTCTATTTCAAATCTATCCAGGTTAAATATCTGATAGCCAGATTAATAACCCCTGTTCTGAATGATTTACTCATGTCCTCTCCTGCTTTAACATTTTGTGATTCTGTAAGGGGAAGGCAGATAATAATTATTATTCCACCCAATCTAAACATCATTCATTCATTCATTTAAAAAAATTATTTAGTGCCTTCTCTAAGAAAGCATTATAATAGATTCTTTGGAAATGCTAAAAACAATAAAACCCATCTCCTGCTTTCATGTAGTTTACAATTTAACCAACAAACAGAATATGAAAACTCTGTAAAAGAGGTCAAAGGAGGGAGAGATTAAAAAGGTGAACATGGGACTGCTACAACATTCCATTACTTGTCAACCTCATCAAACAATTTATACTACATAAGAATTCCAGAAAAACCTACTGAGACGAAGAACAACAAAAAAATTACCAACACGATTGTGTACAACATCCTTTTTGACTTTCAGAGAGAAGAAAAAAAATTTATTTTTTAAGTAAAAAGATGCCAGAAGCATTGAATAACTCAAAATACCTAAGGACTGCCCAATTGTTCCCTTTTTCTCTGTAATCAATCCTCAATATGATGTCATTGCATCTGATCTTTAAGCTCTTTAAGTCAGTGTTTGCTGTTCACAGCAATAAACTTTTTGGACTTCCACTTCCAGGGTGACCCTCCTCTAGTTTTGTTCTTTCTGAAGCTCAAAGAGGCGGTCAAAAAGATAAATATTTCACTTCCATAATTCCAAGTTTCTCTCCTGCAGAAGATAGACATTGAGTCATAGGTCAAAGACATAGGCACACTATGGTGCAGAATTCATAAGAACATTAATAAACCCTCGATGGATTTATGAGTCAGGCTTATTGAACAGAAGATTACATTCAGGGCACATTAGACCCTCAAGGCAAATGAAAAAGGTAAGTCTAATTGAGAGTGATAGGAGCTAGAATTGCAATCTGGGAAGGAGGCATAGGACTTAAAGCCTGTTTTAAAAAATAGGCTTTTGCTCTATTCTAAATCTCTATTGTGAACAGAGAAGCAAATTTGTGCTGAATTTCCATATACCCAGGAACACCAATTCATAACAAACTGAAGTTTTAACAGAAACCTTTTAAAAATAATATAATGCATTTGTTTCAGGCTCAGGCTAATGAGATTGCTAATATAGAACTTCATAAGACATAAAAAGATAAAATGATCGATCAGCCTCAAAAACCTTGTCAATCAACAGACAAATGATTCTAAAGTCAGAAAACCTGGGATCAAATTCTGTTTCTGATACTATCTTTGTGATTTTGGACAAATCATTTCACTTTCCTGAAGTTTCAATTTTTTCATTTGTAAAATAAGATTGGTCAAGAATAAAGCCTCTTAAACACTGGGTCATGACCTCATATGGGGTTGTATAAGATTTTGGAGGTCACAAAAAATTTGACAATAATATAAGGTATCACCAAGACTTAATTTTTTATGTAAAATAAACAAAGGCATCCATGTCATCATTAAGCAAATTTGGTTTTGTCTTCAATAAATTATATGAATACCAGAGAATTGTTTTAAAATAAATTTCTTTATGATTTATTATCAGTAAATGTTTGATTTGTATACCTATTTTATATATCTGTATACCTGGGATTGTGTAAAATTTTCTTATGCAAAAAGCAGTTGTGCTGAATATGAAAATATGTTTAGAAGAACTATACATGTTTAATCTATACCTGATTGCTTCTTGTCTAGAGGAGAAGAGAGAGAGAGGAAAGCAGGAAGAAAAATTTGGAACACAAAGTTGTGCAAGGATGAATGTTGAAAATTATCTTTGCATATATTTGGAAAAATAAAAATGATATTTTTAAAAAAGAATAAGGAGTGGAAAAAGTTTAAGAAATCCTAGTCTAGAAGGTCCATTTCATCTTTAGAGCTATGATCATGTGAACTTGAGTTACTTATAGCAAAAGTAGGCAGAAGTGAAATGAGCAATAAATCCATACTTTATCCCCAAATTTAACAAAAGCTACTGATACTTAGCAAAACTGAAACCCAAAGGAGAACAGAAAGGATGTCTGTGCTCCATAGCCAACACAATTTGTCTTAAATAACTGAGTCAGTTATTATATTCATACTATAGGTATATTTTTAAATACTCCAAATGAAAAATAATTAATGACATTCATATTAAAGTTACTCTGAGATTCTGTTTTATACTCATCATATTGGAAAAGCTGACCAAAAACAAACAAACAAAAAAAGATGAATGACAAATTTTGGAAGATCTAGGGGAGAGGGAGGAGAGTAAAGGCTGTTGAACTTTTGGTGAAGCCATTAATTACTGAAGACATTCTAGAAAGTAATTTGAACAATGTCCCAAGTTTACTAAAGTGTGAATCCCTTCTGACCTGGCAATATCACTACAAGGTTCATTCACCAAAAGGATCAAAGAAAAAGGAAAAGAACCCAAATGTATAAAAATATTTAGATTTTGTGTTATGATGGCAAAAAACTAGAAACTAAAGGGTGCCCATTAACTGGGGAATAGTTGAACAAATTGTGGTATATGAATGTAATAAGATATTATTGTATTATAGGAAATGAAGAAAAATCTATTTCAAAGGCACATAAAAAGACTGGAATGAACTGATACAGATTGAAGGGAGTAGAAAAAAAAAAAAAGAAAGAAAGAAAGCATGGGGTGGAGCCAAAATGGGAGAATAAATAGGTCAAGTCTGAGCTCTTCCTGACTTCCCTCAGAATCAATACCAGATCAAGCCTCTGAATGAATTTTTGTAGTGACAGAACCCACAAATATTTGAAGTATAACAAACTTACAGCAAAACATTTTTGAAGAATTTCATAAAAGGTCTGTCTCAATCAGGTGAAGGAGGGTAAGGTGGGGGGAGGGTGACCCAGTGCAAGTACAGTTCAGGATAGCCCAGGGCAAAGAGGCATCTGTGTCTAGGGGAATCTAGTAGGAGGGCCTTAGCCTAAATAGAGTAATTTGGCTACTCTGCCCTATTTCAGTCAATGGGTCAATAGACTAGCTGTGAGACTTCCAACATAATTATAGAAGGCAAATAGTGAAACCCAATATAACAAACAGGACTTGACCATGCCCACCCAGCAAGGAAGAAAGCTGGCAGCACTAGCCCCAGGGCAGTGTGAAGCCACTATTGCTGAGAGAGGAAGTTTAGGATAATCTCTTCTTAGCCCTAAGAGCAGATCACAACCTTTAAAAATAAGCCAAAAAGGCAAAAAGTGCTTTAATCATAGATAGCTATTATGGGGACAAGGAAGAATAGATCTCAAAATTTGAGGACACTAAAGGCAAAATGTCTCCAGATGAAGCCTCAAAGGATGATATGAGTCATTCTTCAACTCAAAAGGCTCTCTTGAAAGAATTCAAAAAAAAAAGATATTAAAAGAGAGTTAGAAGAAATGGAGAAAGGAATTGAGAGCTTTGGAAAAGAAAACATAGAAACTGAAGAAAATCACTCCTTAAAAACAGTTGTAATGAAATGGAAAAAGAAAACAACTCCTTGAAAAACCGAATTGGTAAAATGGAAACTGAGAACAACTCCCTAAAAAATAAAATTGGTGAAATGGAAAAAAAATCCAAAAAACAAAACAACTCATTTAAAAGTTCAACTGCCCAGATGCAAAAGGAGGTTAAAAAAGCTAACTGAAGAAAATAATTCACTAAAAATTAGAATTGAAGAAATGGAAGTGAATGACTCAATGATACATTAAGAATCAGTCAAACAAAACCAAAAAAATTGGGGAAAAAAATAGAACAAAATATATAATACATCATCGGGAAAAACAACTGATCTGGAAAATAGATTCAGGAAAGACAACCCAAGAATTATTGGACTACCTGAAAACCATGGTTAAAAAAAAAAGAGCAACATTTAGACAACGTCTTTCAAGAAATAATTAAGAAAAACTGTCCTGATGTCCTAGAACCAGAGGACAAAAGAGCCATTGAAAGAATGCACCAATCAACTCCCTAAAAGAGGTACCAAAATGAAAACTCCAAGGAATATTATAGTTAAATCCAGAATTATCAGATAAAGGAGAAAATATCATAAACAGCCAGAAAGAAACAATTCAAATATTGAGAAGCTGCAATCAGGATTATCCAGGACCTGGAAACTTCTACTTTAAAGGACTAAGGGGCCTGGAATATAATATTTCAGAGGGCAAAGGAGCTTGGACTGCAGCCAAGAATCAACTATCCAGTAAAATAAAACATTCTCTCTCAGGGGAAAAGATGGACATTCAATGAAATTGGGGGCTTTATTTTTGATGAAAAGACCAGAAGTGAATAGAAAACTTGATTTTCAAATATAGAACTCAAGAGAAGCATAAAAAAGTAAAAAAAAAAAGAAAAAGAAAAAGAAAAAGAAAAAGAAAAAAGAAAGAAAGGAAAAAGAAAAAGAAAGAAAAAAACATTTTAAAGGTTGAAATGTTTACATTTCTATATGAAAAGATATGTTTAACTCTTGATAACTTATCTTAGTTATAGGTATATTTAAAGGGTATAGATATAATTTGACTTTATTATGGTGAAATAAAAAAGAAGTTATGGATGGAAAAGGAATTGTATTGGAAAGGAAAAGTATTGGAAGAAGAGGGAAGGAGAGGTAAAATGGAGTAAATTACATCACATAAAGAGGCAAAAAAGATCTATTACAATAGAGTGAAAGATAGGAGAGTGATGAGCATTGTGTGAACCTTAATCTCATCAGATTTCTCTCAAATAGAGAATATTAGACATATTTAGTTTGATAGAGAAATTTGTGTCACCATATAAGGAAGTAGGAGGGGAAAGGGGAAAAAGAAGGGGGGGGGAGGTTAATAGAAGGAAGAACAGAAGTAGAAGAGAAAAGGGATAAGAAAGGAGAGAAGGATTGTAAAAAGGGGAGGACTAATTGAGAGAGGTGTTAGACAAAATACTGAGAACAAGGAAAAGGGGGAGAGGAAAAAGAAAAGTATAAAAAGCTGGGGGAAATAAGATGGTGGAAAACACAGGGTAGGTATAGCTATAGAGGGCTGAAATGCCAAAAAGGTATACTTGAATCAGACAACAGAGCATTTAAAGCTACTTACCTATTAGATGTGAGACAATGACTCTATTAGCATATATTTGGATAAATGGCTCTTCTCACTGTTGGTGCTTGCTAAATGTTTGGTATTAAGATAATCATAAGCAAGGATTTGAGGGTGGAGAGAGGGGGGGGAGAGGCACTTGGCGACAGGACAAGGAGGAGAGAAGTTGGTGACTCCAGACTTCTGAAACCAGGATTCTGCTTGCCTCTTTCACTTCTCCCCCTAAAGACCAAGGACTTTAATTTATCCTGACTCTGGCTGACCCCGAGGCCCTCCAGGGAGCTCTACATGTAGCAATCCTGATCTCATATCAAACAAAAGCAAAAATAGATCTTATCTCTAAAAGAGATAAGAAAAGAAATTATGTTTTGTTAAAAGGTACCACAAATAATGAAGTAATATCAATACTAAACATATATGTACCAATTGGTACACCATCCAAACTCTTAAGGAGAAATTAAGAGAGCTTCAAAAAGAAATAGATAGCAAAACTATACTAGTGGGTGATCTCAACCTTGCTCTATCAGGACTAGATAAATTGAACCATAATATAAATAAGAAAGAAGTTAAGGAGGTAAATAGAATTTTAGAAAAATTATGTAAAACTTTGTAGACTTTTGGAGAAATTTGAATAGGGACAGAAAGGAATATACTTTTTTTTTTCATGGGTACATGGAACCTACTCAAAAACTGAACATTAGGGCATAAAAGTCTCAAAATCAAATGCAGAAATAGTAAATGTATTTTTTTCAGATCATGATGCAAAAAAAATTGCATATAATAAAGGGCCAGGGAAAAATAGAACAAAAATTAATTGGAAATTAAGTATTCTAATCCTAAAGAATGAGTGGGTAAAACAACAAACCATAGACACAATTGATAATTTCATCCAAGAGAATGGCAATAATGAGACAACATACCAAAATTTGTGGGATGCAGCCAAAGCTGTTCTTAGGGGAAATTTTATATCTCTAGATGTTTAATTGAATATAATAGAGAAAATGGATGCCCATCAGTTGGGAAATGTCTGAATAAATCATGGAATATTATTGTTCTATAAGAAACAATCAGCAGGATGATTTCAGAAAGGTCCAAAGAGACTTGCATGAATTGATATTAAGTGAAGTGAGTAGAACCAAGAGATCATTGTACACAGCAACAAGATTATGTGATGATCAATTCTGAAGGACTTGGCTCTTTTCAACAATTGGGTGATTCAGGCCAATTCCAATAGCCTTGTGATGGAAAGAGACATCTGCATCCAGAGAGAGGACCATGGAGACTGAATGTGGGTCACAACATAGTATTTTCACCATTCTTGTTGGTGTTTTGTTTGCTTTTTGTTTTCTTTCTCATTTTTTCTTTTTAATCTGATTTTTCTTGGGCAGCATTATAATTGTGGAAATATATATATAGAAGAATTGAACATGTTTAACATAGATTACGTGCTGTCTGGGGATGAGGGTGGAAGGGAAGGAGAAAAAAATTTGGAACATAAGATTTTGCAAGGGTGAATGTTGAAAATTATGTGGCTTTCCGTGTACACATGGACAATCCCACAAGAATGATGTTTCCAACTTTACACCCTATTTGATGATACTTGAGAGTGAGTCACATATGCTAACTGATCTGAAGATGGAGAGACCGTTAATACAACCAGTATTTCTTTCAAGTGAGAGAGAAGTTAAAAAACACTTGTCACATAGTCGTGCAGAAGAATGTAGAAAGAAATGACAAGGTGATATTTCATTGATAAGACCTTCAACAAAGTGACAGAGCTTTAGTGAGAAATCTTAGTGTTCATGGGATACTCAAGTGAACAGGTTGATTGAAATCTATTCCATATCTAGCTGCATAAAAACTAGAAATATTTCCTCCTCACAGAATTACCCCAGAGACTAGAAAAAAGGCCTGCTAAGACAACTCATCACCATCATTTATTGCCAGTAGGTGAGTTAGATGGACATTTAGTTCCCTCACCTGCCTCTTCACAAAAGAGACCTCCTTCCACTCACATAAAGACTGTCTGACAGTGGCTCTAAAATAGATATTTCCAGAGAAGATTTTGCATCCTATAACCAAACAACATATTTGAATAATGAGTGCCCCAAACAGAGATACTTTTTTTCTGCCTAGTATTTAGGCTATAGATACTCTTGAGGATATAGATGGACATGTTTAGGTAGACAGGACTATAGGCAGCTGTGATTTGCATTATGATCAACCCAAAGCATTGATTAGTACAAGTATGGACTAACCAGCACACTAGCTGTAGGAAAGTCGAGACTTTTGGACTTATGACAAGACTATTATGACATTCCCAGGGAAGCTGACAAAATGGCTACATGTATATCAAGATGATTATGTAAATGTTTACTTCTGTAATGTGTGTCTTGCATGCAATTGCATGTTTCATTTGTACATTAATAACTGCTTGTATTAGATTTGCTTTAATTTCCACATTTGCTTTTGTGCTAGTATCTTCCCTATACAGCAGCAATATTAGTCTGTTACCTAAGCTTTTTTTATTAGTTATTTTTCTACATGCTGCTATTTCTGCATATATCATTTTGTTATAGGTCTACTGATGTCATTATTAATTTACTTTGTTTATTGTTATTCATACTTGTTTTTCCCCTAGGCTATGCAATGATGATTATAATGTGTGCATGTATTATCATGTCTTGGATTTAGACCTGTAGTCTTGTAGAAGCCTGTCAAGTGGTGCTTTGCATATTGTTATTCTATTGCATACATTATATGAAGGACACTGATCATGCCTGCTGCTTCTTCCCTTCTCCCCTGCTGAATAAATTCCACTGACTCCTATTATTTCCAGGATCAAATATTAAATCTGCTACTTAGTGTTCAAAGCTCTTCATAACCTACCTTCCTCCTCTTTCCAGCTTTCTTACATCTTATATCTCCTTTTTCCAATGTACTTTGGATTCGTATCACTGGCTTTCTGATTATGATATACTCCATATCCAGATTTTTGGCATTTTCACTGTTTTCCCCCATGCCAAGAATTCTCTCCTTCCTCATTTCTGCCTCCTAGTTTTCCTGACTCATCCAAATATCAGGTTAAGTCCAACCGCCTATATCAAGCTCTTTCTGATTTCTCCTTAACTCTAATATCTTCTCTCTGTTGATTATCTCCAATTTATCCTGTAAATAGCTTGTTTGCATATAATTGTTTGCATGTTCTCTCCTTTATGAGATTGTGAATTCCTTGAGAGCAGGATCTTTTATCTTTATATCTCGTGTTTAGAATATTGTTTGACATGTAATAGGTGCTTAATAAATAATAAATACTCATGGACCAACTGACTTGGAACTCTGAGTTAATCATCCTTTTTCTAATATTTATTTTGATACAATATATAATTCCACATGTCAAGTGTTACTGAAGCTGATTTTGCAAGAGATACCAAAATGCAAATCCCAGGGAGGAATGTAAATAGGCTTTAAGACAGACTGACCCTTCTGAAGACAGAAGAAAAGCTTCCAGAACACAGCTGCATGACCTTTTGGAAAATGGAGTTCAAATATACATTCCTATTGCCTAGAGGAAAAGAAACATAAAGAGCTCAGAAATGAAAGACTAAGTAAGAGATTCTAAGGAGAAAGAAGTGGCAGCAACAGCACTATGACAGATTAGACTGATGATGAGAAAACTAGAAGTGGTCAAGTGAAGCACTCTGAATGGAGGCTAAAACTTGGGTTGAGTAGAACTCTCAAACAATTATTATTTTGCCTATTTAAAGTCATTGAGCTAGACAGGGGTAGAACTGAACAAAATAGATCTGATTTTTGCCAGCAACTTGCAAGAATTTTTCATGATTTTTCTATTTATTTAAACTTTTCCTAATTCCTGATTTTTCTTTCATATATATGGATGATCTTAATTCCTTTGTGATTTGTTATGTCTTTCATGATAAAAATGATATCTAAAATGGCATGAGTAAATATCATTTCTTCTTCACGCTTTGCAGAGGTAGAATCACAACTAGAGAATAAGAAGTACCTGGTGGGAAAAAGAAAGGTATAGTTTGGGAAGAATGGTCAAAATCAAAATTCCAAAGGTAAGAGCTATTTTTTCACCTTCATAACAAACCCTGCCTGACAGCACCAATTGGTATCTAATTTGGTATTTATATCTCCAGAATCTAATACAGTTTTCTGGACATATATTAGACACTTAATAAATGCCTTTTTCATTTATCCTTAATTTATTCTGTATAAACATGTTTCAGTAAATAAGAATGAGGGCAAACTGAAGGTAAAGTAAAGTTGTAATGTTGAAATCATGGACCTACTCCATACCTTCTCCTATAGAAGACTATTCGGTGATTTCAGTTCTCTTCTTTTATTTGGAGAGGAGGAATGTTGAGAAGTAAATAGAAAATTTTCTTGTTACTGAAGTCTCTCCTAAAAGAATATTGTAAAGATTAAAAGAGCTTAGAAAGCTGTTTGTTTCATTTCATGAATCTCATCATAGCTCTTCTGAGTATTATTCTTACTAGCTTTGGGAAAGTTCAACACACAGGGATGATAAAGATACTAACAACCTTTTCTGGGTCCAGATAGTCCCAATTACAAAACATTTTGGATTCCTGATAGGCAAAATGCATTTGTTATGTTGTAGTATGCCCAGGAAGGCAAGGAGCATATGAAAATTCAGTGCCGATTAGAGAGAAAATGACTACTCATTTTACATACAGTGACCTTTCCTCCTTTATTAAAGGAAAGGGTAGGAAATGGGAAAGTCAGTGAAGGGCAGGGAAGGCTAGGATGACCCATATTAAAATGTACCCTAGCGCAAAGTGTAATTGCCTCTATGGCTTGTATCAAAGGTGTATGGTCATATCTTTTGTGGTTTAATTCAAATTACTGATGAAAAGTGTTTTCAATTATGAAGTTTTAATTTTATTGAAAAAGATAAATAGAAGAGAAGAGAAACAAGAAAACTTGGATTGAGTCCTGTAGAGAATATGCTATACTTATTAATTTGTTCAGAGAGACTAATTCTCTCAGAGCAACTCATTAAAGTTGAGACCTGGACCTTTGATCTTTAATTACTTCTGGAAGACCAATCCTGGAGATAGTTTCCTGATTAGTCTGTTTAAAATGTTCCTTTAACATACACATTAATATGGTTTTATTTTAAGCTAAAGCTTTCCTACTTAATCATGTTGATTTGTAATTTAAAATAAAATATTTCAAATACTAAGAGAATATTTTTTTAAAAAAAGAAAGAACTACTTTGGCCAGAAATCTATAAACCCTAACGCACATTTATAACTTGTTAATCTTATGTGAGGACATTTCAATCCCTTGAAATTCATTC
Source organism: Sarcophilus harrisii (assembly GCF_902635505.1). Classification (NCBI taxonomy): domain Eukaryota; kingdom Metazoa; phylum Chordata; class Mammalia; order Dasyuromorphia; family Dasyuridae; genus Sarcophilus; species Sarcophilus harrisii. Next base: position 397,651,979 of record NC_045426.1, read on the forward strand.
CAAAAACCTTTTCAAATTCCCATAATGTCTAAGTACTATGTGTCCCAAATGACTGGCAGCCTATGGTTGAGTTTTAAAGTACAATACAGTCTCCAATTTAAAAACAGGTTGCACTCCAAAATTGTTCATTGGTTAAGTCAATTGTTAGGAACTTAGAACACATATTCCCCTAAAAAGTCCTATATGTGATGATTAGGTTCCCAGTTCATTTCAAAAACAGACAAATCCATAATACACCTGAAATATGCTAACTGTACACTATTTTAACTAACACTATCCACCATATATAGGCTGCTTATGTAGGGAAAGTGGTCCAAGTTTTGAAAGTTTTCTACAGACACACATATAATCTCACAGGTAATTTTATAAAAGGACTTTCTCAATGAACAGCAATAAATTGGGCATCAATAAATTTTGTAGTGCTTTGATTCTGAGTTTAGCTGCTCAAAGGAGCCCAAATGGGCTCCATTTCCTGATCTGTTAATAAAAGAATAAAAATAGACTGAATAATTTCTATGTTTTTTTTCCTTCTTTACCAAGATTAGAGGTTAAAAGTGGTTGAGCCAGGATTCAAGCTCTAACCCTCTTATGACAATTCCATTGTTATTCCCACTAAGTCATACTATCTTTACAATCTAGCGAGTAACAATAATTTATTTCCCAGTAAACTCTATTGTTTCCCCACAATACTATATTGCTATTATTTTAAATTAGAGGTAGTTACAGAAGAAGAGGAGTCAGGTGAAGAAAAGGACTTATGCTTTTACTCTTTTTTGAAAGAAAAAAAATTTCCCTCTAAAATTGTTAGCTAGCATCTAACTCACTAAATTCATATCAAGTGTAATCTATAAACCAGAATTGAAAGTCTACACTGTTAAGAGAACAGGATCCATTTAAAAAGCCCACTAATAACATCATCTCTATGGCTCACATTTTACCTCCATGTGAGAACATCTGAAAATATCTCTATCTGGCTCATTTCTAGTTTTAATCAATTTTCTCATAATTAACAAATAAACATTTTAAATACAATGCAATTTATTTCACAGTAACAAATGAATAAATGAGACTTGTTACCAAGGTCAAAAAAGGCAAAATTTACAACAACAATATCGAGATCTTTGTAGAGAGGATCTTAAAGGACTTCCATGAATGTATCCTCTATTTTGCTTCCAAGCTTGAGGGCTATTTCCCATTCTCCATGAGCCAGATCTACTTCCATATCAGCTCCAATATTGCTTTTCTCTGTGGCTGCTTCAGCCAGCTTGCTGCAATTCTCACAAATTAATTGCCTCAGGTTCTCTAAGGTATTGGCCCAATGGTTGATGCCTTTGCTGCTGTTGCCATGTTCTTGGCTAATATAATGATTCCCAGATGTCCTCATAATATCTACACATAGAACTCCCATTTCTTTCCCATCAGCCTCTAGTTTTTTTTTTTTTATTTAATCAAAAGACTATGCCTGGAACCCATACCAGGAAAGGAAATGAGTTCCTACTTTTCTCAAATAAAAACTTGAACCTTGAGTCCAGGACTCCATGGGAAAGTAAGTCTTTTCTCTATAAAGCATGCCTACTAGCTCCTCCTCCCAATTAATAAAGTTTTAGTCCTCACAATTTAGACTGAACACATAGGTACAGATTATAGGCTCCATTATGCAATATCCAATCAATAAGCATTTAAATACCTACTATGTGACATGAGCTATGCTAGACACAAACAGTACAAATACCAAGACTGAAATTATTCCTATTTTCAAGAAGCTTATGTTCTATCAGGGTGATAAGTACATGTATAAGTACATAAAGAATTTTTTTAATTTATTTGGGGAGGCCACTAGAAATTAGGAGGATAAGGAAAGTCTTCGTGTGGAAGGTCATCTTTGAACTGTGTCTTAAAAAAGAGAAGACTTCTGTAAGGTGGAGATGAAGAGAGAGTGAATTCCAGAGTTGGGAGATAGCTAGTGAAAAGGAACTAAGATAGCAAGTGGAGTGTCATCTCTGAGGAACATTCATCTCTAATGAGATCAAAAGTATAGGTAAAAGCTACATTGCAAAGGGCTTCAAAAATCAGAGGAACTTATATTTATACTGGAGGAAATGGAGGGGCTATTGAAATTTATTGATATGGGAGTGACATGATCGGATCTTCATTTAAGAAAAATCACTTTGGCAGCTGTGTGGAAAATGGACTAGAGTGGAGACAGACGAACCAATTAATACACATTACAATGATTCAGGCAAGAAGTTATGAGAGCCTCTACAACCGTAATGGCTAAGTAAATAGAAAGGGTCAGATTAAGAAATGTTATGAAGATTTTTTAAAAAGCATTATTTCCTAACTGATTGAATTTATAGGATGGCTGACAATATTTATTTGCTTACATATCTTATCCTCCAGTAAAATGTATGCCCCTTGAGGGATTGACTGGTTCTTCTTTTGTTTGTTTTTGGTCTCAATGCCTTGCACACAATAGATTACATGTATTTATTGGATTGCACTAAATAAACTATGATATCCAGAGAAAAACAGCAGTTTTCAAAACAATTTCAAAATCACACCATTTGAGCATCAGTTAAAACAACTAGGGGAATCTGTATCTCAGAGTAGTGCTTTAGAATTTGTAGGATTTTGGCCATAGTGTCTTTCTTTTTTGTAAGCCATTCTCTCATGACTTCCATTTTTTCCTGGAAGAGTGGCAAGGAGAGAAGGAACATATTTTAATTTTTTGAAATTCTAGCCATTATGACTATTATTATCTTATCATTGAAGTCATGTGAAGCAAGATTTATTCTGCTTGATTCAAGAAGACTAGACTAAGAACAAAAGTTCAAAATTGCAGAAAAGAAAAAATCTTTTAAAGATAAATATGATACAAGAGTGGAACAGTATGCCTCCTTTGACAGAGCATTCTCACTCTCCCCATACCTAAAATCCTTCCTAGTAAATTCAGGGTAATCATATGTCTGGAATTTTATGGAAAATGTTTTTATTCAGCTATAGGTCAGTCTTAGCTTCTGAAGTCTTTTCGCGCCCTAAAGTTTTGTATATATGGCAGTTTCTAAAGTTAGGTGAAGTCAGAGAATTATGATTAAGACAGCACATATTCTCCATTGCAGTTCTGCTCAGTGTCTGTTCCTGGTTTTTGTGGTTTCTCTATCGATCTTGGCTCTGGTCCCCCCATAGCCACAGGAAAATTGTTTAAATTGCCACAGTCTGCTTGTCCCAAAGTATTCTTTGTTGGAGAATGGCTGTTGTTGGTATTTCCCCTGCATTCCCAGCCAGAACTACAATTTCTGGATACATTGTGACTCCTTTCTTCCTAGCATCACTCTCCATTTACCTTCCATTATCTCTACCACCTAGGCTTTGTGGCATCATTGGGAAAGTGGATTATTTTCCTATAAAGTATGCTGATGTATAAAATCTATTTTTCAAAAAACAAATGTACATGAAATGAAGATATCATTTATTTGAGAAATATTCAGAATTTAAATGAGCTATAGTTAACTCAGAGACAAGTTTCTTATCCCAAATTCATATCAAATATCAATAAATCACTAATCAATAGAAATTATTTTTCTTCTATTTCCCAACATAAAAGAATGCTTCAAATTATATTAGGAGTTATAAGAATTTTTTTTTCAAAAAAGAGGCATATTATGATCTTACAGAATTATGTCATCAATGACATTCTTTCCCATATATAGGGAGAGGTAGTGTTGCTTAACAATTAGAGAAACAGTCTTAAAGTTAGGAAAAACTCATTTAAATCATGCCTCTGGCTCACATTTGCTGTGTGCCTCAAGGCAACTTTCTATAGCCATAAGTTACAGGCAATTTGCCCACATACTTCAATCCAGTGAGTTTACACACTAGGAATTTCCTAAAACAATGAAATGTTTTAGATACACACACGTACAAAAAAAAATCTCATGATACTCTTAAACAGTACACAAAACATATTGGGGTTTGTTTTTCCTTGCCTAGAGACCAAAAAACCAGAAAAACAAATTAAATCTAATCTGAAATGATGGCTTTTGCATAAAAGCCAAAAGACCCCTAAGCTTTGTATGCTAATTAAAAGAAATATTCATTTTAAAATTTTTAAAGAGAATTTATTTTAAAATCATCCTCCCCTTCTCCCAGAAGGTAAAGTTGTAGTACCACAAAGACGGGGTATCATAGGTATAAACCTCTCACTTTTAAAGCAAATATTAATTGTCAATTAAGAAGAAATATAAATTCAAATAATTTCAACATATTAGAATAAAAGTGAGTCATTTACTAGAACTGACTAAATGTTCAACAATTCTTCTGTGTTAAATGGACATAGTATATTATTAATATACATATGTAATAATCCTATTCCAGCACTTTGATATAGTGTGGCCCTTAGGAATATTGTAGTAATAATCCCAAGGCTTCCTGGCCTTCAAAATGATGTAGTTAGGAATGTTGTATTTCTTCCCTTGAGCTATCTAGCCTTAGTTTACCTTGTAAAGGCAGGATTCTGAGTCTAAAAGATTGCTGACTGCCAATGATAACAAAATGCTTGAAGCTAATGAGCATCAATAATGAGGTTCCTAAAGTTAACATAGGTACAATACAAAATTAGATGCCCACTACTTGGCCTAGTGATGTTTCAGACCTAAAAACCTACCTCCAGAAAATCTTCCTTCACTCCCTCCTCCCACTCTGTTCCCACTCCCTTGTAAAGTCTGTCCAGGGAACTCTAGGTAGAGCACCAGTGCACAAGTAAGAACCTGACCACTCCCTTGACTCTACCTCTAAAACTTAAAATTAGCATATCAGTGACATGAAGCACTTATTTCTTTCACTTTTCCCTATAAATTTTCCTGCTTGTTCCTTGCTCTTAATTATCTTTCACTTTGGGAATTTAGCCTACTTTAATTGACATTATAATTATAATAAATTTTGCCCCTTGACTTGAAGATGGGTCTGGCCCACAGATTATTTTTCTAAATATTTATTTAAAACTAAATATAAAATAAAAAAGGAAAGAGAAAAAGGATTTTTTTTAATTGTCATGTGCCCAGATGAACATTATGGAGTATTCAAAATATGCAACAATAAATTTCCATTTTAAGAAAGCAAAAATAATAGAAGACATTATATTTAAAACTATCTACCTTTTCTTTGCTTCCTTGCAGGTTATTCTCTGCTGAGTACTTTTTTATTTTATTCTTTTTTTCCTTTGATACCCCACCCCTGCCCCGACCTCCCCCCAAAAGGCTACAGTTAAGCATATATATATATATATATATATATATGTATTTATATACACATATACGTACATACATATATACATGCATTTATAGTTTCATAGAAGATACATCTAAAACAATATTAATATGGCTGACACATAATGTAAACTCTCTCATTTGAATCTTTTAAGTTTGACTTTGAGATCAATAATTATTAGTCTTATTTTTTTTCTGATAAATTCTACTTCTAATCCTTCTTATTGTGTTTGTATATATATCCTTTCCTATCCCTGCTGAACTCTTCTACTTTAGTTCTACTCCTTAACTTGCTTTGTTATTTCTTAACCTCCTTCCACCCTTCCCTCCTATTTTATCCCATTTCAGTTAATCTATTGTACTCCACCTTATCTTATGTCACCCTTTCCCTCTCTCTTTATCCTCTTGTCATTAAGCTATACACTGTCCCACTTGTCCTACTGCCTTAAATCTACACACCCTTCTATTCTCCATCTTATTCTATTACCTCTCCCCTTATTTCTTTATATATTTTGGAGGATGCTATAGCCTTCATGACATATATACATACATACATACATACAAAAACAAACACACACACACACACACAGAGAAAGTACTCTATTTAATCCATTCCCAATGTGAATAAGTTTCCAAAACTATTCCTCCCCCATTTAATGTCTCTGTATTGGTTCTTTCTTTGCACCTCATTCATGTAGTATAATTACTATTTTTAACTTTTCCTAGAATATTTTACTTTTTAGAGTCAGATCATATTCAACTTTGCCCCATTCTTTCTTTTTGAACTACTAATTATAGATGTCAATTTTGAACGTAAGGTTTATATTTCCACATATAAAACATAAACTGTTTGTTCAATGAGTCCCTAGAAATTATTCTTTATTGTTGACTCTTATATGTTGAATTTTCTATCAATTCAGATTTGGTTGAAACAAAATCCTAGAAATCTGTGAGTTCTTTAAAAATCCTTTTATTGTCATTCAATATTATGCTTGATTTTATTGGATATGATATTTTTGTTGACAGGTCTAATAATTTTGATTGTCTATATATAATATTTCAGGACCTGAAGTCTTTCATTGTAGTTTCTGATAAATTCTGTACAACGCTAATTCCCCAAACCAAAAGCTCCACCTTTGCACAAGTGCCTGTGGCCAGCATCCTTCCCTGCCTCACTGCTTCTGCACTCACCAGGTGTGCTTTTCCTTCTTACCCAGGGCCACATCTCAGCAGCACAGCTGGTCTAGCATTCCTTATCAGGAGAGGTTCCCTCAGTCTTTCTGCATTCAGACATCCGATTCCTTAGGCTGGATAAAAGTTCCAGTGGTGTTGGGCTGAGGCTGTCTCTGAACCCATCTATCCTGAAACCTGCAAAATCTTTTGACACATCTCATGACATCAGTCTGGAACCCCAACATTTTGGCATGCCCTCAAACTCTAACATTGTGGGGGTGCCCTTGAATCCCAACAATGACATATTCTTTAAGACCATTCCAGCAGAATTAAACTCAGAATGGTTCTACCATAAAGAAAGCCTTTAGTTAGGGCCCTAGAAATAAACTCACCTACTTTCTAAGGACCAACCTTACCTAAGCAGGAAGAGACTATAATAGGCTGGTCACTTAATGATAACTTGGGCCAAACTTGCCCATGAAACCAAGAAAAAGACAAAATGTCCTTCAATTTTTGTGATCTCCTATTGCTTCTGTAGTAAAAATGGAGCAGAAGCTAGGACAAAATTACTAACTCATAAACTTGAAAATTTTGGGGGGGGTTGGTTTTTAGTAAATATACTGTTGTATTATAAATTTGAGATCTTTATACAGTGACCAATAGATGCTAAGTGATACTCCTTGGAGGAACAAGTTAAGGAATTGAGAAGTTGGCTTTAAACTGTGTTTCCAAAAGCAACAAAGGCCATCTCATATTAAACCAATACACATAGTAAGCATTTGAGAGAAAAATCATGAAGTAAATTGTAGCTTCTATATCAATATCTTTTTCAGAGGATAAAAAAGAAGTTCTACAAAGCCTCAGTAAAAGGAACCAAATAAAATCAACATACACTTTGATACATAGTGACTTAATTACAAAAACTGACAGAAAAGTTAACAAGAAAAAAAAAGATGTGAGGAAACATGTTTTAGAAGAAAAAAATGTGAGAAATAAAAAGACTACAGACTATGAAAAAGCCTCATTTTAATATATCATCAAAATTTCTTTAAAAATAGTCAGAAAAAGGGAAACACAAAGCTAGGGGGGGATCTTATAGCCAGTATTTCTGATAAAGTTCTCATGTATAAAATATATAAAGAACAGTGTCAAATGTCTAAGAATACAACTCATTCCCCAGTTGATAAATGGTCAAATGATATGAACAATTTTTAGATGACAAAATTAAAGTCATCTATAGTCATATGAAAAATTGTTCTAACTCACTATTGATTAGAGAAATGCAAATTAAAACTCTGAGGTATCACCTTACACCTCTTAGATTGACTAAGATGACAGGAAAAGACAACGATAAATGTGGGAAAACTGGAACATTAATGCATTGTTTGTGAAGTTGTGAACTGATCCAACCATTCTGGAGAGTAATTTGGAACTATGTCCAAAGGGTTATAAAACTGTATATCCTTTGACCAGCAGTGCATTACTGGGTCTGTATCCCAAGGAAATCATAAAGAAGGGAAAATGACGAGCAAAAAATATTTGTAGCAGCTCTTTTTGTGGTAGCAAATATCTGAAAATGAGTAGATGCCCATAAATTGGGCAATGGCTAAACAAGTTGTGATATATGGAAAATAATGAAATATTATTGTTCTTTTAAAAAAAATGATGAACAAGCTGATTTTAGAAAGGCCTGAAAAGATTTATGTGAATTGATGCTGAGTGAAACAAGCAGAACTAGGAATACATTGCACACAATAACAGCAATGTACAATGATCAACTATGAAAGACTTGGCTCTTCACAGTGGTTCAATGATTCAAGGCAATCCAATAGTCTTTGGATAGAAAATGCCATCTGAATCCAGAAAAAGAACTATGGAGATTGAATGTAAATCAACACATACTATGTTCACTTTTGGTTTTTTTTCTCTCTCTCATTTTTTTTTTGCCTTTTGTTCTGATTTTTCTCTCCCAACATGATTTGTAAAGCAATGTGTATTAAAAAATTTTAAAGCAGTCAGCAAGCCTTGAACATGGAAAGCATCAAAAAAAAACCCCACCAAAAATGTAAATGATTATATTTGAACCAACATGAAATGATCAATTACCAAAGTAAAAATTACTTCTAAATGACTGTGGCTATCCAGGTAATTGACTTGTTAGAGAAAAAAATGAAAAGCAATATCCCAATAGAAGAAAGATAAAAAAAAAAATAAAAAGATATGGTATGAAATTACGATAACTCCTAGCTAACTTATTTAAAGCTGTTATTGATACCTAACGAATGGAAGATGATTAAAGAATACATTGCTACAATTTCCCTTCCTAAGGAATTTTATCCATTCTAATTAAATAACCACAATAAAGAAACCAAAAAAGCCTAGAAATATCCTATTCCCAAATACTTGAGAACCTTGTCAAGTGGAGAAATATGGCTGTCAAGAACAATGGTTTAGCAAATAACCTCATTTGTAAAATCTAATGAATGAAAATGTAAGAAGATTATGAACCAGATCACCTCAGAAAATTAAGAAAAGTGAGTGAAGGAAAAAATAAATTTATTAGAAAGCTTGACAAGAAACCCAAATAAAGTAAATCATCTTGAAGACCAACTGAAGAACAGCATCTTTTTCTCCATAAATAAAAGTATGATTGATCCCATTTGAACTCTAACATAAAAAACTTTAATATGCTACATGAAAGAGTTGAAATGGCACTATCAAAAATTTATATGGAACAAACATCTAGATAGAACAATGCATAGAGCACTGTACCTGAAATCTTCCTGAAATTCATCTTCCTGAATTTAAATCTGACCCCAGACACTTATTAGGTATGTCACCCTGAGTAAGTCATTCTACTCTATTGCCTCAGTTTCTATAAAATGATGGAAAAGGAAATAGAAAATTAGTGCTGTGTCTTTGCCAAGAAAACCCCAAATTGGGTCATGAAGAGTCAGGTATGGTGAAAAACAGCTGAAGAACAATTAGACCAAAAATACAAAGAAGAAACCCATTAACAGCTGTGAGGGTATGGAGGAATTAGTTTCAATACATCTTTTAAAATATATATATATGTTAAATGCTAGGGGGAGAGATATTAATTTTTTAAAAAGGAAATTGAAAGATTAATATTGCCTTTCATTCAATGTCCAAAGTCCTAGAATCTTATCAAATTAGTTGAAGGCTTATTCAATTGTATTGAGAATATAGGAAAATTCTTGCTTACTACTTTGGGATTGCAACCTGGCTTGTTGATTAATTGATTCCATGAGTCAAAGAGATTTTCTCATATAATAATAGTGAGGCACCATATCATTTACATGTGAAAACCTCATAATGCTCTAACATTGATTATATTCATTGAGATAGGGAGTTATGGTACCCTCTTCATTACAGAAGAGGAGGTCTCCTCTTTTGCATTTATCTTAGTTACTGATATTGGCTTATCTTTTATAATTTCCTTTTCAAAATGAGCTGGCCAAATAATTCTCCATGGAACCATATTGGTCTTTTTAGAAGTTTTCATCTTTTATTCCTGATACATATTAGTTACATTTATGTCACCAGATTTTATTTTTCAAAGATTTTTCATCTATCACAAACAACCTCTATAGAATATCAAGTCATTAAATTCTTCCTGTAACTTTCCTGAACTCTTTTAAATGTGGTCCATAGTCTTGGATAAATAGAAAAATATGTCTAATATTCTCTGCTTTATCTGTCATGGACACCAATTTCAAATATTTCTATCATTTCTATTTAATCAACAAGATCTTCTCTGCTGGTCAGAATCACTTTTAGAAAAATAGTTACCCTCTTTACTTCTTCCATCTTTTGAAGAACAAAAATATCAACCTACAAAGTTTAAGAATACTTTCACTTTTAGCAGAGAAAATACAACTTTAGATTTCTTGCTTGCAGAAGTCACACTTCTACCATAGTTTGCCTCTATATAATCTTTGAGATCTGTTTCTAAGACTTATTACTTATATTCTCTTTTGGTCCAGTGGTTCATTTAAAACAAAATATTATTTATGTTCTTCCTTTGACCTTCACTCAAATATTCTTTATCAGACTTTGGTTTGTAAACCATTATTATCATTAGCGCATTGATTGGATTATGACTTCAAAATCCTTCTCTCTCCAAATAAACTTACATATAGTTAGGGCAAAAGAGTTGATAGTTTAAGCTCTGTGAATCCTATATGAAATTCTTTTTCTACTTAAAGAAAATGAACAACAAGCACAACACCATTCCCTCAATAATTCACAATTTCACTTCTTAAATAGGAATTTTTATACAGAGTAAGAAAAATGTAAAGTTCAGGGAATAAAATGCCTCTATTAAGTGGATGAAAAAGAAACTGCTAACAATCCACGGGGGGGGGAGGGGGAGGAATAGAAGGAAATGAATTAATATCAGTATGATTAATACAGAGTATTTGTTGAGTCTAAAATCAGAATGAAAGGGACATATACAATTAGTTTTCCACTTGACAGTAAGGACATCTTTTCAGCTATATTCTTTTAATTCTTTGTTTTTCATTCTTACAATGTACAATTAAGAATCAATGTATGTTATATTCCTCAGGAACAAAAGTAGGTAATATGTCTCTTCTTTGGAAATTACCTGTTGTTTATGTCTACAGAAATAACTCAATGAAACTAGCAGAAATTATAATATCTGTTCCCTCTTGCCATTTGCTATGTCTATATCCTCAACCTGGTTTAGCCCATTTGCCCAGTTTATTGGACTGTGTCCACTGGGCATAATATAGTTTTTTAGAGCTATGCATGTAAGTTGAATGAAGATAGACACTAAAGGTAGATAAGCTTCCCTAAAAAGGTCTCAACAAGCCCTTACACCAGAAGTGTTAGTCCTCCCTGAATGTACCCCACAGACCTCAAAGCTAGCAGTGAGTTGGAGGGGGTGGTATAAGCATGTGAAGATTTTCTTCAGCAAAATAAGTGAATGAGAACAATTTGTTCCAATAGCCAAGAAACAGACTGAAGTGAGAGCAAAGGAGAGCTTAGAGCTTAGTCACAGAAGACACCAAAGTCATTCCTGCATCCTGAGCCATTATCAGTTATCTTGACTTTTGTCCTGACACTAGACCTGGATGACTATGGAAAAAAGAATGAAGCTGATGACTTTGCTCAAGTCTACCTCATTTAAATTCAATTCACCCAGAAGTCAAGATATCACCCAAGATAATATTGGTTCTCTTCTAAAAAGGACAAACAATATCTGACAAAGAATGTCATAAATAGTCATCCCTCAAATTATTTAAGTACCCATGAAGGGATAGTTTACCCCTTGATGGGACTTGACTCCAAATTACAATCATCTTATATATTTACTGACAGTTATACCTTCCCTTTAACATTTTGATGGCATTGTTGCCCATACTTCATAATAGAATGAGCTACAAACTTAAGACCCTTTGCTAGGTGCTATAGAACCCTTAACATCATTTTTTTTAAAAAACAGACCTTTTAAAATAATGAACAGTAAGCTGAATCTCTGTCATTTGTGAAATTCCACATGTCTTTGGTAGTTGTCCTAATTTTATACTACAAAGCCATCTGCCTTCAACAGTTATATTTATTAATCTTACTCCTTACAACTATTACTTTTGAGTCGTTATGCACAACAAAAAAATTCATTATAATTTCACTATAAAAGAATTTCTTCTACATAAAAAGTAGAAAAAATAATCCTTGGAATGCTACTTTTTTTAATCCTTGCAAATGTTAACAGTAATGAAATAAATCAAACCAGCAGCTTGATTAATGTTTTGCATATACTCCCTCCTTCTCACTGAGATATATTCAGAAGAAAAGTTTAATTCTCCAAACTTAAATTGTATTTTCGTTGTTGTTACTACAGTTGCTGTTGTTTTCATTATTATGAGAGATTTTTTTTTAACCTCAACCTGTGATTTCACTGGTATAAGGAATTCCCAATGAGGAAACTCCATCCACCAAAACAGAATAGTACCTGCTATAGATTTTGCAAGTTGCTTGGGGTATTAAGAGATTAAATACATTTCAAATACCACTATCGGGCATGAGAAACATGTCTGAAACTCAAAATTTTCTGAATTCAAAATGAACTCCCTGTCTATTATCTATTCTATTAATGTCCTATTGAATAAGTATATACAATAACTACTTCTGTAGTTGAATAAAACCATTAGTAAATATGTCCATTCCCCATAGTTTACTGAAAAAAAATGCTTAAAACAGATCTAATACCAGACTGTTTAATGTCCTGCTCCCACATAATATTGACCTCTTCTACAAGGACTATGTATTTTGAAAGCTTTTTGTTACATGAAACTTTGAGATGATGGGTATTTAGTGTGATAACATTTATTCAAAATATTTAAGTTTTTAAAGATCAGTGATCTGTCTGGAAATTTGGGGCAATAGTTTAAGATAATAGTCTAATCAAAATACAGTTTTTTAGTTGTATTCTCCAGAATCTTTGGAGATCTGCAATTGTATGGAAATTTGATGTTAATTCATGAAAGATACAGAGCTTCTGATATATCATTTTAGTCACCAGATATTAATTTTTTACAGTCTAATGGAATATGTTATACTTTCTATCATTTCATCATATAGTCTTCATTGACTACCAAGTCCAAACTGCTTGAATATATAAATTCTTGTGCCATAACCTAGCCCTAAACTGCCATTAAGAACTTCTGTATTTCTACAAACAAATCCACGTGACTCAATCATTTGATGATTCTTGCTCAACATATTGTCAGTTGAATTCATGAGAATAAAGACCATTGGAGAGTTCTTTGGTTTCACTTTTGGTTTTTAGTCATTTCATAGGTTCCTTGTGGAGATAAATTGCTTTCAGTTGAACTTGATGAATCTAATGATGAGGACATCTTGTCAGCCTCAATTGTTACTCAATGAAATTATAGCTACTTGTTCCAAATCAATTTGCCTATATACCATAACCTATTTTATCATGTGTCCTAAAAATGACTACCCATCTTCTTTAAATTCTGAAAAAAAAGTTAAGGAAGGATAGAAAAAGAAGAGGAACAGCAGCAAATAGGATCAGATGAAATAGGGGCTCTAGGAAATTTTGCTGAAGTTGCCTGTAGATCCAAAATAAAGTCTAAATAGCACTCTGGCAGAACATAAATCAAAATCTAAAGTTGAAGGAACTTTAGAGGCTATCTAATCCAACACTCACATTTTACTGATGTGGTGAATGAGATCCAGAGAAATTAACTAACTTGCTCAAAGTTTCACATTAAATCAAAGTGAAAGGATTTTAATCCCTTTCTTTTACCCTTCAAAGCCAGTATTTTTTAAAAGCACTATATAATGTCTCTCTCATGTCCCATAGTCCTTTCATGAATAAAGTTCTATAGTTTCCAAAGAGCTAGAAATTTATCTCTTAAAACATAGAGACTCATATTGCATAACATCTTATAGAATCAAAGAACTGGGAAAATGGATTTTTCATAATATTAGGAAATGTTTTTTAGTGAGAAGAGAGAAGATATTCTGGAAATGTATGCAATGGTTGGCAAATAGATAAGAAAGCTGGGGAGAATATGATACTTTTATGTAATAACACTCAAGATGCTTTTGCATCTCTATTGGTGAAGACAGGACTTGTGACCTCCTTAGGTGCTAACTATACTAGAATAGGTTAATAATTAATAAATTATCAATTTCCCAGAAACTGTTCATCTTTGAAAGGACTCACTTTGACCTGAGGTATTGCTCCCCATGATTTCTTCTTACTTAGTAGTTCTCTCATAAAGTGGGTGACATCTATTAATGATTTTGTGAAAGATTCCTTAGATGAGAAGTTGGACTAGGTAAGTGGTGCTAAACTCAAATAGAAATGGAGGCTTCTAAACTACACATATGAATCCCTGTCAGCCATATATTGACTGATCTAGACAATTATATATATATATATATATATATATATATGTATGTATATGTATAATATGTGTGTATATATATATTTCTTTTTTAAAATTATGTCAGCACATTAAAATTACTACCTTTTAATCTGATTAAGATGCATTTGAGAGTTGTGTGAACCACATGTGATACAGGCATGATATTTGATGCCTCTGGACCAGAAAACTTCTAAGATCCCTTTCATTCCTATGATCCTGTGATAAATGAAAATCACAAAAAAACAATTTCTGTGTAATTAATAATCAATTTATCAACTAGGCTAGCCAGTAATCAATAAATTGATGGTCATTTCTTTTGCAAGCAAAGGTTCCACCTAAATCTCTCCTGAAAGGGAATTCCCCTAACAAGCAAAAATTTAATGAGAAAATTTCATAAGAACAAAAACTAAAAGTCTTTAACTCCTCCTGCTGAGAACATAGCTTGATCATCAGACTCACACAGTCTCAAGGACTCTAGAGAGAGAAGCCATTTCTCTCTTTGGCTATTTTCTCCTTCTTGAGCTAATTGCCCTAAACTCAAATGGAAGGGATCAAGGACAGAAAGTTCTGCTCCCCAGGCAAAGGCTTGCCCAGACTGGATTCTGTTTAGGGTGTTATTCTTATTCTGGAAAAGAACCAAAATGATACCAAGTTATAATGTGTCCGACTGACTGATCAGACCAATATTGTGGTGGATTCTCTAAATTTTTACTCTTTTTACAATTTACATAATTTCTTTTGAACCACTTCAATTCTGCTTTTCTTGGGAAGAGAATTTTCTCTGATAATGATGAGGAGGGCACAACATGCTGGGTGGTACCCTGCCAGACTCACACAATCAGTTTCAAAGTTCTTAAGAAACACATTGTGAATGTCCTTATGTTGCTTTTTCTTACCACCACAAGAGCATTTTCCCTGTGTGAATTCTCAAAAAATAAGTCTTTTAGGTAAATGTATGTTTGGCATTCAAACAATGTGACGTCTGCCATCAGTTTTCTCTCTGCAGTAATTTGAATGCTTGACAGTTTAGTTTGAGAAAGGACCTCAGTGTCTGGTATCTTATCCTCCCAGGTGATCTTCAGAATCCTCCTAAGACAATTTAAATGGAAACAATTAAGTTTCCTGACATGGCACTGGTACATTGTCCAGGTTTCACAGACATACAACAATGAAGTGAGTGTGATGGCTCTGTAAACCTTCAATCTGGTAATAAGTCAAATACCTCTTTTTCCCCACACTTTCCTTTGGAGCCTCCAAAATACTGAGCTATCTTTGACAATGTGTGCATCAACCTCACTATTGTGTACCTGATATCTACATCGTGTATACATCCCAAGGTAAGTGAATTTATCTACAGTATTCAAAACTTCTCCATTTGCTGTAACTGATGGTTCCATATATGAATGATGTAGTGCTAGCTGGTGGAGGACTTGTGTATACTTGGTATTAATTGTTCAGCCAAAATTAGCATAAGTATCAGAAAATTAATCTGTATTTTGTTACATCTAAGGTTCAAAAGCTGCATTGAGTGCACAAAAATATCACCCACCAACTCTCCCTCCACTTTAGTTTTGGCATGTATTCTTTTCAAGTTAAATAATTTATCATCCATGTGGTTGCTGACCTTGATACTATGTTCATCCTCATTAATGGCATTTGACAATATGGCTGAAACATCATGCTGAAAAGCACGGGAGTAAGTACACAGTCTAGTTTCATTCCATTGGTAAGTGGAAAAGCATAAGAGCTTTGTCCATTATCCAAAACCAGGACAAACATGCAATCATTAAATTGTTTATATATGAAATTAGATCATCCAGTGGAGTCGCAGCCACAGTTATCAAGCATGGGCCTTGGGGACTAGGAGCAATCTTATTATCCAAATATGTCCTTAAGAGATTAACTGACCTTTTCAGGGGATTGAGTTCTAACAGAAAGGAAAGGAAAAAGGTTGATCACAAATTAATAATTCATTATTAATATAATAGCATAATATTAATTTCTCTCAACCCTATGATTCTATTAAACCCATGTAATTACAAACTATGTTCAGGCATTTTAGTCATGTCTAACTTTTCCTCACCCCATTTGGGATTTTCTTCTATTAGAATGCTTGGCCATTTCCTTCTCCAGCTCATTTCAATGTATTATATTGTTGGAGGTGATGGTGATGGTGGTGGTGGTGGGGATGGTTATTGAGTCATTTCAGGCATCTTCAGGATGCCTAGGTTTTACTAAATTGAGATCTATAAACCAAAGAGCATTTCAGATGAAGTACCAGTCACAAGCTGGCTAGTATATTATTTGTAAACAGAATTTTAACCCATAAAAGGTTTAAGTCGTGATAGACTCCATGTGACATTTTAAGGGAATTCATTTACTTCAATTCAAGGTCAATAGATATACTTGCAATTCTCCAAATATTTTGAATTGAATATTGAACTGAAAATTTCATGTCCTCTAGGAATATAAAAGGGAAGTAATGAGAGTCATGGACTTTGAATTATCTAAATGCAGTAGCTGAACTATTTTTAAAAAATGTTTCTACATGGTTGGGGAAGATATTAAAAGTAATTTTCCCAAAATCCTGCTTTCTTCTGCTTTTCAGCAATATATTTCATGTGTATGAGTTGTTTTGCCCAATTAACTGTACACTCCTTGAGGATAAGGATTGTTCCATTTTTTTTCTTTGTAACTCAGTATCTAACACAGTACATTTTTTTGTATTTGCATCTAGCACAGTACTATTTGCCATAGCAAATAGTAAGTACTTAATAAATGCTTAACTGATATGTAGCACTACCCCCAAACTCTTTGTTTCTCAGATATTTAAAGCTTTAATATGTATTCATCTTTTTCCTCTTCAATTATTAATCTTCATTCTAGGTCCCCTGGAACTCAAACACAGTTGATAATATACGCAACCCAGGAGAGTTAACCTTCCCCTAGCAATTGTAAAGGAGGAATTGAAATTAATGCAGATCAACTGAGACTGATGTGGAATTGATGAACAAAAGTGAAGAAAGGTGAGAGGAAAAGATGGGCAGAAATCCAAGTCTCTGGGAGAACATAAAATAACCAATAAAAAGAACGAAGAGTTAAAAACACATTTTAAATCATTACATGTTATGGCACATGAATTAACTTTAGAACTATGCATTTTAATAGGTGTAATTCAGTTATGAGCTGCCTTGAGATGTGGTGAGAACTATTGGAGAAAGAACTGGAAAAAAGTTTTAAAAGAAAAAATCATGATGCTTTCTGGCATTTGTGCAGGAATGATTTCTAGAATAATGTCATTTCACAGCTATAACTCAAACTGGGTTTTACTCTATTGGTTTAACTGCAGCCTATCTAAATTTTAGAAAAAGTCTTTATAGAGTTCAATCTCACATGATGGCAGTTCAAATCTTTTTTAGGGAAAAATCAGTTATGATTCTTTTTTTTCCAAAGGACAGACTTTTATAGAATCAGTAAAGGGAACAGAAGCTTCAGAATTTCTAACTCCATGCCTTTGAGGATGGAACAGATTATTACCCAGACACAGACCATTTGCATGATATAGAAAGTAGAGAGAGGGGAGGAAAGACCTCTTGCATTATGAAGGAATAATTTTGGGGGGACCCAAATAACATGTTACCTGTGGAGGACTGTTTTATCTACTGATGCTTAAAATAATGATGATTTTCTTAGTTACATATAACATTTACAGAATGGAACCTAATAGCCCCTGTATTTATTATGAGCCAGCAACTATAAATGGAGAGAAAATCCCGCTTCCTTTTTATGACAGCAGCTACACCAAGGACAAGAATATATCTTCACTATTTTAACACTGAGGAATTTTCTTTCCAGAGGTGAAAGGATAAGTTTATTTTAAAAGGGAATTTTGCCCAGTATTTCAGTACTAGTGAAATCCCTTTGCCCCAAATTGGCAAGTTGCTTGATTCCCCAAGTGTAAGTAAACTGAAAAATCCTATGTGAATATAATTCTCTTTCTTGAGGAAAATTCTTAAAAAGGAACCATCAAATCACAAGTTTATTCCCATAGACTAACTTTTGAACTAAAAAGGACCTTAGAGATCATTTGTTTGAACCTCCTATTTTACAGATGTCCATAGTGTTGTCCATAGGGTTAAATGACATGCCTAAAGTCATGTAATGGTGAGGTCAGGATTAAAACCCAAGCTTTCTGAAAAACCATTTCTCTCCTTGAGTTGACTCAGTCTAATGTTGAATTCTATAATAAACCAGATGAATGAGAATTTTATTTTATTTTATTTTTACCGTTAGGCTGCAGCAGTCTTTAACTGAATTTGCTCTACCTCTGAGATGTGAGTAACAAAGTAAAAAGCTCTGAGCCTCTCAGTATCCTAGGCAATTTTAAGATTTAAGTTACTCTCAACTTGCTGAGCTGCATTGTTGGAGGAAGTTTTCCCACTGGAAGTAATTTCCCCATAGTAATGGAATCATAGAGCTACTGTAACTCCCTCCCTTTCTGCATACCCTCAAGAAGTCTTTGGACAGCTGTTTGTATGACTGACTAGACAGAAATCATAAAGAGGTTTCTTTTTCCTGTTTGTTTTGGGTTTTTTGATCAGGGTTTTCAGGTAGACCAATATCTTTTAAATTATCTCTCCTGGATCTATTTTCCAGTTCAGTTGTTTTTTCAATGACATATTTACCCTTGTTTTCTATTTTTTCCATTCTTTTGTTTTTGTTTTATTGTTTCTTGATTTCTCATAAAGCCATTAGCTTCCATTTGCTCAATTCTAATTTTTAAGGAATTATTTTCTTCAGTAAACTTTTATACCTTCTTTCTTATTTACCCAATTGTACCTTTTAAGGTATTCTCCTCACCAGCTTTTTATATTTCCTTTTGCATCACTCTCATTTCTCTTCCCAATTTCTCTACCTCTTTTACTTGATTTTCAAAATTCCTTTTGAGATCTTCTATGACCTGAGACCAAACCTTATTTTTCTTGAAGACTTTGGATGTAGCTTTGACTTTGTTTTCTTCTGTGTTTTCATCATCCTTGTCACCATAGTAATGTTCTATGGTCAGAATCTTTTTCTGTTGTATGCTCATTTTCCAAGTCTAGTACTTGGCTCTTTATTCTTTGTTAAAGTAGGGCTCTGTTTCCAAAGTGGAGAATACAGTGTCCCAAGATTCAGGGGTTTTATGCATCTATTTTCAGAGATCTTTCTAAAGACCTGTACTGTGAGCCAGTACTGCAACCCAGATCTTGGGCTGAGATCTCTGGAAGCCTCCACTGTTGCTTCTGCCATCACTGCTAATTTATTGGCTCCTAGGGCCCACTCCTAGGGCTTCCTTTACATGCTAGTGCAACAAATCTTTCCTGAGGAACTTCTAAGTCATCTTTGGTGTCTGTGGCTGAAAGGTCTGGAAACTGCTGCTGTTGCCACTGATTCAGGTCCCAATTCCCCCTCCAGGATTGCTGGGGCCAGGGTCATGCTGGAACAGCCTTTGAAGCTGTCTTCAACTGAAAAATAGTTCCACTGTCTTTTTGTGAGTTCTGATGCTCTAAATTTTGTTTAGAGTAATTATTTAAAGGTATTTAGAGGGACTTGGGGAGAGGTTGGGCAAGTCCCTGACTTTACTCTACCATCTTAGCTCTGCCAACACAGAAAGGTTTCTGAGAAAAAGATTTGTAAAAGTTCAAATATTCAGTCAAGTTTTGTAAAGGGAAAGTTATTTGTTAGATGCTAGTGAAAATATTTGCAAAGACATTCTATCTATTAATGCAAAAGTGTGAACCCCATACAGAATGCTGTATTAATATGATGGTATTCTGCATTACACATTGTTTTATTTGCTAGTATTTGCACTCGTTAGTCCTTAAGAAGCCTGAAAAAAAGTCAGAGCAGCCTAGAATTCCTATCTGAGTAGGATCTAGAACAATGTCTGTGTCCCTGTAAGCTAACAGACAGCAGTTTTCAACTTATCTCTCTTACCTCAGATAAACATAAATTGATTATTTTAAAATAAAATGTTAAGAAAAGGATACAGCATAGGTGAAATATTCAGTAGACTTTGAAAACATTTTTAATTCCAACTCTAATGCTTAAGAGTTTGGAATTTAGGAACACAATATGCAAATTTATGCAAAATACTGTACAAATTCATATTGTTTCATTAACCCTATCTGGTTCAAAATTTTGACTGCTCCCTGATTTTGCCTAGTCCTAGCAATTTTTAAAGGGTATAATACATTTGCTTTTTTACTACATGATATTACATCTTCTTTTTCTTTTTTAACCTAACCTTATAGCTTCACTCCTTATTTTTATTAGTTTCTGAGTCTACTCAAACGAATTTGCAAAGCAAATCAAGTCTATTTTTTATTTTGAATGATGATGGGGTGATTGCCTCTTTAAAGCCCTATTTTAAATGGATTTTTTTTAAAGGACAAATGCTTAAATTCAACTTTATACTGACATTTTGGATTATAAAGAAAAAAATGATCACAGGAATTTGCTTATCTTCTAATCATATGTTTGTATAAGATTTAGAGTGACAAATTGGCATAGCATCCTGCCCTTGAAAATGACAAAAGAGAATCCAGATGTCTAAACTTATGCCTCTCAGCTATACTCACATGATACCAAATGTTACAGGGTAACAGCAATGAGGAGTTTTCTAATGTTTCAGGGAAGCACCTTTTTATTTTTCCTTTTTTAAATTAAAATTCTAAATTTTGCACTTTTTAAAATTCAATCGTATTTTATTTTTCTAATTTTATGTAAAGATAGTTTTCAACATTCATTTTTGTAAGATTTTGAGTTCCAATTTTTTTTTCTCCCTTCCTCTCTTACCTTATCTCTCTTTCCAAAGACAGCAAGCAATCTGATATAGGTTATACCTGTATAATAATTTTGAACATTTTTCAATATTAGTCATTTTGTGAAAAAAAAAATCAGAACTAAAGGGAAAAACCACAAGAAAGATAAAACAAAAACAAAAATGTGAAAATAGTATGGAAAGCGCCTTTTTCAATTGGATCTCATAATAGGATTCAGTCCTCCCATGTAATCATCATTATCATTGAGAGAAATAATTTATTTGGACCCCTATTCTAGTCTAATCAATATTAATTAATTTGATAGAATTATATTAACATTCTGTATATAAGACTCCAGAGCTATGAGCTGCAGATTCTAAGTTCACTTGCTTACTAATAGGAAGTTAACTAGAGGCCCTCCACCCTTGTTTTTCTTTGGCATGGTGACCAAACCCACATGGTAGAGATTACAGCGATTACAACTACATGGAAAATCCCCCAGAATATTTTTGAACTGCCAGACCAATCATTTGTTCATTAGGAGAAGTGACCATCTTATGACCACTTAGGTCACTGACTGTGATAGCTGCCCAAATTAAAGAGAATTCTGTCCATCTTATGAGGATATAATCCTTGCTTCACCCAATTTGTGATCCTGCTAATATATTGCTTATTTTAGCTTATGCATTACATGTCAATCAATAGAATTGCTCAGGATTTGGTATAACTGTTCCAGAATGACTGGACATCTACCCCGATAAAAATAGGGCCCTGTAAGTCCTTGTAAGGAGAAGGCATCTCAGATCATGAGAAAGATCTGAGGTCTATTTCATTAGAATTTTTTAATGAATGTATTTTATTTTGTTATTTTATAATAAATTAATTTGCATAATAAATATGATTTATTATATTATATTATCATAATATATAAGCAAATATAATAAATTACATAATTTCATAATAAATTTAATAAAGTGTCATTAGCTCAGAACTCTGCTTCAGTTTCTCTTATAGTAGGTGGGATAATTTTAAGCACCCCATGATCATCATCATAAGCATTTATATAATACTTTAACCTATGTTAGCCTATTTGATTCTTTCAATAAGCTCATTTACCAGATGTGGAAAATGAGCCAAGGAGTATTAAGTGATTTGCCCAATATTGCACACAGTGTGTCTGAGGAACGTCTTTCTGACTCCATCTCTGGTGCCCTAACCAGTGCGCAAAACTTACTGAAATCCCAGGAGTTAACTTTAGAATTCTTGGCCCTTTCCTACTAAGATTATTGGAAAACTAGGGCTGCCATAGCAAGTGAACTGCTTTGTTATGCAGTTTCTAGCAAGACAACAAATTGGAGGGAGGGGAGGTTAAAGTTTTCTACAACCCAATATCAAAAAGGGAAAAGAACACTGTTAAGTGCATGGTCTGGTAGTTAAGTAAGATCCAGCAATCTGTTATGCATGTTCTCCCAGCAATAGTCAGATTTTCTCATTCATTAGCTTAGGTGCTCTAGAGATAGATATCTGTATATATCAGTGATAGTATCTGACAGAACAGTTAGTGACAATTATTTCTTCAATGTAGACTCCAAAGTTTTCTTTAATTCTTTTCCATTCACTTTCTGCAAATTTGCTTGATTATAACTCCTAATCCCCAGGAAATTTTGAGCAGGACATTTAATCCTCAAATTAATGGTGTTACAGAAAGTTGAAATCCACATTAGGAACATCTAAGGATCAGTGGTCTAGAACAGGGGTTCTAATGGATTGCTATCAAGAAAACCAAGAACTTAGATGGGAAAAAATAACATCTATATTTTTATTAACTTATAATTGAAATTTCCTTTTTATATGCACATACACACACACACACACACACACACACACACATACACACACAAATGCAGTAAAAATCTGAAAAGAAGCCCAGAAATGAGAAAAAGTTAATCTGATAAAAGTCTCCAAGATATTTCCAAGATATCTCCAAAAGTTTCCAAGATATATAAAGAACTGATTCAAATCTATAAAACTAGGAACAATTCTTAATAGATAAATGATTAAAGGATATGAACAGGAAGTTTTCAAAGGTAGAAAATCAAGCTATCAACAGTTATATTTTTTAAAATGTAGTAAATCCCTGTAATTAGAAACATACAAACAATTTTAAAGTTATACCTCACATCTATCAGACTGATAAAAATGATGAAAGAGGAAAATAACAAATGTTAGAGAGGCAGTAGGAAAATCACTGTGGTCAGACAGAGCTATAAATTGGTTAAGCCATTTTGGAAATCATTTTGGAAATATGCCCCAAAAGTTACCAAATCATGTATATGTTTTGATTTAGTATATCACAACTAGGCCTACACCCTAAAGAGACCTATATCCCCAAAAAAGAAAAAAATGATTTATACAGGGTACCCCAAAAGTTTCAGGATTTGATAATGTTAATACTTTGAAACTGCACTAAGACTTCTAGGACACTCCTTTTTTAAGTAGTATTTTTTCCAATTACATAAAAAGATAGCTTTCAACATTCATTTTTCTTTCATTTAAAAAAAAAGTATTTAAAACTAAATACAAAATGAAAGAGAAAAGGAAAATAAAAAAACAAAACAAAACATTGTCATGTATGCAGCAGAAATCAGGGAAGATTCAAAGACATGTACAATAAATTTCTATTTTAAGAACGCACATAAAATAATGGAAGAGATTATATATTCATGATTGTCCATCTTTGCTTCTTTGTAAGTTATTCTTTTATTCTCTGCTATGCACTTTTACTTTATTCATTTTTCCCTTTCATCCTTCCCACCTCTACCAAACATTTAACTTTGGGTATCTTCATATATAAATGTATTATAATATTTTTTATAAAAACTTGAATTCCACATTTTTTCTCTATCCTTTCCTCCCCTTCAGGGGAGAGGGAAGCAACTCAATGTAGATAATACATGTGCAATCATATATTAGTTATGTTGTAAAAGAAACAAAAAAAAAGGGAAAAGCCATGGGGGAAAAGTGAAAAATAGTATTGATTTGCATTCAGATTCCATAGCTTTTTCTCTAGATGTGGACTCATGATGAGTCTTTTAGAATTTTCTTGGATCATTGTATTGCTGAAAAGAGTTAAGTAAATCAAAGTTGATCATCACACAATGTTGCTATCACTGTGTACAATGTTCTCCTGGTTCTGCTCTTTTCATTCAACCTAACTCATGTCTTTCCAGGTTTTTCTGAAATAATTTCTTACACTATAATAGTATTCCATTAATTCATATTTCACAACTTACTCAGTCATTCCCCACCTGATAAGTATTCCTTCAGTTTCCATTTCTTTGCCACCATATAAAAAGCTGCCATAAATACTTTTGTACAGTAGGTCTTTTCACCATTTTTAAGATCTCTTTGGAATAAAAACCTTGTAGGGGGTACTACTGCATCAAAAGGTATGAACAATTTGATTGCTCTTTGAGCATAATTCCAAACTGTTCTCCAAAATGTTTGAAACACAATAGACTTATGATAGAGAGAGCCATCTGCATCTAGAGAGAGAACTATGGGGACTGAATGTGGAGCACAGTATACTATTCGCACCTTTTTTGTTGTTGCTTACTTGCTTTTTGTTTTCTTATTTTTTTCCTTTTTGATGTGATTTTTCTTGTGTAGCATGATAATTATGGAAATATTCACAGAAGAATACCACATGTTTAACATATATTGGATTACTTGTTGTCTAAGGGAAGGGGTGGGGGAAGAGAGGGAGAAAAAATTGGAACACAGAGTTTTACAAGGGTGAATGTTGAAAACTATCATTGCATATATTTTGAAAATAAAAAGCTATTTTTAAAAATGGTTAGATCAGTTCAGACTCTATCAACAAAGCATTAGTATCCCACTTTCCCCACATTTTCTCCAATATTTGCCATTTTCCTGTTCTGTAATATTGGCCAATCTGACAAGTGTGAGGTAGTACCTCAGAGTTGTTTTAATTTGCATTTTCTAATTTTTTCATAGAACTATAAATGGTTTTAATTTCTTCATCTGAAAACTGCCTATTCATATCCTTTGACTATTTATTAACTGAGGAATGTCCTATAGTCTGAGAAGACTATATATTTTAAAAGTGAGGCCCTTATCAGAAACACTCAGTATAAAAATTATTTATCTTTCCATTTTCTTTCTTATCTTGATTGCTTTTGTTTTGTTTGTGCAAAAAAATGTTAATTTAATATAATCAAAATTATTCATTTTGCATTTCATAATGTTTTCCATCTTTTGTTTGCATAAATGCTTCTCTCTCAATAGAATGAAAGCTAAATTATTCCTTTCTCTCCTAATTTGCCTTTGGCATCACCCTTTACGTATAAATCATGTACCCATTTTGACCTTCTATTTATATATGGCATGCAATACTGGTTTATGCTTAATTTCTGCCGGGCTATTTTCTAGTTTTACCAGCAGTTTTTCTCAATAATGAATTCTAATCCCAGAATCTAAAGTCTTTAGGTTTATCTCACTTCATTTCTGTGAAATGTATTTCATAATTGTGTTCATATAGTTCCTGGATTTGCATTGGCAAATAAACTTGCAAATATTTTATATTATTTAAAGTTAAATGGAATTCCTCATTTTAACATAGTCTTCCTGCTGGGCATTGTTGGTAATAAATTGAAATGCTGATAATTTGTGTGAATTTATTTTATATCCTACAACACTGCTAAAATTATTATTTCAAGTAGTTCTTCAGTTGGTTTTCTAGGATTCTATAAGTATTCCATCATATTATCTGTAAAGAGTGATAGTTTTGTTTCTTCAGTGCCTACTCTTTCTTTTTCTTCTTTTATCACTAAATCTAACATTTCTAGAACAATATTGGATAGTAGTGGCAAAAATGGGCATCCTTGTTTCCCCCTTATCTTACTGGGGTTAATTACAAACATATCATGCCAAAATAAATTAGTTGCTTTTTTGACTATGATTACTGATTTGCTGGAGAGGCAAATAAAATAAGTGAAGAAATTTAATTTAGATCTTATTGGGAATGCTTCTAGCTTATCCCCATTACAGATAATGGTTGTTAATAGTTTTAGATTAATTGTCATTTTAAGGGAAACTCCCTTTATTCTTATGTTCACTAGTATTTTTAATAGGAATGGGTGGTATATTTTGTCAAGAGCTTTTTCAACATTATTGAGATAATCATATGATTGCTGGTTTTATTATTGATATAGTCACGCTAACAGTTTTCCTAATATTGAATCAGCCCTACATTCTTAGTAATAAATCCTAGTATTTTCCTGATGATAAATTGCTATAATCTCTTTAATAATTTTTATTTAAAATTTTTGCATATTCATGTGTTTCTTATAAACAACATATTGTAGAATTCTGGTTTTTATTCTATTCTGCTGTTTCCATTTTATGGAAGATTCATCCTATTCGTATTCACAATTTTGATTGCTAACTGTGAATCTCCCTCCATCCTGTTTCCCCTCAATTTATACTTTTCTCTCTCTCTCCTTTCACCCTGTCCTTCCTCACCAGTGTTTTATATCTGACTACTGTTTCCCTCAATCTGCCCTCCTTTCCATGACCACCCTGCCTTTTTCTTTTCTCTGTCTTCTCCTAATTCTCTATAGGGTAAGTTAGATATTTTACCCAGTGCAGTGTGTCCTTTTTTGAATCAAACCTAATGCAATAATGTTCAAAAAATGCTCATCACCTCCATCTTTGCCTCTACTGTAAAAAGTTTTTCATGCTTCTTTATATAATTTACCACACTCTGCCTTTCCCTTTTCTCTTTTCCCAGTACAACCCTCTTTTTTTCACCCCTTAATTTTTTTACCATCACATCAAAGTCAACATTCCCTAAGGACACTCCTTCTAACTGCCTTAATACAGATACTGTTAAGAATTACATATATCATTTTTTCCATTGAGATATATAATTTAACCTTATTTTTAATCTTATTGGTGGCTTTTTTCTTTCTGTTTACCTTTTTATTCTTCTCTTGAGTCTTGTATTGAAGATCAAATTTTCTATTCAGCTCTGGTCTTTTCATCAGGAAAGTTTCAAAGTCTTCTATTTCATTATGTCCATTTTTACCCTGGAAGATTAAGTTCAATTTTGCTGGGTAGTTGATTCTAGGTTATAGTCGAAGTTCCTTTTCTTTCTTAAATATCATATTGCAAGGCTTTTAATCATTTAATGTAGAAGCTACTGAGTTCTATGTAATCCTGAATGAGGTTGCTTGATATTTGAATTATTTCTTTCTAGCTACTTGAAATATTTTCTGCTTGTCCTGGGGGTTCTGAAATTTAGCAACAATTTTCCTGGGGGTTTTCATTCTGGGATCTCTTTCAGGAGGTGATCAATGGATTCTTTCAATAATTATTTTGCCCTCTAGTTTTAGGATTTTAAGGCAGTTTGATTTTTTGATATTTTTGACAAATTTTGATAAATTTTGAGATTTGAAAATTTCCTGAAAGATACTGTTCAGTCTCTTTTATTGGTCATGGCTTTTAGATAATCCAATAATTATTAAATTATATATCCTGTATTTATTTTCCAAGTCAGTTGTTTATTTTACATTTTCTTCTATTAGCCCAATTCTAATTTTTAAGGCATTATTTTATTGATAGCTTTTGTACCCCTTTTCCCATTTGTCCAATTCTACTTTTCTTCACTAGATTTTTTCCCATTTGACCACTTTTATTTTTTAGGCTAC
Source organism: Sarcophilus harrisii (assembly GCF_902635505.1). Lineage (NCBI taxonomy): Eukaryota > Metazoa > Chordata > Mammalia > Dasyuromorphia > Dasyuridae > Sarcophilus > Sarcophilus harrisii. The sequence goes on from NC_045426.1 coordinate 397,679,899, forward strand.
TGAGTTCTATGTAATAGAACTTTCTTTTAGTCAGTTTCTGTGCTTTCTTTTTCAAGATGTTGACTCTTTTTTCATAATTCTTTTGCATAGCTATGAGTTATTTTCCCAATTTTTCTTCTATCAATATTACTTGACTGTCAAAGTCCTTTTTGAGCTCTTCCAAAAAGACTTTTTGAGCTTGAGACCAATTCATTTTCTTCTTTGAAAAGGCTTCATCTGTAGGCATTTTGACATTATTATCTTTTTCTTTTTTTTTTCCTTTTTTCCCAGAGTTTCTCTTTGGATCTTCCTTGTCACCATAGTAGCTTTCTATGGTCAGGGCTCTTTTTTTCTCTTTTGTTCATTTTTAAAAGTTGAGTTCTACTATTAAGGTACCAAGGTTACTGTTCCAAATTTCCTGTGCTGAGAGCCAAGGGCTTGTTTGCCAGTTTTCTGGATTGGGACCTTAGGTAATAGCAGCTCTTTTTGTGGTAACAAAGAACTGGAAAATGAATAGATGCCCATTTATTGGGGAATGGCTGAATAAATTATGGTATATGAAAGTAATGCAATAGTACTGTTCTATAAAAAATGATGAACAAGCTGATTTTAGAAAGACCTGGAAAGATTTACATGATCTGATGCTGGGTGAAACAAGCAGAACCAGGAATACATTGCACACAATAACAGCAAATTGTGCATTGATCATCTCTGAAAAACTTAGTTCTTCTCAGTGGTTCAGTGATCCAACACGATTCCAATAGACTTTAGATTGAAAATGCCATCTGAATCTAGAGAGAAAAATATAGATTGAATGTAAATAACATATGCTATGTTCACTTTTTTTTCTTTTTCTTATTTTTTCTTTTGTGGTTTTTCCCTTTTGTCCTGATTTTTCTCTCCCAACATGATTCATAAGGAAATGTCTAAAAAATGAATGCACATAATATAACTAGAAAATGAAATTTTAAGAGATTTTGTTTTGCCAGTATAAATACTGAAAGATTTATTTTTGTAGATTTTTTTAAAATGTTTCAATCGGAAAGTGAGGTAGAGTGGTGAGAAATACAGAATTACAATTTTCCTTTTAAAAATATTTATTACTTGACATTGAAAGTAATATACATATACCAACTACACGATACTTCCCTATTTTTCCATCTTAATTACTCCTAAAGCTATTTTTCTCAAAAAGTACTCCCATATTCAACTTTCTTGGAAACCATTTCCTTTCCTTGACTGGAATTAAAGAGGTAGTTCCAGTTTATGTTTTTGATGTAATACCATGCACTCTTCTTGTTGCCCTAAATTTCTTGCCCATATTCCTTGCTCAAATCCTAGTGACCCTTACCCACTTTTCTTATCTGAGTTAGGGAACCAATTGCCTTACTACACAGACTTCCAACCTACTTCCTGGCTTTGACCTGTAAGAACTACCTGATCCTTATAACTGATCCCTAATCCCAACATACTGTCTATTTCCAAATACTGCCATTTGGTGTAACTCTAAATCATTCCTTATACCAGAACCCTAGTGCTACTATAATCTCTGGGCTGATCTATCCCCTTGATGATTCCCTACAAGCCTCTCATGTTAAACTTTGAAATTATGCCTTACTAATTGCCTATCATCTAACACAGCACTCATTTTTCTCTAGATGGTGAAATCATTTGGGGAACCTAATGTATAATCAAAACTTAAACAATAGCAAGTTTAATCTCTAGTATTTATTTTAGTTTCTAGTTTCAGTCCTTCTTAGTTCTCCTTGTATCCTTACACAGATCAGCCCTAGAACTTTCTCCTAAATCAGTTTTTCCCTCTGTCACACAATTTTCTTTCTTATATTCCTTATCTTCTACACTAGAAATTTTAGAAGACTCTAATATCTGTCCTTGTTCTCTGTCAAGCATTACCTCCTGGTGGTCTCACACAATTGCTATTAGTCATTGAGAGATGTGATGACTCTTCTTGATTTTTCAGTTTCAGGCTTCAACTGAAAACCTCAGCTAAGATATGCCTTCTTCTTCATAGAGAGAGATGTGGGTTCTCTCTTTGCTCTTTTAATCTAACATCTAAAGACTTGATACAACTCTTTCAAAAATGCACATTTAATCTTGATTACAGAATAAATGATTCAATGGTTTTCTCCCATAAGAAATGATCTGTCAGTTTTTCCAATCCTTTACTAGAATGTGTTATCCTCCCCAAAAGAATTCTTACCTCTGGCATCATGCTCTAGAAACAAGAAAGCACCTTAGCTAATTAGTGCCTTCAGTCTTGTCTATTTTCTTTTAATTTCTATTTCCCACTCACTAAAGGCAGGGTAGGAAGCAAATCAAAGAAAAGGTTATGAGAGAGACTGTACTTAACTTTTCTTTTTCTTGTTTCTTCTGATAGATGAAAGAAGGTAAAGGAGATGTAAGAAACAAAACTGAGAGGTAAGATTATGCTTTTCTCTTCTCCTTGGGTAGTATTTCATCTGCTCAGAGGAAAGAAAGAGCATTCTGCTGTTATGAAGAAAATTATGTTTATGATTGATTTCACATAAAACCACAGAAATGGGGAAGTAGGGAGCCATATATAAACCTATGGCTTCAAACCAAAGCAAGTAGATAAAAAAAGAGCCAAGAGATTTCTTTTCCTTTAAAATCATAAGATATAATAACTATGCATACATTCAAGTAAGATCTATTAAAAGTCTATTATGTACAAGGCAGTAAATACTAAGTGCTAGACAAAAAGGCTATACCTATATTCTATAACAGGAACACAAGTATGTACAATGATAAGTAAATAGGCATAGATAATTTGAAGAGGAAGCAAACACTGACAGCTGAAGGTGGGGTAAATGGATAACACTGCTAAAATTGCATAAAATCAAGGATAAAGTGGCATCACCACTGAGCCTCAGAAAATTAAATTTCAGAGAAGAGATGATAAAGCAATACATTCTAGTCATGGAGAATAGCTTATGTGAATACAGAGAGACAATAGAATACTGAACTTGGGAAATAGCTAGTTGGGACAAAACAAAGAATGCATGACAGGGAGTAAAGTGAAGTAAGTCTGGAAAAATATTTTAAAGACAGAAAGATATTTTAAAGACATGCCATGCTGAAGAATTTATGTCTTATCCCATAGTCAATATAGAGTTATTGAAGATTATTGAGCAAAGGAGTGATGTGGTAAGATGTGTTCCTTAAAAAGATTATTTTAACAACTGTGTGGAAAAGAAACACGGAGAAGCAAGAGAATGGAAAAAGGAAGACCAATTAGAAGTTATTTACAATATTCCAGGCAAGTAGGGATAAGGCTGGAACTGGGACAGTAGTTATAAAAATGGACAGAAGACCACAGATAAGAGAGATGTTAAATATTTCATCATTGTTTGAATGTGGAACATGAAGAAGAAAAAATTAGGGATGACTCAGATTAAAAACATAGGATTTTATTCTTTTTTTGGGGGGGAAGGCAAGTCAATCAGGATTAAGTGAGTTGCTCAGGGTCATACAGATAATAAATGTCAAGGGTTTAAGGTCATATTTGAGTTCAGATCTTCCTGACTCAGGATTAATGCTTTAATCTACTGCACCATCTTGCTGCCCCTTAACTCTAATCAAAAAAGGGAAATTTTAGATGAGGGAACAATTTAAGCAGGAAAATAAAGAACTCAATTTGGATATAACATTAGATTTAGAGCTTGAAGAGACATAGTTCATTTAGTTTTATTTTCACAAAATCAAAGAATTTAAGAATTAGCATGGTTCAGAAGAAAGAGAGACTGGATTTAAAGAGACCAAACTTACAAGAGAATTACAATACTCCAATCATTAAATGGTTGAACAAGAGTGGTTAAACAATAAAAATGTCAAATTATACTAATCTCTTTGAAAAGCTTACTTTTTAGTCATCATGTGTCTGCTCGTAGTGGGGAGGCAGTATTGTTCAAACCTTAGAAAGAGAAGCCCTCATTACTTAGGCTTTGCAACCCAAATGGCTTTTCTTTCCAAACCCACTCAATTAATTTGAGATAATGTCTGAGTTTCTATACAAAAAAATAAATAAATAAAACAAACCTTTATTGTTAACAAAAAAAATCCTCTTTACTTGTTGTGGATCAACAGGAGTTTTTAACAAACAATAAAAAAGTTGAGGTACAAAATATCGAGGAAAGAAGGAACTTTTAGAGATCAAGGGGTCCAATCACCTCATTTTAATGATGATGAACTAGCCTCTTCTAAGGGTTCACAGAGAATTGAGCCAAGATACAACCCAAGGACTGGGACTCAAGTATCAATCCCCAAACAGAAAGGACCAGCATTCTGGGAAAACCACCTTATACAGGAGAAATAAAGCAGAAATACAGGATACGTAAAATAGCATCTAACAATTCTACTCATTTAAACAACTCAGTTTATAGATGGCATCTTAGAATGGAAAGCAGGTTTCATGAGGCTTTAAGATTTCAAATATAAAGAAGGGAGAAAATAGTCTAATTATGTCTACTAAGTCAAATATTGAAGTACTGGTAGTTCAATGGATAGAGGACTGAGCCTAGAATCAAGAAGACCTGAATTCAAATCCAACTTCAATCACTTCCTAATTGTGTGATCCTGGGCAAATCATTTAACCACTCATTACCTAACAAAATGGATCCACTGGAGAAGTAAATGACAAACCACTTCAGTATCTTTGCCAAGAAAATCCCAAATGGGGTCATAAAGGGTTGGACTTAACTAAAAATGGCAAGAGTCAAAAGTAAGAAGTAGTAGCTAGCAGAGAGTGAAAAGAATAGCAGTAGCGAGATCCAGTAATTCACAAGAGATAGTCCAAGAAGGGGATTACAGGGGTCCTTAAACTTTTTAAATAGGGGGGCAATTCACTATCCCTCAGACTGTTGGAGGGCCGGACTATAGCAAAAAAAAAAAAAAACTTTGTTTTGTGGACCTTTAAATAAAGAAACTTCATAGCCCTGGGTGAGGGGGATAATTGTCCTCAGCTGCTGTGGCTGGCCCGTGGGTCAGAGTTTGAGGACCCCTGTCGGTAAACTAACAATCTCATGGTCTCCAATGCTTACATACAAAGTGTGAGTAATAAAAGAATGAACTAATAACTCCAAGAAAAAGAGGAAAATTTCACTTCAAAGATATCACGGAAACTTAGTGCACTAGGATGCACGACTAGAATATGGCTACAATAGAAAATCTTCATTTGTGTCTTTATATCTTAAGAACAAAGCATGGCACTTTACCCTTGATAAATGCTTGTCAATAAAGAATGATATTATAAACAAATTAGAAGAACATAGAATAATTTACCTCTCAGATCTATGGAAGAAGAAGAAATTTGTGACCAAATTCTTCTTCAAGTCCTGAGACCCAGCCTCTGTAGGTCGGGCAGCTTCCCCTTGCCATGTCCTATCAGAAATCCCAGTCATATTATGTGGGATGTAGACACCAGATGGTGGCAGCCACTAAAAGTTGGGGTTTGGTCATGTGAAGAATTCACAATGGCCATTCTCTTTGTCAAAAGATTGGTTTATTTAGGGGAATATGTTACAGACAAAATGAAGTGATACAATACCAAGAATTGTAAAAATGAAACAGAGTTGGGAAAGCATAGAAAGACAAATTTCCTAGTGGAATTCACAATTACTCAGTAGAAAGGGAGAATTTCATGAGGTTGAGCTGGCAGACTAAATTCTGAAAGGGACTTAGCATCCCAAAAGAGTTAATTATCTGTAAGGAGGAGAAGTGGAGTTGAGAAATATAGTGGAGTTAGGGGAGATAGCACATTGCATGGAGAAGGGGAAAGGGGAAAGACCCTACAAGGCAGAGTGCTGTGGTGAACTGCAAAGGAAGGCAGCAGCTATGGAATGGTCCATAAGTAGATTTTATAGAGAAAATTTAACCTCAGAGCCATGACTGAGATTTCTGACAGGGCCTGGCTAGGTGAGGCTGCTGGAGACCCCTAGAGAGGGTGGGTTTCAGGGATTTGACATAACCTGGATTTCAGACTGCACAAGAGTGGGACCATGGAGCTAAACTGATTTCTATCAGGGCCTTTTCCCTGCCTGCTTCAGAGATTAATTTTTATCAATTCCTCTGCTAACTACACCCAACATTGAAAACCTCATCAATATGGCTGAGGTTAAACTTTACAAATTTATTTGTGGCCTCTTCCATGATAGCTGCTTTCCTTTGGACCAGTTAGTGTCTTCTTACTCTTTGCCTCATGGTCTCTCCTAACTCCACCATGACTTGTGGTGACTCTCCTGACCCCACTCCTCATCCTTTTAGCTAATTCATCAAGTCCCTTTCAGGATTTAGCCTGCCAGCTAAGGGCATACCCCATCTTCAGGGAGTGACAACTTTTAGTGCCTGCCTTCATCTGGTGTCCACATCACCCACATCATTTATATTGTGCCTATTATATGCCAGGGCAGCTAAAGTGGTGCAATGGCCTAGACGAGTCTTCCTGAATTCAAATCCAACCTCAGAAAATTATTAGCTGTGTGACTCTGGGAAAGGTACTTAATCATGTTTCATCATCTATAAAATAATCTGGAAAAGGAAATAGCAAATCACCCTGGTATCTTTGCCAGGAAAACTCCAAAAGGTGTCACAAAGAATGAAACACAACTGAAAAATGACTGAACAACAAAAATTATGTACCATTGTGCTAAATGTCTTTTTATAAATATATATTTGTATTTATAACTAATATATATATCAATATCAATATCTCGTTTTTATAAATATTTCATTTGATCCTGCAAGAGAGGTGCTATTATTATCCCCATTTTACAGTTAAAAAAAACAAGGCATATGGAGTTTAAGTAACTTGACCAGGATCACATAGCTAGGTAGTATTTAAAGTCAAATTTGAACTCAGACCTTCCAGCACTCTATGTCACCAGCTTGCATTTTAAGAAGATATATTCTCACCACCAAAAAAAAAGTATTGAACTAGAAGGTACAAATATAGTGAAGAATTCTGAGAGGAATACAAATAGAAAGAGAAAAAGAAGAATTATTATTGAGAGAGGCTACTACACATCCATTTGGACTAAAGCAAATATGTGAGTAGTTTAGAAAACAGATCACTAATTCCCAGGCTAGCATGACACAGCAATGATGGGGAACTTCAATTAGTCAAACATCCCCTGGTGTCTTTTCTCTGATAAAAAGAAAAGCAGCTAATGACCTTCTTCATTTACCTTAATAATTTCACTCTTTACAAAGTGTTAAAGAGAGAACTTGTTGTTCTGAGTGAAATTCTTATCAATAATGAGCAACTTGTTATCAGAAAGAAATGATGAAAACCTCTAGGTTTAGAATCTGTGACAGAGAAACCTAGTGAGCGGGTCTGATCCACCCCGAGATTTGAAGAGAGCAGTTCTCAGAGGACTGAGAGAAAGGAGTGAATTCATCTCCTTTCTTGCCTTGGGCATGGTGTCTTGGTCAGCAGTAGAGATCCTTCAGATCCCAGGCCCCAGTTAAATGTACCTTAGCTAGGTAAATAACCTGACTTCTTTGGGACGCAATTTCTTCATCTGCAAATGCGGAGGTTGAACTGGGGGTATTTAAAAACCTTTCATCTCCAAATATACGTTCATATGAAACAGGTAGGTAGTGGATAGAATGCTGGACTTGGAATCAGGAAAACCTAAGTTGATTCCATACCTCAATCATTTACTAGTTTTTAAGTCCCTTAATTTCTTTGTGCCTCAATTTCCTCAACTGTAAAATGCAGAAAATAATAATAGTACCTACTTCCCAGGGTAGTTGGGAGAACAAAAAACAGTAATAGTTGTTAAGTGCTTTAGAGAGTATCTGGTACATAGCAGGCGCTTAATAAATTGTTGTTTCCTTTTTTTCCTATCATCCCATAGCCTAAAGTGCCATAAAGGAAACTCTAAAATTCTAAAAAAAAAAAAAAAAATTGAAAACAACTATAGAAAATTCCAATGACATGGAAAAATTGTTGAATGTGGCTACACAGGGAACTCACTTAGCCATCTCATATCAAATAGAAAATGGAGGTAGATAAATTAATACAGAAGAATGTTGGTCCTAATTATTATTATCATTATTAAATGAATGCAAGGAGAGGTAAAGTTCAAAATGAGCTGCAGTCACCTATGAATTCTACAGATTGCACAAAGAGCTTCTCAGCTCTATTATGTCAATGCATTGGATAGTGATAATGGACTACTCAATTGCTATTTTGATTCTGTTTTCTCTGTCAGATAAATGGATCTTTACGATAGAAAGTAGAGAATAAAAAAATGTTTTAAAAGACGTTGAAACTCAATTATCTTAGAGGAGTCTAAGAGAACATCTAGCTTCCCTTAATGACCTCACATTGTTAAACCTAGAGAAAAGAAACCCAAGGCTATTGAGAAAACAACTGTCAGATATAATTGCTGAGCCACTCACTGTAGGTGGCCTTTCAGAGTTCCTGGAACATAGGAGAAAAGACTACTGAAAGACTGGAGTACAGCAAATATTGTATTGATTTTGAAAAGGGGAAAAGAAAAGCCATAGACTGTTGAGCTAGATTTTGATCCCCAGGAAAATTTTAGGTAGTTTATGAACAGTTATAGAAGCTGTGATCACTAAAAGCCATCAATAATAAATCACTCAAAACCTTTTCTGTCACAATCATTAGACTGATAGCTATATAGATACATATCTATGTAGATATATACCTGTATTTATTTTCAGCAAAATATTTGACAAAGTCTCCCATGCTATCCTCATGAACAAGATGGTAGAATATGGACCCAGTGATAATACAATTAGGTCAATTCAAAATTAGTAAAATGACAAAGCCCCCAAAGATTGTTGATTCATGAATCAATGTCAACCTAGAGGCAAGTTTCCAGCAGAGGACCTCAGAGAACTGGGCTTGACCCTGTTTTTAACATTTTTATAAAGTTAAAAAATGTATACAAACACACACGAACTCATTGGTACCTTGTCATTCTTCTGCTTTAAAATTCAGTGAATTCAGTATTCAATGTATTACAATGAGAAAAAAAAAATGCTTTATCACTTGACCATTGTTCCATACTCATCTCCCTTGGTTGAGGTCTTCGTTGGGCAGTAGGGATAAGGTTGGCCAAGAATACTGCCCAGTCCCTACCACAGCTCATATTACCTTCCATGGGTAGCAACTCAAAAAAAGTGCACAGCACTGTCAGGCTGGCATCCACAATACTAAGATGGTCTGTGAAGGCTGGCAGACCATGGAGAAGTTCCTGCAAGATGATGGGCTGCAGCATATAGTCTCCTCGTTCTCAAAATGTCCTGGAAGGAACTCAGAACACCCAGTGTGCTCATCAGAAAGAGAAGCAGCAGGGCAGGAGCAGTGGCAGTGATATGGGCAGAGATAGCAGCAATGGAGGCCCTAGGATTCTAGCAACCCGGAGCCCCAAACTGCCACTGGAGCTCTGGACAGCCTAGAATGTGGACCCTAGCTTTGGCCTCCAGATCCAGGCTTGCCCCCCATCCCAAGAAGCTTGGACTATATGGGGCTGGTATGGAATATAAAAGCTGTGATTCTTCCCAGAAATAGAGTTGGGTCAAACAGAGAGGAGCCAATTGGTTTGACCTGGCTTGTTTCTCTGCAATTAGGAACCCAACTTGCCCCTTTGAAAAATCAAGTGGGGAGAGACAGTTAGGCTTCAAACTAAAGATGCACTCATGGGAAAAATTCCTTTGGTACACATTGTTTTCACCACTTGTGCCTTCTGGAAGCAATTAAAGATGAGGACTGAAGTATCTGTGTTTATGTGTATGTGTGTAAATATTCTACTATACTATAGAAATGCTTGTTTTATTTATTAAGTTCAGAATAAAATAAACTTAACTTAATATATATAAAGGGCAGCCATGAAGAAGGAAAGAGTTAGACACAAAAAAAGCATATATATATACTAAAATCTACAATATATATGTGAGTAATTATAAAGGGACAAGCATTGGGGGAAAAACATTTGGCTTCTGTTTAGTGAGATTAAAAGAGTTTATGGATATAGATACATAAGCCTTGGATCTTTTTGGGAACCAAAGTACCTTCCTACTTTCTTCCTTCACCACTTCTTGAGTTAATATTCACCTTTTTATAATTTGGATCCTCAAAGTATGGAATATGAAGCACTGTCTGTCTCTGTCTCTGTCTTTCTGTTTCTGTCTCTGTCTCTATCTTCCTCTTTGTTTTGTCTCTTGGTCTTTTTTCTCTCTGTGTGTCTCTCAGTCTCTGTCTTTCTGTCTCTGTCTGTCTGTCTCTGTCAGCTTACACTAATCTTTAATATAAAGGGAAACCTATGCAACTGGCAACACGTTGCTTATTTTTTATTTTGTAATGCTGTTGTCATTCAGTGGTGTCTCAATCTTTGTGACCCCTTTGCATTTTTCTCAGCAGTTCATTTTACAGATGAGAAATTGGGGCAAACCAGGTAAGTGACTTGTCCAGGGTCACAAAGCTAGTACGCATCTGAGGCTAGATTTTAACTCAGGGAGAGGAGCCTTCCTATCTCCATCCATTGTGCCCCCTTGTTGCCCCATTCTGTTATGCACTAGAGGATAATGTCCTCATTACATGAGTACTTAGAATACGATTTTCTAATAAGGAAAAAACGTGGGTTAATTAAAAACATATCATGCCAAAATAAGTTAGTTGCTTCTTTGATTGTAATTACCGATTTGCTGGAGAGGCAAATAAAGTAAGTGAAGAGACTTAATTTAGATAGCAGCTTGACATCCATCCCCAATATTGTCTCCCAGAAACAATGAGTGCTAATAGTACAAACTAAATTAAACTATCAAATAGATGACTTCAAATCCATAGGATAACAAATCATGGATGTTCTGTAGCAAGGGGAATATGGTAGGTATCAGAACTTATGTTCAAGTAATGAAGCTAGATAAACTTGCTTGACAGAAAGGCAGCCAAGAATACCCTTCAGAGTGTGCATTAAGAAGAAATCTGGGCAGCTGAGTGAGGTCTCAGAGGTCTAGGAGAGAATACAGAACTTGGAGATGGAGCCAAATAAGCGATGAGTAACTAGGGAGGGCCCTAGTAGGAGGGTAAATAAAGCATGAAGTCTTGATAGTCCAAGCACTGAATAAATGGTAGGAAGATGTAACTTGAGGTAGTCAAACTGGGGTTCAGAGTAGGACTCCTGTCCCTAAAAGGACTGGCAGAATGAAAACTGGGTCATAATTGCAGAATTAACTAAAGTATAAGAAAACTATCAATTAAGGAGTACAGGAGAGAAATACAGACCCCCCCCAATACTAAGAATGAAATTAAAAGGGAAGAACTCATCAGAATGGACATAGTTACTAGAAGCATAGCACAAAATCAAGTAGAACTAGCAATGGTAGGAGATGGTGGGGTGATAATTTTGCAAGTTAAATTTTAACAAGTGCCTATTATGTGCCAGCCACTGTGTTAAACACTTTACAATCATTTGATCCTCACAACCCTGAAGGGTGTTATTATTATCCCCATTTTATATATTAGAAAACTAAGGCAGATAGAGGTTAAGTGACTTAACTAGGTTCACACAACTACTAAGTAGTTAAGGCTAACCAAATTTGAACTTAGGTCTTCCTAGCTCTCACATCCAGGACTCTATCCCTTTCAACACCTAGCTGAAAATCTCTTTCTTTTTCAGTATGATAATCCAGATTGGTCCCAAGTATTACTACTACTTCTACTATTACTACTACTTATTATAATTATTATTATTACACCCTCAAAGATATGGGAGAGTAATAATAATTAAATTTAAAAGTCAAAAAATTAGAAGAAAGCAAAGAACACCAAAGACCAAGGTCTTTGGAAAATTCTGGGTAGCTACATGTGGCCAAAATAACAGAAACTAAGTTGGAACAATGTTAATACAAAGAACAACAAAATGATTACATCAATGCAGTTAACCAAAATTCTAGCTTCTCTGCAAAATGTTAAAGTGGTAGATCCAGATAAGATTCATAAATATTGACTGAAAAATTTCAGAATGAGACATATATTATTATCAAATTATTGAACAAGCTTCTTCTCTAATGAAAGCCCAATCTCAATGTACTTAACAAAAGACATTACCTATTTAGTGATAAACAGTGATAATGAATATTAGTGACTTCTCCAAATAAGAGCTAATTATATGTGTCCCTCATGTCCCAAAGTCCATTGGTATGGTACTCTTTCTTTATGAGTGAAGATCAATGCCTTGCCCATCATGAGGGGGAAAGAGAAGTCATCAGGAGTGAGAAAGAGCTTCAGTTCTTCCATCTTCAAATGTATTCAGACTTTGAGTTGCTTCAGGCCCTAACATCATTTTAGGGGCTTTTGACTTCCAGCTTCTGGAGAAAAGATGCAATCTGCCAAAGCCACTTTAGATTGATTGCTAAAGGGAAAGACTCTGGGAAGAAGCAGACATAAGAAGAGTTGGCAGTTTCTATCATCTCCCTATTTCCAGCTTGATAGTATAGAGACTTAGGTTGTACCAGTCAAAATCCATAAACACTTAAAAGAAAACAATATGCTGACTGAGGAACAAAAAACCCGAAAGTCCCAAGGGTAAAAAGAGCAACTCATTTTCAATTTAGTGATTATTGAACAAGCCAAGCAACATAGCATTTACACTAAATTTGTTACTAATAGCTAACATTTTTAAGCACATTCACAGAGTGCTTTAAATGTTATCTCATTTGATTCTCTCAACAATCCTGTATGGAAGGTGCTGTTAGTATTGTCTCCATTTTATAAATGAAGAAGTTTAGGCAAGAAACTGTGACTTGTCCAGACAATCAGTAGTTGAGGCAGGCTTTTACTCAAGTCTTTCTGACTCCAAGTCCTGGATTCAAATCACTGTCATCTAGCTGTCTATTGATTATTGAGCTCAAGTCTGAGCTCATAGCTTAGTCGTGAACCACAAATAATTTTTAAAAGATTCAAACATAGCAAGAATACCAGAAATATTGACTTGGAAAACTGTACTGAGTTTAAAAACATATCACTAACACAATAACATCAAATAAAATTGATATAAAATGTATAATTTTTCAGGGAAACAAATTAAATTCATTATGGTTCTGCCAGTTAAATCCAAAACTACATTTGGCTTCCAAATTAAAGAAAGTGCCAAAACAAAACATCTTATTAAGCATACATGACATGTAGATGACACAAGTTTTATGTAAATAGATGACATCAAGTTTTATGGCTTTAATGAAAAACTACTTAATTTCATAAAAACTTTCTTCACAATATTAAAATATCATTTAGATTCAATCAGTATAGTTATTCATATGTGTCAAGGAGGAATATAAATTGAAGGTTTTGAGCTTAAATCCAAAGGTCAAATAGAAGCAGTGAATAAAGGCAATACTTGTAAATACCTTGGTATTCTTCACTCAGGACACTTTTAATGTAGATTCACATCTGTATGTATAAAAGAATAATGGTCATCCTGAAGTCAAAACTGAATGAAAACAACAAATTCTGCCTTCATACTCAGTCTTGAAAATGAAAACAACATTTGAACTCCATCACAAGCCCCTCCACCTTTCCCATATGACATGCAATCAAGGTTATTGGCCAAGAAATTACAGTGTCTGGAGAAATACGTCTTTAGGTTGGAATAAAAAATCCTGGTACATTCTGGTTCCAGAACTAACAGGGCCATAACTGTATAAAAAGTCAGTCTCCTTCCTTCCCTCTGATCCTAAAGGAGATGGGGAAAAGATACTTCAAGATGAGTGAGAAGCAAGCATTAGCAAGAAATGGCAAGCAAGGTGAGACAAGAAGTGAGAAGCAAGTGCAGAGGGGAGAAAGAGAGGAGTTCTGTCTGTGTTAAGGGAAAAAGCTACTGCAGCATGGCCACAAAAAGGGGCTGGAGAATGGGAAAGAACACAATCAGTGAGGGAAGGACTGTGCCCCAGCTCTGCCTCAGCATCCACACTCAAGCCACTTCAGCTGCAAAGCCAAAGGAATGGAGGAAATTCAGAGGATTCTGCGAATGTCATAGTAAGACCATGGGGTAGAGCAATAAAATTCCACACAGGTAAAACCCAGTGAATTCTCTAGTTGCATCCTTTCTGCCTCTTATCCTGGCTCTCTCATTCTTTCTCTAGAGAGAATAAAACTGGTTTTCTAATCTTTGTTCATTAAGGCTCCAGTTTCAGTTTTGCTGCTGGCTTTAAAAAATGATTTCTTCAAGACCATAGAGGCCATTTATTATCTTATTGATTTTTTTGTGTCCTTGGGGTAAATGCCAAGGGGTGGGGGGCAAGTAAGTGTTGAGGTAGCCAAAGGGAGAGAATTATAAATGTTTTAAAGCTAAAGGGATACTCTTGTAAAATCTTAAGGATTAGAGCTGTAAGAGACTTTTTTTCATATTTTAGAGTTTCCCAAGAGCAGAGCAGATGAATCTCGACCAGTAGGTAGACTTTAGTGCACCTGAGCCAGCAGCTGGCAGTGGGGAGGGGAAGAATAGGGATTTTAAAAGAACAGAATGGATTTCTTGATATGACTTCCTTGGGGATCCTTGATATTATTCTGATATTTTTTATTTTCTTTTTTTGTTTCATTTTGCATACTGAGCTCTCTCCCTCTCTTCTTTCTACCCTGCACTAGAGAAAGCCAACATCTGACACAATTATACATGTGAAACCATATAACACATGCTTCCATTTATCAGTTATTTCTCTGAGGTGGATAGCATCTTCTCTTCTAGGTCCTCTGAAGTTGGTTTGAAAGTTCATCTTAGGATAGCTTAGCCATTCACAGCTATTCTTCAAACAATATTAGTATTACAGCATACAACGTTTTTTAATTTTTTTCATCTGAAAATTGTCTTGAACTCATTATCTTTAACCCTAAATCTTTCCCTCTTTCAAACTTCCCCATTATTGTCAAGGACACTACCATGTTCCCATTTACCCAAGTTTGCAAATTACATATTATCCTTGACTCTTCATTTTCCACATGCAATCCGATACCAAGGTCTATTGATTTTTACCTTTGTAACATCTCTCTTCTACTGTGACACTGCCCTCACTTTAGTAAAATCACTTCACACCAACTAATGAAATAACCTTTTACTTCATCTCCCTGCCTTAAGTGTCTTATCCCTACAGGCTAACCTCCATTCAGCTGTCAAGTTAATCTTCCTAAAGCATTGGTCTAACCATGTTATACCCCTCACACTATTCAGTAAACAGCAGAATAAAATACAGAATACCATATGGCACTTAAAACTCTTCATCGTTGCTCTCCTCCTACCTTTCTAGTCTTTTTACTCCTCCATCCATCTGCCCACTCCCAAACACCCAGGTCCAGTGACACTGCCTTGTTATTCCTAACATAAGCACAAGACATTCTGTTTCCAAACTCCAGGCATTTTCACAGGAATGTTCCTCAAATCTAGAGTTCTCTCCTCACTCCATCACTTCACATCCCAGCTAAAATCCCATCTTCTACAATAATCCTTTCTTGATCTCTCTTAATGCTAGCATCTTCCCTCTGTTCATTTTCTCCAATTACCTTGCATATATTTTGTTTGTAGATATTGTTTACATGTTGTCTACCCCATTAGACTGTGAGTTTCTTGAAATTTCTGGCCTTTTTGTATCCCCAGTATACTACATAATAAATGTTTTTTGCCTAACTGCCTGACTTTCATTATGAGTTCTGTTAATGACACAAATATTTGGATAAAATGCTATTGACACACAATTTAAGAAATTTACTTAATTTTGCTCCAAAATAATGTATCTGCTCAACAAATGAGGCCAAAACTTAGACATTTGGAGTGTTACAAAACTGCTGCTAACAGATGTATAGCGGTTGCCAGGCAACATCATGCATTGTTATTTCTTCATCCTAAATTCCCAATTCACAATAAAGGTCCTCAGAGTGAATCCATTGTTCATGGTGAGCTAAATACCATTCTTCTTTGTAGCCATTCAATCTAGAAAAGAAATTACAACATATTGTTTAATCAACATAAAGTGATATGTTCAGAGCATTTAATATCTTCTCATAATGTAGCTTTATCCTTAATTTACTTTAAACTTTCCCAAGCAGACCTCCTTTCCTCACCCTTACCCTATCCCCATTCATACATACACTTTCAGTATGGGAGACATAGGAAAAAATGTTTAGTTTAGCAACATTAACTCCATCTTTATTATCTATATTATACAGAAAAGGAAATTCGAGCACAACCATGGTGAGTTATTTCCATAAATTTGCAGCTCCTCTACAAAAAGTATATACTTACAATCTACAAGTTTTCAATTCAAGTCAAACAGCACTTACTGAGAGTAATTACAATACTAACTGTAATTTTCATTCCTGATACCTAATTGCCATGTTTAATCAACTGTGTAACTTGAAACTGGGATATTCTAGGAGCATACCTTTGTGGTAGCCCACTGAAGGCTGCATTTATTAAAATGTTCAGTTCAAAGTATCAAGGGCTTCCTTCCAGGCCTTGAACCTAACCTACTGGTAATACTCCCATAGAATGAAAAGAAAGAAGGATTTAGACTCTGCAAGCAAGGCCTTAGATAATTGCTAAGAAGTTGGAAGAGACTATTAAATCAATATGCAATACAGTAGAAGCTCATTTGCTTACATTGATTGGAAACAAAAGCAATCTGTATAGAATAAAAGCTCACAAAATTAGAGTCATTGTAAAAGAAGACTAGAATGGGTGACTGAATAAATATTTTAAAAGAAATGCAATTTTATTTATTTCCAGTACCTATAATGGAGTAGGATAGCAAAACATTGAAGATGTAAAAAAAATTGTAACTGGCATACCAAGTACTTTCATATATACTGGTACTTCTAAAAATGCATGGGGGAAAAGGGTACAAGTCACTTTGTATTTAGGATTCAATGAAAAGGATATGCAGGAACTTCTGAAGTGATCACATTAAAAAAAAAAAGACCTCAATGAAAGGTAGGTGACAGGTGACACAGGAGAGTTTTATTTTTCAAAGGAATTCTGGGCAAATTATATGCAAGAATGGGTAGGGCAAACCATTTGAGTTAAAGATGATCTCATGACACTAAAAACTAGTTAATTGAAAGATAGAAAACTTAGAAGGAAGAAACAATGATCCATCTGGTTGAGTAATGATGACAAATATAAAGGGATTAGTTCTTACATTCTGTGCTTTTGCACTCTGAATCTGTTGGGCAAAGATAGATTTTCTTCACCTCCTGGCAAAAAAAAGTGAGCCTGTAAACTGTAGACTAGTGAAGTTGACATACAATAGAAAATCATATAATAGATTATCAAAGAGATGGCTAACAGACATCTGAGAAAAGATCACAAAGAATCATTATAATTTAACCAAACTTAGGTCATTCCAGACAAACTTCTGAACTGGCATATCAGGGGAATGGTACAAATTGACTTTGCATAGTCAAGGTACCTGGCAAATTCTCTCAGATTATTCTTCAGTCAGTCAATAAACATTCATTAAAAGCCTACTATGTTCCAGCCTTTGGGCCAAGTGCTAGAAATACAGAAAGACAGAACCTGCCCTCAAAACATTTATAATCTAGTAGGGGAACAAACTAGAGAGATGTGAACAAAAAATCAATTCTACCTTAATAATATCTGTCTTGAGTGTTACCCTTTCCTCTGACACTGTCATAACCCCAAGTCTCATCCTTTGACTTTTAAACTACTGCAATAGCCTGCTTGTTGGTCTCCCTGCCTCCCGATTCTGTCCAATACAATCCATCTTCTACTTAACTCTCAGATTGATTTTACTAAAGCACATGTCACCCTGCATGTTGAAGAAATTCCAGGGACTCTTTATCTCCTCCAGGACCAACATTAAATCCTCTGTTTGGTTTTCAAAGCCCTTCATAGACTGACCTCTTTCTGACTTCATGCACCCCATTTTTCCTATTTCCCACGCCCATATATTCAGTGATCTAGTGATGGTGGTCTCCTTCCCGTTCCTCTCATATTGATGAAACAACAGGTTGGAATGTGAAAAACTGTAGCCACAAGGAGCCTTTTATTTCATAAAAAGGCAAAAATGGGCGATCAAGATAATCTAGAAGTGATCTGTAAATAAAGGAAAGACATTTAAAGGTCAGACAGAAGAGGAAGAAGGTAGTATCTAAAGAGTTAGGGAGAAGAATAAATTCTCATGCTATTATATATGTCAACAGCTGCATGATGGGAACCTGAGAAGTGGGATATGGTAAGAGTGTCTCTAATGAGCCTGCTCAGAAGAAAGGGTCCCTTCTCTGCAGGATCCTTTGGGTTGAGCAGACCAAAGATAAAACAGTTCCAGGAATGTGGCCTCTCTTTGTGTGTGATAAGGTTAGAGTTCACATCATTTCTAAGGGCTGTATCACATCAAAATGAAATTCCATCTTCTTACACTATATATTTTTATTGACTTTCCCCAAAGCCTAGAAGTCTTTCCCTCCTCATCTCTATCACTTTGCTTTCCTGACTTCCTCCAAATGCCAGCTAAAATTCCATCTTCTAAAAGAATCCTTTCCAGATTTACACACACACACACACACACACACACACACACACACACCCCTACCATAATGCAGTTCCTTACCTTCTGAGATTACTACGAAATTCTCCTGTTTATATTTTGTTTATACATAGTTTCTTTTTCATGTTGTCTCCTCCACTAGATTGTGAGTTCTTTGAGAGCAGGGACTGATTTTTTGCCTCACAATGCCTGGAATATAACAAGCACTGGATAAATA
Source organism: Sarcophilus harrisii (assembly GCF_902635505.1). Classification (NCBI taxonomy): domain Eukaryota; kingdom Metazoa; phylum Chordata; class Mammalia; order Dasyuromorphia; family Dasyuridae; genus Sarcophilus; species Sarcophilus harrisii. Next base: position 397,698,662 of record NC_045426.1, read on the forward strand.
CTTGTTGAGGAGTTGTTGACTAGACAAAAATAAATTGTTGTTGTTTTTTTAATTAATTGAATGAGTAGTTAAGGTCAATTTAGAAGTCTTCTAGTATGAAAACTCCAGGATCTGTTCTTGGCCCCAAGATTTTTAACATTTTTATTAATAGTCTGAAGGCACAGATGCCGTGCTAATTAAATTTGCAGAAGATATAATGTTGGAGAGTTTGTTAATATGCTAAAAGACAGTGACAAAAATTATCTTAATGGGCTAAGATGTTGTTGTTCTTGTTGTCCAGTCGTATATGATTCTTTATAATCCCATTTGGCAAAAATATTGGTCTTCCATTTCCTTCTCCAGCTCATTTTACAGATGAGGAAACTGAGATAAACAAGGTTAAGTGATTTGCCCAGGGTCATACAGCTAGTAAATGTCTGAGATAAGGTTTGACCTTCAGAAAATGTCTTTGTGACTCCAGGCCTGGTGCTCTATCCATTGCACCAGCTAACTGCCCAGTTCTGCTAAGACATTGACCTAGATCTAATAAGATGAAATTTAATTAGGACAAAATATAGTATTGCACTTGGGTTAAAAAAAAATAAACATCACAGGTATAAGATGAAGAAAGCTTAGGTAGATAAAAATTCATCTGAGAAAGGACCTGAGAGATCAGTGTGTTGAAAATTCAATAATGTCAACAATGCAATACAGAAGCAAAGAAAATAATGTGATCCCAGGTTGCACTATGAGAGAGAGTAGATACAAGAAGAGAAATTCCCTGATCTGAGAATTACATTTGGTTCTGGGTGACATGTTTTAGAAAAACAATTATGCTAGAAAACATCTGAGCCTATGACCACATTTATTAAAGATATTAAGTCCATGCTAAATGAAAATTTGTTTGAAACAACTGGGGATGCTTAACCTGGAGAAGTGATGATTTAAAGGTGACAAGATAGCACCTGGTTTCTCAAGTATTTGAAGGGCTAGCTTATACAAACAAAATTATTCTTATTGATACCAGAAAGTGAACAAGGAGAAATGCATAGAAGTTTCAGAGAGGTAAATAGGGAACTCAAATGGTAATAAGGCCACACGGGCCTTCAAATAAAGGCTGAATAAAGACTTTTTAAGCAAAATGTAAATGAGATTCTTGTTCAGATATAGGTTAGAATGAATCCCTTCAGATTCTGTAATTCTGTGGTTAAAATAAATACAAGCCAAAGTATGTTTGTAAGTATTCTGTGGTAAGAACTCTGAATGTTTCCTCTTTACAATGTTCTCTACATTATTATGTACGAAGAGGCAAATTTGATAAGCAACACACAGCTCCTGTTCAAATGACGGGCTTTTGGGGAACATGAAAACTCAAATATTCACAAGCCTCATTTACAGACCATCTTTATACCTATAATACATATATTAATATAGTGCCAGGAATATCTGCTCTTGTTCTCAAATGGATGCTTTTTGTTTTTTAATATAGTTTTATTTTTTCAATTACATGTAAAGACAATTTTTAACATTCTTTTTATGAAATTTTGAATTCAAATGGATTCTTTTAAAGAGTATTTCTTCTTTAATTGTGTTTTTTAATTTAGAAAATATTGTTCTGTATTTTAAAAAAGAAACCTTTAAGAATGAAATTGTGTCCTTTAATTTACAGATGATGAAAGAATTCCCAATTTCAAATCAGGAGATCAAGGTTCTCCTTCAGTGCATCATATCTCTTGGCCTCAGTTTCTACATTCATAAATAAAGGAGTTGAAATGGATTATCATTAAAGTCTCTTCTGCTTCAAACATTCTATGACCAAATTTCCTTTGATGGCAGAGAGAGATAAAACCAACATCAAACACAGGGGATATTCTACAGTTTCCCTGCCAACAGAAAGATCTCTACACCTGGAAGTTTGAACAAGAAAGTATTAGGAAAGAATGTGATCAATCAATCACACACTAATGGCCTACAAATGTATAAGAAGGCATAAGGGTAAGAGACACCAGCAGAAAGAGTAGGATTATAATTGGTGTTTTGACATTTTAAGAGAAGAGAAAAAAGTCTCAATCTGTATTTTTTTATGGAGCCATTCTAAAACATTTTGGAAAGAAATCTCTAGACAGTGACTCATCACTAATGACTTTTTCAATTCCTATTTGCTATGAATATCTGGTGGGTTCTGACAGCTAACTGGAAAGCGTACACAAGTTGGAATGATTATGACTTTTGGGACTTAGCTATTTCTAAACAATGCCAGACATTCAGATTAAGCTGAAAACTCAAATCAAAAATCCAGCTAGGTCACTTCCACGATGTTAAATCATTCTGATGTTTGGACAAAACCAGTCTTAACAATAAGTAATTTATAATAATGTAAATTTTAAAAGGCATTTTCTGGACAACTGCCCTATAAAGTTACCTACTTCACAGTTCAAATATTATTTCTCTCATTTGAGAGATAAAGCAATTGAGATTTAAAGAGATATAATGACTTTGCCAGTGTCATAAGCTAAGTGTCAGAGTTAGGATTCGAACCCTAGCTGCAAAAGTTTTTCATTTCACTGCTATCTTCTCCACGCAGATCTTCACTCAGAAAAAAACTGTAATTGCTGAAAGAAAATAAAATCTAAGCAAACCATGAGACTTGTTTCTTGTAATGGTGGTACAAATGAGATGCTATATTTAACACAGTTCTTCCTTCCTCCAGACTAATCCTGGTTCAGGAAGGCTATGTCCCCAAAGCCCAAGTAAGCTCTAGCAGGTGCTGCCAAGTTGAGAAGGTGTTGAGTTTGGTTTCCATGACAGACTAAATGTTCACTTCTTGGGGATTATTCAAGCTAATTTTAAAGAGGTTCATCATGAAGTTGGCTCCAGCATTATGAATTTTCATGACAATTTTACCTTATGGAGTCATCTTACCTCCATGCCTCCAAGTACACACTAAGGTTTGAGTAATTCATAAGGTTGAGTAATTCTGCAAGATGCCAGTAATTACTTTTGAAACATCACAGTCTAATACTAATGTTTAATCCTTAAATATTCTTAGTGCCTTTTTAATGGTTCTGATTTTAATTACTTGGCCAACGTTCCTAACAGTAAAATGTAAGTTCTTTGAGGGGAGGGACTGGTTCACTTTTATATTTGTATCCCCAAATAGTACCTGGCACATAGTAAGCACTTAATAAATACTTCTTGATTGATTATTCTTTACTTCAGATTCTGTTACTTCACATTTTCAGCAGCAGGAGTTCAGGAGTAACAGAAAAATATTTATTCTTAAAACCAGATTTGCTACCAATATTTGTCATCACCAAAAAAGCCTATCAGTTACTATCATTTTGGGCTCAGTAATGAACAATCATATCACTTCCCTTGTACTCAGTACTGGGTCTCATTTAATGTAAGCTTTATAATTCTATATAGAATTAGTAACTTTCTTCAAAATGCCAAGATTCAGGCATTCAGGCATTCAGGCAATAAATGTGAGAGTGGAGTGTCTATTTCCCCTACTAAGAAATCAGGTTTCCTTGGATGCTGCACTTAACACTGTGCCTCAAGTGAACTCTTTTTCCTTCAATATAAGTTGGATTAGTTGATCTTTTATCACAGTGCTTGGCTCATAATAGATGCTTAATAAATTCCAGAAGTGAGTTTCTGTGATTCTAGAATAATAGAAGTTATGAAATGGTTTACAATGAAATCTGCATTAGTAAAGGACACAACGCAGAGAAGCTAATTATGATACATTGAGAACAATAATGCCAGCCTATCTCTCCAAGGAAGATTAGCCAGTAGCCAGAATTTTAAAATAATAATAATAAGGCAAGAAGAAACAAGATTTAATTACTAATGATGAGGCAAGCCCTTATGATTCTGCTTAAACAAAATTCTATAATGCTACATAAGTGAGAGAAAAGACGGGTAGTCTTCACAGCAGGGAAACTGGAATCTGGTATGCATCAATATCTATCCATCACTCTTAGGACCTGTCCCCTCCACTCCATGCTGTTCTCTCATCTCTGTTTCCTGGTCTCATTCCTTCAAGTAATACCTAAAATCCCACCACCAATAAGAAGCCATTCCTGATATGTCTTAAAGCTATTGCTTTCCCTCTGTTCAACAATTTATCTTGTATATAATCCAGTAGTATATTCTGTTTGTGTAGGAGGCATATATATATATATGATAATTCATTAATATAGTTTCTCTGTGTGTATATATACATATATTTATGTAGTATATCATATATATTACATATGTACATATATGTGTGTATACATATATATGTACATATATAGATATATCCATATCTATATAATCTATGTATTTATCCTATATATTAGTGGTTCTCAAAGTATGGTCTAGAGAATCCTGGGGATCTCTGAAACCCTTTTAGAGGGTCTACAAATTCAAAAATAGTTTTTATTTCCAATATGGTAAATGTCTATAAATATAATCCAGATAAACAAAAACACTTTGGAGAGATCCTCAATAATTTTTAATAGGATAAAGATAACTGAAAACAGAAGTTTGAGAATCACTGCTATATACATAGCTAGTTTGTACATAGTTGTTTGCATGTTGTTTCTTCTATTAAAATCTTCAAGGGCAGGAACTGATTTTTGCCTTTCTTTGTATGCACAGATTTAGCATAGTGCCTGGTGCTTAATAAATGTTTGTTGACTAGTTAAATGAATAAATGATTCATGCTCATTTCTGATAACTCCACTTCAGTAAGTGCTCCTTAAGGCGAGTCCTCAAAATTTTTGGTTCTTGGGATCCTTTTATATTTTTAAAAATTAAAGACCCCACTCTCAGCTAGGGTTTTTGCTTCAGTAGGTTATATCAATCAATGTTTACCATATTCGAATTCTAAACATTTTAGTATTATTATGAAAATAATAATAGTGATGCCTCATAGACCCTTCCTTGAAAGGGTCTTAGGGAGCCCCGAAGTTCCCAGAGTTGTACTTTGAGAACTACTGCTCTAAGGTGTATCAGGGTGTCCCTGACTTCCTATTGGAAAGGTACAAACCAGGAAATATGTGTAAAAAGCTTTACAAACTTTAAAGTTCTATGTATATTTCAGCTATGATGAGTGTGATTATTGCCATCCATTGAAATGGTTCCATGAGTGCCAAACCCCTATAATTTTACCATTTATATGCAAGCCAGAGTAATGTTGAGTGCAAGAGCTTCTATTTTAATAAACACTTTATCTGCCAACAACTACACAATGCTATTTCCAATATTAACACTTAAGTAAGGGTGTATAGATAAGGTAACAGAGAGAGAAAGACAGAGAGACAGAGAGAGAGAGAGACAGAGAGGAGAGAGACAGAGAGAGAGAGAGAGAGAGAGAGAGAGAGAGAGAGAGAGAGAGAGAGAGAGAGAGAGAAGGACAGGGAGACAGAGACAGAGAAAGCTAGAAGAAATGTACTAGACGAACTAAAGAGATCATTAAAGCTGAAACTGGGCTACTTAAACTAAACTGCCATAGGAAACAAAAAGGTAAGCATCTCAAAATCAAAGAAACTCTGAGTTCTCTGGAAGTAGCCTCAGGGGTCTGATAAGTACCTAAACCAGAGGCTGTTCTCCAACATACCAGACAAATAATCATTCAGTTTTCAAATGAAAACCTCCAATGAGTGTGAAATGACCAACTCTGAGGCAGCTCATTCCATTAACTGTCCAAGGTTTTCCTTATATAACTATAACTTCCACCCACTGTGCCTTATTCTATTTTCTGGAGTAAAGTGGGAGGGAAAAAAAACTCTTTCTCTTTCTCTGACAATCCTTAAATCTTGTCTTCAGTAAACTAACCATTCCTAGGAATTTTCTATCCCAGCCACAATTCATAACTTTCACTAGTAAAAGCCATTCTTCCAGGCAATTCCAATAAACTTTGAATAAAAAATGCCATCTGTATCCAGAAAAAGAACTATAGAGATTGAATGAAAATCAAGACATGCAATGTTCACTTCTTTTTTCTCTCTCTCTCCCATAGTTTTTCCCTTTTGTTCTGATTTTTCTTCCCAACATAATTCATTTTAAAAAATGTGTATTAAAAAAAACAAATAAAAGCCAATCTAACTTTATTCCAGGAGGTATATGTTCCTAATTTTCTCTGGACTTCAAAACGAAGCCATCGCTACTGCTGGCTCATCCTGGAATTTCCCTTGGGACATGGGGCACCCTCCTCTGCCATATAGTAACACACCCATTTACTCATCACACTATATCCCTCCCCAAGTAGAGTCCTTCTCCCATGGGGGAATTCCTCCAAAGCTTCCATTTAGTGGAATGTGGGAGGCTGATGTACTGTCATTCATCTCCCAGCACCATTCCTAACATGGACTACAAAACCTTCAGGACAGACTTTTTTATTTCTATCCCCAACCCCAAACTTTTTCTTCTCCCTTTTGTGAATTGTTTTCCCTATTAGAATGTAGGCCCTCGAGGGCAGGGACTATCTGCTTTTATTTTTTACCCCCAAACTGTGTTTGGCACAGTGCCAAACATTTAGTAAGCATTTAATAAATGTTCCTAGGTGGCAATGGGTAGAGTATCAGACCTGGAGTCAGGAAGATCTGAGATCAAATATGAACTGGACAAGTCACTTAACCCTGTTTACGTCAGTTTCCTCATCTGTAAAATGAGCTAGAAAAGAAAATAGCAAACTGTTCCAATAACTTTGTCAAGAATATCCTAAAAGGGAAAACAAGGACTCAGGCAAAACTAGGGGAAAATGGACTAAACAACAAAAAATATTTATTTCCTTGCTTCCATATAAAAATAAAACTTCAGTAAGCCTTTATTCTAAGGAATCGATTTTAGGTTTCTCTGGATAATTATAATGATAAAACTTGGCCCTGAAGAAGAAATGAAAAAATTCATCTCTTTCCAGATGGTTCAATTTACAGAGCACTAAGTTTGGAGTCATAAAGATCTAAGTTCAAATTCAGCCTCAGACACTTAGTTTTTTCCTGGACAAGTCATTTAACTTCTGTTTGCCTTACTTTCCTCATCTGTAAAATGAGAATAAGAATAGCATCTATTTACCAGGTTTGTTATGAGGATCATATGAGATAATAATTGTAAAGTGTTTGGTACAGTAAAGGGTTGGTACATAGTAATTTTACTTCATTTTCAGGAGCTGGTGGCATTATAGTTGTGTAATACCAAAGACATTATCCACCTCAATAATTCTGTTGATTAATTTAGTTCCTTTTTTCTCCTCCTTTTTCATTTTTGTCACAATAACCGGCTCATTCCAAAGGGGAAAAGGGAATAGATATAGTTGAAAATGACATATAAAAATGAGATATCAATAAAAATTAATTTTAAAAAGTCTTTATAATAATCTTGTTCATACCTAGGGGACTTTGGGGTACCTCTTAGTTTAAAATGATTAAAACACGGTTGTCCTGTGTTGTAATTAGCTATAACCATCAGGAAAAAAAATGTCCTTTGTCCTAAAATCACTCTTTATTCTAAAGCCAGTTAGAATCAATATGTCCCACACATTGTATCTTCCATTATGAAACACAAGGTCAGGTAGCTAGAAACTCTTCACCCTGGGGATGCTGAAAATCCTTAGGACTGAGAAGGGAGCACAATGCACTTTGCCTTTGTACATTTTCCTTCCTCAAGTTATTAAACCAGAACTTAATGACATTTCTAGCACACAGCGGGGAAGCTCAACAGACAGGGGCTTCAAAGAAGGTAGCAGCTCAGAATCAGACCAGATCTGAAAAATCAAGAACTAATTCCTGATTGAAAGCCATTGCACAGCCTTACACTCCAGTTTTTGAAGATTTTAATGGCATAATAACCAATGACCCATAGTTCAATACAGTGGAAAGCATACTATATCTGCATTTGAACTCTGGCTTTGATATTTATTTCCTGTGTAACCTTAGGATAGTCAAGTACTCTGAGCCCAAGAGTCTTTCTCTGTTAACTGAGAATCTTGGTTTAGAGAATGTCTAAAGCAGTGGTCTTGAACTCAAATAGAAATAGGGACTATTAAATCATACATTAGGGCCTCTGTAAGCTATATACTGACTTAGGAATGTTAATATTATATATTATTAATATTATCCCTTTTATTTGTCACATATTTTCCAGTTATACTTGAATCTGGTTTAGGCAGCACTCTGAAATGTTGTAGGCCATAGTCCATGTGCTACATGTTTGATACATCTCTAATCTAAGATCTCTTAAGTAATAATAATAATGACAATAATAATAACTAATATTTCTATAGATCTTACTATATGCCAGGCACTGTGCTAAGCACTTTGCAATGATTTCAATTGATCTTCACAACAATCCTGAGAGATACGTATTATTATTACCTCATTTTACAGATAAGGACACTGAGACAAACAGATTAAGTGAGTCACCCACATCCTCCTGACTCCAGGTTTGGTGTTCTAGCCACTGTACCACTCAGCTGTCTATCTCTTTTTACTTTACCCCTTATAAAATGCTTTATTTTTTTCAATTTCATTAAATTCTTCAAAATGTGCTATAAATTTAATGTATCATTTTTTCCCAATCCTGTGGAAGACAGTTTAGAAAATATCCCCAAATTGTGAATCTTGGTGGACAGAAAAGAGAGGGCTTAGGGGTTCCCCCAAAGGGGTTCCTACCTATATGGTCATAAGTAAATCACTTAATATTTCGTGTCCCAGGGAACTATCTAAGACTATAAATTACAGATAAACTGCCAATCAGAACTGACAGAGTATTCCCAATCAATGAGTAATTATTTATTAAGTACTTACTATATTCAAAGTACTAAAGATATAAAAACAAAAAATCAAGCTCCCAACCTTAGGTAGCTCATAGTCGATCCCAATGGGTGTTCCCTACCATCTGGATGTTAAAGAAATTCAAGTACTTCTTAATCTCAAAATCAGACTTGCTCTATTCTCCCAAGCAAAAATTTCCAACAAATCATTTTAAGCTTGTCCATCTTTCAACCATAATTGCATTCATTCATACATACACTTTGGTTGACTGAATAGTTACAAATACAAATATAAATCCTTTGCTGATAATTAATGTCTTTATGAAAGAGAACCCCAATATTTCTTATCAAATACAATGGTGTCTGTATTCTAAACTCAAAAGCATTTATGAGTAGTGCTGATGATTAGGCAGCTGCATGTTAGTCTTTATACTTTATTCTCTTCCAGATTGTACTGATGCTCCACATTTTCTCTATCACGCCACAAAAAAATCTCTTCACCCTGGAAGTTCACATCAGTCCTGGACTTCCCTCACTGGAAGCATGTCCCACCCTGTAACCTCTATCTCCTAATTGGGCTAGCTCCTTCTAGAACTACTATTTTAAGAAAATTGCTGACACCCTCTGTCTTTATTCTCCTTCAGGCTGCATTCCTAACTCTTTGAACTTTGTTTAATATGCCCCAACATTGGTACACTGCCACCACTCAGGTTGATCTTATAACTACTTCAAATAGACTTAGTAGCTTGTAATATAAGGTACTTGTGGTAGTTTTCTGGATAAAAAGAGATTTAAAAGTATTCTCCAACTTCCAAAAATTCTGTTTATTTTCCTGATATCACTGAAAGATATCCAGCAAATTTACTAATATTAGAGTAATTTTACTGAATATCATCATACTTTCTGGCTTTAGGGTGACAATATTAATAAGCCAAAATTCTATCATAAGTCTTTCTATTGCATTTCATAGCTATTAGATCCATTTGTTCCCATAAACCTGAAGTTTTCTTCTGTCCTTCAAGTAAGTATTAAAAATGTTGTCAGTAAGAATGAAGTATAAGCTCTTCAGTTTTGTGAGAGGAAAGTTGAGAACAAAAAGGATTAGGACTGCTGTTAGGATTTCTTGATGCTTTAGCTGGAAAATGGAGAAAACAACTAAGATTTTATTTAGCTTAAAAGGTTGACAGTATTTAATAATAATGATATGATCTTATCATCAAGTTGAAAAATTTCCCTGACTTTCAAAAGTCTCTATGATCTGGCCTTGAACTCCATCCAGTCATCCTTACTTCCCAAATATACTTTCTACTTGGTTTGGTCTTTTTTACTGCTCCAAATATAACGGATTTTTTTTCTTTTAATCTTTGCACAAGATGCTTTCCCTGCCTAGGATGTCCTGTTTGTCTGACACAAGTGCAAAAGTCAAAGAGGAATTTTCAAAGAGGAATCAGACCAGGTCTTTTCTGCTGTGGAGGGTTCCCTGATCTTCCAATCCACACTGATGTCACATTTTAAACTTCTATTTTATTTATAATTAAGATCACACCATTCAAGAAGAATAATGGTATAGGAAGAATAGATTAATGAAGACTTGGACCAGTCAATCAATCAACAAGCGTTTATTAAGAACATACTCTTTGGGAGCCACTGTGCTAAGTACTGAGGACTCAAAGAGAAAAAGATTAAGCAATCATTGCTCTGAAGTAGCTCACAATATAATTGAAGGAACAATATACAAAGCTATACACAATAAAGCTATCTATATATAGGATACACTAGCGCTAATGAACAAAGATAAGGCAGTAGCATTAAAGATTAATCAAGAAAGCTTTCTTGTAGAAAGTGGAGTTGGAGATGGGACTTGAAAGAATCCAGGGAGAGGAAGGAGAGAATTCTAGTCAAGAGAGGAAGCTGATGAAAATGCCCAAAGTCTGGTGATGGGATTCATGCTTGAGAACAGCAATGGTCTGCATCACAAAATTGAGGAAGGGGGTATTAAGATAAAACTCTAGAAAGATAGGAAAGGGCCAGGTTATGAAGAGCTCTGAATGTCAAACAGTAGAATTTTATATATAATACTAGAAGTGATAGAGAATAAGGGGGCAACATGGTCAGCCCTGCTATTTAAGAAAATCACTTTGAAAACTGAATAGAGGATGGACTAGAACGGGAAGAGATTCAAAGAAAAGAGACTACCCAGAAGGCTATTCACTAGTCTGGGTAAAGATAATGAGAGTCTGCACCAGGGTAATAGAAGTGTCAAAGGAGAGAAGGAGGCACATAGGAGAATTGTTAGGAAAATGAAATCAACAGGACTTGGCAACAGATGCAAGTCCTGACTGTTAGTGACCTAGAAAATTCATTTAATCTCTCTGTTTCCTAAGCAACAAAAATTATTTGTTATACATGTTGCACATGCTTTTGTTTGTCTTTCTTTTTCACAAGAAGATGAGAGCATAGTAAAATGGACCATAGAGTCAAAAGGCTTCAAATGTAGTTTTAAAGGAAAAAGTTTTAAATGTAATCATGAGCTTGTAAGCAAGGATTATGTTCAGGCTTCTTCTGTATCTTTATCTAAGTACACGTGGAATAGATCTTCAATAAATGCTGGTTCATAAGAAATCAATGTACAAAGAGTTTTCAAAAGAAGAAATTCAAGCTATCAATAAATATGAAAAATTTTCCTAATCATTAAGTAAAGAAATAAGATTCAGAGATTCTACCTCATACCCATCAAATTGGCACAAATGGCATAAAAGGAAAATAGCAATTATTGTTGGGGCTGACAGAAAACAGGCACTCTGATGCGCTATTGATGAAATTGTGAATTGGTCCAAGCATTCTTGAAAGCAATTTGAAATTACAATTCAATAAGAACTATATTCAATAAGTCACTAAAATGTTCATACTCTGTGACCTAATAATACCACTGCTAAGCCCATACGCCAAACAGATCAAAGAAAGAAGAAAATGACACAGATGTATATAGATATCTATAGCAGCTCTTTTTGTGATGGCAATAAAAATCCTAGAAATTAAGGGGGAGTCTGTTATTTGAGAGAATAATTGAATATAAAGGGATATAATGTCACTACAAGAAATTAAGGAAGGAATAGTTTCAAAGACTCAGAAACACCTGTATGAACTACTACATAATGAAGCAAACAGGATGAGGAGAATAAATTATATGATAACAGCAACAATGAAACAACTTTTTTAAAAAGTCAAAATTCTAATGACACGTAGTACTCATTACAAGCTCCTAACAGAAAAGTGATGGATTCAAGTTACAGAATGAGACATACATTTTCCAACATAAATATTGTGGGAATTTTTCTTGCTTAACAATGCTTATTTGTTTCAAAGGGTTTGTCTTTTGTGTTTTTTTCCCCAATTGAAGAAGGGTAGGAAGAAAGAAAAAACTAAGGATAGAGTAGTCAAAAAAATAAATAAATGAAGGTCACTGAAGTATTTTCAGTGTACACAAGGAAGACTGGAAGAAATAGCAGACAAGCAGAACAGCTTTAAAAGTAACTGAGTTTATATACTTAAAAGAAAACTAAGCAATGTGTAATAGATTTCCAGCTTTTAGAACAATCTTTTTTTTCTATTCTACAATAAACATAAGAATGTCTGTTTTACTTGGCATTTGTTAACATCAGAATAAAAAATAAGTTATCATTTCTCAATAAACACTTGTTGATCAATTGTTTTAGATTGGTCCTAAGATTTCTATATTACTTTGAATAGTAATAGCAAAACATTCTTCTAACCTGGGTGAATTGAAATATGCTTTTCCTTTTCCCAAACTCTTTCCCTGCCCCCACTTCTACCATCACCTCCTTTTCTATGTTACCCAGGTTGGAGCCTATTAGTTGTTCTACTCGGGGTGAAACATATGGTTTTTGGCATCATGGGATCTGAGATCTATCAAATGTCAGCAGAAACAATGGAACCACTTCCACCTGGTGGCCACATTCAATAGTGGTGTATTTTTATGAATAGTTACTATGATCTTTGAATCTGCATTTTATGACACTTGAAGTACCTCCCATTATCTAGATGAGGGAATCCAAATATCCAAAGCAGAAAAAAAATGTTTTGTTAAGAGATAAAAACACACATATATACATATATGTGTATTATATATGTGTGTATAAATATATACATGTATATGTAAATTTTCTATATAGAACTTTTTTCAAGGGTGGGGAAAATTGTTAAGGAATAGAGAAGGGAGAGAAAGTAGTTAATGAAAAAGATTGCAATTCCAAGAAGCCTGAGATAACTGACAAGTAATTTATTGATGACCACCTTCTATATTTGAAAAACATTTGTCTCCCTTTTCCCATATCAAACTTATGCTTCTACTAGAAACCAACTTGATTTTCCAGGTAAACATGCAGGGTATCACTAGGGTGAGTTCAGTGATATTCAATTTGTCATCCTTCTGCCTGATCATCATTTTTAAAGATAAAAGCATTTCCCATAACAGCTTAAAAAAGAAAAACAACATGGAACATGAACTGTGACCAAAAGTATTTACTTTATCTGTAAATCAATGTGCATTACATTCTCTTACTGTGTGATGTTCCATTTAGCTTTTAATACTGGGATTCTATTATTTCTAAAATCTTCCAAAGCACAAAGGCAACACAAAAGTTAATGGAGCTCTTCTGATTGAGTTGACTTTCAATTACACATGCTTGATGATTCTGTGAGCTGAGCCTAGACCACATTTGCAGAAAAGACTGAACCTGATCCTGCGTGAATTACACTAAGCAATATGAAAGACATTGTACTACTTTCCACATGACATTTTTCCTAATCCCAACTGCTAATGTCCTGACCTAAACTCTCTTTTATTTATTTTCCATATATTCTGATATCAGAAGGGCTAGAGAATCAGCCTCAAAAGGCAGAGCCAAGATGGCAGAACAAAGGCAGAGCCAGCCTCAAAGCCAGAAATGTCTCTGGCATATATTTGCCTTATGACCCAGACCAAGTCATTAACCTCTAAATGCCCATGGCAACTAAGACTCTAAGTTCCCCTGAAGGGGCTAACCTGCATTAGTTAGAGAATATATCCTCACCCAGAATTCCCTAGACCAATGAAATCACAACTCCAATCCCCCTTCTTATATTCTATATATCCTTATATATATATGTATGTATAGTTGATTCCCCAAGAAAATGTAAACTCCATGAAAGTCTGCTTTTTGTCTTTTTTTTATGCTTGATACTTGGCTCAATATTTTGGAATACCATAAGTGCCTAATAAATGCTCAGTTATAAAGAAGATTCCTGAATTAGCTAGATGACTGTATTGAAAAATCTCTAACGCTCTTAATTCATCCATATCTTGATATTTTAAATTCTACAAAGGTAAATGATATAATTAAAAAGAAAAAATACAACTCCATCTATTAAGCATCTTCTATATAACAAAGTACTATGCTAGATATTGGGTAATATGAAAGAGCATGCTAGATAAATAAATACAAATGTGATAACTCATAATTAAATTTATAATTAACAAGTAGGAATCAATTAATTTTAAATGATCATGTATTCATTAATCAAGTAGTACTGGACTCCTGGCTGTTCCTCACACAAGATACTCTGACTCCATGAAATTTCACTGGCTATTCTGCATGCCCAGAAATTTTTTCTTCTTCTGGTTTCCAACTAAAATCAGATGCCAACTAAAATCCCACCCTTTACAGGAAAGCTTTCCTAATGCCTCTAAATGAATTCCCTCCATTATCCTATATGTGTATGTACATATATAAAATAGATTTTAGATAGATTTTATATGGATTATGTGCTGAGGAAAAGAGAGAGAAAGATAGAGAGAGAGGCAGAGAGACAGAGTACTTAACTATTTGCATATTGCATTGTGATTAAAGTATTATCTCTTTGAGAGTATGTAATGATTTTGAGAATGATACTTTTCTTTGTATCCCCATCACTAAGCATAATGCCTGGCACATACTAAGTTCTTAATAAATGCTTAATGACTTGATTTGTTGCCTTTACTAACTTGCCTGTCCCATATTTGGCATTATTCTAGGTTTAGGAACACTATCCCATACATATAGAATTAATACATATAAATATAGTTTGCCAAGACAATTTTCATAAATCACAGGTCAGACCATGTCCCTCCCCATTCAATCCAATCCAATGTATTTCTATTATTTATACATATCTAAATTCTTCTGTTTGTCATTTAGCTTTTCATAATCGCCCTTTTACACTTTTTAAAATCTTTTTACACCCTACTTACTCTACATACAAGACATATAGTTGCCAAGACAATTTTCATAAATCATAGCTCAGACCACATCCCTTCCCTATTCAATCCAATCCAATGTATCTCTATTACTTATACATATCTAAATTCTTCTGTTTGTCATCTAGCTTTTTATAATCGCCCCTTTATAAATTTTAAAATCTTTTTACACACCACTTGCTCTACGCACTTTACAATCCAGCCAGACTAATTCCTTGTTATTAAGATATTTTTCAGTTTTATATGATTCTTCATTTCCCCATTTGAGATTTTCTTGGAAAAGATACTGGAGTAGTTTGCCATCTTCTCCAGATAATTGTATGGATGGGGAAACTGAGGACAAACATGGTTAAATAGCTTGCTCAAGATCACATAGCCAATAAGTGTCTAAGGCCAGATTTATACTCATGAAGATGGGTCTTCCTGACTCCAGGCCTGGCACTCTATTCACTGTATCACCTAACTGTCCTTTATGATGCTAATTCCTGATGTTTCATCTCTGATCTCTAAGGAAAAGATGTCCCAGGTAGAAGCACAGCCTGCAATGGCAAGAACAAAGACAGATGATTGTGGGGAGCAAAACTCCAAATAGCAACAGGGATAAAAGCTACCTTACCTCACTTAATGCATCTTAAGATTATATCAACTTGATTTAGGTAGTTTGGAATAAACTAATAATTACAAGATTGTACATGTTAGCTTAACAGTCTAGATTTTTATTATATCTGAACCATTTTGGGGGTGGGAGGAAAATGTCATAAACTACAAAAAAAAAAAGAGGTAGAAGGAAGATGCTAAGGACCTTTGAATTATCTACATATGAATGAAAATGCACTTATTAAATGTTTACTATGTACAAATCCTGTGCTAAGCACTGAGGAAACAAGTAGGAAAACAAGGTAGTCCCTGATCTTGAGAAACTTCTAAAGATAGAGGAGGCAATATACATAAAAGCTTTCAGCTACAAGTAAAATGGAAAGGTCCTGTGGTTCCAAGGTTGCAAGAGCAAAGAAGACAGTCATTTCCATTGATGAAATCAGGTCAATTTATCATTCTGAGATGTTTGACAGTGCTAAAGACATTAGAATCAAGAACTTTTTGAGTCTTCAGTAATTATTTGCTAGAGCCAATCAATTGCCAGGCTACATATCCACCAATGTGTTTACTTCCCAAAAAGATGGCTATCGGGGGTGGGCTGGACAAAAGGATTAGTTTGAGTTCTGCTGACATTACTAAGACTCTCAGGGTCACCTACCAAAATATTAAGAGGGGGTTCAGGGAAGGCTTCCTGTTGAATGTGAAATTTTAGCTAAACCCTGAAAGCAAGAAGTAAAAATGAAAAGGGAGGCATGAGGATCAGCCAATGAAAATTTGGAATCTGGATGTATGAGAAACAACAAGGAGGTCAATATTATTGGATCACAGAAAATGGGAGAAAGTAAAATGTAAGAAAACTGAAGCAGGCCACGTTGTGAGGAGATTTGAATTCCAAAAAAAAGAATGCTATATGTAATAGAGTCCTGGAGTCAAATAGAGGGATGATGTAGATCTGTGTTTTAAAAAGATAATTCTGACAGGTGAGTAGAAGATGGACTGAAGGGGAGACTTGGGGCAGGGAAGCCGACTAAAAGGCCACATCAGCAATTGAAGTGTGAGTTAATGAGGGCCTACACTGGGATAAAGTCAGTGTCAGAGGAGAAAAGGAAGCATATAGAAGAGATATTTCAAAGATAAATATCAATAGGACTTGACAGAAGATTAGAAATGAAGAGTAAACACTGACACCTAAGTTAGAAGCCAAGGTGATTTTGAGCATAGTGGAGTCAGCAGGACAGCTAAGTAATGCAGGGATTAGAGCACTGGACTTGAAATGAGGAAGACCCATCTTCTTGAATTCAAATCAAATTGTATGGATTGTATGCAATTGTATGGATCTGAACACTTCCTAACTGTGTGACCCTAGTCATAAAGAGTTGGACATGATTGAAACAACTGAACAACAACAAACAGACTCCTCAAAAATTATAGGGAAGTTTAAAAATTGGAGAAGATGAGTAAAAACAATGTATTCAGTTTGAACATGTCAAACTTAAGTTGTATACAGAATATCCAGTTTAGGATGCCTAACAGGTATTGGAGATGTGAGTGTAGAAGTCAGGAGAGGTCAGAGTTGGATGAGTAGACGTGAGAATCATCAGCAGAGAGATCACAATTCAAACTACAGGAGCTAATGAGATCACCAAAAGAAATGAGAAAAGAAACAAAAAGAAGGGGATCCAGGACAGAGCCCTGGTGGCTATAACCTGGACTAAGAGCCAGCAAGGATCAGGAAGACTTAAGGACTGTATCATAACAGAAATCTAGAGAGAAAGAAGAAGTGTCAAAAGTTGAAGACAAGTCAAGAAAGATGAAAATCAAAAAAACCATTAGATATGCAAAATAATAAATCATTGGTACCTTTTGAAAAAGCAATTTCAGTTGAATTATGAAGTCAGAAGCCAAGCTTAAAAAACCATCTATTAGAGAAAAAGGGGTAGAATGGAATCATTTGGACATGTAGACAAGTTTGCTTGTAAGGAGAAGAGCCACCTCTTCGTGTAAGCTGAGGATGAAAGAGAAGATAATTGCAGAAAGCATCTAGATAACATGAGAGAAGGAGGAGCAGGAGGAAGAGGAGGAGGAGAAGGAAAAGGAGAAGGAGTAAAAAGAGGAGGAGGAGGAAGAGGAGGAGAAGGAAAAGGAGAAGGAGGAAAAAGAAAAGGAGGAGGAAGAAGAGGAGGAGGAAGAGGAAGAGGAGGAGGAAGAGAGGGCGAAGGAGGAGGAGAGAAGCTAGAGTTCTTAGCAAATGAACAAAATTTTTCAGAAAATATGAGATAAGGCTCTCAACTTTGAGGATCAGGAGAAGCAGAACATAAAGATGAGATGAAAAGGTTTGGAAGAATCACAGTGTTGAGTGAAATAGTAAACTAATTTAAAAAGTGTAATATGATTGCCTTGCCATGTGAAGGACCCATTTTAAATGGACCTAGTCAACAC
Organism: Sarcophilus harrisii; assembly: GCF_902635505.1. Taxonomy (NCBI): domain Eukaryota; kingdom Metazoa; phylum Chordata; class Mammalia; order Dasyuromorphia; family Dasyuridae; genus Sarcophilus; species Sarcophilus harrisii. The sequence continues at coordinate 397,716,733 of NC_045426.1, forward strand.
AGTTTTGCAATTTTGTCCAACTTTGTTTAGCCACATGTGTATAAGAGCAAAAGGAATGGATGGTTGGAGTGATCTAAGATTGAAGTTTAGCAGGGCAAGATCCTTGATAAGATCAAGGGACTCAAGAAAAGAAAATGGTAGAGAGTTGAACTGGTTCACAGAGATTCAAAATTGAAAAGGGAAGAAAATATGGTTAGTATCAGGATGATAGTCTGGGAAAGAACTAAAGTATTCAGGTTGAAGGCCATGATGGAATTGCAAAACAGTGGAACAAGTAAAATGATAATAGATTGTAATCAAATAAGGGAATTTCAGAGCTCATGAACATGGAAAATAGTACATTCACAGGGAATGGCAAGATTAAGGGTATGATTCTTTTTGCATGTGGCTGAATTGGGATGGAGAAGTAGGTCATGTGAAATGAATAAGTTGAAAAATTGTGAAATTATGGTGTTTGAAGAAGTTTCAAAGTTTTCTGATATGATGGTAGAAGATGAGAAAGAAAGATAGTGAGCCAGAAATTATTGTTTGTTTTTTGTCCTTGGCCAATGACATCATGATGGTAATGTCTAGCTTTCACTGAACAGCCAACAATAGCTCCCAACCCAAACCTCAACAGCCAGGAATTAAACTCATTGAAAAAAGAAAGTGAACATCTCAGAAGTCAGTAGACAATAGCTACCAGAATTTTGATCGATAATAAATATGGATTGAATCAACCTCAAAGTAAGAAAAGTTACTGAGTGCAGGTGGAAGAGGAAGAACCTGAAAATGGCAACGGAGAGCAAGAAGTAAACTAACTTTTGAACCCTTTCTAGTAAATCAGAGAGAATGAATGAAAGGCAACCCCATGCTGGATAGTGAGACCAGGAAGGGCGTGTTGTCAAAATGAAATCAGGTATCAAGGAGATCCAGATGAAAGAAAAAGATTTAAGATAAATTCAAGTTTGTTGCCTGTGAAACAGGCTTTCAAGAAACTACAGTGGAAGGAGAGGGTAGCTTTAGAGTTGGACATGGTGGGAGGAGGATAAATTAAGGGGAATGGAAATAAGGAGTAAGCAGGGGAGGATGAGGAAGAAACTGAGGATTGAATGAAGATAGTTGGTGGTTCAGAATTACTGGGAGGGTGAGGATATGACCAGAGTGGGGTTTAATCTCAGATTAGAGTTCTTTCATGTCTTATGTAGTTCAGGCTAGTGGAAAAAGTTCAGGCTAGTTCAGTTAAAAACTGAAGAAATGTTATTCCCCTTCTCCAAAGGCAGGAGACCAGACTGGAGATTTGATGAAATGGTCTTTTTTTTTCTTTCTCAGAGGGAGGAATCTAGTAATCAGTGGAATGGCATTTTCTCCTCTTACCCCAAAGGCAGGAGACTAGAGCATAATGAAATGGTATTTCTCTTCTTTTCATAAGAGGTAGAAAATCAGGGAAGGGAGATAACATAATGGAATGGTATTTTTTCCCCTTTCCCCAAAGGCAGAAGTCTGGATAAGAATGATTTTCTCTTCTTCCCACAGAAAGCAGGAGACCAAACAGAATACCTGGTGGTACAGAATGGAGTTTTCTCCCTTTACCTCCAAGACAGGAGAATGTGATGAAATAGTGCTTCTCTTTTTCACACAAAAGGCTGAAGACCAGGCAGGAGACCTAAAACAATGGAATGGTACTTTTCTCCTCCCCCAAAGGCAAGAGACTAATGTATGAAGCATTTTTCCTCATCCCACAAAAAGCAAGAGACCTAGCATGATAAAAATGCAGTTCTGCTTCATGTGGTAGATACCTCTTTTTGTCTTTCCCTCTGCATCCCTTTCTCTCTTGTCTTACTACTCATAGGGAGCAATTGATGACGATGGCCCTTTCTTGACAGGAACTGATTCCCTGACTAATAGATGGGAGAAAGGGGAGCTGGAATCAGGGCCCTTGTCTAGAAATCAATGATATTTCCAGGGTTCTTGAGCTCAGGGTCGTGGGCTGACTCTAAAAGGTTTCAAGAAGTAGAGGTTGAAGTAATGATGTTAGTAGTTCACTATGTAGCAAGAGTCATCTCCTGTGTTTCTCTCAGGATGCCTTGCTGTTTCAAGGCTGATTTGCCTGTCCCTAAATTATATAATTTCATTCTAGCAGAATAAATGAAGGATTTTTTCTTTTTTTAAGATTAGGTGTCCCAATCTCACTTTGGCTGAAAGTACAATACTAATCAGGATGAGAAGTTGGACTTCCTCCATATCCACCTTGATCCAGTTCTCCCTTCCTTAGGCAACCTGGAGATAACCCACCCTATGTTTGTACCAGGCTTAATCAGAATGCCCATTACAGTTCAAAACTACTCACATCTCAGCCTTCTTAGTAGCCAGGATTATAGGTGAGGGTCACCATGCCCAACAACAGAATATATTTCAACGAAGATTGTCCTGATCCTGGTTTAGTTGCTTTTTGCTCCAGTAACAATAGCTATGCAAAAGAACTCTTTTCCTATGAGTTAAAGCAAATTTGTTGGGGAACAGGACTATCACTCACACCGGGGAATAATATCATATCAGACTTTCATTAGAAAAAAACCCTCTACTTATATTGCCCTGAACCATGCTGTTTTGCAGTAATATCACCAATGCTGTGTATCCAATCTGCTACCGACCCTACCTTTCAGGACATCATTCCTCCCATCCATAACATTACTTCTGTGGAAATGGTCTCACAATATTATTTCTCTTAGCATCATTTTTTTGGGGTAAAATCAATTAACAAGGAGAGACAAAACAAGCCAACATACCTCTCTATTTCTTTTGGAAGGGCAGAACTTGACTATAATTATCTGAATCTATGTGATTCTGAAGTGTGAGGTACTGTGTATAAGAGGATTTCTGACTACGGGAACACATTACCATGGCACAGCACAACTATGTACATTGGCCAGGTGTCCTCACAAATAATTTACAGACATCAGTTACAGACACTATGCCATGAAACTGAATCACTTCCACCTGATTTGTCTTAAGAAGGTTCTGAAGATCACATGTCAGAATAAAATACCAGATACTGAGGTCCTTTCTCAAAGTAAACTGTCAAACATTCCAACTACCACAGAGAACACAACTCCAGTGGGTTGGCCACGGTGTTCGAATGCCAAATGTACATTTACCAAAAAAGATTATTTTATGGAGAACTCTCTCCAGACAAGTACTCCCATGGTGGTCAGAAAAAAGCAATAAAAGGTCACTCCCAAGGTCTCCCTTTAAGCACTTTGGAAATGAGTGTGTGATATGGGAGACAACTGCTCAGCATGGTGTGCCTTCAGAATCAGAGAAGAGGCTGTGCTCTATGAGCAAGAAGAATTAAAATAGCTCAAAAGAAATGTGAGATGTGCAAATTGTAGCTTTAGAGTAGTTTGCTCAAATGCACTTGAATTTGGAGCCCAGAACACTAGTTATCTTGGAGATTCCAACTGAAGCAACCAGATTAGGTTGAAAGCCTCTACGACAAAAGCAGACAATTGATGCAAAAAGACTTAAACGTATTTCAGCAGCATCACCATAGCCAGACTGCCACTGGGTGATTTTACAAGGTTAGCAAACAAGATGGGGACTAGACAAACAAGAATGCACACTGTTCTCTTCTAATTAATACACTTCAAAGTAGAACGTCAAGGAGATGACAGCGCTAATCAAGCAGGTGACAGCCTTAATCTCTCTCCACATGGCTCAAAATAGAATGCGCCACAAGTGACCCTTATTCTTTCCCTCCTATTCTCCACATATTAGCTGAACGTCATTTTTTTTTCTTCACGCAGTTTGGAGAGGGGAGAATACATGATGAGGGCAGAAGCATGGGCACATAGCTAGAGCTCCTTCTAAGGGGGGATGGTCTTTTATTTTGCTGAGATTCGTGAGGGGGTTTGCAGGTGGGCAGGCGTCCAACCCAGACTGCTGAAAAATCACTGGTGTATTTAATGGGATCATAAGCAGCTAAAGATGTTAGAATTAAAATAGTGTTGTTAAGAGTGACTAGCGTGAGACTGAGATCAATGAAAATGTCCAAGGAAATACAGGGAAGTGATTTCAAGACTAACTTGGCACACAGCATTAGGAACAACTATTAGAGTAACTAGACCATATCACCCCAGTGCCTCAGGAGCCATCCACTGAACAGTGACTGGTGGCAGCCCTCAACACTCTATAAAACTAACCAGGCTTCAACCTACCATAACTTTTTAAGAACAAAATATATGTGAATTAAGTACTGAAAAAATTCAAAAGATCAATGATTTATTTCATTTTCATTTATTTCAGTTAAGATGCTTTCCCAATGATATCAATTACAAACTTCACATTCTTATGAGATACCTTTCATGAGTCATTATGGCAAAAATTCATATATTCACATATATGTATGTATATATGTTTATGCATATATATATTATTTATATATATATATATATACATACATATATATCACTTCTTTAACAACCTGCTGATAAAGAGCATAGAAGCACTTAACTAGCCCGATCCTCAGGTCCTTGTCAAGTTTATCCTTAAAGTCTTTCCAATTTGGCAAGTCCTGGAAGAATGTTGGCATAGCCTTTAAGTAACCAGAGTCACCTCCCTACAACAAAAAAATCCAGTTATTTAGTTCATTTACTGATACATAGAAGGTACTTAATAATGCTTGTTGATTGATTGATTGATTGATGGAAACTAATAGCACTTTAGTCATGAATATGAATTAAATCTTAGAAGACTGAATTTTTATAGAATAGTGGAAAGCAAGGAGAAAGGGGGAAGGAAGAATATGAGAACAGTTAAGGTTAAAAATTAACTTTTTAAAAATTTCTATTTATTTTATTTTTAATTTAGGGAATAAAACAAGCATAAAAATAAAAATGATTGCATATGAAACTGCAAATCTATACACAACTTAATACTCCTTTTAAATAAACAAAATTATTATGTAACTTTTTTTCTCTCTTCCCTCCTCCTCATCCTAGTGATGGCTAACATTAGGCACAAATAGGTATATATGTAGATACCATCTTGCTTCCTATACCCTTTATAGTTAACTTGAGTATTTTTAATAGACAAAAAACTTATTTGTTCAAAGTCATTCTTAAAACTATATTGCTCTTACTGTATATAATGTTCTTTTGCTTCTACTCATCATTTTACACAAATTTATGCAAATCTTTTCCTGTTTTTCTAAAATTATTGAGTTCATCAAAAATAATGTAACTTTCTTTTTAAAATAAAAAAAAATTCCTCCCTCCATCAATTCATTCCACCAATCAACTCTTGTCTTTACAACTTCTTGCTATCTTGCTACCTTCTTAAGTCACAATATGATTCTTTTCCCATTCATGGCCAATATTCTTGAATCATCTACATTATATTTGTATTTCTTACCATCCACTCAGGTCCCTATCCTTTGCAATCTTACTTGCTTCCCTTACACTCTCCTGAAACAGTTCTCTGAAATGTCATTCAATGACTTCCTAATCAATAAATCTAGTGACCGTTTTTTTTTCAGTTTTTATCCTCTTTGAGTCCTCTGTAGCATTTGACATTAAGATCACCCCCCTTCTTTTTAATACTCTCTATGGTTCTACTACTTCTCTAATTATCCATTTGCTTACTCTTCCTTTTCCTCCCATCTCCTTAATTTTTGGCAGTGAACGTTTTGTTTTTGAGCCCCTTTTGTCTCTCCAGTTTTTTCCTTGATCTCATCTATTCCCAAGATTTCAACTTCTATGCAACAGACTTCCAAAAATATATGGCCATATGACAATATGTTCCCAAAGAATTATAAGCACTTTTTATAATAGAAAATAATGAGTGTAACTGAAGTTCTACAACTTCTCCAACATTGGCTATTTACATTTTTATAATATTTGCTAATTTACTATAATATTTACTCATTTTACTAATTTACTTGACCATATGATCAAATCTTATTCTGGAAAGCAGTTTGGAACTATGCAAATAAAATGGATGAAATATCTCTTTGATATCACACTGAATAAAAGAAAGACTCCAAATATACCAAAATATATTATAGAAATACTTTTTGTGATAGCAAAGAATTAGAAATAAGTAGATGCCCATTGATTAGGAGATGACTAAACAAATTATGTCATATGAATATGATGGAATATTATTGTGTTTTAAGAAAGGACAAATCTTATGTCAGAAAAAAATCTACCTTTATAAAAGTACTTTATAAATATTGTCTCACTTAATTTTCACAACAATCCTGAGAAATAAGCACTACTATTATCATTTTCATTTTAAACTGAAGCAGATCAAGATTAAGTGACTTGTTCAAGGTCACACAGCTAATAAATGTTTGAAGACCATTTTAACTCAGATCTTTCTGAGTTTAGATCTAACTCCAGATCTAGCACTTTATCCACCACTTTACCACGCTTCCTTTAACTCATCAACATTACAGAACTGGGACATTCTTGGGTATGGGACATTGCAGAGAGTATCATATTTCTTTCAATTTATAGATCATTTGGCCAATTTATTTTATACACACACACACACACACACTCTTTAAAAGAGCTTTCTCTGTAGTGTCTGGACTAGTTTTCTGGATGATCTCTGGATGCGCATTGGTCTTAAGTGGAGAAGGGATGAAGGCAGGAGAGCCACTATGAGGATGGTCAAGGATGGTCAAGGATGGAGTTTGAAATCTGGGTCTGAGATCGAGCTCAAGCACACTCTCACTTAAGTCTGCTTATTTCAAATGCTCTCAGCCCTTATATACCTTAGTACAATTACATACTACAACACACTGAGCATGTGCCAATTGTAGAACCATCATATCACCTTAAGTAATAAGTATATGTGAACTAGAGAACCATTATCTCATCAGTCATACTGAATAAAAACCCTTCTGTAAGTATCTTTGCTTTAAGTATACTTTTCTCAGAGTTCCCCAATATCTATGGTCCTCTACATCTCTCTGAAATAGAGACAATGAAATGAGGAAACTAAAATGATATAAAAGCAAGACATAAATAAAATTTTACCTTTTAAATTATTTGTTGAGCAAGTAGATTAAAATCACATACCCTACGGCTTCAATTTCATGTTATATAACAACTAATAAAAAGTTGAAAAATTTTCTCTTCATGTTTCTATACCATTAAGTCTATACTGCCTGTGTCCTTTTTTATTGATATTGATAGGAGGCAAATATACCTCTTCAACTTTTTTGTTCTTGTAATACTTTGAAAGGGGGTAGGAAGAGAAGGATCAGCTTTACTTAATTTGTCTATTTCCAGTATTTGACAAGTAATTAGCCTAAATCATCTTCACTCTATACCCATTCTTCTAAATTGAACAAGTGTCTTCTGATTTTGCAGTTTTAGATAGACTCTCTTTTAATCTCTTTTGCAGCAAAAAACTAGCAAAGAAATGAGTTTGTGAATCTTCTTTGTCGTTTATTTATCCCACCCATATCAATATTATAGAACATTTAATGATATTTAAATTAGGCCCTACTATAGTTATCTAGTTAATATCATGGTTTGATTAATATATTAGGATGGGATTCTTCACTCTTTCTCATCCTCTTTCTCCAATCTGTTGCAAGACCAGTTGATTTTATTTTCATAACATCTCTCCTATATGCTTCTCATTTCTAAAATGTCTACTATAATGGTACAGGTCCTTATCAATTTGTGCCTGAATTATTACAAAATGTATATTCTTTGCATCCCCAGCACTTAGTATAGTACCTGCCAGATAATAGACAATTAATAAGTGCTTACTGATTGATTAACTGATTGATTGATTCTGTTACCTCTTGGCCTCCCTATTGTTTCATGGATCTATAACCTCATCAATGTAAGGAGTCTTTATAAAGGGACAGAGCATAGCCTATTCAAACCCTCTCATTCTGGGCAATTTTCTTTATATCTTCCTGTAAATCCTCCAAAGCTGAACAAGGAGGGGGCCCTTTATTTATTGAAGGTATACCAAAGGAGTTTAAAGATCATGTTTGTTATGCCTTGCTTTTACTGCATTATCAGAACATTTCCCTTTCTAGCTTAATAATATCTGATAATATACTTCATGTCGAACTCTCTTGCAAATTTCTTCATTTGGTAATATGTTGCAGCCTATTACTGCCCACTCAGTTTTTTCCATAACTTATAGCTACATAACATCACATTAAAAATACTGATGAGCTCTTACTACTTAGAAAAAAAAGGTCCCTTCAACTTTTACATTTATAATTCTATCACTGGAGAGAAATGTTGCAGTTTCTCAAACATAATCCAACCCACTTACCTCCTATTCATTTTTGATCCCAATTCATTGTCTACCCACATGCATCTGATATTTTGCCCAAAATACATTTTTTAAATTTTCAATCATATTTTATTTTTCCAAATACATGGAAAGATAATTTTAAATATTCATTTTTGTAAGTTTTTGTATTTCACATTTTTTCCCTCCCTTATCTCCTTACTCACCAGGACAGCAAGTAATTTGATATAGGTCAAATATATATAGTTCTTTTGTTCATATTTGTATGTATTTCCATAAAATACATTTTTAATGTATCTGGTTTTCCATTTTTTTATTTAATTCCTGATTTCCTATCAAATTCTCTTGAGAAACTATGGATCCCATTTAGACACATCCATAATTTTCTGGGATTTGATGAAATTAACATATTTTACTGTGACATATTTAACATGTACGGGACTGCTTGCCATCTGGGGGAGGGGGTCAAGGGAGGGAGGGGAAAAGTCGGAACAGAAGTGAGTGCAAGGGATAATGTTGTAAAAAATTACCCAGGCATGGGTTCTGTCAATAAAAAGTTATAATTATTTTAAAAAAGAAAGGAATTAACATATCTTCTATAAGTAGGAAGATGTAGATTACTTAACCATCTATAAAGAATTCCTCTTCCATTTGGATAGATTCTGCAATAGACTTCTTCCTTAATAACAGCAAAAACCTTGGACAGGCATATATCTCCCTATTTTATGCCTTATTTTGAATTAATAATCAAAGAGTCAAAAGTTATCTTTGCTTATCTTTTAAGGAATCTTGTATGGTTTTAATATATACATGAGTGACATCTTGTTGAAGGAAACATTTAATGCACAAGTTCTCAATATGGGGACCACAAAGCCATTTTCAAAAAATTTTATACATATTTCAATATATTTGCTTTTCTTTGTAATTCTATGCATTTTTGCATTTAAAAACATTTTTTTCTGAGAAGGAATGCATAGACTTCATCAGAGGGCCCAAAAAGTCTATAACACACACACACACACACACACACACACACCACACATACAACTTTCCTCTGCTTTTTTATAGTCAGCATTATGTACATTGAAGTCACTTTGTGCCATTTTTTTAGTCAGTTTTATAACTCTAAAATTGTGGTCTATTATACAATAGGTCAAATGTTAACTTCATCAAACAAATGTTCTCAAACTTTCATAAAGAAAGCCTTTGATACATGAGTAGATTGCCCTTGCAAAGATTTTTTTTTTGGAGATGGGAAAGTGGACACACAGGTCATCAGTAATTGATTTTTTTACTCAGTAATGAAGTAAGCATTTTTTTTTGCCCAAGCATTCAAAATGCTTTCCCTTATATATTTTGGTATCTATTCCTCACTGACTTCACAATAATGTGCAAACTTAGTCTAGTCCAACTGTTCTTTACATCTTTCTTTTATTTACTACCTTATCACAAAGAATATTGGGAACTATGATATTAGAGTTCAAATATGATATATCTATTATCATTGATAAAGGAAAATTTGTGGCTTTTTATTTACAGGATATATGCATAGGTAATTTTTCAGCATTGACAGTTGCAAATCCTTTTGTTCCAACTTTTTCCCTCCTTCCCCCCATCCCTTCCCCCAGATGGGGTCATTTTTCTGTCATTTTTCTTTTCTATTGTCTTTATCACCTTTCATGGTTGGGGGGGCAGTATTCCTAATGTTTTAATTTGCATTTCTCTAATTAATTGTCCTCCTTATACTTTTATCTTTAAATGCTTTCAGGATAATCTAGCTTTGCTGGGTAACACTTGTTCAAAATAAAAACCATATTATGGAGAAAGAAGGTGGAAGATTAGAAGCAATCTTGCTGCACAAAAGAGCGAAAAAAAGTTGAGAATAAAAAGAGGTTATAAAAAACAACAAAATCCAACTAATACTGATCAACTAAGAACATTTATAGATAAAACTAGGAGAACAACAAATGGAAAATGAACAGACTTTTATGTTTCAATAGTGACAAATTCCTCTCATCAATGACAGTTAAACCACATTTGATCTCTAACATATCAATTGCTGCTATATTAAATGAGCAAGTACATATGATGCTTAAGAAGAATAGCTACATCAGAGCAAGCACAAAGGAGAAATAAATGCAGAAAGTGAAAACTTTTCAAATAGACTTTGGAATTGAGTTTCGATATCTCAAAGAGTATTTCTGTTTGCAAAGTAGAATAGAAAAAAATATGAAACCAAATTTATATTATTTTTAGTTTGCCTTTGAAGTATATAATAAATTCAACATATGACTTTTAAAAACTATCCTACTTATCTGTATTTTCTTTTGGCTTTCTCTTTCTCTTCAGTGAATTTTGAAAAAAACCCCAATGGAGATGACTATGAACCACTACATAGAATTCCCAATCCCTCTATTTTTGTCTGCCTGCATTTTTGATTTCCTTCACAGGCTAATTGTACACTATTTCAAAGTCCGACTCTTTTTATACAGTAAATTAACTGTTTGGACATGTATACATATATTGTATTTAACTTATACTTTAACATATTTAACATGTATTGGTCAACCTGCCATCTGAGGGAAGAGGTGAGGGGAAGGAAGGAAAAAGTTGGAACAAAAGGATTTGTAACTGTCAATGCTAAAATTACCTATGCATGCGTCTTGTAAATGAAAAGCTATAAAAAAGAAAGAAAAAAAACCCAATGACAATTTTTTCTCTTCCTTGACAACACTATTCTCAAGCTTCCTTTAACAGACAGTTCCTTTCACTCTCCCTTCTCCTCTAAAAACAAAAATGGAAAAACAAAAAAAATCAAATTTTGCAAAAATTTGCATGGAAAAGGAAGTCAAATCCCCTTAATAGGTATATCTCATTATTAATCATCTTAAGTCCATCCCCTCTCTGTCAGGAAATAAGGAGCATATTTCATCATTCATCCTCTAGAATAATAATTATTAGTAATTAGGTTTATCACAATTCTTCATTCTTTTAAAAATCTTATTATTTAAAAAATTAATTCTTTGTTCTGTTCATTTCACTCTGCAATATTTCATATGTATTCCCAGCTTTCCCTGAAATTATCCTTTTCCTTCTTATAGCACCATAATATCCCATTATATTCATATGAAATAATTTGTTCAGCCATTCACCAATTTATGGATACTCCTTAGTTTTCAGGGTTGTTTTTACTGTAACATAAAAGAGTTGATATAAGTGGGATGTATATATGTACTTTGCCTTTTAATTTTATCTTTCTAATAGTGAAATTACTGAGTCAAAAATACACACAGTTTAGTGATTTCAGGGACAAAGCTCCATACTGCTTTTCATGATGGAATAATTCACTGCTCCACCAAAAAAGTATTACTTTTTCTATTTTCCAACAGTCCCTCCAAGAACTGTCATTTCCCTTTTCTATGGTCCTTATCAGCTAGTCTTCATGGTTTTGAAGGAGTTTCTCAAGGTTTTATTTTGCATTTCTCTAACTAATGGTAATTTGTAACATTTTTTCATATAGAAGTTGATAACTTGAATACCTTTCATTAAAAACTGCTTGTTCTTATCTTTTAACAGACTATTATAGATTTTGCATCTTTCTAATATCAATGTATTTACCACTATCTTATTTACACATAATTCTCTCCCAATGTTGCTGAATTCTATATATTTTTTCACAGAAATTATAATATTCACAGAATATTACAATTTTTAAAGAATCATAACTGAGAGTTACCCAAAGCACAATAGGGAGGTTTCTTGTAATTGTGAAAAGGTTTCATCATAATGACAAGTAGAACTTGCATTATAAAAGGTGTACAAGGGATATACAATCAATTAGTAACAATAAATACTTATTAAGCACTTACTATGTACCATCCAGGGAATGTATGATCAGAAAAGAAGGTAGGATAGACATTTATATAGATTGAAAGGTAACAATTAGACAACTCAAGTTGTGCATTGCTATGTCTGAAATATCCAAAGACCTAAGAAAGTCCTCCAGTGAGATACATTGATTTTATGTGAAGAAAATGCAGAAAGACAAGGACAAGAGTCACAAGAAATGAGAAGATATAATTGAATTGTGACCCACATTGTTAGAGAGAACTTTTATATCAATGATGATCTAAAGTATATGAATTAGATAATTGAGGTTAAAAAAGATCAAAACTGACAAAGTTTCTACCAAGAACTTCCAATTTTGCACAGAGATGAAAGAAATTTACAAATTTAAATATAATAGAACCTGAGGTGAAAAACGTGAAGTCAGAAAGAGATAAGAGATTAAAAAGAGAAGGCTGTCCTCTCACTCCACACATCTAGTGAACAAGTGAAGCCCATGTATTTCCCTTTTCTTGGGCTCCCAATCAGTGCTCTGGGCTTTAAATATTTTATGGGTCAAAATTCTCTCCAAACCAAATCATGAAACTCTCACTAATATGTTTTTCTTGTTAACAGTTCAAAAAGTAACTTTCAGAGAAATTCCATTTAAAGTAACTACTGATAATATAAAATATTTAGAATCTCTCTGCCAAGGGAAAATCAGAAACTTTATGAGCAAAATTACAGACCACTTTTCACACAAATTAAGTCTGATCTAACCAATTGGAAAAATATTAAATGCTCTTGGATAGGGCAAGCAAATATAATAAAGATGACAATATTACCTAAACTAATCTATTTATTTAGCGCTATACCAGTCAGAGTCCCAAAAAACTATTTTAATGACCTAGAAAAAATAACAACAAAGTTCATATGGAAAAACAAAAGGTCAAGAATTTCAAGGGAATTAATGAAAAAAAAATCAAATGAAGGTGGCTTAGCTGTACCAGATCTAAAATTATATTATAGAGCAGCAGTTACCAAAACTATTTGGTATTGGCTAAGGAATAGATTAGTTGATCAGTGGAATAGATTAGGTTCAAGGGATAAAACAGTCAACAAATATAGCAACCTAGTCTTTGACAAACCCAAAGATCCCAGCTTTTGGGATAAGAACTTACTGTTTGATAAAAATTGCTGGGAAAATTGGAAACTAATATGGCAGAAACTAGGCATTGATCCATACTTAACGCCGTACACCAAGATAAGGTCAAAATGGGTTCATGACCTAGGCATAAAGAATGAAATTATTAATAAATTAGAGGAACATAGGATAGTTTACCTCTCAGACCTGTGGAAGGGGAAGGTCTTTATGACCAAAGCAGAACTAGAGATCATTACTGATCACAAAATAGAAAATTTCGATTATACCAAACTGAAAAGTTTTTGTACAAACAAAACTAATGCAGACAAGATTAGAAGGGAAGCAATAAACTGGGAAAATATTTTTACAGTCAAAGGTTCTGATAAAGGCCTCATTTCCAAAATATATAGAGAATTAACTCTAATTTATAAAAAATCAAGCCATTCTCCAATTGAAAAATGGTCAAAGGATATGAACAGACAATTCTCAGATGAAGAAATTGAAACTATTTCTAGTCATATGAAAAGATGCTCCAAGTCATTATTAATCAGAGAAATGCAAATTAAGACAACTCTAAGATACCACTACACACCTGTCAGATTGGCTAAGATGACAGGAAAAAATAATGATGATTGTTGGAGGGGATGCGGGAAAACTGGGACATTGATGCATTGTTGGTGGAGTTGTGAACGAATCCAACCATTTTGGAGAGTAGTTTGGAACTATGCTCAAAAAGTTATCAAACTGTGCATACCCTTTGATCCAGCAGTGTTACTACTGGGATTATATCCCAAAGAGATTATAAAGAAGGGAAAGGGACCTGTATGTGCACGAATGTTTGTGGCAGCCCTTTTTGTAGTGGCTAGAAACTGGAAACTGAATGGATGTCCATCAGTTGGAGAATGGCTGAATAAATTGTGGTATATGAAAATTATGGAATATTACTGTTCTGTAAGAAATGACCAACAGGATGATTTCAGAAAGGCCTGGAGAGACTTACACGAACTGATGCTGAGTGAAATGAGCAGGACCAGGAGATCATTATATACTTCAACAACAATACTATATGATGACCAGTTCTGATGGACCAGGCCATCCTCAGCAACGAGATCAACCAAATCATTTCCAATGGAGCAGTAATGAACTGAACCAGCTATGCCCAGAAAAAGAACTCTGGGAGATAACTAAAAACCATTACATTGAATTCCCAATCCCTATATTTATGCACACCTGCATTTTTTATTTCCTTCACAAGCTAATTGCACAATATTTCAGAGTCTGATTCTTTTTGTACAGCAAAATAACGTTTTGGTCATGTATACTTATTGTGTATCTAATTTATATTTTAATATATTTAACATCTACTGGTCATCCTGCCATCTAGGGGAGGGGGTGGGGGGTAACAGGTGAAAAATTGGAACAAGAGGTTTGGCAATTGTTAATGCTGTAAAGTTACCCATGCATATATCCTGTAAATAAAAGGCTATTAAAAAAAAATTAAGACCTAAAAAACAAAAAACAAAAAACAAAAAGTAACTTTCAGCTAAAACTAGAAGTATAAGAAAGAGATTAAGGTGACAAATTTAACTCATAATACAAGAATTCAATTAAATGTCAATGTAAATAAAACAATTATAGAATATTTTTCCAGTGAATTTTGAATTTACTTTCCCACAAATACATTCACACTCACTGGGGAAAAGGAAGCTTTATAAGAAGCATATATGCTACATCTATACAAGGAGAACATGTGGGCATCTACACATTAGGATGATGGGAATATCTCTAACCAGAGCATAGACACAAAGATAACCAACACATTAAATAACTAAAGAATTAGAGTTGCCAGTGTATTCTAGTAATGTCATTCCCCTTCAAGAAGAGTTGTGCTGGGCTGATTTCAGAAAGACCTGGAGAGACTTTAAACTGATGCTGAGTGAAATGAGTAGAACCAAGAGAACATTGTGGATAGTAATAACAAGATAATGCGATGATCAATTCTTATGGATGTGACTCGATTCAACAATGAGATGATTCAGGCCAGTTCCAATGGTCGTGGGATGGATAGAACCATCTGCACCTACAGAGAGAATTGTGGAAACTGAGTGTGGATCACAACATGTATTTTCACTTTTTTGTTATTTGCTTGCTTTTTGTTTTCTTTCTTGTTTTTTTGTTTTGTTTTGTTTTTTGATCTGATTTTTCTTGTGCAGCATGATAACCATGGAAATATATATAGAAGAATTGTACATTTTTTAAAGAACTATGCTATTCTTCAGATCAGATTGCAATTTTTCTCAGAAATCTTCTAATATCTGTAAGAATGCGTAGTAATCTTTTTTTTTTAGTTTTTCTCTGAACTTCCTTAACTACCTTGTCCTCTCCTATTCTCTGCTATTTGTGAATCAGATTCTACCATATTTCAGCTGTCACATACCATGACCAAAAACCTAGGTTAGTTTTAAGACTTATTGTATCCCTAGCTGAGATAAATTTCCCCATATCTTTATGTGCTCAAGCAGAAATGCAATTAAAAGACACTGTATTAAGGATGCCTTAACCTTATCCAGTAGCTTTTCTGCTCTTTGCAAAAGAGTTAAGTATTAGTCAGGGAATTCTGTGAGGTTGTTGACCATAGTTCTATTTTTCTATTTCTCTCAGTGACATGCCTCACTCTGCTGTCTCTAAAGAAGTATAAACTATATATCTAGATGCACACACACACACATATGTTTATGCATATATTGTTTCTTGTTGTGCTTCTATGTATACTTTAAATGTATTAATATTATAGAGTTTGATTCTTCAACGTCCTGAGTCACATTATATTATTTGGGAAAATTTTTCTCCAATGAAGCTCAGTTTTCAAAATAAAACTCAAGTTTACCTGAATGAACACAGCCTGGTTCACAAAGAAAGAAAACATTTGTGAGTCAGATTCTTAAAGAGTGATTTTCATGATACAAGCATTTCATGTTTAAGAGAATAATCTGTCTCGGCATATTACCAAATGATGAAACCAAATGAGGTATAATATAGATTTTTCTCATGTCATCGGATAAAAACAATAAAGAAGCTTAGGACATCTTTATTGCTCTATTCATATTGTGACATTTTCCAAAGAGCATATCATGATTAAAAAAACTATGAATAAAGAAAATGAAAAAGCAATACATAAAGAGGCAACAGCTTCTCACATCTCACTATGACCCTTACTAACATTTAGATTGTGCAATAGATCTGAGTGGCTCAGCAGGGCAGCATGGGGAAGAGGGAGAAGTGGGGGTGGGGGAACAACTTTGCAGTATAGCATATCTTCTCACTATTATTCATATCCACACAAATGAAGGGTAGGGGGTAGAAAAACCACACAATGACAAAAAGGGGAGAAAAAAAGCAAAAGTCATTTCTCTGCCACAGAAAAAGTAATCATCCCTCTCTGAGTAAAATAGAATAACCTAATTTATATATTTAGTACAAATTATGACTTGTAAGGTGGATAAAATTTTCACAAAAGAAATGTATAAAGAGGTACTTTCATTGGATGCCATTGAAAATACAATGGTACTAGTAGCTGCAGTTAACTAGTTATCAAATCAACACAGTAGTTAAAAGCCAACAAATTTCATTTTGATGTATTTCAATGAAACATTTCTGCTCTGAAACCTGCATTTCACAATAAATCTTAAACGTGTCTGAAATAATTACCTGGGAAGCTGAAAAGTAGCACTTTAAATTTTCGTGACACATTAATGAAAAAAGTAATACTCTTGACAAATATAGGGTGAAATCCACCACAGGATGTTATGTGAAAGCTCCTTAGATCAAAATAAAAGCTATATAACTGACCTTGACAGGTTTGCCATATATAAAAGCCTCCACTTCAAATACCCTTATCCTTCCTCCCCCTTATGATACCATGATTCTCTTCAGTAGTAACATTTTTCTTTTCCCTGATGAATGTTTGGCAAACATCTCATCTCAAATGATGCAGATCTTATAACAGAAGTTTAACAGGAACACTTTAGCTTGTGAGAAGATATTATCAACCAGCTAAGTAATTATCTTCAGGTTTAGGAGGTTTAATCAAAACTCCTACAGATTAGGGGGTCAGAGTAGTAAAAAGAGGAAAATACCTTAGAACTAATTATGAGAGAAATGTAAATTTTTTAAAACTGAGGCTTAATGTCAAACCTGTTGCATTGGCAAAGATGACAAAAGATAAAGAGGATCGATGGGAAGAGGAGCTGCAGAATGAGAGAGCCACTAATGTGCAACTGGTAGAATTGCAATATGGCCCAATGGCCCTGAAAAACAATTCAGATTTATTCTAGAAAGGTCACTAAATGACGTGTACTCTCTGAATCAATGATATTATTACCAGAGAAATAACCAAAGAAGGTTAAAAAGAGAGAAAAAGATCACATACAGACAAAATATTTTTAGTGGTAGCAGAGACCTAGAAACAAAAAGGGTACCAGTTGATTATCCACAAAGCAAAAATTGGTTACTTAAATTGTGGTTTATGAATGTAATGAAAAATAAACCACAAGAAATGACAAATATGAAAAATTCATATACACTTGGTAAAATATCCCAACTGATACAGAACCAGAAAAAAGATGGTTGAATCATGTGTCTCAGAGTAAAGGTGATAGGATGAAATATATGTTATCAGATGTGGTTAATGTGTTGATTTGTTTTGCTTGATGGTAATTCTAAAATTTAAAAGAAGGTTCCTTTAGGGTAGAAGGAGTATTGTTTGTTTTTTGTTTTTTGTTTTTTTTGACAATCACAGCAATGTTTCCAAAAAATCATTCATGTAAAACAGTACAACTAAAATTTACTCCCCCCTCTCCAAAAAAAAAAAAAAACTTGACTTAGCAAACCACTGTTGCTTTGAATAAATAAGTCCCAACCTCTCTGAATCTAGATTTTTTCATTTATAAAATGAAAGGCTTAGACAGAATGGATATTTTCCTGGTGTCCCATTGACTCAAAAAAAAAGAGATTCTTTGAGACAGTGTGGATGCTAATGAGGAAACCTACCTCTCAATTCATGCTGAATTGTTATATTACCATGTTAGTGTCCCTTTGACCCAGGACCTTTCCTCCTGACCACTTATCCACACAACTGCTTTACTTTGGCTCCAACTTCAAAAGCTCTCAACTTTACAGGAAAGGCTTAAAGTTCTTAAGGATGAAATTGTATCCCAGACCATGAGACACTTCTCAGCTCCACTGGATAGCCTTGACCCTAATAGGCAGTATAAAATTTTTAAAAAACCATTCCCCAATAAATATGTAGTCAAAGAATATGAAGGAACAAAATACAAAAAATCAACAATTCTATGAAAGACCATCCTTAATCACTAATAATAAGAAATATGAAAGGAGAGAGAGAGAGAGAGAGAGAGAGAGAGAGAGAGAGAGAGAGAGAGAGAGAGAAATGGAGGGAGGGAGGAAGGAAGGAAGGAAGGAAGGAAGGAGAGAGAGGGAAGGAAAGGAGGAGGGGGGAGGGAGGGAAAAAAGGAAAGAACTCAAGGTTTTACCTCACATTCATTTGAAAGTGTCAAAAATGGCAACTGTCAACACAAATCCTAAATCTCTATCCTCTGTAATCTATACTATACACAGCTGCTAGATTGGTATTTCTAAAACACAGACCTGATCACATATTCCAACCCACCTAGTCAAAATCACCTACCTATTTCCCAGGCAGCTAAATAGCTCAGTGGATGGAATGCCAGGTCGAGAGCAAAGATATTTATATTCAAATGTGACTTCACATACTTACTAGCTGTGAATCCCTTGGCAAGTCATTTAACGTCTATCTGCCTCAGTTTACTCATTTGTAAAATGAGAATAATAATAGCACCCATCTCCCAGGGTTGTTGTGAGGATCAAATAAAATCATATTTGTAAAGTTCTTAGCACTAACTTAGTTGTGCTAACTAAATGCCAGGTATGTCTATAAATCCTTCCCCCTCAAGGCTACCGATTCACTTCTCTGGCTTTCTTTAAGTCCCACTTAAAATCTCATCTTTTATAGGAAGCTTTTTCCAACCCCCCTTGATTCTAGTGACTTCCCTCCATTAATTATTTCCTATTTATCCCATATGTAGCTTGTTTTATATATGTAATATGAGTGTTTTGTCTCCCTCACTAAATTGGTCTTTTATCTCTTTCTGGGTCCCCAGAGTTTAACACACTGCCAGACACATAGTAGGTATTTAGTAAATTGAGTGATTCATTGATGGAGCCCTAAGATCAGAGGCTTTTGATGGCTCCAAAAGCCAGGCTGCAGCGTTCACTATCATCCCTTATAGTGCTCTCTACCTGAGGGTCCCCTCTGGCTGCAGCTCTTCCCTAGTGTAGACTTTCTCCTGCTACTAGAAGCTTTCTGCTCCATCCAATGACCCTCCACAATTCCTGAAAGATGCCTCCAGGCTCTGCTCTGCTGCTATGGCACCTGGCGAGTTCCTAATGAGGAGAGAGGAGCATGCTCACTCTAGCACAATAGTTTTATTTTAACAAGGCAAGAAATAAACTAAAGCTAAAGGTGTCTCGGCTATTTGTTTCTAACTCCTCCAACAAATCAAGGGACTAAAATCAGGAAGACTTATTATAGGAAGACACATTCAAAGGACATAGTAACAAACCAGGGACTTCTTACTAAAACTATTCCTTTTAACACTCTTCCCTCAGCCTGTGTAAATACTAAATTATCCTAGAGTCGGACCTCCAAAGAACTCCGATATTTTGAATTTCTAATTACTGCCACTTAAATACTTGAGTGGTATTATTTTAAATATCTAAGACTATTAATAATGTCTAATAATTTATATATGTTTATATTTTATATGATTTATATTTATTTATATATTTATGTAAAAATAATAACCTAACCAACCCTACCTTTAAACCTGTGTACCCCTATAACAGATGCTTGTCTCCAAAATCTGCTCCAAGGTAAGAAGCTATTATTTCACTACTCCAGTCATTCTTCATAATTATTTTTTTGTTTTTGAATGATGGAGAGGAGGAAATGGAGGTCCTTATTTAGTTTAGGGAAACTATTATAAATAGTTATCTCTTCAATATGTCAAGGGTAGGGTGCTGGACACCTGCCATCCACAAAATCCGTGTAAAAATTTTTGGTCTTCCCTTCATACAAGAGAAGTCTGAATTTTTTCTTTTTCTTTTATGGGGTGTTCACCATACCTTATTGTAAATTTTGGGCTAGGAATTTGGTCATAGGCTAGGTCAATGTTAATAAAAAATACTTTTTCTTTGTTGTCTGTTGGCCTTCATGTGCTGTCTGCAACTTCCACAAAACTCTCCCCAGAATTACCATTTAATTTTTTATGCTAACACTCTCTCTCTCTCTCTCTCTCTCTCTCTCTCTCTCTCTCTCTCTCTCTCTCTCTCTCTCTCTCTCTCTCACCATTTGTCTGCTATACCAAGGTTAAAGCAAAATTTATGGTTTACTGGTGCTTTTTGTTTTGTTTCTGGGACCTTTTAGGATTGTAATATCTGTCTCAAGAGGGCAGTTCTCTTTTGGTCAGGGAGAAAAACGAGGGCCCTTTCTGAAGGACTGAGTCTTGGCGTTGAATCATAAGATTATAGGATTTAAAAATGGAAGTTACCCTAGGTATGATTTAGTCCAAAATCCTCATTTTGCAGATGAAGAAACTGGGTCTCATTAAGGCAAAGTGACTTTTTTTTCCCTATAGAAAAGTAGTTTATGGGTTTCAGGATCATATGAGCTGGGAATTAGTTCAGCCATTCTGAAAAACAATTTGAAGTAATGTCTCCAAAGATGCTAAACTAATCTATACTCTTTAATGCAGTAATTCCATATTCAAACTGAGGACTTACTTCAGCAGTAGTTCCATTAGTAATGATTCATAATCAATTACCTCTGAAGTTCACCAATCACCCTCCTAGTTTGCCAGTTCTTATTTTGCCCTAATTAAGTAATTTATAAATACACACCAGTCTTTCTCACAGTGCAGAACTCTTTTCTTTATTTTTCATTGAATAAATTTAGCCAACCTAGCTTCTTATTCCATATTCTTTAAAAATGAGCTTCTTTTTTAATTAAAAAGATACTAAACGGATACACTATGATCATATGCAGGTCACTTAACCTCTAAGTTTTCTCTACAATTATAAATCGTTGTATTTAAGACACATCCACAAACAAATCACATAGCTTTCACTCAAACTCTTTAGATTATAGGGAATGCTTGTGTCATTCTCATTTTTTAAAGACTGTAGGCTTAGGTCTCCTTATCTTTTAGAGCCCAGAATCTACAGGATCATAGATGTATACCTGAAGAGACTTTAGTCTAGCTGATCCAACCCTCTCATTTTATGTAAGAAAGGTAAGGCTTGGAGAGATTAAGAGATTTACCTAGAATCACACAGCTAGCAAAGATCAGAGGCAACATCTGAGCCCACATGGTTCTAACTTAAAAATTCAATACTCCATCTACTCACCATTATTCAGTCTGTACTTTTAAAAAAAATTGTCTAAGGCAAGTTGTGAAATATTGCACTCTTCACTCAAATAATTAACTGGTGAGAGCTGTTTTTCCACACCCTTGGATTCTGTATTCAATATCTGTCCATGAGGAGCTTTTAGTGCTTTTCAGATTCCATATCCTATACTTAATAATAATTGCTAGCATTTAAATAGGGCTTTAAGGTTTACAAAGTACTTTACAAAGATCTCATTTTATCACATAGATCACTATTAAAATATAATATTTCTCTTATATCACTTATTCTAGAAACAGCATTTTCATAAAAGTAGAGACCTTCAAATCTATTTTTAAAAAACACAAGGAAAATTATTTTTTATTCAAACTTTCCAACATAGCTCAGCCTCTTTTCCTTTAACTATTTCTATATCTTCTGTTTAGGGGCAGCTGGGAATGCGACAGATATAGTGCTGAGCCTGGAGTAAGACTCAGACACTTATTAGCTGGGTGACCTTCAACCAGTCTCTCAATTTTATTCACCTCAGTTTCCTAATCTGCAAAATGAGCTAGAAAAAGAAGTGGCAAACCACTCTAGTATCTTTGCAAGCAGAACCCCAAATGGGGTTATGAAGTATTGGACATGACTGAACAACAATAATCTTCTCTTTATTTTCTTACACTAATTTTTTATCTTGCTGTTACCAAGTAGTAAAAATAGAAATTATAATACAAAAATGACCCAATTCAAGAAAATATACAATATGCAAAAATCTAAGCATATAAAATTGCAAGAGTGATAATGCACATTACAGATGGCTTCTTCCTTTTAAAGTCTCATCTACTTTAAAATATTGAATTTTTCTAATTCATTCAAAATACAAACCAATTTATACTATTTCAGTTTACATTTTCCAAATTTTTTCACCTTGAATTCCTGTTTTATTACACAAACTATCTGCTATAGTCAATTTGATGTATTCATCTCCCAAATATACCTTATATTTTCACATTTCCCTCTCTGCTCCTAGATTCCCCATTCCTTCTCTTTGCTGTACTTCTGTAATAGATCAGAGGAACAAACTTGGGTATGGAGACAGGAGGAAGAAGAAATTATACTTAAGGAACATGGGAGCACCCCTAATGTGGACCGTGAAGACAGATGAATTTAGTTAGCCAGTAGTGAATATATATGTAAACTGGTAGGTCAGCACAGAGTATTTGACCAGTCTTGTTCGAAAAAGCAGGCTGCTCTCAGAGATTTTATGCTGAGCACTCAAGCTCTGTGCGTGTGTGTGTGTGTGTGTGTATGTATGTGTGTGTTTGCTTAAACCCCCCAATTTTTATTTGTTTTGCTTATTTATAAATAAAGAGTGTGGGCTGCCTGGTCTGGGAAGGTACGACAGCAGCCTGTCTGCACTGTTTAATATCTTTGGTTTTACTTCTTTTCCTATGATCATAATTAAAGAACAGTTTACAATTATTTCGAGCTTGTATAATTACAAGGGGATGCAACAGGGAAGGAAAGAAAAACAGATTCCCTTAGAGCCTAAGGCCTACTTAGCCAAAGGAGTTCAGCCTTGCTTGGCTCCCCCTACCCCAGCCAAAAGGAGGAAAGCAAAAGGATGAAGTCCAGTCCTCTGAAACTAATAGGAAGATTCTTGCACTGCCCCCATAAGTACTTTTGAGATTTATAACTATTGGGTATGAGTGAATATTAGAGCCACCAGCTCCAACTCTTATCCAATATGCTGCTGCTTTTCCCTAGAATGTCTTTCCCCCCCCCCCCCCCCCCCGGCCTCTTTTCTCTTATCTTAATTCTATCCATCCCCCAAGGATAAGATAAAGATCCATGAAGCTTCACAAAGCCTTCTCTGATCTTTTTGGCCCTCACTGATTTCTCCATTCTCTGAACTAGTATTAGTGTACAGACCCGTCATTTCACATAATCATATACTGCCTTGTACTAGTAATCACCTTTTAATGTCTTTATGTCAAACAAGTCATTCAATGAGCACGTAAGTGTCTATGTCCAAAGCCCAGTATTAGTACCTCCAGCCAAGCTATAAGCTACCACAGGGTAGATCCACTCATGCTCTTTAGAAATCCTCAGAGCACCTGCCTTGACGTCTTAAGCTTTCAACCAATGGTAACCAAATGCAACTCATATATAAAATGAAATGTGTTCACCTATATTTACCAAATGTCTACTATCTTAAGTCTAGTAATTAAATCTCTTACCTCAATTCAATAAATGTTTATTCAGTATCCACTGTTACTACATGTGATACGGCAGTATACTAGATTCAGGGGAATCTGAGTTCAAATCTGACCTCAGACACTTACTAGCTGTGTAACCCTGGACAGATTATTTAATCCTGTTGCCTTAGTTCCTCATCTATAAAATTAAGGGGAGAAAGAAATAGCAAACTGCTCTAGTATCCTTGCCAAATGAGGTCAAAAAGTCAGATATGACTGAAGTAACCAAACAATAAAAACAAGCACTATGTGCAAATACTGTGCCGAAGTGCCAGCAGAATAATTCAAAAAACTCTGCCCACCAAAGTACAATAGCACCAACCAAAAAATACCAGCTTTCTCATACTCAAGCCTACAGATTCTGCAATGCAGTGGGCTGGGAAGGCAAAGCAGAGGAACGTTAATCAGGATGTTATATGGCGGACATTCCATGTTCAAGGGCATAGTAAAACTTGGGTTTGAAGCAGCTGAAGGCAACTCCAAAGAGATTACTCTGGGAGTTGTAAAGACTTGACAAGAATCCTGAAGACACTCTGACAAATCATACTATGGTCATTACCAGTGATTGTGTTAACCCCAAGTCAGTATGATTTGACTGCTCTGAGATAGACCAGGCCACATAGACTCAAAGACTAACCTTATCTGAAATCATTGCAGTAATCAGTTTGAGCTAAGGACTGCCCATCAAATCATGCTTCTTTATATTCTGGTATCATACAGCAGGATGGATTGAAACAAATCAAAAATACCTACCTGCTGCAAATGCTTTAATGTAATACTGATCATTAAAATGAGCAAACTACACCAAGTGGAGTGAATGTGAACGCTCTTATTATACACCAGTTGTATATCCTAGCAAAATTGGAAACAGACCTTAATAGTTTCAGACACTAGTTCCACACGCTTTTTTGTCAATATTACCCTCCCTTCTGGGGAGGTAGACAAAATGGAGAACTGAAAATTGAGGAATCATTTCTCCAAAAAAAAAAATCACTTCAGAGGGCAAAGAAAAAGGTAGACATAATATGGTATAATAAAAAGAGTACTGCTGTGGGTATCAGGATGTCTGGGTCCTTCTCCCAACTCTACTCCCTACAATTCCTACAATCTGGTTTCTTCATCTGTAAAATGAAATGGTTATACTAGATAAATTGTAAAGCCCTTCTCAACTCTTAGCACTTCTATGATAGAGAGCTTAGCAGGATCAGCTAAAAAAAACTAAAGAATAGATTCTCCTAAGCACTACTCTCAGCAATTTTGTTAGACTCGTGAGTCTAGGTTCAAGGCCTCACATACTTAACTGTTCTTTATATTTTCCCATATAAGAACAAAAACAAAAAAACCATAGTTTTTATCTATTTTATTCATTTTTATAAGGCAATTGGTCTCTTCTTAAACTGAGTTTATTTAGTTTGTTGCCAAAGAAATCTATCCTCAGAAAATGCCACTGAAAGTGTATGTTCTAGCATAATATTAAATATTTAAGGGACTAAATGTGCATTTGGATTCTTTTTCCTAATGGAGATTTTCTTAAAATTTCTTTTGTAAGTAGGGTTAATGGTTTTGAAGTCCAGGTATAGCCATGAGTTAAGAAATGTCTTCAAAGCAGCAGTCTGTTTCTGGCTGATTTTGGTTTTTCCTTTCAAAGCTTGACTTGTAAACAACAATCAAATATCACTTTAAAAATTTATGAAAGGTACTTAACAAAAATAAAACCTAAATAAAGATTTTGCAACCTGAGCCTGAAAATGTGTCTGCCACAGCTGGAACTCTGTATTATATCTTATATTCATTCTTCTAAGCCAGAGGCTCATACAGTATTCTCAACAGTTCAAGGAATATTTCCCACACTTGCCCTGTGTGACACAACAAACAGATCAATATTTTTGACAGAGAGAAATGGAGGTCTAGAACAAGACAATATTATTTAAATCTTGCCACAAATCCATTCAGCTGATTTGAATTAAGGATATTCAAACTTCTGACAGAAACTATTCAGATAGAATTGAAGGGCTGTCATATACTGAAGTATGTTCATTTAAAATGTGGCTAACTAGAATTTTCTCTGAATCCGCTGATCCAGTTAACTGAATTTTCTATTTAATTGACAGTTACTCTTTTTGTTTCAACTGCCACTGAAAATATTTGTTAAAAAAAAAACATAATTCTTCTTTTCAGGGAACAATGGATAGAGTGGAGGGCCTGAAGTCAAGAAGACTCCTCTTCATGAGTTCAAATCTGGTCTCAGGCACTAATTGTGTGACCCTGGAAAAGTCACTTAATCTTGCTTGCCTCCATTTCCTCAACTGTAAAAATGCATTGGAGAAGGAAGTGACAAACTGTCTGGTGTCTTTGCCAAGAAAACACCAAGTTCTGAAAAGTCAGATGACTGAATGGCAACCACAACAGAATTTTAGAATTGTAGTAGATCTCTAATGTCATCTAACTCCCTGGAGACTTAGCTTAGAAAAGAAATATTTAAAGGAAATAGGATTGCTGGGTGCAAGCATTTGAAAGGCCACACTATGGAAGAGAAATCAAATTCATTTTGCTTGGCCCCAATGAGCTAAAACGGGGCAAAAGGTAAAAGTTGCACTGATCTATTTAAGCTTCATAAAAAGAAAAGCTTCATAATTAGAAATACTCAAAATGTGAAATGAGTTGTCTTAGGCAATAGTAGTCCCCTGCCTCCTATGGTTTGAAGCAGATGGCTTCTAATAGATTCTGTATTATTTGATTGTATGGCCAACTCTAAGATTTTGTAACAAGCTAATGCCTACCTCTAAAGCATAAATCTCCTCCACACATCCCCAGAAAGTGATCACTCCTGGCTCTTGTTTGAACATCCTCATTGATGGGAACCCATTTCATAAGATAGCCCATTTCTGTTTTCTAAAATCTTTAATTGTTGGGAAATTTTTCTTCATATAAAGATGAAATCTGCTTCCTTATAATTTCCACCCAGAATTATTTCTGACCTAGCACCAAACAACAGAAATCTAATATCTCTTCTGTGGAACAGAACTCAAATTCTTAATCATTTCTCGACTAAATCTTCTCTTCTCCAGGCTGAGACTATGCCTTTCCTTCCATTGATCTTCATATGATATGATTTTAAGTCCCATCACCATTCTATGTTATGGTTTTTTCACCAACCTTTTTTTAAGAGTTCAGAATCCTTTAATATCCTAGGGTAATAATCATGAGTATTAATTATCATTATATACTACATTCCTATCTTGCTAAATATTTAATTTAAGCGGTAATTTTTTAAATAATGAATTTGGGAAGTTGCTATTAATTACCACTATTATTTATTTAAAGAGCACTCTAGACATCTAAGACGCTTTAAAAGAGGTCAACTGTCACTACAAAGGATCAAGGACAAAATCTCTCCTATTCTCCCATGATTATGTTCTGAATGTACAGAAAGTCTATCATGGTAGAGTTTCCCCAGAGAAAGTGGGTGTTCAAAGGGAAAAAAAAATAGCTATAAACATGGCAAGTTCTAGTAGAGGTAGTTATAGGGTTAGGTGCTTGAAATTGTTTTTAATCAAAGCACTGGTAATTTGGAGGAATTTTCAAATTTATCTTCTTCAGTCTCAGAAAGCTATAATATCTGCACCATACAAAAGAGCTAAACAACTTAGGGGTTTTTTAGGGTTTTTTTGAACAAAACTGGTCTACCTTAGAAGTAAGCATTATAGTCAACACCCATGTGGTACGTTTCTTTAAATCCTTGGCATTGAGCTCAGTGCACTTCACATAACAGGCACTTAATGCTTGACTCCCTCGAAATTGTATCCAATCAGATGCCAAAGTTTGCCAATTCTATATTGACATTTCTTATTTCTGTCCTCTTTTCTCTACTCAAAGGGATTGTGAGAGGACCTGGTTCAGGTCCTCATAATCTATTAGTTGTCAATTTGGTTTTAAATTAAATATACTTTTAAATATTCTGTAAATCTAAATGACTCAAAGTTAAATACCTCTCCACAAAAGTCCTACCTTCATTTTTTATTTATTTATTTATTTTAATTGCAAAGCATAATTTTTCCAACACTGACTCTTATAAAACCTTTTGTTCCAAATTTTCCCCTCCCCTAGCTAGGTAGTCTAATACATGTTAAATATGTTGAAATATATGTTAATTCCAATATATGTATACATATTTATACAATTATCTTGCCACACGAGAAAAATCAGATCAAGAAGGAAGGAAAAGAAAAACTAAAAAAGAAAACAAAATGCAAGCAAACAGAGAATGAGAATGCTATGTTGTACCATCCTTTGTTCCCATGGTTCTCTCTCTGGGTGTAGATGGCTCTCTTCACCACTGCGCAAGTGGAACTGGTTTGAATTATCTCATTGTTGAACAGAGTCACATTCATCAGAATTGATCATCATGTAGTCTTCTTGTTGCTGTGTATAATGATCTCCTGGTTCTGCTCATTTCCCTTAGCATTAGTTCATGTAAGTCTATCCAAGCCTCTCTGAAATCATCCTGCTGGTTATTTCTTACAGACCAATACTATTCCATAACATTCATATACCATAATTTATTCAGCCATTCTCCAACTGGTGGGCATCCACCCAGTTTCCAGTTTCTTGCCACTACAAAGAGGGCTGCCACAAACATTTTTGCACATGTGGGTTCCTTTCCCTCCTTTAAGATCTCTTTGGGATCAGTAGTAACACTGATAACTTTTTGAGCATAGTTCCAAACTGCTCTCCAGAATGATTGGATCTGTTCACAACTCCACCAACAATGGATCAGTGTCCCAGTTTTCCCACATCCCCTCCAACATTTGTCATCTTTTTCTGTCATCATAGCCAATCTGACAGGTGTGTAGTGGTATCTCAGAGTTGTCTTAATTTGTATTTCTCTGATCAATAGTGACTTGGAGTATCTTTTTTGTTTGTGGCTACAGATAATTTCAATTTCTTCATCTGAGAATTGTCTGTTCATATCCTTTGACCATTTATCAATTGGAGAATGGCTTGAACTATTATAAATTTGAGTCAATTCTCTATATAGTTTAGAAAGAAGGAAATATTTTCCCAATTTATTGCTTCCCTTCTAATCTTGTTTGCATTAGTTTTGTTTACAACTTTTTAACTTAATACAATCAAAATTATCTATTTTGTGATCAATAATGAGCTCTAGTTCTTCTTTGGTCACAAATTCCTTCTTCCTCCACAAATCTGAGAGGTAAACTATCCTATGTTCTTCTAATTTATTTATAATATCATTCTTTATGTCTAAATCATGAACCCATTTCGACCTTATCTTGGTATACAGTGTTAAGTGTGGGTCTATGCCTACTTTCTGCCATACTAGTTTGCAATTTTCCCAGCAGTTTTTGTCAAATAGTGAATTCTTATCTCTAAAGCTGGGGCCTGTAGGTTTGTCAAATACTAGATTGCTGTAGTCATTGACTATTTTGTTCTGTGAATCAAACCTGATTTTCCACTGACCAGCTTCTTTATTTCTTAGCCAATACCAAATGATTTTGATGACTGCTAGTTTATAATGTAGTTTTAGATCTGGTACAGGTAGGCCATCTTCATTTACTTTTCTCTTCATTAATTCCTTTGAAATTCTCTTATCATCTGAAAAGAGTGATAATTTGGTTTCTTCATTACCTACTCTAATTCCTTAATTTGTTTCTCTTTTTTTTTCTATTATTGCCAAAACTAGCATTTCTAATACAATATTGAATAGTAATGGTGATAAAGGGCAACCTTGTTTTACCCCTGATCTTATTGAGAATGGTTCCAGTTTATTCCCATTACATATGATGCTTGCTCATGGTTTTAAATAGATGCTACTGACTGTTTTAAGGAAAAGTCCATTTATTCCCATCTGTCTAGTGTCTTTATTAAGAATGGGTTGGATTTTATCAAATGCTTTTTCTGCATCTAGTGAGATAATCATATGGTTTTTGTTAATTTGGTTATTGATATAGTCAATTATGCTAATAGTTTTCCTAATATTGAACCAGCCCTGCATTCCTGGTATAAATCCTACTTGGTTGCAGTGTATTATCCTGGGGATGATTTTCTGTAATCTCTTTGCTAATATTTTATTTAAGATTTTAGCATCAATATTCATTAGGGAGATTGGTCTATAATTTTCTTTCTCTGTTTTCATCCTACCTGATTTAGGTGTCAGTATTATGTGTCATAAAGGGAATTTGGTAGGAGTCCTCCATTCCCTATTTTTTCAAATAGTTTATATTTTATTGGAGTTAATTGTTCTTTAAATGTTTGGTAAAATTCACATGTAAATCCATCTGGTCCTGAGGATTTTTATTTTTAGGGGATTGTTTAATACCTTGTTCTATTTCTTTTTCTAAAATGGGACTATTTAAGTAATGTCTTTCCTCTTCTGTTAATCTGGGCAATCTGGGTATTCCTCCATTTCACTTAGGCTGTCAAATTTGTTGCCATAAAGTTGGGCAAAGTAATTCTTAATAATTGCTCTAATTTCCTCTTCATTGGTAGATGGTTCTCCCTTTGCATTTTTGAAACTAACAATTTTATTTTCCTCTTGCCTTTTTCTAATCAAAATAACTAAAGGTTTATCTATTTTCTTGGTTTTTCCATAAAACCAACTCTTAGTTTTATTTATGAATTCAATAGCTCTTTTAGTTTCAATTTTATTGATCTGTCCTTTTATTTGTAGAATTTCAAGCTTGGTATTTGATTGGGGGTTTTTAATTTGCTCTTTTTCTAGCTTTTTTTAGCTGCAAGCCCAATTCATTCATCTTCTCTTTCTCTATTTTATGCAAGTAAGCATCTAGAGATATAAAATTTTCCCTTATTACCACTTTGGCTGCATCCCACAAATTTTGATATGTTGTCTCATTATTGTCATTCTCTTGAATGAAATTATTGATTGTGTCTATGATTTGCTGTTTCACCCATTCATTCTTTAGGATGAGATTATTTAGTTTCCAATTAATTTTTGGTCTATTTTCCCCTGGCCTTTTATTGAATGTAGTGTTTATTTCATCATGATCTGAAAAAAATGCATTTACTATTTCTGCCTTTCTGCATCTGATTTTGAGGTCTTTAAGTCCTACTATATGATCAGTTTTGTATAGGTTCCATGAACAGTTGAGAAGAAAGTGTACTCCTTTCTGTCTCCATTCAATTTTCTCCAAAGATCTATCATATCTAGCTTTTCTAGTATTCTATATACCTCTTTAACTTTTCAAAAAGTCTCTTTAACTTTCTTATTTACTTTGTGATTTGATTTAGCTAGTTCTGAGAGAGCAAGGTTGAGCTCTCCCATTATTATAGTTTTGCTATCTATTTCTTCTTGCAGTTCTCTTAACTTCTCCTTTAGGAATTTAGATGCTATACCACTTTGTGTTTATAAGTTTAATATGTTAATATTGATATTGCTTCATTATCTATGGTACCCATTAGCAAGATATAGTTTCCTTCCTTATCTCTTTTAATTAGATCAATTTTTGCTTTGGCTTAATCTGAGATCAGAAGAACTACTCCTTTTTTTACTTCACATGATGCATAATAGATTCTGCTCCAGCCTTTTACCTTTATTCTATATGTGTCACTCTGCTTTAAATGTGTTTCTTGTAACCAACATATTGTAGGATTCTGGCTTTTAATCCAGTCTGCTATCTGCTTATGTTTTATGGGAGAGTTCACCCCATTCACAGTTACAATTAAAACTACTAATTCTGTATTTCCTGCCATCTTATTAACCCAAATTATACTTTTCTCTTTCCTTTTCCCCTTTCCCTCCTCCCCAATATTTTATTTATGATCACTACTTGCCTCAAGCAGTCTTCCCCCTTTAGAGTCCCTCCCCCTTTCTTATACTTTTCCCCTACTATTTCTGTTTCTCTTCTATTTAGCCTACCCTTTCCCCTTTTGCCTTTCTCCTCCCACTTTTCTACAAGGTGAGAGAAGTTTCTCAGTGAAACCAAAAATATCTAATATTCTTTTTTTGAGCCAAATCTGATGAGAGTAAGATTCACACACTAGTCATCACCCTCCCTTCTTTCCCTCAATTATAATGGGGCTTTTTTCGCTCTTCCTGAGTTGTAATTTTTCTCATTTTACCTCCACTTTCCCCATTTTTTCTGTTAAATCCCCTTTCCACCTTGTTTCTTTTTTTTTATATCATAACATATTATATATATATAATATTATATCATATATTTTATAACAGTAAAATCAGATTATATATGTATTCTCTATGTATACCCATAATAGAAATAGTTCTCAAGAGTTTTTTTTTCCTTATTACCTTTTGTGCTTCTCTTGAGTTCTATATTTGGAGGTCAAATTTTTTGTTTAGTTCTGGTCTTTTCATCAAAAATATGTGGAATTCACCAGTTTTATTGAATGTCTTCCCTAAAAGAAAATGCTCAGTTTAGCAGGGTAATTTATTCTTAGCTGCATTCCAAGACCCTTCGCCTTTCAGAAAATCAGATTCCATGCTCTCCAATCCTTTAAAGTGGAACTGCTAGGTCCTGAGTAATCCTTATTGTGATTCCTTGATATTTGAATTGTTTCTCTCTGACTACTTGTAATATTTTCCCTTTGTTCATTAGTTTTCAGATTTAGCCATGATATTCCTTGGGATTTTAATTTTGGGGTCTCTTTCAGGAGATGTTTGTTGAATTCTTTCAATGGTCATTTTACCTACTGATTCTATGACATCTGGGCAGTCCCCTTTGATGATTTCCTGAAAAATAGTGTCTAGGCTCTTTTTTTCATTACAGATTTCAGGGAGCCCAATAATCCTTAGATTGTCTCTCCTAGATGTATTTTCCAGGTCAGTTATAATTTTCCCAATTAAGATATGAACAGACAATTCTCAGATGAAGAAATTGAAACTATTTCTAGTCATATGAAAAGATGCTCCAAGTCATTATTAATCAGAGAAATGCAAATTAAGACAACTCTAAGATACCACTACACACCTGTCAGATTGGCTAAGATGACAGGAAAAAATAATGATGATTGTTGGAGGGGATGAAGGAAAACTGGGACATTGATGCATTGTTGGTAGAGTTGTGAACGAATCCAACCATTCTGGAGAGCAGTTTGGAACTATGCTCAAAAAGTTATCAAACTGTGCATACCCTTTGATCCAGCAGTGTTACTACTGGGATTATATCCCAAAGAGATTATAAAGAAGGGAAAGGGACCTGTATGTGCACGAATGTTTGTGGCAGCCCTCTTTGTAGTGGCTAGAAACTGGAAACTGAGTGTATGCCCATCAGTTGGAGAATGGCTGAATAAATTGTGGTATATGAATATTATGGAATATTATTGTTCTGTAAGAAATGACCAACAGGATGATTTCAGAAAGGCCTGGAGAGACTTACACAAACTGATGCTGAGTGAAATGAGCAGGACCAGGAGATCAATATATACTTCAACAACAATACTATATGATGACCAATTCTGATGGACCTGGCCATCTCCAGCAATGAGATGAACCAAATCATTTCCAATGGAGCAGTAATGAACTGAACCAGCTATGCCCAGAAAAAGAACTCTGGAAAATGACTAAAAACCATTACATCGAATTCCCAATCCCTATATTTATGCCCACCTGCATTTTTGATTTCCTTCACAAGCTAATTGTACAATATTTCAGAGTCTGATTCTTTTTGTACACCAAAATAACGGTTTGGTCATGTATACTTATTGTGTAGCTAATTTATATTTTAATATATTTAACATCTATTGATCATCCTGCCATCTAGGGGAGAGGGTGGGGGGTAAGAGGTGAAAAATTGGAACAAGAGGTTTGGCAATTGTTAATGCTGTAAAGTTACCCATACATATAACCTGTAAATAAAAGGCTATTAAATTAAAAAAAATAATTTCCCAATTAAGTATTGTACATTTTTTCTATTTTTTTTATTTTTTTTGTTTAGCTTGACTGATTCTTGTTGTCTCACTGAGTCATTTGCATTTCCATTTGTTCAGTTCTGAATTTTAGTGAATTATTTTCTTCATTTACTTTTTAATTCTTTTTGTATTTGAATTGAATTTTTAAATTAGTTGTTTTGTTCTATGGAATTTTTTTTCCATTTCACAAATTCTGATTTTTAAGGAGTTATTTTCTTTTTCCATTTCACAAATTCTATTTTTTAAAGAGTTATTTTTTTTCTATTTCATAAATTCTGTTTTCTGGGAGTTGTTTTCTTTTTCCATTTTATCAAATCTATCTTTTAATGAATTATATGCCTTTTCCAAAGCCTCTTATAAAGATTTCATTTCATTTCCTTTCCTCATTTTCTTCTAGGTCTCTTTTAAGATCCTTCTTAATTTTTTCTGGGAGAGCCTTGTGTGATGGGGACCAGATTATATCCTTTTGGAGCTTCATCTGGAAACAATCTACCTTTAGTCTCCTCAGGGTTTGACATCTGTTTTTCTCTTTACCCATAGAAGATGTCTATCATCAGAATTCTCTTTACTTTTTTACTCATTTAAAAAAAAATTAAGATCTGGTTTTAGGGCAAGGAAGGTTTTCTAAGCGTCCTCTACAAATAGCAGCTTCCTCTATAAGCAGCTGTGGCTGCGCTGAGTCAGTACTAACTCACTCCCAGTGCTGGGTGCTAACTTTATTTCTTATTATGGCATAGTGGTGATTCTATTTTCTCAAAAGCTGTACTAGGCCAGTCTACACTCTGGCCATGCCAACACTAAAATGGAAAAACTATGAGCAAAAAAAAAATCTATCAAAGTCTAGCATAGTTTAATTCAGAGAATTATTACCAGAAGAATGACAAACTTCAGAATTTTTTTTGGCCACAGTAAACTTAAACATTATTAGGATAGAAAGGCTTTCTATTTGCATGAATGAGCATATATACTAATAATAAATGAGCACATATAAAAACAAAATACAAAGCATATTCCCTATAAAGTGATTAAACTAAATCAACAATTAAAACATCTCTAAAAGTTTACCCCATTCCTAGAAAATTAGAAAAGATGATAAAAGATGAAAATAGTAATACTGAAGGAGCTATAGGAAAACTGGCAGATTAATATGTTATTGATAATTTTGTGATTTGGTCCAAAAATTCTGGAAAGAGATTTGGAATTATTCTAACAAAAAGTGAACAAAATATCCACACCATTTGTTGCAGAGATCCCACTGCTGGGTTAAGTTTATTAATACCACCACTATTATCACCAGATCAGACAGGAAAATTCCATATACACCAAAACATTCATAACAACACTTTTATATTGGTAAGGAACTGACAACAAAGTAGATATTTATCAATTGACAAATGGCTAAACAAATTGTGGTATACAATTATAATGAAATATTACTATATTATGTTGATTATGATAAATTCAGAGTAGTCTAGAAAGACTTATATGAACTATCAGAGTGAAGTAAGCAGACCAAAAAGTTAACATATGCAATAAATGGTAATATAAATGGAAACAAACAAATAAAAAACCCTCTGGTATACTGTATAATTATAATGAGCAAGGTTGTCCCAAAATAAAAGATAAGGAAATGCACCTCTTCCTCCTCCTCCTTCTTTTCCTCCTCCTCCTCCTCCTCCTCCTCTTCTTCCTCCTCCTCTTCCTTCTTCTTCTTCTGCTTCTGCTTCTTCTCTCTCTCTCTTTCTTTCTCTCTCTCTCTCTCTCTCTCTCTCTCTCTCTCTCTCTCTCTCTCTCTTTCCTCATCTATAAATGAGTAGTTTGGATTAGACACTCTTTGGGTCTCTTAAAACTCCAAATCAATGATTTATAGAGACAGGTTTTTTGGGTTTTTTTAAGTATGATGGCTTTGAAAATTAGGGATCCTTGTCAAAGGCAAAAAAGACCACTGAATAGTAGTACTCTTTTTGAAGGAAAAAAAGAAGGGAGGAAGAAAGGAAGGAAGGAAAGGAAGGAGGGAGGGACAAAGGAAGAAATAATATGAATGTCCATTAATTCAGAAATGACCAAATAAACTTTAGTATGTAAATGTAATGTACTTCTGAGTTTGTGGACTCTATCATCATGACAGGGATAAGTATTTTCCCCTCTGCCCCCATTAACCTTTTTTCAATTCTTAAGTATTACACTCAAAGAAATGACAAATTTGAGGAATTCATAGAAACATGGGAAGATGTATGCAGAGTAAAATAAGCAGGACTAGAAAAATTACATACAGTTAATGCAAAAAGAACAATAATAATGAAAACAAAGGTTGTATAATTACAATTGTCAATCTTGTCACCCCCAAATGAGATAAAAATGCAAATCTTTTCATTAGATGAAGAGTTGGAGAATTATGAGTTAAAATGTGGTACATGTCAGAAACAATCACTGTACTGGAAAATTTTGCTTTACTATTATCTCATTACAAGGGAAGGTTCACTGTAGGATGGGAAGTTGGATGTATGTGGTCATGACAATGATGGAGAATCAAAAGAGTTGAGGTTCCCTCCAAGAGAATTATCTCATTAACCCCTAGAAACTTGCTGGAGAGATTACATTCATAAAGACCTTTGGTAGTAAGTGATGTAAAAAATAATAATAATAATAACAACAACAACAAAACTGCCTTGGATGGCTGTCAGTGTAAAGTCTTTTAGCTGGGGAATACTGTCTTGAACCATTCAGCTCATAAGAGATTAGTTAGCATCTGAAAAAAAAACAGTTCTGAAGGATTGAAATGTAGATTGAGCCAGAAGAAGAATATAAGAAATGAGACAGGCACCCCCCAAAAAAAGCTATTTGACAAGGCCAAAGGCTGGTTTTCTCTCTATAATCTCAGCTTTGTCTAGACCTGGTTTATATGATTGAAAAAGAAATATGGTAACCTCCTGGAACCTAAAGACATTGCTTCTAATTCAAAAACAATTGGAGATGAAATTACAACCCTTTATACCACAATCAGTTTCTAATTCTAATCTTTTTATGGCTCCATCCAACATCTATGGCATCAGAGCCATATATATCTAGCTGTCTCCATGTTGTAGAATAAGGCATGGGCTCTATCCTAGACAATGGCTAATCCTAATAACTTTGCCTCAGTTTCCTCATCAGTAAAATGGGGATGATAATAATAGCACCTACTTCACAGAGCTGCTGGGAAGATTAAATGGGTTAATAATTGGAAAGCATTTAACACAGTGCTTGGCACTTAAAAAGTGCCCTATAAATTTTAAATATTATTATTATTATATCACTACTGCTTATCTTTGCCCTAGAGTTTCCCTAAGTACCCAGGATTCCCTCACCCTAGAGCATCCTTCCCTCATTCCAGTCCCTTCTCCAAATGTGATTTGATTTCCAGAACTGTTTTATAAGGCTCCTAAACCTCCCAACCAAGTTTCATTCCCTTCCTGGTTTTGCTTCTGACTTTGTAGACTCCATCATCATGACAGGGATAAGTATTTTCCCCTTTGCCTCCATTAACTGTTTTTCAGTTCTTAAGTATTGTCTTCCCATAGTATAATGCAAATTCTTTGAGGAGAGTGACTACCTTTCTTATATATGTTCTTGTATCTCCACAATTTGGCACAGTGCAGGACAAAGTAAGAGCTTAATTAATGCTTTTTGCCTTACTTTTCCTTACCTATACAATAAACCCTCAAAAGTTATATATTTGTGGTAGCCACCTAATCCCATCCTGTTTTAAATGATCTCTCCTCAATTTGATCCCTTGCTACTTACAGTTCAATTAACATAACTATTTCCTCCTCCGTAACAAATTACACTGGATTTCTTCTTTTACTAGCCTGTTTATGCAGTAGTTGCCAGAAATCTTGTGCTTTTAATTGGGTAGAATATCTGGACACCCATTCCCATCCCATCTTTATCAGACCTGTTCTGCTACCTGGTATGACATACTGTGATATGACATATGGTGTCTGTACATCCTAGTGTGGCAGCAATCCAACAATTCTTTTATCTGTGGGGCTTAGGACTCCAAATGTCACCCTCTCTGTCGCTTTATATCTAGCCTTTTTCCTAGACTACTTTAAGAATATGGTCTGCTCCTGATCTTGCTTAGGCCACTGTGAATATTTGAGCCAACTCTGATTTCTCAGCATGAGAAAATGTATCCCAACAGGTTACTTTTTTGAAAAAGTTGAAAGCATTTCAAAGAAGCTTTTTCCCATAGCATCAAAGCCCTGGACTTACAGGAAGCTTTTCTAGACCAAAAGAAATCCATTATAGAGAAAGAATATTTCTTGAAATGAGTGCTCCTGCCATTTGCTTTGCCCAAAAAATTATTAGTTCACAAGCTGAATATTTCTCCCCAGAAACAAGTTCAAATTTGTGTGAGGAAATGAAATGACTGTTTTTTCCTTTGCATCAGCCATCTTCCTAGGAAAGGATAGGGTTATTGGGATGCAGAAAGCATCTTGTTTGATTACATGATTTTATTGTATTCAAAATAAATAAACTGCTTCATGATTTCCAAGTACTTTAGTATCTGTAACTGACAATTCTCTACAATTGTGTTACAAATGGGGTGGTAAGTATGATTGTTTCCATTTAGCAGATGCAAAAATGAGGGGACTTGCTGTTCACATAGCTGGCCTTTAGTTAGTGGGGGCCTAAAGCTGTCTTTGCTTCAGGAAATGCCCTAGTTCTTCTCTGAGTCTTTGAATCATAGAACTAAAGGAAGAAGTGACTTCCAGAATCATGTAATTCAATTTGCTTGCAGGTGAGAAAACTGGGGTATATAGGGAGATTAAAAGACTTGCCCAACATCCCAAATACTGCTCATCACGCTCAGTATTCGAACCAAGGACTTCTGACTCTAAATACTATGTCCCCTAGAAGCATCTACACCCAAAGAAAGAACACTGGGAAATGAATGTAAATTACTTGCATTTTTGTTGTTGTTCCCGGTTATTTTTACCTTCTGAATCCAATTCTTCCTGATCAACAAGAGAACTGTTCGGTTCTGCACACATATATTGTGTCAAGGATATACTGCGACATATTTAACTTGTATAGGACTGCTTGCCATCTGGGGGAGGGGGTGAAGGGAGGGAGGGGAAAAATCGGAACAGAAGCGAGTGCAAGAGATAATGTTGTAAAAAAAAAAAATTACCCAGGCATGGGCTCTGTCAATAAAAAGTTATAATAAAAAAAAAAGAAAGAAAAAAGAAACTTTGCAGTTGCCCAAAGACAAAAATAAATAAATAAAATAAAAACTATGGCCTCTCATACCTTTCTCCTCTCCATGTCCTCTGCAATCCAGCCAGACTGGCCTCCTTGCTGTTCCTCCCTCACCCATGACAAGCACTAGAATTTTTACTGGCTGGTCCCCATTCTTGGAATGTTCTCCTTCCTCATCCTCAGTTCCTCACTTCCTTAGCTTCATTCTAGTTTCATCTAAAGTGTCATCTTCTACAAGCAGTCTTTCTTGTTCCCCTTTTGTATAGGGCCGCAGACAGTGGGGGAACGCTGGGTGAAGTGTAAGAGCCTTCAGCCCAGAGGGAACCTGCTGAGAATGTCTGGTTTGGCTTCTCATCTCCCCTAAGGGTTCTCGGCCTTCCTGAGAAGTCAGGGAGGGCATGATCATCTGTGTTCTACTTGAAGCAAGGGATACTTACAGCAGAGTGCTTATAGTCAGCACACAGCAGTGTGATTGATGAGATAATGGTTCTCTAGTTCACACATAGCATGTTGTAATGATGTCATCACTGTGATATGAAATAATGAGGTAATCACTTTAGTTGACATATAGTTACTGTGCTGTAATGATGTAATCATACTGAGGTTTAAGGGCTGAGAGAATTGGAAATGTGACACTCCATCCTTGATCATCCTGGTGGCTCTCTTGTCTCCTTCACTAAGACCAAGGCTGGTCCCAAGATCCTTCAGAGAGCTAGTCTGGACACTACATTTTGGTGCCAAACAGGGATTTCCAGTTAGAAACTACATTTTGGCGCCCAACATGGGACCCTAGATGTTAGGCCCCAGAAGTGAGGCTCTTGATGTAAGGCCCTACACTCAGCAGCTCAACTGATGCGATTGTAAGCTCAGTGGAGAAGTCCCTGTGACCCAGAAATAGTGTGAGTACAAAAATAGATAAGCAAGAAACTTTGGTAAGAGCTAAACTAGTCACTTTCATTTTTCAGCTGAAATGGGGCAAATACTAAGAAAAGAGTCTCCCCTACCCTGAGGGGAGTGTGTAGCATGCATAGTTAGATTAATAAAGAAGCAAGGTTTATTGGTAACTCAGAAGCAGATCACTGGACTCTTAAATATATTAGAGTGCACATCTCCTTGGCTCTCCAAGGAAGAAAAATTAGAGCCAGATATGTGGAAAATAGTGGGAAAGCAACTAATTGAATGTTACAAAGCTATGGGTCCTGATTCAATTCCTGAGGAAACATTCCTTATGTACAGTACAATTGGATTTAAAGAATACCACAAATTCTAAAACAAGGAAAGATTTTAATGTGGACAGACAGACAAGGAACCGTGAGGAGAAAAATCAGGAGGGCATCAGAATATAGATTGACTCAGGGAAATAGAAAGCAGGGCTTGGCTCCAGGGCCCCAGGTAAAAATACTGATACTGACAAAGCAAATGGAAGACATGGAGAGTTGGGCAGGAAAAGAGTTAAGTACCTTAAGGACAGTACTGATGAGCTTAAGGGGTTGGTGCTTCTCACTTTCACAGCTCAGTTTCACTTCTACCTACATCGAGCAGGATTCCTTAGGGCATTCCGCATCTTCTGACCCTCCTCCCTCAATTTTGCCTTTGAGGATAGGGGGAGGAGGAGGAGTGGGAGAGGCAGTGACATCATCAGGACCACCCATGCAACAGCTTTGTCCACCCCCCATGTCACATTATAAGAGGCATTAATTAAAGCTAAGGAAAAAGGACAGGATACATTTGGTTTGAGTTAAGCTTGAGTTAAGTTAAGTCACAGGGTAACTGAAGAGCTTAACTCTTCAGGTCAAAAAAAGCGGGGGAAATGCACTCCTCTACATCATCTTATGTTAAGATGCTATTAGAGAATTTGGCTTATGAAACTTTAACCCCTAGTGATTGGAAATCTATAGCAAGGACATGTTTAGGAACTGGACAAAATTTGTTGTGGCTTTCTGAGTATAGTGAACTCTGTAGAATACAAGCCCAAAGAAACAGGCAATCTGGAGTTAATATACCAGTTACTTTTGACCAACTAACAGGTGTAGGCCCTTATGCAGATATTTTAGCACAGATTAATTACCCTTTGACAGCATATGGGAAAATTGCTTCTGCTGCTATCAAAGCATGGGGCACCCTCCCAGGAAGACAAGATAGAAGGGAAGAATTCACGAAAATAGCACAAGGTCCAAATGAACCCTTTGCTGATTTCGTAGGATGTCTGCAGACAGGTGTCATATGAACTATTGGTGAAAATGTAGCAACAGAAATTATGATAAAATGACTGGCTAAAGAAAATGCTGATGAGGTTTGTAGAAGAATTATATTAGGACTACACAAGGATGCTACTTTAGAGGATATCATAAGACGTTGTGCCACAGTGAGCACAAATACTTTTTATACTCAGGCTATGATGCAGACTTCTCAAGATCTGAACATGGGAAGACAGGTTCCCTTTTAGGAAGGGATTTCCAAAGAGACTCGTCAGTGCCTTCAATGTGGCATAGTAGGACATTTGAAAGCTCAATGTTAGCATAGAGTGAGAAAACAGGGTGGGAGAACAAGACCCAGAACCCCATGTCCAAAATGCAACAAAGGCTTCCATTGAGCATCAGAATATAGAATGACTCAGGGAAATGGAAAGCAGGGCTTGGCTCCAGGGCCCCAGGCAAAAAACACACATGGAGTATGATGGCAGTCAATGTTACTTTAGAAGTTCAGCACTCCAACATGATCAGTCAGCCAAGAAGTAACTTGATTGGGGAAAGGGATTGCAATTAGGGAGAATAGAGTTATATGCTGCTGGGACTACTGAGATATCCCCTAGAGAGGTGAAATCTGTCCCTGTCCAGAGATCCCTTGCCTCCATACACAGTAGGCTTGACCCACTTCACCTCCTGAGAGTACTTACAAAACAGTGTTCATCCATACACTTATGTGGGAAACTGGGGAATGTGTAGCTAATATGCCAGTCACTAATACAGTAGACAATGTGTGACTTATCACCCAGGAGAAGTAGTAGCATCAGGTTTACTGATACAGACTCCTAACAGGCAATCTGGTGATAGTTACCCAGATTCTGACTCCCAGCAACAGAATCCAGGAATATTCTGGACAGCAGCTATGACAGCTGACTGACCTATGCTTACTATTTATATAAATGGCATACCATTAGAAGGATTGGTAGACACAGGTGCAGATTATACAGTCATTAGAGGTGCCAACTGGCCCAGTCACTGGCCAAAGATTAAGGCAGACACCTATATGTCTGGCATAGGAGGATCAATAACAGCTAGAGTTAGTGCTGCACCTTTGAGATGGACTTTTGAAGGTGAAACAGGAGTTTTTACTCCTTTTATAGTTAAAAAAAATCCCCATCAATCTGTGGGGAAGAGACATTTTACAACAGTTAGGATTACAATTGAGTACTTCAGCAGGGATATTACAGCAAAGCTGCTGTTGAAAGCCTGCCAACACTCTCACCTGTTCCCATTCAATGGAAAACGGATACTCCAGTATGGATAGAGCAATGGCCCTTAGTGAATGATAGAATTCAGGCCTTATTAGATATAGTACAAGATCAACTTGACCAAGGACTCTTACAACTTTCTCTAAGTCCTTGGAATTCCCCAGTATTTGTTGTAAGAAAGAAATCTGGAAAATGGAAGATGTTGACTGATTTGAGAAAAGTAAATGAATAGATGGAAACTATGGTAACTCTTCAGCCTGGACTTCCATCTCCTACTCAGTTGCCTAGAGAATGGCCTCTTTGGGTTATAGACGTTAAGAATTGTTTTTATTCTATCTCTCTAGATAAGGAGGATATGAAAAGATTTGCCTTTTCAGTGCCCAGCATTAATTTAGCTAAGTCTCATAAAAGATATGAATGGAGAGTTTTGCCACAGGGACTTAAAAATAGCCCTACTATGTGCCAAATGTATATTGCTGCTGCTCTTACTCCAGTAAGAAAAGCATTTCCAAAAGTTAAGTTGTTATATTACATGGATGATATCTTAGAGTATGCACCTGAGGAGCAAATGTTAGAAGCATGTCTACAAAAGACCATAGAAACATTAAGGAACTACAAATTGTATATAGCCCTAGAAAAAATTCAAAGGCATGCTCCTTTTCAATATTTAGGATAT
Organism: Sarcophilus harrisii; assembly: GCF_902635505.1. Lineage (NCBI taxonomy): Eukaryota > Metazoa > Chordata > Mammalia > Dasyuromorphia > Dasyuridae > Sarcophilus > Sarcophilus harrisii. The sequence goes on from NC_045426.1 coordinate 397,759,992, forward strand.
GAAGTATATCCTAAGATGCTTACAATACAAAAACTTTCTTTAAGCCCAGAGAAGTTGAACACCTTAAATGATTTTCAGAAATTGATAGAAGTTTAATTACTTATCAATTATAACCATTATATGACATTTTAAGCGGAGACAATGCTTTAACCTCACCATACCAGCTTATAAAAGAAGCTCAAGAGGCTCTGAGAGAAGTTGAACTGGCTTTATTCAATGTGGTTAAAAGAGTTACTCAGCTTTATTTCTTACCCAGTGCTTGTGGCTAGAATCTTATTAAAAGCCATTAAGCGAGTAATACAATTATCTGCAATAAGACACCTTTTATATCAATGCACAAATTAATGTATGCTGTGAAACCATCCTAGAGTGACTAATTTTATTGGCTACAGCTCCACATTTTACACATGGATCTCCATTAAAGATAACCTGGCTATTACATAATTGGCAATGGAGCTTTGAAGAAAAGGTTTCTAAGGTTCCTCTTAAAGGACCAACTGTCTTTACAGATGCATCCAAACATAATATTTGTGCTGTATACTCTGATGATTTAATTTTAAAGAGAGTAGTAAAAACTTCCTTTCAGTCCACTCAACAGAATGAATTGTATGCAATCATGCTAGCTCTTACTTATTATCTAGGAGATGTAAATATAATAGCTGATTCGGCTTATTCAGTAGGTGTGGTACAAAGAATTGCCACAGCCCAAATAAAATTTGTAGCTTCCAATATATATCAACTCTTTAGGGAACTTCAAGAGCAAGTGAGAAAGAATCTAAGTAAGATTTATATCTTGCATGTCCACTCTCATAGTAGACTTCCAGGTCCTATTTTTGATGGAAATTCAAAGGCAGATATCCTTCTAATCATGGTAGCCAAAACTTCTTTATTTCAGGCAATCCAAGAATTTCATTCTAAATGTCATCAGGCTTCTCGAGCTTTACGTTTGCAATTTGGGATTACAAGAAAGGAAATAGAGCATAGTAAAAGCCTGTACAGCTTGCCTTCCTTTCCACACTCCTACGCTCCCTCCAGGAAGGAACCCTCATGGTTTCAGACCCAGTGAAATTTGGCAGATGGATATGACCCATTAAAAATCTTTTGGTCATCTGTCTTTTATCCATGTTGTAGTAGACACCTTTTCAGGATTTACTTTTTCAATACCAGCAGCAAAGGAGACAGCCTCAATTGTCACTGAATTCCTTATACAGGTTTTTGCAATAATGAGTGTGCCAAGCAATAAAAGCAAACAATGGACCTGCATATACTTCTAAACATTTTGCACACTTTTGTCCACAATATCAAATTTTAGAAACCACTGGCATATCTTTCAATCCTCAAGGACAGACAATAGTAGAGAGGAGAAACAGAGACATCAAGACACTCCTCCAAAAACAAAAGAAAGGGAGAGCCACAGGTAACCCTAGAGAACTTTTAAATTTAGCTCTTTATACTATTAACTTTTTTAATTTTTGATGGAGATGCACTGGCTCCAGCACACAGGTTTCATAATCCACTGGAAGAGTGAGCAGCTCTAGTATCTTTAGATAATCGCTAGCTGATATGGAGAAATCCAGAAAGTGGTGAATGGAAGGGACCAGATAGGTTAACCGCTTGGGGGAGAAGATTTGCTTGTGTCTCTACAGATGGAGAAGGAATAAGATGGGTGCCAACGAGCCATATTTGCCTTGTCCATAGGAGAGAGATGGAAAAAGAGAAAATCCTTGAAATATCTGATGGTTCCATTTCTGACAACATGTGCCACTGAAAGAGCATGGCTGTTAACCCAGTGTGTATGGCAATTGACTCATGAACATCAAAAATTGTTGATGAGACTGTTGCAGAATTTCAAAACCTGCAGGAAGATTCCCTGACACGTGAAGTGATGGACAATAGATTGGTTTTGGACTATCTCTTGGCTGCTGAAAGAGGCGTATGTGTGATTGTTATTTATATACTCTCCTTCTAGGACTTATGGACATGTATAATTCCTCATGTTGATTCATGTTGTTTGTTACATCACTACTAGCTTATGATATATTACCATATGCTTGTATAATACCTCCCATACTGATGGATTTATGTATACCTGTTTCAAATAAAACAAAAGAAAGCCAGAGATGTAGAGGGCCACAGACAGTGGAGGAACTCTGGATAAGGTATAAGACTCTTCAACCCGGAGGAAACTTGCTGACAATGTCTGGTTTGGCTCCCCATTTCTCTTTGGTGTTCTCATCCTTTCTGAGAAGTCAGGGACCGCATGACCACCTGTGTTCTACTTGAAACAAGGGATACTTACAGCAGGGTATTTATACTTAGCACTTACTCAGTGCGATTGATGAGATAATGGTTCTCTAGTTCACACATACTTAGTGTGCTCTAATGATGCAAACACATTGAGGGATTTAAGGGCTGAGAGGACTAGAAATGAGACACTCTATCTTTGACCATCCTCCTGGTGGCTCTCCTGCCTACTCCACTAAGCTGCTCCACTACTCCAAGTCTGGTTCCAATATCCTCCAGAGAGCTAGTCTGGACACTACATTCTGGTGCAAGAACAGGGACCTCCAGGACACTAGACCCTTTAATATTAGTGTCTTTCCTCTGAGACTACCCTAATGTATCCTGTATATATTTTAAATGTGTGTCTCCCCTTATTGTGCCAAGATACAGAGATAAGTTAAGAAATATTCATTTTAGTTGGAGAATTTATTAAATTGACTTGACCACATGGGATTAATATTCAAGGTGTGTATCCCTGAACAAAAGGAGGATTGACAAAAACTAGCAAACAGGTTAGCATGCTTCCTTTTCTGACATATTTGTAACTTTGTTAAGGGGATACATCAAAGACAGGGACAGGAAGACAGTAGTCTTCTATGAGATTTCCATTGCAATTATTATGCAGGAGGGTTCTGACAAAGAAGGAGACAATGGTCTTTTAGTGTGCAAAAGGGGGTTTGGGATTGCTGGGTCATTTTAAATGCTCCAACCCAGTTTTCATGGGAATTGGGGCTATGGTTCTAATACCCTCTGTAAGACTGGGAGCTCCATGAGCCTTTCTTTTGTATCCTTAGAACTTGGTGTGGTGCCTGGCATAGCATGTGCACTTTTGATGGACAATTCTTTCCACTTTTTCTGCTTAATTCTTCACCAAATCCTGTTGATGAGATCCTGAGTAACTAGATGGCCTTGGCAGAGAAAGCCTGAAGTACTGGTAAGATTTTAATTCTCCCAGAGGCAAGCAAGAAAGGATACTGACGGGATCAGTCTTACAGTCGAACTCCATAGAGATCTTAGTAAACCCCACTTTATCCTATCCAATTAGAAAGCTAAGTTATGATGTCAAACCTCAAAAGTTAAATTTCCCCTCTAAATCTATCCATGGCCTTTTCCATTTAGGCTGAATTCCTTTTGGCATTAGCCCACCATAGCATTCTGCTTCTTACCTCCTCCACCTATGGTTCCTGGTGTTTTTCTTCCCTTTTAGGGTTAGCCCACCAATTAATGGTATAATCCCCTTCCTTTGCTAACACCTTTTGGAGTTAGTTTGCTAAACTCCTCTATGGATTTAATCTGCCAGTTAATGGTATACTCCCACATCATGGTATATTCCTTTTCTCCTGGCGAATTGTGAGTTCTACTAGAGAACTTTTCTTTTCCCTTGTAAATTATTAAAAACCCCTTTTCTTGCTAACTATATGCTCTTCTGAATCTGTTTCTTATTTATCCCTTCTGGTGTCAGGGCTTTCCTCTTCACTTTATCTGTAATCTCTTCTTATAAATAAAGGTATCTTTTGACAAAAAGAATGCTTTTGTGAATTCTTCACATGTTCCTTGTGCTTTGCACCTCGTATTTCAAACTGGGAATTGCTACCTCAACCTCATCATTTGGTGCTGAACTTCATCACTGTCATTTCTTCCTTACAGATCCCTTAGAGGGCAGTTAGATGGTGCAATAGAGGGCAGGTAGATGGCACAGTGGAGAGAGCACCAGCCCTAGAGTCAGGAGGACCTGAATTGAAATCTGACCTTAAACATGGAACACTTCCAAGCTGTATGACCAACACTTAACCCCAGTTGTCTCACAAAAGGGAAAAAAATTAAAATCAGATCCCTTAGAGACTTTTCCCTTTCACTACCACTACTATTCTTTAAATTCTTTCTCTCTTTCTGCTGCTAAGCAGCTCAAGACTTCCAGAAGGAATCCTGAAAACTTGCACACTGAATCTGCCAGGAATTGATGTGGCTAACCTCTTACTGCTTCACTGCTATATTTTATTCATCCTATGACTATTCCAAAATTCGTCTTTCTTGCCATCTTTACCTTCTCCCACATCACTCTTAGCAGAAGAGTTGGCCTCCTACTATATCAATTTTATCAATTGAAACAATTTAATTTTTCACCCCTTTAAACCTATATCTTTACTAATCCTTTCTGTCTTCCTCCTTGTTTCAGAAGAGAAAGCCCTCCTCCTTACCAAGGCTAAACCTTTGATATCATTTTTGATGGCTTAAATTGAGAATAAACAATTATTTCTGTTTTGGCCAGAAACCCTACATTTTTCCCTTCCAGATTAATTTTTTTTTTGATTAGATAAAAGGGGAATTTTTTGTTGCATTACTTAGCACTTACTCAGTGCGACTGATGAAATAATGGTTCTCTAGTTCACACATACTTTGTGTGCTCTAATGATGCAAACCTAGTCTTAATCATGGAATGGGTGTTGCCTAAGGCAACTGAGAACTTGAGGGAAAATCTTAATTTAAAAAACCCAAAGTCTCCTACCGCATCCAGGACATCATTCTGATCTGTGTCTTGTCATTGGACATGGATGGCTCCAAGAGAGTGAGGCTGGTGACTTTACACAGCCCTATCTCTATTAAATCCAATTCATTTGCAGGTCAAGATATTACTTTCCTGATGTCATTGGTCTTCTCTGAGAAGGAAGAACAACAATCCTGTCCATTAATTGCCTAATATGGAAAACCTGGAAATTTCTGACCTACTCCACCAGCTTCCCAGCATGCCTCTTCTCAGTTATCAGCCATTGCTTATGCATCTTAAATTTCTTCCCCTCTACTAGATCAATAGTATCATAGAAACAAGCATGAATTTAGACAAACTTCAAAAGTTAGTGGAGGAGGAATTGGAAAAGAAAACATACCTCCAGTAAGATTTATTTCATTAGAAAGCTTTTGTTGAGGTAAAACACTACAATGGAAAAAGCATTGACGTTTTAAGTCGAGGACCATGTTCAAATCACATCTCTGATGTATGATCCATGTGACTTAGGACAAGTTACTTTATCTCCATGAAGTTTCTATTTCCTGATCTATAAAATTAGGATACTTGACTAAATGGTCTTTGATGTCCTTTCTATAGCTCTAAATAAGATATTACATACTATGAGGCATTCATTGTACAGCCCTATTCCAGGAACTAAACAAAAAAGATTTAATACTTTTCAGAAACTATAGTCTGTTTTCCCTGCTAAATATTATAAAAATTCACCCAAACTATATCTACCAGAATTTATCATAATTAGAATTATTCTTTCCTTTAGATATCTACTTTCTTTGTAGAACTCTATCTTGATAGACTTTCTGTACATTTAGAGCATATTCCTGAGAGAATAAGAGCAATTTTGTCTTTGATCCTTTGTAGTGACATTTGACTTCTTTTAAAGCATCCTAAATGTCTAGTGTATTCTTTAAATAAATAATGGTGGTAATTAATAACAACTCCCCAAAGTCGATGCTTAAAAATTCACTATTTAAATTAAATATTTAGCAAATGTTTTCTTGCTGAATATGAAACAACTTTGCAGTAGATTGAAAATGTATAGGTACAATCCTGTGCCTTAGAGAAGAATCCCAAAATCTTGGTCTATAACATAGAAAAAATATTATTCTAATCAAAGAACTGTCTCAATTAATAGAAGTAGCATGAAATAAAAATTGATTTCATAGTGGGGGCAGGAAGGGAATCTTACCAAGGAATTCAAAATTAAACTTTTAATTTAAATCTTTCCATAATTTCAAGTACTTAACTTACCATAAATCCAACTTATCAATAAACATTTATCAAATGACTCCTTTATGCCCAACACTGTATTAAGTACTGGATAATACAAAAAAAAAGGGACAAAAAACAGTATCTTTCCTCAAGGAACTTACAATCGAATGGTGGAGACTATATACAAACAAATATATAAAAAGCAAACTATATAAAGGATAAATAGAACATAATTAAGAGAAGAAAGGCAACATATATGTGTGTATACACACACACACAGAGCACTTATAAAGAGATGAAATAAATTTTCAAAGCTGAGCAGGTCAATAACCATAAACAAATTTTTGTTGCAAATAGAAGGTTAAATATTAGGTGTCCACAGTTTACACCAAAGCAATCCAATGGATCAATTTAGAATGACAACTAGGTGGTAATAAAAAGAAAAGTAGTTATAACATTGACAAAATTTGATTTTACTGAATGAGTTTCATACTATTTAGAGATAAGATGAGGGGTGCATCATTTTTTGGTCCCCTCCTCCATCGATAGAGCTTAGTCTGACCCTACAGATGCTCCTCCTGATTCTTTCATGTTTCCTTGGTCTTGGACCTGTGAACTTCAGCCTGCTCAAACAGTAGATTCTTGTGGACTTTCTCTACCTTTGATTTATGAGCATACTCCATAAAGATCTGATAATTCTTGAACACATTCCCTTCACTTTCAAGCACTGGCTGTGGTAAATATTGTGGTAAATGTTTTTGTATTCCTAGTATCTATTGAGTAGACAGCACAGAATCCTTATTCTCATCCAAATCATCCTCACAGGTATACAAGTTTTGACTGTATCTTTTCTCTTACCAATATCCAGTTGTCTGCCCTTCCAGGGGAAAAATATTTGAAAATATAAATGGTAAAAATAGATTCTCCTTAAATTGACAAAAATTTATTTAAAACCATCAACAAGCATTATTTGAAATGGGGATAAGCTAGAGGCCTTTCCATTACAATCCTGTAGAAATAAGGATGCCCATTGTCACCACTATTATTCAGTATTGTATTGAAAATCCTAGCAATAGTATTAAGAGAAGAAAAAATTGAAAGAATCAAAATAAGTAATAAGCTGATAAAATTATTTCTTTTGCAAAAAAATTATATTCTTGGAAAATCCCAAAGATTCAACTAAAAACTTATTTGATATGATTAATAATTTTAGCAAAATAGTAGGATATAAAGTAAATCCACATAAATCACCAACATTCCTACATATCACAAACAAAACTCTTCAAGAAGAGATAATAAACTGATATTGTTGTGAACTAATCAGATCATTTTGGAGAACAATGTGAAATGTGACCCAACAATACCATTATTTGGTCTATTTTTTAAAATAATCAAGGAAAAAAGAAAAGAACCTCTAGATTGTTTATAATGGTTCCCTTTTTGGTGGCAAAGAACTAAAAATTTCATGGATGTCCATCAATTAGGGATTAGCTAAATATGTATATGATTGTGATGGAATAATACAGTGCTATAAGAAATGATGAACTCAATGATTTTAGAAAAACACAGAAAGACTTTCAGGAAATAATGAAGAGTAAAATGAAACGGAAGCAAGAGAACATTGTTATAGTTACAACAACATTGTTTTATGAATGACTTTGAATAAGTTGTTTTGTCTATTATAAATACCCAAAATATCTATAAAGGACATATGAAAAAAAGATGCTATCTACACCCAGAGAAAGAAGTATGTATAGAATAATTTTAATTTGTATATAGCTAGTAGTAGTCATCTTTAATATGGGGGAAAGGAGAAAGAAAAGAGGGAAGGAATTTACGTGGAAATTTTGTTGTATATTTGAAAGAAATAACAAGTTGTGCATAGTAGATTTGCAGTTTCATATGCACTCATCTTGTATTATACTATGTCATAGAAATGCTTGTTTTATTCCATAAATTAAAAATAATTGCTTTAAAAATTGCAGAGACTGATGAATCTGCACAGGAAGAAGGAGTTCTCCCTAGAAGTTCACTACAATAATGAAATTACAGGTCCAATTTTTAAAAAATAGATATTTTATTTTATCCAATTCTAGTATATTAGTATGCTTTTGAATCCTTACTCTGTTATCTAATATGATGATGATCTCTTTCAGCTTAGAGTAATTTGTAAATTATATAAGCATGTCTTATATAAGATATTGAAAAAATATTAAGCAACAGAGAACCAAGCAATGATCCCCTAGAGAAACTCATTATGTAACTTCCTCCAAGACAGCATAAACCATTAATAACTGCTTAGTATAAGTGTATCACTATTTGATTAGTTTAGCCTACATTTTTCATCTTTTCCGTGAAAACATTAGAATTTTTTAAATGTGTTGCTAAATTATAGTTAAATTATATCAACAGCATTCTCCTTATGTAGGAACCCTGTGTCACACAAGAATTTTAGTACTGCTGTCATTTGATTAATGCAGAAAGTTACACCACTATTTAGAGATTGCAGAATACAGCTGAGACAAATATTTAGCTTAGATGATCAATTATTTGGTGATAAGATCATTTTATTACCTCTATTTATTTAAGATAAGCATGTCAAGTGCCAAGTAACTATCTCCAGGGTTAATAATTCTGATTAGTTTACAAATTCCAGCTTTATCTCTAGTGTTAGCTGACTAGTTTATAATTTTACCTAATGTAGATCTTCCCTTTCTGCTTTGATATTAATACTTATCTTTCCCATATACCTTTTATAAACTTCCATTGTATTCTTCTTGCTTTGTAAACTAAAATATCCATAAAGTGCTGAAAAGAATTGCTTGGGTCACATTGGTTTCTAGACACTAGTGAATCTGTGATTCAAACATCTAATAAGACAGTTATAATAATGTCCCTTTGTGTTAATAAGTTGGATTGCCAGCAGTCCCTATCAACAAATCCTTGGAAATTTTTCATATTACCTGTCAAAAAAAAAGGTGTCTTTTTTTTCTGGGCACTTGTCCATTTCTAGATGGTTGTTAACAATTCATTTAATAACATAGTCTAGAATTTTGCCAGTAAATCACAATAAAGCTTGTACTATAATATTCAGATTTTTTTATTTCTAAAACTTGAAACAGTAAACATGTCTGAAAAATTCTGTATTAAGACAATGTATAGCTTCTGCTACATGGTAACACACATATTTAACCAAGTGGATTTGACTTGCAGTTGTTAAGATAAGTCTTTTCTTCTTTGTCTTAATATACTTTCTCATGTTATACTTTTGTAAATATAGTGCTTGCTCCTAGATAATAATGGTACCTAATATCTATACTATATTGCCATCTTTCAAATTCTCAAAGATATTCCTCTATAACTGAAGATCTCAGTAGGATTGGAATGAAGGTAAAACACCATATAATTAGCTACAATTTGGATATACCTCAGTTACTATTAGGAAAAGACAAGAAAGGCTCATCTTGAGGGGCATATAGCAAACATAGCCCAGTCTTGAATTTCTCCTGGAGGAAATATGGGTTGCAAAAAAAGAATAACGAGCTGCTAAGGATCTTTTAGGGTTGAGAGGCAAAGGGTGGAGGAAGCAATGAAAGAGGAAGATTGAAAAGCTTTAGACAGTTTCTGATAGATAGGTAAAAAATAGTTACAGTTTTATCACTCCATTCAATTCAGTACGATATATTAGGTACCTATTATTTGGGAGGTATTGAACCCAATAGTGTCACAAAGAGTCAGGCAGTACTGAAAATGACTGAACTGAACTAAAGACAATTAGGACCCAATCAAGAAGAAGAAAATAACTGCACAATGTTTACAAGTAAAAATGAAACAAAAATACAGGTGCCCCCCCAAATCAACTATAATTCCTGAAAGAAATGAAATGGGAGTTCCGGAGAAAAAAATTTAAAAAGAAATGAAGTTTCTAGAGGAAAGATTTGAATGAATAAAATCTAGGAAATAGCATTGTGTGGAAGAAAGAACGCCAAATTTCAAGTCATATTTTCACTCTACCTCTTACTACCTGCATGTGACAAGTCACTTAGTCTCCCTCAATTAGATGTCTCCTACACCCAGAAAAGAAAGTTCTTGCCACTAAAGTCTTTGGCATTATTAAATGGTTCAACATCAGAAACAGATATATAATTTTATCAATGGAATTGACAATGATGAAGATTCATTACCATCTTTTTTATTGCTACCTCCTAATACATGGAACCTTTCCAACTTACTTACAGTTGAAAACTTCCATATATGTTGCCTCTCCCATTAGAATGTGAGCTTCTCAAGATTAGAGAGTCTCTTTTAATAACATTAAGCACTTATCAGAATGCTTTGCACATAGCAAACACTAATAAAATTTTTATTCATTCATTCTGTTTGGTACCAAGATAGAAAGAATGGTATATCTCAGGTTTCATTGTCAAAGAGCTTAAAATCTTTGAATTGGAAAAGAATAATTATCTATGTCCAAATAACCATGGCTCACTGGAGATTAAGAAGTACATAAGAAAAGGTCAAACACAGTTCTGTTAGGATTTTGAGGGAGTTCATTTTATTTTTAGTTAGAGGATGCTGTAAGGAGGTGAGAAAAGGCTTTGAGGAAGGGAATGATAACTAAACCATGCTTTAAAGAAAAGTAAGAATTTCAACTAAGAAGTTGAAGGTGGTAAGGAGGATTTCATTCCAGGTAAGGGGCATAGCTTGAGCAAAAGTTTGGAGTTTGAAAAGAGTATAATGAGAATACCATATGAAAAAAAAGCAATTTTGACTTTAGGCATGTTTTAATATGGAACTTGTGAAAACAGGTAGTATGAAGTGACTGGATGGGTAGTTTGAAGGCAAGTTATGGAAAGTCCATTGCTAGCTACTAATGTCATAATGTGAGGTGAAAGGAATTTACTTGCCTCAACCCAAATATGATGCAGGTTTGGAAGTGCTACCACTGAGAGGGAACCAAAGTAGTTAAAAGATAGATTTGACCAAAGAAATCTTGCTTTGTGGCCACATATAACTTTGGGTGTGAACCATAAAAGAGTTATGGTATCTCTGAGGCTATCTCACATAATAGTTGGAAAATTCTCTTTTTTGGGGAAAAGTTATATAGCAGCTTCAGTTCATCAAAAAAGCAGAAGTTTTATACTTCGTTGGAGAAGTATTATATGGCAAGTCAGCAAAGCAGCAGACCAGCAAATGACATCAGCAGCTCTTCAGGGGAATAACAAATTCCAGTTTCAGAGACAGAGATATGTTCATGCAGAAGCGGAATCTTTTGGGACAGGGTTTCTCTGTGTTCATGTTGGGAGTGGAAGCATTAAGGAGTTTCCTTGTTATTTCTCTTGTTATTCTGTTGAATTAAACAGACCCTCTCGATTTGAGTTAATGAAAAAGTTTCTGAGACCTTGCTACTACTTCCTTCAGATGTTGAGTATGATGCTCTTTAAGGTGTCAAGGGCAGTTTAAGCAAATGAACAAGGAATTTATAGCTCTAAAGTTTTCTGATCTAGGTTGGAATTTGATCACAACCTCTCTGGTCTCCATTTTGCAGGATTCCAATTCTGGTTGAAGGGTGTAGACAACACAACTACAGGCAGATCCTTGATTGGAGCTTTAGTAGATAGTTGCTGAACCTGGCTCTGACTGTTACCTGAAGGTTGTAATAGGATTCAGGGCAACTTAATAATGGGTTCATTTTAGATCAAACTCCCTTTCCAGTGTACAAATTTTCAGGTTTCATCTACAATCCAAAGGGTAGAAAACTTCTCAATTCAGCTCCAGGGTGAGAGCAGTACAGCTCCAGGATCATTTCTGGTCCACAATACCTGCCCCTAGTACACAGTGCTATAAAGCTTCTGTGTCAAATCTTCCTGTTCAAATCTTCCCAGTGATCAGAGCTTGTGTTTCTCAATTATACTCAGTTTGGTAGCTCCTTGATTGTTTCTTTCTATGATTCCACTATTTTTGAAGGTTTCCTGCCCTCTGCTAACCCCTGGCAATTCTCCCTTGAATTTCAATACCAGTATGAACCATATAGATAAAACACTGACACTAAAAAGAAGAAACAAAACTCATGTGTTTTGTATATCAAAACTGTATCCAAAACCTTTATCTAAAACTTAGTCTAAAATCCAAGAAATATTAGGAATTAGCATGAATATAAAATCAGAAATAATTTCAATTGATAAATGTTCAAAGGATCTGAAAAAAACATTCTTAAAAGAAAAACAGAATATTAAAACCATTATTACTGCAAATCACCAATAATAAAAGAAATGCAAATAAAAACAACCCTGAGGATTTACCTTATGCCAAGTAAATTATTGAAGATGACAGAAGACAGAAATAGCAAATGTTGGAGAGCCTATGGAAACACAAACCCACTAAAACTCTATTGGTGAAATTGTAAATTGCTCTAAGCATTCCAGAAAGCAATTTGGAATTAAGCTTTAAAAAAAAAGTGATTTACATGTTCATACTCTTTGACTCAGAGATCTCACTACTAGATGAATATACTGAGGATGTCATGTATATATCAAAGTAATGATAGTAACATTTTTTGTGGTTGCAAAAATAAAAACAAAGTAGATGTTTATCAATTGGGAAATGGCTAAAAATGTAACAGAATATTATTGTGCTATAAGAAACTATAAATATAAAGAATTCAGAGAATAGTTAAGACTTATATGAAGTAATATAGGGAGTGGTAAGCATAATATATAATAAATACAGGAAAACAAAATATACTACAGCAACAAACAGAAAGAACAAAGATTTGAAACTGAATTCTATGGAATTATAACAAGGAAGGCTGGCTCTAGAGAAGAGATGAGAAAATGTATCTCCCTTCTTTGTAGGGGGCAGAGAGCTCCAGGTATAATTGGGACATATTGGTTAGTTTTGCTGAACTAATTTTTTTCCGTTTTATTCTTTCTTACCAGAGATAGTTTTCTGGATGGGAGTGAGAAGAATATATTTGGAAATGGAGGCAATATAAAAACAAAGGATATCAATAATTTTTTTAAAAATAAGAAAAAATTACTAGTGACACTTTCTTCCATATAAATTGTTAAAATATTTCTTACCACTGTGTTTCAAAGAATGTTAGAATTTTCAAGGTCAAAAGGTTCTTGAAGATTCAATCCAAGCTATTCAGTCTCTAAATGAGCGAGGTTGCCAAGTTCACATAGTAGAGCAGAAATAAAACAGATGCTATGATCCCAAAATCTTGACTCTCATTCCAATTCACTTTCTAGTATACTGAAGTAGTTGTTACCCTAAATGAGAAGAGAGATCTATAGAGACCTGATCAAATAAGGGACAAATCAAAGGTTGAGCACCATACTCAACATCTGAAGGAAGTAGCAACAAGGTCTCAATTTGAGAGAGATGGGGTATGTGTTCTCCTAAAAAGCTCCATGTAACAACTACCCCTCTGTACACTGTCTATGGTCATTACCTCCAGAGGTAATGGCAATGTTGCTAGGTGGACAAGTGAGTTTAAGAGCACAGACTTTGCTGAAAAAGCTTATCTGAATAAAATTAATCACTGACTATGCCAGACAGAATGTTCCCAAGTCTTTCTATAAATGCTGATTTGTTGTGCCTGTGCCCCTTATTTTTTATCAAAACACTTTCTGGGCTCCCCTGAGCCATTTTCAAGTAATTCATTCCCAGCATTTCTCCTTGCAGCCATGATTGGATTTTGATGTTCTTCAATTTAAGCTAATTGGGCATTCTTCCCATTGCCAAGTCACTCTAAATCACAGTTCTGCAAACTTTCCACTGGCTATCCAACTTCCCTGGCTACTAACTCTTTCCTGAGGACCCTACAAAGAGTATTTTCTACAAGTTGAGGTGCTAATCATTTTGCTAATATCTCACTAAAATTTCTGATCTAAGGTTTAGCAGATTTTTAATCTGCTTCTCAGTCTGTAGGTTGTTTTTTGTTCACCTCTGTACATATTGAAAACAGAGGATGTTGAGGGTGAGCTACACTAAGCACTTTTGAAAGTATGCATCATCTTTAAAAGCTTGGTACTGTCATTTTCTTGCAATTCATTCTAAGTCATAAATACAAACTCCAGGCTTCAGATATCACATGGCTTTAAAGAACTCTCTGGAGACTATTATGAGTCTATAAAGCAATGAAGAGATATTACTTGTAATCACAGGTATCATCTTTTCATCTGTGATAAATGTAATATTGATGATGCTCTTCATTTAATAAGCCATTTAGATTCAACCAGAGTGACAAAATGAATGAGGAATACTAATAATCTTAGGTTAACCATTTCTTGGATGAACTAAATGTAGCTATCAACTAGAGATTAATAGTATTTTGTCTGTGTCATAATTAATGAAATAAAAATTTAAATTGCCATTTTCTATTACACAGTTGATAAGGCAGCATGTCATACTTTCCCTTTGGCTAATAAAGCATTACTGTAGTTGTCACAAATAGTATGTGGGCTAGGTTTTAAATTTTATTCATAAAAATAATGTGTTTCAAAATATGAATATTCCAAAAGCACTAATTCCATTCAATTTAACAAATACTTATTAAGTGCAAGGTTATTGGCTAGATCATGAGACATCAAAGACAAAAACTACATGGAGCTTACAAGGATAGAATATGTACATGAATAAGGAAAATAAAAATATTTTAAGAGGAATCAATCACCAAAATAGAGAGAGGGAAAGTATGGAGATTACTTTCACAGAAGAGTTGGCACCTAGACTAATTTTTTTTCTCTTTAACATTCTTTTCTTTTTTATATTTTGAGCTCCCAGATTCTCTCCTTCCCTCCCAACCCTCCCAATCCACTGAGGAAGCAAATAAAATAATATCAATTATATTTGTAAAATCTTGCAAACATATTTCTATATTAGCTATATCACCCAAAAATGCAAAATAGAGAAAGCAAATTCTGTCTGTAGAAGTGAATAGTATGTTTCATCATCAATACTTTGGAATTTTCTGGGATCATTGTATTAATCAGAGAAACTAAGTCTTTCACAGTTGATCATCTTTACAATTTTGCTGTTACAGTGCACAATAATTTCCAGTTCCTTTTATTTCACTCTGCATCAGTTCATATAGGTCTTGCAAATTTTTTCTGAAACCACCCCCCAGAATTTCTAACAGTATTCCATCAAAAGTATATGCCAACTGTGTGACCCTAGGCAAGTCACTTAACCCCAATTGCCTAAGGGGAAAAAAATATGCCATATCTTTTTCAGCCATTCTCCAAATGATGAATATCCAATCAATTTCCATTTAAAAATTGCTATAAATAATTTTGCAAACACATTTTTCCTTTTCTTTGATCTCTTTGGAACACATACCTAGTACCTAATAGTGGTGTTGCTAGATCAAAAGTTATGCACAAATTTGTGGCCCTAAGGGGCATAATTCCAAATTATTCTCTAAAATGACTGAACTACATCACAACTCCACCAAGGTTTATTAATGTAAATATTTTTTTCCTCATCCCTTCCAGCATTTATTATTTCTAATAAGTGTGAAGTAGTGTCTCAGAGATGATTTAATTTGTATTTCTCTTATCAAAAGTGCTTTTTCTTATGACTATGACTTGATTTCTTCTCTTGAAAACTATCTGTTAATCCTTTGAACAATTTCTCAATGAGGAATGACTCTAATTTTCATAAATTTGACACAGTTCCCTATATATTTAAGAAATGAAGCTTTTGTCAGAAAAACTTGCTGCATAAATTTTTGTCTCTGGTACTTTTTTTTAAGCAATTCTCTCTGATTATCTCTTTTAATTCAATCTATTTTTGCTTTTGCTTTATCTGAGTTTGTGTTTACTACTCCTGAATATTTTTTTACTTCAGCTGAAGGATAAGAGATTCTGTTCTGGCCCTTCATTTTAACTCTTTTTATCTCCCTGTTTCAAGTGTAGCTCTTGTAAACAATATATGATTAGATTCTGATTTCTAATCCATTCTGCTATCTGCTTCCATTTTATAACTGAGGTTATGCTATTCACATACAGAGATATGATTTTCTTACATTTACCTTCATCATTCTATTTTTATCCCATCTCTCTTCATAAGTCTATGTTCCTTAAACCTCCCTCTCTTATCCCCTTCCGTATTTCCCTACTGGATAAAATAGATTTCTATGTACAAATAAGTAATATATAATCCTTTTTCCCTCTCTATAAAAATTCCTCCTTGCAAATACTCTTTGTGTGAGAAAATTTTCCCCATTCTACTTCTCCCTTTCCCTTCTTCTATAAATCCTTCTTTCTCAACCATTCATTTTTTTGGAGATCTTCCCAACATAATCAGCTCACACTTATGTCCTCTGTCTATATAGACTCCATCTAACTGCCCTAATAATGACAACATTTTTAAGAGTTACATTTAACATCTTCTTAAAGCAATTTAACTATATTGAGTTCTTATGATTTCTCTGTCATGTTTATGTGTTAAGCATGGGTAGACAAAAATAGATAAAAACCTAATCAGTTCTTTTAAGGAATTCAAATTCAAATGGTTAATGAAACATATAAGGTAACTATTCACAAATAAAGATAGGTAGATAGATAGATAGATAGGATGGATGGATGGATGGATGGATGGATGGATGTAAGGGGGCACAGGAAAGACCTTCTACAGAAAATGTTATCTGATCTGAGATAATGAACTGGGAATTGTGCCAAAAACTAAGAATACAAAGAAAAGTAAACAAACAAAAAAAAATCCTTGCTTTCAGGAAACCATTCTAATAGAGAAGCAAGATATTATAATTAAATTAAAATCATCTGAAAGGGTAGGCATTAACAGCTAAAATGAAAAGCATTTAATAGAAGGTAGGATTTAGGTCTTGAAGGTAGCTAAGGAAATAAAAAAAGAGATATGAGAGTATAGAGAATTGGTTGTTGGGCACACAGTCGAAACCAAGACACTAAGAAGAGAAGTGTCTTCTTTGAGGAACTACAAGTATATCAATGTGACTATATTATAGGGTTGGAGAAGGGGGTAAGATGTAAGAAAACTGGAAACGTAGGAAAAGCCAAGTTATAAAGAGCTTTAGATGCCAAACAGAAGACTTTATATATTTAATCCTGGAGATAAAAAGAACCTCTGGAGTTTATTGAATGAGGAGATAACATGAACAAAACAACACTTGAGAAAAATCAGACTTGGAGATCAGTTAAAAAGCCACTGCAGTAGTCCAGACAATGGATAATCAGAGCCTGAAATAGAATGGTATTTATGATTGGAGACAAGGGAATATATCTAGAAAATGTTGTGGAGGTAGAAATGACAAAATTCAGACAGATGACAGAATATGTGGGGAGAATGAAAGTGAAATGTCAAGGATGACACCAAGGTAGTGTGCCCAGGTAACTGGAAAGATGTGTTGTCCTTGACAGTATGTGGGAGATTTGAAAGAAAGGAGGGTTTGAAGGGAAAAATAATGAGGACTGCCTAAAGGACATCTAGTTTGAAACAGCCAAGAGGCAGATAGTTACAAGACTATATAGCTTAGGAAAGAGACAAAAACTGGATAAATAGATCTGGGAATCATGTATAGAGATAATGATTGAGTCCATTGGAATTGATGAGAGTACCAAGTGAGATAGTACAATTGTCCAGTTGTTTTCAATCCTGTTCTACTCTTCTTGGTCTCATTTGAGATTTTTAAAGCAAAAATACTGGAATGGGTTTGCCATTTCCTTCTCCAGATCATTTTACAAATGAGGAATTAAGGCAAACAGGGTCAAGTGACTTGCCCAGACTCATATAGTTAATAAGTGCCAAATGCCAAATTTCACCTTGGGAAGAGGAGTCTTCCTGATTCCAGGATCTCTATCCATGGCACCCTTTAACTGCCTAAAGTGAGATAGTATAGACATTTTCTAAAAATGAAAAAGGTAGTCAAGGACAGTATCTTGAGGAACTCCCAGAGTAGAATAAAACAAAGACCTAACAAAAGCAACTGCGAAATAATCGGATATATAGAAAAACTTAAAGAGGAGAAATTATTCATAAGGAAATAATCAAAAATGTCAAATGCTACAGAGAAATCAAGAAGGATCAGGATTGGAAAAAAAGTCAATTAGAATTGACAATTACCAATTCACTGGTAACTAAGGAAAGCAAAATTTCAGTTGAAAGGTGAGATAAGAAGCCAGATTAAAAAGAGTTGAGAAGGGAATAAGAAAGAGAAAATGGAAGCACTGATTGTAGATACTTTTTTAAGGAATTGAGTCAACATATTGGGTCACTGTGCATTATAATTAGTTATTCTTGTTTTTGTCTTAATTTTAAGTAAATGTTTTATACTTAAGGGGAAAAAGGAATTGAGTTAAGAAGAGGAGAAGAGATGTAGAACACTATAGTGCTGGACTGTTAGTCAAATCAAGTGAAGAGTTTTTTTAAAGATATGGGTATGTATGTAAACATCAGGAAATGAGCCAGTAGACTGGGAAACAGAAAGTATTAATGAGAGTGTGAAGAATGATAGTGGAAGCAATTGTGGAGAAATTAGGAGGGGAGGGCTTCAAAGGTGCATTTAGAGTTACATCTGAGACCATAATAAAGGAGGAGATGGAGGATGATATCAGAAGAGGAGAAAAGGAGATGGAAGAGCTATTGACAAATGGTCTCAATTTGATAGATGAATTATAAAGTGAAGTCCTCAATTGTAAGGATTGGGGAGAGGATGCAATGGGAGAGTTAAGAAGAAAGAAGAAAGTTGGGAATAACTATAGTGGAGAATGATAATGAATCAGTTTAGGAAGAAAAGAAAGTTTGACGTTGACATGAGATTGAAACGAGCATATAAGAACAAAAGAGGTAGGAGGTAAGAATAATCTAGAGTTGAGGCTTGAAAAGGTATAATTGCCAATAGGAAAAGGAGGCAAGGGAATAGCCCACTATAACATAGCTAATAAATGCTCTCCTCCCTCTGTTTGAAAACTTCCAAAGAGGAGAAATCCATCCCATCCCAAAGCAGCCTTTCTATTCTACTTTGAGGCAACTTAAATTGTTTAAAACTTTCCTAACATTCCTCTCCATGTGGAAGAAAGAGTGCTAAACTGTATACCAAAAACTGTAGAAAAACCAAAATGATGAGGCCAAAGAAAAGATCATCATCTTTAAACTCTGTAACATCACTGATAACCTCAGAGAGAACAGCTTCAATAGAATGTTAGCAAGAGAAGTCAGATTACAAGTGGTTAAAAAGTGAATAGATGATAATAAAATGTATGCAGTAAATTTAGATAATTATTTCTAGGAGTGTGATACTGAAAAAAAGACAAATATAACTTATGAAGATGTCAAAGATTTTTTAAGGTTAGAATAGATGAGCAATTTGTGGTCAATAGAGGAGCTATCAGATAGGTAATGATGGAGACAGAAGAGGCAAAATAAAAATGAGAAGACTAGGGAGAAAGGAAATGGGATGGAATGGGATGGAATGGGATAGGCTTGAAAGCACACATGGAGGGTTTGGGTTTGCAAGGAGAAAGGTCACTGCTTTGTTGGAGATTGAAATAAAGGCAAGGAATATGGGTGGAGTAGAAAAAATATAGGGCTTCAATTTTCTCAGGAAAGTAGGGAAAGAAAGCTCCTGAAGGAGAGGGATTTGGAACTTGGGAAAGGAAAAGAAGGGTCGGAATTAATCATTAAATTAAATAAGAGTACCTGAAATATTCTTATACTGAAGAATTCATCTACCTCAAAAAATTTTATTTTTGTGCCCATTTTATAGCCAACAGATAAACTAAGGTATATAAAATTAGTAAAGATTAATGAGTCTTTTAATTAACATTTACTAATCAGCCATTATGTGTCAACAACATCCTAGGAGATGGTAATATACAAAGATCAAAAATCTATGGCTTTCTTGAAATTATCAGTTGAATTTTCTCCCCTTCAATACTTTGGATGATAATAATTAGCCATGACTTTCAGGACATCAAGAAGAAGAATCTCCCTCTCTAGTGTACCTAGTTCCTCAGAATTTCTAGATTTCAGCCACTACAATGTATGCCATGGATACAGGGAAATTAGTGAGGAGTGGGGGAAAGGATGGAAAGGAATTAATAAACTAAGATCTTTGTATGCTTATAGAGGAAATCGAACTCATATTTTATAAAAACATAGAGGAAAATCTATTTTCTCCTAAACCTTTATAGGAATGCCTACAAGATAACCTAGGCAGATATTAAATAACAAGAACATTTACTTAATATGGCAAGCATTCAAGGAAACCTTTATATTTTAGTATCTTCTTTCTTTTCTGATAATTTTTTTTTCAAAATACATTCAAAGATAGTTTTCAATATTCATCCTTGCAAATCTTTGTGTTCCAAATTTTTCTCCTTCTCTCTAAACAGCATGCAATTCAACATAGGTTAAACATGTGCAAATCTTCTAAACATATTTCTACATGTATAATGCTGCACAAGAAATATCAGATCAAAAGGAGAAAAAAATGAGAAAGAAAGAAAGAAACAAGCAAACAAAAACAAAAGGTGAAAATATTATGTTATGATCCACATTCAGTCCCCAGAGTCCTCTCTCTGGATGCAGATGGCTCTCTCCATCACAAATCTATTGGAACTGGCCTAAATCATCTCATTGTTTAAAAGAGCCACATCTAACATCGTTGATCATCACATAATTTTCTTGTGTACGGTATTCTCTTGGTTCTACTTACTTCACTTAGCATCAGTTCATGCAAACCTCTCCAGGCCTTTCTGAAATCATTCTGCTGATCATTTCCTATAAAACAAAAATATTCCATTACATTCATATACCATAACTTATTCAGCCATTTCCCAACTGATGGTCATCAATTCATTTTCCACTGCTTTGCCACTACAAAAAGGGCTGCTACAAACATTTTAAAAATGTTTGTGGGTCTTTTTTCCTTTTTTATCCCTTTGGGATATGGACCCAGTAGAGATACTTCTGGATCAAAGGGTATTGACTGCTCTTTGGGCATAATTCCAAATTGCTTTCCAGAATGGTTGGATTCATTCACAACTCTATCAATAAGGTATTAATATTTTAGTTTTTCCACATCCCCTCCCACATTTATCATTATTTTTTCCTGTCATCTTAGCCAATTTGAGAGGTGTGAAGTGTCATCTCAGAGTTGTCTTAATTTGCATTTCTCTAATCAATAGTGATTTAGAGCATTTTTTCATATGACTATAAATGGCCTTAATTTCTTCATCTGGAAATTGTCTGTTCATTTATAAATTGGAGAATGGCTTAAATTCTTATAAATTTGAGTCAGTTCTCTATATATTTTAGAAATGAGGTCTTTATCAAAACCTTTGAATGTAAAAAATTTTCCCATTCTCTGTTTCCCTTATAATCTTGGCTGCATTGGTTTTGTTTGTAAAAAATGGTTTAATTTAATAAAATTTAAATTATCCATTTTGTATTATATTCTTTAGTTCTTCTTTGGTCTTAAAATCCCTTCTTTCTTCACAGATCTGAGAGGTAGATCTTTGTTCTACTAATTTGCTTGTAGTATCACCTTTTACGTCTAAATAATGAACCCATTATGATTTTATCTTATAGTATGTTAAGTGTTGGTCAATGCCTAGTTTTTGCCATACTATGGAAACAGATTTTTAGCAAGCATTTCCAGTGTTCGTGGTTTCAACCATCTCATCTCTTCCAGCAGCACCCCACCTTCTCACAGTGATAGAACATTATGAATCCAATTTCTCCCTGGAGATGCTATCAGGTATTTCTGAGGTGCCAGACAGTAAACTAGGAATTTGAATGACATATTTCCTACAGTCTACACAAATAAGAGTTTAGGGTATTTCAATCAAAGCAAGGTGGCAGTATAGGCCTATAGAATTTGGGGCCTGATGCAAGATGAATTCAACAATGATTATCTGAGAAGGGTTATAAGCAAAAAATGACCTCAACACTATCCCTTTCAAACTCTAATTCTATTGTCCTGGCAACCCCAGCTTCCCCCGCAATGTGTCCTTAGCTCAAGCCTTTCCTGGAAAGATCCAAAACTCATGGCTCTCAGGGTCCACAGAGAGAAAAAAAAGTTCTCCAATGTTCATAAACTGAAGAAGGATAAAAAGGAGACATGGCTGGCAATGATCTTTCTGCCTCCAAAAAGCTATAAACTTTATTATCACCCTATCGTTATTGTTCCTCCTTAACTGCAGACAACAAGTTGGAATCCATCATTTCCCTCCAGTCAATCCAGGCCAAGAACACCAAAGCCATAGTGAAAATGTCACACTTGTGGAGGCCATTGTGGGGGAGGGGGTAGGAATTACCTAGAGATTCTTTACATCTGAATTTTTATTAACACTTATAGTCTGTCAAGTAATTTAGCACTAGAGCTTATATGTTCACTAATTATTTCCCCTTTACTACATTGCAAACTCTTTGTGGATGGGTGGGGAGTGAACCAAGAAGCTAGGGAAATATAGAGAAAGATCCACAGCAAGGAGTAACAATTTGGGTAGATCTAATCAGATAATTAGATTTTTTTTTCTTTTGGAATGGCTTCTGTATGCTACTGTCTGCATTATACCAGAACAGGAATGTGCTAACTGACAATTAAATGCAGGAGAGCAGATTGCATCATTATCAGAAAAGGTGGGAACTCAGGCACAATAATTAAGCCTCACTTAAGAGCCCTCCCATGTAACAGAAAGCTGTAACAAAGAAGTTATTTGCACAGAAGTTAGTCATAAAGATGAGCCAATTGAAAGAAAGAGAGAGAGAGAGAGAGAGAGAGAGATAAAAGAAAAGAAAAGAAAGAAAGAAAGAAAGAAAGAAAGAAAGAAAGAAAGAAAGAAAGAAAGAAAGAAAGAAAGAAAGAAAGAAAACTGGAGGGAAGGAGGGAGGGAAGGAGGGAAGGAGGAAGGAAAGGAGGGAGGAAGGAAGAAAGGAAGGAAGGAAGGAAGGAAGGAAGGAAGGAAGGAAGGAAGGAAGGAAGGAAGGAAAGGAAGGAAGGAAGGGAAGAAGGAAGACAGGAAAGAAGGAAGGAAGGGAGGGAGGGAGGGAGGAAGAGAGAGAGAAAAGAAGGGAGACAGGAAAGAAGAGAGGGAGGGAGGGAGGAAAGAAGGAAGGAGGGAAAGAGGGAAGGAAGGAAGGAAGGAAGGAAGGAGAGAGGGAGAGGGAGACACAGAGATAGATACAGAGAGACAGAGGGAGGGGGGAGGGAGAGAGGGAGAGAGGGAAAGAGGAAAGAAATTGAGTTTCATAGAGGATAAACACTTAGCCCAATGTAATCAATATAGATAATATATAAGGGAATTGGAAATTGAAACAAGGTTCTCTAAATGAAAAACCAGTATCTTTTTCACAATATCTGTTCAAGCAAATGACCTCTTTGTGAAGAACCTTGAGACCAAATCACAGAGAAATAATGGGATACAGTGGCTATAGTTATATTTGCCCAGGGTCACACAATGTGATATAGTTCGGAGTCCTATATTTAGAGTTAGATGATCTGGGTTTGAATTTCAGTTCTTCACTTAATATCTGCATAACTTTAAGCAAGTCACATAATTTTTCTGTGCCTTAGTATCCTCATTTATAAAATGAGGCTTTTTAATTATGTATTTCTAAGATCCTTTCCAAATCTATATGATTCTATGTTTTATGTGAAGATTGACTGAATAGGGAATGTCTAGCCTGTAGAAGAGAAGATTCAAGATAGGGGCGGGGGGTGGGGGTAGAACTGGGAAGGAAACATGACTTATGTAGCTTGTCACTTGAAAGAGGAATTCATATTGGCCTCTATCCTTCTTGACTGGTAGAAGGAGAATCAGAGAGTGGGAATGGAAAAGAAAGATTAAAGTTCAAGGTTAGGAAAAATTTCCCAAGAATTTATTTCCTGTAAAAGTGTAATGGGTTGCTCCATGGATGAGTTCTCCATCCCCTGGGGTCTTCAAGTGGAGGCTGAATGACCATTAGCCAGTGAAGTTAAAGAGAATTTTTTTTAAAGCTTAAAAAAAAAAAGGTAGAGATAGCTTTTGTTCTGTGTCTCAGTTTCCAAATATTTATCTATCCCTTTCTCTAGAGAGTCAGACCTTGTAACAGAATAGAAAAGAAATAGAAAAAGAAATAGTTCAATAAAATTCACCAGCACTTTAACTGCATCTGATAACATATGTATGCAATGGTCCATACCCAAAAGTCCTCCATCTCTTAAGAAAGAAAGGGAATGCATATTCTCAACTCTTCTCTGGGATACAGCTTAGACATTATAATTACATAGTGTTGGTTTTGATTTTGGACTTGGTTTCGGTTCAGGGGTCAGGAAAGGGCTGGTCTTTCATATTTTTTCAGTCATTGTGTATATTGATTTCCAGGCATCTGTTTAACCATCATTCCATTCTTCTCATAGAGAAGCTTCTTCCTTGGATATAGATTGGATTAGGTTGCTTCTGAGGTCCCTGCCCACGTTTATACTCTGTAAATCTCTACATCCCAGCATAGTTCTGAGCCTATAGTAACCATTCATTAAATGTTTATTCATTGATTTTTCTCATGAATTTTAGAAGCAAAGAATAAGCTGGAATTTTAATCATCCTGGCGCTAACACTCAAACAAGCAAACAAAAGAACCCATCAGAGCTGAAAAAGCCAAATTTCAGTACTACTGCTTAGCAATGCATAGCTTCATGGAAAAAAGTCCAGCCTACTTTCTGCGATTCAGTTTGATTCAACAAGCAAGAATTTACTAAGAGCCTACAAGGTACAAGAATCCTTGGGCACCCCATGAACCAGTTAAAAGCAAAAATTTATCTGAGGCTTAATTTGGCACTGAACCAACATTGTGATTGACAATAAGTTCTTTCTTCTCTAACCTCTACCAAACAAATGACTGTCATATTTTTTAATAGACCTAAGAAGTACAAGTTCATTGTCTTCTACAGCTTTGATTCTTCAATTTATCAGAGCCCTTCTGGGGCAGGGAAGAACCTCTGAAAATAATGAAAGGAATGTTCTCTTTGCTAATAATTCACTGAGCATCATTCTCTTTTGGGTCTGGATGGCACAGTGAAAAAAACACTGGAAACCAAGAAGACATCTTCCTAAATTCAAAAATAGCCTTAGATTCTTCCAAGCTGTGTGACCCTGGTCAAGTCAATTAACTCTGACTCAGTTTCCACATCTATAAAATGAACTAGAGAAAAAAAAAAACAGCAAACTACTCCAGTATCTTTGTCAAGAAAACTCCAAATGGGATCACAAATAGTCACACACCAAAAATGATAAAAAGAGCAGAATTCTCTTTATCTCTGTGGAATGGCCTAACTTTTAAAATAATATTTTCCCAATTGCACATACAAACAATTTTTAGCATTCTTTTTTTAAGTTTTGGGTTCCAATTTTTCTCCTTCCCTTTTTCCCCTCCCCCATTCTAAGAAGGTAAGTAATTTGATATAAGTTATTCATACACAATCATGCAAAACAAATTTCCTTATTAGTCATATTGTAAAAGAAAACACAGACAAAAAACATGAAAAATAAAGTAAAAAATAATATGCTTCAATCTGCACTCAGACTCTATCAATTCTCTTTCTGGAGGTGGATAGCATTTTTCTTAATGAATCCTTTAAATATCCTAACTTTTAATTTATCAGAGGCAGCTGTATTTTAAGTCTGACTATCACATAGCAGCAAATGGTTTTAAAAGAACTTGTTAATATTTCTGTAAAAACTTGTTACCTTTAAGAGTAAATACTCTAGAGAAAATACATATGTGGTCTCTAGGGGTCAAAAGCAAAAGAGGAAAATTAGTGGGTAGAACAAGTGCATTCAGACAGAATGGCAGTAGGCAGAAGCAGTACTTAACTCAGTTATACTAATCAGGGATTGGTCATTTTCATCTAGGATATATTTTAAGAAAACATTAGATCAAAGAGGCAGAATTTTCCTGAACAGAGCAATAAAAGAATTAATTCTCAATGGGAAAAGTAGGATCTATGGCAAACTCCCTCTACCCCAATCATCATCCCTACTTCTAGCCCATCTCTTTCAGCCTCACAGACCATCAACTCTTCCTGTTTTATGTATCATATCTATCTTAAACTTGTCATTGCCTTGATGTATGAAACTTCCACCATCATGCAGCGAATCAGCCTTTGTGGTGATGGGACCTAGCTCACATCACCTAAGCAGCCTCAGCACCTGAAGATTCCTTGGTCCTATAAAATAATTCAGCATCAGAAATGCACATTACCATCAACTTCACCATGTAAAGGACCACAGCACTTCCATCTGACTTCCAGCTGAAACTTCCTCTATGTCTTGTCTTTCCTTTAGAATATAGTCTTCTTAAGAATAAGAACTGGTTCTATTTTTTTTTTGTATTCCAGCATTTAACACAATGTTTTGCATGTCAGGCACTTAATAGATGCTGTTTTCACTCAGTCATTCATAAGGGAACAGTTTATATATTCCTGTATTCTTTGCCTAGGTGCTATGTTTGTAAAAATGGATACTAAATTGGAATATTTTTCCTGCTTCATTACATCTTGACAATTTTGAGAAACTGGCATTTTAATTTAAAGGAAAATATTATGATAGATTAAGGCCCACAGCATAGTTTGTCACATGAGTTGCATTAAGGCCATATAAAGCATTCTTGGAACCAGCAGAGTATGGTGTCATTTACAGTTATGATACTTAAGATCTACTAGTTGACATGTTAGTTGGCCCAAAGGGAAATGTGGTGATATGTGAGAGTTTTAATAAGAATCAGAATCAGAGAAACTGAATGTCTCAATAGGAAAAGGAAGCTTTTTAGCCCTGAATCCTATAAAAGGTTCTTTGACAAAAGTGTTGATTAAGCTAAGGGGAGAAGGATAAATAACAATCTCAGCAATGAACTAGAGCTTTGGGATCTTGAGATCATTTGAAGTGTGTATTTAGTACAATAATATCATAGATACAGATCTGGAAGGAAACTTAAAGGCCATCTAGTCCAAAGCTCTCATTTTACAGATAAGGAAACTGAAGCTGAGAGAGGTTAAGGATCTCAATCATTGTCCCACAGGAAGGTAAGTGGTGCAGTTAGGATGAAAACTTCTAATTCTACTGCCTCTAAGAATAATACCCTCCACTACATCATGTTTTTAACATCTTTGAATAAATGAATGAATAAATGAAAAAGAGCATACCATTAAAAAAAAACCACTTTGGTTTATGTACTAACAAAAATTCAAAAGACCTCAGACTACTAACCTAACCTTAACTCCTCTTTCTCCTACATAATACATAATATTTTAAATTTGGAATTTCCAGTGAGGAAATTCTTTCCAATAATGTAGGTTGGTCACCTGGAGCATTAAGAGGTTAAGTGACTTAACCAGAGTCCCAGAATTAGCATGTGTCAGAGGTGGGACTTGAAGTCTTCTAGACACCGGGACCATAGTTCTCTATTCATTATGATGAATAGAGAGCCTTGCCTCTGTGTTCATAAAAACATAAATATATGTATTAATATATGACAGACAGAGTTCTATAGTAGGTAGAGAGCTGTCCTCAAAGTCAAAAGGACCATAAACTTCTAGAGGAGTTTGAGCAAGCCTTAAATAATTCAGCAATACTTACAAATATCATACCTAGGAATGACAGTCCATGGAGAGAGCTTCGGTCCTGTCCCCTCCCCCAGACCTCAATCCCACTATTATCTGTACAGAACTTCTCTTAGAGACATTCCACCTTAAAGTTGGTTATTTAAAACAACTTTTGCATAAATTAATTTCTATTTACTCAGAACCCTCTTTCCCTCATTGGGTTAAAATATACTTCCAACTTGCTTCCTAACATACTTAATCCATCTGCATTTGTTATATATACATCTGTACTTATAATTCTTGGGAAACATTAAGAATTTTGATTAGAAAATGCTGAAATAATTAATAATTCAAAATTTATCATTCAACATTTCTAAGTCACTAAATTCAACTTTAAATTTTTGTGAGCAAATCAGGCTATGGAAAAACATAAGTTTAATGGTTCAGTGTTCTCTAATAAAAAGACCTCTGTCACTTACACATAGGCAGATAACAGCTTGGTACATGGCTCCACAATGTGTGTAACCCAAGTTTTCCTTTGAAAGAGATGAGGTGGTATCAAAGAATGATTACCTAGAACACAAAGTATTTATTGGCTTTAATGGGCTCCCTAAAGATAGGTGTAGAAATGGGTACGTGGCTGTGTGCAGCTATTTCCCCCACCTTTCTTCCCCCATCCCTACTCTAACTGCCCACTTGGACATCATGTGGTCAGGAACACATGTGCAAGCACCTGGACTGATCATTGATATATCCAAATTTGAAAAACTTATTAAGGAAGTCACATAGATAAAGAGATAAGATGTTATATAATAAAGTGGATAGAGAACTGGTCCTAAAGTCAAGAGGACCTAAGTTCAAATCTGGCACTTAACATTTACTAACTGTATTAACCTGGACAACTTAAACCCTTTACCAAAAAAAAAAAAAAAAGTAATATGCTTTCCTCTCAAGGACATAAAATTGACTCTTTTCTTACCTTGACAGAATATGCAAGATATTTTTAATATGTGTTTGCATTTACAAATTTTTATATTTCAAGAGCTATATATCCAGGTGCTTTTCTCCTGAGCTTCAGTACCATATTTTTCAATTGCTTTTTGGACATTAGAACAAGAATATCACAGAGATATCTTAAATTCATTATGTCCAAAATTATCTCATTGGTTTTTCCTCCCTAAATTCACTCTTCTATCAAATTTCCCTATTTCAGTTAAAAACATCATCATCCTTCTAGTTAGCCAGGCTCACAACCTCTATGCCATTCTCAATGCCTAATTCTGGCCCAAAATTTTGTTAATTCTATATCCATATTTTTCACATCTCACCTAGACTATTGCAAAAGTCTCTTATTTGGTCTCCTATCTAGTCTCTCTGTTTTCCAATATAGCCCCCAAAATAGCAACAAAAGTGATTTTCCTAAAACATAGGGCTAACTATTTCACTTCCCTACTCAGAACAGTTCAATGTTTTTCTATTACCTCTAGGATCAAATTTATGTTTGGCATTTAAAACCCTTTACAAGCTGTCCCTAATCTATGTTCCAGTTTTAGTGCATGTTGCTCCCCCTTAAACATGTTTTGGTCCAAACTAAAACTAGCCTCATTATTCCTAATATACATCACTCCTCCTATCTCCATTCCTTTATATCGAGTCTATCTTTCATGTCTTGAATGCCCTCCCTCTTCCCCTCCACCTCTTAAAACAATATGTTTCTTTGAAAGTTCAGCTCAACCATAATTTCCACAAAAAAAATTTCTGAATCTTTGAGCCATTAATATCATCCCTTATTCCACCTCAGCAATTACCTTGAATTTATTTTACATATATTTTGTGTATATATACATATATGTGAATTGTGTTTGTATATATACATATTATTTATGTTCAGTTATTTCAATTGTGTCATATGTTTGCTTTTTCATGACCCATTTGGAGTTTTCTTGACAAAAATACTGGAGTGATTTGCAATTCCTTCTCCAACTTGTTTTTTCAGATGAGGAATTGAGGCAAATGGGGTTAAATGACGTGACCAGGTCACATAGCTAGAAAATGTCTGAGGTCTTCAACTTCCTGACTCCAGGCTAGGCTTTCTATCCACTGTGCCACTTAACTGCCATATTTATTTGTATGTTGATTTATTCATCATTTATTTATTTATTAACATACATTTTGGTTCTCTTTTTAACCCACAAGATCCTTAAGGCTTTTGTCTCTATATTCCCACCAACTAGCACAGTGCAAGACATATAATAAGTGTTCAATCAATGCTTATTAATTGATTGATTATTTACAATGCAAGATGGTTCTTTCCATCCTATCAAGAGTCATAGCAACAACATGAACATGAATCCTCCTAAGTAAAATGAATGTGTTGGACTAGATCATTTCTCAAGCTCCTTCCAGCTTTAAAATTTAATGATTCAATGATTCCAGGAAGTCTGTTGATGTCAGGGCACACAGCCCACAACAAATCTATAACTAGACAAAAGAGAGCTACAGTGCTGAATATTTCTAACAAAGCAGTTTAAATGAGTCTGAACTCACTTATAGTGAAGCAACTTAGTCTGGAAAGAAAAAAAAAGATTAGATTTTGGAAGGATAGAGAAGTCATACAGGATAATTCATTTCCCTTCTGCATCCAAAAGATCATTAATCATCACCTTCCCCTCTAATATGGAAAAAGAAGAAAAGAACTGAAGAAGCTACAGATGCTGGTTAAAATTTCATACATCATATCCCATCATCAGAATTAGTCCTCCCTAAATACCTTGCAACAGACACAGCCAATGTCAAAGAAATTATAGGATATTTAGAAAATAATCTGCCAAAACACTGAAATAATAGAAATCTTAAAAGAAATTAAACAAACAAAATTATTCTCCTTTTGGCACACCTGCCATGTTGTTATTCTTTCTTATTGTTTTCTTTCCTATATTCTAAATAAAAGTTAATCCAAACTTGAAACTCTCACTGCAAATAAAAGCAGATACAAGCAATATTTTTACAGAAAGCAATTGTAATCAGAATGCTCATTTTCTTGAATAAATGTAATGTAGTAGTTAATAGCTTCCACTACAATCACAGAAAGAGCTGTGGGTGGAACCAAGGTTGATACCTGATGATTAGTTCATAGCAGAAGCTCTCACTACTTCAGTAACTTTTGTCAGATAAAATGTTCTTTAAACACACATAGGCTTTCATTATGCACTTCTATTTTCCTGTTTAACAATCTCACTAATTTAAAACTACTCTCTCCTTCCTCAATATGACAGGAAGCTAGGAATCTCAGAATTTTTCCTCTCAAACATGTGTCTCCCTCCCATCTTTCTCTCCTCCCATCCTGTGACAGTATTTTATTTCTTTCTCCTGAGGATTCAATTTTTTCTCCAAGGTTAACATTCAAAGCATATTTGATTTATGCATGACTTTTTTAGAGACTTTGCTCTTTGCACTTTGGCCAAGTTCCATTTTTAATCGAAAAATTCTAAATGGGATTAATATAGCTCCCAATAGATGGACAAAATGAGAATTTGTGTATCACCACTTTTTTGCTCATGCTTCCCTTAATGATAAGTGAACATTAACAATGATGTAGACTCATGACATCAGAAATATGAATCAATATCCCTTTTATCTTATGCCTAGTATGTCTCCTTTATTTTAGGTCTTTCAATTTTAAAGCCATTCTTTTTCTCTACCAGGAAACAGTTTGGACCAAATTTTATAAATCAAAACTCTGGTGTCCTGAATGACATGAGACTGGTCTGTAGGAATTAATCCAGCTTCCAAGTAGAACTGAGAATTCTCAAGAAATATCATACTAGATGCATGAAGGGTGACAGGAAAATAATGATGCTTCTTGACCAGCAAAGATAGATGCTAGGTAGTTCAGTATCGTGGAAAAAATGCTGAATTTGGAATCCAATTTGGGTCTGGGTTCAAATATCATTTCTTCTATTTGTTTATCTATAAATCCTACAGACAATCACTTAAGCTCTCTGGGTCTCATTTTCCTCATCATAAGGGATTTACACTAGATGGTCCTAAATGTATATTCTTCTGAGGAGCTATGTATGACTATGGACAAGTTACTCTACCTTTCTGAGAATTAGTTCTTCATCTGTAAATGCTGATCATATTAAATGGCCTTTGAGGTCTCATCGAGTTCTGATCTTATGATTATATTGATTTGAACTGTTCAATTTCAGTATGTTTGAATAAGCAAAGATACATTTTTAGTGAGCCATGAGTGAGTTTGGGGGCTTTTTCAATTTATTTTTTAAAAATGAAAAATAGGAAAAGAAAAAAACCCATTGCTATGTGCATAGCAGAACATATGAAAGGATTCAAAATATAAAGCAATAAATTTCTATGTCAAGAAAGTCTATATAATAAATCCTACACATTGTGTTCTTTTTTGTTCTCTGCTGTATACGATTTACTTATACTTTTCCCTCTTCTTCCCCAATGAGAAGGCTACAATTAATCATGTTTACATATGTATAGGTATATATACATATGGGAATGGATATATATATATACACATGTATATATACACATACATATTTACACAAACACATATGTGTGTATACATATATACATAGATAATAATCACAACAAATATACACATGCACATTCATATGCATCCATGTACAACTGTACAAAGCTTGTTTGTCCTCTGTTTCTCTGAAGGTGAATAACATCTTCCTTCATAAGTCCAAGTCTTTCCATATTTTTTTAATCTATCAGTTCATCATTCTCTACACCACAGTAATACTTCAACCTTATACTGTCTAGGTATTTTAAATAGCATAAAATAACATTGATTAATATATCTGACATACAGTGTAGTTTCCCTATTTTTCTCTTTTGATTAATCTATTTTAGCTTTAAGTTTGTCTGAGATCATGATTACTGCCCCTCCTTTTGTTACATAATAAATTCTACTCCTGATCGTTATTTCATTTGTGTGTATCTCTTATTTCCTATCCCTCCTGACTCTGATACTTTACTTTAAGCCACTATTTTGTCCTTATATTACTTAACCTATCCCCTTCCAAGGATCCCTCTCTTATCCTCTCCTTCCATCATTTCCCCTTACCCTCTTGTTTCTATCTCAATTTAGAAGATGTTTTTAGGCTTCCAAATATATATTTTTTCCCTTCTTTATTCCATTCTCTATATCCTTCTAGAACTCCCCATTTTCCTATTACCTTATCCTTTTATCCATAAATTTACAAGACTTTTTATCTCCTAAATAAAAACATTTTTCTCTCTTTATCCGAGATGTGATATGAATAGGATTCCCTCTAAAAATTCCTTATCTTCTCACCCTCCCTTTTCTCTTTTCTCTTATTTCTTTATAAATTTGAGAAACTTTTAAACACACACACACACACACATATATTGTGTGTGTGTGTATGTGTGTGTGTATGTATGTATTATTCCCTTTTTCACTTATTCCCATTGAAAGTAGTGTTACAAAACTATCATCCCTCTTCCTCCATCTAATTCCTTTGAGTCAATTTTTCCTCTCCACATCATTTGTATAAGATAATTACCCTTTTTACCTTTTCCTACATGTTTTTGCTTTTTAGAATCACACTAGACTCAGCTCTACCCCAATCTTCTTTCAAACTATCCGCTTTCTAATAGCCACCTTAGTCATATGTTTTATATTTTCACATATAAAAAGTAAACAATCTGTCTTTATTGAAACCCTTATAATTAGTCTTTGATATTTATTTTTCTCTTGGAACTTGTACGTCAAATTTTCTATTAAGTTCAGGTCTTTTGCCACAAAATCCTAACAGTCTGGAAATTGATTGAATATCTTTTTTTATTTCATTCAGGATTATACTTAACTTTGCTAAATATGTTATTTTCAGCCACAACCCCAGCTCTTTTGTTCTTTAAGATATAATGTTCCAAGATATGCAGTTTTTTCAGTAAAGCTACTGACAGGTTTTGTGTAATTCTAATTATGACCCCACCATATTTGAACTGTTTTTTTCGTTGTTGTTGTTGCTGCTCATAATGTTTTTTTCCTTGAGCTGGAGTTTCAGAATTTAGCTTGTTTTTCCTTGTAGAGTGTCTTTCAGGTGGTTATTGGGGTTTTTTTCTATTTCTACTTTCCCCTATTGTTCTAACAAAAAAACAATTTTCTCAAATTATTTCTTGTATTTTTGTATTAAGATTCTTTTTTTTTAATCAAAGCTTTCAGATAATCCAATTGTTCTTATGTTTTCTCTTATGATCTTCTCTGATCAATTCTCTAGATCTATTAGATGTTTCACATACTGTTCTATTTTTTTCAATTTTTACATTTTGTTTTATTATTTCTTGATCTCTTATATCTTTGCTGACTTCCCCTTGCCCAATTCTAATTTTCAGGAATTATTTTTTTCCTTGAGATTCTGGATCTCCTTTTCCATTTGGTTGACTTTTTTCATAATCTTGGTTTGCTTTTCTTTTAAATTTTTCCTCAATCTTTCTCATTTTATTCTTAAAGTATTTTTAAAGCTTTTCTATTAATTCTCTTGGGGCAAGTGATCATTTAACATTACTCTTTGGGATAGGACAGGTTTTTTTTTACTTCAGTAAACTCCTCTGAAAATGAACTCTATCTCCATAGTAACTTTCCATCGTAGGATTCTTTTTCCTTTGCCTGCTCTCTGTCTTTTTTTAAGTAGAAACTTGTTCCTGGAATCACCTCTAGTGCTGGGGGATGAGGGATGGTGCCTCTGGCCTCAGGTCCTACTTCAGTTCTTCCCTCTGGACTGGAACCTCAAACCAAGAACTCTATCCTCCTATAAGTGTCCATAGCCATCAGTGTCCCCACCCTACTGCTTCTGCACTTACTGGACATATGCTAGTTCCTTCTTGATTAGAGCCAATTCTCAGGCAAGAACAGCTGGGTCTGGCATCCCTTGTCAGCAGAGATTTCCTCAATTTTCCATGATTATACCCCCAACTCTCCTCATGGGTAGGAAGTGAAAATCCCTGTAGCTGAAGCAGAGGCTACCTCCTAAACTGGCCAGTTCCAGGGATTCTCACTTGCTGTTTCTGTAAAATAGCCTGTAAGTATTTATACTTCACATAGGTCAAATTTTTGTCCTGAAATTTTTCTTCAGATCTTCAATTGTCCCAGGAGGACCACTGTTCTGCCCCAATTCTTGTTTATTTTTACTACTCTATATTCACCCTGAAGTGCTATTTTGGCTTTTGTCGTGGGGAAATCTAGAGAGCTTGGAATTTTCTGGTCTACTCCACCATCTTCCCAGAATTATGATTGAGTTTTAATAATCAAATGAGACAAAATCAACAAAGCACTTAGCACAGTGTTAACATATAACAGGTGCCTAATAAATGCTTGTCCCTTTCCCTTCCCCTATAAATAGCATAAAAGGAAGACTAAACAAACTTTGTAATTCCAAAGAACAATTTAACGTTAATTAAGCATCTCTTGCATGAGAAGCACCATTCTAACTCCTACCAATTATGCTTTATGTGTCTTTAAAAGTTTTAATTACTTTTATAAAACTACTTTCACAGACTTTTACTCTTCATTTTCATAGCCCTATGAGATAGGTTACACCGTAAGTATTAGAATTATTTTACTTTTTGGCTCAAGTCCCTATGTTCAAAAAAAGATAAAAAGCTTTCTCAACAAGGCACTTATACTCTGCTTACCTCAATGTCCTCACTTGTAAAATAGGATTAATAACATCTAACTCCCACAGTTATTGTGAAGCTCAAATGAGGCAGTATTTGTAAAACTGATTTGCAAACTTTAAAATGCTCATTAAAGATTGGTTCTTATTAGCAATTAAAAATATTTTTAAAAGGCTAGCCCAAGGTCACAGAGCAAAAAAGCATCATATACAGATTTTTGGAAACACCATTGGGGGTAATATAACTTGAAAAGAATAGCAGTCCCATAGAAAGATTCTTTTCTCAGGAGACAATAAAGGAAAAGTGGCTCACCAATCATAGCCTTCATCACTTTCACTTGGCCACTCAAGTATTCTTACTTAATTCTACTGCAGCTGCTGAGCTAGTGAAATGAGAGAAAGGAAAAACACAAACAGTGAATAAAGAAGACAGAAATGAAAGGAGAGGACAAAATTAAGCAAGGTCTACAGATAAGGCAGGGGGCATTAGGGAAAAGGAATTTATAACACACTCAAGCAAGACTTCCACATCCCTATTGCTAACATACATTTCTGAGTTCAAATGAAAGTATTCTCTGTTCTTGTCATTATTCATGCTTTCTTTAAAAGCACTTATTCCAGCATAGGTAATTTCAACAGGAAGCAATCCATTTATTTACCAGTGCCTTTCTATACGATTTACCAACATCTATGCAAGTAGAAAAATATATATTAGAGGCAGAAATTTGGGAGTACATTTTTCTCTCATAGGACCCCAAAGGGGCTCTGTCTGACCTAAAATAAGAGAGCTTTATAAAACTACTCCAGGGCCCTGGGCAAAGGCAGCATTGCTTAGCAAGGAAAGTGATAAACCAGACTGAAAGACAGTCTGTGCTCCACCTCTCATAGAATGTACCTTTGGGTAAGTGACTTAAATCACTCTGTGTCCTAGTTTCTTTGTCTGCAAAAAAAGGAAATCGAAATCCCAGCTAAATCAGAGTTGCTGAAAGGAAAAGCTATGAAAATAATTGGAAAGGATTTGACAAAGATGAAGTGATTGATTCCCCAGGACAGAGAGAACACATATCTCCCTCCACATCCTTTCCTAAGAAAATCAGCATGGCCCTTCAATGGTGAACAGACTTTTGGGAGGATGGTAGAGTGGGAGGGAGGGAAGTGGGGCAAGGGGAAAAGGATTTTTTTTCCTTTTCCTTTCCTGATAAATGAGTTAAATAGTCAAGGACAACTAAAACAAGTGACAATAAAATATCATTTGATGATTATTGGGCAGATCTTATGCAGAGCACAATTATCTACTAGGGATAGAGAAAGTACCTATTAAAACAATGGTACTAACATGAATAATCATAATAATTATGGATCAGTAAGGAAGTACAGGAGACTCTGAAGTCAGACACTAACTATATGACCTTGGGCAAGTCACTTTATCTTGTTTGCCTAAATTCTCTCATCTGTAAAATAAGCTGACAAACCACTCCAATATCTTTGCCAAGAAAACCCCAAATGGGGTCACTAAGAGTCAGACAGACTGAGAAATAACTGAAAAACAACATGACCTGACTGACAGGTGGCTCAGTGGATAGAGGATTGGGCCTGGAGTTGGGAAAATCTGAATTCAAATCTGGCCTCAGATACT
Organism: Sarcophilus harrisii; assembly: GCF_902635505.1. Classification (NCBI taxonomy): domain Eukaryota; kingdom Metazoa; phylum Chordata; class Mammalia; order Dasyuromorphia; family Dasyuridae; genus Sarcophilus; species Sarcophilus harrisii. The sequence continues at coordinate 397,796,891 of NC_045426.1, forward strand.
TACTAGTTGTATGATCCTGGGTAAGTCATATAATTTCTGTTTACCTTAATCCACTGGAGAAGGAATTGGCAAACTACTTCAGTATTTTTCCTAAGAAAAACTCATACAGGGTCACAAAGAGTCAAACACGATTGAACAACAATGTCCTAGTTAATGCTCTAAAGCATCATAGCAAAGTATGCAAGGTTCCTGGAAGAAAGTCATTACCAATTGTTACCAAAAATTATTTCAGAAAGATAACATATGATTTGTTCTTAAAAGGAAAGGAAGAAATTCAATAGACAAAAAGAGAGGAGGGGAGAGTGAGCAATAATACAAAGGAAGGAAAACTCAAAATGTATTCAAGTGAACAGAAAGTATTTTAATTTGTCTAGAGTATAGAATAAATGAAAAACAGCATGGGGTCTTTGAATGTTAGACAATGCGATCTGAAATTTACTGAGTAGGCAAGTATTTGACATGACTAGATCTATTCATAAGATAACTCTGAGAGTGGTATAAATGATGGATCAAAGGGGTAGAGGGTGAAGGTGGGAATCACTGGTAGAGGGTTATTGCAATGATGGTCAGTGCAGGAAGAAAGGAGGATCTGCATCAATGTTAGTCATGAGAAGAAAGAGGAAAGAGTGATTGGGAAAGATGTAAGAGAGTGGAATTTGTGAGTTTTAACCTATTAGATATATGAGACATGAGGGAGAGGGAAGGGTCAAAGATAATATCAAAGCTCGGAACACAAGGATATGAGAGGAAATGATGGTGTACCATAGGCAAAGATAGTGAATCAGAAGGAGAAAATTATTTGGGGGTGGGGGAAGGTAAGATAATGACCTCAGTTTGGGACACATAGATTTTAAGGTAGCAGAGTGAATAGAGCACTGGACCAGAAGTCAGAAAAGCCTGAGTTCCAGTCCAGCCTTAGATACGAATTAACCGTGTGATCCTAGTCAAGTCACTTAACCTCTGCTTCAGTTTTCTCATTTGTAAAATTAGAATAATGATAGCACTTATCTCCTAGGGTTGTTGAGAACAAATGAAATAATAATTATAAAGCATTATTAGTAAAGTGCCTGGTACACATTAAGTGCTATATAAATGTTAACTATCATGGTAATGATGATGATGATGATATCTTGTTAAGAGCTATAGTTTCACAGATGTAGAGTGGAAAGGACCTTAAAGGTCACTGAATCCAATCTTTTTTTTACAAATAAAGAAAAACAAAGCTCAAAGAGTTCATATCTAATAGCTGTGTCTTGCTTTAAGGTCACAGAGGTATTAGGTGAAAGAGCAAGGTTGGGAACCTAGTTCCTCTAATATCAAACCCATTCTCTTATAACTTGAAAAAGATGGAGCCAAAACAGAGAAAGAAAATTATAGACCAATTTCCCTAATGAATACTGATGAAAAATTTTAAATAAAATGTTAGCAAAGTGATTACAGCAATTTATCATGAGGATAATACATTATGATGATGTGCTATTTTTATCAGTAATTCAAGGCTAGTTCAGTATTATGAAAACTATCAGCATAATTAATCATATTAATAACAAAATTAACAGATATCATATGATTATCTCAATGTGTGTGATAATTACATCATGTGTGATAAGGATAGGCTAGAAGACTTCCCGATAAGGTCAAGGGTTAAAAAGGTGCCCATTATCACCACTGTTATTCAAGATCATATTAATATCCATATTGTATGTTACCTTTAGCCTTAAGAGAAGAAAAAGAAATCGAAGGAATTTGAATAGATAATAAGGAAACAAAGCTATTACTCTTTTTTTTTTTTTGCTTCTTTTTGCTGAGGCAATTGGGGTAAAGTGACTTGCCCAGGGTCACAAGCTAGGAAGTGTTAAGTATCTGAGACTGGATTTGAATTCAGGTCCTACTGACTTCAGGAATGGTGCTCTATCCACTGCCCCAAAAATATCATTCTTTACAGATGATATGAGAGTACTTAGAGAATTCTAGAGGTGCAACTAGAAAATTTATTAGAGAGTTAACTAAAAAAAAAAAAAAAAAACAAATAATAACCTTAACAAAGTGCAGGATGTAGAATAAACCCATATGAATCATTAGCATTTCTGCATATTACCAATAAAGCCCAACAGGACGAGATAGAAAGGAAAATTCCAATTAAAATAACCATAGACAACATAAAATATTTGGGAGTCTTTCTGCCAAGACAAACCCAAGAACTATATGAACACAATTACAAAATACTTCACATAAAATCAGAACTAAAAAATTGGAAAAATATCATTTCTCCATGAGTAGGCTGAGCTAATATAACAAAAATAACAATTCTAACTAAATTAATGTACTAAATTAATTTCAGTGCTATACCAAACTACCAAAAAATATATTTTATAGAGCTAGGGAAAATGATTATTAAATTCATTTGGAAAAACAAAAGGTCAAAAGTATCAAGAGAATTAATGCAAAGGAAGATGGTCTTGCCATACCAGATTGAAAACTATATTATAAAGCGGTAATTATCAAAACTGTTTGATACTGGCTAAGAAACAGAGTGGTAGAATAGGTTAGGTACACAAGACACAATAGTAAAGATTATAATATTCTATTGTTGGATAAACCCAAAGGCTCCAGCTTCTGGGATAAGAACTCTCTATTTGACAAAAATTGCTGGGAAAAGTGGAAAACAGTATGGCACAAAATAAGCAAAGAACATTTTAAACCACATAACAAGATAAGGTCAAAATAGATACATGATTTAGATATAAAGGGTGATATCATAAGCAAATTTGAAGAGCAAGGAATAGTTCAGCTGTTAGATTCTATAGAGAAGGGAAGAATTTATGACCAAATGAGATAAAGGACATTATGAAATGCAAAATAGATGATTTTTATTATGTTAAATTTAAAAGGTTTTGTACAAACAAAATCAATGCAATCAAGATTAGAAGAAAAAGAGAAAGTTGGGAAATATTTTTAAGTCAATGTTTCTAATAAAGGTCTCATTTTTCAAATATATAGAGAACTGAGTCAAATTTATCAGAATACAAGTCATTCCCCAATTGATAAATGTTCAAAGATATGAACAGGCAGTTTTCAGATGAAGAAATTCAATTCAAATTAAAACAACTCAGAGGTATCACCACAGATTGGCTAATATGACATAAAAGGAAAATGATAGAAGTTGGAGATGTCAGAAAAATGGTACACTAAAGCACTGTTGGTAGTTGTGAACTGATCCAACCACTCTGTAGTCAATTTAGAACTATACCCAAAGGGCTATAAAACTGTGCATCGCTTTGATTCAGCAATACCACTACCAGAGACCATAAAAAGGGGAAAGGATTAACATGTACAAAAATATTTGGAGCAGCTCTTTTTGTGGTAGCAACAAACTGGAAATTGGGGAGATGTCCATCAATAGGGAAATGACTAAACAAGTTGTGGCAAATAAATGTAATGGAATACTATTGTGCTAAAAAGAAATGATGAACAGACAGTTTTAGAAAAACCTGGGAAAGACTTACATGAACTGATTCTGAATGAAGTCAGCAAATTACTATACTATATATAGTAACAGCAATGTTCTGCAGTGATCAACCATGATTGACTTAACTCTTCTCAGCAATACAATGTTCCAAGACAATTCCAAGAGACTCATAACAGAAAATGCTACCCACAAAAAGCAAAAGAACTATGGGGATCAAAGCATACTATTTTCATTTTTTCCCCTTCCTTGTGGTTTTTCCCTTTTATTCTGATTCTTCTTTTACAACATGACTAATTTGGAAATATGTTTAACACAATTGTACCTATATCAGATTGCTTGTTGTCTTGGAGGTGGGAAAAGGGGAGGAAAGAGAAAATTTTGAAATTCAAAATCTTATAAAAATGAATGTTGAAAACTATCTCTATATGTAATTGGAAAAAATAAAATACTATTAAGTGAAAAAAGAAAAATAAAAAAATTTTAATTAAAAATATTTTACATTAGTATAAAAACAGTTCATTTTAATGCACTAGTAAATATACAGTCCTCCAGAAGACCCACTGACAAAAATGTACCATAAACAGGATATAATAAACTGTTATTTCTCCTACAGCATATATTTCCATTCTCCACAAACAATAATGAACTTTAAAAGCCATATTTTATATACAGATAGGTTCAACATTTTCCCCTATGACTATATGATAAATTCTTTAGATTTGGGGGGAGGAGAGGCAATTGGGGTTAAGGGACTTTCCCCTAACTTTTGTACATTTCTCAGAATTTAGGAGTCAACCTAAAGATAAATTATGGAACATTATGTTACAACATGTTCACCTGAATTCTAACTTCTAAGTCATGTACAAGAATTTCTGGTAGTTTGCTCTAAATTTTGGAGGTGAGATTTCACTCAGAACTTTCTGAGTTCATTAGATTTTATTGATCTTAGTTCCTTCTTAAATGCCTTATGCTCCAAAAGCACAGCACTGTTACTCAATTCAGGAGAATTTACAAAGTTAGGGGCGGTTGGATGGTGCAGTAGATAGAGCTCTGGCCTTGGAATCAGGAGGACTTGAGTTTAAATCTGATCTCAGACAAGTAACGCTAGCTGTGTGACCCTCAGCAAGCCACATAACCCCAGGTGCCTGCTCCCCCCATCTTTCAAAAAAACTCAGAGAATTTATAAAGTTTAGATGAGACATGGTTCTGACCTCAGGAAACTTACAGCCTTTTTAGAAGATTTAGCATCTAGACAAATAACTAATATAGACAAACATATGAATTGAAGAAAATGGCCTTTTCATTCTCTTCCAACTCTGAGATTCTGTAGTTCTATGGTCCTTCTGACTTTCTCAAGTTAATACTATGTAATTTGAATCCCAAACTTCTACTGCTATGAAACTCTCTCTTCATTGGTGCAGATCAAATGTCCCCAGCATATTATGAGGGGTGGGATAGAGTTGGCTAGAGTGGGAAAGAGGAGAGGCTCTCATTCTGCAAACTTAAGAATCTCTTTAAGTCTCTTCAACCTCTTCAGGCACTTTCAGTGCTTCTACCTTCCAACCTCAGACAGAAATTGAATGCCAACTTCACTTCAGGTTGCTGAAAGAAAATACTTTAATAAGAAGGTAACATGAGAAGAACTGGCAGTCTCCATCATGTCCTTACTCACACATTGCTACACCAGAAGCTTCAGGGAACTTCTCTTCCCCTTAGGTAAGATCTTTCTTGGTTGAGCTGAATAATCTCATTCTCAATGGGAGGGCTCCTTCATTCTTTTTTATGTGGTACATATTCTTCTGTGTATAATTTCCTCTAATTTCTGGATTTTGCATTTACATTTAGGAAAGGAGTTTCTTGCTATCTACTATGTGTGTTCATAGGGGAACTAATATTTGGCGAGAAAGGGGTCAAGCCTTGGCTGTAAAGCATGGTGTTCTGTTTCCCCCCCCCCAGTGAGATAATGATCAGAAATTACTTTGAAAGTGAAAAACATATCATCTAGGCTAATAATATTTAAGGGAGCAAATAGAAATAGTTTTAGCCCATATTCCCTTTCTCTGAAGAGAACAGCTTGATGCATGCCCTTCTGCTTCCTATTCTAGCAAGAACTAAAATCTTCTTTGAAGAAGAGTGGGTGGGAAAAAACCTAGAGATGTCTCACCTTTTAGCCACACACAATAACACCCTCATGCTACATGTAGTAGAGAGCTCTCACAATAGAGTTCCCTAAACTTGTTTTTTTTTTTATTTAGAACTATATTTCAATATAATTGGCTTCTTTTATAATCCTATATATTTAATTTTATGAACTTTAAATTACTCTTCTGAGAAAGGACCCATAGACTTTATGAGACCTCCAAAGAGTCTATAGCATAAAACAGTTTAAAACTGAATCTGAATCTAACATTTCATTTTGCATATAAAGAGAATGGTGTAGGAAGAGGAAGCACTTGTCCAAGGTTGCTGAGCTAAGTTATTAGCTTAGTCAGGACTAGAGCCCATTTCTTAGCTTCCCAGGGCACAATCCATTACAACACATTCCTTCATGGCAATGTACTTTCAGTGAGAACAATTCAATTCTATTCAATTTAATAAGCATTTATTAAGCAACTTTTATGTGCAAGGTCACATATTTCATCAATTACTATTCTTTTAGTAGCATAGAAAAAAAAAAAAAACCTAGTGATAAGCTGCCAATATAATCAAGAATGACCAGATCTTTATTGGCTATATTATTATGCACCTCACACAAGCGAACATGAATTGAAACCTTGGAGTTTTCAACCTAGCTCCAGCCTATTTTTGCAGACTTACTTCACTTTACATGCTCTTGGTTCCAGCCAATAGGTTTCCACCCCCTATTCACATAACTGTAATATATACCATCATCATCTCTGACCCATTGAATCCTTAGTTTCCTTCAAAGCTCAATTTAAGTATCCTCTGCCATAGGAAATCTTTCCTGATTCCCCTAATAGTTAGTATTTGCTCTTTGTTCAAATTATATTATGTTGATCAATCTTTTTAAGTATTACATTCTTCAATCATCATCCCAAAGGACTATGAACATCTTGAGCAGAGGCACTGTCTTGTGCCTTGGGAATGTCAGGTGATTAATAAATGCTTACTGAATTGAATTGACTGGGAAGACAATGTGATATAATAAAAACAGAAATGCCTCCTAATCTTCCTCCTCTGTGACTAACTGGCCATGTGACTTATAACAATTTGTTTAATCTCTCTGGATTCCAATTTCCTCTTCCAAGCAACTGATTAGTTTGCTCCTAAATTCTCTAACAGCTTTGTGGCTCTCAAGCATTTTATTATTATAGCAGTTATTATTACTAGTAAAAATAATAATTATTATCCAGCAATAATATTTTAAGCAGGTACTGTATCTCTCTTATTGGATAATGTATCTTGGAATATAATATTCTAAACAGTAACATTTTGGTAATTTAACTTCATTAATTTGTAATTTGCATTAATTACAACATAGTCCTTAGTAATTTGCCTTTGCACAAGATAGCAAAAGGATCATTTAAGTACCAGAAAGTAAAGTTTAATCTATTTAAAAGAATAAACTTGTTAAGTACTATAGAAACTGTCCTTTATATATAAAGAATTGATACTTAATATACTCAAGTGGATCTATTATCTTATCTATTTAGAAGGTCCTTTCTATTATAAACTATACAGGACTGCTTGGGAAATTAGTCTGTACCTAATTGCAAGTTTGCCATAGAGAGATCACGCCGCAAACAAGAGTCCCCTTCTCTTTCTCCTGACACCATGAGGATACCAGACTCTCTGTCTCATTGTATCATATGTGTGACCAGTCCATCATCTTCATTCCTACAGTTTCCCATTGACATATTACACTCCCGTTCTTCCAGGTTTTTTATTTGTTCTACATTGCATCCACCCTGTACATGGTATCATTTTTAATTCTTTAGAAACTGAAGTGTTACATTGCTCATACAAAACAATCCTAACAGACTGTGGCTATAGGTGAGGAGGAATGAGCACACATAGGTAAATGTACTAAAAGAGAAGCAGAATCCCATCTGGTTGTGAGCTTTGCTAATTGTGTTTCACTTGCAGGAAAGCAGAGTCTCTTGGTTGGTTCCAGGACAGAGGGGTGAACTGGTGCTTGTAGCCACCAGGAACTGAAAGGGGCAAGAACATTGGCTGTGGCAATGCTAGAGGTCCTGATCATGGCTCAGGGGTGGAGAAGACTACCTGAGATCACTCTTAAAACAAAGAGTGAGCCTAGAGGAATAGTGGCCACACCTAACCTTAAATTTTAGTACATTTGAAGAGCCAAAAAGGGAGAGATCTCTAGCAAGAACTCAGAAAACAACAACACAAAAACCCTGAGGCCTGAGACTTTATCCCCCATATTCTAGTAGCAGAGCCCTACCCTAACACAGTTAACAATCAAGAAATAGACCATTAAAAATGAGGGTAAAAAAACAGAGAAAGAACCTGACCATAGATAGCTATTATAGAGCTACAGAAGATCAGGGTTCAAATTCAGAAAACAAAGTCAAATGAAGTCAAAACGAAAGCTTCAAAGAAAAATATAAAATGGCCACAAGCCCCAAAAGAGTTCTTGGAAGAGCTTTAAAAGGACATAAAAATCAAGTAAAAGGGGTTAAAGAAAAATTGGGAAAAGAAAGAGTAATACAAGAAAATCAAGAAAATTATGAAAAGAAAGTTAACTAATTGGAAAAAAGAGATCCAAAAACTTATTAAAAATTAGAATTCACAAAGAGAAGGTAATGACTTCATAAGACATAAAGAAATAATGAAGCAAAATCAAAAGAATTAAAACAAGAAAAGAACATGAGGCATCTCATTGGGAAAAAACTGATCTGGAAAACAAATTGAGGAAAGACAATATAAGAATTGTTGGACTACTTGAAAGTTTTGACTTAAAAAAAAAAAAGGAGTCTAAAGACCATACTTCAAGAAACTTAAGGAAAATTATCCTGAAATTTTAGAACTACAGGATAAAATAGAAATTGAAATAATCTACCTATCACCTGCCTAAAATGAAAACACAGGAACATCATAACTAAGTTTCAAAGCTCCCAGGTCAAGAAGAAAACATTATAAGAAACAGAAAGAAATATTGTGGAGCTACCAGTTAGAATAACACAAGATTTAGCAACTTCTACATTACAAGACTAAACGGCATTGAATAAGAGCAAGGAGATAAATTTGCAAGCAAGAAAAACCTACCCAACAAAGCTAAGTGCAATCCTGCAAGGGAAAAAAATAAATATGTAATGAACTAAAGGACTTTCTAATATTCTTGAGGAAAAGATCAGAACCAAATAGAAAATTCGATTTATAAGAATCAAGAGAAACATAAGAAGTTAAACATGAAGACTTTTAAGTGATTTAATAATGTTAACTTTTTTACTTCTTATATGGGAAAATGATATTTGTAACTGTTAAGAATGTTAGCATTACTAGGGTAGTTTGAAAGAATATGCACAGATAAAAGGCAAGTGTTGATTTGATTATGATAGAATAATACTTTAAAATGTAATTGGGTAAGAAGAGATAAAATGGAACAATTACCTTATACAAAAGAAGTGTGAAAGAACTATTATAGGGGAGGGGAGGATGAAATGGAGGATGGGTAATACAGGAAACGTTTCTCATCAAATTAAGTTAAATCAGCTATACATCTAGGGCTGTTATAAAAATCTCCCTAACTTATAGAGAAATATGAGTACAAGGAAATAGGATAAGGGAGGGACTCCTAGAAGGATGTACAGATTAGGTAGGAAGTAGGCCAAAATAAATTGGATTTCTAAGGAGAGACAAGGGAGGGGAAAAGAGAAAGAGAGAGAGAGAGAGAGAGAGAGAGAGAGAGAGAGAGAGAGAGAAACAGAGATAGAGACAGAGACAGAGACAGAGACAGAGAGAATAAAGAGTGATAAAATAAATAAGAAAGTTAGATTATGTTAAATGGTACCATAGATAATGAAGTAATATCATTATTATATGCATATATATGCACTGAATGCTATAGCATCAAAATTTTTAAAGGAAAAGGTAAATTTCATGTGAAAATAGATAGCAAAACTACACTATAGTGGGGCATTTCAAACTTCCCCTCTCAGAACTAGATACTTCTAACCAAAAAAGTGCCTCAAGGAGCTTATAATTTAAAACATCATGTACTAAACCTCATCTTAAATGAATTAATATATTTTGTGAGACTAAATTACATACTAGGGGAAGGGAAGAATGAAAAGGAAGAGAAAAGGAAAAATACATGTGGGAATTGTGATGTAAGGCAGCTAAGTCAAAAACTATTGAGGAAGAGACAATAATATCTGTAGGCACTCAGAAAGAAGAAAGCCTACAAAAGAATGGGTGAAGAAGCAAAGGGAGAAACTTTAAAAAGTGAGAGTAAGGGTAAAATATTGGTTCTGTGGTGGGAGGGAATGTCACTGATAAATGCTTCTAAAAGTGATACTCCATAAAAAAGATGGGTACCTTACAATGATGATTATTTGCAGGGAAGGATGAAGGTCAATAATAATATAAACAATCAGGGAGATAGGAAGAATCCTATCATGGATATTCTGTATCACTTGTACAGTATTGGTATTTCTAAGAATGAGGCACAGCAGAAAAAATGGAGGGAGGAGACAAGATCTATAAGACAATAATAGAAACTGTAACATAATAAATAATAAAACAAATAACAAAATAAATATTAAAACAAAATACTCAAAATATGCTTTAATTCCATGAGATATACAAAGAACAAAAAAGAACTAAATACCATGAATCAAAAGTCTAGAATAGACAGAAAGAGAAGATTAAATAATGAAAAAAATGAGGAAAAGATTAAAAGAAGAGTAAACTAAAATAACTGAACATATACAACACAATGTACAGAAGAAGAAGGAAAAAATCATAATTTGGGGAAAACTAATATTAAAGATAAATGAAGGTTCATAATTTTACATGTAAACTTTTCTTTAATTTAGTTGGAGGAAAGGGGTATCAAAGAGTAGCAATATTAATTTTTTTAAGAAGACCATTGAAATTTTTACGTTTAAAATCACAGAAAAGGAAGAAGGAAGTTTAGAAAGAAGCATGGACAAGCAGGACAGATTTGAATGTAGCAAGTAGAATTTATGCTATACTTTCTTTTCCTCCAGAAAAAAAATGGTATCTGAAGGATAATCATCACTTCCAACTTAATCCTTTTTTTAGAGAGAACTAATAAACTCTGAGTATAAATTGAAATGTATTTTTTTTCACTTCATTTGTTGCTTTTTTTTTTTTGCAACAAGGCTAATATGGAAATATGTTTCATATGACCTCCTGTATAATTGATATCTTATTGCTTATCTCAGTGGGGGAGAGGGGGAAAAGAGAATTTAAAATTCAAAACAAAATTTTAAGTAAATATTAAAATAACTACTTTTTTTAAAATCTTTTTTTTTGTTTTTAACTCTATGTGCAAAAATTCTTTTTTTGATGGTTCAAAGTTCAAAGATTTTTTTTTAAATAGAAATTAAAGACATACACAATTATTAGTTGGTCCCCTAGTATCCAGTGGAAGATAGATGAGGAAGAGGAGGGAGGGAGAGCAGATGAAGCTTACAAAAGAGGATTGGTAATTGAGCTAGGAAGAATCCTTCTGTTATTAGGCTTTAAAAAGAGAGGCCAAAGTCTCTGCTTCTCTCAATTCATCTCTTCTAAAAATATAATTTTGACTAAGCCAGATTTCCCTTTAGACTTCTAGCAAGAGAAAGGGCTGGGAGGCAGGCAGAGAAGATAATTTCTCTCCCTTCACTCAAGTAACAGCTATAGAGACTATGAGTACATAACGGCAAGAACAATGCTTGCCTAAATGACTCTGAGACTGAACCTTAAGAAGTCCCTAGCTGCCTTTTTTCCTTTCCTGAGCACAATTGACCAAACAGCGAACCTGTGATGGGGACATTATCAGCCTTAGCAGTTACCTCATAAGTTTGAAAAGTCAGGAGCCATTGAACTGGGTGCTGTTTGTTTAGCAAAAGGTATTCCCTACAGGTCTATCATTTTAGAAAAGATAATGATCACTACCAGAAGGATGAGTTTTATATGCCTGGCTGGGAAGAAGATATTGACTTTGAGTTTCTGCTCAAACAATACAAAATTTAAAAGAATATGAAATATCTTTTCAACAGTTCCACAAGTCATCCTGAATGCATTAATGTATATTTATGGATCTTTTGTGTTTTAAAGACAACTTTTGTTATGGAAGAAATAAATAGCTGTCTTATTCATGAAATCTACTACTAATGAAGCAAACTTAGTAAGAGAAAGTTAAAAGGAAAGTTATTAAACATCTCGAGGCAACAAGGAATTGAGAGCAGTGGGCCTCAATTTAAATCCCACTTATGGACTAATTTACTAATAAGAAAAAGACAATCCTTATGAGTACGCATTTCTAAATGGGCTAGAATCTCTTAGCTTCCCCCTTATTGCTTTATTAGAGGAAAATGAGATTAGAAGTAGGGAGGTAAGATGAAAATGCATGAACCTACTTGCCAACTAGCAGGTACTATAAAAGATAAGGGGATGAGATCAAAATATAAACCTCCTTTCCCTACACTATTCCTGGCACACATCCTGAAGATAAATAAGACTGAGAACAATAGGATCATTCAGACTGATTGGGAACACATTTCAATAATTCTCCTCTGTGGTACTAACTGTATTCATAGTACAGCATTATAATTAGACCTATATTATCCCTCTATCCTCGCCTATATCATATTAATTTCTGTTTTCTATAACTTGGCTTACTAAGCAGTTCTTTGTACAACACAAGTTTTACAATGGTAAATATAAACAATACACAATCCCTATAAGGATACACATGAGAAAACCCACAGATAACTTCAGCCAATGAAAAATTCTGTACCCCAAAACATATTTGTAGCCTATAGACATTGGCAGCTCAACATAGTTACTCTTCAGGTGTTTAAATGGTAAGACACCGACTTTCACTAATCACAGTTTTCTTCCATGAGGTGTTAGATTCTTAATAAAAAAGGCAGCTAGACACCACACAAAAACCACCACATAAATTTGGGGAACAAACCAACTGGCACAATTGCAGTACAAGGGCCATAGTTCCCAAATTAGTATCAGTTTAAGCAAAAATGACAAATAGCTTACTAACTAAGTAAAAGGACCATAATGCATACAGAACTAATAAAACAAGGCATATTCCAATAGAGTGAATAAAGAAACTCAATCCAGTAGACAAGTTCTTTGGCAGGGTCCATGGTCTTCAGAAGACTAACAAACATCTCAGACAGATGGGTATGAATCAGGGCAGATCTGTTCAAGTATTTCCTCAATCACCTCCAGGTTCAAAATGGAGATTTTCTAGGTAATGCTGCTGGTAATACTTGCTAGTGAAAAGGCTTGGCATAATTTAGTAAATTGTGAACAAATTTAATCAGGTTGGCCTTCCAATAATTAGTTCATGTGATGAAAACCATTCAGAACTTATGGATCTAATCTAATCCTTGAGAGCTTCATGAAGTCCTGACTTGGAAAATGAACTCTTCTGTCCCTTAACCTTATCAGAGAGATTTTGAACAGGAAAAAGACATGTTTTAAATTCTTTATAATTATTAATGCAATTTTACATGTAAAACTCTTCAACCACATACTTTGAAAACTTATTTTTAAAAGATACTCAAAGTCATTTTGAAACATTTTGGAAGCTGTCCCTTTTTATAGATTCTAGTCTAGATTTCTAACAGTTCAATCTTGTTGCTTTCTCAAAGTTTACTATTGCAATAAATTTTTAAACACTTTTATATCTTTATCCTATGACTTGGTCTTGAAGATAAATATGTTATCTTCATATTATCCTGAAAGAATAGTTTTTCAAGGGCCTAATATAATTCATGAATATTTGTATGTACACATACATAACACATGTTAAAGAATAGCAAGTCTACAAATTCATTTACTTAGTTACTGAGGAAAAAGATTAACCACACATTCAGATTAAAAGTAGTAAGATCTTTCAATCTTGAATCCTATTATAGCAATTTAGATGTTTTAGTATCAATATACAAATTAATAGACTTAGCATCCCACTGTTCATCTGAATTTGCTATGAAAGGAAAAAAGAGGCACATGGTTTTGACAATATCAAGATTGTCCCACCAAAGGCCTAGATAGATCTAACATAAGTCACAACAGGAGAAAACTCTCTTTAGTTCTGTTTGATTCTAGACATGTCATATTTAATAGTTAATCTTGTAGTAAAGTTTCACATTTATTCACAGGTTATCAAAGCCAAGATCAGAATTAACCAGGTAGGGAAATTTTCTCTTGAAAAAGGAAATAATACAATGGGGAAAATGAATTAAGAGGATCCTATTTTCACCTATACAAAATCATCCCTTTAATTTTCCCCAGATATAAACATCCACCTATAGTAGTCCTCAGACCACAAGCCCATCAGGCAGCACAAAGTATTCCCTTTGAATGATGGTTTATGGACTAAATATCAATTCAGACAATCATACCTGAAATCAAAACCCAGAACAATATCAAATTATAGCCCCATACTAATTTTTTTCAAATAATAAAATTATACTCACAACTTAGAGCTAGATTACTATCATTTTTCTCATGTTACAAGAATAGTCTAGAATGAGCATATAAAAAGTGGTCTTATTTACCCCTTATTTATTATATAAGAATTATTACATTCTAGAATTTTATACAAACAATGAATACATGATAGCAGAGTCCAAATCCCAGAAAAAAATGCTATCTACAACAAGCATTCGATTTGTACCACCTATTTACTCTTAAAACAAATGAAATCTTTGAATCTAAAGTCTATTATTAACAAGTTGGCTCAAGGATATGACTCCCAATGCAAACTATTTATTAGCAAGTACAATTTCATAATTTTTATAAGCAATAATCAAGGAATACATCAGATAAAACTCACTCCATACTATAAGCAAACTTGTAGGTCCCCCACTTTAACTGGGAGTGGTCTTGTTTTTTCAAACTATAGTACTTTAGAAATTTACAAGATGTTGACAGTTAGTATGATAAGATCTTATGATTTTGCCTAGAAAGAAAATCTCAAAGAACCTCACAGATAAGAATAACTAAAGAGGTCTTTAGTTAGCTACTTTTTCTCCCAACAGTAAGTTATTATTATTATCCATTTTAAAACAAAATATACTCAATTATTTAAGAGTTTTCAGACAGTTTGACTACATTTTTTAAATATTTAATTTAGCATTTAATTATTTGTGTTAAAACAGAGTTATCTCTTGAATAAAGGAACATCCCCCTGAACTATGGATGATAATTGTTTTAGATATACGCTTGAGTTTGTGTACTAAGCACATAAAGCAATTCTACCCTTTAGCTAGATTGTCAAAATGGATACTATTTGATCCCTTCAATGGCAGGTCTACTTTTTAGTCATTAAAAAGATCTTTACATTTAGAGTATAAACAAACATGTTAAAATCTATAAATGACCTAAAAATAATGTGATTTAAACATTCTCCTCCCTTTTTCACCACTGTGTCACTATCACCAAAAACAAAAGAAAAAAAAGAAAAAAAGAAAAGGAGGGGTTGAAACATGTCACACAGGTCTGACAGCAATTTTGTATTTTTCTATTTCATAAGTTATTGCCATAGCTAAAAAAAATCCATCATCAAATCACCATCCTACATATGTTGTGTGCCTCTTTATTCTTCTAGGTTAGTCCTTAGAAAAGAGAGAGGCTCTCTTGATTTCCCCATATGCAAAGCCTTTCTAGTGTGGTGAGCAAAGTTTGTGCTTTGCTGGTGTAACCTTCAAAAACCCAGGGTTACCTTCGGGATGAAACTTCAGGGTAGGACACTGTGCAGAAGTGTATACACTCTGCTATTTTCCTGATATACAAATGTTTATCACCAGTTCATTGATGCAAGTCATCAATTCCCACTCCTCAAAAACCTAGTTCAATATGCCCAAAGGACTATCAAACTGTGCATACCCTTTGATCCAGCAGTGTTTCTACTGGGTCTGTATCCCAAAAAGATCTTAAAGGAGGGAAAGGTACCTACATGTGCAAAAATGTTTGTGGCAGCCCTCATTATAGTGGCAAGAAGCTGGAAATTGAGTGGATGTCCATTAGTTGGAGAATGGCTGAATAAGTTATGGTGTATGAATATTATGGAATATTATTGTTTTATAAGAAACGATCAGCAGGATGATTTCAGAAAGGCCTGGAGAGACCTACACGAACTGATGCTGAGTGAAATGAACAGAACCAAGAGATCATTGTACATGACAACAACAAGATTATACGATCAATTCTGATGGACGTGGCTCTCTTCAACAATGAGATGATTCAGGCCACTTCCAATAAACTTGTAATGGAGAGAGCCATCTACACCCAGAGAGAGGACTGTGGGGACTGAATATGCATCACAAAATAGTATTTTCACCTTTTTTGTTGTTGTTTGCTTACTTGTTTTTTCTTTCTCATTTCTTCCTTTTTTGATCTGATTTTTCTTGTGCAGCATGATAAAGTAGAAATATATTTAGAAGAATTGCACATTTTTAACATAAATTGGATAACTTGCTGTCCAGAGGAGAGGGGAGGAAGGGAGAATAATTTGGAAGACAAGGTTTTGCAAGGGTGAATGTTGAAAACTATCTTCTCATGTATATTGAAAAATAAAAAAGCTATTTTTAAAAAAGAAGAAAAACCTAGTTCAAATTACTAAATATGTATTTGAAAGTAACATTATATTTTAAAGAATCTTCTCTAATTCAAATAACTGTTAGCCCAAATTAGTCAGACTTCTAAGATTGTACTGTGCCTTGAAATTTGTGGCATTTATATTACAAGATTATCAGAGTTAAAAAGGTATTTATTTGTCCTTGTGTGAAATCTAAATCAGAATATAAAGAAACAAAATCCACTGTACATTAACAATACAGCCTTATGGAAAGTTTGGCAAAAATTAGTTTAGACTGAGAGTTTTTAACCAGAGCTACATGAACCCTAAAGAGTATGTGGATAGATTTTGAGGGAAGTAAGAGGAGGCCTGTGAACTGGATGAGAAAAAAAATTACATCATTATTTCAGTATAATTGGTTTCTTTTGTAATCCTATGTGTTTATTTTAGGAATTTAAAAACATTATTCTGAGAATTCCAAACATTTTACCAAATTGTCAAAAAGATCTATGAAATAAGAAAGGTTAAGAGCCAGCATCTTTCACCATAAACCACAATAAATTCCAAATGTGCACAAGACCTAGAAAGAAAAAGTCACATCATAATTAAAGAAGCAGAGGAGGAGATACCTTTTGCAGCTATTGTTGGAGGAAGAATGCTTGGCCAAAGAAGGGACAGAGAGAATAATGAGAGATTAAATAGATATTTTGATTACAAATGTAATCAGGTTTTCATTCACGCCTGGAGCATTTTCTGCACTGATTCCTATGTGGAAAAAGAGACTCCAGAGTGAACAAGAGAAAGCTGAGCACAATGTGACATTGACAATCTGTGTCTGGAGTAAAGATATTACCAAAATGATAACACAAAATTCCAGACATTGAAGAAAATGAAAGACGCTGATAACTGTAGACATGTTGGGAAAACAAGCTTCTCAACATGTCCCTGATATGTAACTTACCTCTTCAGAGAGAGACTTTTCACCTGGATGAGAACAAGACTTCTTTCTTAGTTTGAGCCTTCATATCTTACTTGCCATCTGGCAAGTTCATTCACTCTTGTATATTTTTGGTACATTCTAATATAAATAATTTCAAGCAGTTTGCTTGAATAAATGGACTTATTAACTATTCCCTATTTGTGATATAATACTAGTGTTTCATAGGAAAGTATTTCATTGACAAGCATAAATTAAAGTGATTAGGGATGTGGCTTTTGTTTTAACTCCTAAAAATCATACTCTGGACAAGCAATATTTAAGGGAACAGATAGATATAAATCTTTTCTAGTTCTTCTCTCTCAAATAAATGAGACAAAGAGCAAAACCCCAGCTACAGTCAAAGCAGAAAAATAGTGTCCTTTGAAGAG
Organism: Sarcophilus harrisii; assembly: GCF_902635505.1. Lineage (NCBI taxonomy): Eukaryota > Metazoa > Chordata > Mammalia > Dasyuromorphia > Dasyuridae > Sarcophilus > Sarcophilus harrisii. Next base: position 397,814,488 of record NC_045426.1, read on the forward strand.
AAGTGGGAGTAGATTACAAGAGAAATGTATTCACGTCTCTTTCAAACTACATTTAAATACCTATGTGGACATACATAGTTTATATGAACATACATATCTTACATATAAAATTGGAAAACTTTTACAACAGTTTCTCCAATAAGGATTTCATTTCTAAGATATATATATATATATGCATATTATATACATATATATATATAATTCACATATATAAAAACAAGAGCCACTCTTCAGTAGATAGGGGTAAGACATATGAACAAGCATTTCCATAGGAAAAAATTCACGCTATTAACAATCATAAGGGGGGGAATCATTACAAATGACTAGCAATAAAATAAATGTAAATTAAAACAACTTTGAGATTCTATTTTACACCTCACAGCAAAGATGGTGAAAAAGGAAAATGATGATTCTTGGAATTCATGTGGGAAAAATGGACATATTAATTAAGGCAACTGGATAGTACAATGGACTGGAGTCAGGAAGACCTGAGTTCAAATTCAACCTCAGACACTCACTAGCTGTGTAATTCTGGTATAAGTCACAACCTCTGTTTCCTTCAATTTCCTTGACTGTAAAATGGAAGTAATAAGAACACCTATCTTTCAGGTTTTTGTAAGGGTCAAACAGGATAATATTTGTAAAATGTTTAGCACTATGTCTACATTAATAATGTAATTTAATTTAATAATATAGATATAGATGTTTATTCACATACACACACACACAGAGGATGTGTGTATGGACCTGTGAATTAGTACAGTCATTCTGGAAAACAATTTGAAACTGTACCCACAAAGTCACTAAATTGTTTATATTCTTTGACCCAGTCACATTGCTACTAGGTATATATATCAAAGAGATAAAACAAAGAGGAATAGAATCTATAGGGACAACTTGTCAACATTTTTAAAATAGAAAATGGTATTTGTGATTGTTGTTCAGTTGTTTCAGTCTTGTCCAACTTTTTATGACCCCATTTGGGGTTTTCTTGGCAAAGATACTGAAATAATTTGCCATTTTCTTCTACAGATCATTTAATAGGTGGGGAACTGAGATAAACAGGATTAAATGACTTGTCCTAGATTGCACAGATGGTGTCTGAGGACAGATATGCATTCATGAAAATAAGTGTTCCTGATTCCAAGTCTGGTACCCCATCTATCACCATCTAGCTGTCCTACAAAATGGAGCAGAAGCCATCAGTTGCAGAACTGTTGAACCAATTATGGTATGTGAATGAAAGGGAACATTATTAATCATAAGAAATAAATAAAGAAAAAGAATATTGTGGAGCCATAAAAAATTGATTCAAAGAAACTTGAGAAGTTTTATATGAACTAATGCAGAGAACATGAACAGAATCAGAAGCATAATTTATATACATATATTATATATTTGTAATTGTAATTTATACATAAAAAAGCTTGGAAACTGTCTAAGAACTATGACCATTATAATGAATCCAGAGGACAGATAATGCAGCATATGTCCCTTCTCCTCACAGAGAGGTGATAAACTACAGGTGTAGAATAAAGGCATATATTTTTTTAAATTTTTATTTAATAGCCTTTTATTTACAGGTTATATGCATGGGTAACTTTACAGCATTAACAATTGAAAGGCATATATTTTTGAAAATAGAAAATCTGTGTATTTGTTTTGTTTGACTATGTTTATTTGTTGCAACAAAGTAAGGGGATAAATATTAATGACAGAAACATCCCAAAAAAAGAAAATGGGGTGGGAGAGAGTACAGTTGAAGCATTTTTATATGAACAGAAAAGAAAGGAAAACCAAGTGAGACCCAGAAAAGGTGGACAGCTTTGAACCTATTGTGTTAAATTTAGATAGATTTTTATATACATTGATATACATTTTTTCAAAACACACAAAAAAGTTATCATTCATTTTTGTATTTTCATTACCAAGACCTAGTATAGAGACTATCCCAAAGTAGGAGCTTCTACTCATAAAAACCACAGAAGAATTAAAGAATTTGTATTTGCCTTTCTTTGAAGTATTTATTTTTTGTTTGTTTGTGTTCTCATTTGTCATTATTTTGGAAGGTTTTTGCCAGTTACAGAATCATTCTATATTCTAAGAACCTAAAAACTCCAGGTTCTAAAATCTGATTTTGACAACAGACCCACCAACACGAATATAGCAGAAAGATCCACAAAAGAGTTTAAAATCAATAAAAACATATTTGACAACAGGAGGCAATTCTTTATATATCATCAGGAAATAATAAGGTAAAATAAACTTTTATTTTACATTAGTCTTTATTTTTAGCTGATTTTTTCTCTACAACTTCCTTCCACCCATTCCCTCTTTTTCCTAAAGTTGTGAGTTTCAGCAGGTCAAAAAGAGTTCAGTAGTATACAGAAACTGTTAACTGCTGAATGGATCTGTCAGACTCCTGTATTTAAGGAGACAGAATTGCATATTACAAGAAAATGATTGTTCAGCTACCTTTTCATTAACAATTTATCTAAAAGGAGACAGACTTAACTGCTTCCACTGAAGTTGGGAAGCAACAAATTGAATGTGTTCCATAAGGATTATGTCATACTTCAAACATATGGTGAGCTACAAGTACAGAGACATCAAGCTGGGAAACAGTAAAGGTCTCATGATTGTTTGGTATCTCTTTAATTGAATACCCATAAATAGCCCTTCTAAAAAGGGGGGGAGAGTTGTTATTATCTGCAAAATCTTGATTTGAAATACTATAACAACTAAAGTTTATGTATTTTTGAAGCCCTGAAAAATTGAAGAACTATTATCTCCTAAGGACCTTCACTAAAGGTTATTAGAGAAGCATCTTCTTTAACAAGCTGAAGCCAAAGACAGCTCCTTTCAGCAGATTGCTACATTAATATCCCAGTGCAAATATACCGGGGGAAAAAAAGATAGGAGGAGGAAAAGGAAGAGGAGGAAGGTTGACTAATTCCATACTGATACAGAATGGTCTCTCCATTGAGTTAGCAGCCTAAGGAGAAGAGGGTGCCTGAGTTTCCATGTTATCCCTTAGCAAGGAAATCATAATAATTTATCCTACAAGCAAAAGCCATCTGATTGGCAAAATGCTTTCATAATACTGTTTCCTTTGGTTCTTCTAACAACCCTGTTAGGTACACAAGGCAGGTATTTTTTTTCCATTTTCACATCAAAGGAAATCTCAGCTCCCTTACCCAGATGCTCACTGTTTGGAATAGTAGAGTCACTGTTTACTATGGCACACTTGCTAGCAAAGATGAATAAATTTGGGTTTTTTTTGTTCTCACTATACCTACTCCAATACTTCAGAAACCTGATTTTTTCATCTATATGAATAGTTCCTCTATTAATGAGGTCAGTGCCTCCCCCTGTAACCGAATAAATGACTTTTGAAATGTTCTGGGGCCAAAAAGAATTATTCCTTTAAACCAGTCTAAACACATCTTTAAAAAGAAAGTTAATTCCCCAGGAGACATTTATCACCTTGATCATCATCATCATCATCATCACTGGCTTTGAATAGCCCCATCAACAATTTTTCTCAAATAAATACATAGCAAAAGGCCTGAATTAAATACTACCTGAGTTATTTACTAGCTTGTAATCTTAGGCTATCAGTTACCCTCCAACTGTTTCTTCATCTGCAAAATGGGGGTTGTAATAGTGCCGATAACTAGATCTCAATTTTTTGAAGTAATGAATTTTCTGAAAGAGTCACATTATTTGAATTTGCACCGGGCTAGAATCAGTCTCCTATTTTACATAATTATAATTTTGAGTAGTGAGAATTTAAACATATGCAACTATCTTATTATTCATTATTCATATTAATCAGTTCTTAGCTGTGTCTAACAGAGTTGTTGTAAGAATCAAATGACATTATATTATGTGTATGTGTGTATAACTATCTGTAACCCTTAAAACACTATAAGAATATTATTGTTATCACTATTATTAAGTTTTCTTTTTTTTGGCAGTTCCCCTGATTTAAAGTCACAGAATCTACAACAGACTACCACACAAAAAATTAGCATGGTCACTTTACAAAAAAAAATTCATAGGATTCAACCTTTTGTCCTGAATATGCTTTAGAATGAGGGCAACAAGGTGGCACTATAGTGCATAGATTGCCAGGAGTGGAGTCGGGAAGGCATCTCCCTGACTTCAAATCCAACTTCAGACATTTACTAGCGAAGTGACCCTGGGAAAGCCATTTAATTCTGTTTGCCTCAATATCCTCTTGTAGAGTAAGAAGAAAATGACAAATTACTCATCTTTGCCAAACTATCTTTGGGGTTAGGAAGAGTCAGACATGACTGAAAATAACTGAACAACAACAAATTTTTCAGAGTAGAAATTTCTTACGTGTACTTATAAACCTATTTTTCCAGACCCAAAACATATTTCAATTAATTCTCTCATTGTGAATTAGAAAGACATGAGAAGTAGTTGCAACAGACTCTGTTTGCTATTTGCTGTTACATTTAGGGTAGACAATGCTTCTCTCATAGTAAATCTCTGAAAGCTATATCTAGCATCAAAGTATTCTAAAATAAATTTACCTACCATAATGCAGTTGCTTCTTGATTCTACTCCAACAAGCCCCTTCTTCTATTGTTGAAGTGTTCTTAGAAGCCTGACTTGAGGGAAGGCTCCCAAATAAGCTACCCCTGATTCTTCAGACTTAGTTATCATGTCTTCTTGTGGGTTCCTCCCTACATACATATACCTTTTCAGCCCTTCTTTTATATGTTGTCTTTTCTCATTTAAAATATAAACTCCTAGAGAACAGGAACTCTCCCTAGAACTTAACACCATGACTAGTATACATAGATGCTTAATAAATGCTTGTTTACTGACTGACCATTTGAATTTAGGTTAACATTTATTCAAAATCTCCAGCTCAAGCCTTCAATTAATGTATCTTTTTGCAAATTATATTTGACATATGAAATTAATAAAAGGTATTTAACAAAACAAGACAAAAAGTGAATAATTAGAAAAATCACAACCCCTACTACTCTAGCCAACATTATACACAGAGTCCCATTCCACTCACTAGTGGAAGAGTGAACATTTGTAATCCAAACACTTTGGGGGGAATCCTAGCTGAAACATCTTTCTGACTTAAAAGATCCTATTTGTTGCTTCTCTGCAAAGTTTCTAGCATCATCTGTTGAACTGCTTCTTTTGCAAAGCTGTTGTTTCATTTTAGACTGTAGCTATAAGACAATTTCTTTCCTCTAGGTTAGGGTTCTTAATTGAGGTTTGATTCTCACAGGAATCTCTGGATAGATTTTGGGGTATCTGTTAACTCAAATAGGAAAAAAATTAATCTTTATCTTCACTAACATCTAAATAAAGTTTAGCCTTTCCTTTAATTATTTAAAAAATATTGTGAAAATGAATAAAGAGACTTCAGCAGATTGCTTTAAAAAAAAAAGTCCATAACACAAAACAAATAAACAAATAAGTTTTAGAATACCCGGAAGAGTGTTTATAGATTTTTTTTTAGCCAGTTTAAATTTTTAAGACTATTTCATCACTTTAGTGAGGCAGACCCAAAGCCTCACTCAGTCTGGAAAGAGTCTGTCAAATCTGTCTTTTTTACTCTTTCCCTTTTTCTCCTAGTAAGAATTCTCTCAGATTGACTTCATATTGGAGTTGAGATAAACAAATGTTTTTCAGTTCACTTAATGATCCTGGTAGCTAATGTCCCCTACATACTATGGTCATGCAGATTACTTTTAAACTTTACTTTAAAATAAAGGGGTGAAATAGAATGTGACTTTTGTCCTGCATTACTACAGTTGTCCTTAAATTCATGCCCTCCATGTGTTTGTGTCTGTGTGTCTGTGTGTCTATGTGAGGTCACTAATTAATGGTTTAGAGGGAAAATTAATGCCTTCAAATCTTCAACTACAGAAGAAGGGGAGAATAGATAGGTCATAATAATCAATGTCATCTCAAGAGGGCAGCAACAAAGATTCAAGACTTCTCTTATCAAGACCAACCCTGAGAAAATCTATTAATTAAGTGACATTCATCATTAACGCCTGAAAAATCTTTACAACTCCTAACCTCATAACTTTGACTCCAGATGCACTCATGATGGTAGTTCGTACTCAACTAATTCATACTTCACAGAGCTACCCCCGCTAAAAAAGAGAATCAGCTGATCGGTGTCAAACCCCCTATAGAAATAGTGCATTTTAAGAGGTAAAAATACTTTAAGTATTTTAATACTTTAGGGACCTTTCTGAAGCCATTTGAATTTCATCAATGACAGGCCATCTGAGGCAACATATTACTAATAGTAATAAATAGAGAACCAGCTTTGGAATCAACAAGAATTAAATTCAAATGCTATTTCTAATACATACAGCAGCGAACCTATGTGAGTCATTTAATCTTTCGGTGTCTCAAGCAACTTTACAAATCTATAAGTTATAAAAGAGGCTGATCTGTAACACTGGAGTAAGTTCCATATACTGATAAAATCACAGGTCATATCAAAAAAGTCTTAGGGAAAGGAACAACTATTCCACTTAATCCTAAACTCAGCCCTAATGCTCACATCATGGTGTCCAGTAGATGTACCAATGGATCTCTGTCTTAGCTGAACATATCTTTTATCTGCCTTATGAAGTTGCCAGCCAGTTGAAAGAATAAATAGAAGACCTATCAAAGGTATTATTCAGCAGAACTCTCCATATGTGCTATAAGGGCTTCAAGAGCAAAAAGGAAGCTAGACTTTTAGTCAGAGGCTGAAGTTTCAAAGCCTGGTCCTAGTACTTACTAAGTATTCCATGACCTCTGGCAACTCATTTAATCTCTGTAGGCTTCAGCTTCCTAATATGATTTAAAAAAAAAAAAGAGGGGGACAGGCTAAATGATTTCTAGGATATCTTTCAGCTTTAAAGTTATGGGCCTAGGAACTCCCTTTGTAGGCTGTCTGATCAGTAGCATTTATTTAACATTGTCATGAGAAAACACAATGAAAGCAGATACATGGTTGTCATTTGTTTTGTGACACATAAAGTTTAAGAACTATAATTTAAACACATATAAATCCATGCACATTCAAAGAGAGAAAGAGAGAGAGAGAGAGAGAGAGAGAGAGAGAGAGAGAGAGAGAGAGAGAAAGAGAGAGATGAGTATATATATATGTGTGTGTGTGTGTGTGTGTGTGTGTGTCCGTGTCCCACATATGAGAAGAGCAGTGCTACCCTAAGCAAGAGGATACATTCATGTACCTTACATGATCTTATTCCTGCCAGCTTCCCTCTACATTTAGTGGTATATTCTTCTCAAAAACTTCTCAAAAAAATAAGTTGTAGCTTGATTGACATTGTATCTAACAAGCTGTATTTCACATCTAGTTTTCTAATAAGCTGAGTCTGTAGATGGAATGCAATTTTAAAGTAATCAGTACTGAACTAAGCTCCTAGAATAGCCTTCAAACTGAGGTGGAAATGAGGGAATTTTTTTTCCATTCCTATTCGTTTTTCCCTGGAGTCTTTTGGTCACACACCAGCATGTACCAGAGTTACCTCAATGGACTGAAGAATGTTCAAAACACTTAGGAGTTATATCCACAAATATTCACCTCAGGAATACTTTATATCTAAGGAGCCTTCACAATTTCTTTGATTCAGAACAAAACTTAACAGTCAGTAAAAAAGAAAAGAAAAGAAAGAAACAGCTTCAAAAACACTGGACCTACCCTAGGAAATAGCACCTGCAGATAATTCTTTATATTTGATTTTAGCAAAACAGCTTTCTTCTCTCTGATCAATATGGCTTAAATTTTATTTCTATAAAGTAACTAGAATATATTGCTGAATAAACAAAGAAGCAGTATGGTCTAATTGACAGGGAACTAGACTTGAAGTCAAGAAGGCCTAAAACCAGGTCCCATTTCTAACTGCATGCTAGCTTTGAGCAAGTCACTTGATCTCTCAGTGTCCTGGGCAACTTTCTAAGGCTAACTTGAAAAGAATGTGCTGACCTACACTGGCAAAGAAACTTTCTTCATACAGGTCCAATCACTAACTGAAAACTATAATATTCTCAGCCTCCCTTCCCTCTTCCCCATCTACTTGTCTGCTATATTCTTCATTCTTGAATCACTACATCCTAAAAAAACCAGTATCTACCTTTGTCTTTTTACTATGCCTCAGTTCTACTTGGCCACTTTCTTATTTTATACTACTAATTTCTCCCATCTTTCCATTAACGCCTCCCTTAAGTATCCCTCCAAACTCCATATCTAACTGTCACCATTCTTTCATTCTTCTATCACTGTGTCCTATAATTAGTTTATCTCATTTATCTTTTTCTCGAAATGTCTCTTTGGTACAACCTTCTTTTCCTAATTGAAAAGTATTGATATAAAGATGGACCAATTATAGTTTCAGGAAATAAGAAAGCCTAAGGAAGTTAAGCATTTCCACCAGGTCATACTCTGCTAACTGAAAATCTAACCCAATTTCTTACCCCTAAGACAAAAATACCTCAGCCTTGATTTCTCAACAGACAGTAAAATGGCCAGTCTATTTTTAAACTGATCATCAGATTGATAAAAAAAAGAAAATGGTAAATTCTGGAGGGGCTGTGGAAAGATAGGTACATTAATTCACTATTAGAAGAGTTGTGGGTTGTTCTAAACACTCAGAAAAGCAATGGGGCTATACTTACAATCTATTAACTTATAAATATCCTTTGACCCACTGATATCCAGAATATGTCACTACTAGGTCTATATTTCAATGAGATCAAAGAAAGAGGGAAAAGATGCATGTGAACAAAACTATTTGTAGCCACAATTTCTATGGTGGCAAAGAATTGAGAATAATCCAGGACTATAAGAAATTATGGAAGTTATAGTTTCAGAAAAACCTGAGAAAATTTTGTGAATTGATGCAGAAGAAGGTGAGTAGAACCAGGAAAATGTTTTCATCAAGTGTTTTCATCTTTTGTTGTTGTTGTTTGCTTGTTTGTTTTTTTCTTTCTCATTTTTCCCCTTTTGATCTGATTTTTCTTATGCAGCAATGATAAATATGGAAATATGCTTAGAAGAACTGTACATTTTTTCTGTCAATAAAAAGTTACTATAATAAAAAAAGAACTGTACATTTTTAATATACATTAACTTATGCTTATAATGTGCTATCTAGGGGAGGGAGGAAATGAGGAGAGAAAAAGAAAATTTTGGAACACAAGTTTTGCAAGGGTGAATGTTGAAAACTATCTTTGCATGTATTTTGAAAAATAAAAATTTATAATTATATTAAAAAGTGATGATGGATTCAGAGTACAGATTGAGAGCAATTTTTTCAGATTTGGACAATATAGTAATTTATTTTGCTTAACTATATATATATATCTGTGTTGGGGTTTTTTTCTTTCTCAAAGGCAAGAGGGAGATGGAAAGGAAAACAATGAATCTTCATTTGAAAATAAAATAAAATTTAATTTTTTATTAAAAATTTAAACTTTTTTAAAGAAACCAATAAAAACTTATTTTTAAAAATATACATAGGATATTGCCAAAGACATCTAAGTGATACAGAAGCCAGAAGATTCATCTTTGTGAATTTAAATTTGGCCTCAAGCACTTACATTGTGTGACTCCAAACAAGTGACCTTTGTTTGCCTTAGTTTCCTCATTTGTAAAATGTGCTAACGAAGGAAATGGCCAGCCACTCCAGTGTCTTTGCCAAGAAAATCCCAAATGGAATCACAAAGAATCAGACATGATTGAAATGACTGAACAACATTAAACAAAGGGTCAGAGAAGTGGTACAATAGATAGAACACTAACTTGAAGTCAGGAAGGTCTGATTTCAACTCTGGCCTCAGACATGAACTATGTGACCTTGGTCAAGTCATTTAACCCCTGTTTGCCTCAGTTCCTCATCAGTAAATGGAGACACACTAGAGAAGGAAATGTCAAACCCCTCCAGTATCTCTACCAAGAAAATTTTATAGACAATGACATCACAAAGAATCAGACATGACTAAATGACTGAACAACAACAAATTAAACAAAGAGACAAAAGTACATCAGGGAAAAAATAGGATTCTAAGGATCAGATAAGAACTTCAGGATAGTGCTGCTCAAAAGTAGAAATACAGCTAACACTTCTATATGCCCACTTTTGTTGCAATTCAGTTTGGAATACTATCAAACAGGACTCACTGGAAGGAAGCCACAAAATGGTTACCTCAGAAACAATATGCAATGATAAACTCTGAAAAAATTCATATCCAAGATTTTGGTCATGGAGCTTGGTGGAATTTTTTAAAAGTAGTCCATAAAATTTGTGTGAGATGCAGAAAAATCTGGTACAGGATTTAGGGATTTTGAGGTAATGTTGAGAAAAACAGCACGTGGAGTGAACAAATGCTTGAAATCCCACTTTTATTTAGAACTATTTCTGGGTGCATCCATTTAAGAAGCTGTCAATAGCCTGAAAAATAACATAGTGGTGCCAAGAAATACAATTCTCCACAGGAGTCTATTTGGACCAGATTTCATTCAGGACACCTGGAAAGTATAACACTCAAGAGAGGGGAATAGGAGTGAGAGACAAATGAAATTTTTTTAAATTTAAAAACAAAACAGAAAGCAGACAAGGATTCAACTCAAATATGGACAGCCAAGGGGAAAAGTCCCTCTGCAGTGATAACCTGAAAGATAAAGCTTGTCTCTGTTTGATATACATAGCTACATTTGTGCATAAATATGTTCACATACCTTTGGATAAAAGACAGCATGTTATAGGTTGGAAGACATAGCTTGAAATCAGAAACACTTGGTCCCAAGTTTTGTTTCTGGCACATACCAAGTATATGAAAACAAATAAGTCATTTGACCTATCAATGCCTGAAGAAACTTTCTGAGTTACTGAACCATCTCTGTTGAGAGGCAATCAATAAACATTTATTAAGCAGCTACTAGGTGCCTGTCATTGTGAATTGCTGGAAATAAAAATAAAAAATGAAGACATGCCCTACCTTCAAGAAGCTTATATTCTGAGGAGGGAGAACACAGAGAAGGAAGTTGAAAGGGGATAGGGGAAAGACGGTAATCAACTCGGGGCAAGATTTTCTAAATATGTTCAAAAGCAGTGTAGCTAGTGAAAAATATGGAGGAAAATTGTGCTGAGCCACTTCTTAACTAAAGGCTCCACAGCCCATTTAGTTTTTCTCTCTAGTCAGGCAATTGAGTCAGAGGGGGAGAGGTTACTAATGGAATGTGAGTAACAGACATTCAGAGTGTTGCTATATGGGTAAAATCACCAATCCCTAAAAAATGTATGCATTCTTACATACATATGTGTATACACACATACACACATATATACACACATACACAAATACCATATACACATATCTGTGTACATATATACATATGTGTCTATATGTATGATATAAGAAGAGATATACAATTATTTAAATAATTTTGACCTGACTAACCACATAGGAAAGAACAAATGAATAAGTGGATGAAGAATACTATTGTCAAGTTACAATTTGTATTTGGATAGACAATCTATAAAGCTTGTCAATCAGTGTATACATCTGGGATGAAAAGTACAAATAGGCAAATTAGACCTAGACTTGGAACAGGAGGAAAGCTGACTGGATTGCCTTCTTAAAATTGAAAGCTTACTTTATGACCCCATGAGCCTAAACTTCCTGAACAAAGATCTCTTTTCTTAATATCAATACTCTACTGGCTTTGTTATATGGCAGTGGAACTTGACATAAAAGTCTCCCAAGAATTTAAAATAGAGTATAATGAATGCAAACAAATTGCAACATATAATTGATAAAGAATTTTGAAAAAGAATAAGAATAAAAGATATCAAATAAAGGAAACAAGAAGAAAAGATGGGCAGATTACATGGCAAAAACAAGAGATAACAGATGAACAACCAGAATGTTTCACTAATACCTTGGACATGTTAGAAAGGAGGGAGAAGGACTGCAAAGAATTAACAAGCACAGATGGGCTGCAATATATATCATTGGAGAGAATTTCCAAATAAATGATATCACAGCTATAAATATGTACACATATATAACATAAATACAAACAAATATGTCCATATAAATGTACAGAGGTATGTTTATAGTTAACTGGTTCAGCAGGGAAAAAATACTATCTGCAGACATATCCTCCATTTAGATTCTACTCCAAGAAGATTACCACAAATTTTCAAAAGATACATGGACCTCAAAATCTAGAAAACATTAACAAAATTGAAAAAGTTAAAGTAGATTTATTATCTGAGGATCAGCCTAAAATTCAGAAAGGTTGGCCATCCACTGATAAATTATTTCAGCCATAATAACATGAATATCATCCTAAACTGTAGATAGAGAGATCAAAGTTCTAATAACTGCCCTCAAGTTACTAACAGTCTACTAAGGTGATGAGAGCAACACAGAGATAGAATATACCAAATTACACGAAAAACCCATTAAAATGCTATAAAACAAAGGACTCTATCAGGTCTGAGGGAAGAAGTATTGAAATAAACTGATATGTATAATCTTTATCTTTAAGAACAGTACTATCAATGGCATTTTTGACAAATTTAAACACATTATTTGCTTTTATTTTTCAGTTCACATATTAAACACAAATTTATCATAGAATTACATACTTAAAAGACTGAATTTAAAAAAAAAAAAAAACCAAGCACAGCCATTCAGGTACTATCATGATAAAAGAAAAAATAATTTTAATCCAGGACTCAGCAAACTCAACTGCACCAACATATATTAATTGCTTGTAATATGCACAAAGAGTAAATTTCTATGTGCAGACATGAAGAGGAAATTAACTTGGGCAACTGAGGAGAAATGTCCAGATTTGTCAAAAGCTCAAGGTGGGTTTTATATAATGTCATTTAAACAATGAAAGCGTCACTAAGAGAGATAGGTCCTAAAACATGCAGTATCTAGCTCTAGCTGCCTGCCGGATTTAATGATTCCTTAATTTCTTTAGGATAAAAACATATATTTAGGATAGAGTCCTTTGTTTTATAGCATTTTAATGGGTTTATTGTATAATTTGGTATATTCTATCTCTGTGTTGCTCTCATCACCTTAGTAGACTGTTAGTAACTTGAGGGCAGTTATTAGAACTTTGATCTCTCTATCTACAGTTTAGGATGATATTCATGTTATTATGGTTGAAATAATTTATCAGTGGATAGCCAATCTTTCTGAATTTTAGGCTGATCCTCAGATAATAAATCTACTTTAACTCTTTCAATTTTATTAATGTTTTCTAGATTTTGAGGTCCATGTATCTTTTGAAAATTTGTGGTAATCTTCTTGGAGTAGAATCTAAACGGAGGATATGTCTGCAGATAGTATTTTTTCCCTGCTGAACCAGTTAACTATAAATATACCTCTGTTTTTTATTATCCTCCTGGAAAGAATGGGGCAAAATTGGGAAGGAGGATGAAGTTTGTCTTCAGCACCTTTTAATCTTCTTTTTTGGTCCCTCTTCCTTCCAGGTGCAGAATTACCAGTACCCTAATGATGCCATCTAGTAGCTCATATCACTGGGTTTGTGTCCTTGGGATAGCCTTTCCTGACATCATGGTCTTTATCATCACTTCCTGATTTTGTCCCATTTCCTCAATTAATTAAATAAACTAATTAAAGCTAAGAGATTAATATGTTACAATTGTTTATTGCATGGAAAGCAATCTGGAATTATACTTAAAGAGTTATAAAACTGTTAGCATTCTTACAAGGTACTAAGACAGTGGAATTGATAGAGACAAAAATTATCTAATTTAGCATGGTTCAGTATGATTGATCTGATCCTACAAGGAAATGTTATGGGCCCGAACTTGAAGCAAGGTACTAAGTGGAATTGAGGAGACAATGGTTAAATCTAGTTTAGAATTGATTTAATCCTACAACAAATAATGGTTTCCAGTGATGTAATGATTGGTGTATACTCAGTGTACAGCATATAAGGAAGAGCTCTCAGGGCCAGAAGGAGAAGCCCACTAGAAGCTCTCAGAGCCTCAGCCAGGATTCATTCGAGGAGATACACAAGCCAGAGAAGGCAGCTTAAGCTCTCAGAACCAAGATTACAGAAGGCCTCTAAGAAAAACTAGCCAACCCCCAAGTGAAGGAGATAAGACTTTGAAGGAGACGATAATGGATTGGACTTTAATCCCTGGCTGCACTTGTGATTATTGAACTGAACAGAAGCTCCCCAAGAAACCTGCTCCCAGAGAATATTATATTTTAGAAAAGAATATTACATAAAACGATGTAGACCCTTTGACCAAGTAATACCACTATTGGATCTGTTTCCCAAGATGATTAGGAAAAAAAATGGAAAGAAACTACATGTTCTAAAATATTTATAGCAGTTCTCTTTGTGGTAGAAAAGATCTGAAAATTGAAGGGATGCCCATCAATTAAGAAATAGCTGAATAAGCTCTGGTATATAATTATAATACTATTCTGTAAGAAATGATGAGCAGGATAATTTTAGGAAACTATGGGAAAATTTGCATGAAATAATGCAGAGTAAAATAGGCAGAACCTAGAGAACATTGTATATAATAGCAGCAATATGGTTCAGAATAAATGTGAATGACTAAGCTACCTGAGTTGTATAAATATCCAAATCACCTACAAAGGACCTATGAAGGATGCTATCCAACTGTAGAAAAAAAATTATATATAGAAGTATGTGTGTATGTGTGTGTATCTGTGTCACACACACACACACACACACACACACATATATATATATATATATATATATATATACACATCTGTGCCAAAAGTTGGATTTCTCTAGTGCGGGATAAGGAAGGAGCTTTGAATTATAATCCAATAAATAAATAAATATTTTTAAATAAAGCTATTTATTGTATCCTCCCCTCTATGTCTCCCCGTCAATGATATTTATACTTTAAGAATAATTTTCAAAGCACTATATAATAGAATTCCATATATTACTGGCAAAACCAGTAAAGAGGATATTTGGAATGGCAATTCAACAGAGCATTATATGTAGGCAGCTACCAATCTCTAGTCTCCAACTGCCCACTAGAAATCTCAAACTAGATGTATTATAGGCATCTTAAAATCAACATGTCTAAAACTTAACTCATTATCTTTCCCCTTCAAAGCCTCCCACCTTCCAAACTTCTCTATTACTGTTGAGGACTTCACTATCCTCCCAGTCCCCCTAAGGATCAGTCTGGACTCCCTCATTCACTTCCTATTTCCCATCTGTTGCCAAATTCTATCAATTTCACTGTTGTAATATCTCTCAAACATTCTCTCTTCTCTCCTTATATTACTACTAACACAGTACAAACCTTCATCACCTCATGCCTGGACTATTATATTAGATTGATGGTTGGTCAACCTACCACAAGTATCGCCCAATTCCAGTATATCCTCCACTTAGCTGCCAAAGTTATTTTTCTAAGCCACAAACCCTCATCAATCAACTCTAGTGACTCCCAACACCTCAAGGATCAAATATAAAATCCTATTTTGTGTACAAAGCCCTTTATAACCTATCCCCTAACTCTCTAATCTTCTTACACCTTACAAGCTACCTCTTCTTCCCCTTGCCCCCTCTATTTTCAAGACAATCACACTGGATTTCTTGCTGTTTCTCAAATAAGATATTATACCCCCTAACTGTACATTTTTTCTAACTGACCCCATGCATAGAATGCTCTCCTTTCTCATCTCTACCTCCTGGCTTCCCTGGAATCCTTTAAGTTCTATTTAAAGTCCTACTTTCTACAACAAGATTTTTTTCCAATACCTCTTAATTCTAGTGTCTTCCCATTTCTTATTATTCCCACTTTTCCAATATATACCTTGCTTATATATAGCTGTTCATATGTCTCCACCCATTGCAGTTCCTTAAGGGAGGGGACTGTCTTTTCTCTCTCTTTTTTTTTTTTTTTTTTTTTTTTTTTTTTTTGTATTCCCAGTTCTTCGCCCAACGTCTGACACGTCATAGTCACGTAATAAATGTTTATTAATTGACTGTATAAGATTTTATTGACTAATGGAAACAGACAATTCCCTAAAGATGAATTCAGTAATTATGATACAGTGGGAAAAAAAACATGTGATTTGTAATTAGAAGGGTTCACAATCCTAACTTTGTTACTCAGTGTCTGTGACTTAACCTCAGTTTCCTCATTAGTAAAAGGAGGGAATAGGGATGGACTTAATGACTTCTGAGGTCTCTTCAGATATCCAAGATAAATATCCAAGGCCCAGTTTTTAAGAATCTCCCATATAAACAGAATATTGGCCTCCCCTGTCCTATCCACCATACAGCAGAAGGTCTTATTCCT
The DNA here is from genome assembly GCF_902635505.1 of Sarcophilus harrisii. Lineage (NCBI taxonomy): Eukaryota > Metazoa > Chordata > Mammalia > Dasyuromorphia > Dasyuridae > Sarcophilus > Sarcophilus harrisii. Next base: position 397,830,876 of record NC_045426.1, read on the forward strand.
GGATTTTTGCCTTTTTGGCCTCTTGACTGCTATTATTTCCTCTTCCTGGTGATGGATGGTTGTACTAGAAGTCCCAAAGTACACTATTCAATTTAGATGCAGCAATAAGAACAGAAGGCATCCAGAAAAGATGTTACTAGAATTCTAAAAAACCCCAAAGGCTCTTTTTTCCTCTAGTAATGGTGGTACCCAAACCATAGGATCAACTACACAGATGACTTTGTAAGAGGCCCCACTGACTTACCAAGAATCCAACTCCTTTATTTGAGAATGGGGGGGAAGGGGGGTGTTGAGAGGGAAAAATCTAATTCTCCCTAACAAGTAGGGTAGGAGCAAGTGTTGATAATGGTTAAGGGAATAGCAAAAAGTAGCAATATTCCAAATGTGGCCTGGATCAGTGATAGCAAACTTAGTTAGAAATGTGCCACTAATCCTAATATAAGGATCCCTACAAGTCCCATATTGCCCTCAAGAATGACATATCAGTATAAATCTATGTCTTATTCTATTTTTATTCACTTTGTTAAATAGTTTCCAGTTATACTTTAATCAGACTTGGAATGCACTTGAGAGTATTATGTGATATGGTAGATCTCAGATCACATGCTCCACACCTCTGGTCTAGACTTTTTCAGAGGGTCTACAAGCTCAAAGGTATTTTCAAAAGTCTTAATTTCTAATAATACAGTCATTGTTCATAGAAACAGCTCATATAATCAAAAGATCTTCAGTGGGGGAAGGAGGGGAGAGGGAGGAGTATAAAGGTGTCCTGAGATTTAAACCTCTGAGTACCTCTGGACCATGTAAGCTGTGGTTTAGTGACATAAGGGGCCTCAGCAGGAAAAGCCAGAGACATTGATGAAACAAGGAAGTCAGAAGGGTCAGTAACAATTAAAAAGTCAACAGAACAATCCAAAATCCAGGCGGAAAGCTGGAATCAGCAAATGATGGAACTAGTCTGATGTCTCATCACACCCTGAGTTTTAGAAGTCTATGCTGGCAGCCCTTTTTGTAGCAAAGAAACTGAGAGGATGCCCATTAATTGGGGAATGGCTGAATAAGTTATGCTATATGAATGTTATGGAATATTATTGTTCTATAAAAAGCAGGATCATTTCAGAAAGACCTGGAGAGACTTACATGAACTGATACTGAGTGAAGTGAGTAGAACCAAGGAAAGATTATACATAGCAACAGCAAGATTATGTGATGATCTGATGTTCACAGCTCTTTTCAACAGTGAAGTGATTCAGGCCAGTTCCAATAGATTTGTGATGAAGAGAGCCATCTGCACCCAAAAAGAGGCCTGTGGGAACTGAATATGAATCACAACATAGTATTTTCACCTTTTTGTTGCTGCTGTTGTTTGCTTGCTTTTTTCTCTCAATTTTTTTCCTTTTTAATCTTATTTTTCTTGCGGAGCATGATAAATGTGGAAATATGTTTAGAAGAATTGCACATGTTTAACCTATATTGGATTACGTGCTGTCTAGGAGAGGGAGAAAGGGAAGGAAAAACTATGAAACACAAGGTTTTTGCAAGGGTGAATGTTGAAAACTATCTTTGCATATATTTTGAAAAATAAAACTATTATAAAGGAAGGAAGGAAGGAAGGAAGGAAGGAAGGAAGGAAGGAAGGAAGGAAGGAAAGAAGGAAGGAAGGAAGGAAGGAAGGAAGGAAAGGAAGAGAATAGAGGAAGAAAGGAAGGGAAGGAGGAGGGGAGGGAAGGAATAGAAGGAGGGAGGAAAGGAGGGAAGAAGGGATGGGAGGGGAGAGGGAGAGAAAAAGGGAACAGAGAAATTAAGTAAGGAAAGGGAGGAAGGAGGGAGGGAGACAGGAAAGAAGGAAGGGAGGGAGGAAGAAATGGAGTAAGGGAGGGAAAGAAGAAAGGGAAGAAAGAAAAAAGGAGAAGGAAAGAAAGGGAAGGAGGAGAGAGGGAAGGAGGGAGGAAAAAGCATCTTCTAACAGTTAATCACTTCAAATTATTATATCATTTGATTTTTATAATCTGAGAAGTAGGTGATATTATAATCCCTATTTTTAGATTTTTAGATTTAGGACCTAAAACAGAGGTTAAGTGACTTGCCCAGCATCACACAGCTACTGAATGTCTTCAAGTTGAATTTAAACTTGGGGCTTTCCAACTCTAAACCCAGAAATTTATCCACAGCACTTCCTAGCTTTTGAATATTACAAGTTTACAAGGAGGTTTGGACTTTTGTTAAATGACACAGTGGATAGAGTACCTGCCCTGAATTCAAATCTGGATTCAGACACTTATAGGCTGTGTGACTCTAGGTAAATCACTTAATGCTATTTGCCTCAGTTTCCTAATCTGTAAAATAATCTGGAAAGGAAATATGAAACTCCTCCAATATCTTTGCCAAGAAAATCCAAATAGGTTAGGAAAAAGTTGGACACAACCAGAATAATTCAACAAAAATGAACAAAGAGCTGCCTTTCAAATATGAAAGAGATAGAAGATGCAATAAAGAAAAAGGAAAAAAATAAGAAGTTGATCTTAGTTCACCCTAGAGCTAATAGGAGGAGCTATTTTTCCTCATTTCTCCTCAGTTCTATCTTATTTTTATAATACCAGTGTTTCTGAGAGAAGCAGCAACAAGGAGAAGGCAAAGCAGCACTGGGAAGCAAAAAGCACATGGAAAATAGCCTTGGGAAGCAATCCTGGAAGCTGGTGACATATGCAAAATTATCTTCAGTGATACTAAGAAGTCCAACACTTCAAACAAGGCACCCTCCTATCTTCCATTGGGACTAAGATATTCTCCTCCTGAAGGAAGGATTAATAAAAAGGCAGTAAAACTGCCTATGTCTCATATTTCTAGAGAGATATAAGTATAGAAAGAATAAACTGAAGGTCCAGGAGATTTGAAAGATGGTAACTTTGGGAAGTGATTCCCATCATTTTTGCTGATTTCATTATTTGTGATTTATTTGATGTAATGGGGATCAGGAGCATGTCCAAATTCCCTAAGATGGCATCATTCCACAGGGAAGACACAAGGGAGCTACTTCTGGGAGAATCATAATGGTGTATAAGAGAGATACTTTGGAGAAAGAGACTATGGATTAAAGAAAGACACCTTGGAACTAGTTCTAGTTGGCTAACCATGGGTTAGAGAAGAGACTCTTTGGCTGTAGAGGCATTCAAAGAATAGTGGGCAGCCTCACTTATGTTTGGGCCAGTATTCATAGGGAAGCTAAGTGGCCAGTTAAAGGAATCCAGTCTCTAATCTTTTAATGAGAAAGCTCAAGTATACTCAAAGGTATTTCATTCCATCGTTCCAGAGTTTGAGTTTGACAACCAGAAGAGTACTGATGCCCTGAGAAGCAAGGAGTAAGTTTGAGGAGTGATTCTCAGAAATCCAGGTCAGAATAAGCTGCGATATAGGCTGAATGAGGAGGTCATTCCCATTTGGACATGAATTTTAGTAGAACTGATGCTACTTAGGAACCAACCTAAATTTTGAGCCTAATCTCCTCTCACCCTCCCACTTTAGAGATCAAGGTGGTATAGGGAAGGTTATGCCTGAGAGATATCAGTGAAAATATTTATTCATTTGTTCTGTGAAGAAACATATTTATAGTACTGATGATAAGTGAGTAGAACTAGGAGAACATTATACATAGCAACAGCAAGATTATGCAATGATCAATTCTGATGGATGTGGTTCTTTTCAACAGTGAGCTAATTCAGGCCAGTTCCAATGGTCTTGTGATGGAGAAAGCCATCTGCACCCAGAAAGAGGACTAAGTATTTTTCACTTTTTTATTGTTGTTTGCTTGTTTTTGGTTTGCTTTCCTCATTTTTTTTTCTTTTTCAATCTGATTTTTCTTGTGTAGCATGGTAATTGTGGAAATATGTATAAAAGAATTACACATGCTTAACATATTGGATTACTTGCCATCTAGGGGAGCAGGTGAGGGGAAAGGAAAAAAAAATTTGGAACACAAGGTTTTGCAAGGGTAATTGTTGAAAACTATGTATGTATATGCTTTGAAAATGAAAAGCTTTAATCACAAAAAAAAAGAGAAATATACTTGTATTTGTGAAGTAAATATCCCTTTAAAAAAGCTAAGTGATGTTAGTTTAATAGAACTGGATAATGATCACTGACCTCTAATAAAATGGAAGTACATAGCTGATGGGAGATTGAGTTGATGGTAACAAAGAACAGAGACTTCTACAAACCCCTCAGTATACCATAGATCTTTGAAACAGGATGCTGATGACAAACCAATCTTCCAAGTGGATTGCAGAGAATCTCTAGTACAAAGAACAACCTTCCCTTTGATTTCAAGTCTTCCATCTCCTGCTGTGCCTGTTGAAGGGAAAGGAAGAAGAAAATTGTTGGGGAGAAGTACTTCCTTCTCCTGTTCTGCAATCTCAGTTTCTATCTTCAGCCACACTCTTTCTCTTGACCTTACAAGACTTTACAAGACAGATCTTGCTGTCTGTCATTCAAACCCCTTTGTAACCCTAATCTTACCTGTCCAGTCAACACGAACCAGTGACATGACCCCCTGGCTGTACCATGAACAAGATACTCCATTTCTCAGTCCCCAGCTTTGTTTCAGGCCATCCTCCATGCCTGAAATCTCCTTTCTTCACTCAGCCCACTGAGTTCCCTGGTTTTCTTTAAATCCCAACTAAAATCACACTTTCTACAGAAATCCATCTTAATTGCAGTGCTTTACCTCAGTTAACTATTTCCTATTTATTCTATATATTCCTTGCTTTTGTATATATTGGCTAGCATGTTGTTTCCCCGTCAGAATATAAGCTTCTTATGGGTTAGAACCCTCTCTCTCTTTTGGCTCTTTGTGTATATCTAACACTTAGTCCAATGTCTGGCATGTAGGAACTTAATAAATGTTTATTGATTGATTAAGATGCATCAGGTCCTGAGAGAGGGGAGCACTTGTTTAACTATCAGTGGTAACGGCTAAACAATTGCCTGATCTTATTCAGAGGTATGGAGCAAATGCTATCATTCACACACTCTCCCCAGCAATTAAATATTCTTTCTACTTGATACCAAAAAGCATACTGGGATAAAGGCCAAACTCTCTAAGGCTTTCAGAAAACAGATTTCTTCTGGCTTTGCCCCTTTCCTGAGTGGAAATGTTAATTTCCTTATTCTAAGGATTTGGATGTGTGTGGGATTATTTGATAATCCTCAATTTCTTAAAACAAAAATCACACTCCTCTTCCTTGATGCTTTTCAAGAGATGTTAATCCCCCAAACATAGTACATAGCTCTTTAATGATGGCAATAGAAAAAGGAATAAAACTAAATGCATTGAATTATCCATATAAATTGAACACACTTGGTTTCCACCCATACCAAGCCCTTTTGAGGGGAAGGGGGGATGTCTCCAAACAAGTCAAAACCTCAAAAGTTCACTGTCACCATTGCCCCCTCCCTATCAGTAGGCAAGCCAAACCTAGAGCTCAAAGAAACACAGATCAGAGGCTTATATTCTAATAGCTCAGGGCCTAGACTCCACGTGGATCAGAAGTCAATTCCTCCTCTAGCTGCTCTATTTCTACTAGCAACTATTGCTGTGCTCTCCCTACTCCTTCAACATCAAAGCATTATAGACATCCACCAGTCACCTCTGAGCCTTCCCTGAGGGCCCAGAACTACCATTAGAATTCCACAATAAGAAAATAACTGCAAAGCCAAAAGCAACTTGCTTCCCTACTGTTGGCCATTTGGAGTTTGAGGGAACTCCTTCCCCCATCTTTCCCCTTGAAAACTTAGTGTGCTGGACTGCAGTCTCTAGTAGCATCAGGCTTCATATTAAACATGCTCTTTCTTCATCCCTTATGTTCAGCTTTCTCTGCCTCTTGTTTGCATAGATGAGGGTGAGGAAGAGAATCATACTCTCATTCTGCTTTAAGTAAATGCCCTTTGGTTAACTCAATGTAGTAATGATATATTCTCTCTGGTTAAGATGAAATTTAGTGGAAATAGGATCTTTTGTACTGTGGATTGAGCTACAGCCACGTCAGGGGCCAAGGATACCCATTATTTTATTTAACAATTATTGTCTGAGATAGGTATTACAAATATCATTAGGCTTGTTGTGCACATAGGGCACAGAGAAGTTAAATTGTTCAACCAAAGTGATAAAAATTATAAAGCAGAGCTAAGCCTCAAACTAAGGTATCTTTGCATTAGAAACCTTTTGAATTAGAAGAAGCAACAGATTAAACAACAGTCCCATAAAGTAGAAAGAGTCCTTTGACCACAACGTGCCTTAAAAAAATCACAGATTTAGAGCTAAAAGGGACCTTAAAAATCTAGTCCAGCCACTGCATTTTTATTTTACAAATAATGTAACTAAGGTCCAGAGAGCTCTAGTGATTTATCTGAAGTCACACAAGTAGGAGGTGACAAAATCAGGATTTGAATCCAGATCCTCACTCTGACTATAATTCTTTCATAATATTATGCTGCCTCCCATAAAACTCCTATAGTTTCTTAATTTTTTAAATATCCTGCACTACCTCCACACATAATAATCACTGCAGAGCCTATCTCACAAAGTTGTTGTGAGGAACAAACGAGATGATGTATACAATACTCTGTATAAATATGAGCTATTATTAATGTAAAACTTGGGATAGTTATAGAACTTGTTATGCTACTTTGAGCCTGTTTTGAAATATACCTGCCTCCTTTATCCTGTGCTATATATCCTTGTGCTATATCCTGTGCTCCCTCTAACATGGTCACATGGACTATTTGTATGCAACCTGTGGAGGGCCTTCCAAGCTCATATTAGTTTGATCAGCCATAGTCAAACACACTGTATTGACATAGAAATGTTATTTTAGTCCAAATCAAGCACAAAGGGCAAACATCAATTTAGCATATGCTAAGTTCTTAATAAATATAAGTTGTTGATGATGTGAGACCCATAACTGACTCTTAAAAGTCATCACTCTTAGATTTACAGTGTCATCAGAAATACAGATGTTAAAAAGAACTATATGGACTTCTGCTTTAAGGAAAAGATTGAGGTCATTAAAAGAATAGAATGACTTTTCAAAAGCAAGTTCTCTTATATTTATTTTTAGCCCAGTTCATTGTTAATCTATAGTACCTATCTAAGATTTATTCACAAGTGAACCAGCTATATGGTTTATCTATCCAACTGCTTATCACATCTAGGCAGCAGAAATTTTTCATCCATTTGGTTATCTCTATGTAAATTGATAGGTAACTCAAAATATAATGGAGAGACAGACATACGAAACAAATTAGACTCCCGTAGGGGAGGATTCTGGGAATACGTAGATCAGAAAATTTCAAGCTCTTCAGATTTCTCCCCCAAACAGAACAAATTTGTACCTCAGAATGAACATACACCTTGAGAAGCAAATAAATCTTGGGGCATGACAGAGGTCCTCCTGGAACAACCCCAGAAGATTGGAAGACAACCCAGTATGAATTGTAAATACCTCCAAGCTACTTCTCTACACACTGCAAGGGGTAGCCCTGGGGCTCTGTGAATTCTTTAGGAGCCTCAGCCATAACCACAGGAACTTTCACTTTTGAGACAGCTTGGGAAGTCAAAGGTCTGAGTCTGGGAAGACTGAGGGAATGAGGGAACCTCTGCTGATTAGTAACACCAAAACTAGCTGTGCTGCAAATATTATAGATACTGCCCTGGGCAAGGAGGAATAGAACACTGATAAGTACACTAGTAGTGAGGCAGGAATGCTGCTGGCTTATAGAAGGATGGAACTTTTGGTTTGGGGTTCAAGGTCAGAGAGGAAAGCAGAAGTGAAAGTAAAGGTACCATTGCCCAGCTCCAACGTTAGAGGTGCTTACACTAATAGTTCTCATTTTAAAAAATGAGCAGGCAAAGAAAAAGAATCCAGCCATAGAATGAGAATAGGGAAGACCAGGGTTCATTTTCAGAGGGGGACAGTGAAATTTTTAAAGCCTCTTTAAAAAGAGTAACATTAAATGGCTACCTGCCCAGAAAGAATTTATTAAAGAATTCAAAAAATACTTCAAAAATCAAATGAGGATGATTGAGGAAAAACTTTTTTTAAATGAAAAACATTAAAAAAAAGATTATGAATAACCAACTAGAAAAGAAATTACAGAGTCTTAAAAAAAGAAAATAATTCTTTGCAAATTAGACTTGGACAAGAGGGAACTAGTGAAACTCTAAGAAATCAAGAAATAACAAAACAAAATATAAGGAATGAAACAATAGAACAGAAAGTGAAACATCTTAATAACTGGGCTAGGGGCAGCTGGGTGGTGCAGTGGATAGAGCACCAGTCCTGAAGTCAGAAGGACCTGAGTTCAAATCTAGTCTCAGACATTTAACACTTCCTAGTGTGTGACCCCGGCCAATTTTAACCCCAATTGCCTCAGGAAAAAAAAAAGAATAATTTGGCTAGCTGAAACAAGAAAAATAATCTTGATACAAAAATGCAAGAAATAATTAGAGAAAATTGTCCTGAAGTGACAGAACACAAGGGGAAAGTAAAAACAGAAAAAAAAAAAAAAAAATATATATATATATATATATATATATATGCCAATCACCATGTCAAAAAGATCCTATGTGGAAAACATATAGGAATATTATTGACAAATTTAAAAAAAAACAGATCAAAGTGAAAAATTTGCAAGAAACAAACAAAAAAAGTGTTTCTTTGTCCCCTCTGGTTCAAGAAGGAAAAACAGAAAAGGGAAAGATGGGATACTACTGCAGTACTACTGCACTTTACTATATAAGATTTGTCAAGATTGACTTGACTTGCTCTTAGAGTCGATATGAGCTGTTTGCAGTGAACTCAATTCTGTTTGGACAACACAACATCTTATATAAATGAGAAGATTTGTCTAACTGAAAAACAGTGAATAACAACAGATAAACAATTAGGAGAGTGAATATAGGTGGTTGGTTTTATTGTTGCTGTTTTTGTTGTTGTTGTTTGTCCTTCATTCTTGAAAAGAACTATGACATGTGGGAGGTAACATGCAAATGAATTGAACTGAAGTGAGGGAGGGCTGTACAAAATTACCAGCCTTACTTCCTCCTCTGGAGTTGTATCCAGTGACAAGATGAAAATGTACTTTAGAACAACTAGAGATGGCCCTGGATTCAGTGAGAGAACTTATGTTCTTTTTTTTTTGTGGAAGTGGTATTGATGTTATTGAATCATCAGTGACAACAAAGCCCACAGACTAGAGTTGTAGGTTGCCCCCAAGCACATGCATTTTTCTCCCTTATGTGTTTTCCTCCCAAGTTCCCTTTAAAATATGTCCATGATCCTCCACAGATCCTGAGTACATTGATGAAAGAGTATGACTTAGGTTTATATATAAATAATAATGTATTTAATTGTTTATTCACTTAAAATTTTTAGTATCTGTGAAATTATCATTATGCCTTTTTTGTTTTTTGTTTTATTTTATTGTTAATCGTTATTTTTAAGATTTATCATAAGCAACTGATTGTGTAATACAAATACATTGGTTGGAGCTCAAAAGCTAAAATGGTAGATAAACAAAATATATTTCCTCTCAATGGTGTTTTAAAACCCTGAGAAAATTTGAGCTTAACTAGTTAATTACAGTCTATCTCTGGGAACCTAGACCTTTTGGGATAAGAACATGTGGCAGTAATCTAATCAATTTAAAGAATGAATAGGTAGGTATCTACATGCTTAGGGAAAAAAGTATGATGTACTACCAGTGAAAATGGACTATATCATCACACAAGTGAGTTAATGTTTTCTTATTTTCTAAAATAGTTAGGCTTTGGAAGTTTAAATGATTTTCCCAAAGTAACACAATAGTATTGTCAAAGCCAAGCCTTGAAACCAGTTCTTCCAATGCCAAATTTAGTTGCTTTTATATTATATTTATATAATTATATATATTATATTTTGGGTTGTCCCTACCTTCTAAATAACATATGTGAATGTACTTTATGGGAAAGCAGAAAGAACAATTCTCTTGTGCCATCAATGAGAAATCTAACCTAACACAAAGGAGTAAAATTCATGTTCCAGATGGATGGTGTCTATTCATTTTCACCACAGGTCATTTACCTGAACATATTTCCCATTCCATTTTCAGTTAATACATTAAGAGGTTAAAACTGGAGGGATTAGCACAGTTAGTTCAAGTGTCTTGCATATCAGATGCTTCACCAGAATTTGCCATTTAACTAAAAACATAACTTGAAAAAACAGGATTTCAGAAATTTTAAAGAAATATAAAATGTTATTAGTTATTTAACTTGTTATCTGTCACAGTCTACTTTTTTGGTTTTATATGTGCTAACTATCACACATACACATATAAGAAAAAAGCTTAAACTCTTAAAAAGAGTTAAACCATCAGTGGAGCTGAGCCACTAAAAAAGAAAATGCTCCTCAACTTGAATCAAATTGTTAAAGTTTTAGATGAAGTATCCACCATGAATACAATTACAGCCAACTAGTTAGTGTATCATTCAGAAATGGATATTTTAGTGTTCTACTTTTCAAATTACAGTGTGAAACTTGCAGTAATAAAGGACAGTTTGAAGAAGCGAGATATCGTAAAATGGAAAATGTAGCACATCTAACGTCGGGAAGGGAGAAAGAAAAGTGTATGGAGCATAAAATGGGACTGATATAACTGTAATATTTCAGAAAATAGCAAAATATCTGGTCTGAGAGTCTCCTGATAGTTGGGCAATAAGGCAAGGCTGGATAGGTTAAAAAAAAAAAAAAGGCAGTACAGAAAAACTCTGGGAAAAGATACAATAAAGGATAGTGGCTGATAAAAGAAGCCAGCCTAGGAAAGGGGATCAACCATATCAAATATGCTATGACAAACCAATGCATCTTCAAGATTATTTGAATTCACCCCCCAAACCTATAAAATTTTCCAGAGAAGTTTATGGAAGTGATTATTTTTTTTTTAATATTAGCATAGTAACTTGAAAAGGCAGATAGCAGTCTCCCACACATAAGGGACCAGGCTCAAGCTTTCCCTATAGGACATGTCAGATGGTATGAGGATATTGGTCTCCTGAAACTGACTCCAAAATACTAGGACCAACCTATTTCCATTGAGTCCTTTGTTTAGACAGTGTGTTTAGTCTTCTGAGATTATTTTTTTTTAATTTAATAGCCTTTTATTTACAGGATATATACATGGGTAACTTTACAGCATTAACAATTGCCAAACCTCTTGTTCCAATTTTTCACCTCTTACCTCCCCCACCCCCTCCCCTAGATGGCAGGATGACCAGTAGATGTTAAATATGTTAAAATATAAATTAGATACACAATAAGTATACATGACCAAAACGTTATTTTGCTGTAGAAAAAGAATCAGACTCTGAAATATTGTACCATTAGCTTGTGAAGGAAATCAAAAATGCAGGTGGGCATAAATATAGGGATTGGGAATTCAATGTAATGGTTTTTAGTCATCTCCCAGAGTTCTTTTTCTGGGCATAGCTAGTTCAGTTCATTACTGCTCCATTAGAAATGATTTGGTTGATCTCGTTGCTGAGGATGGCATGATCCATCAGAACTGGTCATCATATAGTATTGTTGTTGAAGTATATAATGATCTCCTGGTCCTGCTCATTTCACTCAGCATCAGTTCATGTAAGTCTCTCCAGGCCTTTCTGAAATTATCCTGTTGGTCATTTCTTACAGAACAGTAATATTCCATAATTTTCATATACCACAATTTATTCAACCATTCTCCAACTGATGGAAATCCATTCAGTTTCCAGTTTTTAGCCACTACAAAAAGGGCTGCCACAAACATTCGTGCACATACAGGTCCCTTTCCCTTCTTTATAATCTCTTTGGGATATAATCCCAGTAGTAACACTGCTGGATCAAAGGGTATGCACAGTTTGATAACTTTTTGAGCATAGTTCCAAACTACTCTCCAAAATGGTTGGATTCGTTCACAACTCCACCAACAATGCATCAATGTCCCAGTTTTCCCACATCCCCTCCAACAATCATCATTATTTTTTATTATTTATTATTTTTATTATTATTGTGTGTAGTGGTATCTTAGAGTTGTCGTCTTCTGAGATTATAAGGTACACTGAGTCTACCCAAGAAACATATCAATAAATGTGGTAGTTATTACAAAATACCAGTGGTTCTGTGATGTCACTGATGTAACATTATATGATAATACATCTGCTTCTGTGCCTCTTGCCATGATTATTATCTCTTAAAAGTTTTCATCACTTTACCAGTATTATGTCCATTATCTGCCACCTCAGGCCTTAATCTCAAGATTGACAAACATGTCAAACTACTAGCAAAGAAACAAGATACTTGAGAATGGACCTCCCCCACTCTATATACATACACACAAAACCTCCACTCATAACTTATGGCTGTTCCTATTAGTGACCTCTTCGTTATAGGCCCAGTGAAGAATTCATACTTTATGAGGCATTTCTATAATATAAATAATATAATATTATAATATAGTATTAATTATTAATATTAATTAATATTATTAATTATTAATAATAATATTATAATAATATAATATAAATTTCTATAATCAAATGAAGGTGAATTGGGACACTGAAGACTAAGGCTCTAGAACACCTGAAAAAAGTACTCCAATGCTAAACATCCTAAAACATGGTCTATAAGGCAAAAATATCTTGGAACTTCCCTCACCCCATACCCAAACAACTCAAAAAAAAATTTAGTTCTCATAGTCAATAAGTTTCAAGCACACTTATAGGATTCCATTTAGGAGTTGTTGTTTTTCCATATTGATTGAAAGTCAGTTAAGAGCTCATGCTTAGATTTCTACAACAGCCACCTAGCTCATTTGCATGATTCAAGTTTCTGCAATTCATCTCACATATTTCTGCCAAATTAAACTTTCTAATATACTCTTTGTATTATGTCTCTCCTCTAACCTAAATCTGTAGTGATTTCCTATTATCTGCTGCATCAGACTGAAAGTATCCTGATTGTCATTTAAGGCCATTCATAATTAGATCTTTTTCTACCATTGCTTCCCAAAACAAACTCTAGTCATTTTCTTCCATGTCCTATTAAACAGAATGCAAATAAAAGAGATTTCAAAGGGACAAAGAAAATATAGGTAGAATTCAAAGATCTAATATTTTCTAGGGAAAGGTGATCAAAAAGAAACTAAAAACTATCAAGAATAAAAGTCCGAAGCAGAAATACTTCTGGAAAGGACAAAAGAGCACCCACTAAATAAAGAGACAATAGTGGATACATAAGGAGCTTACTGACAACCTTTTTTTAAATCATGTGCATACAGTCCACAGTTTGAGACACAGAAAAACAAGATATCAAAGAATATAACAAAGGACCATTACAATCTGTTAAAAATTATCAAAAATATTAAAATCTAGGAGGGGGAATCCTGAAATTTGGATAGGAGAAGTAGGAGATAAGAAGACAATCAGAGAAGGGGTAGAACTGCTATTCTAGTTGGATGAAATTATAATAATAGAAGACAACAACAATCTGAATAAATGAAGTATAATTTTGCTTGTTTTCTTTTCCAAGGAGACTGACTTCTGGACAAAGAAGTGTAGAACAAACATATTTAACAGAGAGTAGCCATCCAAGATAAGTGGTAGGATAGAATTTAGTTGTCCTCTAAGAGTTCAGGTCAGAATCTTGAAGCAGAACTAGGAGATATGATTTCTGAGCTCAATAGAATAGGTATCTCAGAACTAGAGAAGTACAACCAATTTTCAAAAGTGAAAAGTCTGCAAATTATAGACTGCAAGTTTGACTTCAACTCTTGGCAAAATTCTATAACACATTATTAAGAGGATGGGCTGTTAGCACTTAGAAAGAAGAGCAATGATTCCTAAAAATCTATTATGGTTTCATTAAGAAAACTAAACTCATTTCCTTTTTTCTTTTTTTTTTTTTTTTTTTTGACTGCATAAGGAAACAGGTAAATAAGATAGACATAGTATGCTTAGATTTAGTGGCAATCAACAACCATTGATTAAGCACCTGTGCCAGATACTATACTAGGCACAGAAAGCATTTAACAATCCCATGCTGTATATATGAATAGGAAGGAGAAAAATAGGTAGATTTGAAACTAGTTAGATATGTGGACTCAAAGAGAAATCATTCATGAGAAAATATCAATTTTGAAGGATGTCCCTAGTGAATACTACAGGCATCTGTCCTTTGTTCTCTATTGTGCAACATTTTAAAGGGAGATTTGGAAAGAAGCTCAGGATATATGCTTATCAAATTTATAGATGGTATGAGTTTTAGAATGATGATACATATACATATACAGTTCATATATAGCATAGTGCCCTTAAAGTAATGCACATCAGATAGTAGTTTATTTTCACTCCATTAAAAATTCATTTGTCTGATAAACTGACTGGGAAAAAAAAATTTTGACCCAAACTATTACATCATTTCTGTCATTCTAAATTTTCTATACATACTGTTTTATTTTTTCCAAAACTGAATTTCTTCTTTATTTAAAAAAAGATTTCAAGTATTTATCATTTCTCTCTTTATACTTCCCCCTTCTAATGAAACAATTTAGAAAAAAAATCCTCATATCTAATGTGTGTTTAGTGCAACAAAACAAATTTCTACATTGGCCATGTCCAAAATTGCATGTCTAATTCTGTAGTTTAGTTCATTACCTCTCTAACAAAAAATGAGTAATATGCTTCATCTTCAGTTCTCTGAATTCATGGTTTGTGATTGCACTGACCAAAATTCTAAAGTCTTTTGAAGTTATGTTATTCTACAATATTGTTACCTTATAAATTGGTCTCTCAGTTTTGTTTACTTCCATCTACATCAGTTCATAGTTTACTACTTCCTCTAAAACTTTCCATTTTGTCATTTCTTATAGCACAATTCTATTCTACAAAATTTATATACTATATAAATTGCCCAACCATTTTGTCTAACTTTGTTGAACCATTCCCCAGTAAGTAGGTAGAATCTTGCTTTTCAGTTTGGGACTACAGAAATGGATGCTATAAATATTTTTGTCCATAAAGGCCCTTTACTTCAGAAACTAAATTTCCAAGACATTCACATTAGAAATAGAGTTTGTTATAAGAACATTGCTTTTTCTTTCACTTCTTTTGAAAATTTGAGTTACCATCAACAAGTCAAAAGTGCCTACTCTGTGATAGGCACTTTGCTAAGTCCTAGGAATATGAACAGAAAGAGAAAGACTATACTTGTCTTCATGGAGCTCACATTCTACACAAAGAGAAAGAATATATTTGCCTTCAAGGAGCTCACATTCTAATAAAAGAAAGCAACATATAAAAGGAAGTGAAAATAGTAATATGTACAGAATGATTTTACATATATAAACATATTTGTGTCTAATGGTCATCTTGGGATGGAGAGAGGAAAGGAAGAGAGAGAGAGAGAAAGCTACATGATAACATTATTGCATATTTAAAAGGAATGGAAAATTATACATAATAGATTTGCTATCTCATGTATAGCAATCATCTTTTTTTTTCTTATTCTACTATGTTATGGAAATGTTTATTTTATTTCTTAAGTTCAGAATAAAAATGTTGTAAAAACAATTTTTAAAAGGAAGTGAGCAGGAGCACCACCTTGGATCTTGATAGAGAAGGAGAAACAAGAATGCAGCCTGAAGTGGAATAAGGAAATAGTTGACCTGAGCATCCTCCTTCAAATGAAGATTCCGGGAAGAATCAGAAAAAAAGAGAGAGGCCATAGTGCAGAGAGTATTTTCAGTGTGAGAAGTCCAGATGTGAAGTGAGTTTCCAAGGTGAAAACCTTTCTGTGGAGTGCATGGTAGAGAGAGTCCAGAGAGTCAGGAATATATCCTGAAGATGAATGAAAATATTGCTGGCCAGGGAGTCCTCCTTAAAATGGAGTTATAGGAAAAATATGGGGAAAAAAGTGAAAACAATGTTGGATGAAGACACATGCTATTGGTAAAGTTATGGACTGGTTCAATAATTAGTAATTAATGAAGAAAGTAAACCAAATTGTTTGAGTCTTTGACCTAGTAATCTTACTACTGGATATGTACCCTAAGAAAATTAAAGACAGAAACTATTTACCAAAATATCCACAGAAGTACGTTTTGTGGTAGCAAAGAAGTGAGAAAAAATGGGTACCCATCAATTAAGGAATAGCTGGAAAATTGTGGTATAAAAATATAAGGAAATATTATTGTAAAGAAATGATAAACATGAGTAAGTCAAAAACATGAGATTTATATGAATTAATATTTGGTAAAATAAATGAAAACACAAGAATAATATATACGACATCTATATAAATTAAAATAACACTAAAAGAAATATGAACTTGAAGTAATTATAATAACCAATCTCTGTCCCAGAAAATAAATAACAAAGTTTACTTCCCTTTTCTTAGAAAAAGACTATATAACAGAATCTTAACACACTGTCAGGTTCATCATGCTGTCTTACCTTGTTTTCTTTGTTCCAAAGGATGATTTGAATGCCAAAGCAGGGAGAAATTAGATGTTTCCAGAAATGGCTGTGATGTTAAAACAAAAGTCATTAATAAAACTTTTTTAAAAATCATTGATATTCTCTTTTAATACCTCTAGGTGTGCTGTTTATAACTGTTGGGATCATAGAAGACCCAAAAGGTTTTTTCAGAAAGTAGCTTTATCAGAGAATTATTCAAAACCCACTGAAGATACAAGTGATAGAAAACCTTGTGACTTTTTGTAGTATTACCCCAAGGGAAATCCCCAACTTGCTGTAGTGTGATGTCTCTCACTTCTTCCAAACAACATCCAAACTCAGCTTGCTGAGAGATTTGATAATAGCTCTGAAATATTCATTTGTATTCCAAAAAGTTCATGGGGTACCAGTGGGTGCCTGCTTCTACTGTTAGATCATTCGTTAAAACTGAGAAGTGTTGCCTGTCAATTTCTAAATCAAGAGAAGATACAGTTTTATGGTATGAATAAAGACAGACAAATACAATAGAAATGCCAGTTGAATCCAGGATCTTAGATAATCTTTCAAACTTTTAGACTTTGAGTTTCTGAGAGAAACCCAAAGAACTATGTGACTATCTTCATTCATTATAGTCTTTATTTTTTTTCCTTTTTTTCTAATTTTTCTCTCCTAATTGAATTTGCTGAGTACTATATTAGTGTCACATAAACTTTATTCTGCCTCTTGTGAGTTGTGTGAAACTCTGGGTCTTTTTCTTCATCTGCAAAATGAGGGAGTTTGGACTATCTCTAACATTCTATGATTCTTTGCTTCACTAATTTTTTTCTTTATAATTAAATAAGTTTTCCAGTCTTAAATTTCATGCTGATGCTTTAAGGCTCGAATGAGCTCATTTGGATGAGAGTCATAATAGCAGGATAGGGCAAGATTAGAAATTCAGGCAGGCGTGCCAAAGGTGGCACACAGCCCAATTTTCATTGTCACATATGCTGTTTGGCACAGAGTTATAGTGCCAGGAAGGAAAAGAACAGACTTTAAGTGATAATATACATATATACATATGTGTGTGTGCATACTCTCCATGCACAGCTTTACCTTTCCATCTACTAGTCACAGTCAAAATGTTTTATTAAATCTAGCAAAAATTGCCCACATTTAGCATCAAATTTGATTTGAAAATTTCATACAAGCCATCATAAGAGCCCTACACATATCAATTGATAATAAAGATAACAGTGGTTAAATGGCTGCCAAATATCTGAATATTTCCAACAATCTTGATCACTTATCTTTTGAGTTTTCACTTGTATTTTCATTTGTGTAGAATCATGAAGACTTGGATTCAATTCCCACATCTGACACACACTGACAGTGTGAACCTGGGTATCCTCAGTAGCCTGAGGCAACTTTCTAAGATCATAGTTACAAAGGAAGTAAACATGTGCTTTGATAGGGAGTTTCCTCATTTGGTTTCCCTAAACCAATGAAATCAGAAGTTCAATGTAAGATAGTATAAGAAAGGAGATGGGGGAGGGGAAGAGAGAGAAAGGAGAAGAATAAAGAATGAAAAGGGCAGAGAGAGAGAATTGTACAACTATAAATTTGTAAGGCAGTTTCGGTTAAAACCAAAGTATATCACTCAGTTCTAATTAAATGTTTGAGTAAGTGAGACCTTTAATAATACCATTATGTGCTCCATTTCTTTAATTGTTGTTTAATTGTAGCAAGGACTACAAATCTTTTTCTTCTCAGAGTTGAAATGGTGCCAAAGGTAAAGGGGAACTGAAAACATCTTCATCCATCCTCCAAAAATTTCCAAAAACAATTTGAGGTAATTTTTATAACTGGACCCAGTTATCCTGGAGGGAAATGTGGGCAACTAAAAGACAAATATGAAAAAAGTTCAGTCCTTAGATCTAATAGGGTAGGAAAGAGAGGATATTACTGTAACAAACCACAATTAACTTTCACAGAATTGGAGATAGAATCTCACTTATAAGATACAAAGGGATATGGTTTCTCTAGCTCCTAAAGATGTCTTATATGTGAGGTCTGTGGAACAAGAGCTTCAGAAAATAGAGGCATTCTAGTCTGGATATTCATTTTGAGTTATAGACATAATTGGAATGAAACAGAGGTAGGATATTTTTAGAAAAGTATTCCCATGTAAAATGGAACAAGTGTCAAAGACTAGGAGACAAAAAAGAATACAGGAAGAACTGGGGGAAGAGGGGAGGAAAAGGCCAAAACAAGGGAATCTGCAATTGAGATCAGCCATCTGCTAAAAATTGCAACATTGTGAAGGATCTTGAAGAGCATTATCAACCCTATCTAGCCTATTGAAAATAGATGGAGGTGAGAGCTACCAGAAAGAACCAACACTACAGCAAAAGACAAATTGGCCATACAATGACATTCCAATGTTCCCTGCTAGAATCTTCCCAGAAAAGTACCATAAGTGATGAGATTATCCAGATTCTTAAAAGTGTTATCTCACTAGCAGATATAAACGTTATTTATGGATTCTGACATAAATACTATTTCCCTTAACTTATAAATATGTGTTTGCTTTTTGAGCCCTGTGAGCCCATTAAGTTTATAAAGGAAGCTGGTAACTACAACAGTTCCTATCCCATCTGAATAGGAACAAGAAGACAGAAAAGTGCGATGTTCCTAAAAGTTTATAAAATATTCTCATCAGAGGAACCTTCTAATTAAAATATATGCAACAGAGAAAAATCTGAAAGCTTTCAGGAATGTTATTACTGCTATTGTTTAGTGATTTCAGTCACATCCGGCTCTTTATGCTTTCATTTGGAGTTTTCTTGGCAAAAATACTAGAGTGATTTGCCATTTTTTTTCTCCCATTCATTTTACAAATGAGAAAACTGAGGCAAATAGGATGAAGTAACATGCTCAGGGTCATACAGATTTGAGGCCACTGATTCCAGACCCAGCACTGCCACCTACTTGTCCTCAGGTACTACTAATTCATTTTAAAATAGACAGCTCTTGATTTCAGGAAAGGAAGGAGGGTCAAGAAACTAACCTGCTGGCGATTCAAGATTGTGCCCATTCAAAAAAGAAGTAGTTATGTTATCATCAACTATCATCGGTATATGTTGCTAGGTTAAACTTAGAAGAGGAACCCAGTTGCTAAAGATATACTACTAAATCTATTTAAACCTAAGCCTTCATGTTACCATCTAAGTAGTGTAGGGATAGAGTTCTGGATCTGAAGTGAGGAAAATCTGAGTTCAAATTCTGCTTCAGACACTTACTAGCTGAATAACCCTGGGCAAATCATTTGCCTCTACTTGCCTCAATTTCCACATCTGTCAAATGGATATAATAATAACATCTACTTCCCAGGATTGTTGTGAGCTTTAAAATTAGATAATGTTTTTAAAGCCCTATATAAATGCCAAGTGTTGTTTTAATTCAACAAATCTTTATTAAGTAGTTGCTATGTGCTATTGTACTTGGTAATGTGGATATGAAAGACAAAAACAAAAGTCCCTGCCCTCAAGTAGCTTACATTCCATTGCAAAAAAAATTACATGTACAAAAATAAATAAAAAAACATATACAAAGAATATATGAAGCTGGTGGGGGAGGGTATAGAATATGGAAGGATAAGAAGACTTTTTTTAGGACGTGATCCTGGAGCTGAGTTTTTAAGGAAATCAGGAATTTAAAAGGCAAAAAAGAGAAAGAAATGAGTTTGAGACATGAGGGATAATCCATCCAATAGCATGAAAACAAGACAGATAATGTTGCCTATGAGGAATAGCAGGTAATAGCTGAAAAAGAGGGTAAAGAGGTGCAACATACAATGAACTCAGAAAGATAGACTGGACCCAGACTGTGAAGGGTTTTTAAATGCCAGAGAAGTTTGTAGCTCATCCCAGAATCAATATGAAGCCACTGGAGCTTACTGAGCACGCAAGTGACATGGTTAGACCTGTATATTGGAAATATCAATTTGGCAGCTCTGCAGGGGAATTATTGGAGGATACAGAGATTGAGACAGGGATACCAAATAGGAGACTTATAATAATCTGAAAAGAAAGTGATAAAATTCTTGTTTTATTTCTTATATACAGAATTAAATCAATAAAATTTTAAAAAGACAAAAAAGTGATAAAACGATCTAAAATTGTGGCCATGTGAGTAGAATGAAAGGGGTATATCAGAGTTTAACTTAAAGTTCGTCAGCCTGGTGACTGGCAGAATGATTCTGGTCTTGGCAGAAACTGGAATGTTAGGAAGAGGGGCGAATTTAAGGGAAATAATAACAAAGTATGTTTTGGATATGATGAGCTTGAGATATCCAAGAGGCATCTAATTTGAAATATCCAACAGACATTTGGTGCTGTGACCTGGAAATCAGAGTAGAGATTAGAACTCAATCTATATATCTTAGTCACCCTCATTACAAATAAAAATTGGACCCAGGAGAACTGATGCAGTCACTGAGAGAAAGAGACTGTAAATAGAGAAATTCAAGTCCAAGACTGAGCCAAGGAAAAGGGAAAAACCACAATTAGGAGGTAGGGCATGAATGATCCAGCAAACATGACAAAAGGGCCAATCAAGCAAGAAGAAAATGGAGGCACCTTTCTCTCTCTCTCTCTCTCTCTCTCTCTCTCTCTCTCTCTCTCTTTCTCTCTTTCTTTCTCTCTCCCTCTCTCTCTCTCTTCTCTCTCTCTCTGTCTCTCTCTCTTTCTCTCTCTCTCTCTCTCTTTCTCTCTCTCTCTTTTCTCTCTCTCTCTTTCTCTCTCTCTCCCTCTCTCTTTCTTTTTCTTTCCCTCTCTCTTTTTGTCTCTCTCTCTCACACACACACGCGCACACAAGAGAAATAACTTATAAATAATAAATAAAGATTCATGATTTTACAGACAAACCTCTTTTTATGTTTTTTGAACATGGAAATATTCATATTTGTTGCTGTTTGTCAGATTCAAAATAACAAAAATGAAACAACCTCTCTTCTCAAAGTCTACTTAAAATAATGCATAAAATTGCTTACTGAAAGTGCTTAAGTAGCAGGTTACTGGAACAGTAAATAGTAAGAGCATCTTGGAAGCAGACTTATTTACATAGTCTTTTACCAGGTATTCCCCTGATCCAACTAGATTTTCTCAAACTCCCAGTCTGTATGTTGCCTATTGTGTTCCCAGTTTCCCGTTAATGATTTCAATAAAAAGGAAAATTTTAGAAGCTTTAAATACCCCTTACTTCTTGGTTTTTCTCTCTCTGCGGCTCATTAGATCAAATTCTTAGAGCACACTGCAAATGGGTCCAATATAGTAAGTTTAGGCCCCTTTGAGACAAGGGCTTGGCTCACTTCCACAGCCAGACTGCTTGTCTAGTCCTGGCCAGCTGTGTTAAAATACATGCTACTAGACCCAGGAGGCAGAGAACCTGGATGAGAGGATGTGGATGGATTAAAACATATTCTCACACCAACCAAACCAAACCAAGACATAACTAGTACATTGTATGAAGGGGTAATGATATATAAGACTTGAATGAAGATGTTTATTTATTGAAATTACAACATTTGAAGGAATAAGAAAAATAAAATAGTCAAGGTTCATCTTACTCAAGTTGTGATTTCCTTTGCCCTTGTCTTTCCTCTAGTTCCTCCCAGCATTCTGCCTCCCTAGCAACTTCATGTCAGGTTCAGTATGTCTTGTCAAACTATGGGTGAAAAAGGCTGTGTAATAAGTTTTTTTTTTAACTTGAGTGTCCTTCCTGGACTGTTCTTCTATTAGAGAAGACAATTTTTTTTTCTTTTCCACATAATAATAGTGTTTCCTCACTCTTGACTCAAAAGGCAATGTGAGAAATCATGTCAATATAACTTAAAGCTTTTTCTCCTTTAACAGTGGACTACAAAATCCTTTTTTCTCAAACAAGCATATAGAACATGTTGTTCCAAGGCTAAAGTATTGTCCACAATCACATAGAAAGTATCACCTTATACAGAGCTGTCACTAGCAGAACTATTCACTTGGTGAAATGACCTCCCCACATACACCCAACATACCACAAGGCTATTTCCAGTAAGACCTTTTTGAGGACAGGGAACATAGGCAGAAGCAAAAAGGTTATCAGAATCTCAACTAAAGTATGACTGGTGGCTTTCTATTCAAATTAATTATACTTCCTAACTAAACTAACAATAAATACAAAAAACCAGACTAGACTTTATAATTTCCTTTTCTTAAGACTCAAGTCATGTCATGACATAAATTTTCACTCTTTTTTTTGTTGTTTGCTTGCATTTTATTTTCTTACTCATTTTCTTTCCTTTTTGATATGGTTTTTATTGTGCAGCAAGATAATTGTATAAATGTTTACATATATTGGATTTGACATATATTTTAACATGTATAACATATATTGGATTGTTTGCCATCTAGTGGAGGGTAGGCAGGAGGGGAAAATTTGGAACATAAGGCTATGCAATGGTCAATGTTGAGAAATTATCCGTGCATATGTTTTAAAAAATAAAAAGCTTTAATAAAAAAAATAAAAAGCATCCATATCATATGATCATAACATCATTCCATTAACTTTTATAAAGCTAATGTTATCTTTTCACATTTCCTTCAGGGGCCCTTTAAAATCTTTCTTTTTTTCCTCTTCAAGGATAATATTGGTACTTATATTAACCTATTTTCCCTGTACAAAAACAAACAAACAAAAACGGTATAATGTCAACTGTCCCAAGCCAGTATTTGCTAAAGTCAATCCTGTATCTTCTGCCACTATTAGTAGCAAATATTCATTGGGGGGGCCCATAATCCTCTTGTTATAAGCTACATATATATTACACTGAGCCCTCTCAAGGGCTCTCAAAGTTTTGCAAATATAAGGCTTTACAGGCACATATTCCTATCTAGATACATATATATATATATGATATGATGACTCAGTGTGCAGATTTGAGCTCTAAGAATTGCATTAAAACTTTTAGGCCACCTTCTGTCTGTATATATGTGTGTGTGTATATATGTGTATGTATATATGTATATATATATATATATGTGTATGTATATATGTATATAGATATATTATATATATATATATATTATATATGTGTGTATGTGTCTTTAGGTAGATAGATTGATAATAGACATCGATATGGTTATATACATATTCTGGAAATAAGGGAAGAGAGACAGAGAGAGAGAGAGAGAGAGAGAGAGAGAGAGATTTGCATTCCAAAATTCTTAAGATTTGGTTTAGTTTCAAGAAGGATGATTTTACAGCACCCAATGCTTGTTAAATGAACTCTCTGTGTGATCTCTAATCACATAAGGGAAGAGTCAGAATGTACCCAGAAGAGAAGATTATGTTCCAGCCTGCTCAGTGTTATTAGGTCAAGCCCAGCTCCTTTCTTCTTCTTTAACAAGGGATTAGAATCCTGTTGTGTTGATGCTGGATGTTTAATCCTCCCTTCCCTTCTGAGCTATAAAAATGGAAGATGTGAGACTTGTACATATTGGCCATCTGCCACAAAGTATTTCTTGATATTGAATTCCCATCACAGAGATGAAATACTTTGAACTTCTTGGAAGAATGGCATTATTCCAATACAATGTGTATATAAATCACAATCCTGAAATAGAAAAAGGTTGCTCACATTGGGACATCGAAAAGAGAGATGCATGAAAAGCCTAGTGATAGACAGTACTTTTATGGCTCTGTTCCTATGTGGAAATTGATGAGATCAAGAAGGTTGCATTTCACCACACAGATGTCCTTAAAAACCATGATATAAGATATTAAGTGTTTAAATAATGTCATTTAGATAACCTCATGGCAGTATTCATGGGAAGTAAGCTATCATATCAGCTTTCAGATGGGTCTTATCAAAAGTTTGTTTTCATTTTCAGAGTCAGTTATAAATGGAATAGAATTGGCAAAACTCTTTATTAGAATGACAGGAAAATTCAGAAACCTTTCTAATTAAAATGTCTTTCAAGAACCAAGATGTTGGGGGCTGGGGGAGGTCAGCTAGGGAATAGCTTGAGTTCCTCCAAATTCCCCTCCAAACAACTTTAAATAATTCCTCAATTGTGCAGAATCTGCAAAAGGATGAGATAAAATAATTTTCTAGTCCAAGTTTAAAAGTTCAGCAGGAAAAGTCTGTCATACCACCCTAGGATGAGACTGGAGGTCAGTCCAATGCAAAGTGCCATGAGGGCAACCGGTGACTTCTGGAGCTCTCAGCCCTCAGATGGGAAATGAGTCAGACAACTAATCAAAAGGAGTTTACAGGGTTCCTTTTGCTGGTACTGAGTGCTAGACTCTGTTGCACTGCCCATACTCAGATACAAGTTGCAGTCCTGGGTCATGGTCCCAGGTTGCAGTCCTAGGACAAAGAAGAGTATTAACAGTCCAGAGCTTGTGGCCACAGGGGAGCAGGGGCCCTGGTCACAATTTCAGGATGTAAAAGAGTATTTCTGATAACTCACAAACTAAAGCCCAGGCCAAGAGAATCCTTAGGTCATACCACCTCAGAAGAACTGAAACTTATAGACCCCCCCAGAAGTAGTTCTGAAAACAACTGCATACACACATATACAAAAGAAAAACATTGAAACTTAGGACAATTCCTTCTCCATCCCCCAAAAGAGTCAAATTTTAATATGAAGTTAAAAGTCAAGAAATAGGCTAGAAAATGAGCAAAAAAAAAAAAAAGAACCTGACCATAGAAAAAGACAAATTGCAGAGTCCCCAGGTATTTACAAGCAGCTAGAAAGAAACAATTCAAATATCATTTAGCCCTTCCATATTAAAGAACCAAAGGGCTTGGAATATGATATTCCAAAAAACAAAGGAATTTGGATTACAACCAAGAATCATCTACCCAGCAAAATGGAATATAAATTTATTCAGGGGAAAAATGGATATTCAATTAAATAGAGGACTTTCAAACATTCTTGATGAAAAAAACAGCACTGAATAGAAAATCTGACTTTCAAATGTAAGACACAAGAGAAGCATAAAAAATTAAATAAGAAAGAGAAATCATAAGGGATTCAATAAGGTTAATCTGTTTACATTCCTACATGAAAAGATGATATTTGGAACTCCCAAGGACTTTCTCATTATTAGGGTAATTAGGAGTATAATTAGAAAAAAGGCATGAATGTGAGTTGAATATGATGGGATGATTCTTAAAAAATAAAATTAAGAGGTGAGAAAAAGGAATTCACTTGGAGAAGAGGAAAGGGAAAGGTGTAATGTCCTTTGCACATAAAGGAAGTGCAAAAAGAGCATTTACAGTGAAGGGGGAAATGGAGGAGGTAAGAGTGGAGCACTTAAACTGGGGGAGGCAGTAATCAGAAGCAAAACACTTTGAAAGATGGACAGGGTGAAGAGAGTGAGAGAGAGTAGAATAAACAAGGGGGAAAATTTTACAGCAAATTTCTCTGATAAAGGCTTTATTTATAGAGAAATGAGTCAAAATTATAAAAATAAAAGTCATTACCCAATTGAAAAATGGTGAAAGGTTATGAAGGGGCAATTTTTATATGACATAAGCTATCTATAACCATATGAAATATGATTATAGATATATAGAAAATATGATAATCACAACTCTACCAACAATGCATGGATATGCCTTAAATCACTATTGATTAGAGAAGTAGAGTTGTGAACTGATTTACACACACACAAAAGTATATGCAACAGCTCTGGTGGCAAAGAATTGAAAATTGAGAGACTACCTAACTACAGGGGAAATGGCTGAATAAGTTGTGATATATAATTGTGATAGAATACTATTTTACTACAAGAAATTATGAGCAAGATGCTCTCAGAAAAACCTGACATATGAACTGATGTAAAGTGAAATGAGCAGAGCTAGGAGAACATCATATGCAACAGAACTATTATAAGATGATCAACTGTGAATGACTTAGATACTCAGTAATACAATGATCTAAGATGATTGATTCCAAAGGATTTATGATAAAAAGTGCTATCCTGATAACTGATGGAATCTGAAAGCGGATCAAAGCATATTTTTTATTACTCTTTGGGGAATGTTATGTTTTCTTTGATAACATGATAATATAGATATACGTTTTGCATGACTGCATACATGTAACCTATATCAAATTGCTTGCCTTCTCAAGGAAGGGGAAGGAAAGAGAGGCAGAATTACAATTTGGAATCTAAATTTTTTAATGAATATTGAAAATTATTTCTACATGTAATTGGGGGAAAATAAAATATCAAATAAATGTATTTTTGAAACACACAAAATAAGTGCTTTTAATTTTGAACAATAGCTTTAATCAATAGATTATAATACTTCAGTGATTTTGTTTTTGTTTTTCTGTCAGCTCAAAGCATGTCTATAGCTTGTAGATGAACTTTGAAAAGAACCTAGATTCAAATTCCTTGCCAACCAGCCATTTACAAAAAGTGTAACTCAGAAAATCACCTAACTTTACCAAGCTTCAGTTTTCTCTTCTATAAAATTACAGAAAATTAAACTCTAAACAATATCTAGCTCACTATTGTGGGCTATTCCAGCCTTAAATGAAATAATGCATACAAAGTGCCATGTAAGTGTCCAAAAAGAAGATAGAATCAGCTTTAAAATTTACAGTCATCAAACCATTTAGACAAAAATCAGTGGCCAGAAAAAGTAATAAGAATTAGTAAATTTTTTGATAGGGAAATAAAAATAATGACTAAATATTATGCTTTTATCCATGAAATGATTATTTATGTTGGTCAGGGATGAAATTATTTACATGTCAGTATATAGTTATAGTTGAACACATATCTTGTCTTCATGGATTAACAAATTGGTAATATATACACGTACTGGCATTTCTGTTCTCATATTAATGGTTTATTTCTTTGACCAATGGCTTTTATCAACTAGCACAGAACATTATCTCCAACATTCCCCAACACTCTTTAAGGGTAAGATTTCCTGAACTTGGCACAGTGGTAAGTTATACACGTATTTATTCTTTGGTTGTCAGAGGAGGTTTTTATTTAATTTTTTTTTGTTCTTTTTATGTACTAGAATTACTTATTAAGAAGAATTCAGTAAACAAACTTTTGGTATAAAAACCAAAAAGCAAAGGCATAATCTTTTAATTGGTGGGGACATTTTCCCTAAAAGTATCAAATACCTATGTAAGCTGTTCATTGAAATATTAAAATGATTTCTCAGTCAAAAAAGTTCTGTGAAAGGTTGATTAGAGATAAAGGCCTATTAGAGTTTTCAACAAGTTACTCTCATCTCCCCATGAGTAAGTCACTGAAAACCATAATATTTTGCTTTAAGGGATATTTCATGTCCCCTGGACAAAGAGAAAATTTTAATCATAATTTTTCCATCCATTATGATAATAATGCTCAAATATATCACACTGAAGTTACTTTGCAAAAGAGTAACAACTACCAAAATAACTGAAGAACACTCAAGAATAAGTAGGTTTATCTCAATATATCTCAGCCATTCAGATTAGAGCAATTGTCATGAAATATTTCATATCATTTGTCATGTTGTAGGTGTTAAGGAATGCAGGAAACCAACCTTTTCTATTATTAGACTAGAATTCTTCCTGCTTTTTCTAAGGAATGCTGGCAACTAAGTGACTCAGTGGATAGAACAGTAGGCCTGGAGTCAGGAAACCCTGAGTTCAAATCCTCACTCAGATACTTATTACCTGTATCTTTGAGATGATAGCCTCGTCTAGCCCTGGGATCCATTGGTCCCAGTATTTCTCTCCATTTAATAAACTATTGAATTAGGGTTAAGTGACTTGCCTTGTCACTTACAAGTGGGATACACTTACAAGGGATACAGGTAATAAGTATCTGAGTGAGGATTTGAACTCAGGGTTTTCCAACTACATGTAAAGATAGTTTTCAACATTCATTTTTGTAGAATTTTGAGTTCCAAATTTTTATATAGATCATATACATATAATCATTTTAAACATATTCCCATATTAGTCATATTATAAAAGAAAAATCAGAACAAAAAGGAAAAATACAAGAAAACAACAACAACAAAAGATGAAAATAGTATGCTTTGAACTATATTCAGTTTCCATGGTTCTTTCTCTGGATGCAGATGTCATTTTCTATCCCAATTCTATTGGAATTGTCTTGGCAAATAATTTTTTTTTTTGGCAAAGAGGCAGACAGAGGCCAATATATTATTCTTTTACTCTGTAATGAGTCAGACTGAAATAGTGATGTCAATTCACATTTCCATAATACTTTGCAACTTATAAAGTACAAACAATCCTATGAAGTAAGTAGGGAGAGAAATCTGAGACAATTTCGAGTTAGAACTAGTACCCCAAAAGCCATCAAATTATAAGCTGCATAAGTTTCCTTCACTTAACAATAGGAAAATGCACTGGGAACTCAGCAGAAAATAAACTTCTCTCATGTTCTTGAGCTAGAGCCCTGTATGCCCCCTGATAGCATTATACAGCCAGCCAGCACAAAAGAGAAAAGAGCTCAGGTGGTTAGTTCAGGAGGGAGTCGGAGCAGCAGTGATTGCACACACAGAGAAGGGGTCATCCTTATTCTCATACTTCAGTCCAACTTCCTCTAGTTACCCTGGGGTTAGTCCTCCTAATGTGAGAAAGGTTTCTAATGCTGGTGGTGAGCTTCAGCCTGCTGAAACTGGGTAATGTAGAACAGGAGAGTTCCACAGATTGATAGCTAAAATCATCACGCTGGAATCTTATCTCGGTTCTTAATCTTTTTTATGTCATGGATCCTTTTGGTGGTCCAATAAAGCCTATATATCTCATCAGAATAATATTTAAATGCATTAAATAAAAAATAAGATTGCAAAGAGAACTATTTATATTGAAATACAGTTATCCCCCCCCAAAAAAAAAGGTTTATGGACCCTAGATTAAGAATCCCTGTTCTAGATCATTATATACTTCAACAACAATACTATATGATGATCAATTCTGATGGACGTAGCCAACCAAATCAATTCCAATAGAGAAGAAATGAACTGAAACAGCTGCACCCAGGGAAAGAACTCTGGGAGATGACTATGAACCACTACATAGAATCCCCAATCCCTCTATTTTTGTCCACCTGAATTTTTGATTTCCTTCACAGGCTAACTGTACACTATTTCAAAATCCAACTCTTTTTATACAGCAAAATAACTGTTTGGATATGTATACATATATTGTATTTAACTTATACTTTAACATATTTAACATGTATTGGTCAACCTGCCATCTGGGGGAAGGGATGGGGGGAAAGAGGGAAAAAGTTGGAACAAAAGGATTTGCAACTGTTAATGCTGAAAAATTACCCATGCATATATCTTGTAAATAAAAAGCTATAATAAAAAACAATAAATAAAGTTGGCCACAGAAGGAGAAGGAAGAGGAGGAGGAGGGGGAGGAAGGGGAGGAGGAGAGGGAGGAGGAAGAGGAGGAAGAGGAGGAAGAGGAGGAAGAGGAGGAGGAGGAGGAGGAGGAGGAGAAGGAGGAGGAGAAGAAGAAGAAGGAGAAGAAGAAGGAGGAGGAGGAGGAGGAAGAGGAGGAGGATATTCTCAGATAAATTCAGATAATTCTCAGATAAAGTTATCATTACAAGTAAAAATATTATTCAAAAACTGCTTTAAAAATCAGCTTTCCTAGAGCCAGTTGGAATTAGTTTGGAAAGGTTTCATGTATAAGATGATTTTTGAACAGTGTTCTGAAGATGCAAACTGATTATGTGGCCTAGAGTAGAAGGAGTTGACTATGAGTAAAGGATGATAAATAAACTTGTTTCATAAAGCAAAGAGCATAAATGAGGAGAGTAAGTAGGGAAGAATAAATTGGCTGGAGTCCCCAAACTTATCATTAGGTATTCATATTTTATTTTTGTGGCAAGTGAATCACTGTAGTAACATATCTTTCTCCGAACAGAAGGTGACCTGACTGTTGGTGATTTTCTGCTATAGCCATCTAAAACAAAAACTGAGAGCTTTTTTCTGCAAAGACTAAACCTTTTGGCCCTAGGGATTTCTCCTTTCTAGTGTCTTCTAGAGCTATTTCAGCTTTGACACTACAAATGACTACTTTTACTACATAATGCTGACATCTGCAATTAATAATAACAGATTATATTTATTTAGTGCTTTAAAATTTCTAAAACACATTATTGACATTACTATTAAATTCTATGAGCTATAATTAACTCCATTTTACAGATGACAGAGTCAGAAAGTGAAGCACATTGCCTATGGTCAAACAAAGGAATGAAGTGGATGAGTCAGTCATTAGAAGCAAGTTTAAAAGAAAAAATACTAAAGAATCAGAAGATAATTAGCAGCAAGTTTTTGAAAAATATATAGATAAAATTAAATACCTACTCTAATAATCTTAAATGGACCTTCAAAGAGGAGAAGCAGTCCTTTTATTCATTTTTAATTAACTGCCTAGCATGTTTCGAATAGTAACTAGTGGGCTGTCTTCTCCTTAGTCAAGGCCCTAATCTCATTCTGATAAGCAAATGGTCTACATTCTTATTTTACCATAAAGGTTGGGGCTCCCTTATAGCTTCCATTTCTCAAAATATTTCTATGTCTTCCAGGGTATTCTCTTCCTTTGTCTCAGTAGCAGAGATTAACTTTCCTAAGGTTAACTTGTGCCCTCTGTCTCAACCCCTTCCGAAATCCACTTGTGCAGGAAGGGGGCAGGAAGGAAAATCCCAAAGTAACTAATCAGAGACATCTTCGTGTACAAAGAGAAAGCATTTATTTAGTCCCTGCAGGGGGAGGTCCAAGCACACCTGGGAGCCATCTCAGCTGCCACCATGTGTTAGTGGAACCTGACCAGCAGGAAGGGGGACACTGGGTTAATTAGAAAAAGATCCAAGCCTTTTCATTGGATAAACTAAAAGGACATAACCATCTTTGACCAATGGTCCCCAGTGTTGTCTGCTTCCCACAAGTCATGTCTGACAGGGGCTGACTTTTAGAGACCATGTGACTCCCTGTAACCCAGGGTTCAAGACCTCATTTTCTGGCTCTGAGAATAGGGATCATGTGACTTAGTCTCAAACTAAAAAAACTTCATCCAATTAGTTCCATTCACACTCTTAGGAGCTTTATGTGTCACTTATTTTCTCTCTCTTCACATCAATTTGTCTCTGTCCCACATAAAGTTATCTGTCTGTTCCCCACTCCCTAAAAAAAAACTCTTACCTTAATCCCTCTATATTTTCAAATTATCATCTTTCCTTTCACTGCTAAACCCTTAGAAATAGTATTCTAAAATTCATTGTCCCAACTTCTCCCAACTCTGATAGTCAAATAGGCGATAGATTAGAATGGGCCTGCTTCTAATTTTGAGGTCACTGAGCAGCATAAGAAGACAATACTAATCACAATTGGTCCCCTAGTTCTTATGGACTCCTCTTGGTCCTTCTCCTTTACTCCCTTTCCTCTCTTTCTACCTAAATTCCTTTCAACATCTCCTGTGCCCCACAGAGGAATTCATTCATTCAATAAATCTTTTATTAAGCAGTGACTATATGCAAAAAGCCTGCACTTTCCACTTGCCACTGCCATCCAAATTATTTTACTTTGAGCTTCTGTTGGCATTCCAGGCCAAAGAGGCTGCTAACTCTTACACTGGTTAAATTCTTTGAAAGGCATTCTTTTTTTATTAAGCAACTGGGTATTAAAAGAAAATGAACTCCAAGAAATAAATCAAAAGTTAGCAAACAAAAACGTAGCATTTAGATTTGAAAGACATTTAGAAACTAATAATACATGGATTTTAGTGTTTCAACATTATCATTCTAATTTAAAACATTATTTTAAATATGCTAATGAGGCCTCCAAAACAGAAAATTTTATTAATATATTATTATTACTGGCATTTGCCATAGGATGAGAAATAAGGTTTGTATTGGAAAGAGTGCTGTAAGACTGAAGCATACTTTTTCCTCTATTTTTCTTGGGATTTTAGGGTGGCAGAGGATCTGATTTTGTTCACAATGTGACTAATGTGGAAATATGTTTTATATGATGACACATGTATAAGTTCTATTAAATTGCTTACCTTTTCAATTGGGGGAAGGAAGAGAAAAGAGAGGGAAAGAATCTGGAATTCAAAAAAAATTTTTAAAGAACATGAAAAAACTTTTTACATATAATTGAGGGAAATAAAATATAAAATCATTTTTAAAAAGCAAAAAGTATTATATTTCTAATAAAAAAGAATGGATTTGAATCCTGCCTTTGCTACTTACTACCTGTGTGATCTTCAGAAAGTAGCTTATATAAGCTAGATTTTAATTTTTAGAAAATAAAGAGATAATAGTAAATGATCTTCAATGTCTCTTGTAGTTTGAAGTCTCTAATGCTTTGGTATTACTTTCCTTGATTAAGCATTGGGTCTAAACTCAGGAAAACCTGAGTTCAAATCCAGACTGGACAAATTGCACCCTCTGCGTACCTCAATAGTAAAATGGGGGTAATAACAGCATTTACCTCCCAGGGTTGTTGAGAGGACTAAATGAAATAATATTTGCAAAGTGCTTAGTAAAGTGCCGAACACACTTATTTTTATGATCAAAGGATTTTACTGACTTAACTATCTTCCTGACCTTCCCACTATTACCTTCTCCAACCCAAGAAAAATAAAGGGAATAACTTCTGTAACCAAAAAATTTTTCTATTTCTCCACTTCTTTTCACATAAAAACTAAGAGTTAAAATTTTCATTCTTGTTAGAATTCAGATGATTGCTGTCACAAGCAGTCTGAATTATTTACATTTCTGTTTGCAGTGTACAGGAATTGCTCAAAATCTTCCTGGCTAATATGAAGTCTGCTTATTTTGATCAGCCCTAACATAATCCTTTGGTTTGTATAACTCAATAATTCTGAAAGGCTGCAGAGTAATGACCATCTTGAGTATTTTAATGGAAAGCCTCTTTCTGAGAAGTACAAATTTACATCTTGAAAGGAAAACAAGTAAAATCCACCTCAATAATCACCAAACTACCAAAAACATAAAATTTCTATATTTGCCAAAGAGGGAAATGAACTAAGAATATAAAGCCATCAAGTATTTAACTCATCTAAACACAGAGAATTGCTGAGTTCTGAGGCTTTTTCCCCCACTTCTTTTTGCCTAAGTACCAGGTGAGTAGAAATGTTTTTCTTTCATTTACTGAAAACAAAAGTGATGCTGCATCAGCAAGTGGGCTGCAAACTATAACATTAAAAATCAGGAGACTACAATGAGAAAGAGATAAGAAGAGATGTCATTTGGTCATGAATTTTACCAAGGAGAAGTTAAGCATGGAGAAAATAAGAATAAGAGAAAGACAGAAGAGAACAAAATCTAAGGCCTTAACGAGTCCCAAAGAGTCACTCACATGTAGGGAGGACATTAAGGGTCAGAAGACAACAAAGAAAGAAGTGAAGCAGAAGAATTTGAGTTCCAATGCTGAAGGAAAGAGAAAAGAATACAGATAAGCAAATAACATATACAAAGAAAAAGATAATTTTGAAAAGGGTAAATGCACAAAAGAAAAAAAGAAAGATGGAGTAATTTAGAAATAAATTATGCAAGATTTAACATCTTCTATCCACACTTTAAAATAAATGTGATAGGTACATTTAAGATATAGTCTTAATTAAATTTTGACAAGCATGGAAAAAGATTCCATTCTTACCCAAATGTCTACTGAATAGCGTGGGTAGTTAATGAAGGAAAATGCACTCAGAATCCATGACTGTGAACAATAACAGCTGAATTTTACATTGAAAATTCCAAATCCAACATTATTATTCAGACAGGAAACCCACATCGTTGGAATTCCATGGATAGATAGAAAGGTAAAGGAAAGGCAGTCTTTTGTGAGATGCAGGCAGCTCTGTAACATGCCCGAGTAAGCCGATCAGCCTGTCAGGCAGAGTTTTTATTCTAGATGAATTCTATAGCTCACATGCCTATGATCCAGGCAGAGAAAAACAGATCAAAACATAAGGGCAGAGAAATTGAAGAGTGCCAGCCCTGAAGTCGAGGACCTGAGTTCAAATCTAGCCTCCAACACATCACTTTCTAGTGGTATAATTCTGGGCAAGTCACAACCCCAATTGCTTCAGCAAAAAAAAGAAGGAAGGAGGAAAGGAAGGAAGGAAGGAAGGAAGGAAGGAAGGAAGGAAGGAAGGAAGGAAGGAAGGAAGGAAGGAAGGAAGGAAGGAAGGAGGGAAGGAAGGAAGGAAGGAGGGAAAGAAGGAAGGAAGGAAGGAGGAAGAGGAAGGAAGGAGGGAAGAGGGAAGGAGGAAGGAAGGGAAGGAGGGGAAGGAGAGGGAAGGGAGGGAGGGAGGAGAAGGAGAGAGAGAGGGAGGAGGGAGGAGGGAAGGAGGAAGGAGGGAAGGAAGGAAGGAAGGAAGGAAGGAGGAAGGAAGGAAGGAAGGAGGGAGGGAAGGAGGGAAGGAAGGGAAGGAAGGAAGGAGGGAAGGAAGGAGGAGGGGAAGGAGGGAAGGGAAGGAAGGAAGGAAGGAGGGAAGGAGGAGGGAAGGGAAGGAAGGAAGGAGGGAGGGAAGGGAGGGAAGGAAGGAAGGAAGGAAGGAAGGGGAGGGAAGGAGGAAAGGAAGGAAGGAAGGAAGGAAGGAAGGAAGGAAGGAAGGAAGGAAGGAAGGAAGGAAGGAAGGAAGGAAGGAAGGAAGGAGGGAAGGAAGGAAGGAAGGAGGGAAAGAAGGAAGGAAGGAAGGAAGGAAGGAAGAAAAGCCATATTGTCCCCACCAAAAATAAAGCAAGGAGGAAAAGAAAAGAAAAAAAGCAAGAAGGTTAGGAGTAAGGATTGAAAACAACTTAATAAAGAGGCCAGTTGGGATGTTTCTTATTATTTCTGTGGATTCCAATGCCCCAAAAGTGATCTTCCTAAAACACAGATATGATCATGTTCCCTCCCACTCAGTAACTCCAGCAAACAAAATGTATTTCTGAAGGTGCAGTGTAAAATTCAGCTGTTATTGCCCACTTCTGAAGGAAGCAAAATGGAGGCAGGGGAAGAGTTGGAAAAAGTTTAGCCTACAACTGCTATCTGACCAACCAACACACACCAAAAATTATTTGGACAGTGCAGAGATGAAGAGAACTTTGAAATGCCTGATTTGGAGTCCTGCAAACTACTTTATTTATTTATTTATTTATTTTTGATGATGATGATGATGTTCAAATATCAGCCCCTAAGAAGACTGTAATATTTATTAAAATTTAGTTATCGAATCATGTTTTAGCTTGTTTTTTTTTGTCAAATGCATACTTATGAGTACAATTATACATGTCTTGTGTTTAATTCCTTGTGTATGTTAAGAATAAATTATTTGTCCTGTACCTGATTCATATTGTATACTGAGTACATTTTACTCTTGCCTTCTTGAGAAAACACTAGATATGATTCATAACTTCAGCTATCAGTTTAATGAGCTGAAGCATGAGAGAATAAGGAGATTCACTACCATCTCATTAGAGCCTGGGTTTCCCAGAACTGACCCTGGTCTGAACCACTTGCCTGGGTTTTTTAGAACAGAGAATAGATGTAATAGTCCAGCCTCTGAGACCCATTATGCTTTCTTAAGGTTAGGTAGCATATATAGATATTGTACTAGTCTCTAAGGTCACTTCTGGTCTAACTACTGTGATTCTCATAGTTCCAATTAATCCATTTGCTGATTAACTTTATAGTTTTCATATAAACTATGCAAGCCCAAAGGAGAAGGTCATTGCTTCTGATTTGGCTGCATATTTTGGGACAGGATTTACCTATTGCTGACAGTTTGAATCTATCCCAGAGCCAGAAGGAAGTTGATGATCAATAAGGTGATTCTCACTAGTAGGTAAGAATTCAGTTCAACAACATATATTGAGTGCCTGTTAGGGACACGACCTTCCTCTGTGTTAGAGACAAAGAAGAATAAGAGAGAGTATCTACTTTATTGGATCTTATAGTTTCAGAAGGAGAGACGGCATGTATTCAGATAATGCTATTTTAGCATTATAGAGCTCCTATCCCTCCCCTGACCTTGGAAGAGTAAAGCAACCTGGAAAAAGGCACACTGGAGAAGCAGGAGAGTACCCAGATGCTCCTACCTGTTACCCTAGAGGAAGAGGCAGTCAATGATCATGTAAAGTGATTTGAATCTCAGAACTGACCTGGTGATATTCTTTGGGATCTGAGATACTGTGAGAGGAAATAGGATGCTTCATCAGCTCCTTAACATGTGAAGAGTACTGGACAAAGAAAAAGTATCAAGATTTAAAGTCACTCTCTCTGAAGTTGGCGAGGTCAACCAGGACTCTCTTGGAGACTTTGTTGGGTATATTCATTCACCCTTAAAGATCAGCAAGCTAAAGGAAAAGAAATAATTTCAATAAAAAGTCTCTAGTCTAATATGGAAACACAGCATCTGTGACAGAAAAAATTGTGTCCCTTGCCAGGCAAGGTAACTCCATATCCTCATTTTATATATAAGGAAAATGAAGCTCTGAAAGGATTAATGAGTTACCTGTGGTCATACAGCTAGGAAGTATTGGAGCAGAGATTTGGACCAAGATTTTTCTTGACCCCAAGTCCAGGATCCTTTCCACAACACCATACTCCCTCCAAAAATTAGGATAGAGTATGAAAATACATGACAGAAGTATAAGCCTTATAGAGTTAGAAAAAGGAGAGACCTCATATGTGTCCCATTCCTTTACTGAACTATATTATACATCTCTCTGCTTCATTTTCCCCCTTCCTACATCACCCTTTCCTCATTACAAGCCATATGTACAATCAAAAAGGAGATGGGGAAACACCCTTAGAGCAAATAAGACAGTATGCTTGGTTTTGCTTCCTTTCGATGGATACATACTAAATCTCCTACTGTCTGGAAAAGGTCCAATCAAAATAAGGAAAGGGAAGAAAAAGAAAGGATGCTTAAATTTTAAAAAATATATGTGTAGACTTCCTTAACTTCAGGAAAGTACATTTTGAATAACAAAAAAACTGATAAATTAGGTCTGAAATTTCCCTGGTTCATATTTTTTTTTCTGAATTTTAACTCTTAAATAAATCTACAGAATTTTTAAATGCCATTATGTATTAGTTCCACATCATTAACAAATTTGCCTCTTAAATACTTTTTTAAATTGTGTTATCATTCAAAATAGAAGTAACACATCAGTAAAGTACATACTTTCAGATTTTTTTCCAATACT
This sequence comes from Sarcophilus harrisii, assembly GCF_902635505.1. Taxonomy (NCBI): domain Eukaryota; kingdom Metazoa; phylum Chordata; class Mammalia; order Dasyuromorphia; family Dasyuridae; genus Sarcophilus; species Sarcophilus harrisii. The sequence continues at coordinate 397,868,656 of NC_045426.1, forward strand.
GGCAGTGACATCCACCCATATTCTTTTACTGGGTCTGCTTGAAACCAAGTGCAATGTTTTAGGGATGTGGTCTATGGTACAACTTGAGGTGAGGTGAAATATAAGAGAATGATATATTGGTTTTTGTTTTCTCATGGTATTTGGTACATTTTTAATTTTCACAGTATTTGTTGCTTGGATAAAGCTTTGCACTTCTTGTGCCAAGTTGTCGATGTTGTTTCCAATTCTTTCTTACATAAACTCAGGTTTCTTTTCCAATTTTTTCCTTTAGTTCCCTCATTTCATTTATAAAAACATTTTTAAATTTAATAAAAACTCTTGCTTCATTTCTCACAGGAATTCTAGTTAACATTATACCCATGCTATGTTTTCCTTTGAAGCTTTACCCATAGATGTTTTCAAGTCATTCTCTTTTCCCTTTTATGGTAAGATTGTTTTTATTTGCTTATTCTTCTAGTCTCCTTTTTGACTTTGGACTTTATATTAAAGCCCTGCACACTTCAGGAGAGCATGTTTGGGCTGAGTTTCTGTCCTCTTCAATCCTTCTGAAGATTTCTTGGGGCTCTAAGTGATGTGTTATTTTACAATCTCAAGAAATAACTCAGGCTGGGGCTACTGAGAGGTGAAATGACTTGCCAGGATTTCTGGTTCAAGGCTAACTACCTATCTACACTATCATGTTACCTATCATCATCATATTGTTAAAATTCAGATCAATCAAATCAAATCCTATATCTTATAAAAATTCTGTGAGGTCATAATAATGATGGTATATTATTATCTTTATGTAGGATTTCTATAAAATATAGGAATTGGGGGCAGCTAGGTGACTCAGTGGATAGAGCACCAGCCCTGAAGGCAGAAGGACCTGAGTTCAAATCTGGTCTCAGACGCTTAATACTTCCTAGCTGTGTGACCCTGGGCAAGTCACTTAACCCCAGTTGCCTCATAAAAACAAACAAACAAACAAAAAAAAAAACAAATTAATTGTTCAAGCCTATTGAACTGCACTGATTCCAATAAATCATCATGTTGGACAGTGACACTTCATTTACACAATATCTTCAGGGAATGATATATTATACATAAATGAATTTCTAGATAATGAAGTTAACTCTTTTTTAAAATATACACATTTAGGTTATCTTGATAGAAATCTTTCTAAAACATATTTCTGACTCCCTTAAAAAAAATAGAGCACCAAAAAGTTATCAAACTGTGCATACCCTTTGATCCAGCAGTGTTTCTACTGGGCTTATATCCCAAAGAGATCATAAAGAAGGGAAAGGGACCTGTATGTGCACGAATGTTTGTGGCAGCTCTGTTTGTAGTGGCCAGAAACTGGAAACTGAGTAGATGCCCATCAATTGGAGAATGGCTGAATAAATTGTGGTAAATGAATATTATGGAATATTATTGTTCAGTAAGAAATGACCAACAGGATGATTTCAGAAAGGCCTGGAGAGACTTACACAACTGATGCTGAGTGAAACCAGCAGGGACAAGAGATCATTATATACTTCAACAACAACACTATATGATGACCAATTCTGATGGACCTGGCCATCCTCAGCAATGAGATGAACCAAATCATTTCCAATGGAGCAGTAATGAACTGAACCAGCTACGCCCAGAGAAAGAACTCTGGGAGATGACTAAAAACCGTTACATTGAATTCCCAATCCCTCTATTTTTGCCCACCTGCATTTTTGATTTCCTTCACAGGCTAATTGTACAATATTTCAGAGTCCGGTTCTTTTTGTACAGCAAAATAACGGTTTGGTCATGTATACTTATTGTGAAACTAATTTATACTTTAATATATTTAACATCTACTAGTCATCCTGCCATCTAGGGGAGGGGGTGGGAGGAAGGATGGGAAAAACTGGAACAAAAGGTTTGGCAATTGTCAATGCTGTAAAATTACCCATACATATAACTTGTAAATAAAGGGCTATTAAAAATAAAATTAAATTTAAAAAATAGAGCACACTGGATACAATTTAGTATCTTTGATGACTCCATCCATATAGAATTATGTAGATAAAATCATTTGTCCCAACATTACTACAGTGGTCCCATATTGCCATTGTTCCTTTTTCTTCCCATTCATATTTTCTCTATTCTCTATTGAAATAATATAAATATACACTGGGGAAATTGGCTTATATTGTTATTAAATCTGCCACTTAAAAAAAATACACTAACATGAAGAAAGAAGAAATGAGGCTGGTGAATCCAGGATATTAAATACTTATGAAACTAAAAACAAAAAAAGTTAAATTAAACAACATAAATATGTCCAGTCAGTCACTTAAATTATGTTTGTTTATTTTCTGAAAATTCCATTATGTGATTCTGCTTAAATCTGCTAACCCTGGGTAAAATCTAAAATGCATTTGATGGCGTTATTTCTCATCAGGCAACATATTTACCGTAGGCGGCAATCTATCTTTGAACACTCAAACTCCCTCTATACCTATGCTGTAGGGCATTGATATTGATTTGGGGGAAATTACTGCATTTTGCAACTGGCACCAGAATTCCCTATATAATTGCAGTACCCCTATTTTCAGACTTATTGCTAGCATTAAAGGGGCTACTAGGTAAGAACAGTTATGGTATTCCAGAAAAGGAAAATGGGAGAGGGAAGAAACAAACTACAGTTCAATCCATTTGCCAACCCAATTTGTATCCCTATATATGTTAAACTATAAATCAGGGAACGCTTTCTTTATTATACAAAATAAATTTCAAAATATGAAACTTAGGTACTTGGCCAATAATATATACATCTATTTTAAACACTAATATATTTTTCAATTAGACTCTCCCCTTCTCATATTAAATACATAATGAGAAGCACAATTAAACAATCCCTTCATCTTCCCCACCTCCTTCCTCCCCCAACTCTCATACATATGCTTATGTCCACAAATATGTAAGACCATATTAAGCTTATTTCCTCCTATCATCTGTTTCTCTAAAAGTAGATAGCATCTTCCATCATAAGTCCAAGTCTTTCCAAGTTTGTCTAGACAAACCCTTCATCATTTCCTACACCACAGTATTTTATAGGATCTTTTAAGTTAATGACTAGGTTGTTCAAAAATTGTTCTTATAACAATATTGCTGTTACTATATATATAATGTTCTCTTGGTTCTGTTCATTTCTCTCCATTATTTCATGAAGGTCCTTATATGCTCTTCTAAAATCATTAAGCTTATTTCTTATAGCAAAGTGATATTCCATCAAGAACATATACCACAATTTGTTTAGCCTTTCCCCAAATGATGGACATCCCCACAGTTTCCAATTCTTTGCCAACAAAGGGAGATCTAAATATTTTAGAATATGTAGATTCTTTGAAATTTCCTCTAATATCTTGGGAGACAGACCTAAAAATGGTATTGCTGGATCAAAGGCTCACTTCCTTTGACCCAGCAATAACACGATTAGGTGGCTAAGGGAAAGGGAAAGGAAGGTTGAGAAAATTTCTCTTACATGATTGAGGTATGCAAGTAAAAAGCTACTTGCAAAAAGGAAGGGGTAGAGGGTGTAGGGGACAGAGAAACTTTATTCTCATCTGAATTGGTTAAAAGAGAATAATATACACACAGAACTGTGTATAAAAAATTGGGTATTAATGAATGAGAGGGTGCACTAAGAAAAAGGGCCGGTTAAGACAGATTAATCCTAAACAAAAGAAACTGACTAAAGAAGAGTGATTCCTCAAAGAGGAGTTTAAATGAATAGAAAGAAAGGATAAGAACTTGTGACTCGGCTTTGGGTGGCAGAAAGAGTAGAAGAGCAGAGCAGCAGAAACAAATGTGCCAGACCCAGAGCACTGGTTCTGGAGCACACTTTCTCAACCTCCTTTTCTTTATAAAGAGAAGATGGGGAGCAAAGGGAAAGAATATAAGATAATAGGATAGAGAGAAATATACAATTAAGGATCACAACTGTGACTGTGGATGGCATGAACTTATATGAAATGAAATGGGAGGAAGGGGTAACAAAAAATGGCAAAAAAAAAAAAAAAAAACCTAGTCTTTACTCTCAAGGAGTTCACAACCTAAGAAAAATGCAAGCAATTATATACAAAGAAGATATAAAGGGGATTAACAGGAAGTAATCAACAGAGGAAAGGAACTAGAATTAAGAGGAATTTGGAAATTTCCTATAGAAATCAGCATTTTAGCTGGGACTTGAAGGAAGTCAAGGAAGACATGAGTTAGATATGAAGAGAGAGAGAATGTTTCAGGAATGGGAGCAGCAAGGGAAAATGGCCAAGGTTGGAGTATGGAATCTCTTCTTTGAGTATTAATAAGGAAGCCATGGCACTTGGAGAGTATGTGAGTAAGGTATAAGACTGGAAAGATGGGGGTAGTAAACAAACAGCTAGGTAATGAAGGCTTTGAACACTAAATGGAGGGTTTTCTGTGAGATCCTAGAGATGAGAGGGAATCACTGGAATATAAAAAAAAAAAAGTTGGAAAAAATTAGCAAGTTCTATGCTTGAAACAATAGGGAGCCACTGAGATTTATTGAGATTGAAATGATATGATCTCCATTTAAGAAAAATCACTACTTGACAACTGTGAGGAGAGTTTGGAGTAGAGAAATTCATTCAGCAAGACAATCTATTAGGAGATTGCTGCAATAATTTAGGCATGAGGGAATGAGGGAACCTAAATTGTAGGTGTGTGAGTAGAGAGGAGGCGGCAGATTCAAGATTACAGGAATAGTTATGTGGGTGTCTTCAACAGTAATAAGGGAGTGAATAAGAGGAGTGTGTTGAAGGTAAAGATACTAAGTTCTGTTTTGAGTCTGAGACATTTCTGTGCCATCCAGTTTGAAATGTCCAGTAATCAAGAGGTGATACAGGGTAGAAATTCAGGTCAGGTCTTGAAGCTGAAAATATATAGATTTTTTTAATTACTTGTTAATCTCCCAGTAATCAAGTCTCTCCTGCACTTCAGTCTACCCTCCAGTCAACTGTCAAATTGATCTTCCAAAAGTACAGGTCTGACCCATCACTCCCTTATTCCATAAATTCCACTGATTCGCTCAAATATATAAACTTCATTACCTGGTCTTTGTTTGGCTTTTAAAGTTCTGCATAACCTGGCCTTTTTCTATCTTTCTTGTGTGCTTATATCTTACTGTCTTCCACATATTCTACTTACAGTGAAGCTGGCCTCATTGTTAGTTCTCACACAAAATAATCTTCTTGCTTAGATGCCTTTCCATTGGCTTTCTCCCATGCCCAGGATTCTCTCCCCTCTCCCTACTCCTGGTCTCCTGGCCTCCTGGCCTCCCCGATTTCTTTCAAGTTCCAGCTAAACTTTTACTTTCTATGAGAAGCCTTTTCCGGATCCCTATTATTATTAGTACTGTCATTCTAAAATTATCTCGAAATTATCTTGCATATGGCTTGTTTTTACATAACTTGATGTTTACATATTGATACTCTTATTAGATTGAGCTCCTGGAGAGTGGGAATTGTTTTTGATCTTTCTTTGTGACTCCAGTGCTTAGTACAGTAAATAGCATATAGCAAATGCTTAATAAATGCTTGTTAGCTTGACTTATCCTCCCTAGGGAACTAATGGGATAACCAAGAGAATATAAAGAGAGAGAAAAGAATTAAAGAGAGGACATTCATATTTTAAAAGGATGACATAGTTAACGAGCCTATAAATACAAAAACAAAACTGAAAAGGAGCAATCAGACAGGTGAGGGAAAACAGCCAAGAAAATAGTATCACAATAACCCAGAAAAGAAAAAATACTCAGAAAGAGGGGGTAAGTGGTCAACAGTTTCAAATGCAGCATAAGAAAGATGAGAAGAAAAGGCCATCAGCTTTATGGATTAAGAAATCATTGATTGCACTTTTTTTTTTTAGTACATATTGATTGGACTTTTTTTTTTACTGTTATGTGGACATTTCCCATGTTAGTTTTGATGCATAATTCTTTGAATGATTTTATGCAAATTAGAATGTATGTGTAAGAATTCCTGTCACTGCAATGTACTAACTACAAACCTATTTTAAAATAACTTGTCTAATAAAAAAAAAATCACTGGTAACTTTAGGGTGTTACCAGTTATCAGTTAGAGAGAGTAGTTTCAGTTGAATTGTAAGGTCAGAGACATGACAAAAAGTTATTGAGAGAGTAAGAGGGGAATTGGAGGCAATAGTTTAACATGGTCTTTTCCAGGAGTTTGGTTAAGAGAAGAGAAGAGGAATATAGGACAAGAGTTGAGGATGGCACAGTCTAGTGGAGTTTTTTTTAAGGACCTAGGAAATGTAGGAGGGGAGGGAGGGAATATACATTAAGCACCTACTCTGTGCCAGGCACGATGCTAAGAACTTAGAGAGAACTTACTCTCAAGACTTAGAGAGAACTTATTCTCATTTGATCTCACTTGGTCATGTTTGAAGGTAATAGAGGACTCAGTAATTAGACAGAGGTTGAAGATTAAAAAGAGAGAAAGAATGAAACTGCACCTGGGTAGTATTAGGACATACCACCTCGTTCATATCAAATAGGCAACAATAATTAAAAGCATCAAAATTCAATGCTGATGGATCAAAGGCAAACTGATACACAATTCATTGCTGGAAGAACTGGCACCATCAAGTAGAAGTTAAATAAGCTGCCAATTAAACTAATAATCTCATTCTTAGGAGTATACTCTGGAAGTATTTTTTTAAAAAGACCCAAAAAAGGATCTATTCAGAGATTTTCATATACTGAAAAATGAGATTCCTCAGTGTGGGAATTCCTTCCAAGTGATAATCATATCCCCTCTACAACTTAGTACGTAATTCTTACATAATATTCCTGAAATTCAAGGACATAAAATTTTCTCATATCAGAAAATGAGTATATGTAGCACAACTTGAACTCAGATCATCCTAATGCTACCACATACAGTACTTTGTGATGCTGTATTATCTCTTAGTTACCCTTCATAGCAGCCTAATTTTAACTACAAAAAATATCCAACAATGGGAGGATGTTAAATAAATTGTAGTACATTCATGTGACAAAATATGATAATGTAATTAGGAATAACAAGTATAAAGGATGCAGTCTGGGAATACCATAATAAAATAACATAGAGAGAGCAGAACCAGAATGACAGCATGGGCAACAGGAAAAGTAAATGACAAAAACTCCTAAAGAGTGTCCTAATGGAGACTTGGAAGTGATGACTAAAAAGTTGTATCTTATGTGTTGAAGCTAATTTACACATAGTCACAAAGTTAAGTTTAATTGGTTGCAAAAAATATTTAATATTAAGGCGAAAATTGTATGATTTTTAGAAAAAGATTATCCCTTTAATTCTGACAATCTGTAACTTAGCAAACATATGTCTATCCTCTTCCTACCCTACAAGGTTTTTAAAATTTAAATAGTATCTCCCTCAACCTTCACCTTTCCTGATGATAGTTCAAATGTATTTAGTCTGTTCAGACATTAGCCTCCTTATCCTCTTGATTATTTTTGATTGCCCTTCACTGAATTGCCTCATGCTCCATTATTATTTTGACCTTCTTTTTAATTGTTCCCCTCTAAATTGGATCCAAATCAGGGCTGGAAGGAAGATGGAAAGTTGAAATACAAAATACTCATGTGTCTTAGACAAGGTCTGAAAACAGAATCCCTGTGTGTTACTGCTTGAAGCAAAGCAGCTGGGGACCAGATGGTTCATTTGGACTGGGTGTCCAGTGTTGACAGGGAGATGAGTCCAAGTCACAGGTTGCAGTGTGCTAGATTAAAGCCTTTAATTTAGCCTGTTCAATTCCATACCTACTGGCATAAACATTTAGGACTTTCACACTGAATCCCAGCATTGCAGAATCTTTCTTAGAACTGACTTCCTAGGTTATCTAGTCTAAATGAAACCTAAGTGTCAATTACAGTCTGAACCACCACCATCAAAAGATCACCTAGCTTGTCCTTGAAGATTTCAGATCTACTCTAAGGCATCTTACTGAAATTTGTCTTGATTCTAATTTTTAGAACTTTATTTCAGACCAAAATTTGCCTCTCTGAAGTTTCTACCCACTGATTCTGACCTGTGGGCCAACAGAGCAAATATTCACAAATATAGATATTCATGTGAAGCCAAAGGCAGGGAAAAGACTAAGGAGCATTGGCCTACACAATTATTTTTTTTGAAAGTACTTTTAAATTTTATTTTACTTGTTTTTTTCTTTATGTTGTTTATTTTTTGAAGGGTGGTCTGTGTTCTCTTTTTTAATTTTTTTATTTTTTTAATAGCTTTTTATTTACAAGATATATGCATGGGTATTTTTCAACACTGACAATTGTAAGATCTTTTGTTCCAACTTTTCCCCTCCTTTCCCCTAACCCTTCCCCCAGATGGCAGGTTGACCAATACATGTTAAATATGTTAAAGTATAAGCTAAATACAATATATGTATACATGTCCATACAGTTATTTTGCTGTACAAAAAGAATCGGACTTGGAAATAGTGTACTGTGAAGGAAATCAAAAATGCAGGTGGACAAAAATAGAGGGATTGGGAATTCTATGTAGTGGTTCATAGTCATCTCCCAGAATTCTTTCGCTGGGTCCGAAATAATTATGTAACTCAAAACCACTAAGATCCATCAAAGCTACGGTAAAGTCGAAGCTACAGATGCGCATACTCCCTCCTATGACCATCTTACACCGCCCTCTGCTGTCAGTCTGCTGAGTGCAGCGAACTTCTTTGCCCCAGACATCTCTTCACCTCCACCTCCCCCTAGCACCACTCAGTGGTCCTCAAAGTGTAGTCCAAAGAATTGTTGGGGTCTCTGAAACCCTTTCAGAGGGTCTACAAATTCAAAATTATTTTTTATTTCTAATATAGTAAATAACTATAAATATAACCCATGTGAACAAAAACTCTTTGAACGGATCCTCGATGGTTTTTTAACAACATAAAAAAACTATAAATATAACCCATGTGAACAAAAACTCTGAACGGATCCTCGATGGTTTTTTAACAACATAAAAATACTGAGAACAAAAGTTTTGAGAACCACTGAATTTAGCTGCAATGCAGGTCCTGCTCCTCTGTGGCTGTATGTACCTAAAGATTTACCCCATCAGAAATCATTTCTGAAGCTCTTACCTACTAGCAATCCCTGCCTGCTCCTCGAACAGGAATGCAGCATTTCCTGGGCCCTAGTCTTATAGCTTTGGCATAAAGGAGTTGCCACAAATCAAACATGTTTAAATACATGAAACATTTCCTCTTAGCCTAAGAGTAATTAATAAAAGCAATGAATGGTATCTAACAAAAGATCGACCACAGCCCCTGCTACTTTCTCAAAGTACACAGGATCACTCCAAACCAAGGAGTGCTCAGAAATGCACAGCTTGAATTTATTTGGTTATCCACATGAAAAGTCAAAGGGTGAGTACAGTACTACACAAGTTTCAATTCAATGTTTGACTCATGTTTCTGGTAGGGGTAGTTGGTGTAGAAACTTTGGACAGGTAACTTTGGCTCAGTCCAAGGCAAAGAATTTAAGATCCAGTATAAAATGGAGTGCCTAAAGATTAGTGATTTTCCTAATTGCACTTGTGGTAAAACTTGTAACCAATTCTGGCCATGCATGGACCGTTATCAAATAATAGGGAATAAGACACAAGAGCCAGCCACAGCAAAGAACAGCACTGCAAACTCAGCATTCCTCTCAATTTTGAGTGTGGCAGCTCTTTCTATAATCCCTGAATCATGCTACCTTTTATGACAAACTTCTCTCATAACCCCAGCCCAAAACTCTGCCATTCTGTATTACAATCAAGGAAGCAAAGAAGTGAGGGATGTTACAAATAACGTTATTTCATTGAGAGCCCCACAACCTTCTGAGGTAAATATAGGTTTTTCTGTTTAACAAATTAAGAACTTGAGTTTAAGTAATTTATGCAAAGTCACTCAGCTCTTGTTAAGAGGCAGGATTCAGACTGCTTCCAGATTCTAAGAAGTTTTCTACACGTTGCCTCTCAATGTCATTCCATTGACTATACCTTTTCTCTACTTGGCATTATCTTCTGCATTTATTTATATACTCTACTAATTTACAATAATTCATATATTTTTACTTATTAGGCTGCTTCTTCTTCAAAGCTTGTTGGAAGTGTGTTTGAATTTATGTGTATAATTAGGTTGTAAACTTAACATTTCTTAGCATTAACATTCTTAGCATCACTTCCCCACCACCATATCTACTACAGACAAACCTAAAAACCATATATGCACAAACTCAGGAGACCCGAGTTTTATTTCCAACTCAGCCACTAAGTAACTATGTGATCTTAGGAAAGTTCATATCTTAATCCAGCTATTTGCTACCTGTGCCCTTACATAGGTCACCTTAATGAAAAAGTTTGGACTAAGATGATTTTTAAGTCACTTTCCAACTAAAATACTAAGAAGTGTCACCTTCCTATGTTTTCTAACATATGAAATTAAAGATTTTAATCACATAATTCATAAAATTCCTTTGAATTCTAAAATATTTCTGATTACCCCTTTCTCTTATTAAAAATGTAGCCTAAGAATATAAATTTTGGAGGCTGTCAAGTTATAGAACTATTAATCTACATGACAGCTATTCATGCAATAGAATACTACACTTGAAGAAAAGCAGTTTACATGGACAGCATGAAGTAGAGACTTAATAATTATCAAATAGACTGATGACAAGAAATTGACAATGACAATTTCCCATTTCCACTTTCTGTGCCTAAATTCCTTCATCTATTAAAAAAAGGGGGGAGGTAGAGAGGGCAGGGCACCATACTAGATAATAAAGTCCTCAGCTCTAAATCTATGAACCCAAGATCACAGAATTTCTTGGTGGCAAGAGTTTTCATAATAATGAAACCACAGAACAATCAAACACTGCATTTTAAAAGTCTTATTAAAACAATCACTAATATAATCTAACATCTAATGAAAAATAAGCTCATGTTTCAACTTAAATATGAAACCTGCCTTCTTTAAGACAGAATTTTTCCTTCACTTCACTTCCAACAATGTTTTGTGCCCAACAAAAAAGATGAATGAATGGCTGTGTTCAAAGTATTAGTAAGTATGGAATCCCTAACTTTTTAAATGAAAAACTGATTGAACCCCTACATGATAGTGGTTGTACTATTACAAAATATGACAGAAATTTTTATGAATTATGAATTTGGCAGCAGTTTTAAGTGAGTTCATCTTACCAGCATTTTTGCATTTAAAAATAATACATGTATGTGTGTGACACGTGTCTTGTTACAAGAATTTACATTTATATTAATAAAAAAAATCTTTGAAAAGGATCATTAGTTCTTAACAATGGTCTTGTTCTATCCATGAAAATCATGACCACTAATTCATATTTACTGAGAATTCACGTGCATAACATTATAGTAAACCCATTTTAGGTACTCTTTCATTATATATTCATAATCCACTTAATTTCTTTTCCCCTTTCCCCCTTAAAAGAAAACCATTTCTTAATCCATTCACAGAAATGGATCCATTTTTTAAAAATGTGAGTTTTTATTAAGGTACAGTTTTGTAAGTAAATTACAAAAGTATTAAATGTAAATGTACTTTATACCAGAAACAATCAAGAACTCTGCTTTAAACAAAGCCTTCACTTGGATGACTTAATACAAATGCACATTTGGCATAGGTTTAGGGCAGTTCTTTTTACTTCCTTTAAAAGTCTTAGAATCATATGCCCATACAGTATCTATCCCCTCTCCTGTAACATGATCTGGGTTCCAGTGTGGAAAAGGAAATCGGCAAGCAATAACTCTGGCATCATCTTCTAATTCTAGCTGAAGTTTCTTCTCCAACTGCAGCATCTGTAAAGAATAAAACAATCACTGATAAAGAAGCAAGCTAGGTTTTATATCTGTTTAGAAATTTCTTATACATTTTATAATTCTAGAAAATTGCTGCAATTTTCTTCTTTAGTCAGAAAATCATATTTTGTGAAAGAGATCACTTTAGGCCACACATACAAAGTATAAAATAATTCATTAAAATACATAAAACTAAGTACCATCAGTGACTATCCTGTCTTAAAATATCAATTATAAAATATGCCAATTTAACAAGATATATTTGATATATAACTTACTTATTTTTAATTTAATTTATTATATTTTACTATTGTTTACATTGTTATAATTTATAAATAAAATATATTTATTATTAAGTATTTTAGATAATTTATATATATACTGGGCTCCAATTTTATGACTACATTTACAATGCAAATAGCTTTAAATCATTTCCCTATCAATATTTACAAATGCAATTAACTACAAAATTGTTTTATTCAGGATATTCATTTATTGGGAAATATTTAAACTGTAAATATTAATGTAATAGACTGTTACTATACTATAAGAAATAATGAATATGAAAACTTCAGAAGGGAAGACATATTGAAGCAGAGTAAAATACCAGAAAAACAATATACATGATTCATGTAAATGGTAAAAATGAAAAAACACAAATTGAAAGATGTATAATTATAATGACCAAGATTTGAGTAGAATAAATAAGAAAATGCACTTCCCTCCCTTTTTCCTAGAGATACAAGCCTGTAGGCAGAAAATATTCCATATACCACAATGAACCATTTTTTCCTCTGGTTTGCTTTTCATTGTTTGTTACAGAAATGGTTCATTAAAAATGGGGAAAGAAGAATATATTCAAAATTGAAAATGACATTAAGTATAAAACATATCAATGAAAATTAAGAAGTCCTTACAATTCTTTCTAGACTAAAAGTAAGTCAATTCCATTCTCCTATCTTTGAAAGAGGGATAAGGCTCAGTCTTTGGAAGTATGCTCATCAAAAAAAAAAAAAAAAAAAAAAACCACCTTAATATACCTAGGAAATGAGAAGATGCAATTATCAAGGAAGAATGTTGTCAGAATTCTAGTCAGATATCAACTGATCATGTAACTTGTCATTATTAACATAAACAAGAGATGATTACCAGATGACAGTCATTAAATAATGAACTTTGTCAGCCATAAAAACTCACAAAAACTATCTAAGTGTAGGTGGTCTATGGTCTTCATCAATAGAAAAAATATAAATAGTGATGAAATTGTACATATTTTAAAATATTCAAATAATGCAAAAGATAGTATTTTCTCATTATTCTATAAAAGACATTGTTCTAAAAAATGTTTATTATAAAAGTTGACATAATTATTCCCTTGTATAAATAGTGCGCTCAATATTTATTTTTGTCCCTAAAATATTTATTTCTACGACAGTCATTACATTAAAAAGGATAACCTTATAACAGTATGTAAATATAAGCAAAGTCTACAATTCATCTCTAAAGATTTTTCTATAGAACTCGTTTTACCTACCTACAGTCCATTCTAAATAAGTTTGGTAAAGACTACATTAGTCATATCTATAATAAGTTCAAATATTATTATTCATTAAGATCAAGAATGAAGGAAACAAAGATGTTAAGCTAAATGATCGGAACTTATTTTAAAAAAAAAAGTAGTTAAAGAATATGTTTAAGATATTTTCTTAAATAATAAGTCTACCTGTAAAAAAGAGTGCTGATCCCACTTTTGAAATAAGTGAAATTCAAAGAATGATGCAGTATTACATGAATCATGTTTTACCAAAACATCAAGGATTTATATGGTAATTTTGTTCATAAAAAGGATAATTATAAAGTTACCCATATTATTATTCTTTAAATTTTTTCCACTTTTTTTATTTCAAAAAATGACTTTGTGTCTTGTTCTGAGTCAAGATAAACTTGAAAATGAAAGGAGTTATTTCAATCATAAGAAATTAGCTGACTAAATTACATATAAATATGCAACAAATCTAATTCTTGATATTATACACAAAGAGAAGCAATGATGTGGCACATCTGCTTAATGAAATTCAAAAGTATTCATACAATTACAGATTTGAAAATGAGACAAAGTCATCAAAATCCAATTAGATCTTTAAAATTTCAAATAATAAGTTGAATAGTTCAAAGAAATCTCAAGATTAATTGGCCTCACCAGGAAATTGTTAATAAGAATAAATATTGAATATTTAGATATAAGTTTTTATATCACAAATATTGATAAGTTGTATTTTCTTCAATCACTTCATGCCAGTGCTCATTTTTATGGAGTTTACATGTTAAACAGAAAAATCTATTACACTGCTTGGCTAAAATTTAGTCAACATTTTAACTGGTCATTCTTTTAAATAATAAAACTTAGTGACCTAAAAAAAAAGAAGAAAAAGTCATCTACTTACTGTAAGACACTGTGACTTTGGCTGCTAGTTTTTTTCCAAAAGTTAAATCTTTTATGAGATTATTTATTTTCCTGTTAATGCAATACACTCAGACATTGATTCCTAAGTTTGTTATGTTAGATACATTTATATTTAAATGTTAAGATGATCTCTTATACTGAGTACTGCCTAGAAATTAGTTACTGAAGGTAGAATAGTAGTCAGAGAGAACATACACCCTGGAATTTCCAGAAAAGTCTGTTTTGAAAAAAAAAAAATGATTTTTCATTAAATTTTGTATAAAGAAATATCCATAGACAAGCCATGTTTCTTGATTTAAGGTGCAAAAAACATAATCTCCAGACAAACAATAATAGAGATTTGGAAGCTCTGGGCAGGAGCTCTATTCTATACTAAATAGTTGTTTGATTTGGGGCAGGTTATTTAATCTGTTTCTTCATCTTGATTCTAAGATCCTTTACAACTCTCCATGAAAAACGATTTAGAAACAAGTATTAATCATCCATGTGTCAACAACCCACAAGAAAATGTTAATATCTGATTTTCCTTTGCCACCTAGGACCAAAGGTAGGTCAGCTTCCCTGGCAATCAAGAGTATATACAAAATTCTTAATATCAGAATTTTGGAATACTATAGTAAAGTCCCTTAAAAATCTTTTTATAATTAATGCTTTCCCCTCCAAAGTTACCTTATTTGCTTTCCATGTGCTTTTATATGCCAATATTTGGGCTAAGTAAATATTTATGCATTGTCTCTCTAGTTCCATACTTAAACCTACTGGATATTTTAGACTGCATAGCCTGAAGGCATCTCAAACACAACATATCCAAAATATAACTCCTGATCCTCCAACCCAAACTCACCTCTCTTCCCAAAGGATTCTCTTACAATGAGGGGCACCACTCTCTCTTCTCATACACATTCACAACCATTCATATGCCCAACTTCTCTCTCATAACCAAACATTCCCCAAATCTCTCAAATATATCGCAGCACCAACACCTGAGGTCAAACTCTCATCTCCTCTCCCTTCGATTATCTGCAGTAACCTTCTGACTAGACTTCCTGCCTCAACTATCTCTTATTCCACTTCATTCTCTAGTTTTCAAAATATTTTCCTAAAGTATTGGTCTGACTAAGCCATCGTCTCAATAAGTTCCAGTGACTTGCCATTTCTTTTAGGACAAAATATAAACCTTTCTATTTTATATTTAAAAGCTCTTCCAAGCTTGTCCCCTTCTTATCTTTCCATATCATATTGCCCTTCCCTCATGGTATCATGCAGCTAGACTGGCCTAATTGCGGTTTCTCCATAGTGTCCATTCCGTGTCTCCTCTAGGCCTTTCCAGAGATTGTCCCCCGTACCTAGAAGGCTCTCCTCCCTAACTTGGGAGAATCTCTGGCTTTCTTTAAGAACCACTTTAAGCCACCACCTTCTGCAGAAGGCCTTTCCCAGGGTCTCCTGCGAGTGCCTTTTTTTCTAAGGCACCTTCTGCCTACTCTATTTATTCTGTAGGTATCATCTATAGACAAGCTGTCTCCCCCATTAGAGTGTAAACTCCTTGAAGGCAGAGACTATTTTCTTTTTTGTTACTAGCACTTAGTCCAGTAACTAGCCCATGGAAAAAGCTTAATAAATGCTTGTTGATTGAGGCCAGAGACCATCTCACCTTACTTTTTATATGCCTACCCACCCCTACCATAGGGACTGGGTTAGTCTTTCCAGTACTGTCTGACTCTCTGTGACCCCATTTGGAGTTTTCTTGGCAAAGACACTGCAAGTGGTTTTCCATTTTCTTTTTGCATTCATTTTACAAATGAGGAAACTGAGGCAAAGAGGAGTGAGGGACTTGTCTGGGATCCCAAAGACAATCAGTGTCTGAGGCCAGATTTGAACTCAGGAAGATAAGTCTTTCTGACTCTATCTGGCACTGTGTCTATTGTGCCACATATAGTCTCCAAATGACACACACTAGATGTCTAATAAGTTCTTGGTTAATTAAAGAAAATAAGGCCCAGAATTTGCCCAAAGTTAGACAGTTAAATAGTGGCTGCCTACAACCCAAATCCCCAATTTTTCCTCCCCTGTACCACATTGCCTTCAGATAAACAAAATAAAATGATGAATATGAATGTGGTATTTCTCAGAAATATCATTTAAAATATTCCCCCAAATCGAAGAGAAACAATGTTTCATATTATTTAATGTTTGGGTGTTATTTGTATTGCTTTAACCAGCAGAGATTATCAAAAGTTAGCTGAATTTCTGTTCTTAAGTGTCATATAGTCCTTCAATTGAAGGACAAAATTTTCAATTAAAGATGCTTGTATGAATGAAGCCAACAATGATTGTCAGAACACCAAGCAAATCAAAGGTACTCTAATATCCTCTGAGTGACTAGCACCCCAAAACGCAACAGAGGTCTCATCAAAAACCTGTTTAACCATGCACTCAACGTGAAGTGAGGACTATAGCAAAGACCTCTACTGCCCTCTCCTGGAATATGGTTGATGATTGTAATAAATCTACCATTACAAATTTCACAATTCCAGATAACATATAACAATTCTTAGTTAATATAAACTTTAAATATAAATTTCAAAACCAACAAAAATATAAATGCATTTTTGGATATCTTAAAAATACTGTTAACAAAATTAAAATTGTTTATCTCACTAAAATAATCAGTCCTCTTTGGAAGGATCAAAAGTTACAATTAACAATAAATATGCTATGAAAATTCTATAGCAGAGAATTAATTCAGATTAAATACAATAACAATACCTGTTACTTTTTAGTTGTCCAATGTTAAAATTTAATGATGTCTAAGTTCTATTTTTACCCTACTACATATTATACATAAACTCAATTCCTTCAAATATAATCCTTTCAATAATATTAATTTAATATTTAAAACAAAACAAAAGAAATGCATTGGCTTATCACATAAATTAAGAATTAATCAGATAATAAAAATTACAAACATTTGAAAAAACATAAAACAGTCTAGTTGAACTACTAGCATACCAAAAAGTATTTTTTTTAATTATTTTTAAAAATACTACTTGAATAGTAGTGTCTCAAATAACTATACAATTTCACTAAAAATGAAAAAAAAAAATTTTTCTCTCAGGCTCTTTAATGAAAGTATTTCCATGAAATCTATTTCCAAAGGCTAGGATTTTTATGAGACTGAGTAGTAGTCAATGCTTATCTGCCCTAAAAATTATCTCACTAAAAAATCTGAAGAATAATCAATTTGAAATATTCATTCCATTAACTTTTTCAAGTTGAGTGGTACAAAAGTGCCAAATATGAACTATATTAAATAAATAGTATTTCATGAAGTAATACTCAAACTGGAAACTTTGAGGCTTAAATAACTGAAATTTTTATTCTGTAATAGGTGGTTAAGTATAACATCATTTTAAATTTTTGATACCTTGCAGCAAAATTTGCTATTTTATCAAACCAGTGATGGTTTGATGGATATTAAATGGATATTAAAAATCTGTGGTTGGTCATTTCATATATCAATAATTATAGTAAATACAGAAATTAACATCTTTTTAAAGTTGTCACACTGGAAAAAAAACAAAATAAGAGAATTAAACTTACCATCTGAGGCACTCCAAAAATAACTACATTTGTATACTGTGAAAAACTAACCTAAGAAAAAGAAGAAAAAAAAGTTTTATAGATTAATTTGAGAAATTTTAATATGTTAAATAAATGTTCATGGAAACAGGAGTAAATAACAGTTTACTCATATAGCAACTTTATAGTGGCAAAATGTTCTCACATATATTATTCCATTTGATCTTCACAACAACTCTGTATACAAGAAATGTAATCATATTGATAAGGTTTAGATTTAGGGAACCAAAATGAGATTAAGGTTTCTGGTGATCAGGGAGTTAAATGATAAGATCTAGTGGCAGGTTAGGGGTTCAGGGAACCAAATGGAGAGGTTTGGTTCCCCTTCAACCCCTTGGGATTCAGCGCAAGGGTAGGGAGTTTAGGGGACTCCCTTCTGGCGGCAAGACTTGAAAACCTACATTGATCAGAGGTTTATTATAGGAACTGGGGAGTAAGGTTAGAAATCCTGACAAGAGAGGCTCTGACAGAGAGGCATAAAGTCTGGTTAGGAAAATGGGTGAAGATAAAGAGAGGATAACACTGGAAAAGAATATTCCAGTGGACAGCCCTTGGCATTCCCAAGCATGGAGCTGGCATGTTTGGAACCTCTGCAAAGAGAGGATTTTAGTTTGGCTTTTTAATATTGATTGTCTAAGTGGAGGCTGGGACAGCGAGCAGATCAGAACCAGTGAGGGCTGCAGCCCAAGCAAATCAGAACGGGGCTGGGACAAGCCTGGATCTCCTATTAGAATTTAAAGGGATGCTTTTTTGACCAGGTTTTTAATTGAATCAAAGGCTCTGGCATCCTGGAACGACAACTTGTCTGGGGAAGATATGCCTCAGCCAGGAGGGGCTTGGAATCTGAAAGGAATCATAGATCAATAGGAAATACAGTTTCTTAAAGGGACTCCAACCCATTTCAATATAAGCAGATCAAGACTCAACAAGGGTGCCAAAAGTCACACAGCTAGTAAGGGGCAGAGAACTACATTTCCTGATTCCTACTGCAATGTCCTGTCCATATCGCCTAGTGATAATTTTGATAACCAAGAAGAAAGCCAATTTACAAAGGCAGTTTTCTTTAAAATTACAGAAAGAAAAGAGTATCAGATTCTCTCCTCAATCCTCTCCAATAGAATCAAAATGGCCACCATTCCCCTGTATATTTTCATGAATGCAGAGCCCCTATCTGAGGATGGCTTAAAGCTAGGTAGCACAAATATGTAGCCAACATTTTCTTTAGTACATCTTAAGGAGTTCTAACATTGCCAAATAACATTGAGAAGGAACAGAAACAGAATAGGAAGCTTGGTGTGGTGAAAGAAGTCATGAGTTTTAAGTCAAAAGATATGAATCTTGACTCTGACACATTACCAATAATGACTTTAAATAAATCACTTATTCTCTCTAGGCCTCACTTCCTCATCTTTAGAATGAAATGGAGGGAGAAAGGAGAGTCCTCATTTTCATACAAAAACAACTGATTAATTAGCTTTGCATGGCTATGTTTATTTGTTATAGTAAAGCTATATGGGGGAAGGGGAAGAGTCTGTGGAAACTAATACTCATTTTTAAAAGAAAATAACATAAATAAAGCCTTTATAATAAAGCAGGATTTGGACCAGTTAGCCTCCAATGTCCCTTCGAGTTCTAAATCTATGATTATCTAAAACAACTGCTTAGAAAAGCCATTAAATGAAAAGAACATATAGAAAAATAGCAGAAAAACTTTCTTCTGCATTCACTACTAGAAATAATGAAAATGGTGCTAGTGGTGGTGGTGGTAACCGACACTGTAATGCTGGAGAAACTGAGGCAAGATAGAGATTAGAGAGTATTTAATAATTTATTTAAAAGGAAGAGATTTACTAGGACCAAACGGATCCATGGTTTGGTCCCAGGGCTGAATGAGACTATCGTCTCCAAGAATACAGCAAACAATGTGAGTTCTCAATGACATATATACATGTGTCTCAGACTCAGGGGATAGGCTGAGGCAGAGGCGGAATCAGGGTGCTGAAAATGGGAATGAGACTCTGACTGGGGGGGTCGGAGGGGGTTGAGCGACCGAAGATGGGATGATATAATGGGGGGAAGAAGGCACCATGGAGATGGGGAGAAGCATCTGGATAAGACAGTATCTGATATTCTAATAGCTTGGGATGGGGAGAGGCATTCTGATATTCTAAACTATAAGATCTTTTATCCTCATCAAATATTCTGATTAAGAGGGAGGGGTGGTTTTACATGATTGAGCAGAACAATTATAAACTGAGGCAGAACAATTAGTGAAACCGAGGCAGAACAATTTAGGGAAACTGAGTCAGGACAATAAAAGAGAACTGTGGCATAATAACACCAATAATAATAAAGCTCTTCCCTTTCCAATCTAAACTACTGATTCATTTCCATGAGACTATCTAATAACCTTTTTATACCAGAAGCTCACTCCACCCCTGGACTACTTCATGCACTAGAAACCCTCTGTCCTTTGAGGATTTATTTTATGATAGGCTCCTCTAAGAAAGCTGGTCAACTCATTTCTCTAGGAGTTTTTATCATGCCTAAGTACCAAGTACCTTCTTTCCTCCCTCCACTCTCTCCCAGAAACTCTTTTTTGGCTTCTTTTTATGTACTATTTTCTCCCATTAGAATGTAAGGCCCTAGTAGACAAATTCTGTCTTTATGATTCTATCTGTATTCCCAATTCCCAACACAATGCCAGAAACTTTGTTTCTCTCATTTCTCATAAATAAGCATTCGCTAACTGACCAAATAATGGAAATAAAGTGGAATGAAAATTGTAGCAACTTCATTTTATTATTTCATCAAAGTGATTTATGCAAATAAGCTAATAAGAAAATTCAGGATCTAGTTTTTTTCTACATTACTGTACTCTTCTTGAAATTCTATTATCTCCTTTCTTACAATATTAGATTATTATATAACATTGAAATGATATTCAAATAGAAAAACAGAAAAATGGTTTAGCAGAGGAAGTTCAGGAAAATCTTTGCTAAGTTCTATTAAAAGATTAGTAGATAGGTATACATTAGAATTAAAATATAAGCAAAACTATACTGTTTTATTGAAACTCATCATTAATATAACCAAGTCAAGCTCCAGAAGTTATGACTTGAAAACTTTATTCAAGAAAAAAATTTTCTGTAACAGATACCTACTCAAGAAAATTCATTTATATTGTATGAAATTTGCCTCAGGTAAATAAGTTACTTTTTGAAATACATAATAATTTAATAATCATTTTTCAAAATAAAAAATAGGTTTTTTTTTTAAATAAAAAGTCAAATATTTACCAGAAATGTCTGAGAGTTAAAACCTTAGTTACAATCTTTAAGAATACTACTTGAGATTAGACTTTACTGCCACTGTGCAGTAGAGATTGATAGTTTTAACTGTAAATCAATACTTAGGATTCACATGATTTCTTACAAAGTAAAATTTTGATTCATACTTTAAGGAGACTTAATTTAACAACTAATGTGTAAATACTAGCTAAATTTCATTTGCTAAAAGATTCAGGAGGTAAAATGAACAATGATTATAATACTATTTTATTTTTGTCTTACCTTTTAAATGTTACTTTCCATAGGTTTTCCCCCTTGCCTTCACACCTATTATATTATATTTTACAAGTTTAAATTATTAAGTTAAATTATTATATCAATACATAGCTTCCATAAGCTCTATCTTCTTTCTATATACCTACCTTCCATAAATCTGAAATATAAAATTTTGCAACATCATGGACACCTTCTCTCCAAGCACGATACCTGGAATACCAAACTAGCCAAGGATTTAACTCATAACCAACAGCTCTGAATCCTTCTTTTGCAGCAGCAATGACCTACAGAAAACAAATGAGCACTTACTCAAACACAAGAAGAAAATCAACAAATTATTCTAAGCCTAAAAACCAAAGTATTTCCTAATCCAACTCATTGTAATGGTGATCATAAATCAATCAATTATTATTATGTGAGTATCTACTAAGTTTAAGACATTGCTAAAAGATATGTTTTCAAAGGTATGATGCTAAATGTAAATAAAAATATAACTAGATTCTTTAGGATCCTATTATCTTCCATAGATTATATGCATCTCATCTGCCATACAGGTGTTTTCCACAATATTTATAGTAGAACCCATTGATATGGCTAATAGGAAACAGCAGATAATTTGTCAAAATTCTGCAGAACATGGAAATAACTTCTAGAGTTTACTTTTCGATAACATGAATATCTTTGAATAATTAGATGTTGATATTACATCATTTTCATGACATGACAATAATATTCAAACTTTAAAATCAAGTAAAAAAAGTGTAGAAGAATGTTGAGGCAAGTGGTCACTTCTAGCAAGACAGAAGAGGGAGAGATTATATGGGAATTTTGTTCCCCAGTACTTTCCACTAGATACAAAAAAGTTCAAAATAAAAATGGGGAGATAATGAATTGAAAATAAGGAGGTTATCAAAAAGTCTCTATAAAATAGCCTCTCACAAAAAAAGAAAAGATTCAAAGAATTAAGAAAACAGAGGAAAAACACTTCCATTGCAACAAATAAATATTATGTATTAAAAGGATCAAAATATAGATTCCAAAAGGGAAAAATAACAAACAAAAGTCAGGATCACTAAGTAAATAGCAACAGTACTGAAAACAAATGTGGATCTTTACATAATAAAGAGAGTCATAAACAATGGGAGCAATAAGAGTGCCTAATAATAGTAAAAATAAACAAACTAAAAAAAGATGAACGTTATGTCAGTAAAGACAAATATGCCATTAGTTAGCAAAGATCAAGACAAAATAACAAAAATTAACAAAGTGGAGATCTTTGTGAGAAATTTAAATGAGAATATGGAACCAAAAATAACAAAAATGTTTTGCAAGATGACAAATTAGAGGCAGGATAAAATTAGAGACAGGTAAAACAAAATCAATGAGAAAAACTTTCTCAAAATTAGTTTCTACAAGTGGAATGTATTTGATGAAGTTAGTGGCAGTACAGAGAGTTGTGAAAATCCCCTTTCTGGTCAGCACAGGTCCTTCATGAAAGAATTCATGAACCCGAAAAGTTTTAGGTGGCAAAAAAGGAAGTTTATTGTTGGCACTGCAGAAGTCAGCTTTTGCTAGAAAGACTGACTTCCGAGTAACAAAGTCCTGGCAGAGAGAGAAACAGAGGTGTTAACTAAGAAGAGAATGTCTTCACGGCAGGCAGAGGTCCTTTTTTGCCATATGTTTTATCATGTAATTTTCAAATACTAACAGATAATTTGCTTTTCCATGTTTAACTAAATTTGCCCATCATTGTCAAGGCACAGAATGTTCTACCTATAAGAATTCTCCTATGGAGGAAGGCAAAGAAAGGGGGGTTAAATTAAGTTATAGGGTCTAAAACTTTTAAATTTTAATCATCTTAATGAAAATCTATTTATGGAATTCCGTTAAAAATATATACAGGAATATTTTGAACTGGTAACCTGATCATTTAACTTTCTCCCTATGGTAACATAGTTACTGTTCCCATTCTTTAGAAGTACACTGAATATAACAACCTTTTCTTGATTATTCATGTTCATCATTATCTCAATAATCACAATATCTAGTGCATCCTAATGTTCATAGTGATTGAAATAGGAACAAATAATTTGCTTCAAAATTATCTTTGGTGTTTTCTGTCTGCTTTGCATAGTTGTCTTCCCTTTTCTTCTATTAAAGCTATTACTCCTTCAATGTAGCCTGTTGCTTCAAATTTACACATGATGTCTGAATTATGGCCTGCAAATGGTACCAGTTTTAAACAAACTAAGCTAGTGATATCAAAGCCAAATAGAAACAATAGTAACTAAACCATAATGGAAATCTATGTAACTCACATACTGATTTAGAAAACTCCACATTAACATTATCTATGTTCTATTGTACTTTTGTTAAATAATTCCTAATAACATTTTAATCTGGAACTGTACTTTGCACTCTGTACTTATGCAAAGTGTTGCACAGACCAT
Organism: Sarcophilus harrisii; assembly: GCF_902635505.1. NCBI lineage: Eukaryota > Metazoa > Chordata > Mammalia > Dasyuromorphia > Dasyuridae > Sarcophilus > Sarcophilus harrisii. Next base: position 397,892,669 of record NC_045426.1, read on the forward strand.
CTGTTTTAACACCTCTGTATAAGACAAAAAGCATAATTTAGTGATGGTCATTTGGCAGACAAGAGGCACATTTATTGACTTTTTCTGTTGTCAGCTGTTTTCCAGATGAGGGAAAATTATTGAAAGCCTAAGAAAAGATAAATGGCCCATTGTTGTTTGCTTCCTCCCGCTTTCCCCTCAAAACACCATGAAAATATTCTATAAAAATATGGATATATGTATTATAATGAATTGCTGATTCCTAAAATTGCATAATTTAACAATTGTCCCTAAATAGCCTTCTAAATATCAAATACTAATTTAGTCTTGTATTGTTTTTATATGATGATGACCTATAAAAACATTTTTCTAGAATAAATATTAATAATTTAAAGAAATAAGATACTTATTCAAACCACAGATTTAGCCAGGAATGCCAACATGGAGCATTCCAGTGCAGGGAGAAACTGTGTATTAGGGAAATAAGAGGTCTCAGCTTGTGCAGGACATAAGAATAGCTAACAAATGGTATTTCTGTTACTACTCAAATTGAGGTCAGAGATACAGAGCAAATCTAGGAAGTGTCCTGTGCCAGGGATAGCATTCTCCTAGGTGCAGCTTCAGACCTAGGGTCTGATCCCAACAAGAAGCAAGTTTAATAGCAAGCAATAGCTAAGCAGAAGCAGAGCAGGGCCTAAGTTACAACCTCCAATCAGGTTTAAAGCCTTCAGGGAAATAACCAGGGCAGACATTCTAAACTAAAAGGAAGGCTGGATTTGTCACTCTGAACCAACAGATCTTTCCAGATGGCTGCTAGAAACTAAATCCTAGAACTCTAGCCAGGGCAAGCTCATAGGTATATTAATCAAATCCAAATCCAGATTAGGAATTTGCGAAATTCAGCCTAGGATGACATCAATCAGTTTTTGCCCTGAATCAGACCATTTTGGAGTAATGAATGCTAGTAGGTCTCCATTCTGAGTTTGCCCTGAGATCCTGAAATAACAGCAAGAAAAAAGTAAAAGGAACAGCTCTAACATTTCTTGTAGAAGTGTATAGATCTGGCCTCTATAAAATGTGGAATTAGGAAGTAGGCTAGAATAATAAACAAACAAACAAAAAATAGAATATCACCATGAGAAATTATTATGGAGACAAGTAGTTATGGGGCAGCTCAGTAGATAGAGCACCAGCTCTGAAGTCAGGAAGACTAGAGTTCAAATCTGACCTCAGACACTTAACACTTTCTAGCTGTATGACCCTGGGCAAGTCACTTAACCCCAATTGCCTCAAAAAAAAAAAAAAGAGGGAGAGATGGGGAGAGAGAGAGAGAGACAGAAAGATACTTATGACACAAACACAAAAAAAGATAATCCCAAGACATATATAAGCAAAGCCTCAAGGCAAAACATTGCTTGGGTATAAATTCAACTAGAATTCCTGGAAGAGATGAAGAAAGAATTGGGGTGAGGGGAGGGTTTAGAGGAAGGGGAAGAGTTCATAAATGTTTTTACAAAGAAATAAAGGCATTACTTTAAAAATGGAAAAGATCATTTACAAAGAAATAAAGGTACTACTTTAAAAATGGAAAAGAAATGTAAGCCTTGGAAGACCCAGAAAAGAATTAACAGCTTGGCACAAGAGATACATAACTTTGCTCAAGCAACAAATTCCCCCAAATTAAAATGAACAAAATAAAAAATAATTTCTCCATGAGATAACAGAAATAAAATTTTAAAAAATCAAAAGACTGAAAAATAGAAGAAAAATGAAGGTATCTTATTGAAAAACAACTCACCTGGAAAATAGAACAAGGAAAGATAAATTAAGAATGCTTAGACTACCTGAAAGTCACGACCTCTCCCCAAAAAGAGCCTAGACATTATATTTCAAAAAATTAAATCAAATTTAAAAAAGAAAACTGCCCAATTCTCTTAAAGCAAACTGAAAATGTAAGAATCTAGTAGTCACCTCCTGAAAGAAATCCTAAAATTAAAGTTCCCAAGAACATTATAATCAAAATCCTGAGCTTCCAGATCAAAAATATCATAAGCAGTCAGAAACAAAGAATTCAAGTGCTGAGGAACTATAGTCAAGATCGCACACAAATTAGCAGCCACTATTAAAAAGGAACAGAGGACCTGGCTATCTAAGAAAGCTTACAACCAAGAATAATTTATGCAGCAAAACTAAACTACTACTGGAGAAAAAATTAGGAAATGGACCTTTAATCAAAGAGGAGACTTCCACATACCAATGAAAAGCCTAGAACTGCAGAAAAACTGAAGTATAAGCATAAGAATCAAAAGAAACACAAAAAGCTAAATATAAGGCCTTTTTAAAAAAAAAAAAAGATAAATTATTTTTATTCTAATGTGAGGAGATAATACAAGTGTCCCTTCTGAATCCATCAACATTAGAAGTTTATAAACAGAAGGCCTCACAGAGGTTTTGTTATATCTTGATAATCATAAAATAATGAAAAGGGAAAGGAAGAGTAATATTCCAGAGGAGAAAAAGGACAGAAAATTCTAATTCATATAACTGGAGTAAACAATTAGAAATCTATACAAATAAAGAGGGAGAAATGGGGAATGGGTAGCAGGCAGTACTTCAATCTCACTGTCCTATAAACAGGTGCAGATATGCATTTCACTTAACAGGGAAAGAGGATAGAAAGAAGAGAAGGAATAAGATGGAATAAGAAGGTGGGAAGATTAATGAAAGAATTAATCTTAAGTAAAACAAACTTGCTCAAAAATATTTATAACCACTCTTTTTCTAGAAGTAAAGAATTAGAAAATGAGGGACTGCCTCAGTTTGCAATGAGGAAATCCACTGGGGAATGGCTAAATAAGTTATGATACATACATGTGAAGAAATACTATTTTGCTAACTGAAATGTGGAAGGGAATGGTTTCAAAGAATCTTGAGAAGCCTTATATGAAACGATGCAGAGTAAAATCAGAAAAAGCAAAATAAAAATTTATATAGTAACAACAATATTATAAAGAAAAAATCACTTTAAAAGACACTAAAATTGATTAGTACAGTGATCAACCACTATCCTAAAGGGCTCGTAAAACATGCTACCTACCTCCTAATAAAAGAAATGTTGAATTCAGAGCAGAGACATATTTTGAACATGGTCAATGCAGCAATTTGTTTTGTTTGACAATACATGTTTTTAACAGGGATTTTGTTTTTCTTTCTAATTTGGTGGAAGGATACTACATGCAAGGTAAAGAAGGCAGGCTGTTGTTAATTTTAAAAACAAATAATTTAAAGAAAAAAATGCACTAGGGATATTGACAGTAATGGAACCACAAATCACAGTAATGTCAAAGTATAACTTACAATACGACCATCACCACTACCAATATCTACTAGGGATCCTCTTCTACATCGTAACATCTTCAGAACATTTTCAATCTGATTTGAAGTTGCAGGTACAAAAGGCAAACAAATTTTCCGAAGGGCTGGAGTTAAAAAAGGAGTAGCAACTGCATACACAGCTACTAGTGTCCCACCAACTATCCCAGGGAATAATAACTTCCAACTTCTTTTTTTCAAATTGCCAGTATCAACATTTGGAGGCAAATCTTGTTCTGCCGGTCTTCCTTCCTGAGGTAATTCTGAGATTATGAATGTACCTAGAGAGAAACACATCCCCACACCCCCCAAAAAAGGGTTACCAAATTTGTAATGAAAAGTTATTTTTTTCTACTCAATATTTATCATTACCATTCTATCTGAAACTCAAGTTTCCCTCCCTTGGAGTCCTGGACTCTAATTCTATGAGTTTTAATCATATGTTGCATTCTCAATGTATCCTTGGTTCCCACTCTTTCCTCCATTTTCCACTTCTAGTATCCTTGTATAGGTTGTCTTTTCTTTATTACAATGTAGGCTCCTTGAGGTCAAAAACTATTTTGTGATCTTGTAGTTTTATCCCAAATGCTTAATATAATGCCTGATATATGGTAAACACTTAAAAATTCTTTCTCCTTTATTTGATGGTTTTAAAAGAAAGCACAATTCAGCTTTGTAATCTAATTTCAAATGTAGGATTTCAAACAAAGATCATATATTTCACTAAGAAAATATTAAACTCTCTTGGAAAAAAAAATCAATACTAATTGAATACAAGTATCTGCTTCTTCTAGCATAAGGTTGTTTTGTTGTCACCAAAGGTGTCTTTAACTGACAGCTTATTCACATCTTGATGGTAACTTATTATTTCAATATCCACAAACACAAATACAAGTTTAGAACATTAATGTCATGCATTTATAGCTCAAAACAAAATCCTCAGATATGAATAATCAACAAAGTATTCTTATAAATTTAATAATATCTCAGTTTCAAGGGAAGTGTAAGGGAAGGAGTCATCAAAATAAGAGTTCATTTGATCATGGTTGCACAAGGAGAACAAAATAATAATAAAGGACAAACAAATCAAGGCCTTAAAAGCATTTACTAACTACAACCCACAAAAAGTCACAAATCATTATGTGAAATTTTATAGCTAGTCCAGGAAGAAACAAATCATTATTTGTAAGGTAAATGTTCTCAATGCTGACCTGAATGCACATCATCAAGCATGATATATTCATTATATCCAAGGAAATAAAAGAGTAGTTTGACTCCTAATTAGTACAGCAACATCTTTTCAAAGTAATTTACATGGATGGCTTGCATTCCATTTCAATCCAATTCATCATATATTTGTAAAGCACTTAATACATAAAATACATTGTGCTAGGGATACAAAGGCAAAAAGAAATTCCAAGACCTCAAAGTTTTTATCAGTAAATCAATATAGGGAAAGAAATACTCTAGGAAAAACAGAGGAAAAAGAATGTAGAGTACCAAAATATCTGGCAATCAGGGACAACTTTATGGAAGAAAGAGTACAAAGTTGAATCTTAAAGAAAGCTAAGAATTCTGACAGATAATGGGAAGAATATATACTCTAGGTATGAGAGACAACTTGTATAGATATATAGAAGATCTAAATAAAGAAAGTAGCTGATAGACAAGCGTGATTGAAAGGCAAAGTTTATTGGTTGGTTGCAGCAAAATTTTAGTTTTTAAATGACAAGTTAAAGAATATCCTACAAGTTACAGGGAACTACTGAAGTTTTTTGAAGAGGGAAAGGCATAATCAGACCTTTATCGTAAGAGGGTTATTTTGACAGCTATGGAAAGGATAGAGAAAAAGGAGAACTAATTAAGAAGTACCTGGAAAAGGTAAAGAGAACTTAAGTGGTAGTTGTGCGAGTAAAAAGGAGGACAGATAAAAGGTATGAAGGTAGAAATGGCAAACCTTTATTACTAATGGGGTATGAGAGAGGTAAAGAGAAAAATAAATTAACTGAGAGGTTACAAACCTAGGTAGTTGGGTAGATGATATTATCCACCCAAAGTTATCTTGTATTTGCTTTGTAGCTTCTATTTATGGATAAACTTACACGTGAGAAAGCTTGTTAGAATTTAAGCTAATTAAAGGAACTTATTTGATTAATCTTAGTCCCAGAGACAAGATAATAAAATAACAAATGCCTCCCCCTTCTCTCAGCAGAAAGGTAGATGATTTTGGAATGCAAGTGACTTGCCCTTTTAGACAGTCACTGTATCAGTTGATTTTACTTCAGTATTTTGATTCAAGAAAAGATTCAAAGCTGGATGAAGAGCTGTATCAAGAGATTATTGTCACAACAAGAAAAAACACCAATAAAACTTTTAAAAATAGAAATAAGAAAATTTGGACAGGTTTAGAACAAAATTTGATGGGTCTAGATATGTAATATAGTTCTACAATGGAAAAGGACCTCAGATGTCATTTTATGAGACAAGAAAGCTTAGCTTTAGCAAAAAGAGCCAACTAATAAGAGCTGTGAACCAATCTAATTCTTACAGAAAATAGTGCAAAAGGAGGAAGAAGAGAGGAGGGACGAAGCAAGACAGAGAGGAGGGAAGAGGGGGGAGGATAGGGAGAAGGGAAAAAGAGGGAGAAAGGGAGGTAAGAAGAGAGGAAGGGGGAGAGAGAGAGAAAGAGGGGGTAGGAGAAAGGGAAAGGAAGGGAGAGACAGGAGGGAAGGAGGGAACAAGACAGAGAGGAGGAGCGGGGTGAGAGAGAAAGGGAGAGAGCAAATGAAGGGAGGAAGAGGGTAGAAGAGGGAGAGAGGAAGAGAGAAGGGGGAGGTAAGGAGAGGGGGAAGAAAAGAAGAGAGAACAGGAGGGAGGGAGAGGAGAGAAGGAGGGAACAAGACAGTGAAGGGGAAGGAAGAAGGGGAAGAAAAGAGGGAAAGAGAGAGAAGGAGAGGGGGAGAAGAGGGAGAGGGAGTGAATGTGAAAGTGTGTGTGTGTGTGTGTGTGTGTGTGTACTGTTTTAGAGTATAGAAAATGAAGAATTAATGCCAAAAACACCTTATTTTCTCAGTGGGTCTTAGGGACATAAACAGACAACAGGTTTGAAACATCCACTATAGAAAATAAAAGAAGGGCAGCTAGGTAGTGCAGAGGATAGAGCACCAGTCCTGACAGAAGTCAGGAGGACTTGAGTTCAAATTTGTCCTCAGACACTTAACACGCCTAGTTGTGTGACCTTGGGCAAGTCACTTAACCCCTAATTGCTTGGGGGGTGGGGGGGAGAGGCTGGGGGAAAGCAAACCAAAATCTCAGAGGAATAAAAAGTGAAGTCTAAAATGAGATTAAATGTAAATTAATGGTAGTTTGGATAACAGGATTACATACAATTGGCAATTCAGGAATTGATGAAAAAAAGGCAGAAGTAGGGTTAAAGATTGGATATATATGGAAGGCAGGGAATAAGGGAGGATGAAGATTATTAGCACAACACATTTTGTTCATTTTCTTTAAAAAGGAAAGAGATGGAACCTTCAAACTAAAAATGGTTGAAATTTATTTCAACAAGTAAGGGCATTCTAGAGGTTGGGAATAGCATAAGGAACAGACTTGGAATAAGTTGTGTTTTGATAGAAGATTGTCCTGCATAATCAGTGTTAATGAGTAAAAATTATATTGAATAGCAGGGTGGGATCAGACAATAAAGAATCTTGAGGTTTAATTTCTTTGGTATTGATTCCGTAAACCCCAGCTTCTTAAACTGGGTCTCTTTAAGGAATGTGGGGGGTTATGAAATTATGCTTATCATTAAATGTTTAATCTGTACATCTATCTTATAAACCTATATATTCAGGGTCATATAAAAATTTCTCAAGCAAAAAGGAGTTGTGAATGGGAAAATTTTAAGAATCCCAGATGTGAAATATATATACATTAATAAAATCATAAATTCACTTTAAAAAATAGCATCCCAAACTTACATATTTTAATAGATCTCTGTTGCCATCTCTGTTTTTCTCTGTTGTCACTACATGTGGTACCCAATTTCCTTACACATCCACCTCTTCATTGTATTACAGATAGCTGACATCAATGTTCAACAGTGGTATATATGATCAACTAACAATATTTTGACTAACAAAGCCTGATAATGATCCAACTATCAGATAAATAAGTAAAGCACTAGGCAGGAAAAATGTCCAAGTACAATCCAACGATTTAATAATTATTGTCAAATACCAGCAATCTGGAAAAAAAAAAAAAAAACCTGACACTTTTGTCATACATAGACAACACTTATTTTAAATTCTTTCACATAAATTTGGACATTGAGGTGAACAATCACTGATAATAAGGACTGAAAGGCAGCTAAATGGTATAGTGAATAGAGCACTAGCCATGAAGTCAGGGGACCTGAGTTCAAATTCAATCTAGAACACTTAACACTTACTAGCTTTGTGACCCTGGGCACAACTGCCCACACAAAAGAAAAAGGAAAAGAAAAAAGAAAGGAAAAGAAAATTAACTTAATAAAAAAATTAACTTGATAAAGGATCAATTAACTTCTTAAATTTATGTCCCATCTCCTAAGATTCATTTCAGTTTATTTACTATCTACTATATCATTGGCATTTAGAAAAGATTCAAACAGTAGTTGAGCTGCCCTGCTTTCTACAACCCTGGAAATAATAATAATAGAATGAATTGAAAGGAAGAGAAGCATGAATTAGAAAGATCAATTAAGAGGTAATGTAATACCAAATCAGAGGTATCCTCAAAATTCTCCTCAAAATTTCACATAGTACTTTATTCCATATCTAATGAACACATGATAAAAATTTTCTATTAAAATTATTTGTCTTTTTGTCACATTCTTCTGAAGTAGATCAGGAGACTGAGACAACATAGCTTTATATCATTGAGAAAAATGGTTTACAACAATAAAAAATCAAAGGCTTCTAAATCATGGAGGGAAAAAATTGTTAAATATATCAATCCATCAAATTAAATGTTTTCATATATGTGAGGATAATGTTTACCGTTGATCTTTCCAGATACAAAATGCTAGCCAAATGATTTATGTTCCTCTTCTCTCCCCATCCTTATTAGTTCATATATAGCGTCATCTTAATAGACAAGTCTCTCATGCATTTATATATCATAGTTATTTCTATATGGTATACCAAAAGTCTTAGAGCTTAAAAAAAAACTTTTAAAAGCTTAATTTGAAGTTTTAAAATCTTAATGGTTTCTTAAAATTGCACTAAGACTTTTAGAATACAGATATTACATAACCTGTGCCATAAGAAAGAAAATTGATGAATCATGAAAAGACTTGTGAACTCATCTCTGTCTCCTAGTTTCCCTAGCTTCCTTCAAGTTCCAATTAAAGATTTACCTTCTAAAGAAAACCTTTCCCAATCTCTTTTAATTCTAGTGCCCTCCATCTGTTGATTCTTTCCTCTAGTCCACCTATAACTTGCTTGTTCATCATTATTTTCAAGTTATCACCCTCATTAGACTATGATAGGGTAGGTGTTATTCTTAGCCTTTCCTCATTATTTCCAAAGCTTAGCATAGTGCCCGACAAAGAGTGGGGGTTAATATTTACTAAATAATGTAGTTCTAAAATAGAGGCATGAAAAAAAACACACAACTACAAATAGAGAATAATAAAACAATTGGTTCTAAATACTGTGAAATTATAATGAGCAAGCTTGAGGCCCTAAAAAAGAGAAATGAGAAGGTACTTCCCCAACACTGCACATAACACTATACTTTTTCAACAAATTGGTTTGTTCTGAACTGCTTTTCCTCATTTTTTATTAGAAACGGCTCTCCAAGAGTAGGAAAAATGAATTCACTGGAAAATATATGCTATGTAAAAACAAAAGAGAGCAATGAAACTTTAATTTTTTTTTTTTTTTTATTGAATTATTAGTAGAAAGATGGGAATTGAAGGCCTGTGGAGCCATATCAGTAATGTTGCAAATTTTAAGACTCACAAAAGGGATCAAATGTGTCCTGGACTTCAAGACATCTTGGTGAACAGAAGCTCCTAGGGTGATTCTAATGACTAAATTTTTAGGGATATGACTTACCTGCTCTGATCCTGGAAAAGCTGTGTTTATTGAAATACATAAAAGCTTCCAAGAGTACTTCATTTCACTTCAACAGACATTGTTATAATTTTTATCTCATGTCCCAGCTTCTGAAGTAGAGGGCTTTCTTGCTTGAGCACAAACCCTCAATCACTATAATGCAGCTTTTACAAAGTGCCTGACACAGGGGAGGCTCTTAGGCTCCCCATGAGATGGCAAATTATAGAATACAGTTTCTTAATCTTTTTTGTCATGTCATCAAATAATGATGAACAAGCAAGTTATAAGTGGACTATAGGAAAAAGTCGACAGATGGAGGGCACTAGAATTGAAAGAGATTGGGAAATCTTAATTTTGTCATTAATCTTTGATGTCTTTGGTTAACTGGTGATAAATCAGTCCACCAATCCCTTCACAAGTTCACTAAAAAAAAAATTACAAAAGAAACCAACCATATTGAAAATAATAAAAAACATTTTTTTAAATAAAGGACTGCTGTTGCTCCAAGGAGAACACTGACCACATAGTTTCTAAACCCCAAATATTCTCCTTCCAGTCCAAAGCTCCTTTCAAATGTTTGCTAAAACAAAAAAAACCCAAAATGTCAAACTAAAAATCATACTTGATTTCTATTTCATTACTGATTTGTGGATTCACTGAAAATATAAATTTGATGCAATATGCCACTAATGAGACTATTAAGCCATCTCGAAGTAACAAACATGACTCACTGACCCTAAAACAGGTTTGTCAACAGCACTGGCTATCTCTCCTCCCAGCAGACAATGGCCCCAAGACTGTCTCCAACTAGGATTTATTTTCATGTCATTTCACCAATTTCATCATCAGGCCAATCACTACGGGTTTTAATTCTATCGATTAACAAGCATTTATTAATTGCTTACAACAAAGGAAAACAAGTCTCAGTAAGTAATGCACCTCAAACGGTGCGGGGCCTTCCTCTAAGTGCCTCCAGGCCATCCCTGTCCACAGGGAGCCCACAATCTAACGGGGGAGACGACATACAAATACAAATAATCTCTGCGTGTTTATAGAAATAGAGAACGCGCTGTAATTAAAAGGGCTCACGCAGTGTTTCATGCGTAATAAAACACGTAATATTTTTTTGAAAAAATGGAGGTCTTTGCCCTCAAAAACTCATCCTTAACGAAGGCAACTTCTAATTAATTAATTAGAGCTAATTAATAATAAGCAAGGGATGCCCCTAAGATTGGGGCGGTGAGAACACGGGTGGGGGTTTCAGCGGACAGCGGCTGAGACTCGCAGCAGGTGACTGGCGGTCAGGAGTCGCACAAGGCGCGCACAGGCGCAAAGGATGCCGGGAGTTTACAGTTAATGGGCAATGGCTCGCTTGCCGAGCTCCACGGCTCGAGCCCAACCCGCTTCGGGGACGTTAACGGCCGAACGCGCTCCCAACTGCCAGGGCCTGCCACGCGCGGCCTACAGGGGAGCGGAATCGAGGCTCCCTACTGCCAGCCCCACGCACAAGGAGGCGCTACCACACTCGCAACTAAAGCTAAGGGGCTGAGCTGGGACCTAGGAGAGAGGAATCCCGCCCTCCCAAGTTCTCTCCCGTCGGCGGGGAGAACGGAACACGCCGCGATACCCCCCCCCCGCCCCCCCCCCCAGTCTTACTGGCCGCCTCACCTCCTCCTTCCCCCATCGCGAGAACTCCGGCCGCCCCTAGAGGGGGCCGCGACCATCTCCACGGTATAGACCGGGGAGGAAAAAGAGAAGACTCAGAGAGAGCATTTTTTTATTCCGCCTCGGTATCCAAAACCTTTGGGACGCTTTTAGGTTTAGAGAGAAACAAAATACTTTCCCTCTTAAGAAAAAAAAAATCTGCGTGCAGGGGAAGGAATTCCTATCAGCCTTTAGCAGAGTTCTCTAACTTTACTGCCACCCCCGCTATTTTCTATATAATGGTTTTCTCCGAGGGCTGCCGATTCCAGAAAGTGCTGTCGGGTGTGTAATTAGTCTCGATCTGAAAAAAAAATAAGTCCCAGCGTCAACTGCGCCTGCGCGAAGTTCTGAAACGCCGTCAGTCGCGAGAACAAGCGGTAGTTTTCCCTCTTGCTTAGCTCGTCTCTGCTGGTTGCTGGGAGGGATCCCTGCAAACTCCACCATGTCTTCTATGGGGACTCTGGCATTCGACGAATATGGCCGTCCTTTCCTCATCATCAAGGACCAAGAGCGCAAGTCTCGCCTTATGGGACTGGAGGCCCTCAAGGTAACGGATCCCGGAGTCGTTGGCCTCCGAAGAACGGGAGGCCCCGGGACCTGGTAGCCCTTGCGCACGCGCGATGGTTGAGGAAGGGTTCCGCCATGTGCTTTTGGGAAAGACCGAGAAATCCTCCTGTTCCCCGGTTCCTATTGATCTCCCTACCCCACTAAGGCACACGTGTGGCACCCCTACTTCCCCCCCAATTCCCGATCTCCGGAAAAAAGAATTTCTCTGGGCCTTCTAAGTACCGAGACTATAATTGTTAACCTGAGTTTCCTGTGGGTGGGGCAATTTGTAAATCCTTACTTTACTAGATTGTGTCTAAAACAGAAGAGCACTTACGTCCAGGGGACTTGGGCCCTTCCGCCGACCCAGTTTTTGTATTTTTATATTCTCTTCAGAGTACTCGCAGCTTAAGCATGTTTAATTGTGGATTGGCTATTCCATAGGTAAATTATTTAATTGGAACGATAGCTTCTAGGTATCCTCCCCTGGATCCCATTAATGTACAATTGTACAACACCCTGTGTTTATAAAGTATCTACTACTAATAATGTGATACATTCTGCATGTTTCCTGGCTACAGGATTTAATAGCCTCTTCTTGTCAGGTGTGATAAGGAGAGACCTCATAGAAGTAAATTTTGACTTGGAGCATTTAAAGAACAGGTTGGATTTCAACAAGGGGTGGGGAGAACATAAACTTAAGTCAGGAAAGTAATAAAGAGCATCTTTGAGGAACAAGTAGTAGACTAGTTAGAAAGACTGGACCATAATGGGAGGTTTTTTCAGGAAGGGTTGAGTTCAAGTTACCTGTGCCATAGCATAACCTTACTTTAAAAAACCCCTGTTGAATAATTCTGGACTTAGGATTTTTGTTTTGTTTTAATTTTCTTTTGAAGATGGTTTTTGATCAAAAGAAATGGTGATATTCTTTTAAGTGAAAGTGGTTAACTTAGACATTCCATTGTGAAGTAGAAGCTTGAGAAAATGTTCTTGTTTTTTAAATAAGATATATTTTAAGAATTGTTATCTGTGTTTCCATAGTTTTTACTGGCTTTCAACCTGTATACATTGACATCTTATCTTCAGTTCTAACAATACTTTTGGATCCTGTTGACTTTTGATTGGGTAGCCTGATATTCTAGGTACCTAATCTGTTGGAGCTGTGAGGCATTAAATAATGTTGGCTAAGTGGTACAGTAGATAGGGTGCTGGACTTGAAGTCAGAATTCATCTTCCTAAGTTAGAAATTCATGGGGGAAGCAGATACAAAATGAAGTAGACACATAAAATAATGATAAATAAGATAAATTTTAGGGTATTAATTTCATGTATTTTGATAATTGAATAAGCCATTAATTAAATGAACAAATGTTGAAGTAAATTATTATTATTCTAGCATAAATTTCAGTTTTCATCTAATATCAATTAACAGGGCAGCTAGGCTAGGTGGCTCAGTAGAGTTCCAAGCCTGGAGTCAGGAATACCAAAATTAAATTTGGCCTTCCAATCTTAGCAGTTATGTGAGTCTGGGCAGGTTACTTAATCCTGTTAGCCTCAGTTTCTCCTGTAAAACAGCTGGAGAAGAAAATGACAAGACACTTAAGTATTTTTGCCAAAAACAAGCCCAAAGATTTGTAAGCAATTGAACAATAAGATGTAGGCAAATTTCTCAGACTTAACTAGATGCTAACTAGAAAAGAGGGATGATCCAAAACTTTAGAACATCATTCAGATTGCTCCTTCTTAGTACAAGATGTTCTTTATTTAATGATGTGAGAGTAATGACCTTATTTATCTTTCTCTGCTCCTTATAAATACCTGTACCTAGGTAAAAAGCTAAGGAGTTTACTTTTTTCCAAAAAAGATTGGAATAGATAAGAAATAAAAATAGCTTAATTTATCACTGACTTCTTTTTTGAAGGAGTTGGATACCTGGATCTTTAATAATCACTGCCTCAATTATTTTACAACCACAACCTTTTGAGGGTAAGGACATAATCTGTATAGGTATGTTCTCAAAAGTGTGGTCCCAGTCTCTGGACTCATCCTGCACATCCCTAAAAGATTGTCCACAAAGTCAAAACTTTTAATTATAATACTAAGATGTTAAAATTACTAATGAGTAAATATGAATAGATGGTAACCCATATAACAAAAGCTAGGGGAGGAAAGTTCATTTTTAAGATTGTAAGGGGCTCCTGAAATCAAATGAGAGCAAGAGTTCTTAACTAGGAATCTTGGATGTGGGAAATAATTACATATTTAATACAGGGAAACTGGTCTCCTTGCTGTTCCGCAAAAAAAAATACTATTTGTCTCCCAAATTCTGGTATTTTTACTGGTTCCCTATTCCTGGGACTCTTCTTAGCCTCATTATCTGTCTTCCTTAGCTAAAGCCCCACCTTTTTACAAAAGGTCTTTCCTAATCCTCCTCAGTCTAAGGACCTTCCTTCTAAGATGATCTTGAGTTTTTCTTGACCATATTTTATTTGTACATAATTATTTGCCTTTGTCTCCTCCATTTGATTTTGAGTTCCTTGAGATCGGGAATAGCAGTTGGTTTTGATTTGTTTTTGTTTTTGTTTCTTTTTTTGGTCTTCTATATTCCCCTCCCCCCCCCCCCTTTTTTTTTAAAGGGAGCGGACTTGGCTTAATAGATATTTGTTGACTTGGGGGAGAGTGTGTTTTTTTTTTTTTTCCCAAGATCTAATTGAAATGCACTATTTTTTTTTCATTTCTGAGAAAGAATTCTTAACATTGACCAGGCAACTAGAGGAGCCCGTGGTCTCCACAAAAAAAAAAAAAAAAAAAAATTAAGAATCTGTGATCTGGAGGAATGGTTGTCACCTTGCCTGTGTTTATCTAATGCATTTGCTATCTGTGGGGTAAAAAGAAAAACCAAGAATGTGGCCCATAAAAGGCCCATAAGATGGTTGGGAAAGAGGGAAGCAGCAATGCCATAGGCAACAGCATAAGTGAAGAAATAGCAGTTCAGAAGTGGTAAAGATCATTTCTGACTTGGAATCCTAAAACTCTATCTAAAGGTAATTATTTTTTAACTTAGCTTTGAAAAATGGCTGAAGAGATCAAATAGTGCAGTTTTTCTAGGTAGATGGTGTGTCACTAACAAAAGCAGGAGAGAAAATAGAAGGGATGTTAAATTGAGGACAAGAGGTAGGCTATAGGAGAGAATATAGGAAAGGAAAATGAAAACTACATTGTGAGAGTTTGGATTTGTCGTGGAAGGTGTTATTTCTCAGGTCAAAGTCTTCAAAGATCAAAACTTATTTTCAGGAAAAATAACCTAATTTTAGGAAAATTTGAAGGGAGAAAAGCAAGGAAATTATTAGCAATAATATAGTATTATGTAATAAGTGCTTAAACTAAGATCCTAAATGGATATAAGTTACAAGAAAGACTAGCAGTCATGATTTGGTCAGTAGATGTGGTAAGAGTCGGAGTTTGTTTGGAAGTTTCCAAACTTAGGTGATTGGTAATCGAAGTACTATTGACCAAATAGTGATTTTTTTTTTTAAGCTAGTATATTTTGTTGAGCCTCTGCAGTTTGATAAGTATGAAACATTTATTGTAAGTGGGTACTATTAGAGATAAAAGGAGTCATAAGATTGAGAATTTATTAAAATAGAGGAAGCAAAATAAACATATTAAAATAATAGTTCAAAATTGCAGAGCTCTTACAAGCTATTGAATATCAATGTTAAATTATGCAATAATGACTGTAAGTTCCCTCCTTTTGTAATGTTGAGGGTTTTTTTCCTGCTAACAACATGAACCAGTTTCAAACTAATTTCTTATGTTTGTTTCATTTAGTCTCACATAATGGCAGCAAAGGCTGTATCAAATACAATGAGAACATCACTTGGACCTAATGGTAAGATTCCAGCTTTTAATTTTGATGAGTTTTATTTGCTGAACTTCAAATCTCTAAACCATTTTACATTTTTTTTTTTAAGGGCTTGACAAAATGATGGTGGATAAGGATGGTGATGTGACTGTAACTAATGACGGTGCCACCATTTTAAGCATGATGGATGTCGATCATCAGATTGCTAAACTGATGGTTGAACTTTCCAAATCACAAGATGATGAGATTGGAGATGGGACTACAGGAGTAGTCGGTAAGAAAAAAAATCTAAAAGTAAGCAGAATGAGAAATTAGGGGTAGTAGTTTTTATTCTTAACCACACTAACTTTCTAATCAAATGAAAACCATATTCACCAAAAGTCGACTGGTCAAATCAACTAATTTTTTTTTCCCTAATAACTTTGAAATTTGCGAAGTGATTTATGTAGATTTTTTTATTTGACTCTCACAAACAGCCCTTGAGCTAAACTTACAGAATAGCATTATTGTCCCTAATAATATTATCTGACCCATTTGTGGAGTAAGAAACATAAAGGTGGCTACACAATTATTAAGTCTTCTTGACTTAGTCTATTATGTGCCATAATGCTTTTTCATGTTATGCATAATATTCATGCTGAGAGGCATATCATAGGTGTAGCATAGCCATATTTTTAGTGCAAGTCCTCTGAAACAAGGTCCGGCACTTTTTTTACTGCATCAGTTGATTAATATCTTGGGGTTGGTCAGTACTAAATAACTATTATAGCATTCTTTGCCTTATTTTTTTCAGTTTCTTAGATAAAAAAATACGCCATATCTGTTAAATTTCTAGATTACATGAGTTTATTTCAAAAGAATGGTCCAAAAACATTGGTCTTTTAAATTTTAAACCATATAGATTGAGGCTCAGAAATAAGTTGCACAGAACTGTTCGTGTAAGGACATGAATAAGCATGAATCAAAGTTGTTGCCAAGTTGTTTTAAAAATTAGTACTAATAGACTTGAATTAATTGAAGTGTAGTTAAGTTTTAGGAAGCAATGTATCTGGATTATTTACCATTTTTTCAGGCAAAATAGGTACATTCAAAGGACAGTGCCCGGGATGGTGATAGTCTGGAAAGTGTATTATGGGGAAATTTGGAAGAACTAAAGATATGTAATTGGAAATGAAGGCAAAATGTTTGTCTCAAAATACTTGCAAGAGATAGGCTTGTTCTTTATTTCTCTACAACAGGGTTCCTTAACCTGGCATCTATAATTTTTTTTTTGTTTCTTTTTGTGTGTGTGTGTGTGTGTGTGCTTTTGTTGTTGTTGACTATATTTTAACAAAATTGTATTCCTTTGTAGCCTTATATTTTATTTTATGTATACAAAAACATTCTGAGAAAGCATCCATAACATTCACCAGATAATCCTAGTTGTCCATAAGAGAAAAGGCATTATGAACTCTTGTTCTTGGAAGTAGATCCAAGACTAGTGGAAGGAATTACATACAGGGAGAAAGATTTCAGTTTAATGAAAGGAAAATTTTTGTAATCATTAAAGATATACAACAATGAGTCAAAGGAACTATTAAAGTATCAATTAAGAGTTTTCATTTTAAGAAAGAAATTACACTTAAAGAAAAGAGACCAATTCTGTGGCCATTTTGGCAAAGTCCGAAGAACCACATGAGGCAGGAGAGTTGTAAATGGTGGTTGCCCTAGGCCTTTGCTAAATTGTAAGCTCCATGAGATCTGGGATAACACTTAATTATCTTAAGGGTGGATGTCTCGATGCATTATCATCTTTTGCTCTCTTTTGGTGATTTCATCTACTCCCTTATGTTTAATCTTACTTTACTATTAGTGGAACATCTCTATAATCAGATAACTGAGATTTACAGAAACTTAAAAGAGTTTGTCTGACAGAACATCTTAACGACCACCAATTTTAGGACACTTGCCGTTACACCAAATTGCCTTCCTACAAAAATTATATACAATAAATTCAGAAATAAAATGCTTATTAAAATTTAAATAGCTCACTACTACGTTTTTACATTGTTTTTTCTGTTTCACAGTTCTGGCTGGTGCATTGCTAGAAGAAGCTGAACAACTCCTGGATCGTGGTATTCATCCAATCAGAATAGCAGATGGTTATGAACAGGCTGCTCGAATTGCCATTGAACATTTGGACAAAATCAGTGATAGTTTTCCAGTTGATGTTCATAACACTGAACCTCTTATCCAAACTGCAAAAACAACTCTTGGTTCTAAAGTGTAAGTTAATAGTGAAAACATCATCAGTATTTGTATTGATTGTGTGCCACCTTTAAAAATAAATATATTTGCTGGGGAAAACTAAGCTGAAGTTTACCATAAGAGGACAAATAATTTAGAAATACAGTTTTATTTAAAAAGTCCTTGGTGGGGACTTAATGTAGTTTTTCATAACTAATATTTTCCATTTGTTTGTATAGAAACTTTTTGTCAGGGCAGTTAGATAATACAGTGGATAGAATGCTGGACCTGAAATCAGGAGGGCTCAAGTTCAAATCCACACGGTTGACACCCACTAGGTTGTGTGACCCTGGACCAAGTCACTTAGCTCCAATTGCTTCATCAAAAAAGAAAAATTTTGCCTTGAAGTTTGAAACCTTATTTGTGTTTCATATTTTGATTAGATTTAGTCATGGCTAGCAGCCCATGCATGATGAGAAATGATCAGTGCATTTAAGCTCCAATATAATTACTACTTATAACTTATGATAACTTATGAACTTATGATATAACTTATGATACTTATTTGTGAAGTAAAAATTCAATTTTGTAAAACTTAATTTTGCTTATTAGCCAGCATAGCTTCTGTTCTTTCCATATATATATTCCAAGAAGTATCCTGAACGGATAAAATTTTAGACAATGGATATTGGACTTTGCTATAACCTTTAAAATAACCATTTTTTGGGTTTTCAAACATAACATTTAGAATTCTTTTATGCATTTCAGTCAATAATCATTTGTTAATCATATTACTAGGATGTCTAATCTGACAACAGGCAGGTAGATGGTTTGGTGGGTAGAGTGTCAGTCTTAAAGTTAAGATCTGTGTTGAGATCCAGCAGATACTAACTGACCACAAGCAAGTCATTTAGCCCTGTTTGCTTTAATTCCTTATTTGTAAAATGAGTTGGAAAAGAAAATTGCAAACTCCAATATCTTTGCCAAGAAAATCTAAATGGGAATTACAAGAGTCTGACGCTACTGACAAATGACCAAATGATAAATCTGAACTAACCTGCCTTTTCATGCCTTCCTCCCTTAGCCAAATTTTGAAATTTATTTAGGGATCTCTGGGCAAGTTTTCCTTCAATTCTTTCCAGGGATTTCTCTTGGTATTCTTGCCTGACTTTTTTTTTTTTTTTTTAAATGAAGTGTGTTAGTTTTCTCTATAAAGTAGTGCAGTAATATGTAATTTGTTGGATTTATATTAAACTTAAAAATTAATTTAGGGGAAATGTTGACAGTTTTACACTTTAAAATAACTATGAATAGGTGATATTCATCTAATTGGGATTATAGGATTCTTCATTTCCTCCAAAAATCTTTTAAAGTTCTTATGAAACTAATACCAATTTGACACATTTGATGTTATTATAAAAGGTATGTATTTTTCCATTTTCTCTTAAGTTTTATTGACATTGTAGTAAAGAAAGGCAAATAATTACATATTCAGATTTTACAATCCTTTGTTGTCAGGGATTATTGCTTTAACTTTTTCTTGATGCAATTATTTTCAGCATTGTAACAAATGGAAGCAGCGATGTCATTAATATAGGGAACTTGGAAAAAGACATTGTATAAGACTTTTTATGCATCTTTTGATAATTTACTAAATATATTTCAAAGATATTCCTAAAGTGTTGTGGATTTTTTTTTTTTTTTCCAATCAGAGTTAACAGCTGCCACCAACAAATGGCTGAAATTGCTGTAAATGCTGTCCTGACAGTAGCTGATATGGAACGGAGAGATGTTGACTTTGAACTTATCAAAGTAGAAGGCAAAGTAGGAGGAAGACTTGAAGACACTCAGCTTATTAAGGGAGTAATTGTAGATAAGGATTTTAGTCATCCACAAATGCCTAAAGTAAGTAATTTCCCCTTTTTCCTTTTGTTGCATAATATTTTTTAATTCTTTAAATTATCTTTTAAAAAGTGTTTTTTTTCCCCTTATAGGAAGTAAAAAATGCTAAAATTGCAATTTTAACATGTCCATTTGAGCCACCCAAACCAAAAACTAAACATAAGCTTGATGTTACTTCTGTAGAAGATTACAAGGCCCTGCAGAAGTATGAAAAGGAAAAGTTTGAAGAGATGATTGAACAAGTGAGTCTTACTGTGATTTTGACTACGTACATAAAGGAAGCCTAAGTATTGTGTTGTCTTAGTCTCTTTAAGCATTAATCTATTTTGATAGAACATTCTGTGTAATTTAAGATTTCTAAATATGATCTTTGTTGATAAGAGGTTGATAATGACAGGGAAATCAGTAGGGTTGTTTCTACTCCTTGAAGAATGGTTTTTAGTTAAGTGTTAAAATAGTACTTGGCTTTAAAGAACACAAAATTATAAGCTATATATTGTCTTGATTGTGTGTGTTGTGTGTTTTACATTGGATTTTTTTTTTTTTCTTTTTCAGATTAAACTCACAGGTGCAAACCTAGCCATTTGCCAGTGGGGTTTTGATGATGAAGCAAATCATTTACTCCTTCAGAATAAATTACCTGCTGTCCGTTGGGTAGGAGGACCTGAAATTGAAGTAAGTTCTATCTTAGATATTTATCTAATTTCTTATTCTAGAGACTTCCTAGACATAACTATTTTGCTTACTTGTTTCTTCATCAGTTGCTTGATTTATATGGTTGACTTTCTATCTATGTCTGTGATAAAATACAGTCATCACAAGGAGGCTAGCTTTTTTTTTTTTTTTTTCAAAGAAGCTGTAATTTTTCTTGTACATTTCATCTTCATGGTTTAAAGGGAAGATTATAATTGATACTCAGATCCATGATTTCATAATGTGGGTATTTCTTCCACCAATGTAGGTTTAAATGCTTTTCTTTCATCCTCTGCAATTCTTCCTGTTTTCCCATTAAATCCTTGATACCCATAGACTGTATTCCTAGCATATTAAACTTCTTCCTTTTGTTCTCATAATTTCTCAAGATTTCAAATTGTCCAGCTCTTTACTTTAATCTATTAGTGCTCCATTGCTATTCTAGCTTTTACGTAGCCTTTGCTAATGTGACAAAATCCATGCTGGTAGTATTGAAGGGTAGAGGTGGTAATCTAAATCTATTCCATGATGTTTTAATTGTAATTTATCTGCTCCTTTCTCATCAATTTGAAGCTTAAATTAATCCAGTTTATTAGCTGTAAGTATGGGAATTATGAGAACGAATATTAAACAGCCTAGAGGGAGAAAGGAGTGAAAAGGAGGTCCTTTCACAAAGCAGCCTTTTATTTTGCAATTATAAAAGGTATAGAAATTTTTTATGAAGTTACTAGTTGAAAGAGCTCACAATTTTCCATCATGATACAAAAGGTGCAGTTACAAATTTGGAGGTAGTATTGGAGAATTTCTTCTGCCTCCATAATTTGTAATCATAATCGCAAATCCTTAAAACCGTCAAGTAAAAAGTTAGATGCCTGTTTGTCAGAAATGTAGTAGAACCTCTGGAAGAGAGGGGGATTGAAATACTTAGCATCTGATGTCTCTTCCAAAATTATTTCATGCTGTTTCAATCATAATTCATCATTAATAAAATCTTCAGCCTCTTAACATTCACCATGTGTGTTTCACAGTTTTCTGAGGCCATTGCCATTTCTTGATTCTCTCAAATTCTATTCCAATAGTTCGTTTTAGCATGGAGAACAATACTGTGTTTTTTTTGTTGTTGTTTTGTTTTTGAGGGGAGGGGGCTGAGGCAATTGAAGCTATGTGACTTGCCCAGGGTCACATAGCTAGGAAGTCTGAGACTGGATTTGAACTAGGGTCCTCCTGACTTCCTGGCTAGTGCTCTTATCCATTGTGCCATCTAACTGCCCCATGATGCCTATTCTTGAAAGACATGCCAGTAGAGTGCAAGCACTAGCAGGTACTGTCAAGCTGTAATATTCTAAAGAATGGGCCTAGAAACTAGAGTATTACCAAAGGAGCGTAAGTGATCCATAGGAAGGATAACTATCAAAGGATTGGGGGGGGAAGGGGGGAGAATGGGAAAAGACAGGACAGTTCAGAGCATATAAGTGGCATTGCAAATGAAGCAAAGATGCAGTATTGTGTGGTCACCTTCTGAAGGGTCAGTCGTAAAATAGGGAAATGGAAAGGGTATGAAATGGGTGCTAAGATTCAGATTTTGACTTCTAAGTTCATAAAAAAAAAATTTCCCTTTATTTTTTAGCTGATTGCCATTGCAACAGGAGGGCGCATTGTTCCACGCTTCTCTGAACTCACACCTGAGAAACTTGGTTTTGCTGGTCTGGTAAAAGAGATCTCATTTGGAACAACCAAAGACAAAATGCTTGTTATAGAGAAATGTAAGAATTCCAGGGCTGTGACCATATTCATTAGAGGAGGAAATAAAATGGTAAGGAATTGTCAAGTTAACATCTGAATTTGGCATAATTGAAATGCATAAGTAAATTTGTTAGTAACTACTGCTTTACCAACATAGAAAGTTAAATATTCTTTTATAGATTTTGATTTTATATTATTGCCTTCATTTGTGAATATATCTCTCCTCTCCCTTCCCCAGAGCATTATCCTTTGTAACAAAGAAGAAAAAATTAAAAGTTAAAGAAAACTAAAAAACCATATTAACTATATATATCAACAATTGAAACTTCTATAGGGAAGGAAAGGATGTGTTGTTTTTGTTGTTGTTTTTTTTAAGGCAGTTGGGTTTAAGTGATTTACCTAGGATCATACAAGCTAGTGATGTGGCTGGATTTGAACTCAGGTCCTCCTGACCTGAAAAGGCTGGTGTTCTACCCACTCTGCCACCTCTCTGCCCATAAGGTGTTCATTTTCTTAATGATGGCAGTTTTGACCCTTTTGTATGTTTGTATGTAATTTTCATTTACCTTGTCATTACATATATTATTTTCTTGGTTCTGCTTAGTTCACTTTGCGTTAGTCAATATGTTTTTCCCTGACTCTCAATATTCTTCATTTCTTTACCACAGTTTGCTTAGCCTTTCACTTATCCCTATCTACTTTGGTTCCTTTTCATCATTGACTTTAGTGTTAGAGACATCTAAGGAGTAAAGAGTATGGATATTTCAGACACTACTTTTTAACTTAATTTCATTGTTTTCCATAAACATTGTGTTTGTTTGCCTATCTTTCCACAGCCCTTTCCCCTTTTCCATGTTTACCAATTTAATGGATATGAGGTAAAACTTTAACAGGACTGTGGAATATTGCCTAAGATCATGTTACATAGCCACTTTAATAAATATACAGTTTGCCTAATGTCTTAAATGAATACAGTTCATTTGATGGCTTAAATTGAGGTGCTTATAAATAAGTCACTATTTGTACTTGATGTGGTTGTTTTTCTCCTTTTTTTACTCCTGAGTCCCAAACATTCTAAAGCTTTCTACTTAAGCTATAATGGGAGAAAAGTTTAAAAAAAAAAAAAAAAAGAAAAAACTACACTGAGGCCTCCTTCCCTTACACTGTTTTCCAGTGTGTGTGCTTAATTGGTATTCAGAGTATGTGTGTTTTGAGTTTTTAAATAGTTCACAAAATTTCTGTAGTTAAAACTTTTTTTTTCTTTAACCTGCATTGCTAGGTTAAAATATATCATCTTGGAATATCAAAATTTTAGGGTCATACAATTTCATGTTATATATATAACAGGCTATTTCTTCCAGTAAAAGGGTTTTCCCCCACCTGATGAAACTCCCACATGATGCTATTAGCTTCTGCTCATTGATAAAACATGACTTATAGGCAGTAACAGAGTGTCTTCTATGGTATTGCAACCAACCTCTGGGACTTGTGACTTCAGGACAGGAAAGATGAAGAAACTGTGATTTAATTCTTGTGTGGCAGTTCTGTTCTGTTCCATTCACTGACTATAGATTGCACTTCTAGCATTAGCTTGCTATCTTAAAAATGTAGACAATTGAGATTAGAATTGGCTAAAACTTATGAACTATTAGTACTAGAAAAGTAATTTTAAAACAAATTTGGGGTGGTGGTAGTAAATTGTACAGTTGTTTCTTTCAGATTGTGACTTTCCCCATTGTAGTTTTGATATGTCATGAGTCAGCAGAAGAAATCAAATGTGAATAAAATATATGTATAGTATTGTTGTAATATCAGCATAATTTTATCTTTTAATTCCTTAATAATTCAAACTTCTACTCTAGTATAAAGGGCCAAAAAATTTTAAGACAATTTCCAGGTGTTGGGGTGTCCAACCATGATGTGGAAGTAATACCTATTCACATGCTTATGATAGAAATTGGTGAACAGTTTTTGTAAAAAGTTCTGTTGACAAGTACTTTTTAATATTAGAAGTGGTTCTGTTGTTTAAACAATGGGTTAGGTATTTGACATCTTTGTTTTAATCTATATTTAGTCGTATAGGCATTGGTTAAAATTAACTTAATTTAAAATATTTTTCTTCCAGATAATTGAAGAAGCAAAAAGATCTCTTCATGATGCTCTCTGTGTAATCAGAAACCTAGTTCGTGATAATCGTGTAGTATATGGAGGTGGTGCTGCTGAAATATCTTGTGCTTTAGCTGTTAGTGAAGAAGCTGATAAGGTAAATGAAAGTATTAGCAACGTGTTTTTATGTTGGACTTTTTTATTTAAAAATTTGACACTTCCATGCTTTGTATAACTTGAAGCTGCTTGTGAAATAGAGCTACTATTTATATGGTAATTTAAAAAAACACTAAAACCTCATCCCTAGTTATTTGGTTAAACAAAATGCTATTAATTTCTTACTCATCTATAATGAGTAAGAATCTTTAGTCCAATAGTGGAATTGAGTGGATCCATGTATTTAATATACACTTAGCATTTGTATATTATGCATTTCCCTTCCCAGGTCATATTTTGAAGAATCAGCCACATTCTGAGCTAGAACTTGAGCTCTGGTGACTTTTAATTCCTTGAGCTTTCTGCCTGCATTCATTATTGTATCACTTATTTAGGGGACATGAATATCCCTTCTTGTGAAACTAATTGCTTTTGTAACTTTTATTTGTCTAATATGTTTTCCATGAACTATTTAACATTAAGCAATCAACAAGTATTTGTTAAGCACCTACTAAGCACTGGAGAAAAAAAACAAAACAGCCCCTATTGTCAAGGAAGTTATATTCTGTCAGGATGTGGCAGATTGTCTCATTCAGGCAGCAAAGTGGCACAATAGATAATTGATTCAGGAAGACCTGGGTTCAAATTCCATCTCAGACACAATAACTTTGTGACTTGGACAAGTCACTTAACCTCTGTTTGCCTTAGTTCCCTCTATTATAAAAGGAAACTAATAGCATCTACATTCACAATAATGTGAATTAACATCTGTAAACTCCTGGGATATGAAGAACTGTTTTTGTTTTTTGTTTTTGATGAGGCAATTAGGGTTAAGTGACTTGCCCAGGATCACACAGCTAGGAAGTATTAAATATTTGAGGCTAGATTTCAACTCGGGTCCTTCTAGCTTCAGGACTGGTGCCCTATACACTGTTGCCACCTAGCTTCCCCCACATGATAGATTCTTAAACGGCTTTTTCCCCTTCCTCTTAAGTGAATGTTAGTTGCTTTATTTAGTCAGTTTTATTTTTCTGCTGTCAAATTTAATAAAATCTTATGTGTTGAATTTCAGTGTCCTTCTTTGGAGCAGTATGCTATGAGAGCTTTTGCAGATGCATTAGAAGTCATTCCCATGGCCCTTTCTGAAAATAGTGGTATGAATCCCATCCAAACTATGACTGATGTACGAGCCAGACAGGTGAAAGAAATGAATCCTGCCCTTGGTATTGACTGCTTGCATAAGGGTACAAATGGTAAGGGATTTTGTTATGTTTGTGATATTTTAATTTGGTTTAAATTGAATAGTTGGAATATATTTTTTATTTTTGTAAATCTGCCTTTTAATTTTGGAATTTTGTAGAGGGACTGATCCATTTGAAAAATTAGCAGAATTAAAGTTGATACCTCTGAAACTGTCAATAATTACTGTATTTTGATAGGTTCTTTTTCATGCCTAGTTCTTAGGTAATAATCTCTATGTATTATTTAGTTGTGTACTACTTGGCAGTTCACATATAAAAATTTTCATTAACATTTATAAATGCATAGTACTTTGTGAGGCTGAGGAGGGAGCATGCACAATTTAGAATAAAGCATATTTAGGGACTTTGGGGTGCTAGGTAGACTCTCGACACAGATAACTAATGTACAGAAAAGTATGGCATAAAGTACATAGATATAGATTATAGCTTTCTTGAATCTGAGTGTAAAGGAAAGATCGGAAAAGACTTTGGCCAGAGAGCAGGCATTTATGTTGAACTTTTAGATAGAGCATTCTAGATGAATGGCTTGAGCTAGAGCCTAGAATTGTGAGGTCTTGACCCCGCGTAGCAAAAGCATGGAATATGTAATGGGAAGTAATATGAAATAAGACTGAAAAAAAGTAATGTGTGATCTGATTTTAAACAAATTAGAATGCCAAGCAAAGAATTTTAAAGTTTACTTGGGGGTATTTAAAAAAAAAAAAAGCCATTGACACTTATAAAGAGTAGAATATGGCCAGGCATGTGTATGTGGAAGAAATATTGAATCATAGGATTTAGATCTGGAAGGGACCTCAGAAATCATCAAGTTTAATCTCATTTTACAAATAAAGAGATAAAAGTCAAGAGAGTTATCGGCTTCTAAATCTAGTGTTCTTTTTCACTGTGCCAAACCACCTTGAACAGTGATCCAAAGGGCCGATTTATTTGGGGCAAGTGGGAGAAATAATTAAAATATATTTTGGTAAATTGAAGGGAAGAGGAAAATAGGTTACAGGAAACAAGCATCAGTAAGATTGGGTAACTGGGCAATGAAAAATAAAGTTACAGATAATAGCATAATAATTAACATTGAAGATTGGATGGGTGGTAGTTCTGCCATAAATAATGTAGTTTTTAAAAAAAAAAAGAGCAAGTTTAAAGGAAAAGACAAATTCTGTTTTGAATGTGATTAGTTTAAAATGTTATGCAGGTAGAAAGCCACATAAAGTATTTGCAGATGCCAGTCTAGAGCTCAAGAGCTGGTCATAGAATATAGATGTGACACAATGGTTTAGATATAATTTGAGTTGTAGGAGTAAATGAGATTGCCAAGGGAAAAAAGTGTAGGAAGAGGAAAAGGTCATGGATTCAGGACAGAACATTAACCACCTTTAAACACTTGAATAAGGAATTAGGGAATAAGAAATACTGGAGACTAAAAAGAGTGTTCAGTGTCTCTAGAGCCAAGAGTTAACATTATTAACTTAGAGAATGAGGACTGGAAGGGGGAAAAAACTAAACCACTAGATTTGATAATTTAATCATTTGTGACCTTTGAGATAACAGTTTCAGTTAGGGGGTGAATAAGGCAGATTGCAAGATGGTATGGATATATGGTAAAGAAGAAGGAGGTATCTAATAGACAACTTTTCCAAGAAGTTTGACAATGAAGGAAAATGGTAAAAAAAAAAAAAAAAAAAAAAACTAATGTGGGGTTTTACAAAAAGCTACATTTAACATGAACAAATTTTGATTTTCTTAAAAAAGAAAACAAAACTAGTTCAATCTCAGATCAGTAGAAAATCATGTCCAGGTGATATCATCCTTGTATCATCCTACTCTGCTGTGCTCAGACCACACCACATTTGTAATCTTTTGGAGTCATTTCCATTCTAACTGTGGCAAAATCTGATTATTAAATTCTGTGACTTGGAGACTTTAGTAGGAAATAAATTGTGATTGTGATTTTACCGTTTCCATTCTTGGGGGTGGGGGGAGGGAAGACATCAAAAAAAATGTATAGTATACTTAAAAGAATTAACCTGCACTTACTGTGTATAAACAAGGACTAAATTACAGATTGACTGTAAAAGAAGGTCTCTAAATGTTCTTTCTTTTGATCATTTGGACTATTAACTGCATTCTTTTCAATGTGTTTGATTTTATCTTGCATTTATCAGAATTAAAGTGTTTTTTACTATAGTAATTGGAAAAAAATTTTGATATTGAATTATAGGTGGTTTTGTGACATCCACAGTATTTTTGTTTTTCCAGATATGAGACAACAACATGTTGTGGAAACTTTGATTGGCAAAAAACAACAGATTTCTCTTGCAACACAAATGGTCAGGATGATTCTGAAGATTGATGATATCCGCAAACCAGGAGAGTCTGAAGAATGAAAACTTAAGTTGGAATAAAATGTAGTAAAGCTTACTACTGCAATTAATAAACAGGAGTCATGTGTTGCAATCACAGCTATTTATTATTTTTTCCCTTTTTTGACACTGTAATTGCTATATACTAAAGACAATAAATTAGCTGTTTAACAACCATAGCTTGTATCAAAAACTATTTGTTGAGAGACAAAAACTTATTTGTATTTGTTAAATTAAAGGGATCTCTCTTAAATTAGATCTTTTATCTCTTTCTCATCAAGTTTTAAGAGTAGTTTGTTACTTGTAACATCATTTAAATGAAAATTTGTGAAAATGAAAAATGGAAGACAAAGGAAAGTGAAATATATTTTACATTGAATTGTGAGATAGTAAAAACTGGTCCTATAGTGGGGCTACTGTTAATGAGGGGATTAGATAAATGGACATAGATTATATACTGTTGGGGGAAAAATTTAAAACAATATTCATTTGGTTAAAACTTAATGGTATATTCATAGTTTTCAAACTACTTTTGGTTAAAGCACAGTATTTACTATCCAAAGAAGCCTTTCAACTCCAGACTTGGGAATCCTCTACCTTTATTTCCCTTCCTCTTTCTTTACTTCCCTAGCACTCAAAAGCGGAGGAGGTAAAAGTATACATATTTAGTAAAATATAGCATTCAGGAACCAAAAGTAGTGACAGAAGAGCATTGAACATTGGACAGGATCATAATTGTTTCCTTCACTTGTGACCATCAATTGATCTTATGCATACATGCATGCTCGTGCACACACACAGCTTAAATTTACACATCTGTGAAATATGAATGCTTCTGCTTACCTTGTGTGTGTGTGTGTGTGTTATTAAAATTACATGGCAGATAAAAGTTTTGAGAATAAAGGTTTTCATATAAATAAATGCAGGTGTACACATTGAACACTTAAATATCTAGATGAAGGTTATTGAAGTCCTAGACTAAAAATTGATTAGCCCCCCAAAATCTTCAGAATTCAAATAGGTAATTCATAAAATTGGGATAAAATTTTGTTTAAAACTATATTTTAGTCTGTTCTGAGTGTTTCAGTTTTCTTTTTGTTTTTCACAGATGGCTATTTGTAATAATCAAAAGGCATGGTCCTGGATGATTATCATAATAAACTTAATTTTCATCAAGATTGTAAATGGATTGTTTGCAAGCTATGATCATTTCATAAAGTGGACTCATCTGCCATTTCCTTCTCCACCCACTAAATTTCCAGTGATGTGATGTTCTAGCAATGCACTCATTTCTCTGACATGAGGCCCAAAGTACAAGACAGAATATTAGTATATTCAGTAGCACCTGGGTACCTAGAAATTTATAGAAACTGTCATAACTCCTTGCATAGCTATGAGATCTATGGTTTTAAAAAAAACTTTTTGTAAATATGAATTATTAAAAAAAAATGCTATAAGCAAGGCAATAACAGTTGAAAGGTCATGATAAATTTATACTCAGGCAGGTTGACCCTGTCCAAGGTCTCCTAAAAAGTTTGTCACTTCACTTTGTTACTCAAAAGTTCTACAAATCAAACATTCTCTTTTATAAATACCTTTGGGTAATAATTTTCGTGTAATAGGTTGCTTTTTAACATAGTTTTAAGTTCACTGCAAAGAAGAAATGATGTCTTTGTATAAAGAGGAGAGTCATTTTTCTATTTTTCCTGCTATGTTTATTATATAAAGCACGAAGAGAATAACTGTTAAATGAATAAATGAGGCATATAATTTTGAAATAGAAGTTAAAATTTCTAGGTAAAATTTGTATTTAGAACCACCAGATTTCTGAAAGTCAATTGTAAATAATTCAATTTTGGAAGAAAGTAATTTGAAAAAGCTATATCTTGCTACTGGCTAAATATATTTGTTCAGCCAGTTGATAAGATCCTTTCTTGCTTCTTCAATATATGGTTTATCTTTAGGATTCCAATCTTCTCTCTGGCGATGCACAAATCCATGAGTTTGCCCAGGAAATATTTTAACTTGATAATCAACTTTGCAGTGTTTTTTAAGCTTCTGTGTCAGCAGAGTGACCTGTCATGCAAAACGTTTCTCTATATTAACAATTTGCCAGTTTACAAATTACCCATTGTTCAAAATACGCTCTAATGGATTGTTAACTTTCAGGTTTACCTGTAGCAAAGGGAAAATTTATGGCCATTTAATATTAAGATGGCGATTATAATCAATTTTCTTAAATATCATGCATTTTGTGAATGAGCTGTTAAAAGGTTAGTACTTTGCTAGAGCTATTCTTTTGTGTGAGCTTAATTGTCCCATATTTTAAAATTGCTTTTGGGTTAAGACAGAGATGTTGCAGGTTTTCTCTTGGAAAAATTATAAAACAATTCATGTTCCTTTTAATCTTTATACTTAAATACTCTTACCATTTATTTTCTCATTAAGAGCTGGCATTTCCTACAAATACACATTCATCCTGCAGTTCCTTTCAGATAATTTCATGGAAAGAATGAGATGACCCCACTTACTTGCTCAAGAGGAATTACAGCATCGTTCTCTGCAAAAATAAAGAGGGTAGGATTCTTCAAACTATATACATCTTCAGAATCTCTGATAATGCCTACAAAATGTTGAAAAGAATTTTAAATGTACTGTATTAAGCAAAATTATCAGCATTTGTTAATAAACCTAAAAAAATGCTCAAGTCAGTCTCAAAGGAAAAATGGATAGTAGATGGACCAAAAGATAATACAGTTCTAGGCCACATGTGCAAATTACATAAATGTAAAAGCTAGATTTTCAGGATGCATGATATATCTTAGGAATAAGTATTATAGGGAATTGAAACTTCCCTACAGTAGTTAGCATGCATACCTTATAGCAATCTTTAGGAATGAATAATGGCACTGCTGTGGTCCCTAACTTGTAACATATATTATTTAGGCTCTGGAAAGAGCTAGTTCTTTTCTGTGCATTAGCAATTACAATTGTTAATTTAAATGTTATATACGAGTTTATTTGATATAATTTTTTAAAAGAAATCTTAGAAATCATCTAATCTGAGCCTCTTAATTTTGTAGACAAGAAGTCTAAAGCCAAAAGAAATGAAGTCATTTGCCTAGTGTCATACAAGAAATCGGCAGAAAAGCTTCAACTAAGACTTCCTACCTCAAAAGTATTAAATACCCATTCATACATTCAAGATATATTTATATCAAAAGGTTTCCCTGAAAAGCTATGCTAGCAAGAATTCATTTTTCATTTTGTTATTAAGGTTCCATATCTAAAAACTAAAATTTTATGATTCCATATTTGCACTAGATTTAGTATGTTTTAAGATTTAGCAAATTTGGGAAAGGTTTCTTTTTCAAGCTTGCCCCAAGCACATATGAAATCATATTTTTTTAAAAATCATATATAAAAGGCTTACCATAGACTGAGACACCTGCTTTTAATTCTGGGTATTTCATCATTAAATCATGTACAACAATTCCACCCCAACAGAATCCAACAATACCGATTTTCTGGGCATGACACTTCTCTTTCAGATAATTAAGAACAACATTGGCCTCTCTGTAACAAATCAGTAAGAGGTATTAAGAAATTAGGATTGGCTTTACAGATACCTACAAAGAAAACAGCCATTATACCAATAGCAGTTTGTATTTGGCCATGTTAAAAGGCATTTTTGTATTGAACCAGATTTTCCTATTTAAACCCTAATGTTGGACTAGCAATGCCAAAATTAAGTCATATTGCAAGATATGTGAAAAGGGAGAAATTAGAACAAAGCATGAAACAGGAAATTCTCATTTTCTGAGTTCTATTAACTAGCAAAGAACTACGAAACAATTAATTCTATAGACAAGACCCTTCAGCCTGAATGTATTCAGCCTAGGTCATAACCACATTCTGCCAGTTTTCAAAATTTGTAATTTTTACTGATAACTTTTTTTTTTTTTTGCTTTTATAGCACCTTTAAGCCCTTCCTTGTGACACTGGGGGGGGGGGGGGGAGCAGTGACATCCAGCTGAGTCGGACAATATTTGGACCATTCCACATAGGTAAAGCACCTAATTCTGTCCACCCACTTTAACAAAGGGAGAAAGGTGCATTTTCTCTTTTTTTCAAGGACAAAACTAGATCATTTTAATTATACTGCATTGTTTGAGGGTTTTGTTTGTTACATATAAATGGACATAGTCATGCATTGCTTTCATAATGTTTTTAATGATGTATTAAAGGAAGGCATTAGGAAAGTAAGTAAAATATAGGTGAAGGCATGTATTTTTAAAGTGGATTTTCTTGTTTTTTGCAAAGAGTTTGCAAAAGTTATGCAAAGGGGTTTGCATAGCTTCTGTAGGTAAAAGTTGTTTTTGAGTTTTTTTATGTCACTGGCAAAGACTTAGCCCCATTCATTCACTTTCCTTGCTTATTAGCAACACAGTAGTATCTCGGGCTCTGTTTTATTTATTTATTTATTTATTTTAATAGCCTTTTATTTACAGGTTATATGTATGGGTAACTTTACAGCATTAACAATTGCCAAACCTCTTGTTCCAATTTTTCACCTCTTACTCCCCCACCCCCTCCCCCAGATGGCAGGATGACCAGTAGATGTTAAATATATTAAAATATAAATTAGATAACACAACAAGTATACATGACCAAACCATTATTTTGCTGTACAAAAAGAATCAGATTCTGAAATATTGTACAATTAGCTTGTGAAGGAAATCCAAAATGCAGGTGGGCAAAAAAATATAGGGATTGGGAATTCAATGTCATGGTTTTTAGTCATCACCCAGAGTTCTTTCTCTGGGCGTAGCTGGTTCAGTTCATTACTGCTCCATTGGAACTGATTTGGTTGATCTCCTTGCTGAGGATGGCCAGGTCCATCAGAACTGGTCATCATATAGTATTGTTATTGAAGTATATAATGATCTCCTGGTCCTGCTCATTTCACTCAGCATCCATTCGTGTAAGTCTCTCCAGGCCTTTCTGAAATCATCCTGTTGGTCATTTTTTACAGAACAATAATATTCCATCATTCATATACCACAATTTATTCAGCTATTCTCCAACTGATGGGCATCCACTCAGTTTCCAGTTTCTAGCCACTACAAAGAGGGCTGTCACAAACATTCGTGCACATACAGGTCCCTTTCATAAGCCCAGTAGTAACACTGCTGGATCAAAGGGTATGCACAGTTTGATAACTTTTTGAGCATAGTTCCAAACTACTCTCCAGAATGGTTGGATTCGTTCACAACTCCACCAACAAATGCATCGGGCTCTGTTTTAACATTGCTCTCCCTTACATATCCCAATGTTCAACCAAACATCAACATACAAATGGTTTCTACACTTAATGTATTGAATGTACTATGATGTAATTCCAGTGATTTTTCCTCTGTCAGAGTTGATGTCTTCAACCTTTATTTCCTGGTTTTTCTAGAATCAATAGTTTGTTTAAACAGATTACTAAGATCATGTATCCACAAATGGTAGCCTCTCAGTTTTATTCTAATTTAGTGTTTATTTGATCATTATTCTTAATAGCTGATCTAACTGCACAAAGAGAATATATTTCAAAATAATCTGTCAACAACTAATCATTAAGATTAGTCTATTAAGGTAAAATGTTTCATTTTTTGTTGTCTTTTAATGTTTATCCCATCTACTACTTTCCAGTTCTTTTTGAGCAAAATATTCTTTTTTTAAATGGCTTTTTATTACAAAACCTATGCATGGGTAATTTTTCAACATTGACCCTTGCAAAAACTTCTGTTCCAACTTTTCCCCTTCTTCTCTCTATCCCTTCCCCTACAAGTTAAAGTATATGTTAAATACAGTATATGTCTATATATTTATACAGTTATCTTGCGGCACACACACAAAAATCAGATTTAGAAAGAAGGTAAAAATAAAAATGGAAGCAAACAACAGAAAGAGTGGAACTGTTATGTTGTGGACCACACTCATTTCCCAGTGTTCTTTCACTGGATGTAGCTGGTTTTGTTCATTACTGATCAATTGGAACAGATTTGGATCCTCTCATTGTTGAAGAGGGCCACTTCCATCAGAATTGATCCTCATATAGTACTGTTGAAGTGTATAATGATCTCCTGGTTCTGCTCATTTCATTTAGCATCACTTCATGGCTCTCCAATCCTCTCTGTTTTCATCCTGCTGGACATTTCTTACAGAATGATAATATTCCAAAATACTCATATACCACGATTTATTCAGCCATTCTCCAATTGATGGGCATCCATACAATCTCCAGTTTCTGGCCAGTACAAAAAGGACTGCCACAAACATTTTTGCACATACAGGTCCCTTTCCCTCCTTTAAGATCTCTTTGGAATATAAGCCCAATAGTAGTAACACTGCTGGCTCAAAGGGTATGCACAGTTTGATAACTTTTTGAGGGTAGTTCCAAATTGCTCTCCAGAATGGAGGGATCAACTAGTTCAATCTCTTCAATTTTCAAATGATATTGTATAAAGGCTAATATTTAATGGCATATTATTGTGTTGTAAGAAATGATGGATATGACCAATGCAAGGAAGCATGAAAAGACTAACCGGAACTGATGTATGGTAAGGAGATCCAAGAAAACAAAACTATACAATGATTACAGCCGTGGAAATGGGATAATAAGCATAAAACAATTAAAAATGAAAGTGTAAAAATCACAAGCAGCAAGCTTGGCTTCAGAGAAGAGATATAAGAAGATACCTCCACTTCTCTTAAGAGAGGAAGAAAGTTCCAGGTGTGGAATATTGCATTTAATGTCACATTTTTCAATTGATCAAGGATAGACAGAAGCAGCTACACCCAAAGAAAGAACACTGGGAAATGTATATAAACTGTTTGCATTTTTGTTTTTCTTCCCGGGTTATTTATAACTTCTGAATCCAATTCTCCCTGAGCAATGAAGAGAACTGTTCGGTTCTACACACATATATTGTATCTAAGATATACTGTAACCTATTCAACATATATAGGACTGCTTGCTATCTAGGGGAGGGGGTGGAGGGAGGGAGGGGAAAAATCGGAACAGAAGTGAGTGCAAAGGATAATGTTGTAAAAAAATTACCCTACCATGGGTTCTGTCAATAAAAAGTTATTAAAAAAAATAATAATAATGTCACATTTTTTCAATGTATTGATCAATTTTCTCTTCCTATTTTTTCTTTTTTAAAAAACAAATTCTTTATTATAAAGGATAGCTCTCTGGAAGTGGTAATCAGGAGGGATATAAAGGGAAATTTAAGTAATATAAAAACAAAAGATGATCAATAAAAAAATCTATTTTAAAAAGAAAACCTATGGATTTTCCTGAAAGTTAGATTTAGAAAAATATATTGTTCATCAAAAGTATGCTTAATATCAAATGTGACAAAATTATGGTTTCATGAGGAAGATGTAAACAATGTTTCAATATCTTGTTTACTCATTACCAAACTGTATAAAATAATTGTCTACAAAGGGATATATAACATATCAAAAGTTTTTTAAAGGTGTTCTTAAAAAGTGGAGAGTACAGTTTTTGGGATAAGAAATCTTGACAAAAATTGCTGGAAAATTGGAAAATAAAATGGCAGAAACTAGGCACTGACCCACACATAATATACTATACCAAGGTAAGGTGGAAATGTGTTCATGATTTAGACATAAAGAGTGATACTATAAGCAAATCAGAAGAACAAAGGATAGTTTACCTCTCAGATCTGTGGAGAAGGAAGAAATTTATGACCAAAGAAGAACTAGAATACAGTATGAAATGTAAAATGAATAATTTTGATATTAAGTTTTTATATAAACAAAACCAATGCAGACAAGATTAGAAGGGGAGCAGAAAACTGGGGGGAAAAAATCTTTATATCAAAGGTTCTGCTAAAGACTTTATAAAATATAGAGCATTGACTCAAATTTTAGGAATACAGACCATTCTCCAATTGATAAATGATCAGAGGACATGAACAATTTTTCAGATGAAATTAAAACCATTTCTAGTCATATAAAAAATGCTCTAAATCACTACTGATCAGAGAAATGCAAATTAAGACAACTCTGAGATATCACTACACATCTCTCAGATTGACTGAGATGACAGGAAAAGATAATGACGAATGAGGGAATGTGGAAAACCAGGACACTAATGCATTGTTGGTGAACTGGATTAATTGTGAACCAATCCAATCATTCTGGAGAGCAATTTGGAACTATGCCCAAATAGCTATCAAACTGAGCACACTTTTTGATCCAGCAGTGTCTCTACTGGGCCTGTATCCCCCAAAAAAATCACAAAAGAGAAAAGGACACACATGTGCAAAAATTTTTGTAGTGGCAAGGAATTGGAACTGAGTGGATGCCCATCAATTGGAGAATGGCTGAATAAGTTATGATTTATAAATGTTATAGAATATTATTGTCCTGTAAGAAATGATCAACAGTTTGAGAACTGATGCTAAGGGTGATGAGTGAAATCAAGAGAATATTGTACCCAGAAAAATTGGAACAAGAGGTTTGGCAATTGTTAACGCTGTAAAGTTATCCATGCATATAACCTGTAAATAAAAGGCTATTAAATAAAAAAATAAAATAATTTTAAAAAATAATAATAAAATAAAATGTTAAAAAAAAAAAAAGAATATTGTACCCAGCAATAAAATTATGTGATGATAAACTCTAATGTACTTGACTCTTCAACAATGAGATGATTCAGGCCAGTTTCAATGATCTTGTGATGAAGAGAGCCATCTACACTCAGAGAGAGAACTGTGGGAACTGAGGGTAGATCACCACACAGTATTTTCACTTTTTTGTTATTGTTATTTTCTTGCATTTTATTTTCTTCCTAATTTTTTTCCTTTTTGATCTGATTTTTCTTGTGCAGCATGATAATTGTGGAAATATGTATAGAAGAATTGGATATATTTAACATAGATTACTTGCTATCTAAGGCGGGTGGAAGGGGATGATGAAAGGGAGAAAAAAATTGGAACACAAGGTTTTGCAGGGGTGAATGTTGAAAACTATCTTTGCATGTATTTTGAAAATAAAAAACTATTATTAAAAAAAAAGTAGAGGGTAAAGTGAAATAAGAGAAAATCTACTGTTCCCTAAATGAAAACTCCTACATTTGTTATAGCCAAAATCCAGAGCTTCCAGATCAAAGAAAATATAGTGCAGTAAGTCAAGAAGAAACAATTCAAGTACCAAGGAGCCAGTGAGATTCATACACAATTTAGTAGCTATAAAGGAGCAGAGAATTTGAAAAATGATATTCTAGATGGCAAAGGATTCAAGCATATGACCAAGAATAACTTATCTAGCAAAGTAAAATATAATGCTGCAGGGAGGGAAATGACACTTTAATGAAATAGAGCACTTTCAACCATTCCTGAGGAGTTAAATGAGGAGAGAAAGAGTCACAAAGGGTGTTTGACAGTGTCATAGATGTTCTACAAGACAGAAACAAAAGAAAACTACCCAAAATTAAAGGCAGGAGTGTCTATCTCTAGTTCATCTTCCTTGTGCTTTACAGAATGTTTAAATGGTCAGTGATCTTAATGTAAATAATATGACAAAAATGAATAAGAGGTCGTCTCCAAATGATAAAGCATCTTAAATTTAACAAAAAAATCAAGTTGTGTAAAAGTGGAATTACAAAATCAAATAATTTTACAATTGGAACCTTAGAGATTATAAGATCTAATGTGAAACAAGCTTGAAAGAACTTGAAAAGAAAATTGAAAATGGAGATTTACCAATACAGTGCCTTTTAGAAAATAACCACTTAAACAAGGTGAAGTCCTACAAATGTACCTATTTAACAAATGATGTCACACTAATTATACCTATCAACCCCCATAACTGTACAGAATGCCTTCTCTATTTGCTTTTAAAACATATCATTTTTTATCAGCCAAAATCTACCTTCTCAATCTTTGTGTTCTGCCTTTCCTATGCCCTAATTGAGAACACAAGAAAAATAAAACCCATTTTAAAATTTTCACATTGACCACTCTTGATTCCTTCACCTCTCTATCAATAGTGATTAGGATGTTTCATCATTAGTTCTCCAGAATCATGACTGATCATTACATAAAAATATAAAGAGATCAGCAAAATAGAATTTTTCACATTTACATTTGTTTACCCATTTCCTAATTTATGGGATCCCCTCAGAATCTCTCATTCTTTGCCACCTCAAACAGCTATAAATATTTTTTGCAAATCCTTAGGATTAATTCTTCCTTTAATCTACCCTCCATCTAGTTTCTCCTCCTTCTTTCTCCTTTTTCTTTCCAATTTCTTTCTTGAGAGATACACATTTTTATCCCCAACTCTGTCGTGTGTGTGTGTGTGTGTGTGTGTTTTAGCCCCTTTACTGTGTGATATGATTTTCCCTAACTTTTTTTGTTTTTCTGGCTTGTAAAATCACTTCTGGCAAGTCTAGGTGACAAAACATGCTAGTTGGCACCTGTCCCCATTGCAGTGATCCATTATGCATCTGGGATGTCCTGATATAGGTCTCCCTTTGCATTCATGTCCAGGCTCTCCCTGGGGTCTGGAGTGCTACACAAGTGTTCTCTAGATCCAACCTCAACCCTCAGTGTCCACAGATTTCCCTGTTTTTCTCCCTAATCAAGTTGGACTGGACAGATGACTGTGGCTGCCTAGATTTCTCTATCAGGATATCCAGATATGTTTATAGGAGTTTATGGAAGAGAATTTAGCCATACTAGTTTCTACTACTTGGAAATTTACAGTAACTTAAAAGAGATGGGTCTCTCCATACTGGAAAAAAACAGATGTATGGAAACTATAAATGGACTAGCAATATGCTATGGAATAGCAAATATGCTATTATATGGGTAAACAGTAAAATTAATCCACAAAACAAAAAAATTAATACACAAAAAAAAGAAGAAAAAAAGATGTGTTGGTTAAGCATTGCAGTTAGTAATCTGGGATCAGATAGGAGTAGAGCAAGGCAATCAAGCTCATCTACATTTGGGAAGTTTCTCAGGAATTAATTGCTCTACACTATGAAATCCTATCTGTTTAACATCAAAATTCCCTAAGTGATACTACATGATTTTCAAACAAGGAACATACAATCATAGAAGATTTTAAATTGCAAGTAACCCAAAGGGCAATAGAAATATTCAGGCCATAGGGGGCCACCAATAATGTCTTCTACATGAGATATTGCATAAAAGACATAATCAAAGACAAATATAGCTAGGAGAGAGATGAGTGGGACATGAGAAACAACAATTGAATTAACGTCTAATAGTACTCAAGATAATAAAAGAACAAGAGGAAGACTTCCAGCTCATTGGATGAATCTTCCATGGAGATTTTTATGGAAAACATGGGCAAGAATCATACATGAGAAAATTTGTAGGAAATGTAAACAATAGTTGTAAAAAGATATAAAATACCCTGATTATAACAAAGTAATGTATTTGAAATACTGTATGTTTTCAAGGGGGAAAAAAAGAAGAAAACTATACTGTTTTTCTTTTTAAAAATATAAAACATATTTAAATATATCTAATTACTATTTAAATACTGTTTTAACATATATACACCACAACTTCCTGACAGACATAATTACTAGTAATTAAGCAAAGAGGAAAAAAATTAAGTTAAAACCAAGAGCACTGATGGTTTTAAGGAAAAGCAGGTTTAATTAAAGGAGGTAGATGGAAATTTCTGTGCACCCTATGAAAGGAACATGAAAGGCCATTCAAAAATGTCAGTTTGACAGCACTAGTTTTTAATGTCTAATTTCATTCCTTCTGATAATTATGGTTCTCCTTTTCTTTGACACAGTTATATCTATAAAACTACCCTTATAATCATTATGTTGAACATAATCTGATTTCACAAAGAAACAAATCAGCATTGTTTTCTCTTTAGAAGACAATAAAAAAAAATTTTTTCCCCATTTTTCATGTGGTTTTTCACAATGTTCTTTCCTCCATATCTGTAAGTTAAGTCTCAGGTGCAAAGAACAGAGTCAATACACAAATTCCTAGGCCTACATTCTATGTACCTATGATCATTGTTTAGTTTTTCAAGTATATAAGCACACAATAATAGAAGTGGAGTTGGAGGGTGGGAATAGAAGAACCTTGACCTTTAAACAGGTGCTCATTGGAAATGACAGACACCTGGTTAAAATAACTTAGCCTGAGACAGAGATATCACTTGAAAATCATCCAAACCTTCCCACTGATGAGAATGGGTGGCTGGACCTTTGGGGACAAGGGAAGATAAGGGATTTTGTTAAGGAGTAAACCCAGATGGCCAATCAGTCAATGAGGTGACCACCAATGTGGGAGATAGATATAATGTTAAGAAAGAAAGATCCTAAGGTCATACTGGTGAGAGAGAGTGGGGTATTCCTAGCCTAGTTATCATTTCCTATGTAGGAAATGTTCATGGATCACATTCTGCCTCCATTGTAATAGCACTGTAATGACCCATCTGACCATACTCCTAGTCTTCATCATTATTTCATCTATACTTCCCTGAATTTCCTCCCTCCTTCTGGTTGAACAGAATGGAGGGTGGATATTAGAGAATTCCTTCCAATAAGGTAGCTATCTCCTTATTTTCCAGCTCATAATTTCCCACCCTCTAATCTTAGGTCAGGTACCTCCTTTTCCTTTTCCTCCCTTTCTTCTCCTACCTCCCTATTTTCAATTTCTTTTGTATGTATTACCATCTTCCCTCATTGGATTATGAGCTTCTTGAGGACAGGAACTATTTTCCTTTTTTTTGTATTCTTGAACACTTAACACAGTGCTAGCACATAGGTTCCTGTCCTCAAGTTTTAATCAAAATATTCTTTCTTCACTGTCTATTGTCTTTCATCTATCCTAAGGACACCAAATGAATTTAGAGTTTATCAGACTTTTATGAACTACTGAATATTGCATTGTAAGAATGTATAGGGTGATCTGGTAAAGAATGATATTATAAACAAATTAGAAGAACATAGGATG
This sequence comes from Sarcophilus harrisii, assembly GCF_902635505.1. NCBI lineage: Eukaryota > Metazoa > Chordata > Mammalia > Dasyuromorphia > Dasyuridae > Sarcophilus > Sarcophilus harrisii. The sequence continues at coordinate 397,933,724 of NC_045426.1, forward strand.
TTTTACCTCTCAGATCTGTGGAACAGGAAGGAATTTGTGACTAAAGAAGAACTAGAGATCATTATTGATCACAAAATAGATAATTTTGATTATATTAAGTTAAAAAGTTTTGTACAAACAAAAAATTGTAATGCAGATAAGATTAGAACAGACAATTTTCAGATGAAGAAATTGAAACTGTTTGTAGTCAATGAGAAGGTGCTCTAAATCACTATTAATCAGAGAAATGCAAATTAAGACAACTCTGAGATACCACTACACACCTCTCAGATTGGCTAAGATAACAGGAAAAAGATAATGACCAATGTTGGAGGGGATGTGGGAATTTGTTGGTGGAACTGTGAACAGATCTAACCATTCTGCAGAGCAATTTGGAACTATGCTCAAAAAGTTATCAAACTGTACATACTCTTTGACCCATCAGTGTTACTACTGGGCTTATATCCCTAAGAGATCTTAAAGAAAGGAAGGGGTATGTGCAAAAATGTTTGTGGCAGCCCTCTTTGTAGTGGCCAGAAACTGGAAATTAAGGGGATGCCCATCAATTGGAGAATGGTTGGGTAAATTGTGGTATATGAATGTTATGGAATATTATTGTTCTGTAAGAAATGACCAGCAGGATGAATACAGAGAGGCTTGGAGAGACTACATGAACTGATGCTAAGTGAACTGAGTAGAACCGGGAGATCATCATATACTTCAACAGCAATACAATATGATGATCAATTCTGATGGGCATGACTCTCTTCAGCAATGATTCAAAATAATTCCAATTGTTCAGTGATGAAGAGAGCTATCTACACCCAGAGAGAGCACTGTGGAAATTGAGTGTGGACCACAACATAGCAATTTTCACTCTCTGTTGTTGTTTGCTTGCATTTTGTTTTCTTTCCCCGTTTTTTTCCTTCTTGATCTGATTTTTCTTATGCAGCAAGATAACTGTAAAAATATGTATACATATATTGGATTTAACATATATTTTAATATATTTAACATGTATTGAACTACCTGCTATCTACAGGAGGGGGTAGGGGAAAGAAGGGATAATTTGGAACAGAAGGCTTTGCAAGGGTCAATGTTGAAAAATTACCCATGTATATGTTTTGTAAATAAAAAGCTTTAATAAAAAATAAATAATAAAATATTTTTTAAATCTTTAAAAAAAAAAAAAAAGAATGTGTAAGGACTAGTAATAGTGAGACAAAAGTGGGCAATACAATCCAAGGAATGAAATACCTTATGTAAGAGACACTTGATACAATGCCTTTCCCCCCCTCTCTTATGTGAAAAGAAACTGAAAGATTCAACATGGAGATTTGTGGCAGTAGCAGGAGCAACAAGAGTTGTGAGAGCCCTTTTTCCTGTTTAATAAACTGTGCTAACAATCTGTTTTTTTTCCTTTTTACATCAAACTGTCAGAAGCTGTGATTTCATCAGTCCAAGTACTCCATTAATACAGACACCAAAAAACTTCATGACTGGCTAAATAAATAAATGAATAAATAAATAAATGGGTGGATGAGTGAATAAATAAATAATAATGCTATTGGCTTGAGGCCTGCTGTTGAGACTCTCCAAATTTACTTAGACTGGTCTTCTCTGATGGATAGTATATCATCTGTGGCTAAACCTAAGCTTGAATCCTTTTTAGCATAGTACTTTCTGTCAGAAATAGCACTGTGGCCGATTTAACCCTCAAGCATCCAAAGAGAACTTTATATGATATGTCTTGGAACATCCATTTGTTCCTTATATTTGTGTCTTCCCTCTTACCTCAAATCAATCCCATGTTGAAATAGAATTAGGAGGGGCTCATAATTCAGATGAGTTGTAATAGACAAAATCTGGTTTAAACATCTTTGCCACTGTACCCTTAGCAAATGGAGGAGGGTGGTACAAGGAAACAAATCACCACCTGCCCCATACAAGTGGCCTCTTTCCCAGACCAAGGCTCAATACAGAGTTGGAGCTTAACACTGACACTCACTGTAATTCCCTCCCTCTCTTATGTGCATTCACTAAATCAATAAGTCATTCTCTCCACACCCCATCATTCATCATTCTTTAACTCAGTCAAGCTTTCCCAGGACTCAAGACTTTCTCTTACTTTTCCCAGGCTTCTCTGGTCAGATCTCTCTGTGCTTCCTTGGTCACGTCAGAACAAGTCAGAATTTGTGCTGGACTCAGCAGAAAGTGTTAAATCCCTGGCTATGCTCCTCTCACTTCTCCAGGCAACTTTCCGGATATTCACAGCCACTCTTACACGAGTCCTTGTGCTATTAAATAGTCCCAGGACTTATGGACAGCAGCTCAGCCTTGGGAGAATCACCACTTCTCCTTTCCTGCTCCATGTCTGTGTCCCATAGGGTATGGACTGGGTTCTTCAACATGTTCATTCAATTCAACTCAAAGACTAAGTATATTGTGTGCAAAGTGCTGGAGATGCAAAAAATGAAAAGGCCCAAGTGCTAAAACCATACTACTAGAGAATAAAAGGATCACATACTTATCAGTATTTCTAGGATTTCTTGTTTTCATCCATTCTTGGAAGGTAGACCAGTCATCAGATGGGCACCAAGGTTCTTTCCCTACAAAGAAGTCTGGGCAGATTGCTCTACGAAAGAGAAAGGTTAATTCATCTTCAGTATTCCAGCCTATTATTCACCAGACACATAATTTTTAGTTAGTTGGTAGTCTATACCATTCAAGAAGTTGACCAGTGCACCCTACGCTGCCCCACACCCCTTTCACAGGCAGAGTTTTTGGTATAAAGAAAAAAAACTCAAGTAGGTATGAGGTTAAAATTCTTTTCCCAGTAAAATAACATCCTATTGCCAGATTAGAAAATTCTTGATTCTGCAATAATTCAAAACTTGTAACAGAGAATGATTCAAAAATGATTTTAAATAGTATAGAAAGTACTAATAAATAGTATATGAGGTAGTGTGTCTTAGAGGATGGAGAACTAGCCTTAGAGCTGGGAAGATCTCCATGTAAGTTCTTCCTTGGACACATGCTGATTTTGTCCAGACAAATCCCAGTGGTCCAGGAAATTCTCTAAGACAATAAGGTACAGAGAACGTGCCAGTTTGCATTGGTGGTGCCAATAGAGTTCTTTCTACTAAAGAAATCACAAAGTCATATAAGAGGGGGAAAACTGGGGAGGCTCTAGCTGGCCCCTTTGAGAACTGTCTACCCCAGCAGATCTGGGTATCTCCTGGTCTTCTGCATTGGTTCCACAAGCTTATCTACCTAAAGGAACTCTCTGGGACAGATATGTCATATAAATTATAAGTTCATGACATTTTCTTCATTGAAAATATCTCATGTGTCCATCTGTACCCAGACAGAAGACTGTGGGGGCTAAGTGGGAATCATAACAGTGGATTTTCACTTTTTGTTGTTGTTTGCTTGCATTTTGTTTTCTCTCTCATTTTTATCTTTTTGATCTGATTTTTCTTGTGCAGCATGATAATTGTGGAAATATGTATAGAAGAATTGTACATGTTAAACATATACTGGATTACTTGAAGTCTAGGGGAGGGGTGGAAGGAAAGAAGGGAGAAAAAAATTGAAACACAAGATTTTTTGCAAGGGTGAATGCTGAAAACTATGCATGTGTTTTGAAAATAAAAAATTTTATATATAAACAACAATAAAAAAAATTACCTCATGTGCCTTTTCCTTATCTAATGTTTGTTCACTGTGGGCATTTTCCTGCCAAATAGATATTTATCAAGGTTGATTATTAAAAGGCCAATTTAGTTCAAACCAATTACTTTTTCTTTACTGTTCAGTGTCAAAGCATAAGAAAACAAACTTTTAATTCAAGAACCATTTTTTTCCTTTCATTTTAAATAGCAAGAAGCAATTACACTCCAACACAGTGCCAAATTAATATATACAATTTTCCGATGATATAACTTTTTAACTTAAAGCCTATAACAGAATAATATAGAAAAAAACATATTTTAGAGTCAGGAAAAACCATAAAGATTCTAAATCTAGAATTTGTCAACATAAAAAAATTTTTTATAACTGCACTTTAATTCTTAACGTAGGATCTGTGAACCTAAAAAAAAAAAAAAATTGATAACTGTATTTCAGTGTAAATGGTTTTCTTTACATGTTTTTATTTTATGCATTTTTTTTAGCCCTGATCTAATTTGACCTCCTACTGATTCAGAAATTTTCCTACACAATAGTGTGATTCATAAATAGAAAGATAACTATCCTGACCAGCAACCAAATAGACTGGTGTTTTGTTTTGTTTTTTTAAAGAATGTTTTCATTTCATTTTTTCTTAATTATACAGAAAAAAAAATTTTACATTTTTAAAAAATAATTTTTAGTTTCAAATTCCTATCTTTAAGAAGGCATGTACTTTGATCTGGATTAGACATTTGCAGTCATGCAAAAAAAATCTTTATATTAGACATGTTGCAAAGGAGAACACAGAAAAAGAAAAAAGAAAGGGGGGAGGGGAAGGGAAGAAGGGAGAAAGAGGAGGAAGGAAGGAAGGAAGGAAGGAAGGAAGGAAGGAAGGAAGGAAGGAAAGGAAGGAAGGAAGAGAGAGGACTAGATTCACTCAGCAAATAAACTCAATTCAAGCTATGTATTAGGCATTAGAAATACAAAAACAAAAATGACATAGTTCCTGATCTATAGGACTAGACTATAGGGTGAGTGTGAAGGGGTAATACAACATATGCACATATAAGAATATTAGATGGAAATATGTTTTACACAACTACACTTGTATAATCTACACTAAAGTGTTTGGTTTCTCAAGGAGAGGGATGGGAAGAGAGGAGGGAATTTGGAGTTAAAAATCTCAAAAAAAAATGTATTCAATAACAATATTATAAAGACAAACAATTTTGAAAAATTTGGGAATTCTGATCAACGTAATGATCAATCACAATTCCAAAGGATTCATAATGAAACATTCTGTCTACTTCCTGAGAGATGATGGATTTACAGTAGAGACTGAGGTATTTTTTGGACATGTACAATATGGAAGTTTATTTTTCTCCCATACATGTTTATAATTAGAATTTGGTATTTCTTGCTTTCTCAGCAGTATATTGCAGGAAAGGGAAAAGTCAGATCTTCATTCAAAAAAGAATCAAACTTAATATTTTAAAAATAAGACAGTGATTTTCCTCAAAGAGTTTATATTTTACTTGGGAGCATATATAAATATAATACAAAGATATGACAATATCAGAAAAAGAATCTAAGTTCCCACAGAAAATTTAGAAAGGGACAAAATTATCTTTAAGATTCCATTTTTTAAATCTTTATTTATTTAGTGTCATATATAGTAGGCACTATATCTCAGATATTGTAAGAGAAGATGAGGGCAATAATATGAGTACAAAAGAGACAATGTAACCAATGTAGAAGCAGAAGTAATAATGTGGCAACCAATAGATTTTATGAGATGAAAGAAAAGGAAATGTCAGAGATGTTTTTGGTATCTGAATGACTGATAAGATCGTGGTACCCTCAAAAAAAAAAAAATAGGAAAGTAGAAGGAGGTACAAGTTTTTTTTTTTTCTCAATTACTTGCAAATTTTTAAATATTATTTTTACCCCAAAATTATGTATTTTAAATTCTCTCTTCCTCTCCTCCCTCCAAATTGAGAAGGCCAGAAATTTGACATAGGTTATACATGTGCAGTCATACAAAACACATTTCCATGTAAATCATCCTGTGAAATAAAATACAGACAAAAAATCTAAGAAAAATAAAGAAAATATTTTTAATTTGCTTTTAGATGCTATCAAAAGGGGGCTTTTAGATGCTAAAAAACTGGGATGATTCAGGAGTCATGTATTGAAGCTATTTGGGAATAAAGAGTTGGCTCAAGGAACGCTGAATCAAAGCAGATTGCTATGTTCATTATTAGGGCCTTGAAGTTGACTTAAGAGTTGTTCCAGCTGCCAAAATTATGGGACAAAGGACAGGCCTCTAGGGTTTCTCTTATGCCTAAAACCCCATAGATTGAGAGTTAGGGATCAGCGACAGTCTGGAATATGTTTGAAGGCAAGGTATTTATTTTAAAGTGTAATCTTACTACAAGCATAAACTGAATCCAAGACATGAATAAAATTTTCTTTGAAGTTTTTAACCTTTAAAAAAAATTGTACTAGGAAAAATGAAAACAAAAGTTAAAAAAAAACAGCATTTTGTGTTTCCTACTTACGTGTATCCATTGGCTGCAATGATATCAACCATATATCTGGTGTTGGGCATCTGCCAGCCAAAAATATCTTGAACAACAATCACAGCTTTGTCTGTGTTGGATGGTGGTTGGCTAACATAAGCTTTGATGTGCTCAATTTGCACTTCACATCCCAGGCCTCCATATTCAATCTTATGCCCAATGTCACATGGGCAAGGCTGAGCCTCATTAGCCATTAGGAATGCTTATGTTAGGCTTTGGAAAGGGAAACTTGAAACTACAACAAATAGAACAACATAGATCCAGGATGTTAAGCAAACTACAAATCAAAACCGAGGAAAATACCTAATTCATTTTTATATACTATATATTAAACACATAGTAAACTATTGATAAAAGACGTAATTCATAAAAATTAGGTTCTATTTTTCATTGACCAATTTTTCTAAACTGTCAAGTTAGAGCAGGTTAATAAGTAAGTAACCTCTCAGCAAGAATCCACCAAGAAGCCAGAAGTCTTGTATTTGACAACATTGCCTTCGCTATTAACATATTCTAAAGGGATTTTTCATCCTGAATACACTCTGGGAATTATTTCTGATTTCTCTTTGGGGTTGATTTGAAACTTGTGTTATCTATAATGAAGTATTTTATAATTTCAAATCACTTCTCTTTTACCTTTATATCAGCCACTTTACAAAAGAAACATTTATCTCTAGGAGCACTGTACATTCTGTGGACAGTGTATTCTAGTCCCAGTCTTTCACAGAAGGGGTGTACATACAGATAGCATTTTATATTTATTCTCCTATACAGGACTAGGATCCTGAACATATGCATTTATGTGTCATAATTATATACATGTGTATAACTTACATATGAATGACAACAAAACTATATACATGCATGCTCCTTTATGCAAAAGGAGACTCCTTCTCTATTCACATCTGTAATGTACCAGCTGTGATAGAAATAAATGTGGAAAGAGAAAGCTATCAGGTCTTGCTATGATGATCCTTCTAGTATGTGCCTATGAAAAATATTATAATAGTCATGTTCTATTCCATTGCCTGCTCATATTTGAAAGATAAATTCCTACCCTTAACATTTAAATTTTTTGAAAAGCAACAGTTTTTTAATTATATGCTATAAAGTCACTGAGAATTTTTTTTAAATGTTTCTCTTTCTCCCAAAAGTTGCTTGGCTTGTTTTTAAGATAATAATCCATGACTTAAATAGAATATGTCATATTGAAGGGGCCATACTATATTTGTTTGTAAACTTATGTCCAGTGCTACCTAATTTTATAACTTTAGATCATCCTGGGGCTTGAAAATTCACTTTGGACAATATTTTTATATGTTTGTCTTTTAATACAAGATTATTATGAGATAAATTAGATACATAATCTAAGGCCTGGCACAGTGTTCTGTACAACTGATAAGAGTAGATATTTTAATAAATATTTGTTATGTCATATGTTAAATTGCACAATTTTCATTTGTTTTTAACATGATGGTAACCAGCTGGAAAAATGGATAAATATGTAGATAAATTGTTAGTCTTCTTATCTATTATAATTATGTGATTTTTCAAACAGAAGTATTCAGAAATGGCCTAATCTCCAATTGCCTTTTATCATGCAGTCCCCAATTTTGCAAAAATAATTCTTATTTTTGCTCTTGGGTTGGGGCTTTTTAATTTTGTTTTTGGGTTGTTTTTTTTTTTCTTTTTTTTTTTTTTGCCATTACATTAAAAGATATGACTTTTTATTTAATTACCTCAGTCATTTTCTCATATGCAACCCTCTCCAATTCACTTCGAGTCTTCTCTTGTAACAAAGAAAACAATCCAGCAAAAAAATCAATACATACAGCAACTCAATAGGCAGTATCCACAACATTTGTTTCTGTGTATCTACCCTCTACTAAAAGGAGATCAGAATAGTTCTAGGATCACTTTAAATAAAGCTTTGAAGGACCATATCTAAGTGTACATAACATACACATGAATGACAGCAAAACTATGCTGGTTTGTCGTTCTGCTCCACATGTGTACCACATACATACCTTAATTTATTCTGCTAAACTCTGGAGAATAGATCAGAAATCACTTACTTTCTTCCTAACAGCTGCAGAGTCGCTTTAATTCCCCTGCTGAGTCAGAAAGCAGTCCACGGACTGTGCCTTCCTTAATATTCAGTAATTTGTGGTTGAGAGGGGAAGGACTTTCTGATTATATAAAAAGGGGATAAGGGTCATGGACAAATAGAAGCAAGAGGGAGGGACCTGAGCTGGCTGGACGGAAGTGGATCTGAGAAAAGAAAGGGAGGCTTCATTCACTGCCACAGCACACTCTGATTTCTATTTAGCTGACTTCACAAATATGGAAGATGTTGCAACCATATGAATATAGGAGGGGGGAAAGAGAGAGACAGTAAAAGAGAGTACCAAATAAAAATCAAATATGTCTGTTTTTGTTGCAAATGTTCCCCTTTCACAATTAAGCTCTGTCTCCATCTAGAGATTTTTTCTCAGCTTATTTAAATCCAACAGAGAAAGGAGGAAAAGTAGGAAGGAAAAGTATGGAATACTAAGAGAAAGTTGGATAGAACGGTGAACAGTAATCCCTATGGCCACCAGTGCTATTGATTTGCTTCAAAAAAAAGAATAAAAAATAAACTATTGATGTTTATATAGTTTAGGTTCTACACAAAAAATTTATCTTGTTTAATAAACTGTTTAGAAAAGGTACAAAAATGTGGACATTAGGAAAGCTGGGATCTGCCCTTAAGTGATGACTCTAAAACATTATTTTCACACAAATAACAGATAAGATTCTGGAGAGCATTTTGGAACTATGCCCAAAGGGCTATCAAATTGTGCACACCCTCTGATCCAGCAGAATTTCTACTGAGTCTGTATCCCAAAGAAATCTTAAAGGAAGGAAAGGGACCCACATATACAAAAATGTTTGTAGCCACCCTTTTTATAGTAGAAAGAAACTAGAAACTGAGTGGATGTCCATCAGTTGGAGAATGGCTGAATAAGTTATGGTATATGAATGTTATGGAATATTATTGTTTTTATAAGATACGATCAGCAGGATGATTTCAGAAAGGCCTACTTGAACTGTTGCTAAGGGAAGTGAGTAGAACCAAGAGAACATTTTACGTGGCAATAAGAAGATTATGTGATGATCAGCTGTGATGGACATGGCTCTTTTCAACAATGAGGTGATTCAGGCCAGTTCCAATGAACTTGTGATAGAGAGAGACATCTGCATCCAGAAAGAGGACTATGGAGACTGAATGTGGATCACAATAAAGTATTTATACCATTTTTGTTGTTGTTGCTATTTCTTTATTTTTTCTTTCTCTTTTTTCCCTTTTTGATCTGTTTTTCTTGTGCAGCATGATAAATGTGAAAATATATTTAGAAGAATAGCATATGTTTAACCTATATTGGATTATTTGCCATCTAGGAGAGGGGGGAGACATGGAGAGAGAGGGAGAAAAATCACAATATAATATGGAAATATATTTTTAAAAATTGCACACTTAACCTTCATCAGATTGCTTGCTTGTCTTGGAGAGGAGGAAGGTAAGGAAATGAGGGAGAAAAATATGGAAAACAAAGTTTTAAGAAAATGAAGATTGAAAATTATCTTTACATATATTTGGAAAAATAAAATACTATTTAAAAAACCAAATAACAGATAAAAAAGCATGTTTAATGAATAGATAAGGGGAAAAAATGTTTTCACTAAACCTAGAGATTGATGGAGGTAGCTACTGTTATTATCCCAATTTTACAATTGAAGAAACTGAGGTGTAGAGGTTAAGTGACTTGCCCAAGATCATACAGCAAGTAATTAATAATATATAGCAAGTCAAGGTCAGACTGAACCCAGACCGACCTGAATCCATGTCCAGTGCTTTTAGAAACAAGTAGAATTCTGAATCAGTTCTCCGTGTACTGACCATTACTCATCAGAGCTAAGACCAGAATTGGCAAAAAGAATAAAGAATAATATGAAAAAGATATTCAATGCAATTGAAATATTTTACCCCTGAAAAAGTAATCAACAGTTAAAAATGGAAAATAAACAATATAAGCAATTACAATTCACTACTTTCCAACTATCATTGTTATGTCATGTCACCTATACTCCCCACCTCACACAGGAATTAAAGGCCCCACCCATAGGGTTGGGCTCTGATTGTTGAACTTCTACTTTATTTGACACAGACCCAAATATATCCTGACACTTCCAAGCCATGTCACTAAGTTTGTACCCAACTTTTTTCATATTGTCTCTTGTTCCCCTATTAGGATGTAAACTTCTTAAAGCCAGGGATTATTGTCTCACTTTTTGTATTTGTATCTCCCGCGCTAAGCATAGTGCTGCCTAGGACATAGTGAATATTTAAAAAATGCTTTTTTATTCATTCATATATAATATAATTACAAATATTAGCTTATACTAAGCCTGGTACAATATAATAGTTCCTCAGGTACATGTGGTTTCCTTTGTTGCTTTAGGGAATTTATGTGAAAAAAAGAAAAAAGTACACTGTCCCTGAACTATGTGAGGAAAATTCCTAATTGGTCCTTAGTTTTGACATTTGTATCCATCTCTAGGCAGCTAGATGGCACCATAGTGTATAGGGTGCCCGGCCTGGAGTCTGGCTGTGGGCTACCCTACCAGCCAGGGGCAGGGACTTGGGTCCTGCTACAGGTTTCAAAGAACTAGGGTTGTAAGCAGGATTGGTCCCCCCAAATAGCCTTTGTTACAGGGCAAGTTTTTCCACAGGGCAGGGCACAAAGCAAGGGCTAAAGCCAACCCCATCAGTAATCAAATCTCTTATAGGCTTATGACCTATAATGGTTCTCTCTTTCTCTCTGTGTGTGTCTCTGTCTCTGTCTCTCTCTCTCTCTTTCTCTCTCTGTTTCTCTCTCTTTCTCACTCTGTCTCTCTGTCTCTCTCTCTCTGTCTCTGTCTCTGTCTCTATCTCTATCTCTCTCTCCCTCCCTCTCTCTTTCTCTCTCTCTCTCTCTCTCTCTCTCTCTCCCTCCCCCTCTCTCTCTTTCTCTCTCTCTCTTTCTGTCTCTCTGTCTCTCTCTGTCTCTGTCTCTGTCTCTGTCCCTGTCTGTCTCTGTCTGTCTGTCTCTGTCTCTCTCTCTGTCTGTCTGTCTCTCTCTCTCTCTGTCTCGCTTTCTCTCTGGATAATTATGATTATATATAAACCAGAAGACATCAATAAAAACCTATTTTTTAAAAAAAAGTATTTGTTTTAATATGCTAATTGCACAACAAAGTTTAGGTCCTGACTTTGACTTTAACACTACACTGCAAAACAACCACATATATTTTTTCTTTGAAAGGACAGAATCACTTCAGATTTTTCAGCATTATTAAGGTATTTTTGTTTTTGTAAACAAGATTTTAATTTTTATTCCCAATGTTGTTAGATATTTCCAATTATTACAATTTTGGCATACAAACAGCTTCAACTATCAGTTTTTTTGGATGGGGATGGAATGGGAGGTGCAATGAAAAATGTAATTTTCTCTAGAAGCTCTAGCAGAGTAGATTGTTTCCACAGCTAAGCTGAATTCCTTAAACAAAGATTCTTGAAAATAATAGATGTTCAATAAAACATTCATTACAAAGTTAGATTTTCATGTCTTTCAGCCAAGGGAAGAATCAAACTGGTAATTTTCTTGTTATTTTGAGTGCATAGATTGGTGATCTCAGTTTACTCCTATAAAGTTTTTCCTATTACATGGATCCTGGACAATATTTCTTCTCATACCTGTCCCCAACTACTGTCTTTCACATCTATTTTTTCTTACTGTTATCCTGCCATCTCTTGAGCATGAAACTGGGCTTTTTTATATCTTCATAACTGTGCAACTACTCTTTTACTGCTCTTTGTCAAAGACTTTGAAAACCTTCATTTTTATAAGTCTGTAAGCAACTTTAGCAGGCATTAAACCCCACTAAGGAAAGGAATATTATGCACATTGGCAAGAGCCTGAATCTGTGATCAGAGAACTTGGGATGAAAGTACAGATCTGTTACTAGTTGTGTAAGTCACTTAACTTGAAAAAGTCACTTAATCTATTTTAGTTTCCTCTTCTGTAAGATGAAGGGGTTGGACTAGATAATTTTATGGTTTGTTAGATTTCTTTATGTGTAGATGGAGTAAGAACTCCCTTCTCAGTCTGATTTAAATATAATTGAAAAATGCCTGGTGGATTTTGTTGCTATGGATCCCACTCAGTTGAATTTTCAAAGCTACTCCTTGAGGCAAGCAGGGAGGAGTATTTATTTTTTTTTAAATGATGTTTGTGCCTTTGATTACCACTTTTTTTTTCTTTCCTCAATAGTATTTTATTAATATATATTTATTTTATGTATAATTATATAATATTATATATTTTCATCTTATTACATATAAAGATAGTTTTCAACATTCATTTTTGAAAGATTTTGAGTTCCAAATTTTTTCTCCCTTCCTCATTTATCTCTTCCCTCACCCATACAGCAAGCAATTTGATATAGGTTATATATCTACAATCATTTTAAACATATTTCCATATTAGTGATGTTGTGAATGAAAAATCAGGACAAAGGGGGAAAAACACAAGAAAGAAAAAGCAAACAAGCAAAAAAGTGAAAATAATATGCTTGCATCCACATTCAGTCTTCATAGTTGTCCCTCTGGATGCAGATGGCATTTTCCATCCCAAGACTATTAGAATTGCCCTGGATCACTGCATTGCTGAGGAGAGCTTAGTCTATCGGTTGATTATCATACAATCTTGTTATTACTGTATACAGTGTTTTCCTGGTTCTGCTAACTTTGCTTATTTATCTAAATAATCTATTTAGATAAGTCTATTTATCTAAATGTTTCCAGGCTTTTCTGAAATCAGACTGCTCATCATTTCTTACAAAACAATAACATTCCATTATATTCCTATACCGCAACTTATTCAGCAATTCTCCAACTGATAGACTTCCACTCAATTTCCAATTCCTAGCCATTACAAACAGCTGCTACATATGTTTTTTGTGCATGTGGGTCTTTTTCCCTTTGTTATGATTACTTTGGGATACAGACCTAGAAGTGACAGTGGTGGATCAAAGGGTATGCAGAGTTTGATAGCCCTTTGAGTATAGTTCCATATCATGCAGAGAAGAGCATTGACAAGATTATTTTGTTTGCATTTACAAAATTTTCATGACTCCACAGTTATTGTATTCAATCAGAAGGTCAAGTTATGATGTCAATCCCAAGGTTATTTTTCACCCATAAAAGAACCCACTGGTAGCCTATTTCTTCACTAACTCCCTAACTCCTTTTAGGGTTAGCCCACTTACTAAGCATCACAATGGCTTTCATTATGAACTTGCCCCACTTTAAGACATCTTCCCCCTTATTAATGGGGAATTCCACTAGCAAATTTAGCCCATGTCTTTCCCCTTGTTAATGGCTAAATCTCTTTTGGAACTTAGCCTACTAGTCAACGATATAATAATAAAATTTTTGCCTCTTGATTTGGAGATCTAAGTCTACAAATTCTTTTGAGATGCCTCACAACACCTGCCTGAAACTGCAATGTACTTTTAGGGTTCAACCTCTGCTCTCCAATATTCAGTAGACCACATAGGTAGAGTCCTGAAACCCCAATATAATTTTCAGGGTTCAGTGCTTCTGTACTGTACTACAATCATCCCATTCCCATCTCATCCTACACATTAATTGTGTATAGATGTGTTGATGGGGTGCAGCTTCTAGGGGGAGATGTGGCAGTAACCCTAAGGCCATTTGGCCTTGGGAGTGCTGTAGTTCCACAGACAATGCTGGCTGCCAGAAAACAATCTGCTAGTCAGTGATAGATAACAGGGTTTCTAAGACAAATGGTGAGGTGCACACCAGACTACTCAATTTCACCTCTAAACCATAAAATTCAATATTGAGGTACATACCAGACCACTCTCAATTCTACATCTAACCTCTAAGTCATAAAAATTAGCATATCAATGACAAGAAGCACCCAATCTTTCTGTCTTTTTTCCTACAAATTTGTCTTCTTGCTCCTGGTTCTTTGCAAATCCTTTTGGAACTCAACCAGCTGTTGCCAGTGTAATAAATCTTTGTCCCTTAACTTGGAGACAAACTGAGTTTGCTAATTCTTTCACCATGCCAACCTGGGGACCCTAACATTTTTGGGGTGTCTTTCACTCTTAACAAAATCAATACTGGAAACCCTACACCTAAAAATGAACTGACTTTGAAAATGTATTTCAAGGTTTCACATTAATTCAGTCAAATTTAAAGTTTATAATTATTTACAGCAATATAAGCCTTTTTACTAGCAGGCATACATTATTTCAGTTACAAAGTTAGTAACTAAGAGCAAATTAAAGCCAAGTTACCCATCTTCTTGAAGTTTGGTGAGAATTATTGCAGAGTTCAGACCCTTACCCCTACAGGCTTTTAGAAATTATCCTGATTTTTGTACCAAAAGACACCCCTCAATGATTCCCTCAGGTTACTGTTTCAGGCCTCCCTTACATGTATGTCTCTTCTTGTAGATGGTCAGGAAGTTAGCTCCCTCTTTCAGTAAATTTCCACTCTTCATTGAAATCTCCTCTTCCCCAGATTGTTTGGGGGAATGTGCCTAAACCTGTCTCTGTCTGGTCTCATTTCTGATAAGAAATGTACAATCGTTTTAAACATAATTCCATATTAGTCATATTGTGAATGAAAAATTAGTACAAAAGAGGGAAAAACACAAAAAAAGAAAAAGCAAATAAAAAAATGAAAATAGTTTGTTTAAAGGACAGTTTCAATTGCATACTTTTCTGACCTTGTTTTAAGGTTAAAACTTAGAGTTTTTACTAGTTATGTTTTTGTTTATTTGTCTTTTTAGCAGAACTAGCACATTTTTCTTGACCTTTGCCTTTACTCAATCTTATCAGTTTAGCTGAAGTTTACTTTTGGTCTTCTGAAACACATTTTCTGAAGGTCAATGCAGAAGCATTAGTAAGCACCTACTATAAGCACTGAGCATACAAGAAAGACAAAAACACAATTGCTACTCTTTTTTTGTTTTGTTTTACTAAGGCAATTGGGGTTAAGTGACTTACCCAGGGTTACACAGGTAGGAAGTGTTAAGTGGCTGAGGTCAAATTTGAACTCATGTCCTCCTGAAGTCAAGGCTGGTGCTCTATCCACTGTGCCACATACCTGCCCTCACATAATTGCTACTCTTAAGGAAGTTCACATTTTATTGGAGGAAATAACATGCCAAAAATTGTACATATAAGATATAAATGATGAGTCTAGCACCAAAATGATGTGAATGATTAGATACCAGATGATGGTAGACACCAAAAGTTGGGGTTCTGTCATGTGAAGAATTCACAATGGACATTCTCTTTGGCAAAAGGTAGATTTATTTAGAGAAAGGCTACAAAATGAAGGGATACATTAGATACCAGGAATGGTAAATATGAAATAGAGTGGGAGAGCACATGAAAGACAAGTTCCTCAGTGGAAAGGGAGCACCCCAGGAGGTTGGGGCAAGCCCTTAGCAGGTAGCCTAAATCCTGAAAGGACTCAATACCCTAAAAGAGTTGGCTTGGGAAGGATAATGGAGTTAGGGGAGATACCACATTGCATTGGGGGGATAAGGAGAAAGACCCCACGAGGCAAAGTGCAGTGGTGAACTGACCCAAAGGAAGGCAGCAACCATGGGATGGCCCATAAGTAGATTTTATAGGGAAAATTTAACCTCAGGGGCATGACTGGGATTCCTGACAGGACCTGGCAAGGTGAGATTGCTTGAGACTCCCAGAGAGGGTGGGTCTCAGGGCTCTGACATAATCTGGATTTCAAACTGGAAGACCTCCCCAGAGGGACCATGGAGTTATCTCTATCAAGCTTTAGGCTCCCTGTTTGCCTCAGGGATCAACTCTTTAGTTTCTCTCTGTCCAAAACACCATTCAGAACCTCATGAATTACAATGTAACTGGGAGGTGATCACAGAGGGAATCCCCCCCTGGACCCAGGGGTAAGTTGAGGAAGTGGGCAAAGAGTGGGGTGTGAATATGTAATTGGAAAGCTCTCTTGTAGAAAGCAGAATTGAGCTGAGTCTTAAAATGAGATAGGAAAGCCAGGAGACACAGATAAGAAGGGAGGGCATTCCAGGGTGGGACACGGGTGAGTGGAAAGACAAAGGAGATGTGTGTAAGGAACCATTGTTACTGAAAGTTAGTTCTTTATTTCACATAGGACATCTTCAATATAATAAAACTGTACTTTGAAGTTGTAACTAAGTGATGATTCCTTACTCTGAACTTCTTATGGCACTGGAAAGTTCTGGGCCACCCCAAGTTTCTCTAGGAAACTAAAAAGGGTTATTCTGAAATCTGTCTTTCAACAGACAGATTTCATTATTTAGTGGACTTTTCAAAATGCTTTGTAATCATTTACTCCTCCTCAGTCTTAGGAGGCAGATCAAGCAAAGGGGTTCACACAGAATCAGGGAGCAACTTAGTTGTAGAAGTTGGACTAGTTAGAGGAGTTCTAAATACCTTACTCAGCTCCATTAAGAATCCTACATAGTCATCATCTGACCACTTGACAAAGAATTATTGCTATTGTGGCTCAAGAGTGATGGTATTTAATAAAAGGCTCCCCTTTAGTTCCCCACCCTCCAAAACAGGTTCTCTGGAACACCACTTAAAAACTGACATCAGTCATCCCAAAAAGACCCATCTGCTGCAAGTAATCAGCCTGTGTGAGTAGTTGAGAAATAATAACCTATCAATTAGTCATATCTGCTTGGAATTAGAATACCCAGGACACTTCTATCCATTGATTATCCTGGTTTTCAACTGCAAATTACCTACCTTATGTGTATTTGCTAATAGATGATGTCCTAAAAAATCTTAATGTAAGTTTAAAGCTATAAAAGCTTACTACTTTAAACTTTTGAAATACTGCAATATGTGATTCTTTGGTTGAATATTAGACGTCTATTTTTATTTTGTTCTTCACCTTTTTCATAGTGTAACATTTATGCTGCTCTTTCAGAGCCAAAAAGAGTAAGTACACCTCTGCCTCAGGAGACTATGATATCATAAAGAATTGAGGTATTTCTTTTCTTTGCCATCAGCTTGAGACTCTTATGGTTGTTTCTTCACATTAGATGGGAGAAGAAGGCTGGTAGTTTTTAAAACCTACTCACATTGGAAATGCATTAAAGAGGAAACACTGCACATATATACCAAGAAGAGTATAGTACCCTCTAAATTTATAAAGAAATAAGGGGAGAGGGAATAGGATAAGGTGGGATATAGGAAGGTGTATAAATTAAGGGGAATGGATAAAAAGGAAGGAAAAGGCTGTGGGGAAAGATAAGGGAATGATCCATGGAGGTGAGGGGCAACAGGGAAGTTAAATAATAGCAAAGCAAGGTAGAAATAAAGTAGAAGAGTTAGGGATAGAAAATGAGATAAACAAACCCAATAACAATGATTAGAAGTAGACTTTATTTTTTAAAAAAAGTTGGGATAGTAATCATTGATTTCAAAGTCAAACTTTAAAAAAGATCCAATTGAGAGAAAAATCTACATTATTTGTCAGCCATATTAACATTATTTTAAATATATGTGTATTTATGTGTATATATGTGTGTATGCATAAGTGTAGCTTGCTTGGGGAAAATGGAAGGGAGGAAAGAGGAAAAAAAATTAAAGGAAAAAGTGCACAGCAGAGAACAAAAGAAAACCTACCTGAAAGCAAAGATAGATAATTATGAATACAATGTCTTCTATTATTTACATATGCTTTCTTGAAATGGAAATTTATTTTTACATATTTTGAATCCTACCTGATATTCTGATGGGCACATGACAAGCAATGGCTTTTGTTTCTGTCTTTTTCTATTTTTTTTTCTTAATTTTGCATTCAATTTTAAATAAATAAATGCATTTAAAAATTCTATGGATTGTTATTGAACTATTTTTCTCTTAGTGACTTTTGAGAAGTGCTTCATGGTAAGTGAAGTGAATAGAACCAGGAGAACAATGTACACAGCAACAACAAGATTGTATGATGATCAATTCTGCTGAAGGTGGCTCTTTTCACAAAGTGATTCAGGTCAATTTCAGTAGTCTTGTGAAAGAGCCATCTATCTGTATCCAGAGAGAGGACCCAGTGTGGGTCACAACATAATATTTCCACTTATTTTATTGTTTTACTTGCATTTTGTTTTCTTTCTCATTTTTTTCCTTTTTTGATCTGATTTTTCATGTGCAGCAAGATAATTGTGGAAATATGTATAGAAGAATTGTACATTTTTGACATTTTGAAATTTTGGATTACTTGTCATCTAGGAGAAGAGAGTGCAGTTCGGAAGGGAGGGAAAAAATTTTGGAACACAAGGTTTTTCAAGAGTGAGTGTTGAAAATTATGCATAAGTTTTGAAAATAATAAGTTTTAACTTATAAAAAAAGAAAAGTATTTCAGTTCCCCTGAGTTCTAGTTCTACCTTTATCTACAGATGAAATATATTTAATCCAGAGTTCCTCTATTTTTTAAAAATCTGTTGAAAACCTTTGATTTAATTTGTATCTTTGAATATATACTAAGTCTTAGCTGTGTGACCATGTGTAAATCACTTAACCCCAATTGCCTCAGCAAAAAAAAAAGGGGGGGAAAAAAAGAATATATACTGATCTTGATGTAAAACTAAGAACAATCACTATTGTTTTGAGATGCAAGTCTGGTAATAATTGCATGGAAAGGGGAATGGAAAAAGAGGGTATCAGTGATTAACTGGCATTATATAAATAGTCTGAACATAATAAGGATTTAATTTTAGCTTGGAGCTTCAAGATGAAAACAACAGAGAAGCTTATGGTGTTGTTTATTCATAATTTTCATAAGATATCAAATAGAACAGTTAAACATTCTATGTGAATCTAGGTACTCATTGGATTAAATCAGTTTGAATCTGGCTCATAGTCTTTCTTTTCACTTCCTGCCCTCATAGTAGGAGACTTCAATATACACACTGATTTTGCCTCTAATATCCAACCTCCTAATTCCTCGGTTTTCTTATTTCACATGATCTATTTTCTACCCTATCTCAATAATACAAAGAAAATCATAACCTTGATCTTGCCATTACCCACAAATGCACCACTTTCATGTCCATTAACTCTAAATTTCCTCTATCTAATCACAATCTATTGGGATTTCCTTCTCCCTCTACCTTCTAATACCAATCTTGCTCTTTTTCAATATCCTAACTTCCAATCCCTTGACCCTTCAATTCTTTCTCAGAACACCATCTCTACCTAATGATACTCTCTTCCCTTTCCCATCTTAACCCCTTGGTAAACCAGTTCAATCTTAGGCTGTATTCTTCTCTTGTGTCTTTTCTCTCCTTCATTACTAATTGTGTCCTGCAAAGCTTCAAACTGGATCAGTCCCACTATCTGATGCCTTCATACCTAGACATATGTTTCTGAATGAAGCTGGAAAAAATAATGCAAGAGCACCTATTGTGTTCAATACAAATAATTTATTTCACATAACCTCAACTGGACCCTTAGTACTACAAGGCAATCCTATTACACATCCAAAGTTAATTCACTATTGCTGCTCACCAAAACATTTCTACACTTTTTCATACCTCCTTGAACTTTCTCTTAGTCCATTCCTCCACCTTCTCACCTGAAAACTTTTCCTCATATTTTACTGAAAAAAAAATTTGAGGATAGTTGTCAAGATATTTGCCTCTTCCCTTCCTCTTACTTCACCCAGATGCTCCCTGTCACTATCTTCTCTTCATCATTGTCTCATATAAAGAGTGACTCTTCTCTATGCCATGGCAAATCCGTCTATATGCATGTGATCCCATTCTACCCTATATTCTCCATGAGACTGCATCCTTTGTTGTCTCCATTTTCTCACTTATCTTCAATTTCTTTTTTTTTTGTTGTTGTTCATATCTAACTCTTTGTGGTCCCATTGGAACTTTTTTTTTTTTGGCAAAGATAGCACTTATTAGCTGTGTGACCCAGAGTGAATTATTTCAACTCCATCAACCTCAATTTTCTTAACTGTAAAGCAGGAATAATAATAGCATTTACCTCTGAGGATTGTGTTGAAGATAAAATAAAATATTTGTAAAAAGCCTGACAGGTACAATACCTGTGTTTTCCCATTCTTTAAAAAACAAAACAAAACAAAAAACCAAAAACAAACAAAAAAAACCCAACCCTATTCGAACCATCTATCACTGCTAACTATTTTCCCATATCTCCTCCTTCTTTGTGTGGCTAAACACCTTGAAAAAACAGTATATAATGGGTGTCTCCCATTTTTCTTACCTCTTTTTCTGTCTTTTGCCTTTCTTTATATCCCATGTGCTTGCTACATCATAGGTGCTTAATAAATGTTTACTGACTGGCATAGACCTCGAGAACCTCTGGTTTTCAAGCAAATAGTAGATTAAAGGTATAGACAAAGGGAAGATCATGCTTCCTGGGCCATTTATTAGGAGGAAAAAATTGTGGTATAAAAAGAATCTGCCTTCCCATTTTAGTACAATGGAAAGGAGAAGAAAATCAGGTGACTCTTACTTATATTCCCCTCTATTCCAACACACTCACTTTGAATCCTAAACCTCTAAACCTTTCAGATAGTAATTCCTGTTAGCAGAGGGGCAGGTTTGCCAAGCAGGAGAGCTATAAAGATCAGAAAGTGAATGAATAAGAGGAGAATCACATTTGCAAGTAATTTAGAATAAAGATTGTTCTCTAAAAAGACTAAGGGCATCAAGGCTTGCCTTTCGGAGTTGTGAGTTGACACAGATATGTGAGTTTCTCTACGTATGTGCTTCCCTGTTGGATTTCTCTTAAGTGTGCTTTTACTCTCTCATTGAAACTGTGGACACTGTTGGGATAGTATAAAGTTCTTGGGTAGATTTACATTTTTATTATTTCAGCTTTTGCCTTCTATGGAGTAAATATCTCTTATTTTTGCCTTCTGTGATAAGCACTGGGAATATAAAAAAGGTAAGACAGTCCTTGTTCTTGAGGGGCTCACAATCTAGTGGGGGAGTCAACATGCAAAAACTATGTACAAACAAGATATATACATGTGTGTGAATACATACATATATACACACATGTGTACATGTATATATATTGAGATAATCAACAGGAGACACTTCACAGATAATTATGAGGGGAACAATGGGCTCCTCAAAGGAACTTCAGAAGGAATGGTCTAATTTGGAGGAAGAAAACAAAGAAAAAGGAGGTTCATGAAAATCTAGAAAGATGAGATTATCAAGGAAAGGGTGGTAAATAATATCAAACTCTACAGAGAAGTTAAGAAGACTGAAGATTGAGAAAAGATTATTAGACCTGGCAAATAAGAGATCACTAGTAACCTTGTAAAAGCAGTTTTAGTTGAGGGATGAAATCAGAAGCAAAACTATAGAGAGTTAATAGAGTGAGAAGAAAACAAGTGAAGGCACTTATTGTAGAGGGCCTTTTCTGGGAGTTATTAATGTTAGAAAGTTAGATACCTACAAATCACATACAACTAAATGAACAACAGAATCTTAGAGATGGGGAAAAGAGAGAGCCATCTGGTATAGCCCCTTCTTTCTCTCTCCTTACTAAATCATTAGAAGGCAAGATAATTAAAACTGCCAAAGGCTGAAATTCTTATTTTCTTCAAAGGATTGCTTTACAAATGTGCTGGATTAGATTTATCTGGTTGGTACCAGGAGAAAGAATTCTGAGCAATGTAAATTGCAGAAGCAGATTTAGCAAATTTCTTTGAAGAAAAAAGCTTTTTTCCTTCCTTTTTTTTTCTTTTTAAAAATTCTATTATCCAAAAATAGAATGAATTATGCCAGGAAGTAATGTGTTCCCCCCCTTACCAGAGGTTTTCAAGAGACATTGTACAATTGATCATTTAGGGATTAAAATAGAGGAGTTTCCTGTAGAAGTACAGCTAGACTAGAATCTGACTTCTAGATTCTTTTACTCTATGAAGCTTTCTTAAAAAAAAAAAAATGCAGGGTACCAATTCTGATCTCAGATCAAACAAAAGCAAAAATGGATCTAATTAAAAGAGAAAAGGAAGGAAACTACATCTTGTTAAAGGGTACCATAGATAAGGAAGTACTATCAATACTAAATATATATGTACTAAATGGTGTAGCATCCAAATTCCTAGAAGAGTTAAGAGAATTGCAAGAAAAATTAGACAGCAAAACTGTATTAGTAAGGGATCTCAACCTTGCTCTCTCAAAAGTAGATAAATAAATAAATAAGAAAGAAGTTAAGGAGGTAAACAGAATTTTAGAAGTTAGGTATGATAGACCTTTGGAGAAAATTGAATGGAGACAGAAAGGCATATACTTTTTTTCTTGGTCGAATGGAACTTACACAAAAATTGACCATGTATTAGAGCATTAAATCCCTCAAAATCAAATGCAGAAAGGCAGAAATAGTAAATCTATCTTTTTCAGTTCATGGTGAAATAAAAATTACATTAATAAAGGGCTTGGAAAAATAGACCAAAAATTCATTGGAAATTAAATAATCTGATCCTAAAGAATGAGTGGGTGAAACAGCAAATCATAGACACAATCGATAATTTAATTCAAGAGAATTACAATAATGAGACAACATACCAAAATATATCTGATACAGCCAAAGCAGTTATTAGGGGAAGTTTTCTATCTCTAGATGCTTACTTGCATAAAATAGAGAAAGAGAAGATCAATGAATTGGGCAATGAAAAAAGCTAAAAAAAAAAAAAATTAACATTCCCCCCCAATTAAATATCAAATTTAAAATTCTGAAAACAAAAGGGGAGATTATTCTATGAAATTTTCATAATAAATCTGAGTTATTACATGTTCAAGTGTATTGTCAGTTCTCTTAAATAAACTATAATCATCACTCCTGGAAAATCATATCAGAAAACAATGTACTGGGATCCTCAATATCTTCATTTTATTTCCAATAAAACTTATTTTTGCTTATATTCATCAATTAGCAATAAAGGGATTTAGAGGTTCATGAAAATATGTGAATCATGCAACAACAACAACAACAAAAATGAATAAATGATTGAGTGAGTTATCATTTAGTTTTTCTGGTTGTCAACAGAACTTATTGAAGACAGAAAATTTTATAAGTTTGGATTCCAATGTCAATAAGTTTTCTCTACTTGGAAAGTCTAGTTTTGTCCAACTACATACCATGAATGAATGTATACATTTTTGCATTTTAAGAAAAATAGATTAGAATGTTGAAAGGTATCACAACCTAAAGGATGAAGCTGTCATTTAATTTCTCCTTTCTGAGACCTGTGAGGAGTTATGCATATAGCGGTTGTTTAATAAATGCTTAAGACTCACTATCTGATTGAAATATTTAGTGAAAGGGAAAACTAAGTGGTTCTTGGATCAAGCAGCCTTGAGGAATAAGTTTCAATCAAAACATGAAATCCGTCTATATTTAAGAACTTAAATAAGTGGTTATTTATATGCATAGTTATCATGTTCTTAATCATTCCTTGTTTATTGCATTTGAAATCATTTCACAATGTCCAAAAAAATCGCTCTAAAACTCTAAAAGAGAAAAATTCATTCAAATCAGTTAACTATCAATAAGAAGCAGGACGGTATGGTGGGAAAAGTATTGGCCTAGGAATCAGAAAACCAATACTGAAGGCCTGACATCTTGTTTCCCAACAATGACAAGCAAGTCATTTGTAAATTCCCTGAGTCTCCATTTTTTTGTCTTCAAAAGACAAGAGAGAATTAAGAAGAGAGTAAGAAGAAAGCAAGAGGAGGCTCTTATTGTAGAGGGCTTTCACTGAAAAATAATGAGTAATTATTTTGTATTACTTCACAGAATTATTATGAAACTCAATGTAGGTCATTTATATGGCCCCAAAGTCCTATATAAATGAAACCTATAATTTAACATCACTAATTCAGCTCCTATCATTTGCTCAACATGTTCTAACATAAGGTAGATACAAAAACAGAATCATGGTTCCTGACTTTAAAAAGTTTACAATCTATTTCGGGATTAAAGATAAACATAAAGATGTTATATCTTTGATGCCTTCCCAACCATTGTTTTTTACAGATTTGGTCAAACTGACTTCTATCTATTATAATGTAGTTTTGGACAATGGGCAGAATGTATCAATTTTGTGATGCAACTAAAAAGTAATGTTCACTTTAAAGTGTAGCTTCTTAAACTGTGGTTTGCAACTGCATATGGAGTCTTATAATTGAGTGTGAGGATAGCAAAATTATGATTTATTATCAATAAATGTTTGATTTACATATCTATTACATATGTCTTTTTACTTAAGATCACATAAAAATTTCTCAGGCAAAAAGGGATCATGAGTGGAAAACGTTTAAGATGTCCTATTCTAGACTATCCTCTAATGGGCTGAGGTTTGAGTTGATGTACTGAGGTCCCAAGTACGTGAGGCTAAATAGTAATTGGGCTATACTCTATTAATATACATGATTGGATAAAGAATGGTCCCTGCCCACTCTCCGTGCAAGTCCTGATATGTTGTAGAGGAAATGACGATTTTGGTGGATGGAGGCAGAGAGAGACAGGAAGAGAAGCTAGGAGAAAGGAACCCAGGCCCAATCTCTCCCAGCTTCTCTTCCTGTCTCTCTCTGCCTCCACCCACCAAAATCGTCATTTCCTCTACAACACATCACTATCCTAGCATATCAGACTTACACTCTTAGTTCACTGGTGACATCCTCACCACAATGTCAACTCCTGGCTGTACCATTTGCTATCTTTGTAGCGTTGGACAGGTCACTTGAGTTTCTGGACCTCAGTTTATTTCTGTAAAATGAGATAACATGGATTAAGAGAACCTTGGTATCCTTCTAGTTTGAAGCTGATGATCCTAAAAACAACTAGATGCAGACATGGACAACTTTAGAATTCCCTTTATGCTTGTCCTTCTTGTCTCACTTTGGAACATAATATTTAGTTTAAAAAATATACATGCACGTACAAATATACGTGTCTAACTCTGAAAGTAGAAATTGTCTATTTTTTCCCCTTTTCCTTCTTTGAAAATACAGTGGGATATATCGTATCTAGGATATACTATAACATATTTAACATGTATAAGACTGCCTGCCATCTAGGGGAGGGAGTGGAGGGAGGGAAGGGAAAAATCAGAACAGAAGTGAGTATAAGGGATAATGTAAAAAAAAATTACCCATGCATATGTACTGTCAATAAAAAGTTATAATTATTAATAAATAAATAAATGCAAAAAAAAAAAAAGAAGAAGAAGAAGAAGAAGAAAAGAAAATACAGTGGGATACTTCCAGGAACCACTCCCACTTACAAAGACCAGCAATGATCTGTTATAATTTATCAACACCCAATAAGTTGCTTGTATATAAATTGTTTTTACTTGATTATATAATGAAATAGCCTTTGGTTAGAAACAAGGAGCAGAGTCCATCAAATACTTAAAAGCTAATGGGCAAAGTTCATTAAAAGCCAACGACTTCTCTAGAACAAGAGCACACCCCAAACAAAAATTAATATATAAAAGCTGCTTATTCTTTCTGCTGACAACTCTTTTTGGTGACAAATGGGAGTTACAAATTTTAAAATAATGTTTTTAAAAATTCTTAATAACTTTTAACTCAAACTATTTCTTTAGTTACTTGCTAAAGAGAATGAATTTAAACACTTTATGAAACTCTTTTGTCTTTAGAAAGGAAAGACTTACTGAAAGAAGATTCTTATATTGCTGGAAATATGTGTATTTTCCAGCAAGCAAAAGGTAAAACAGGTCTTCCTAAAACTTGTTTAAGCATAAAAATTTAAACTGAAACCATTGCTAGAGTGTCATAGCATAGCATTCCTTGCTTCTCTCATGTTTAGTGTGGCTGTTTTGAAATAACCATCATGTAACACATTGCCAGAGACCCATCTCTTCCAATATATTCTCTTTCTACTTTCAAACCTAAAATTAATCCAATGTATAACATTTAACTGAGCAATATAAACAAGAAACTATATAAATATCAAGGAAGGGAAAATAGTAACAAAAGTATTCGCTAGAGAAATCTCATATCTATATCCTACTTTGGAAGAAGTAAGAGGTTGTTTGATTACTGTCTTTCATTCTCAAGGAGGACCAAAATGACAGCGTTATGTTGGAGTCAAGTTATAGTATGTCTGACTGTGACTGATCAGACCAACAAGAGAATGCTTTGCCACAAGGCAGACACAAATAATCCCTAAAATTTGGGGTGGGTGGCTTCTCTAACTTTTTCTGAGCTAATTCAATCTTGCTTTGCTCATAGAGAGACCTCATAGAGGTCTCTGATGAGGGCACTCCATGCTGTTGTCCTGTGCCAGTGTCTCCCATGTCATACAATCAATTCTACAGTTCTTAAGAGAGACCTGGAGAGTGTCCTTGTATGACTTTTTCTACTACCTTGTGAGCACTTGCCCTGTGTGAGTTCTCTAAATTAATATTTTTGGGAACCATACCTTTGGCGTTCGAGAAATGTGGCCAGAACAATGGAGTTGTGCTCTCTGCAGTAGAGTTGGAATGCTTGGCAGTTTAGCCAGAAAGGGCCTGGTGTCTCATTCTGCCAGATGATTTTCAGAATCTTCCTAAACAATTCAAATGGAAGTTATTCAGTTTCCTGACATGGAGCTGATATACTGTCCACGTTTCACAGCTATCCAACAATGAAGCTCTGTAGATCTTTAGTTTGGTAGTCTACTCTCCCACACTTTCCTTCACAGCCTCCCAAATACTGAGCTAGCTCTGGCAATGCATGGTTCACTCTCATTATCAAAGGGGAAATCCTAGCATCACCTGCCAAGGTAAGAGAACTTATGCACAGGATTCAAAATTTCCCCATTTGCTGTAACAAAAGGTTCCATATATGGATGGTATGGTGCTGTTTGATGGAAGACCTGTTTTCTTTGTGTTAATTGTTAGGCCAAAATTATCACAAATAGCCGAGAATGGATCTCTACTTTGTTACACCTCGGTTTTGGAGGCTACATTAAGTAAACAATCATCTGGAAAAAAAAAAAATGCACCAATACTCCTTCCAGTTTGGTTTTAGCTTGTAGCCTTTTCAAGTTAAAAAATTTACTATTAGTGTTGTAGCTGACTGCCTCCTCATTGAAGGTGTTTGATAACATGGCTGAAAACATCTTGCTAGGTTCAGCTAGATGGTACAGCGGATAGAGTGCTGTTCCTGAAGTCAGGAAAACCTGAATTCAAGTCCAGCTTCAGACACTTAATACTTCTTAGCTGTGTGACCCTGGGCAAGTCACTTAATGCCAATTGCCTCAGAAAAAAAAATTGTGTTTTTTAAAAAGCATGAGAACAAGTGCCCAGCAGTGTTTCACTCCATTGGTGATGGGAAAGCTCAGGAGCATTGTCCATTGTCCATTGTCCAGAATCCGCCATTAGGAAATTGACATACTCTAGTGATGAACTTCTCTGGGAAAACAAATTTTGACATGATTTTCCATACGTCCTCGGTCCAACAGTATCAAAGACCTTGACCAGATTTACAAATTTTGTATACAAACCTCTCTTCTGCTTCTGGCATTTCTCCTGTAGTTGTCAGGCAATAAACACTATATTGACTGTTGCTCAGCCCCTTCTGAAGCCATACTGGTTCTCAGGTAGATGGCCTTTTTTTCAAGTATAGGATCAGCTTATTAAGGAGGTCCCTGGCAAGAATCTTGCCAGCAATGAATAAGAGAAATCTCTCTGTGTCACAGGACAATATGGTCCCTTTACTTTTATAAAGATGGGCAATGGAGGCATCTCTATGTAGACACACACACACCATTAACCTCAAGGTTGGTTAAATTGATGATAATGTTAATCATCTTCTGTGAAGGTTTTCCTGGAGGCAGCCTTAGTTTCAGTTACAATCAATAATTACTCCAAAATGGCAGCCAGTTGGTAAAAATGCAAACGTTTATTTCTCCTTCCAAATTAGCCCGGTTAGTTGAGGCCTATCTCTCTACCTGGATCCAAGAGATCTTGCAGCTTTGTCCTTGGCTTCTGCCTCTGCTTTCTTCAGGCTCCAGCCAGCACCGACTTGTTGCTTCTCAATCTCCAACTGAGGTGAGAACTCTTCTGTATCTCCCAGAGTGCTCTGTCTCCAACCCCAGTCAAAGTTTCCCAGAACTTCCTCGAGTGGCTCATAGGAACTGAATTTATGCTACTTCTCTGAGAGTGGGATTGTGGGATATCTCCCAGTATGCTCTCTGAAATCTCCCAAACATGTGAACTCCATTGAGTTCTTAGATACTTATGAGCTCTCTAAAGGTGTGAACACAAGCATAGTTTCCATCAGTTGTACTTAGTACCTAGTTCAAGATCTGGCCCAAAATAACTCTTTCTAAGATTAAATTAGCTCCAATGGCTTAACACTTTGTAAAGATTCCAACAATCTTCCCCCTTCTTTCAGCATATTCTCGGTAGCCAAGATGAAGAACTACCAGCAATTCTTTTGAGAACTATTGCCATTGATCATATTTATCTGTTAGAGAATGGCTTTGTCCTTTATATTCTAGTATCTTAGATATCAAACGCTTATCAGAAATATTTGGTGCAGAGATTTTTTCCCCCAACCAACAACTTCCTTCTTACCCTAGTTTCATTGATTTTAGTCTGAAAAAAGCTTTTAAATTTCAAATCATCTAATTTTCTTTGTGACTGACTTTATGTCTTGTTTGGCAAAGCATTCTCTCTGTAGTAATATCTATAAAAGGTACTTGATCTAGATCTCTTCTGATTTTTTAATAGTGTGACCTTTAATACTTAGGTCATATATTAATTTTGATTTTATTATGGATCATAGTATAAGATATAGGTCTAGAGTAAAGTCAAGATGACAGATTAGGGTTAGCCACCTAGCTGAATGAATGCTCCCAACATTCCCCTTGACACAACTTTAAAATAATATCTCAACTCAATTTGCAGGGTAACAGAGCAAAAAAAAGGGGGGAGGGGGAGTCAGGTGAGACTTTTTTTTTTTTGACCTAAGAAAATTAGCAAGAAAAGTCTGTGACATCAAAGTTGGAAGCCAGTCCAGAACCCACAAATGTGATAGCAGAAATAGCATTCATAGCAGCAGCAGCTTCAGGATCTCTCAGCTCAGAAATTGTAAGTGTATCAAAGAATTGTCCAGAAAGAGATTACACTGCTTTGCTGGCACTGGATAAGTCTGTTGCCCATAAGTAGTTCTGGGTTGCAAATCCAGGATGGAGAAGAGTACTGGTGGTCAGGCACAATGAAGCAGGGGGTCCCTGTCACAATTCCAAAACAAAGAAGAGCATTAGTGGTTGCAGCTGTAAAATACAAGAGGCCTTTCTTAGGTAAACCACAGTGCAGATCAAGAGAGCAGTAACTATATCTCTCTCCAGATCATACTATCTTGGAAACACCAAAAACTTTCAGATGTTCTGAAAACAGCAGCATGAAAAAATCTAAAGCTTGGAACATGCCTTCCCACCCACAGGAGAGCAGAGCCCAATTTTAATACAAAGTTAAAAGTCAAAAAATAGGTTGGAAAAATGAACAAACAATTATAAAAACAATTTGACCATAAAACACTCCTACAATAGCAGGGAAGACCAAGACATAAATTCATTAAGAGGGCAACAATGGCACAACAGCTATCAAAAAAAAAAGCGTTAAAGAAAAACAACCCCCTCTAAAAAAAAATAACTTTGAGTTTTGGCAAACCCAAAGATCCCAGCTTTTGGGATAAGAATTCACTATTTGACAAATACTGCTGGGAAATTGGAAACTAGTATGGCAGAAACTAGGCACTGATTCACACTTAACATCATATACCAAGATAAGGTTAAAATGGGTTCATGATCCATGATTCATGATGGGTTCATGATTATAAAGAATAAAATTATAAATAAATTAGAAGAACATAGGATAGTTTACTTTTCAGACCTGCAGAGGAGGAAGGAATTTGTGACCAAAGAAGAACTAGAGATCATTATTGATCAGAAAATAGATAATTTTGATTATATTAAGTTTAAAAGATTTTGTACAAGCAAAACTAATGCAGACAAGATTGGAAGGGAAGCAATAAACTGGGAAAACATTTTTACATTCAAAGATTCTGGTAAAGAACCATTTCTAAATTATTTCTAAAACATATAGAGAATTGATTCAAATTTATAAGAATTCAAGCCATTCTCCAATTGATAAATGGTCAAAAGATATGAACAGACAATTTTCAGAAGAAGAAATTGAAACTATTTCTAGTCATATGAAAAGGTGCTCTAAGGACCAGGAGATCATTATATACTTCAACAACAATACTATATGGTGACCAGTTCTGATGGACCAGGCCATCCTCAGCAACGAGATCAACCAAATCATTTCCAATGGAGCAGTAATGAACTGAACCAGCTATGCCCAGAAAAAGAACTCTGGGAGATGACTAAAAACCATTACATTGAATTCCCAATCCCTATATTTATGCCCACATGCATTTTTGATTTCCTTCACAAGCTAATTGTACAATATTTCAGAGTCTGATTCTTTTTGTACAGCAAAATAACATTTTGGTCATGTATACTTATTGTGTATCTAATTTATATTTTAATGTACTTAACATCTACTGGTCATCCTGCCATCTGGCGGAGGGGGTGGGGGGTAAGAGGGAAAAAATGGAACAAGAGGTTTGGCAATTGTTAATACTGTAAAGTTACCCATGCATATATCCTGTAAATAAAAGGCTATTAAATAAAAATTTAAAAAAAGAAAAAAAAAGAAAAGGTGCTCTAAATCACTATTGATCAGAGAAATACAAATTAAGACAACTCTGAGATTGGTCTAAGACAACCTCTCAGATTGGCTAAGATGACAAGAAAAGATAATGATGAATGTTGGAGGGCATATGGAAAGACTATGACACTGATACGTTGTTGGTGGAACTGTGAACAGATCCAACCATTCTGGATAACAATTTGGAACTATGCTCAAAAACTTTTTTTAAAATTTTTTTTTTATTTAATAGCCTTTTATTTACAGGTTATATGCATGGGTAACTTTACAGCATTAACAAATGCTAAACCTCTTGTTCCAATTTTTCACCTCTTACTCCCCCACCCCCTTCCCTAGATGGCAGGATGACTAGTAGATGTTAAATACATTAAAATATAAATTAGATACACAATAAGTATACATGACCAAAACGTTATTTTGCTGTACAAAAAGAATCAGACTTTGAAATATTGTACAATTAGCTTGTGAAGGAAATCAAAAATGCATGTGGGCATAAATATAGGGATTGGGAATTCAATGTAATGGTTTTTAGTCATCTCCCAGAGTTCTTTCTCTGGGCGTAGCTGGTTCAGTTCATTACTGCTCCATTGGAAATGATTTGGTTGATCTGGTTTATGCTCAAAAACTTATCAAACTGTACATACCCTTTGATCCAGAGTGTCTCTACTGGGCTTATATCCCAAAGAGATCTTAAAGGAGGAAAAGGGACCAAATGTGCAAAAATGTTTGTGGCAGCCCTTTTTGTAGTGGCCAGAAACTGGAAAATGAATGAATGCCCATCAATTGTAGAATCGCTGAATAAATTATGGTAAATGAATGTTATAGAAGATGATTGTTATGTAAGAAATGACCAGCAGGATGATTTCAGAGAGACCTAGAGAGACATACATGAACTGATGCTAAGTGAAATGAGCAGATCCAGAAGATCATCATACACGGCAACAATAAGATATTATTTGATGATCAATAATTATGATGGACGTGGCTCTCTTCAATGATGAAATGATTCAAACCAGTTCCAATTGTTCAGTGATGAAGAGAGCCATCTACATCCAGAGAGAGATCTGTGGGAACTGAATATGGTTCACAACACAGTATTTTCACTCTTTTTGTTGTTTGCTTGCATTTTATTTTGCTTCTCTCTTTCTCTCTCTCTCTTTTTCTTTTACTGGCTTGATTTGATTTTTCTTGTGCAGCACGAATATTGCAAAAATATGTATGCATATATTGGACTTAACATATTTCTACCATGTTAAAAAAAATATGGTTCTTAAAAAAAAGCACAACATAATTATTTCTTTTTTTTTTTTAATGTGGCAAAGACATAGTTTAAAATGTTAAAGTGTTGTGAAATGGTCAAATTACAAAGAGAGTTAGAGGGGAGAATTTATAAAAAAGTGTCATGAACTCCTGTGGCACTCTGGTGAAGTTCATAAGTCTTTTTCAGAAGAATGTTTCTAAATACATAAAATAAAATATACATGATTATAAAGGAAATAAATTATATTTTATACATACATATGTATTCAATTAAGTATGTAATTTATGTGTATGTGTGTATATACATATATACACATACACATATGTATAGATACATATATGTACAATTAGAGTTTCTCCATTTCACAGTATATCTCTAATTGAACAGAGAAAAAAAACACAGAAGTCACAATACTAGTCATAAGTAGTTGGTGACCTCATATAGCCCTTCATCACTATAGTTTATTATTTCACCTCATATAATATTATATACAACAGTACCAAAGAATATGAAAACAATATTTGGGTATGCTTTGATGTCTTCTGAAGTCCTTTGGTCTGGTTCCATGTACCCACTATAAGAGCAGGGCAATGAAATTGGTTAAAAAGTTGTTCAAACTTGATTTGCATTAACTAGACTACTAAAAGGTTTATTTAGTTACTGCAAAACCAAAATTTAGTGTGTGCATGACTCACTTTAAAATTATATGCTTTCTAATAAAAAAGCAACATTTCCTTATATTACTAAAAAAAAAAAATCCAACAGAAAAGAGAAAAAGAAAAATTTCTTTCAAAATTACTATAGAAAGTATAAAATACTTGAAGCCTACATATCAATGCACACAAAGAAATTATTTAAATATAACTACAAAACTCTTATTATGGAAATAAAGTCAGCTCCAAATAACAAGAGAAATATTAATTGCTCAAGGGGTGGCCAAACCAACATAATTTTAAAAATCAGTATTACCTGAATTAATTTACTTACTCAATGCCATATCCACAAAAGGCCAAGGGATTACTTTTTTTTAGAGCTAAAAAAAAAACAATTTACATATTCACATGGAAGAATAAAAGATCAAGAATCTCAATGAAAATAATGGAGGGAGAAGTAGAAAAGAAACCTAGCAGTTCTATTGGGGAGGAGTTTAGTTATCAAAAATATATTGGGGATTTCAGACCAGTGTCTTAGGTATCTCAAAAGAGTTTGCAGGCTTGGTCTATCTCCAAATCAAGATGCATTGCCATGAAGAAAGAGAAAGACATCATTAGATAGATTTAAGTT
This sequence comes from Sarcophilus harrisii, assembly GCF_902635505.1. Classification (NCBI taxonomy): domain Eukaryota; kingdom Metazoa; phylum Chordata; class Mammalia; order Dasyuromorphia; family Dasyuridae; genus Sarcophilus; species Sarcophilus harrisii. Next base: position 397,967,394 of record NC_045426.1, read on the forward strand.
CTAATGAACTTGTTGCCATAAGGCAAGTAATTCCTAATGAATTCTCAATGCCAAAAGATGGACTAAATTCTCAAAAAACAAAGAGTTTAACTGGGGATTATATCACTGACTGGTGGGCTGATCCTAAAAAAAGGAATTAAGGTCCTAATAGGAGTTGGGAAGAAGGAAGGATTAAGGTACAAAGAGATTCTTTTATAGAAGAGAAATAACCTCAAGGGTTGACATTATAACTTGGCCTTCTGATTGGATATAGTAACAGTAGGTTTTCTCAGTGTAAGGAATTGAACAAGGAATTCAACATAATCATATCAGTGTTCCTCCCAGCTTGCCTCAGGGAGTAATTTGGTCTCCTTATTGTTTACAGTAATGTCAACAGTCATCTAATTACCAAGGACTTCATCAGAACCAGATCAAACTATTACAATGTAGTAATAATCAAAATTACTTGAAAATGGTTAAAAAAAATAGAGAAATCAATTAATGAAAAAAATAGATAATGTAATATATAGAAGCAGACAGAATAGTCTAGTGTTTGATAAACCTAAAGCCTAAGCACTGAGGTAGGAAAATTAAAATAAAAATTTTTTTCAACAAAATCTGGGAAAACTGAAAAGTAGCTGTCAAGAATTAAGTTTAGATTAACATCTCACCTCATATGCCAAGACAAGCTCCAAATGGATACGTAACAGATATAAAAGATCACATCATAAAGAAATTAGGAGATCAAGGAAGAAAATATCTTACATAACTACCAAATTAGGAATAGAGATCATAGAAGATAAGATTATTTTGATCATATAGAACTAAAAAGCTATTTTTAAAAACTATAATAAAGGATGGCTTTCTGGGAGGGGGAAGAAAAAAAGATACAAGAGGAAATATAAAGTAAAAATAAAAGATATAAAAATCTGTTAAAACACACACACACACACACACACACACACAAACCTTTTTCTGTAAATAAATCCAGCGGTTAAAATTAGGAGGGATATAGTTAACTGACAGAAAAAAAAAAATTCTAATAAGTTTCTTTTTTATTCTTTAAAAATTATTTTTTTTAATTATCAAGCATTCATTTTCTCCTTTCCCCTATTCACTGTGGGTGTGGGGAATAAGGAGAGGAGAGAAGAAAGACCTCCTTAATAGATAGCATAAACACACTCAAGCAAACCACATTCCCACAATGTCACATTGATGAGGTCCTGGGTTACTAGGTCGGGTTGTAGAGAGAGAGAGACTGAAGTACTGATAAAACTACTCTCTGAAGCTAGCAGGGAAGGCCTTAATGGAGATCAGCTCAGTTTTACAATCCAATTGTGTGGAAGTCTTGTATAACACCACTTTATGCTATCCAATCAGAAAGCCCAAGTTATGTCAAACCCCCGAGGTTAAATTTCCCCTATAAATCTGTCTATGGCCCATACCATCTTTTGCTGAATCCCTTTTGGATTAGTCCACCTTTGCATTCTGCCTATAGATATCTTTCTCTTCACTCTTCCCCATGCCTCAGGGTATCTTTCCTTTCATTCCCCCACATGCCTCTTGGTGTTTTTCTCCTTCTTATAGCTGACTAACTCTTTTAGGATTAACTCTATGGATTTAGCCTGACAGTTAAGGCATGTGAGTTACACTATAGAACTTGTCCTTTCAATTATTTATTGTTTTTATGTTTGTTTGTTTGTTTTTGCTGAGACAATTGGGGTTAAGTGACTTGCCCAGGGTCACACGGTTACAAGTATTAAATGTCTGAGACTAGATTTGAATGCAAGTCCTCCTGACTTCAGGGCTGGTGCTCTATCCATTGTGCCTCCTGGCTGCCCCTCATTGTTTATTGTTAAAATCCCTTTCCTTGCTAACTATTTGCTCTCCCAAATCTATTTCCTATTGACCACCCATGGTGCCTATTTTACCTCTTCATTTTATCTGTAATTTCTTCCAAATAAACTTAACTTTTGCCAAAGAGAATGGTTATTGTGAGTTCATCACATGACCAAACCCCAACATTTGGTTCCTACATCAATCTCGTCATTTGGTGCTGAACCTCAAACACAAAAACATCCAAAATGGATTTCTCATTCCACATACTCCTAGTCAACCTGGATAGCAACCCTGGGTGTTATCCTCTACAACTCAGCCTCACTTATGGCACATACTCAGACCATATTCCAATCTTGTTTCTAAGCAAAGAGGTGAAGATCTTTAAATGTAAGACTCAAGGAGTTTTAGAGGAGTTTAATAAATAAGAGACTGAGATGGTCAGATATTGCCAATCATTTGGGCAACAATGTAGAAGATAGATTAGACTGGAGTGAGACTTGAAACAAATAGGGAATATAAACCCATCTTTTTCAGTTCTCCCAGTAGAAGAGGAAGTGGAAGAAAATAAAGTGAAACTTAGAGCCTAGAGGCAAAAGTCTTTATCTCAGCTGGTCCAGTCCCACGACTCTTCTACTAAAGAAAGCAGCCACTTAAAGTCTGAAAGGACTTTGTTTTATATTCTTATTTAGGTGCTTCACGCTGGGAGAGACACGTGAAAGTTAAGAAATCTGGAAACACCTCTGGAGGTCCTGCTAACATTGAATTTTGAAGGAAGCTAGGTCTTTGAGAAATTGAGGAATGCTTCTCAAGCACAGAGGACAACCTATGGAAAGACTTTAAACCTAAAGAGGAAATGTCATGTAAGGAAATAGGCCAGTGTGGCTGGGAATTGTAGTGGGCAAAAGGGAATAATAGCTAATAAATGTGGAGCCAGATTGTGATGAGCTTTGAATGCTTAAACAGAGGATTTGGCATTGGATTCTTGTTTGACCTACAGGAAGGTGATCCATGTCAGACAAGTGAATTGGATTTAAGTGAGGGAGGGTTGTGCAAAGTTACCAGCCTCAGTTTCTCCTCCAGAGCCACTTGGGTCCAGTGGCAAGATAAAGACAACTGGAGATGGCCCCAGTGCAATGGGAGACCTTGGCTTTTTTAAGCTAAAGTCTTTAACTGGTTTCAGTTCAATTGAAGTAATATCCAATCAGTGATTAAAGCCAGGTAAGAAATGAGGCAGAGAATGACTTCTTTTATCTAGTCCAAAAAAAAAAAAAAAAAAAAAAAGATTTAAAAGGGGAAGACTCTCAGCGTTTCTAGCCAAAATAGAAACTCTTGCTATTTACACTCACTCTGAGCCAAACAAGGCCCAAATAATGATTAAGTGGGGCTTGACTTGATTGTTGGTCAATCAATGAGATCCAGAGTAATTTATGCTTAAATGGCCCTAGCCAATTAAACCCCAAGATATCTTGTGAGGTTTCAGTGCTCAAAATTTACATTCCTTTGGGTAGAACATCTGTAGGTCAGGGTATGATACCCTATGTGGAAAGAGAAAAGGAAAGGAAATGAAGCAATAGGGAATGACTTAAACTTCTTGAGCAGAGCATGACTTTCTAATCTGTGTTTTGGGAATATTACTTTGTTCATCTGTATGGAAAATGGATTGGAAACAGGAGAGATTTGAGAGAAATAACAGTAAAGAGAGTCTTGCTATGATCCAGGAAGAGATGATAATGACCTTGTCTAAGGAGATGTCTCTGTGAGTAGACTAGATAGAACAATGCACATGATGGAGATGAAAAAAGAGATCCAGCAAAGTACTCTGGGAAAATTTGAGGAGAGAGTACATTCCAGACACAAAGGCTATTCTTTATAAAAAGAATTTGAATGTTGAGTTTGACAGATAACTAGTACATTGAGTGAAGAAGAATGTATAGTAAGACTGAAAAAGCAAATTGGAGTGAGACTGTGAAGAGCCTTAAATGTAAGGAATTTTTATTTTATCCTATAGGCATTAGGGAGTCATGAAGGTTGTTGTTCAAGGGAATTTTAAATATTATTTTGGCAATATAGGAAGGATAAATTACAGATGAAAAGAATGAAAGAGGACTATAGCTAGGGAGGTTATTTTAATAGCTAAAATAGAAAGTGATCAGCATCTGAAATAGGGTGGCAAATAGGGTGAAGAAAAAGAAAATCTGTGAGAATAATAATAACTCATATTTATACAGTCCTTTATGATTTATGTTGCTCACATGTCACTTTTCATGACCCCATTTGCTATTATCTTGGCAAAGTGATTTGCCATTTCCTTCTCCAGTTCATTTGCCATTTCCTCATCCTTATAGATGAGAAAATTGAGGCAGAGAGGATTAACTGATTTGTCCAGGAACACACAGCTAGTAACTATTGCAGGCTGAATTTGAACTCATGAAGATGAGTCTTCCTCATTCCAAACCTCATGATCTATCCACTGCTCTACCTAGCTGTACTTTTAAGATATTTAAAACTTTATAAATGTTTCATTTTCTCTATATAACAACCCTAGGATGAAGGTAGAATTACTATCCCCATTTTAGAGATAAGGAGAATTGAAGCAATGAAGTTAAGTGAAGAAATAATATAGGGATAGAATCATCAGGATTTGGTAACTACTTATATTGTGAGATGGAAGGAAAGGAAAGAGTCAGAGAAGAGTAAAAGATGGCTCAATGATTAGAACCTGGGGACCATCAATAATCTATCAGTCATTCAACTTATACTTTATTTACCTACATTGTATTAGATGGGGTAAGAGACAAGAATCTTACCAAGAATTCTGCAGATGCGCTGATGAAGCCAGGAAAAAGATGCGCTGATGAAGCCAGGAAAAAAATTTATTCATGATCTTGTAAGAACAAATGTCCAAAAGAATAGGCATACCCTTAAAATGCCAAAGCATGACTTTTTGTACCCTATTCCTGAAATGCAAGTTCCTTTCCCAATTCCCCATTGGTTGGGTAAATAGAGTTTACAGCCTATCTGAAGCCCATAATTTCTCCACTTAAGTCCCCACCCCTAATGACATCTCCCATTGGCATTCACCTGGCATAGTTCTCTGTAATTATAGGCATAAGTGAACATGTTCTTTGTCACATAAAGTGTTGTCATGTAAATACTGCCCTCCTCCCTCCTCCCCCCCATGCAGAAGCAATACCTGTAACCACATTTTCTACAGTGCTGAGAATAAATATAAAGAGAATTAAATAAAACCAATTCCCAGGAGTTAGTATTTTAATATCAGTAGAAATATCAACCAACCAGGATCTTACCTTTTCTCAGTGAATGGCTCACCTTATTTCTCTCCTGTCTACATCTTACCCTCATACTAGGGGATTTAAAAAAAACATATATTGATACACGCTCAAACAACTTAACATCTCAGTTTTTTCAATGTATTTGTTTTCAAAGACACACTTTTCACTTCACTTCAGTTATACACAGAAATAATATCTTTATTTTTATAATCACCTACAAAACCTACTTTCATGTTATGAATTCTTAAATTCCCTTATCTGATCACATTCTGTTGTCATTCCACCTCTTCTTCTGTCTTGTAGCCCTAATATTGCTCTTTGTCCTTGTGTCTTCCAATTCTTTTTCAGTTCTTTCTCAAGACATTACCCTTATATCAGATATACTCTTCTCTTTTCCTCATTTTGATCTCTTGGTGAGTCAGTTCTACTCTATACCATCCTTGCCTCTTTATCCAATCCATGATTTTGCTTTGACAAATCTGAATTTTGGATTACTTCTACTGCCTTAGTTGCTTTTCACATATTGTTAAGCAAAATTGGAGAAAATTGTAAAACCAGGAATAATAGATCCACTATAAATTTATGTTATGTGATCTCAACTGGGCCCTCACTGCAGCAAGGCAATCCTTTTATACTTGTCTAACCAATTCTCTATCCCCTACAAAATTCAATAGTAATTCAGTCTCACACAGAAGCCTTTTCAAATTTTTTCATTCTTCTTTAAATTTTTCATGAATCCCTACAACCCATTCTCTTAGTTGGGAACCTTGTCTCATATTTAACTCAAAAAATGAAGGCCATTCATTCATTGATAGGTTAAGCTTGAGTCACCAAGAATTCTCTCTTTTCTTCTCCTCTTCATTTCACTTCAATTAAATGCCTCATTTTTCCCTTATCTAACATGAAGAGGTAGTCTTTGTTAAGGCAAACCCTTCTACATGAACATGATCCTATTTCATCCCATCTTCTTCAGCAGATTGCCCTCTTGGTCATCTCTTTTCGTACTAATCTCCAATTTTTCCCTGTACCCTAGTTGCTTCCTTGTTACCTACAAATATACTTACCTTTTCCAAACTTAGAAACTTTCCATTTGATCTGTCTATCCCTGTAGAAAACTCCCAGGAAGCTAGAAACTTCGATAACTGGGAGGTTCTCTTCCTCCTAAAATAAATCAAAGGTGCATATAACCTTGAAATCATGAGAAAACATAAGGTCCTGGCACAATTACTGGGGCATTGTGAACTTTACAAAGATCGAGTTTCTGGAAACTAATAACATGCTTCAGAGAGTTAGATCATAGAAAACAGAAACTAGTGTTGGTCACAGAACAATGCCTTTCATAATAACATAGTTTTAAGATATATAAACAACATTATTTCTCTTAATAAACAGCTCTGTTAAATCATCAGCAACCCCATCTCCTTATTTTCAACTGCTACTACCCATTTGTATTGTGTTGGTCACAACAAATGGAGCCCAATGTGGGGTCATGATTGTGTCAGGGCCTGATCACATCAAGCAGCCCACAAGGGAAGTAGAGATCTGACAGGGAACCAGTTTCAAAGATGGCCTTTTAGTGGTTGGTACTCCCAAGTGGAAGACAAAAGGCCTAAGTCAAGGTAAGGGGAAGGCTCCAGCAGGGCCACTTACTAGCATAGCTCATCTTCACTTTCACTTTTCCAAGCAAATGGAGACATAAAACAATGGGAGGGCAAATAGTTAAAGAACTGAAGAATGAAGGGAAAGATCTTAAACTTTCACAATTAATCATGTTACAAAGGAGAGTAAAGGCTAAGAAAAATAAGTTAAGAGCATTTCTATAGGATGTTTACAACAATGGGCCCTGGTTCCCCAGTGGCACCCAAGTCATTATTAGTGAATGGAAAGTGGTCAGAGAAACTTTATACAAAGCATGTAAAGAGAAAGTCTCTCAGGAAGTCTCTTCTGATACCCTCTCTTTGTATAACATTATAAAAATTTGCTTGTCAAAACCAGGAGAAGTAGATTGTAAGAATAGAACTTTGAAAATCAATTTTGATAAACAAAAAGGGGACAGAAGTCCCCCAAGAACAGTTTTGCTAAAGCACTATATGCCATTAATTATCTCACATTGAATAACATGTCCCACATCCCAGCTGACTTATTTTTTCCTTTGCTACCTCATTTTCCTCAAACAAAGAGAAACAGAAAAGGTTAAGGGGGCAGCTCTGCTGATGTGGAAGGATGTCAATGGGATGTGGAGAGACCCTGATAAGGTAATAATTTGGGGTCAAGGTTTTTTTTTTTTGTATTTCCACAGATGAAGGAGACATATGGATCCTGGAAAGATGTAACTGCCCTGTCCAATTGATCCAGAGCATGAAGATAAAAGAAAACTCACAAACTACACCATTAGGGGAATTGAGCAGCAGGGCTCCTACAACTGGCTCTAATGGTGATACAACTTCAATTGGGAGAACCAAAACCTTCTGGGGTATTATACAAAGCCTACCTTGGGTGAGAGTAATTGGATGGGGAGAATACATTCCTGCAATTCTCTTGTATGGTAATTGATTGAAATATTTAGTTAAGGAATTTGGTAGTAATGAGCATGGAGTCAAATAGCTCAATAAATAAGTTTGATTTTACTGGACTTACTAAAGATCCTTCCCTATGTATTACCACAAATGTTAGCTTAGACAGCTGTAATATGATACAACTTATTCTTTTTCATTATAAATATGACTCTTTTCACAGGCTTTTGGCTAGTAAGAATGTTGCAACCCTCCAATTATATAAAAAAGACTTTAAGTCTATATTGCCACAAAGCATACAATGTTTCTTCAATCTAACAGCTACTGTTAAGATTGGGACAGAACTGTGAAACAACTCCCAGTTGGGGAATCCATATATTAGCTTAACAGAGGCTGATATCTACAGATGCAGATACATATAAGTCAAATTATAGCAAATGATATGAGTCCGGATAGGGACTTAGGGGAATCTGAAAAAGCTGATCCTCCTTTTCTGAACTGCAGAACAGAGCAGAGATTTTGTCACACAATTTGAAATCAGACTTATGTGTCCTGGCACAATGTCTCTTGTAATTGCCATATGTATGGGGGATACTCCAAACCAAATTGGTGGGGAAATAATCAAAAGGGGAATGATCAGGTTTGGAAATCACATTACCATTTGCTCTTATTGAGGATATTATCAGAAGAGAAATAAGAATGTATCATATAATGCTACCATGAAAGCATGTTTGGGGAATGATTATGTCTTCATATGGGGAAAAATTGGCCAGGTGACAATAGCAAAGGCAGAAGGAGTTTATAATATTACTTGCAGGGAATGCAAGGTTTCTGAATGCATAAGAAGTAAGGTTAATACCAATGTTGTGTTTGTTATTATGAAGAATTTTGTTCATTTAATATGTTACCCATATAGAGTGATAATTGGTATCACACTTGAGCGGAACCATTCCTTGGAGAAGACTGAACATTTACTCAGAAAAAAAAAAAAAAGAAATAAAGAAAAGAAAAGATGTATTTCATGTATTGTGTTTCATGTATTAATTGCATTAATTTCTATTTTAGCTTCCATTGCCTCGCTTGCTATGCTTGTAACCACTGTTCAAAATCAAGTGATTCAGGTTAATTATTTACATAAACTTATTCTGAACATCTCTAATGGGTTTGCTATACAGAACAAAATTAATAAGGAGTTTTATGAATCTATAAATCAATTAAGGGAAAATGTCCTTGAAATAGAACAAGTAGAAATATTGAGGATTAGACAAAGATTGGTGTATGATTACAGGTTTACTAGTTTCTATATGATTAATAGGGAATAGAATGAGTTAGAGTGGGAATGGGATAAAATTAGAAATCACCTTAAAGGATTATGGGGAAATTCAAATGTTATATTGGATATTGAAGATCTTCAAAAGATTATTAATGTGTTAGATAAAGAAGCACATGAAAATCTAGAACCTGATTAGATGCCTAAACAACTACTGATTGGATTGAGAGAGCACAAGGAACATTCAGTGACACTGGGCATGAAATTACACTTATATCATTTGCTGTAATTTGACATATGTATCTGCATCTGTGGACCTACTCTGGTAGGCTGTTTTCTGACTATTGTTAAGAGTTGCAGACAATATCCAAAGGCACTATCTCAGACTTCAAAACTTGAGAGCACCTCAATAAACAAAAATGGGGGATCTGTAGAGAACTCCCAGGAAGCTAGAAACTTTGGTAACTAGGATGTTCTCCTCCTCCTCCCAAAATCAATCAAGGGTTCATTTAACCTTGAAATCATGAGAAAACATAAGGTCCTGGCACAATTACTGGGCATTGTAAACTTTATACAAGATTGTATACTTATACAAGAAACTAACAACATGCTTCAGAGAGTTAGATAGAAAACAGAAACCAGGGTTGGTCATAGAACAATGCCTTTCATAATAACATATGGTTTTGAATGGGACTGATTGGATGAAGTTTTCTCAGTTTGAGACTAAGTCACATGATCCCTATTCCCAGATCAGATCTTGGATCTTGGGTTGCAGGGGGTCCCATGGTCTCTAAAGGTTAGACCCACAAGAATCAGACAACATTGGTCAAGGACATATCCTTGTAGTCTATGCAATGAAAAGGCTTGGGTCTTTTGCTTTTTAAATCCCAGACAAGCTGGAAATTGGTCAGGTTCCACAAGTACATGGTGGGAGTAGGATGGTTCCTAGATGTGTGTCTAAGCCTCTCCCTGCAGGGACTAAATAAATGCTCTCTCTTTGTTCCTGAAGATGTCTCTGATTAGGTAATTTGGAAAAGGAGGTCTAGCACCCATCCTGCACAATTTTAAGATATATAAGCAATATGATGCCTCTTAATAAACAATTCTATTGAATTATCAACAACCCCATCTCTTTATTTTCAACTACCACTAGCCCATTTGTGTTGTGTTGGTAACAACATATCCCTACTGGCTACATTCTATATTTTTCTTTCCTTTGGTGGCTACAAGGCTGTCAGCAATCAATTTCTCTACTTGCTTTCCTTACTCTTCTTAGCTCTTTGCAGTTTGGCTTCCTACTTCATTATTCAACTGAAACTGCTCTCTCCCCATTTACCTATGATCTCTTAATTGCCAGATCTAATGGCCTTTTCTCAATCCTCATCCTTTTTCACTTCTCTTTAGCCTTTGTTCTGTTCAACTTTTCTTTTCTCCTTGATGTTCTTGAAAGTTTTTTTATAGCACTGCTTTCTCCTGGTTCTCCTTCTACCTGTCTGATTGCTCCTTGGGCTCCTTTAATAGATCTTCATCCAGTTCCAACTTATCATTAATATCCTCAGGATATTATTTAGTCTTCTTCTCCATACCATTCCTGCCTCTAAACTATTTTGTTTGGCTCTTATAGATTCAATTATCATCTTTAGGCAGATAATTCTCAGATTTCACTATGTATCCTTAAAATTTTTCCTGACCTCCAGTCTTGCATCTCTTGACTTGAACATCTAAACCTATTATGCCCCCAAAATAATTCATTTTCATTTATAAAACATCCCCTCTTCTTAATTTCCTTATTACTATTGAATATGCCACCATGATCCAGTCACTCAGACTTGGATCCTAGATGTCATACTCCTTACTCTCTCTCCATATATAATCAGTTGCCAATTCCTGTTGATTTTACCTTTAGAACATGCTAGTTTAAGCTCTTTTCTTTCCTGACAATGTCACCATCCTGAAGCAGGTCCTCATTACTTTATATTTGCATTTTTGTAATACCCTTCTGGTTGGTCTCTTTTTCAAGGTTCTCCCTACTCTAGTCTATCTTCCACTCAATTAGCAAATTATTTTTCCTTATGAGCAGGTCTAACCATGTCTCCCTTCCATTCAATAAAATCTAGTGGCTCCATATTACTTCCAAGGGTTAAATATAAAATTCTCTGGCTTTTAAAGCCCTTTCATAATCCAGTCCTCTTCTACCTTTCCTTTTTATAACTTTTTCCCCTTCATGTACTTTATGATCCTGTGACATTGGCCTCCTTACTGTTCCCCAATCAGAATATTCCATTAACCAATTCCATGAATTTTTCACTTGCTGTCCCCCAGGGCTGGAATTCTCTCCCTTCTTATCTTTATCACCAAATTTCTTGGGTTTTCTTAAATTTTTAATCAAAATCTCAACTTCTCTAAGCCTTTCCTGATTGCTTTTAATGTTGGTGCCTTTCCTCTGAAATGATAGTCTACTGTGTCTATTTTATTTGCAATTTTGTACATTGTTTCCATATGATTATAAATTTTCTGAAGGCTTTTCTTTGTATCTCAAGGGCTTAGCAAGGTGTCTGGAACATTCCAGTAGAAAGTTAATAAAGTCTTAATGACCTGAGACATTGCCTGTCATATAAGGAATGCTTAACAAATGGTTGTTAATTGATTTCAAGGTTAGAAGGAATATATAAGTTCATTTATTTAACAAACACTTATCACATGTCTTAAATGCATTATAGTAGATTAAGTTTAGGTAATGGTGATAGGCATTATATGGTATGTGAAATAATGAAGTAACTTTGGTATCAGGGAAAAAGCTAGAAATGAACAGAGATAATGAAAGAATCAAATGTTCTTGTAAGGAGAGGCTTTTGATTTTTATTATTTACTATATCAAATGCTTAATTTCACTTCCTTAGTAAATCAAGCCATTCTCCAATAGATAAATGGTCAAAGGATATGAACAGACAATCTTCAGATGATGAAATTGAAACTATTTTTACTCATATGAAAAGGTGTTCCAAGTCATTATTGATCAGAGAAATGCAAATTAAGACAACTCTGAGATACCACTACACAACTGTCAGATTGGCTAAGATGACAGGAAAAGATAATGATGAATGTTGGAGGAGATGTGGAAAAACTGAGACACTGATGCACTGGTGCAGTTGTGAACAGATCCAGCCATTCTGGAGAGCAATCTGGAACTACACTCAAAAAGTTATCAAACTGTGCATACCCTTTGATCCAGAAGTGTTACTACTGGGCCTATATCCCAAAGAGATCTTCAAGGAGGGAAAAGGACCTGTATGTGCAAAAATGTTTGTGGCAGCCCTTTTCATAGTGGCTAGAAACTGGAAATTGAATGGATGCCCATCAATTGGAGAATGGCTGAATAAAATTGTGGTATATGAATGTTATGGAAGATTATTGCCCTATAAGAAATGACCAGCAGGATGAATACAGAGAGGCTTGGAGAGAATTACATGAACTGATGCTAAGTGAAATGAGCAGAACCAAGAGATCATTATACACTTCAACAACAATACTATATGAGGATCAATTCTGATGGAAGTGGCAGTCTTTGGCAATGAGATGAACCAAATCAGTTCCAAATGATCAGTGATGAACAGAAGCAGCTATACCCAGCAAAAGAACACTGGGAAATGAGTGTGGACCACAACATAGCCTTTGCATTCTTTCTGTTGTTTGCTTGCATTTTTGTTTTTCTTCCCAGGTTATTTTTACCTTCTTTCTAAATCCAATTTCTCTTGTTCAACCAGATAACTGTACTAATATGTATACATATATTGTATTTAACATATACTTTAACATGTTTAACATGTATGGGACTGCTTGCCATCTAGGGAAGGGGGTGAAGGGAAGGAGGGGAAAAGTTGGAACAAAAGTGTTTGCAAAGGTCAATGTTGAAAAATTATCCATGCATATGTTTTGTCAATAAAAGCTATAATAATAAAAAAATTTCACTTAGTTTTATTCCAACTCTACCTGTCTGAGTAGCACTTTAATATGAAGTTTCATACTGGGATCAGGATTAGATTAAGTTATTTTTGTTCCAAGTTATAACAAACAATCAATTTATAATATCTCCTAATTTATACTCCAGATTTCATATCACTTGAATCTCTTCCAAACCTTCCTTTTCTCTCTTCCCCTCCATTCTATTCCACAAAAACAAAACCCTTTATATAGCTTAAGGCAAGATCAAACTTACAAGCAATATGAATAATACACCAAGCCATTGTATTGTGTTTACTCACTGTACTTGGTAGGCTAAAAGCCAGCCACTTATTAAACAAAACAAATTAACCACAAGTCTCAATACTTTCCCCACCATTGGTTGATTTCAATGAGCCCATAAGGGAAGGGGTGCTTGGTGTTCTTGGGATTCATAATTCTTGAATAGACAAAAAAAATGCTTCTTTAGCAACCTGGCTAAGAAGCTGTTCTCATTATTGTCAATGTAGAGCTATAGGAAGAAAGGCACTCTTGTACTTTGATTAACTTAAGGGCTCAAGAAAAACTGATTAATTACCTTCAGTAAAAATATTGCTGAGCAAAGCCATTCTTGAAGCAGTAGAATAAAGGATTTCACAGCACATTTCTAATTGTAAGAAATATTTCACAGGTACCAAATTACACATTATACAGAATACCATGAAAACTAATAAAGAAAAAACATGAAGTTAATTAAAAAAAGAAAAGTAAAATGGCTAGAAGTAAGGCAAGTGAAAAGATATCAATATACAAAATTTTGTAGTGAGTCACTGGGTACCTGTTGCTGTTCGTCTTCATTCTTAAAGAGGACCAATGATATCATGAAGGTGATGTGTTACCTTAGCCATGAATTGGGTTTAAGTGAGGCAGAGCTCTACGAAGTCTCAGCCTCACTCTCTCCTCCAGAATCATCAAAGTCCTGTGGCAAGACAAAGTCAGGATGACTGGCAATGGCTCAAGGTACAGTGGGTGACCTTGGCCTTTCTAAATGAAGGTCTTTTCCAGGTCTTAGTTTGCGGCAACACTATAGAGAGAGTAAAAAGAACAGTTGCCTTAAGTCTACAGATTTGTGAACTAGATCCAGGGCAGGGAGCAACTGAGGTTAAACAGGTTGCCCATAGCTATTTCCATACTCTGAGCTCAAACCTCAGACCAAAGAGGGAAATATGGATGAAAGGGCAGGACTCTGAACAGAAATTAAAATAGCTTTCTTAGCTGGAGGGGTTCTTTTAATACAATGATTCTCAACCTCAGTTTTGTGTCACATTCAAAATTTTTTTTAAAATTCATTTTATATTCATGTTTAATACTTTTGATCTCCTATGTACTCTTTTAAAAATTATTAAAGGTTTTTATTTTCAAAATATATGCATGGATAATTTTCAACATTCATCCTTGCAAAACCTTGTGTTGCAAATTTTTTCCCTCCCTTCCTCCCATTCCTTACCCTAGATGTCAAGTAATTCAATATATGCTAAACATGTGCAATTCTTCTACACATATTTTCGCAATTATCATGCTGCACAAGAAAAATCAGATCAAAAAGGAAAAAATGAGAAAGAAAACAAAATGCAAGCAAACAACAAAAAGGGAAAATACTATGTTGTGACCCATACTCAGTTCCCATAGTCCTCTCTCTGGGTGCAGAGAACTGCATCATAAGAAGAACTGGCCTGAATCATCTCATTGTTGAAAAGAGCCACATCCATTAGAATTGATCATCATATAATCTTGCTGTTGCCATGTACAGTGATCTCCAGGTAATGTTCACTTCACTTCGCATCAACTCATGTAAGTCTCTCCAGGCCTCTCTGAAAACATCCTGCAATAATATTCCATAAGATCCATACACCATAACTTATGCAGCCATTCCCCAACTGATGGGCATCCATTCAATTTCCAGTTTCTTGCCATTACAAAAAGGGCTGCCACAAACATTTTTCCATATCCTATGTACTCTTTTAACTATTGTTTATTTTTGTTTATTATTGTCTACTATTTATTGTGTCAAACAGAATTATTTTTTCAGTTCTCCACATATTGACTTGACTTTTATAATAATCATGATATTTCAATATGTAATACAATTAGTAAACAAGGAATGGTTAATTTAAAGTAACTTAAAAAACAATGATTCATGGTTAGAGCACCAGCCCTGAAGTCAGGAAGACCTGAATTCAAATCTGGTCTCAGATACTTAACACTTCCTAGCTGTGTGACCCTAGGAAGTCACTTAACCCCAATAGCCTTAGCAAAAAGAAAGAAAGAAAGAAAGAAAAAGAGAGAGGGAGAGAGAGAGAGAGAGAGAGAGAGAGAGAGAGAGAGAGAGAGAGAGAGAAAAGAAAGAAAGAAAGAAAGAAAGAAAGAAAGAAAGAAAGAAAGAAAGAAAGAAAGAGAAAGAAAAGAAAAGAAAGGAGGGAGCGAGGGGGGAAGGGAGGAAGGAAGGAAAGAAGGAAAAAGAAAAAAAGAAAAGATTCAGATAATTAAATAAATATTTATTACTGAAACCATTTATTTCACATGAGCAGTCATATAAAACACATTTCCATATTAATCATGTTGTGAAAGAAAACACAGACCAAAAGAAAAAAATATATATATATATATATACTTCAATCTACATTCTGATACCATCAGTTCTTTCTCTGGATATGGATATAATTTTTATCATAAGTTCTTCAGAATATTTGTATTGCTAAGAATAGCTAAGTCACTCACAGTTGATCATCTTTCAATGTTGCTTTTACTGTGTACAATGTTCTTGGAGCTCTGCTCATTTCACTTCGCATAGTTAATGTAACCATTTCCAGGTTTTTGAGAGCACAATATAATGACTCAATTTAAGAAAAGGATACAATATTAAAAGAGAATTGTCATGTAGCTATGATTTGAAATTGAGAGTTCACTATACCCAGAAAAAGAACTCTGGGAGATGACTAAAAACCATTACATTGAATTCCCAGTCCCTATATTTATGCACACCTGCATCTTTGATTTCCTTCACAAGCTAATTGTACAATAATTCAGAGTCTGATTCTTTTTGTACAGCAAAATAATGTTTTGGTCATGTATACTTATTGTGTATCTAAGTTATATTTTAATATATTTAACATCTACTGGTCATCCTGCCATTTAGGGGAGGGGGTGGGGGGGGTAAGAGGTGAAAAATTGGAACAAGAGGTTTGGCAATTGTTAATGCTGTAAAGTTACCCATGTATATATCCTGTAAATTAAAGGCTATTAAATAAAGAAAAAAAAAAAAAAAAAAAAAACAAGAAAGGAAATTGCAAAAAAAAAAAAAAGAAATTGAGAGTTCATTTGAAATGTTAAAACTTGTGATTAAAAATATAGCCTAGGTAATACTGTTTAAAAAACTCTGAATTCTGAAATTGTATGTAAATATTAAAAAAAACTTTTTTTTCAGAATGAAAATTCTTCATTCTGAATATGTGTAGCTTTAAAAATGTATTAGCTTCAGCTGCAGTTTGCAAAATATATATTTATTCAGTTTTTTTTAATAATAGCCTTTTATTTTCAAAATACATGCAAGAAGAGTTTTCAACATTCACCTTTGCAAATCCTGTGTTCTAATTTTTTCTCCTTTCCTTCCTCCTTCCTTCCCTTCCCTTGACAGCAAGTAATCCAACATAGGTTAAACATGTATAATTCTTCTAAACATATTTCCACATTTATCATGCTCCACAAGAAAAATCAGATCGAAAAGGAAAAAAAAAAGCAAAAAAAAAAAAGCAAGCAAACAACAACCAAAAAAGGTGTAAATACTATGTGATGATCTACATTCAGTCCCTCTTTCTGGATGCAGATGATCACAAGTCTATTGGAAATTGTCTGAATCATTTAATTGTTGAAAAGAGTCGAGTCCATCAGTGTTGATCATCACATAATCTTGATGTTGCAGCATACATTGTTTTCTTGGTTCAGCTCACTTCACACAGCATCAGTTCATGTAAGTCTCTCCAGGCCTTTCAGGTTATTTCTAAATGATAGCGTATTTCATTTTTTCCCAGCAACTGGTACAGTGCCTTGTATATTACAGATGCTTAATAAATGCTTATTTAAGGAATTCTATTTCTAAGTTTAATTAAGTAAAATTATGCAGAATATAAAAATCAACACATGGGGCATCAAACCATCAGATTTAAAATTAATAGTTAAAATGCCCATTTTTCCCCCAACAGAAAATCATTAAAATTCCAATAATCACTAATTTTTAAATGTTCAAGGCTGATGATACTGATGGAACCCTTGCTTTTCCTCTTAACATCTTAGAAAACTAATAAAACTGTACAATGTGGTAGTCATAAGTGATTTATGTGGCAGAGTTTGGGTATCATCCTTCCTTTGTCTAGGGGGATTTCATCCATAGTTTCCTTCTTTCTTAAAACTTCTGATAAAGTTGTTTTTTAGGATTTTTTTTTTTTTTTTTGGTACTAAGCAAGATATAAACATAAACTTTTTTCAGGCTTTTGTGATCACAGGATTATTAGTTTATTTAGTAAAAACTGCTGGCTAAGGAAACAGGATAGGGTTGTTAAAGTATAAGGTTACATAGGTAGTTGAGAGAGCACTATTTCATTACTAGAATGAAATGATCATCTCCATGGAAAATTAGACTTGACAGGGCCACTGAGTTTCAAAGAAGTTAAATTATTTGTCCAAGGTTGCAGAAACATCACCTTTCGACAAATGTCATGTAGTCAAAGCTCTGGTTTTTCAAGTAGTAAAGTATGGTTGTGAGAGTTGGACTATAAGAAAAGCTGAGCACTGCTCAGTCAATGCTTTTGGATGGTGATAGTGGAGTAGACTTGAAAATCCTTTGGACAGCAAGGAGATAAAATTCAATCAATATTTAAATAAATTCAGGCTATTGATATTAAAATTGATCCCATGTCATTTTCTTATTGATCCTATTTACAAGTACTTGATTTTTTCCCCCCATAACTATCATACTCTTTTTTTGTCTCTGAACTTAGTTCAGCTTCCCTGTAAAGAGTTAGGTTTAAAATTTAAGTTCTCCTGCCATAAGAAATTTAACTGACTTTCGAGAATGTGTGAGAAAGCAAGGTAGTTTGGACCTTATGCTTCTGTTCTACCAAGCTGCCCTTCAAGGGTGTTTGATTTGCTGTCCCAAAGCCTGGGCCACTATCTTGAATCTGCACTAAGATAATGAGCACTTCTTAGTCTCATGAGAGAACAAGGTGGAGGCCATTGCTAGCCTCCATTACCAAATTTCCAATCTGTGCCTCAGTTCTATAGTCAGTGATGTTGCCCTTAATTTTATATGATCTACCCTGCTCTGGTCTTTGTTCTATACTTCTTTAAGCCCTATATAAAAGGAATTGTTCTCTTGCTTAGAGTCTTTGGCATTAATGGTAGGCAAGTCATGGACCCCATTTACTGATAGGTAGCATGTCTTTGCTAATATTGCCTTGCTTGAAATCTGGCTCAGTTTACACTCTTACCGAAATCTCAATCCTGACACTATTCACTGGAAGGTCAAATACTAAAGCTGAAACTTAAACATGTTTGGCCACATAATGAAAAGATGTGACTCATTGAAAATTGACTATTTGTTAGTAAAGATTGAAGGCAAAAGGAAAAGATGGCAGAGGATAAGATGGTAGATGGTGTCATGGAAAAGATTAATGTGAACCTGGACAGATTTGGAGAGATTGTGGAGGACAGAAGGGCTAGGTGTGCTGTGGTATATAGAATCACAGAGTTGGATACAGCTGGTCAACAAGAGCTAGGAATAGAAAGGAATCCTTTTCTTATTGAAGGGCTTTTTTAGGTGTTCTATTAACAACTGTTTTTTCAAATTGTTGTTCAACCCTCTCACCCAAGATATTTCTGTATAATCTCAGAAACAAAATAATGTTTAACAAAAAATTTTCCTTATCCTCAAAACTGTTGAGGCAAAAGAAAAAAAAATCATGACTATAAAAGTTGTTCTTGTGGGTTTTTTTGGATCCATGAAAAACAAAAACAGTATTCTATCAATGCATGCTAAATTTAAAATTATTTTTGACTGATATTGCAAGAAAATAAAGCATATTTCTAAGTGTTTTAAATGTTTTCACAAGTAATTAATGATCAGGGATTCTACATTACCTAGTATTGGTCTGGCTCGCTTATTTAGAATTATATATCTGGAGTTCATGAGACCTTAAAGCAGATTAATCCCCCCTTACTCATTTTACAGATAGAGGACACCTTGACCCTTAAGGCTAAGTGACTTGCCCAAGATTACAAGGATATTAATTCAGAAGCAGTATTTGAACCCAAGGTTACATGGATGGTAATATTCAGTGGCAGTATTTGAACTCAGACGCTCTAACCCAGAAGCCAATCCATTACAGTATTGCAAAATGGAAAAGCCTATTTGTTAACCGAGCATAAGGAACTTTTTAGACATTCAAAGTAATGTTATAGACTTTCTTCCAGTTTTAGACGGTTAAATAATGTCATCTTTTCCTAGAATTTTATTAAAATTGATTTTTGATTTTCAAAGGCTTCCTGGGGCTCTCCTATAATTACAGTAAAATACACCAGAATATATAATTCAAGTTATTTCTACAGACAATCTTTTATGTTTTTAATTTGATAGTGCTATAGCTCTAAATATTTGGGACAAATTTTAAGCAGGGCTGAGTAAGCCATCAGCTTCACAAATAGGTCCATATTATGGAATCTTTCAATTCTTTATAGTAGTCTGCATTAAACTGGTTTCACTGGTTAAATAACAGGCTTTAGTGAAGGTCGGGGAAGTCAGCTGGGATCCTGCTCCAGCCTCTGCACACTCCCACTCTAAGTGGCCACTCTGGTCTTATCAGCCTCTCTGGGTAACAAGTTCATCCACGTACTTCCACTCTTCCTCTTCGCTACGTTTGTCTCAAGTTCAGCAACTTCATTTATTCAGGTTTCTTTCCTTTAAAAAAAAACCTTTTGTATTGCGAATTTAATAACCATCAACATAACACAAAGAATAAAAAAGGATTGTATAGAAAACTGTAAACTTGCTTTAAAAAGTATTAAAAATACTTTTATTTAATTAATTATTAATTAATAATTAATTAATAATAAAATAAATAAACATATTAATTAAAAAATTAAAAATAAAAAAAATTAAAAATGATGACAAGTTCGTGACAAAATTGCCGGATTTGTCTTTTTTTTAAAAAAAAAATCAACTTTGTGTATTTTAAAAATGTATTAATGCACTTTTTGTTATTTTTTTACATTTTCCACTCAGATCCTCCTCCCCTGCCCCGTTCCCCATGGATGCCTTTCAGTGTAACAGTCATGCCAAAAGAAAGGGAAAGTCCACGTCTGAAAATAAACTCTTCTGCATAAGTAGCTCAGCAGCCCAGGCTCACGCTTCACGGTCACTTGGTTAACGCACCTTCCCAGCAGGAAGGAAACTTACAGCCTCAACACTCCCCTCCCCAGGAGTCGGAGGGCACGGAGCTGCCCCAGCCGGACGTGACGCCAACCCCGTCGTTGATGGCGTTTAAGTTCCTTCCGGTCTCCACTGTATGCCTGGGCCTACTCCCCCCCTCCACATCCCCCACCCCTCCCCCTTACCTTCTCACTTTCTTCCTCCCTCTCTCACTTTCTATCTCTCCACCTCTTTCCCCGCCTCACTACCCCTCACGCACGGCTCCACCTAGCTCTCCCCTCCCTCGCCCTCCCCCTTCCCTCCTCCTTCCCCTCCCCCCGCCTCCGCCCGGAAGGCTCCAGTGTCGGGAGCATCCGCGGCTGCGTCACCGCCGCCCCCCCCCAGACAAGATGGACACCGCCGAAGAAGGTAACGCGCTGTCGCCTCCTCCCCGTCCGCCCCCGTGACACCCGCACCCTCGCTCCCCCCCTCGTCTCCCCGCCCCCGGGCTGCGACAATCTCTCTCGGTCACTGCTGTCCGCGGGTCTCTCGTTGCTATCCCCTGGGCTTCCTTGACGGGGGAAGTGATGGGCGAGGGGTCAGTTTCCTGGGCACGGGAGCAGGCGATCCGGGAACCCCGGGGCCGCCCGGAGGCGCCTCCTCCGCCTCCTTTCTTGCCCTGGCACACGCGTGGAGGGCGGGAGCCGCGGCTGCAGGCGCCTTGTCCCCCTTTTCCGGCTGCCCGCGGGTGGCGCGCGCCCCTGGCTCGCGGGGGGATGCTGTGACTAGGGCGGGGGGGTGGTGGTGATAGAGAGGAGCGGAGGGAGGGGGGAAGGGTGTCCAGGCCGGATTTCCACTGCGAGCAGGGAGCAAGCTTGGAATCATTCCCACCCAGACTGACCTGTGGATGGGTCAGGCCGCCTCGGGGCGAGGTGACCGGACCGCTGGACTACAGGGCAGGGGGCAGCCGCTCCAAGGCGATTAACTTCTATTTGCCTTACTTTTCTGCGAAGAGGAAGGGGAGGGGGAGGAAGAGGAGGAGGAGGAGAGAGATGGAAAGGTAGAGTGTGTTTGGGGGTTAAAAGTTTTCCCCATAGGGCATCTCTAGCGCACTTTTTCCCACTTTGTCCAGTACTGAGGCAGGCTGTAGAAGCCGACTCCTCCTTCCTTTCCTCCTCCCCAACTTCTCTGTCAGGCACCAGCGCCCCAGAACGAGAAGAGAGCTTCGAGTTGCAAAATGCATCCCCCTCCTCGAAAATGAAGTGATGGGGGTGGGTTGAAGCCTTCTTTAATTAACTTTTTTTTCCCTCTTCTTTCTCTCTAGAATTTTGTTGCTTCTTAATCCCTTCCCCCTTGAAAAAATGTCGATAAATTTTTTTGTTGACTTGGAAAGTTAGGGAGGAAAACAAGTAACATTGCTTTTGTCACTGGAGTAGGTAGAGTGAACTGGCCTGATTAAAAACCAAGTCTTTTTTTTTGCCAGCTTGTGTTTGAAAATTTGTTTACTAAGTCAGAAAAGAAAGGTTAAAAAAAAAAACCATAAAAGATTATTGGTAGGAGAGTTGCAACTAAATACATAAATATATCTTGTTTGTAGTGTAGTTTCTTTCCTTTTTTTTCCCTACTATCATCATTTTATTTTATTATTTATTTAATAGCCTTTTATTTACAGGTTATATGTATGGGTAACTTTACAGCATTGACAATTGCCAAACCTCTTGTTCCAATTTTTCTCCTCTTTCCCCCACCCCCTCCCCCAGATGGCAAGATGACCAGTAGATGTTAAATATATTAAAATATAAATTAGATACACATTAAGTATACATGACCAAACCGTTATTTTGCTGTACAAAAAGAATCAGACTCTGAAATATTGTACAATTAGCCTGTGAAGGAAATCAAAAATGCAGGTGGGCAAAAATATGGGGATTGGGAATTCAATGTAATGGTTCTTAGTCATCTCCCAGAGTTCTTTCTCTGGGCGTAGCTGGTTCAGTTCATTACTTCTCCATTGGAAATAATTTGGTTGATCACATTGTCCATCAGAATTGGTCACCATATAGTATTGTTGTTGAAGTATATAATGATCTCTTGGCCCTGCTCATTTCACTCAGCATCAGTTCATGTAAGTCTCTCCAGGCCTTTCTGAAATTATCCTGTTGGTCATTTCTTACAGAACAATAATATTCCATAATATTCATATACCACAATTTATTCAGCCATTCTCCAACTGATGGGCATCCACTCATTTTCCAGTTTCTAGCCTGCAGTGTAGTTTCATATCCATCCCTGTGTTAACCAGCTCTGGAGCTTGATATAAAGATATACATGGTGATGTGTTTAAAGTTAATAATCTGATTATACTAGTAAATTAAGTTTATGCTTATTAAAAAAAAACTTTTCCCCTCTCTTAATAATGCATTATATACTAAATAATATAGGAAATTACATAGGCGATTGTGAAAGGACTTATGGTGTAAGTGGGAAGAGAGCCTTGAGCCGCAGTTATGGTCTTGAGTTGAGGAAATCTTGATTCCACTACTATTAATTGTGTACCATGGACAAGTCACTTAACCAATTCAGTTTTCTCATCTCTTTGGGGATTTAATTCTTGCTGTGCTTCATGCAGTAGATTATTGTAAAGAAAGTGTTAAATAAATATCAGTGCATTTCCATATTTTGAATTCAGAGAATTGCTATAGTTTCTAATTTTTCCAAAAAATTGTGGGTTTGTGCATAATGAAGTAGATATTCTTTAATTCAATGATATGTGATAAATTGCATAGTTTCAGGCTATATAAACCGAGTTGGATATCTGACCAAAGGCATAACTGTTATGATTAGGCAAAAGGGATAATTAAAAAAATTATGAGTTTCCAGTTTTTAGTATAATAGATTTAATTTTATAGAATTCGTTTCTGATATTTTCTGAAGTGTTCTTATAAACTAATAGTTAAGACTGAAATGATTGTTTTCTCTGTTAGATGATTTTGATAAATTATTTCATTTTTGAGAAGTCTTTATGTCATTAATAGATGTTTGCCTCACCCTTTTCCCAAAAATTCTTAATATGTTATTGAAATTGTATATGGCAGTAGCAATACCCACTCCAGTAAAGGAAACCACTCAAAGTTCAGAATGGTTATCTTTTGTCAGAAATTTTTGAAATTCAGGTTTTCTCTGAAGTAGACATTTCTGAATTCAATTTCTAATCTGAAAATTCAGAAAGATTGAATGTGCTCTTTTATTCTGATCTATTGGGTAAATTTGATAGTAATGTTTTGGCCAGAACTTTCTCACTAGTTTCTAAGAGATTCATACAATGTTAGTACTAAATGAGACCTTAGAGCAGGGGTCCTCAAACTACGGCCCACGGGCCAAATGCAGCAGCTGAGGACGTTTATCCCCCTCACCTAGGGCTATGAAGTTTCTTTATTTAAAGGCCCACAAAACAAAGTTTTTGTTTTTACTATAGTCCGGCCCTCCAACAGTCTGAGGGACAGTGAACTGGCCCCATATTTAAAAAGTTTGAGGACCCCTGCTTTAGAGCTCTTGTTCAGCCCCTTATTTTTTAGATAAGGATATACAAGAGACTCAGGAGAGGTGAAATGAACTGCCTTAATGCCATGTCTAGGAAATGGTAGTTGTAAGGACTGTAACCTACATCTCTACTAATTCATGATGGTGAGTCTTCAGCCCTGCATTTTGAAATCTTTTCTGGGTCAGTAAAGAGGTTATATTATTTTCAGTATAATTTTTGGGTTAAAATATTTTATTGTATACTGAGTTTTGGTTTTTTTTTTGAAAATTGACAGGCAGCATGGCATAGTAGAAAAGAAGTCTGACAGAGTCAGGAGATTAGAACTTGTCAAAGATACTTCACTGGTCTGGACCTTGGTTTTTCTCATCTGCAAAATTGGGGTGGTTCTAAATTATCTCAGGTTCAGTTAGGTACTAAGATTCAGAGTATCCCATTCTTTGCTTACATCTGCTAACAGTTTTTTTATGCCTGATTCCTATCATGTATCATATTTCAATGCAGGCATTTAATTTTAGGGTAGTACACCAAAACATTATTTTATTAATACGAGTGAGTACTTCTTTTATAGATGAATGTGGAATTCTGATTATGTCTTAGACTCATGAAATAAGCTGCTATGACCGAAAAAATATGTCATTTCCTAGCAGTAGCCAGTCTGGAGATGATGAGTCTCTTTGAATGAGGCTGGTTTACTTTGATACCTTTCTAGCTGGATAGGAAGTGTGAGACTTTACTGATTTCAAGACAAAAAAAGCTGTAGAGTTTTATTCTCTTCCATAATTTTTTTTCCCAGTCAGCAGAAAATCAGAGAAAGCAAAAAGTGTTGTGTTGGCAAATGATAAAGACAATCTCATCCTTCGGAGTAAAACACAATAGCATCAAAATAGGTTGAAGAATGAATGGAATACCCATTCCCCCCACAGTCCTCCCCAGACAGGTCCTGTGATTTGTTGACCATTCCTTCCTCCCAGGATTTTATTATAGCCTACTGGTGAATGACATACATCTGAAGACAGAAACCTTCTATCAGTAGGTTCCTTGGTGTGAAGTCAGACAGAATAACCCAGTCCCAAAAAAGTCTGTCCTTTGGAAAGCATTTAGCCCAGGACAGCTGTTTGTGAAAACAACAGGATTCATTTCAGGTATAACTTAAAAACATTTTTGTTTTTAATCAGTAAAAAACTGTAGTAAACCTTATGTTTCAGTATCATAGATAATAATTGAATTTCATTTGAAAACTAAAATTTTAAAGTTATTTCTAGTGATGTTGGAGGACATTGAATCAAATACTTTAATTTTTGGTGAATTGAAATCATAAATTTCTTTATGAAAAAATTAGTGGGCAGACTCATAGTTTATGTAATAAGAAGTTTATAATCCCAAAATAATTGTGCACCAGAAGTAGTATATAAGATATAGAAATGATAATAGTTGCCATTTATATAGTGGCTTAAAGTTTACAAAACAGTTTATATGTATATATTTTATCTCATTTGAATCTTATCAACTATGTGAGATAATATCACAGATTTTAGTATCCACATTGTGGAGATGATTAGACAAATCTTTTATTTTAGTGTGCTCTATGAACTCTGTAACATTTAAGTATATTCCTTACTTGTTGACTGCTACAGAGTAAGTATGCATTAGTATTAAGCAGATGACATTAGCTTTGCTTCTGATAGAATACTTTTTTTTATGTTCAATTTAAAAGTAAAGAACACCTTTGAGTTTTTTTTTTGTTGGTTTTTTTTTTGGTGTTTACATATATATACATATTTACATCTTGAGTATACTGGAATCATAGTGCATTGATCAGAGTTCTGAAATTCTTCAAAGATGTTTGTCTACACAATGTTTTTGTTATTGTATAAATTAGATTTCTAGTTCTGTGCACTTAACACCTCTCTGTCCAATTCATATAATTTGGTCATCTGTTCCCTTACTAATGGATACCCCTTTAGTATCCAGTTCTTTGTCACTAATTAAAAAGCTTAAAGCAAGTATATATGTTCATTAAAAGTTTTTACTATTATCAAAGAAGATGTCCATTGTAGAGTCTGGCTCCTAGAAGGATTTCCTGTAAACAGTGACATCTTAGAAGAAACTGACATGATTATACCAAAGCCTCAGCATTGCTTCCCAGCATATTTGTACAGGAAAAATCAACTGGATGAAAAATGCCAATTTTTCTAGACTATGATAAACATTTGAATGATGGACGACCTATTTCAGGGTCATCAGTATATGTGTTTCTTGGACAAATAATGCAAACTTGACAGTGACCTATTCCCAGGATAGGAGGATGATAGTGGATCAGTTCGCCTTTGGGAAATTCTACAGTGCTTTTAATGACCCCAAACTTCTCTCTGGAGGGGGAAAAAATGTTTCTGGTGGTATTATATGAGTCATGAATACCGATATCTTAAGAACTAAAGTTGATTATCACTCAAAGGCCTGTGGTAGGTGTAAGTAAGCTGCAGTATATATTTTATATTAATATTACTGTGTAGTTGTTTGAGAAGCTGTAAAAAGGATCTCCTCAGGGAGAGATTTGTGATTAGAAGAGTCTGAATAGTCACTTAATGAGAGTGTGAGAGAGAAGTAGTGAACAGTTCTTGCTTTTTGCATCTATGA
The DNA here is from genome assembly GCF_902635505.1 of Sarcophilus harrisii. Lineage (NCBI taxonomy): Eukaryota > Metazoa > Chordata > Mammalia > Dasyuromorphia > Dasyuridae > Sarcophilus > Sarcophilus harrisii. The sequence continues at coordinate 397,993,864 of NC_045426.1, forward strand.
AAAGTCAAGAATTCTGTAAGAACATTCTTAGTGCATTATGTAGGATATGAGTAGAATAACCTAGTTGGAAGAGCATTCAACTGAAGGTTTAACAACATGTTTAATAAAACAAACTAAGAATCAAATAGGGTGATAAGCCATGGATGTGCCATAATCAGATCCTTTGGAGACAGTACCCACAAGAATGAGATCACAGATCCATTGAAGCGTGGGAGAAGAGAATAGACTAGTTAAAATACTTATAAGAATGGATGAAAAAAATATATATTATTTATATATATGAGTGTGTGTTTTATATATGTGTGTGTGTGTATATATATATATATATATATTTTTTTTATGACAAGTTACTGTGAGCATCATTTATTTTATTATGTTGCTTCATAACATAGCATTGGTATCAGGAGCTATTGAATGGTATAGAGTTGTTTATTTCTTTGCTATATGCTCTAGATTACAGTCTTTTTGTCTGCTTTTTATAGCTATCATATACTCACCTCTTACAGCTTTTCTAGTTTACCTTCAACCTTCTCTTGAATCAGAGAAGAGAATAAAACTAGTAGCTAGTGCCTTCCATCAGATTACCATCATTCATGTTATATATAATTTTTATGTACATATGTGTGTTTTATATCCCTGATTAAGATGTGATGGGTTTGAGATGGGATGTGTTTTTGCCTTTCTTTATATATCCAACATGAGATTTATTTGAATCATAGGATTTGAGAGTTGCAAGGAATGTTAGTGATCCTCTAATATAATGTATATCCTAAAGGAGTCCCCTACTATAACATAATCAATAAGTATGTTTCCAGTTTCTTTTTGAAGACTTCCAGAGGGATAACTTATTCCCTCATTTCTCACCTGGCTGCATCACTTTAGGAGTTGAAGCTTCTCTGCTTTTTCTGTTTCCCAGAAATTATTGAAATAACTTCATTATTTTGTAAGATCTAAATTAGCCTTGATACTCTACTTCATCTTTGTACCTTTTCTGATTTTAGATTAGAACCAGAAACACCAAACAACACAATTGATTAAAAACTAACTGGAGCTGTCCTAGTTTCTATTCCTGGGCCAGTAAACTACCTGGAGCTGACTAGACATTGTCCCTCCTGTTTCTTGATTGTTTTGCAAGTCTCTCAAATTCTCCCCTCTCAAGATTCCCTGGCTTTCTTTGTGGGTTTTTGCTAATTATTCCAAACAGCTTATCTAGTAAAACTCTGAGATACATAACCCTACTCATTGGCGTGTTAGCCTTACTCTCTGCCATATATAAAACATATTCCTAGCTCCCTGCTTGGGTACCCATTTGCTATGTGGCACCCCAAACAACAATTTTAATTGCACCAGTTAAAAATCACCATTTTTGTTGTATTGACTCATTAAAGTTCAGGTTGACACCTCTATTTAAGAAATTAAATAACTTATCCATCTTTTCATTTCTCATCTGCCTGATGCATTCTTTTGAGATTTTGCTTGATTAACTTCAGGGTGCTGATTTTTTTTATCCCCTCATCTTTTAGTTTGCTTTTGTGCTATTTTCCCAGGTTAAATTGTAAATTCCTCTAGGGTAGGGACTATTTTTCTTCTAATTTGTATCTTTAGTGTTTAGCACAGTGCCTGGCACATATTAGATACTTAAAAATGTTTATTGTCTGTTGACTACCTCTCCCCCTCTCCTCCTCTCCCCCAGGTAATTGGGGCTAAGTGACTTGCCCAGGGTCACACAGCTAGGACGGGTTAAGTGTCTGAGGTCAGATTTGAATTCAGGTTGTCCTAACTTCAGGGCTGGTGTTCTATCCACTGCTGTTGATTACATCTTGAGACAGTCCATTCTACTTTTGACAGCCCTAATTGTTAAGAATTTTTTCCTGATCTCAAACCAAAGCTGTCCACTTTATGACTTCCATAAATAGCTTCTAAGGCTAAAGAGAACAAATTTAATTTCTTCAGATCTTTAGATTTGGGACCCTTCACCATGTGGACAAAATCCTAAATAATGAAAGGGTCAAAAAAATTGTAGAAGCAGTAACCATGGATGTATAAATAGAAATGAGGAACAAGGGTATGTTTATTCCTTTTAGCATTATTGTATAAAGGTCATCCTGGTACTAGAGGAAATAAGAGAGGTCAAGTATACAGAATTTTGGTGGGGTGGAACCAGTTTTTTGCCTAATGAAAGAACTTGAAAGGAAGAGGTCTGAAAAACAAAGGATAATTTAACAAATAGGAAGGGTTTGAGGAGGATCATTTAGGATGAGAACTAGGAAGAGTTGGACTAAAATGAAAGGGGATAAGGAAATGAGTAGTAGTTGGAGAAGGGAGTTCTTGCTTAGGTATCTTTTATTTACCTAGCAGTTTAATGTGATTGTATTTCCTATTTAATCTTTTATAATACTTTGTAAATAAATCATTTTTGGTGATATGGTGTAGCCTGTTTATATCTATCATGTGTTGTTTCAGTAATCTTTGTGAATGGAAATACTGATGCTTGGATGATGGGTTCTGTATTTAAGGCTATCTAGCATCACCAGAAAAAAGTTAATAACAAAGTGATAAATGTTTGTGCAGGGTATACTTTAAGATCACTGAAAGCTCTGAAAATTATTTAAATACAATTTCTTTCTCCATTTTATTCCTTAGCTGCTTCTCATTGTTTGTAGTGTCTATTCCAATCAGATTTTGATTGACAAACTCAGTGTAGCAGATGCAATGATCTTCTTTTCTAACTTCATGTTATGCTATCAAAAATAGTTATTCTTCATGTATTTGTTTTTTTTCCTGTATCTATTATTATCTCTTCTTGAGTGTTTATAGATCTCAATGCAGATCACACACACAAATGTGTGAAATAACATTTTGGGGATTGATTAAATTAGCATCATGTTACCCTAACCCTAAAAGCATCTAGAAAGACCTTAACGCTTATACTTGTATTCTGTAAAGGATAACCTTCATAATTATATTGGGTCCTCTTTGAATATTTGTCTCCTTGTTTTAAGCTTTTCTTGATACATATTATCAGATCATTATTGAATATTTTTTTCTTGTTACCTGCAAAACAAATCTACACTTTTTTCATATCTAAAAATGTATATTACATTCATTATTCTTTTAAGAAGTAACAAAAAAAAAAAAAAGAAGTAAGTAACATGTTTCATCATCCATCTTCTGAAGTCATGATTGGTCATTACATTAATCTTAGTTTTTAAAGCTATTTTTCTTTACAGTATTGTTGTTACTGTTTAAATTGTTCTGGTTTTGCTCACTTCCTTCATCAATTTGTATATGTTTTTGAAACTCCTTTTCCACATTTCTTGTGGTACAATAATAGTTCATTATATTCATATGCCATAATTTGAACAGCTTTGCTATTTGTGGTTGCCTCTTTTATTTTCAGTTCTTTTCTGTTATGAAAAGAATAATTACATTTTTTAAAAAAGAATGAGTATTTTTTCTCTTTCTTTGATTTCTTTGGGCATAAGCCTGGTACTTTTATCAGTAGATCAAGGGGTATATAACCACAGTTCAGAAACTTTTTGTATATAATTCCAAATTGTTTCCCAGAGCGTCTGGATTTACTCACAGTACCACCGGAAATCCCTGTCTTTCCACAGCCTCTCCACCAATTGTAACTTTTCCTTTTGGCGGGTAGGAGTTCTTTTTGCTAGTTTGAAGAATATGAGTGAAATCTCAGAATTATTTTAATTTTTTAAATTATTAGTGACCTGGACTCTTGGCTTGTAGTCTTTTCAAGTTAAATAATTTAGTGTCAGTGCTATAGCTGACCTTCATTCTGTTTTTGTCTTCATTGAAGACATCTGACATAGCTGAAAATATCATGCTAAGAATATGGGAGCAAGCACATAGCCCTGCTTCATTTTATTGATCATTGAGAAAGTATGAAAGCATTGCCCATTATCTGGAACCCATGCAAACATGCCATTGTATAACTGTTATACAATACTGATGAAAAAACAAATTTTGCCATGATTTTTCGTATGCCCTTGTGATTGATACTAGTCTTTGGTTAGATCAACGAATTTTATATACAAATCTCTGTTCTGCTTTTGTCATTTCTTCCGAAATTATTGGGCAGCAAACACCATATGATCCATTCCTTAGCCTTTTGTGAAGCCACACTAGCTCTCAGATAGATGATCATCAATTGAGAAGGACTCTGGCAAGAATCTTGCTGTCAATGATTAAGAGAGTCACAATCACCCTTGTGATTGTCACAGGACAACCTGTTTCCTTTTTTTTTTTTATAGAGATGGACAATGGAGACATCCTTGATCTCCTGGGGGATAACCTCAGCTTGTTATAGAATTTGGAAAATTTCTGTCTGCTTTTGTATGAGCACTGGATCTTCTGATTTGTAGATCTCTGCTGGAATGAAATCAACACCAAGAAGAAGGGTTCTCTACTAGCCAACACTGCACCATCCATACAGGAAACCATCAGTTATAATAAATGGAGAAATTTTGAATGTTGTAGATAAGTTCACTTGCTGTGGCAGTATACTTTTCTGGATGTACATATAGATGATGAGGTTGATGAATGCATTGCCAGAGCTTGGGAAGTCCCTAAAGAAAGTGTGGAAGAGAAGAGGTATTAGACTGCCTACCAAAATGAAAGTCTACAGACCTCATTATTGTATGCCTGTGAAACCTGGATAGTCTGCCAGCGCCATGCCAGGAAATTGAACTACTTCTATTTGAATTACCTTAGGAAGATTCTGAAATTCACTTGGTCGTTTCCTGAGAACTGCCAAACGTTCATACTCTGTTATAGAGAGTTCAACTATGATGAATTGGTCATGTTATTTTAATGCCAAACATATATTTGTCTAACAGACTATTTTATGGAGAAGTCATCCAAGACAAGTGTTTACACAGAGGGCAGAAGTAATAGACGGACACTCTCAAAGTCTCTGAAGAACTTGGATATTGATTGTGATACATGAGTCAGTACTATCCAGCATGCATAACCACATCAAAGAAATTGCTGTGCTCTGTGAGTTAGGCAAAATTTGTAGTATCTCAAAAAAAATGTGAGGGGTTAGTTAGGTGGTGCAGTGGATAGAGCACCAGCCTTGGAGTCAGGGGGACCCGAGTTAAGATCTGGTCTCAGACACTTAACACATCCTAGCTGTTTAACCCTGGGCAAATAACCCCAATTGCCTCAGCAAAAAAGAAACAAAGAAAGAAATGTGAGATACCCAAATTTAGAGATATCGCCATTCCACGCCTGTGCCCAACCTGTAGTAGAACTTTCTGAGCTCATGTTGTCTACACATTATACATTAACCTTGACATCATGATGTCATTTTGGTCCTTTTTGAGTACTGAAGGAAAACAATAATTCCTTGGAGCAGGTTTTTTTGGGTTCTTGTCTGATGTTCTTTCTTTGAGAAGTCTCTTTTTGTATTTTTTGACTATATCTCTTGGGGGAACACCTTATTATTCTGTATATATAAATCAGTTCCTTGTAGACCTTGACTATCAGACCTTTATCACAGAAACTTGCTGGGAAGATTTTTTTCCCCTCAGTTAGCTATTTCCTTTATGATTTTAATTGCATTGATTTTGTCTGTATAAAAATATTCCTAGTTTAATTCTAGATTTCTTTCAGAATTTTTTTCTTTTATGTTTATTATTTGAATACAACATGACTTTTTATATATAGAGTATGTATGTAGCTACAGCTTAATGTAACATGTAGTATAAAATCTGGTTTTAGTTTAAAATCTACCAGATTACTTTGCAGTTTTATTGACTAGTGAATCCTTATTCCAGTAAAGTCTTTGGGTTTATCAGACACAGAGCTGTTAGGTTTGTTTTCTTCTGTATGTTATTCTACTGATGAACCTCTCTTTTTAAATCTGTACAAATTGGGTTTAAAAAAAATTTTTTTTTTTTTATTTACAAAGCATATGCATGGGTAATTTTTCCAACATTGACTCTTGCAAAACCTTTTGTTCCAAATTTACTCCTCCTTCTCCCCACCCCCTCCCCTACCTGGCAAGTAGTCCAATACATGTTGAATATGTTGAAATATATGTTAAATCCAATATATGTATACATATTTATATAGTTATCATTTGTACAAATTGTTTAGATGTTAACTACTCTATAATGCATTTTGACATCTGATCCTGCTAGGTCTTCTTCCTTCTTGCTTTTTTTCCCCCCCTTCATTATTTCTCTTTAGACTCTTGACTGTTCTTCTAGGTGAATTTTAGTCCTTTTATTCCCCCCCAAACTCTCTAAAGTAACCACAAGAAGCTCTTTTATGAGGCCCTCCAACTACTAAAGCATATCCGCAACCATTCTCTACTTAAAGTATAATGGGATCATGATATTATAGATCTAGACCTGAAAGGGATTTTAAAGGTCATTGAGTCCAAGTCCTTTAATTTATATATGAGAAAACTGATGCCCAGAAAGGTTAAATGATGTGCCAAGAATCATACAATATCTGAGGTACAATACAAACCGAGGCCTTTCTGATTTATAGTTTTAGAGACTTGTCTGGGGGCATTGAGAAGTTATTTGCCCATTTAACCTAATATGTGTGAGACTTGAATTCAGATCTTCTAAATGAGGCTGACTTTTTTTTGTCATTATACTATGGTTTCTCTTGGTCAATCGGGAAACACTTATCAACGCTTACTATTTGCCGGTCACTGTGATAAGTAATGTAAGGTAAGGTAAAAATGTGCCCTGTTCTTTAGGAGTTTATGTTCTAATGGAAGCGGCACTTAATAAAATCAGTAAATTCAAAATAGTTGTGTATATATTAGATTGAAAGTAATCATGGGGAGGCAATAGTAGGTGGGAGTGATGGTAGAGATAATGGGCTAGGAAAGAATTCCTTCAGAAGATGGGATTTGAAGTGAGTCTTGAAGGAAGGTAAGCAAAACCAGGAGAAGGAAGTAAGGAGGGATAGAATTCTATACATTATTGCCCATGCATAGGCAGAAAGGAGTATCAGGTACGTAGCAGAATGTAGGCCAGTAATGTTGGAGTATAGTGGGGGGTGGGGTAGGGAGAGGAAAGGGAGTTAAGTGTGAGAAGCTTGGAATGATAGGAAAGTCCAGATTAAAAAGAATTTTAAGTGCCAAACTAAGCTTTATATTTGATTCTGGCTCATTCTGTAATGAGCCACTGGAGTTTATTTGAATAGGGAATGACATGATCAGACCTTCACTTTAGAAAAATCTCTTTGACAACTGAATGGAAGATAGATTGGAGTGGGGAGGTAGATAAATTAAAAAGCTTTGGGGATAGTCTAGGATAGAGGTGATAAGCTCTGAAGTAGGATAGTAACTGAGTGGAGAGATGTTGTGAAGCGTGAATCATCATAATTGTACATAACACTTCAGATTTTGCAAAGTACTTACATCTGTCACATTTTATCCTGAAATAAACTCTTGGAGCTAAGTATTCTAGGTGTAGTGTTAAAGTGCATAACAACACAGGATTCATTGATTTCTACATGTAAAAAACATGAATGAAGCTTTTACATGGTTAGGTAAAGAACTTTTCTATAGAGCTCTAACTTTTTTTGTGAATGATGCAAGACAGTTGAATTTATAACAAAGCCTAGGCAACTGCCCCAAGGGACAAAATTGATTTCACTCTATTGCCACTTCTCAGATCTAGTTAAACTCTAGTTTGTTTTGGTTGATACTTGGGATTATGAATGCTATATTTGAATTAAAATATTGTTATTAAATAGTCTTCAATTTGGTAAGACAGTTTTGTCTTTATTCTTATTGATTTGTTGTAGCAAAACTGGAATAAATTTTTTGTCAGTATTGATGAAATGTCCAAAAAAAGTGTCAGGATTGTGGTATAGTGGAACGGTGATAGATTTGGAGTCAGTCCATTAGTTACCTGGAATTTATTGTCTACTATGTGCTAAGTGCTGAAGTCACAAAGAGGGGTCAATTAGAAGGATAAGGATCCTTGTAAGGATAAATTAGAGGTAATCTCAGAAGGCAATAGCATTAAGGGAAACCAAAAAAGGCTTCTTGTAGAAGGGGAAATTTTATTTGAGGCTTGGAGGGAGCCAAAGAAACTAGTAGGTGGAGATGGGGACCAGGAAATTGGGGAGGGGGGGTGAGGATGGAGGGCAGAATATTCCAGTTATATGAGAGATAGCCAGTGGAAACACTTGGAATGTGGAAATGAAGTGTCTTGATAAAGGATCAGCAGAGAAGCCAGTGTCACTGGGTTGAAGAGTACAAAGAATACTTATAAGATAGGAAGGGGCCTGAGTGTGAAGATGTTTGAACACATTACTAAAAAAAATCTGTGCTCCTTGTATTCTCCTCTTAGAATGTAAAGGTCTTGGAAGGCGGGCACTGTGTTTCTTTTAGTTATGGGAGAGGGAGATGGGAAGAGAGAGAGACTGTGAAAGAGGGAGAGGAAGAAGGTTGGCAAGGGCTTTAAATGGCCCCTCCAAAAAATTATATTTGATCCTTGAGGTAATATGTAATAAGTTTATTGAGCAGAGATGTATGGGTAGTGACATGGATACTCTAGTATAGTAGTTCTCAAACTAAAGTCCAGAGTATAGTATGTCTATACAGCAGTGCAATTAGTTATATTACTACTTGTTCTTCACTTGTTTAGTTATGTCTGACTCTATGTGATCTTGTAAACCATAAAACACCAATACTGTCTGTCCATGAATTTTTCTTGACAAAGATATTGGAGTGGTTTGCCATTTTTTTCTCCAGTAGATTAAGGTAAATAGAAGTTAAGTGCCTTGCCTAGAAGTCATGGCTAGTAAGTGTCTGGATTTGAATTCAGGTCTTCCTGACTCCAAAACTAGTGCTCTACCCACTGAGATAATTAGCTCTTACATACTACTCAGCAAGTCAAAATTTAGATTTGATTGAAGCCAAAACTATGAGGAGACTTCTATGACTAGAGCACAAAACTATTGCTCTCAGACTAATAGAGAATAATTTTTTAATGTCATCTATCTCACCTGATTTTTTAAAATTCTAAGAGGAGAATACAAGGAGCACAGGTTCTTTTTAGTAATGCGTTCAAACATCTTCCCACCCAGGCCCCTTCCTATCTTATCAGTCTTCTTTGTACTCTTCAACCCAGTGACACTGGCTTCTCTGCTGATCCTTTATCAAGACACCTCATTTCCACATTTAAAAAAATTTTTTTAAATAAAATTTCAATAATAATTCATTTGTATATATAATTAAGGTTTTAAAAACCTTTGACTCATAGTATCCAGTGGGTAGGTAGCATAAATAAAACTCTTTTATAATTGAGGACACTGAAGCTCTATGAGGTAACTTTCTTAAGCACACACAGTTACAAAGTTTCTGAATTGGTATTTGAAACCAAGTGTTTCTGACTCCAGACCTACTTATATCTAGATAATGTATCTAACTTTTATTTCTTCCTCCTCTACCTCTTTCTATTTTCCTTCCTGCCTGCCTGCCTTCTTGTCTGCCTTCCTTCTTTCCTTTCTTTCCTGCCTGCCTTCCATACAACGTTCATAGTTGTTATTGGAACAACTTTTAGTCTAATTTGGCAGGAATGGATTGTAAGGGAAATAATATAAACTGTATTAGGAAAGATAGGTAAAATCCAGATTATAGAAAGGGTTAAATGACAAGTCATTTAACCTTTTTTACCTCCATTGCCTCATTTGTAAAATGTGCTGGAAAAGGAAATGGCAAATCACTCCAATATCTTTGCAGAGAAAATCCCAATGTGATCAGAGTTGGACTCCACTGAAAAACAATTGGATTTAGACCTTAGAAGGAAATCTGAATTAATAAACATCTTCAAGTGAAGAAAATATTAGGCTAATTTGTGCATAACCCCCTTCTACTCACTGCTAAATTTTCTTTTTCTTTCTTTCTTTCTTTCTTTCTTTCTTTCTTTCTTTCTTTCTTTCTTTCTTTCTTTCTTTCTTTCTTTCTTCTTCCTTTCTTTTCTCTCTCTCTCTTTCCTTCCTTTCCTTTCCTTTCCTTTCTTTCCCTTCTTTCCTTCCTTTCCTTTCTTTCCCTTCTTTCCCTTCTTTCCTTTCTTTCTTTTCTTGGCATTTGGGAGTAAGTGACTTGCCCAGGGTTACACAGCTAGGAAATGTTAAGTGTCTGAGATCGGTTTGAACTCAAGTCCTCCTGACTCCAAGGCCAGTGTAAATTTTCCATGAATAAAAATATATACTTGATCCATACTAATGCTCCATACTGTTGAATTTTGGATTTTAACTAGAGATACTATAATGGTAATCAGTGATTGATACCGACTAGCTATTGTGAGGTTATGGAGGTGAAGGAGACAGACCAAGGGGTCTATATACACTCCTGGCCAGGTGTATATTATAGAGCATTATAATACCCAGGGACTATGTCCAAGATAAGGTCCTAGACCCATATAGGAGCACTGCAGGGCCTAGGAACAAGTGTCAGTTGGAAGTTTTGTCACTTTGCTACTCAGTTCCCAGTCACAGATCTAGGGGAAACTGATGAGGAAGCCTGTACCTAGGAATGTAGTTTAAGAATATAGGATGGTTTCAGGCCTTAGCCTGTATAGCAAATAAGGGGAATGTTAAGCCAGTATCAGTGGTATCTCAGACCCCAAGGTTAGATCAGGGTTTTAGGATTAGTTTCTCATTCAGTCCTGAAGAATAACCAGGGCAGGAATGTTAATTTATAGTTTTGTTGTTCTGAATAGCTTTTCAGCTGGCTGATACGGACTGAATCTAATAGTAGTCTGCTTTTGCTTAGTCCCAGATCCAGTCAGGAACTTGTAAAACTCAAACCAGGGCTTAGAACCTTCCCTGGTTTAGACTATTTTTGAAACACTGAAAGGCAGCAAACAGGTTCTCAGTGTGAGCAGTCTCTGAAAGTCTAGAATAACACAGCACTCAGGACCCCCCAAAAGAGGCAACAAAACCGGCCCAAACTTTTCCTCCAGGAAGGTGCAGAATACAGCCAAAACAACTGAGTTCAAAATCAGGAAATAGACGGGAAGAATGAACAGACAAGAGTTCAACCATGAAAAGTTATTATGGTGACAGGACAACTCAAAATGCAAAACCACAAGAAAGGAATGATTCTAAAACATCTACTATCAACCTCTCAAAGAAAGACAGCTTGGGCAAAAATTTAGCTAGAATTCCTGAAAGAAATGAAGTAACAGTTTTAAAAAATGAGTTTTTTAACAAATGGAATGAGAGTGCTAGAGGAAAAAAAGTGAGAGTTATAGAGAAAAGAATTGGAAAAGGAATTAACAGTGTGGCACAAGAAGCACAAAACCTTTCCCAAGCAACGAACTAGAATGGATCAAATAGAAGCCATAATTCCATGAGACAGTAAGAAATATTAAAACAAAGTTAAAGAAAGAGAAGAAACTATAATTTAAATCATAGCATAATTGACTGACCTAGAAAACAGATGTGAAAAAATTTGAATCATTGGACTATCTGAAAACTATGATTTAAAAAGATACTCAACATCCTGTTTTTAACATTATAAAAGAAAACTTCCCAGACCTCTAGGAACCAGAAGATAAAATGGAATTAGAATGAATGGGTTACGTCCTGAAAGAACCCCCCAAACTTCCTAAAAAGACTGAAAATCCCAGGAATTTTTTTTTTTTCCAAAATCTAGAGCTTCCAAAGAAAAACCACTTGAAGCAGAAAGAATTCATGTAGGAAAGAGCACAGTAAGGATCACACATGATTTAGCCTCCACTCTGAAGGAGTGGAGAGCTTGTAATACAGTATAAGGTGAAGGGTATTTCTATATCTATATCTCTTTCCATTTAACTATATATGAACTTATTATCAAGAATAATTTACCCAGCAAATTATCATTGTATTATTCTGTAGTATACATATATTACCCTGTAGCAGAATTTTGGAGGGAAAAAAAAGGGGGAGCCTTTAAGAAATAGAAAACCAAGTATTCTTGATTTAAAAAAATATCAGCTTTGTAGACAAAGGACTCTAAAGAAACATAAAAGGTAAACGTGTTGTATTATAATAAAGGACTAAACTATAGTAAAGTATACTTGGCTTCCAATATGGGGTGATGATTCATGTATATCCTCTGAATCCTATCATCATCAGGAGTCCTAAAATCTAATTAGAAGGTCTGAGAGTAGTTCTAGTATGTCTTAAAAGAAAATTGAAAGGAGGGGGGTGGGGGGGAACAGGAATACACTGAGGATGAGGGAAGAGAAAAGAAAGTTAGGGAAAATTATAATCAGAGTACACACTGTATAGACAAAGTCTATACTAATAAGAAGGAAGGTGTAGGAGGAATAGTTGATGCTTGAATTTCACTCATATGAACTGGTCAGAAGAAAGAAAAAATACACATACATAATTGGGCATAGAAATAACATTTCATGCAACAAAGAACTAGGAAGGAAGGGGAGAGAAAAGGAGAGTAGAGGGAGAATAGCTTAAGGAACGGATTGGCCCTAAGCAAAACATTTGTTTAAGGATGTATAAAAATATTTTTAACTTTTTTTTTGAGGTAGCAAAGAATTAGAATCAGAAGGGGTGTTCATCAGTAGTTGATTGGTTATGGATTTGATGGTGTGCTGTTATGCTGAAAGAAATGATCAAGGAGATGGTTTCAGAGAAACCTAGGGAGACTTGTATGAACTGAGATAACATGAAGTGACAGAACCAGAACAATTTGTACATTTGACAATAATACTGTAGAGACAGCTTTGAAATAATTAGAAACTTATCAGAATAATACTAAACCATAATTTTTGAGGACTAATGAAAATAATCATATACTTTCTGATAGAGAAGTGAAGGATTCAGAGTGCAGAATGAAACATATGTCTACACATACAGATATTTTTTTCTTTTAGACATGACCAATGCACAAATTTATTTTTTTCTATATATATTTGTAACCGGAATTTGGCTTTTTTACTTTCTCATTTGGAGATGGTGAAGGCAGGATGATGGGAGTGGGGAGTATAGACAGATTTTTGTTGATTTTTAAAAATTAGATTTCAAAAATATCAAGTTATATAGATCCATAAGCCATTTGTAATATATACAACAGTTTTTTTTTTTTTTATTACCAGAATATGGAAAAGATATGTGATTTATTCATCTTGGAAAATTCCTATTATAACAGCTCCCTTTAAAATTATACATAGTTTATCAATTTTGCCAGACTGTCTCCTTTTATGTGGTTTGGTATGGGCTTATGAATGGGATCCTGGCATAAAGGACTGGTCAGGAAGAACTGGGTTCAAGTACTGCCTCTTATACATAATTAGGGAATGTGACTTTGATCAAGTCACTTCTCACTGCTCCAGGCAACCACCTGACAGTATAAGTTATTGATAAGCTATAATCTGCATCACTAGAGAGTTATAATGAGGAAACAGATTTGGATCAAAGTTTTACATAGTATATAATGAAATTTTATTTTTATGAAATGATTGTGATCTGAGGTTTTAACTAACTTTTGTTTTCAGTAAAGACTAATTTTAAGTCAGCTTTACATTATTTTACTTTCTTTGTGTCTTGAGTATTATAGGATTCACTCCTGTGCTTCCCTTCCCACCAACTCTTATTTCAAGTAGCCAATTTCTGATTTTTTCAGAAATACACTGAGAACATAATTTTGGTCATGATTTATTCTCCCAAATTAAGAGTTTTACTACTTATTTTAAACCTAAAAACTAGCAATGGGAGGTAAAATTTGCATATTTTGTTTTGTTTACTTTGTTATAACCATTTTGTTATATATTTTGTTATAAGCATTTTAATTTTTTTTATTATTAAAGCTTTTTATTTACAAAACATATACATGGATAATTTTTCAACATTGACCCTTGCAAAACTTTCTGTTCCAAATTTTTCCCTCCCTTCAGTAGTCCAATACATGTTAAATATGCTAAAATATATGTTAAGTCCTATACACACACACACATACACACACATATTTATAGAGTTATCTTGTTGCACAAGAAAAATCAGATCTAGAAAGAAAAAAAAACCTGAGAAGGAAAACAAAATGCAAGCAAACATCAGCAGAAAGCATGAAAGTGCTATGTTGTAGTCCACACTCAGTTCCCACAGGCCTCTCTCTGAGTGTAGATTGCTCTCTTCATCATTGAACAATTAAAACTGGTTTGAATCATCTCATTGCCGAAGAGAGCCATGTCTATCAGAATGATCAGCTTATAGTCATCTTGTTGCTGTGTATGATGATCTCCTGCTTTTGCTCATTTCACTTAGTATCAGTTCATGTAGGTCTCTCCAGGCTTCTCTGAAATCATCCTGCTGGTTATTTCTTACAGAACAATATAATTCCATAACATTCATATACCATAACTTATTCAGCCATTCTCCAATTGATGGGCATCCATTCAGTTTCTAGTATCTAGTCACTACAAAAAGGGCTGCCACAAACATTTTTTGCACATGTGGGCCCTTTTCCCCCTTTAAGATCTCTTTAGGAGAGAGAGAGAGAGAGAGAGAGAGAGAGAAGAGAGAAGAGAGAAGAGAGAAGAGAGAAGAGAGATGAGAGAGGAGGGTGTGTGTGAGTGTGAGTTTTCGGGACGCCCCTCGTCATTCCCACATCCCCTCCAACATTGGTCATCTTAGCCAATCTGTGTGTAGTGGTATCTCAGAGTTGCTTTAATTTGCATTTCTCTGATCAGTAGTGATTTAGAACACCTTTCCATATGGACTAGAAATAGTTTCAATTTTTTCATCTGAAAATTGTCTGTTCATATCCTTTGACCATTTATCAATTGGAGAATGGCTTGAATTCTTATAAATTTGATTCATTTCTCTGTATATTTTAGAAAAGAGGCCTTTATCAGAACCTTTGAATGTAAAAAAATGTTTTCCCAGTTTATTGCTTCCTTTCTAATCTTGTCTGCATTAGTTTTACTTGTACAAAATCTTTTTAACTTAATACAATCAAAATTATCTATTTTGTGATCAATAATAATCTCTAGTTCTTCTTTGGTCACATTCCTTCCTCTTCCAAGATCTGAGAGGTAAACTATCCTATATTCTAATTTGTTTATAAGATCATGAACCCATTGCAACCTTATCTTGATATAAGGTGTTAGGTGGAGGTCCATCATTTTCATATCTTAAATGAAATCAGGGCATGATTTAGGTCAGGGGTCCTCAAACTTTTTAAATAGGGGGCCAGTTCACTGTCCCTCAGACTGTTGAAGGGCCGGACTATAGTAAAAACAAAAACTATGAACAAATTCCTATGCACGCTGCACATATCTTATTTTGAAGTGAAGAAACAAAATGGGAACAAATATAATATTTAAAATGAAGTAAAGTTAAATCAACAAACTTACCAGTATTACAACGGGAACTATGGGCCTGCTTTTGACTAATGAGATGGTCAATGTTTGGTTCCATATTTATCACTGCTAGTAGTAACAAGTGATGCAACATTAGTCTTGATCTGGTTGGAGATTTCAAATGTTTCATTCTAGAAAAAGTCTGTTCACAGATATAAGTGCTGCCAAAGATGGATGCCATTTTGAGTGCATGGTTCCTGGGATGAGGATATGTCTCAGAGGGGAGAGATGCATAGAAATTATGAAGGCTGCTTGACTTGAAGGCGGCTTTCAGAGAGTCACAATTCTGCAGTTCAGCCAGTTCCATTTGGTAAATTGTATCCACATTTTTGATGTCAATAGAAAATGGATTACGGGAAAGCTGTATGTCCTGTTTATGGAGATGAAGCTCTTTAAATCTAAATTGGAACTCCTTTTGCAATTTTTCCAGTGAATCCACATATGTGTTGTTTGGGAATGCAATCAGCGGTTTTTCCACTAACAGTTGTTGAGTTGTGGGGAGATGGCAGAAATTTTCCTTCTTCACTTGTTTGATGAGGAGGCCTAATTTTACTTCAAATGCTTTGACATGTGATTGCATATCACAGATGAGTTTCCCCTTTCCTTGAAGTTGCATATTGAAATTATTGAGTAGCTCTGTTACATCTGTCAGAAAGGCAAGGTGCCATTTCCATTCTGCATCATTGAGCTCTGGTACTTCTTTGTTTTTTGAAAGCAGAAAAGTTGTAATCTGTAGAAGTAAGTCATAGAAACGTTTCAAAACTCTTCCTCGACTCAGCCAATGGACTTCTGTGTGATATAGAACATCTTCATACTCAACATTTAACTCAGACAGAAATTCCTGAAATTGTCTGTGATTTAGTGCCTTAGCTCTAATGAAGTTAACAGAAGACACCACAATTTTCATAATAGAGTCCCACTTCAGTGATTTACTACACAGCTCTTGTTGGTGGATGAGAATGGTTATGTTTGTCCATCTCTTGGTTAATGTGAGCAATTAATTCTTTCTTAGACCCCACCATGCTAGGAACACCATCAGTTGTCACGCTAGCTATTTTAGCCCAGTCCAGCTCCAAACCATTCATAGTTTGGCAAACCTTTTCATAGATATCCTCTCCTGTAGTTGTTTCTTTGATGCTTTGCAGTGCAGCAAGCTCTTCTATGACTTCAAAATAAGTTGTTCAGAATCACGAACATCATTGCTTTCGTCAAGTGCCAAGGAAAAATATGAAATTTTTTTAATGAAGTTTTGCAAATGCTGATGCAGATTGTCTCCCATTTCTTCAATCCTCCATGTAATTGTAGGTCCTGAAAGACTCACTGTACTAAATAAATTGGCCTTCTCTAGACACATCTCTTTGGCAACAGAAAGAAGGCATTCTTTAACAAATTCTCTCTCCACGAATGGTCAGCCAGTGCGTGCTATTAGCTTGGCAACTTGAAAACTTGCTCACAGTGATGAAATATTTAGCTGCTTCTGCTTCACAAAAGTATTTTGCTGAGTTGTTAATGTATTTTTCAGTTTTAATATTTTATCTTTTCTCACTTCTCCAACCAAACAATCATATTTATCTTGAGTTTCATATTTATGTTGAGTTTCATAGTGTCGATGCAAATTATATTCTTTGAACACAGAATATAGTGTCTGGCATATCAGACATACAGCTCTTTCCTGGTACTGCATGAAAAAGTAATCCTAAGTCTACTGTTCTTTGAATATCCTACACTCTGAGTCAATTTTTCTTTTTCTTGACATCATTATTTCCTAGGGTTTCCAAATTGCTATTAGTAAAATACCAATATATATATACAGCGCTACAAAAACAATATACTAGCAATAACTTTGCCCACACAGAGACATACAGACTGCAATGCCCAACTTCCTCCAAGCTGCCTTTGCGCTGTGATGCCTCCGTTTCCCACACTCTCTCTCCCACTCTTTACGCTCCCGCTTCCAACCTTCACTGCTGCAGTGAATTCCCCCTGCAGTGGCCATGACATGCAGAGCATGCACTGTACATCCCCCGCGTCTGTCTGTTGTGGTGGCTGCTGTTATTGTACAAGGCCGCGGGCCATCAGTTCTCTGTCTTCTGCATCTCTCTCCCTTCCCCACACCACACACCCCGGCCTGGGAACTCATCTCACCTCAGTATCACCTCACACTCTGTCTCTACCGTCTCAGCCCAGTGCCAGAAGTGTGCGTTGCTAACATGAGTTTAGGTCGAACGTCACTTCCCGTCTGATTTTGCCATAACCCGGCGGGCCGCATAAACGTCCTCAGTGGGTTGCATCTGGCCCGTGGGCTGCAGTTTGAGGGCTCCTGATTTAGGCTTTGTTACTGACTAGTAAATATCAACTTTGAATTTACCCATATCCCACTTGGGTATGTCCCACTTGAACTTTACCCTGTGTCATTATTTTCATATTGAATAAGTTATAGTGTTAGTCTTAATTCAATAAATGACTATATTACAAGAGAAATAATAAAATTAATAATATACTAATTGTTTTTTGTTTGATTTTCATCTAATTGTACAAGAGCCCTTGTTCATATGATTGTTTTTTGTATTTACTAGATTTTTATACCACTTTTTCCCTGACCTGTGAAAATGGCAGCCTAGGAGGAAGAATTTAACTGAGAAGTTGCAGTGGTATCAGGAAGCAGAAAGTAGAATTCAAAAATGAACTTGGTGCTCTTTATCCTTCATCTTCCCTTTTAGTTCATGTTCTCTCTATAGGTTCCATTTTGGTATTTCATTCTTGAATTGTTTCACATTTTGCAAGCTATTGCAAATATCTATTATTGCAAAGGTACTGTTATTGGTTAATGTTTAAACCACTTAATGTTACTTATGAGATTTAGATTTGGGGTACCCAAATCAAATTAGGGTTTCTGGTGGTCAGGGATTTAAATGAGATCTAGTGGTGGTGCAAGGATAGGGAGTTCAGTGAGGTCTAATGGAGGCACAAGGTTAGGGAGTTCTGAGGATTCATTCCCTTTCTGGCGGCGCAAGAGTCCTCTATAAAGAAATTTACAGACCTCAAAATCTAGATTGATAAAAGAGGTTTTTTATGGAGATTGGAAGTAAAGTTAAAGTCTAATTAAGGAAATAGGTGAGGATAAAGAAAGGAGGGCAATGGAAACAGTATTCCAGTGGGCAGAGAATCCTTGGGGTGCCAGGCATGAAGCTGGCATGTTTGACCCTCTGCAAAGAGAGAATTTTAATTTGGCTCCTTTTATAATGAGAGATTTAGGTAAAGGGGCCCGTCCCACATTGGCTTAGATCTGAGAGGGTTGTGAGAGCCCAAGTTGGCAGATACGGTGGGGGCTGGGACAAGCCCCAGATATCCTATTGGAATTCAAAGGGGTGCTTTTGACCAGGATTTGTGAATCAGAGATGTAGGCTTCCTGAACTGATAATGCAACATCCAGGAGGGGCTGGGAGTAATCTGCACAAATCAATTTCTTAAAGGATCACAAATCAGTTTCTTAAAGGGACCACAACCCACTTCATTACTAAATCACAAAATCCATATTTAGATAAATCATTTCTTAAGGAAATCTTTTGGTAATTTGATCATATCTACTATATTGGGAAGCTAGAGGCAGTCTTCACTTCTGCCTCTTAGGTTTCCTTACTTCCTTCTAGGCCAGTAACTGTGTGATACCTTTCCTGATCCCATTATTTTTCTTTTTATCAAATTCCATGTATCATTTTATGTTACTATGCTTTTTAAGTCATGAACTATATTGTTTATAATTATGACCCAGAATGATTAAAAACATAGTTTTATGTTGTTTTTTTTTTTATGATGAAAAAAGGAAAAGTCTTGAGGTCCTGAGTAACTAAATGCAGTTGGCAAAGAAAGATGAAAATATTGATAGAATTACTCTAAAATAAGCAGGGAAGGGCACTGGTGGGGATCTGTTTAACCTCATAGTCCCACCCTTTGTGGAGGTCATGGGCAGCCCCACCTTATTATGTCTGAGTAGAAATCTGAATTATGTCAAAAACCTGAGGTTAAATTTCCCTTATAAATGTCCATGGTTTATGCCATCTTTGCTTAACCTTTGGGTCAGTCCACCACAGCACAGTGCCTTATCACCCCCATTGTCATGTGGTATCTTTTCTCTCATCCCTCACCATGCCTCTATTATTTTCTCTTTCCTATAGCTGACTAATTCTTTTAGGGTACTAAATTCTATAGATTTAGCCTGCCATCTAAGGGCATATTTCAACTTCATGGAGTGCTGTTCCATTTCTCCTGGTTAATTGTGAGTTCCACTTAGAAACTTGTCTTTTCCATCACTAATTTTGTTTGTTTTAATAATAGCTTTAAAATTTCAAAATACATGAAAAGAGTTTTCAATATTCATCCTTTCAAAACCTTGTATTCCAAGTGCATCTTTCTCCCCTTTTCTCATCCCCTCCCCTAAATGGCAAGTAATCCAATATATATCAAACATGTGCAATTCTTTTATACGTATTTCCACATTTATTATGCTGCACAAGAAAAATCAGATCAAAAAGGGAAAAAATGAAAAGAAAAAAAAAACAACAAAAAGCCATCAACAATAAAAATAGTGCAAATACTTTTTGATCCATATTAGTCCCCACAGTCCTCTCTTTGGATGTAGATAGATGGCTCTCTCCATCACAGAGTGATTTATTGATTCTAGATATACTGGAAGGATCCTCAGAGACTAGTCCAAATCCTTTATTTTATAGATTAGATTCTCAAGTTAATCAGCTGGACCATATTGCTAAGATTTCTATAATTCAGCAATGAAATCACAAGATACTGTTGTGTAAGCTAATTGCACTTTTCTGGAAAAGAAATGTAGAAATTAAAAGAAGAATTTTTGAAGTAAAGAATAATGTCCTTTTTTATGAATTAAATCTTATACATATATATATATAAAATTGTAGCATTTCAAGAGGTTAAAAAGAAAAGATACATTTAACGATTTTTAGAAATTTTAATGTAGAAAGACTTTTTAAAAGAACAAAATATGACTTTCCTTTTCTTCCGGCTTTCCAGTTTAGATAATTGACTTTTAACGATCATTTTGAATGTTTCTCTATTAGATAGATTTTAAGAGGAAAAAAAAAACAATTTGACCCAAAAAGATCTTTTATTGCCAATTAATATGTGTAACAGTATGTTAAGTATGTATTTAGGAGTATAATACATTTTTACTCAAAAAGTTGCTAAAGGTTAGACACTATATTTCTGTATAGAAGTTACTACATGGTTCAGATAAGCTATGATTTTCTCTAGTTTCCTGTGATTTTAGAGAGGCTTACATCAGAAAATGATTTTTTTTTTGTTACCATATTTATATATGATATGCCTAATATTATAGTTAAATTACTCAATAACAATATACTCGTTTTTCAATACCTAATAAGTAGTTATAAAATACCATTTTATGGTTTTGTTGCTTTACTAAGCACTGGGAATATAAAAATAGGATCAGTATTATACCAGATAAGTCATCAAATGACCTTTCCTTGTGGTTTAGTACACTGATACTGCACTCAAGTTTGCCTTTTTTCATACCCTGTGCAGCATTTTGCAAAAATATTACTGTTGAATAGTTGATATATAAACAAAAGATGCTATTTCTGCTCTCCTCTACATTAAATTCTTGTTGAATCTTTACAGATTATTTTGTTCTTGTGGTTTTCATTAAGGAATAATCATTTTAGTGTCAGTTTTCAAAATTTCAATTATATGCATGCCAACCTATTACTATTTTATAGCATAATGCCAATCCTATTTGGCTACATTATAACATTTTTGGATTTATTTCATTTTATAAAGATGCTTATTTTGCTACATTATAACATTTTTGGATTTATTTCATTTTATAAAGATGCTTAAGCCATGCATAAATGAATTTTTATTCTTGATCAACAGACATATGTAGGGTGTGTCGATCAGAAGGAACACCTGAGAAACCGCTATATCATCCGTGTGTATGTACTGGCAGTATTAAATTTATCCATCAAGAATGGTGAGTAGATTTTTTTAGAAATTATATTTCAAAACCCACTTTTGTTGCTAGTATAACTTATTATAAATGTGGAAATTCCTTTATTTTTAATATATTATTATTTGTTGGGATTTTTTTAAAAAGTAGGCATCTCAAATTTTCATAGGGAGAAGAGAAGATAAAATAAATATAATTAATTTCATGGATTTAAAACTACTTTATTTACATTGTCTTTTATGTAAGATTTTTCTCAGGGCTTATATTTGTTAGCCAGTTGGCAAAACAGGTTTCTTTAAAGTCAATGAATTAATTTAAAGTATTTATATATACATTAGTGAATAGAATGGGAAAGCATTACATTCATAAAGGACTCAGATAGCTGTTATACCCAGACTTTTCTACAATATCTGCATTTAGTACATAGACAAGGCTAAGAGATGAATGAACAAGGTAACTTCAGTTAGGTTGGGTACAAGAAAATGGATAGAATAACAAGATATAGTTTTGAGTTTACAGAGGAAGGAACATGGAGGAAGTTATATTTGCTTCCTTGTTTCAGGCTTCATGAAAAAGACAGTTAAAATCAGGATTTAATAATGTCAATTCATTTCATGTGAAATAAGTTACTCAATAACAATATATTCAATTCTTAACACCTAATAAGTTGTTATAGAGTATCTACTTTATGGCTTTACTCTGTGCTAGGCACCAGGGATATAAAGACAGGATCAGTGTGAACAATTGACATCATAAATGCCAAATTACAGAATTTGAGAGTTGGAAGAGACATCAGTGGCCATTTAGTCTAAAACATATGAGAATTGAAAGGAATCTCACCTTGACAAACCTGAAAAATGATCATCCAGCTTCTGCTTGAAAATTTCCTAAGGAGGAGGGAACCCAACAATGATGCTTTCTTCCTTTTATTATAACTTTAATGACAATACTATATGATATTTTGAGGGAAAGCATGAATATCTTATTTTTAAAAATCTAAAAGATTAACATTGTGCCCCAAAATTGCTAACTTCCCTAATAAAATATTATGGATATATCATCCATGTATTTACCTAAATACTTCTCGAATTTATATTTTCAGCTTTTACTATCTGTTGGAGGTAAGGAATTCCATGTGTTGACTACCTGCTGGGTAAAGTAGTATATGTGCACCAATAAGAAATTAAAAGCTTTTTGAAGATAAAGACAGTGTGTTAGTTATAGAGTACCTACTTTATGCTTCGTCTCTGTGCTAGGCACTGGGGATATAAAAATAGGATCAGTGTGAACAATATGACATCATAAATGCCATCTAGAATTGGGCAAAAATCACAAAATTTGAGGTTGGAAGAAACATCAGTAGCCATCTAGTCTAACACATATGTGAAAGAAATCCCAATGTCTTATTTATTTCACTATTTAGCACTGTGACCTGCAAAATAAATTGGTGCAAAATAAATATTTATTGGATTTTTATTTATACAAAATTCTTTCTGATTTTAGAGTGTTTCTGAACATTTCTTGACTGTTATTAGTCTTTGGTTCTGTAAAAACTTTGTTGGCCAAAACAATACAGAGGGAGAAAGCAGGGGACATTGTTTTAAATAAAATCTCTGCTCTTCCTTTGCTTGTAGTGGTAGCTTTCCTTGGGCTGAACCAACAACAGTTTTCTGTTTGGCTAAAAAAAAATCATATCAACTAATATCCCCTGGGTTGGGGGATTTGTGATGAGAGAGGACAACCACCATTTACAATAGATTCTCCACAGGGGAATACCAGATTTATTTTTTGATATTATTTTGAAATAATGTTGATTAAGAAACTATATGAAGCATGTTTGTTTTCTAGTGTTTGATGAACATAATATTTGTCCTGTCAATAAAATTCAAGAATTTAAAAAATTTTACTCATATATCACCCTTTCAGTTGTTACAGATTGAAGAGTCCTAATTTTTTGTTCTTTTCTCATATAGTATATCTTCTAATTTCTTAGTTGTCCTGCTGTCTTCTGTGTAGAATCTTTTTGAATAAGGCTTTAAGTAAGAATTGTATATGTATTTCCAAGTGCAAGTATTACAGGTTTGAAAAAGAAACCAATGAATTTCACAAACCTATGATTAGTATTGGATTAATATTATTAGCATTAGATACCATGTGGATGAAACAGTGGTATAATGGAAATAACATTCAGGATTCTTCATCTGTTAAGTGGAGGAAATGAAAATAACTACATATTTCAAATTTAAATTTAAAAGTATAAAGAAAGAGGAACTTTAGTTAAATAAATAGTAGGTGGTGGCTGGGGAACAAAATAAAAATCAAAGAATCTGAACATTATAGAACTGGATGGACCATTTGAAGGATCTTATTCAGTTTTATTAGTCCATTAAGATTTTTCTGAAACTAGATTTTTTTTTTCTTAAAGTAGTTTTTGAAATAATTATGTATTACTTCGCCTTTATGCACTTTGTGCTTAAGCCAACCTGGTCTCTACTTCTTGCCTTTTGCCTCTCTTTCTTTCGTACTGATCTCCATATCTGGAACATTTCTCCCTTCTTATCTCTGCCTCTTAGAATTTCCAGATCCATTCAAAGTTCAATTCACCTTTTACATGAGGAGGTTTTCCCCAAGTCCCAAGTTGTGTGTATTTTCTATTTTCTTATTTATGAACATTCCCTCCAGTAAAACCTTAGTTCCTTCAGAGCAGAAGCTATCTAATTTTATATTATCCTCAATACATGGCACATAGCAGACAATTAATAAATGCTTGTTGATTAGTGTATCTTCAGTTTTATAGATTATTTTTAAGCTTCTCAAAAATAAATATATTCATAATCTTTTTTTATTTTTTTTCATTTCAATTACTTTTTCTTTCTTATTATATCACTCGAGGTACCATTAGATCTTTAATTGGAAATTCTAGCACTCGGGACATAGTCATTTGAGGGAGTTTGTGCTTCTTCTCTGTGACAATCCTATCTGCCTTGTGGTCCTCTTGTAGTTCTATGCCCCTCTGTGACTACTGTGAGGAAGAAGATAATTCTTCCTCTCCCCCTAATTCTTATTCCCATAGTTTCTTTACTGTTCTGGTATCATTATGTAGTTCTGCAAAATATTATGTTTCTACAAAATGCCAAAATTAAGTGCAGTGTTTTGAAGATGGGGAAAACTTTTTGTGAAAAAATGAAAATTATAGTTATCATAACCATAAACTTTTAAAATGTATTTTGTGCATGAAAAATACTTTTGCAATATATTTACATTTTATAAATAATATATATTTCTAATTTCAGCTTAGTTCAGTGGTTGAAACACAGCAGAAAAGAATACTGTGAACTATGCAAACACAGATTTGCTTTCACACCAAGTAAGTATATTATTAACAATGTTAATTGCCTTTGTGTGTATTATATCTTTGCAACTTTCAATTTGAAATTTAGAAGTAATATTCTTTATTCTTTCCTTTCATATTTCATTCCTCCTTGATTTTTAATATAAAAAAGTGTTCTGAGCTCCTTTTTCATCTTACCTGGTTTGTTTTTAAAAACATTTTACATTTGATGTATTGTATCACTAGAGCTATTATGACTTTATTTGTTAAACATCTAAAATATTGAATTAAATTTAACAAATATTTAGTGCTTGCAAACTTTGAGGTATTATCCCCAGTACTTAATACACATAGGCAAAAATACAAGTCACTTGCCCTCAAAAGAGTTTAAATTATACTTCAATATTTAACAAAATATTTATAACACTTTATTAAGCAGGAATAAGTTGCTGATCCATTGAAGGAAAAGTGTGAGGAAAAATTAATTAGCCTTTTTTCCTTATTATACAATATTTCTTAAATAGAAACATTCATTACATTTATTTATGGATGTGTTTGTTTTTTCTGGAATATAAATTTTGCAAAGGTTAATTTTTTTTTTTTTTTTAGTATTTTGAGTAAAGTGTATGCTGTAGAAATGAACATTATTGACTTTGCATTTTTTCCCCCACTGGATAAATAGGAATTTTTGATAAAAGAGGCTTCTCTTTTTCTTTGATAAAGTATACTTAATTATAATAATTTCTCTGGAAATTCTTGTACTTGAGTGAGACGAACTGGATTTGACTTCTGATTCTGCCACTTATCAGTATTATTCTAGGACTTGGTTTCTTCAGTAATCAGTGTCACAAAAGTCAATTTTGTTATTAATTGGTTAGAACTGAAAAATTATCACATACAACTTTAAAAAAATTTAGGTTTTTTGGCCTTATAGCAAATTAAAAAATCTCAACAATCCCATGGCAGTAGAGTAAGGAAAGAGGGAAAGGATGCATGTTTTTTGATGTCCTTTGATGATGTCCTTGTGTTTGGTAGTGAAGCTTTGCTACCAATAGTATGAGAAGAAGTAGAGGGATGCTAAGTGAACTCAGGGTAAATGAGCATCAGTTCTGTTTTCTTCTAACCTTCTTTTGAATTCTTGGTGTCCTAAATTATGGAGGCAGGTGAACTTGCTTTATCTTTGGTTTCTATTTTGGAGACGTTATGGGAGAAAATGTCTAGTCCACATTATGTTGCTCTTGTGACCCAAAAGTCTGTCACTTCTTGTGACTTCTTGTAAAGATGTAGTTCTTCTGGGACATTGAATCTGAATTAAGCTATTGCTTTCATACTATGTTCTTGTGTAGCTTAATCAATAAGTGCTTGTCACATCCATGTTATTTCCTATGGACATCTGTCTCTTTTCTCATTTATTTATTTATTTACTTTTGCTGAGGCAATTAGGGTTAAGTGACTTGCCCAGGGTCACACAGCTAGGAAGTGTCAAAGTGTCTGAGATCAGATTTGAACTCAGGTCCTCCTGAATCCAGGGCTGGTGCTCTATCCACTGCGCCATCTAGCTGCCCCTGTCTCCTTTTTTATGAAATTATTTCTCATACTTTTGGGATTTCATTCTTAAGAAGTCCTTAAAAATTATCTTTGCATGTATTTGGAAAAATAAAAAACTATTTAAAAAAAAGATTTGTATTCTCTATTCTTTCTGGTTTAATTTTAAGCCATTTATTGTATTTATTCTTAAAATTTATTAAATCATGTGATTGTATTTATTCTTTTAAAAAATCCCCCAAAAACAAACTTAATTTTATTGATATTTTTCTTCAGCATCGTTGGTATTAAAAAATATAACTTTTGTCCTCCCTGTAAGCCATTCCTTGTAACAAATATTAAAGAAAAGAGAGGGAAAAAGCAGTTTAGCAAAGTCAATATGCACATCAGATGATCTGGCAATATATACAACATTCCACACACTTTGCAAAATGGGGAGGAAAGTACATTTTTTAGTTTTTCTCCTAGGGAATGTTATCTTTTCTCTGAATCCTTTGAAACATGTTCTTTCCAAATCAAGGTCACATGTCAAAATTTTCCAAATTAATTTTCAATTACAGATGAAGTCTTCTTTCTCCCCTTCCCCCAAGAAGTCCAATCAATTCTGCTTCAACAACTAATTCTTCCATTCCGATGAGAATCTGGTCCAGAATTAGAAGCTTCCTTCTTTGATTTTCCCATTTTTTGAAAGATGACACCATTAATATGGATCCAGAAATTAATAGTTGCTTTACTTTTGCAAGAGAATATTTCAACAGATTTCCAGATAGTTGTGAAGTTCCTCTTAATGCTATATTTTATATAACTCCATGTTATGATCTTGTGATCTATTTCTTTCTCTCTGAAGTCAGTCTATAGTAGTAGTTGTTGTTGTTTTTTTCTATGACAGTAACATTTCTCTTTTTGGCAATCAGATGCCAAGTGAATGAGGTATTTGATACTCTAATTGTTGTTCCTGGCAAGGCCAAATCTTGAGTTTTATATCCTGATATTAATAAATTATATGACAAAAATAATGAGGGCATATAACACATTAAAAGAACTTCACATTCTATTAAATGAAAATTGAAATAATTTAATCCATTTAACTTTGAGCAGTGGAGATATGTTGGGTGTTTTTAACATGTATGACGTTTTAGATGTCTTCAAGTGTTTAAAGAGTTATCTGTCATCTCTACTTGACAGAATTAGTGGCAGAAGCAGAGAAATTGTAGAGAGGCTAATTTTGGCTCAATAATAAGGTTAATCGTCCTAAATTTTAAAGCTGTTTAAAAATATAATGAGCTTTTTCTTAAGGGTATTAAGTTCCTGGATGTTGGATGTTTTCTAATTGGTTCTGGATTATCATTTGTTTGAAGTTCTGTGGGGGAGTTCTGCTTACGTATTTGTTGGATACATTACTTTTCCTTTTTTGAGATTCTGTGTTTTGGGGTAAATGAATTATTATCTTGATTTTATTTATTCAAACTGCTTATCTGAAATGTCTTATTAAGAATCATATCCTGTCACAAAAATTGTGATCTAGATACATAGCTATTGTATAAATAATTTAAATATTTTTTAATATATTTTGTTTTGAAACAACGTATGCCTCCAGTAGAGACTCAATCCCTTCTACAAACTGCATTTCCTAGAAAATTGATTAGCTTTTACAGAAAAGAGGACTGGATCAATTTTATAATAATGATCATATGATACTAATATTGAATTTTTTATTAGAGTTTTGTGGCCTTTCAATATTAATGTTATTTATTCATTCTATACAGTGGTTTTTTTTTTTTTTAGCTCAGCTTTTCATATAAGTAGCTATTTTTTAAATAGAATATAAATTTTTTGAGTTCCATTTTTTTTCTTTCAGTTTATTCCCCAGATATGCCTTCAAGGCTACCAATCCAAGATATTTTTGCTGGACTGGTTACAAGTATTGGCACAGCAATACGTTACTGGTTTCACTATACACTTGTGGCCTTTGCATGGTTGGGAGTTGTACCTCTTACAGCATGTAAGTATTAGTTTTTCAGTTAGGGATTTCTTAAATATTGTTTAATAATAGATACCATTATTTCATGTTATTCCATGTAATGTTCTCTAATGATTATATAAAGTATATGTTCTTAAACATAAAAAAATTTCACTTAAAGAAATTGGGTTCTAGATAATTTAGGCCAATTCCAAGAGACTTGTGATGGAGGGAACCATCTGCATCCAGAAAAAAGGACTGTGGGTGCTGAATGTGGATCACAACATAGTATTTTCACCATTTTTGTTGTTATTTGATTGCTTTTTTTTCCTTTCATTTTTTTCCCTTTTTGATCTGGTTTTTCTTGTGCAGCATGATAAATGTGGAAATATGTGTAGTAGAATTGTGCATGTTTAACATATATTGGATTACTTACTGTTAAAGGGAGGAGAAAGGGATGAGAGAGGGAGAAAAATTTGGAACACAAGGTTTTGCAAGAATGAATGTTGAAAACTATATTTCCATATATTTTGAAAATATAGTTGTATTAGTAATTCATTTTTGGCAGTTTAATCTAGACAGACATTTCCCAAAGAGAATCTAGGAAAGAAAAAAATGAACAAAATATGGAGAATAATTATTATTTAGAAGACCAAACTTATACTCTGGACAAATGATGGATTTTAATTCCTTCAGTCACATTGTAATTATCCTTAAATTTTGGATTTTTGGGAAGTTTATGTCATGCCCACTAGGATTTCATTTTCTCTTCTACCTTGTTTTTATTTTTTTTTAATTTTTAACTTTAACATTTTTATTTTAATAGTTGATTCTTTTTCTAATTACATATAAAGATGATTTTTAACATTCATTTTTGTAAGATTTTGAATTCTAAATTTTTTTCTCCCTCCCTTCCTTCCTTACCTTCTCTAGCCCCAGAACAGCAAGAAATTTGATATGTTATTTATGTGCAATCATTTTAGAAAATATTTCCATATGAGTCAGATTGGAAAAGAAAAATCAGAAGAAAAGGGGAAAACTAGAGAGAAAAAATAAAACAAAATAACAAAAGTGAAAATAGTGTGCTTTGATCCACAGAGAAGAAGTCTACATAGTTATTTTTCCATATGTGAATGATGTTTTCCATCCTAAATCAATTGGAATTGTTTTCCCACCTTATTTCTAAAACTTGATTATAAGGCTAAATCTGGTATATGGGTGCCTACTGAAATGAATGGCATAATGATATCAAGTAGGCAAATTGAACTGAAAAGGCTCCTCTTCTCTTTACCCTTTTCTCTCCTTCAAAAACAACAAAAATACCCTCATGTTCTGTGATAATGAAAGATGTTTCAAGACATATTTGATATATTCTGTAAGGTATGTAGGATGTAAGAGATGTAGTAGGAAATTCTAGGGTGTGAGGTTAGACATGAACAAGAAATTCTTTGAGTATTTTATTTGATTTACTTGAATTTAAAAAATTCAAGTAATTGATACTAAATTTAAGTGATTTTAATTTACTTATAATTTATGGGGCAGATAGTATTTTAAAAGAATTTAATAGTATTTGTATTTTGATTCACTCTAAGGATTTGATGTCCTTGTAAGAAAATATAAGTTAATGTATGCTCAGTGATTACAAATATAATCATTATAAATCCCCAATTAAATACCAAATTTGAAATTCTGAAATAAAATGGGAGATTAATAAAACTGAAAGAAAACTATTGAATTAAATAAAACTAAGAGTTAGTTTTGTGAAAACCAACAAAATAGATAAACTTTTAGCTAATTTGAAATATAAGCATTATAAATTCTTTCTAAAAGTTGCTATTG
Organism: Sarcophilus harrisii; assembly: GCF_902635505.1. Taxonomy (NCBI): domain Eukaryota; kingdom Metazoa; phylum Chordata; class Mammalia; order Dasyuromorphia; family Dasyuridae; genus Sarcophilus; species Sarcophilus harrisii. The sequence continues at coordinate 398,023,902 of NC_045426.1, forward strand.
TTATAGTATTTTTTTAAAATGATTTTTGCTTTTGGATAGGCCGTATCTACAAGTGCTTGTTTACTGGCTCTGTGAGCTCACTATTGACACTGCCATTAGATATGCTGTCAACGTAAGTATAAACCAATATGATATGAAAAAGATGCTTGATTCAATGATTCATTTTCTTCCTCCCCCCTTCCCCATTGCTTCCTCCCTTTCTTCCTTCTTTCCTCTTCCCTTTCTCCCTTTCCTTCCTCTTTCTTCTCCTCCTTCTCATCTATTAGGGTTAAGTGATTTGTGTAGGGTCACACAGCTAGTGTCAAGCAAGTATCTGAGTTAGATTTGAATTCAGATCTTCTTGACTCCAGGGCCAGTGTGCTCTAACCACTGCACCACCTAATTGTCCTCGGAATGATTCATTCTTACTGCTTATTTGTTTTTCTTCATATTAAAATTTAGCATATACTTTTTATAGCTCTTTCTATTATCTTTGAAATAGCTGTCATTCATATTAGATTTGTAATTTTATAAATACATTGTTTATATGGGATATTCCATTTAAAGCTACATAAAGGATGGTTTTATAACTTAAGATTTGTTTTCAGTAGAATAATTTATACAGTAAGTTCACATTGAATTCATGAATGACTTTACAAACAAAACAAGAACTACAATAAAACAGCAATTATCTTTGAGTTGAATTATATTGCATTTGTCTGTTTCATGACATTTAGGATTATAATCTCTGATAACATTTCACCTAGTTGTCTCGGTGCTTCTTAATTCTAATGTGTAAAGTATTTGTAACTTTCTAAAAATAGAAGAGAGCACTTGACTTCCTGTTAATAGTCTTCTTAGAAGCAATGTAAATTGTTGACCTCATTTCATAGTTTTGCCCATTTCAGATTTACTTGGTTCTTATATTTAGCCTTTATTAACTCTTTCTACTGATCCTTATTTTAATAAGAAAAAGACTAAAAGGATCTATGTAGAAGGATGCATTGAAAAATCTTCTAAAAGCACATATATCCTTGCAATTAACTTAAAAAGAAAAGATACGAAAAGCATAGTATTTTACACTTTTAGTAGACTTTGTAGCTTTATTCCTCTTAGACTAATCCAGAGTATTAAGCATATGTCTTTAAATTGCTTAAAACTGATCATTACATTTAGAATTTTAAACCTAATTTCCATAGTGTGAAAAGTCAAAGCAACAGTGTCTTATTAACTTTGTAAACTTAATTTAGATTGGAATAGAAATTTGTTTCTTTATTACACTTGATGTAATTTAAAAAAAAAAAAAACCTGACAGATATTTAAGGTTTGAAAAGTATTTTGCATATTTCACTTGAGCCTTGTGAAACAGATACTATAGATAATAACCCCTTTTTTATGGATAAGCTATTAACTTAAGTTTTGTGACTTTCTTGTGATTTTGCACTAGCAAATATAGGAAACAGGATTTGAATTGAAGTTTTTGATTTCTTAAGTTTAGAATTACATCTAATACAATGCCACTCTCTAAAATATAATTTCTGTGTCTGTTTCTCATTATATATAAAGTGGAAATTTTAAGAGGAATGAATTTTGAAATTTATGGAAATTAAATGTTAAAAGTCCTCTCTCAAGAGGAAAAACACAAAAGGTTTATCATGAAGACCTGAAAGGAAAGTAAATAAAGGGTTTCTTAGAAAATAAGGCAATGAAAAATTAGAAGTAGAAAAAATATTATGAGTAAATTAAAAGAAAAAGTTGGATCTTGTCCTACCTTTGATTGGTTTCTATGTTTCTTTTTTATTCCTATGGTTGTTGAAGTCCAGAAAAGGCAAAAGTCTGGCATTCATATCCTGTACCAGGGAAACTTGGTCAGGACCCAAATAAATCATAAGTATTTGATATGCCTTAGGTAAACTCCCCTAGAATTATGATGTACTCTAAGTGATACCTTCCTGGGGGAGAGGAAAAACCATCCCAGTTAGGCTTGGGATTACAGGGTTAAGTGTCTGGACTATAAGACCTATTGAAAAAAAATTCCCAGAATAGATGAAGCCATTAAAAATATAATGAATATAATACATCATATTTTTCATTTTTCCTTAATATTTTTCATCTATTTGGAACCTTCAATACAAATCATTTTTTATAGTTTTGTTTTCTGGGTAATGAATAATTTATTGAAACTGTAGATGGTCATTTAAAATTATTTTCATTACTGTGGAAATAATTATGTATATTTTTTTTTAATAGGGAAAATTTATTGGCAGATTGTTTGCAGGGTTGTTTTGTGGTGACCTGCACTCTTTGTGCATTTATCAGCCTTGTGTGGTTGCGAGAACAAATAGTCCATGGTGGAGCACCACAGTGGTTGGAACAAAATCATGCTCAACCTCTCAATGCTGCTGGACAACAAAATGAGGTAAGGTACTTGTTTTAACTTTAGTTGTTATGGAATTATTTATGATTATCATGATCTCAGCATCTATTTGCTTCCTTTCTCACAGGTATATTTGTAAATTAATAATACATGTTGTTGAAATAAGCAATGAACATATGGAGGAATATGCTAAATTAATTTCTCTTTCTGCTACCTGGGATGATATTTAGTAACTCTCACTTGAAAATACAAAAAATTTGTCCTATTCCCAGATCTGTTTCCAACTTGCTTTATGAATTTAAGAAAATAATTTTATTCTTTTCCCTCACCAAGCTTGGTTTCTTCAGTTAGAAAATGCCAATCCAGTCAGAACTATGAATAATGTTATAATTAGAGAAGTTGGAAATTTATGCTTCCATTTTTGTGATTACCTGTAAGAGTATCCTTAATTTTTTTGTTCTTTATGTGGGTATTAGCAGGCACAGGATCAGATATTAAAGCCTGAAAAACAATTGGTGGGCTTGATGAACATTTTAAAGATTATAGATTAATAAATGGATGATGTTTAACTTTATTTGGTAATTATGCTGACTGTGTAACTGTTTTGAGTACTCACCAGAACTAGGGGAGAACTATAGAGAGATAACATTTTTTAGACTATTGAACATAAAACAGTGTTCCAAACTTTTGCCAAAAGTGTCATTGTCACTTTGTATGCAGAAAGCTTTTGGTGTCCTAGTTATCACTTTCCCTCATGTAATTTGTTAAGTAGTGATAACACAGGTACTTAAAGATCTGTTAGCTGGTTAGGAGGATATATAATATATAAAAATATGTGTATATTTTGTTAGTGACTAAGCAAGACCATTGGAAAGTACTAACTGGAACAGTTAGTGAAAAGCAGGAAACTACTTAACTAAGAGGAATTTCAAGATTATATCTTGTATATAGACTGTATCTAGATATATATACTTCATCACTAATCTAGTTTATGGAATGTTAAATACTAATAAACTGCACTGTTATCTTTTTGTATAGTAAGTTATTTAAAATATATGAACATATTCCAAATAATAAATTTGTTTATTTTGAAAACATTGTTTTGAAAGTTTGTATATTTGATGTCAAATAAAGTAATCATTTTATTACAAATTGGATCAAAACAAAGCAAAACTAAGAAAAAGTTTTTCCACATATCTGGAATATCTCATCAATTTAGGCTCCAGGTGTGGGAAATGGTGCTGAAAATGTTGCAATTGATCAGCCTGCTAACCCACCAGCTGAGGATGCAGTAGTAGGGGAAAACCCTGAAATTCAGGAAGAACAAGCTGATGAAGAAGAGGAAGACAATGAGGATGAAGAAGATGCTGTAGTTGAAGATGCAGCAGATGTTAATAATGGGGCACAAGGTAACAACTATTGTAAGATAGCATTTCTTTTTAAATTTAAATTTAATTTTAATCAAAAGAATGTTTTATTTATTTTTAATATTCATAAATCTTAAAATATTTTAACTTACTATTCGTCTTTGCATGTTTTGTGTAGACTGTAAATATGAACTGTCATATATATGCATGCATACACACACATATATTTATGTTTCTTATAGGAAAGAATAAATGACAGCTAGATATGTTAATGACAGCTAGATAGAAATGTTAATAAAATTTGAGCTAATTTATTAAATTTCTTCTTCCTGGTGTTTCAAATAGATATGTTTTGAAAGAATTAAAGTACCTTCCAGGTGCTATGCTCATAATGAATTTTTTTTTTTTTTACTTCCTTCTCAATAGTAAGATTCAGTTTAGTATATGTGTATAAATGTCTGCAAAGTACTCAATTCAAATATAGTTCCTATTAATATTTGTAGTGCAAGGTACCTCTAAACTATAATTATTATTTCAGATGATATGAACTGGAATGCTTTAGAATGGGATCGAGCTGCAGAAGAATTAACATGGGAGAGAGTGAGTAAGAGCCCTTTTTATAAAGTACTAGAAGTTGTAGGCTCTCATTTTCAGGGTTGCCTAAATTTTTGACTAAAATTAATTGTACTAGTTGGGGACATCCAGATATACTACTAAAACTTTAGTAAGTTATTATTTCTATTTAGATTAAGTGGGCGATTCAATAGACATTTTTAGAAAAAAATATTAATAGTATAGTACCAACAGTTGCTTTTATTATAGGTGAATTTTGTGATATTAAAGTTTCTTTATCAGCCATCTTCATAAGTAATACAGTCTGTCCTAATATGCTAAAGTGTTGAAATGTATATTTTGAAGAATATATTACTGGATTTTTTTTTCAGTGAGAAACAGTGCATTTTTCCCCCCCAAAAATTTACTTTATTTGAAGAAAAAAATGAAACAAAAGAGTATTATGTGCTTAGCAGAACATCAGGGAGGATTCAAAATATATGACAACAAATACTAATTTAAGAAAGTATAAATATTAGTAGAAGAAATTACATTTATTTATTAATTTATTTCCTTGTAAATTGTTATTTTATTCTGTACCTCCTTTTCCAATTGGTTAACTTTTTTTTTTATAAGCTTCTTGTTTTTCTTGGATGGTTTTAATTTTTTTCTTTAGTTTTTCCTCAGTGTCTCTCATTTGGTTTTTGAATTCTTTTTTGAGTTCTATAAATGCTTTCTGGACATAAAGCCATTTTACATTATTTTTGGAGGTAGAATTTCTGCCTTTTTTTTTTTTTTTTTTTTTTTTTTTTTTTTTTTTTTTTTTTTTTTTAATAAGAGGTATTAATGTAAGTGTCTCTAATTGTGGGGTAGAGGGATGGTGCCATGTCATGCTTCCCTTAAGTTCTCCACACTGATCAGGAACCCCAAACCAGGAGCTTCCCCTTCCTGCAAGTGCTCATAGCCAGCAGCATTCCTATCCCGCTGCCTCTGTATTTACCAGGTACTGGTTCCTTTTTGCCTAGGGCCTTGTCTCAGCCTCAAAGCTGGGCCTGGTGTTCTCAATCAGTTGAAGTTCACTCTGTATTCCCAGACAAACCCACAATGGACAAACAGTTCAGGAGGTGAAAGTCTCTGTGATTCCTGCTGAGGCTCTGGCCACACACCCAGCCAGCCCATGGGGTCCCCACTTGATGTTTCTGGAGAGCTAGTTTGGAGGTGTCTGCACTTCAGACAGGTTAATCCCCTAATCCCAGCCTGGGTCTTTCTTCAGATCTTGTAGGGTTATAGCAGAAGGACCCCAGTTATGCCCCAAATCTTGGTTTTTCATGAGTTTTTCTTCAGGTCCAAATTTGTTCTGTTTGTGGAGGAAATCTGAAGAGCTTAAAATTGGCCAACTTTCTCTGCCATCTTCCCAGAATCCTCCCCCCAAAACCAGTGCATTTTGAGGGCATTTTAAACTTGTATTACAAATCATTGCTAGTTTTAGTTGAATTACTAAATAATCTTTCCAAATGTAAAATGATAAATTCATGTGTAAACAGAATGATAGTTTCAAACATGCCTATACTGACTGCGCTAAATATGTAATGCTAGAACTAAACACCCAAGATATTATGTTTATTTAGACTTTTTTCAGAGAAATGGGAAAAAAAAATATTCTAATCAATGAAATTTACATGAATGGAAAGAGCTCATATGGACTTTTAGTACTTCCTTGGTAAACAAAAATGCATAAAGGTAAAGAAGGTTCTTTAGAATAGAAAAGCATACTGACTTATTATATAATTATTTTAATTTTTTTTTTCCTTAGATGCTTGGACTTGATGGGTCACTAGTTTTCCTAGTAAGTAAATTTATCTTCTTTTAAGAATAGAATTGTGTTTTACTTCTTTTAATCCCTGTTTCTCTTGATAATTTGAATGTCTTAAGATTTATAGCAGTGTAACTTAAAAATAGATTTTTGTTATCTTTTGTTTTTATATTGCCTAGATTTTCCTTCTATACCTCCCTTCTTTCTGCCAGAGCCATATAGCAAATATTTTTTTAAAGAAGAAAAAGTTGAGCAAAACTAGTTAATATATCCCAAAAATATGATGTTATTCAGTGTTCCACATTTGTGAACTCCTTGCCTCTGAAAGGGAATGAGGAAGAGGATTATTGAATAGGGTAATTTTATACTTTAGATTACAAGACCACACGTAACTTTTGTTTAGTATCAAGGAAAATATTTGTTTCTATTTATTGTATGAAAATGCATTTTAAAGAAAACATATTTCTAATTTTGAATAAAAGTTTAAAATATTTATTAAGATTCTACTATATGAAGAACTTTGTTCAATGCTGGGAAAAATATAAACATAAGGCATAGATCCTTATTTCAATCTATAAGAGAATATGACAAAACAATTGTAATATAAATTGGAACATAAGTGATTAAACTAAGCATAAATAAGACATGCAGCACAAATATCTTAAGAATTCAGTCATTTTTTACAATTCAATTTTAGAAAATGATGAAACCAAATCAATTCTTCGCATATACAATGGGCAAAACTTTAATGCTATTCTTTGTTATTTACTTTCTTCACTCCATTGAACTTCAATTCTAATTTTTTTATATCCAAGAAACATTTTTTAATGTTTCTAAAATACCAGTCATATATATCTATCAGATGTTATATTCTCTCCTAGCAGGGATATCTGACCCTGCTCTCAGGCTTTCCAGGGCTAAAAACATGATATAAAATTGTGTGTGTGTGTGTGTGTGTGTGTGTGTGTGTGTATGTGTGTATTCTAAGGTCATTAGGTCCTAAGAAGTAGAGAAATTTCATGTATGGGAAGATAGCTATTGTGAAGGCCTATGGATGGGATATTGAATATTGTATATGAGAAACTGTAAGAAGGTCTGTTTTGCAGCATCATAGAAAGTAAATAATATATAAAACTGGAAAGATAATTTCTGCTAGGTTATGAAGAGCTTTGACTACTAGTAGAAAAATTTATATTTGATCCTAGAGGTTGGAAGGAACCATGGAGTTTGACTAAGAAAGTTTAGCAAGATGTGTGGCTTAGGAAAATGACTTTGGAGTAGGAAGATGAATAAAGTATAGAAACCAATTTGAAGATTATTATAATAGTTCCAAGTGAGGAGTGGCGACTTGAACTGAGGTGGTAGCTGCCTGAGTTAAGAGAAAGAAGGTGTATATATAAAGTACTGAAAGTAAAAACAGCTAAATTTGGAAAATAGTTGGATATATGGAAAGGAGAGAAAGTGAGGAATCAACATTGACAACAAAGTTCATATTTGGATCATAGGAAGAATTGTAGTACCCTTGGAAGTGACAGGGAGATTTGGAAGATAGGTGCTTCTGGGGATTTTTTTTTTAATTTAATTTTTTATAGCTTTATATTTTTCTGAATACATGCAAACATTCACCTTTGCAAAATCTTGTGTTCCAAATTATTTTTCTCCCTCCCCCCAGGGACTTTTCAAAAGGAAAAGGGTATTATTTTTGATTTGTTGAATTAGAGATGCCTTTGGTACTTCCAGTTTGACATGTGTAAGAAATGTAGATCTAGGAGTTACCTGTATGCAAATAATTATTAAATCCATCATAGCTGATGAGTTCACCAGTTGAAAGAGTATAGAAAGAATTCCCAAGACAGTCTTGTAGTATTCTCTTAAAGAGTATATCATGGATGATAATACAGCAAAAAAAAAAAAAAAGCCAGGAAGAATGGTCAAACAGTTAAGAAGGGAATCAAGAGAACAAGATACCATGAAAACCCAGAGAGTAGGGAGTCATAAGCAGTAGCCAAGAGGTCACGAATGAAAGATTAAGAGCTAGATTTGACAATTAAAAGATCATCACTAATTTTGGACAGAGAAGTTTAAATTGAGTTCATAAGCCAGACTTCAAAGGGTTAAAAAGTGAAAAGAAAGGATGGAGACAGACAAGGAAGGGTAGATTGCTTTTTTTATAGAAATTTGACAGTGAAAGGGAAAAAAGATAAGGTATAGGATGTTAACTTGAAAAGATGGTAGGATCTAGCAAGGGTTATTAAAAATGGGGGAGACATGGACTTGTTTAGGCATGTTTATAGGAAGGAACTGATTGATAAAGATGAGGATAAAGATTAACAATCAAAAAACAATGATTGAGGGGCCAAACTGTTGAGGAAAGATACATGGCAAAAGATGTGTATGGCATCTTTTTTTTTTTAATGTTATTTTCATTTGGACTGGTTTATCTATTTAGGTAGAACATGGTAATCAAGAAGCTGAAATTAAATCACAAGCCAATTTGTTTTGCACAGAGAGAAACTATAATGTGCCCATAGTATTTCATAGGCTTAACCAGCTCTCACAGACTGTTTACTTGCTCATAGGTGAAATTAGGTTATATTTATTATTTTAAAAACAAACCCAAAAAAACAATGTTGACTCTTAGAAAAACAGCTCATTTCACAATAGTAATACAATGGCATCATCTGTTTACAGGAAATTAATTACAGAGTTTGCTTTTCAGAATGCTTTATTTGTTTAATAATTTAATGAAATAATTTTATTAAATTGTTTTAAATAGTACTATTGAAAGTATGAAACATTGCATTAAAATTATTTATTTATTGAGTTTTCCTAGGAAAAGTCTCACTGAAATATTTTTTTTTTAGTTAGAAATACTCATACTTCAAGACTTAAGATTTGATAATTTAAAAATTAAAATTTTTCTAATTAAAAGTTATCTATATGTAACACTGTGTTACTTAAATTTACAATGTGAACTAAGCAAAGTCTTGTTATATTGATATGTAATTTTGTCCTTTGAACTTATTTTTATTAGTATGTTTTTTTTTAAAGGAACATGTCTTTTGGGTGGTGTCTCTGAACACATTATTTATTCTTGTCTTTGGTAAGTATTCAATTCAGCAAACCTTGATTAGCTGCCAGCTCTTTTAAGGTGCCAGACTAGATAAGTGCTAGGGATACAAATATGGAAAACACTGATGTATCCACTGGCTCATATTTTTCAAATATAACTATTTGTTAGGAAGCTGTATTTTAGGTTATGGAATATTGTTTCGGATTCTTTGTTTATTTTTTTTTAAACTGGTAATTTTTGACTTAGAAATATTTGGCAAAAAATGTCTTGTATATAAATAGCCATCCTATTTGAAGAATTACTACTTTGACTGCTTAAACTCTCTTATTGTCATTACCCTTTGTTCACCCTGATCATCTAGCTAATCTGACCTGCCGCCAATCCATTTCATCTTCCTGCTGATAGAAATACCTGTAATTTTGCTCCCATCCTCATCATTCTCACCCATCATTTCTACTCCATGTTCCTGTCTTGGTTCTAATTCTGCTCTTGCATTCTTCACCTGTAGCTAACCTGTTATCTCATCCAAGTGCTAAAGATGACCCATTTTGTTACTATTAACTTTACTTCTTGTCTCTACAGGCACTCTAGTTCCATCACCCCTGATCTATTTCTGTAGTAGAATTCCTTTTCTCAAGCTATTAGAGCGGTCCCTGCTTTTCTATTCATAAACTTTGCCCCAGGAGCCATGACCGATGTCTTGAGCTAGGTGTGCTTCCATCTCCGCTGCCCAACAAAGTTTTTGCCAGGGAGAGGAAAGAATGGAATAGTTTGGGGGTAGTGTATGGTATCTTTCTTCCTCTTTATGATTTCTTAGTGAAATAGAGATTTTAACATTAATTGCTAAACACATTTTCCTATCAAAAAGTTGTTATAAATGGTAGTTAAATTCATTGATATCATTGGTCAGCAGTGTAAAATAGTGAAAACAATGCCAGATTTGTCATTAGAAGACCTGGATTTGATTCTATCTCTGTAGGACCTTAATGGAATCATTTAATAGAAATGACAATGCCATCTAAATTAATTTATGGATTTAGTACTAATACCATCAAACTTACCAATAGGATATTTTTTGGAAGTAGACAAAATGTCAAAATTTTACTGTACTTTTAAGTATTTTTTCCATTACTTCTAAAAGTAAGTAAAATAGCTATTCATTATCCTTTCATTTGAATTTATTAATATTGGAATCTGTTGCAGTGTTTTTTAAATAAGCCACTTGTATTATTTAGTCAGGCATTTTTAAGTGCCTGGTATGGGCTAGATTCTGATAAACACAAAAGTTAGGACATCAGTGAAGTCCAACATTATGCAGTATTTAATATTATTCCTTCAGACCTACAAAAATGAAAGGTATGTTCTTACTTTTTTGGAGCTTACTGGACTTGACTGTGGTTTTTTATAGCCAGTAGCTCCTCTTTTTCTGGAGAGAAGAATGAGTCAGAACAATAGATTTGAAATATAATGTACATGAATAGTCCAGGAAGATAGGCAGCTTTGATCATGTATATGTCAGAGAGATTTGAGAATGAATACCATTCTCATACCCTAGTTCTTGTCATCTTATCCCATATTTTTTATGATGGCAAAGTGTAGCCTGTTCCAGAAAAAGGTATTATTTTGAAGTTTTCATGTTTTAATTTTTTTTTACTTTTAGCATTTTGTCCTTACCACATTGGTCATTTTTCTGTTGTTGGCTTGGGATTTGAGGAATATGTAAGTATGATGGATTAAAAAACTTTTAAAGACATTTATTTTAATTAATTACTATTAAGTTCTTGGCAACCTTGGGGCAAATCTTGAGACATAAAATATATCTTTTTTTTATATATCGAGAATGGTTCTCAGATAGTGTAATTGATCCTTTGTTTTTATGTTACATTAGTGTAATCTTTTATACTTCAGTAACTAAATTAAAGTTTCTAAAATGAGTATCTAGTAATAAATGTTCACAAATGATAGCTGTAATTAATAAAGGTAGGAGGAAGACATTCAGACTAGCAATACAGAAGTACTGGTATGTTGCACTTTTTTTCCTAACTCATTTAATTACATTGAGACTATTGAAAAGCTTTCTCTTAATGATTTCATATCCTGATAAATAACGATAGCCAATGGTATTCTCTAATCTACTACCTTTACTTTTTCTTTTATTATCATAGTCAGGTTTATTGTTTTTACAAAAAGACCTGATTTCCAATTTTCTCCATCAGTATACCTATGATACTTTCATCAAAAGAAAAGAGTAATCCCTCATCCTTTAGCATTAAATTACTACCAATTTAGAAATAAAAATACCATGGCATATGAAATTTAACATAATCTGAGATGTGGGTTATGGGGAACATCCAAGATGAGGAGAGATATTTTTGATGGCTATTTTTGTTCCTAAGTAAGGTAATTTTATTTAGAATATGAAATAATAAATATCTCTAAATAATATCTAATATCTGCATAATATATAAGAGCTTAAGATTACTCTGTAAAAAAGTAATAAGAAAGATTCTTGCGTTGTATTTTCAAAGCAAAAATAGATTTGTAGCATTGGAATTTATTATTTTACCCTGTAAATAAACAGAGTGTCTTAGAATCTGAATAGCAACCAAAACAAATGTTCCTAGTTTTCCAATTTTAAATTCTCAGCCACTCAATATATATATATATATAAATGTGTATGTCTCAAGTTTTTAAAGTTTAGCACTGATGTAATTTAATGGCATATTTTAATTCCTCTCAGATTTTTTTAAACTATGTATTCTTCTTTAACATATAACAGACAGCAAAGGATGATGATTTGGGTTGTATAAATTTAGAGAATATCTAAATGAAAACTTAGAAAGCCTTATACTAAAATATGTCCTTTGAATGTTTAGGTTCCAGCATCTTGAATTGTTCATTTTTTTTCTTTCTAGGTCCAAGCATCACATTTTGAAGGCCTAATTACAACAATAGTTGGCTATGTACTTTTAGCAATATCACTGATAATTTGTCATGTATCCTTGAACAAATTGATTTAGTTACTTCTGGTAATTTATAGATTTATCTTTACATGTCCTCTGCTTGGACTTGAAGTTCTAGTGGTTTTTAGGACAAAATAGAAGAATTTTCCGTTTGGCTTTTAAAGTCCATACCAGTCTGGTTTCACCTTATGTTACAGTTTTATAATGCCTTACTCTCTTGTTTGCTTTTTCAATAGGACAACCAGATTGACTTGTTTACTTATCCCTGTATGTGACATTTCACCTCCCATTTTCATTCCTGTTCTTAGGCTGTCCTCTGTGTCTTAATATATTGCTAGAATCTATGACTTCCTTGAAATTCCTCTTGAGAAAACAATCTATAAGAAGCCTATCCGTCTAGTGACTAGTGCCCTCCCTCCAGGAATCGCTGTGGATAGTATATTAAATTATGCAGTTGTTGATTCCCACAAATAAAAGGTATGCTCTTTGAAGCCAGGAATCTTTTGCTTTTGTCTTTGTATCCTTGACACCTAGTACAATGCCTGGCTTACAGTAAACTGAGTTGAATCTCATAATAACTTTAATTAATGCTCAATAATTCTCTTTATAACTACTTATCTGTGAGAGGTTAAATTTTGGTAGCTGAGATTATTTTCTTATCTTTTAATAGCTGTGTGGTAAAAAATGTTAAACTGATAGTCACAAGATCTGGATTTGTATGCTTACTTAGTAATATCATGGGCAAGCCCTTTAAACTTCTCACTTTCCTCATTTGTAAAGTTAATGAATGGTTTCCAAATTATGCTCTTTAAAAATCTTTTGCAGATGGAGGACATGAGAGCTATATAAAATTATTTGAAAGGTGTTATATAAAGATTAGGCCCATTGTACCTGCATTACAGCATACGACTAGAATCAGTAAGTGAAAGTTTAAAAAAATAGTTTTATTTGCCATAAGGAAAAATTTCATAAAAATCAGACTTTAGGAAAAAAAAAAATGAGCGACCTTAGGAATTGGTTTCCTTTCACTGGTGGTCTTCTCATAATGACTGATTTCATATTGGGAATATTGTAGAGATTATTATTCAATTAGAGGTGGATGTATAGCCTCTTGAAGTCTCTTTCAATTCTAAGAGTTTTTGATTCTGTAACTTTTTTCTTTCTAATTGGATATTTACTTTGTTTTGCTCCTGTTATTTCAGTATTTGATAGTATGCATACATATAGTTTGAAAATGACTCTTACAATCAGTAACCAGTGAATTCCTTTGTCAGATACAGTTTTATATTTTACAGTGTTTAATTATTGTCATGTATAGCATTTTCTAACTCTTTAAAAAGTTGTTTATGTTATACAGGGAAGATACTTCTAATATTTTTCTTTTATTTCTTACTCTTTAAAGTTTATTCTGTTTTTCAAAACTAGTAAGCATTTATTTTCTTTTCCTCCACCTTTCCCCATTGAAAATAAAACAAAATCCTTATAACAAATATGCATAGTTAAATATAGCCAATTCCCATTTTATTCATGTTCAAAAATGTATGTTTCATTCTGCATCTTGAGTCTCACTTCTGTCAGGAGGTGGGTAAGCATATTTCTTCAGTTTCTTTGGATCTTAGTTGTCATTGTATTGATCTAAATTCTTAAGTCTTTCAAAATTGCTTATCTTTATGATGTTATTTTATAAACTATTCTAGTTCTGCTCACTTCTGCATCAATTCATAGAAGTCTTCTCAAGTTTTCTGAAATTGTCTCTTTTGTCATTTCTTATGACACAATAAAATTCATTGTATTGATATACCATAGTTTCTTCAGCCATTCCTCAATTGATTGATTGATGAGCAACACCTTCATTTACACTTCTTTGCTGCCACAATAATTGTTGCCATACATAATTTTTCTATATATGGGTTCTTTTCATCTTTCTTTAATCTCTTTGTGATCTAGACTTGGTAGTGGTACAATTAAATCAAAAAGTTCATACATGTGGACATAGTGCCTAATTTCCAAAATTTACTAAATTGATTCACAGCTCCGCCAGCTACATGTATTAATGTTCCTGTTGTCCTGTAGCTCCTCCAACATTTGTCAAATCTTTTTGTCAACTTGATAAATCTGAAGTGGAAGCTCAGAGTTGCTTTAGTTTGTTATTTTTATAGAGATTTAGGGCATTTCTTTTTCAAGTAGTTCTTGATAGCTTTAGCTTGAAATTCTTTCTTTCTATGGTTTCTTTTATATCCTTTGACCATTTATCAGTTAGAGAAAGACTTCATTTCTCAATCTTGAACCATATTTTCTATTAATATATTGTTCTTCTCCCATGCACAGGTTTATGTTGAAGTCACCAAATATTAATATTGACCTGGTCCAATTCTTCAACTCCAAAAGATGTTACTCTGTAAAATCAGTTTTATTTGTGGTAGTTTTTTTGCTTATGCTTATCATGAGTACAGCAAGATGACATGACTCCAGTATCCCAAGAAATTGTTTTATTTTGCCTTTATATGAATAATGAATCCAATTCAACCAACTACTTTCTTTGTCTTTCCAAAGAGAACCCATAAGCTATCTTTCTCTTTTGTTGCATCTTCTTTATGTTTTTGTGTAATTATTGTTATGACAACTTAATAAGTATCTATTTTCAACTGTACATCATGATGCCAAATGCTTAGGACACAGACAAAACAAAAACTAGTTCCTGCCTTCCAGGAGATTGCAAGTTAATAGAAAGTTGAGTACCAAAAATTAAATTTATGTTTATGGATTGTCTAAAACAATATTTACCACTGATAAATGAAAGTTTGTAACTGAGTGCATTGTATATTGTCCAAGTGCTCTTGTTTTGATATTTTATTGAGTTTTTTCCTTGACCAGATGAAATAAATAGGGTTTGGCAGCTCTTGTGAAATTTCAACGATCTCGTCGTTTACTAGGAGTCTGCTATATTGTTGTTAAGGTAATTTAAATTTTTTAAAAATAAAACTATTGAAAATATTTATCTATTCTATATTTATCATAGTATTGATGAAATTTGTTTTTACTTAAGGTCTCTTTATTAGTGGTAGTAGAAATTGGAGTGTTCCCTCTCATTTGTGGCTGGTGGCTAGATATATGTTCTCTGGTAAGTATTGTATTTTTTGGATTATTATCTTAATTTAAGATTTCAGTCACAAAATTACTTTTGAAAGGTTACTTTTGAAGGAAAGTATGAGTCTTTATCAACTAGGTAATTTTTTTGCCCTGAAAATTTAACTAACATGTAACTAAGGAGTCTTCAGAAATCAGATTTATGTCTAATCATTGGACTATATAAATAAGATATAATTGTAATAGGAAATTTTTAATAGTATTGTATTTTAATACACAGTATTTTTATACCTTTAATAAGAGGTAAAGGGTAATAACTATATTAGCCATTTTAACACTGATTTTTTTCTAGTATCAAGAAGTACAGATAATTAAAAAAGGAAGATGAAAAATTAATAAATTAGGAGTTTGTGCTGTTATCTATAATTTATATTAATTAAAGACTTTTTCATTAGTCTTAATGTCAGTTTGTAAAAGATAAGATTTCAAAAAAATTTATATCTCTATCTATGATTTCAGTGGTATTAGGGAATGCTATTGAAGAAACTTCATCTATGGGTGCTGACTAGCTATTTTTCAACACCTTATTTATACTTCCACTATGTATCAAAGTCAGTACTTGAACCTAGGTCTTCTTGAGTTGGTACTTAATATATTATGCTCTACTGTTTTTAGTCTAGTCTCCTCTTACAATTTTATAAGTAAGGGTCTAGAAATATGAGTTGTCTGAGGTTTTAGATCTTATATAAATGATATGGATTTCAAATAGATTTCAAAACCACATTCTCTTTGCTCTAAATCCATAGGTCTTTCCTTTTTATTACTGTTACTTGTATTTATAATTTGAAAAACTATTAGCTTTTTGAAGTACTTATTATCCCTTTAATTATTGGTGTTGATCATTATTTTTCCATTACCCAGCAGGCAGTTTTACAATTGTTAAACTGAGTTGCATGGCCAAAGTAAATTGATCACCCAAGGGACAGTTCTGTGGATTCTTACATCTTAGATCTATTCTCAGAACTTTTATAGCTTGATAGAATATGCTAGAACTTTCAGTCTTCAAGTAGCCAAGACTATCTCCATGTCAGAATGAGACATTAAAATAGGACTTTAGTAAATAAAATAGTCATAGTTATGATTATTAAGTACTTTGAATCAGCTAGTGCCACAGTGGATAGAGAATTGGTCCTGAAATCAGAAAGACAAATTCAAATCTGGTCTCAAACACTAACTATATAACCCTGGGCAAGTCATGCTTTCTCACTTGTAAAATGGAAATAGTAATAACACTTCCCTCCTGCGATTGTTGTAAAAATCTAATGAAATAATCTTTGTAGAAGTGCTTAGCACAGTTGCTGGCACATAATAGTTACTATATGAATATTTATTTCCTTCTTTTTTTCAGAAATAGAATTAGAGATATTTTGAAGTAGTGTTATATCTATAATCAAAAAAAAAAAAAAAGAATCATTACTTGTATCAGCATCTTCCATCACAAAACTATAACAAAATATTATTTAACTTACTAGGGTTTTTTTTTTTTTATGTTATTCTTAGGTGGCATTGTATATACTGCCAAGCATGTGAATATATTATTAGCACATAATCTTTAGTTTTCCTTTGGAAAAACACTACATTTTCTCTATATTTAAAGCTGTTTTAAATTTTGTTTATGAGTCTCTAGAACACTTTCCCAGTCTGTTGCAAAGAACAGATGTGACACTGAGACATAGAATAGAATTTTTGGTCTAAAATATGTTAAATGTATATGTAAACATTTTATTTTGTTCCTTTATTTAAAAAATGAAATGTGTAAAATTGGGCAAATTTAAACTATAGAAAAGATTGCTTCTACTTTATTTTCTGCTTTGGTTCAGGAAATGTTTGATGCTACTTTGAAAGACCGAGAGTTGAGCTTTCAGTCTGCTCCAGGAACCACGATGTTTCTGCACTGGCTAGTGGGAATGGTCTATGTCTTCTACTTTGCTTCTTTCATTCTTTTACTAAGAGAGGTAAGTTCTCAGAAAAACAGTTATTAAATTGTAAATTGATAAAAAGTGTCACTGCCATGAACCCTTATTACATTTCCCCAAAAGGATTATGGATGTTTTTGTGTATGTTAATAATGACTACTTTTTTTTCCCCATTCAAGAAATGGTAAGATATGTGAATTTAGCTTAACTTGTGCATTAAAAGGGATCATAGAGTTTAATCTAAGAGTTGAGTTTAGTTTGACTATTAGTACTATTAATGGATGATCTTTGTTATTGATCTTGTACACATTTTGCTAGAGCAGCTGAATTATCTCATTTTTAACATTTTTGCTATGAATGAAACCACAAGAAAGAAGGAAGTTTCAACTAAAATATAAAGATGACTCACAGTTACTCCTTGGAGAAGTAAAGGAAAAAAGGTAGTAGAATAAGTATCATCAAAGTCAGCAAGAAACATTTCAAGAACTATTTGGTTTTCATGTATTACAGTACTAATGGTATGCAAATTAATTTGAAAAAGACCACCATGAAAGTAATTGCTACTTATGCAAGAATATCAGTGGCTGAGGATGACTTAGAAGAGAAATTATATGAAGGATTTGACCTTCCAAAATAGATCAGTCTACACTTTGACACTCATGACAGAAGGAAGACTAAAATCCAAAACTCCATCTGACTTAGTCCAATACTTCTGTGAGCTCTCCTGTTGGTCATTCTTTGTGTTGAGCTATTAAAGTAATACCACAAAACAATGTTTTTAAGTTAATATGATTAAGGTATCAAAAGATTAAAACTTATCCAAAATCAAATAACTTCTCTGTGTGGTAATACTAAGATTAGAAACAGGTCTCTCAAAATGCTTATTTGCAAGTAGTATCAACTCTCACTGTAATTTATTTACTAGGCAATTAATTTATCTTTTTTGCTTAGGGATGACCACTTGTAATTAACCAACATTGGACATTTTAAAGCAGCCTAATTTGAAAATTATAGTTTAATACAATGTCTTTTTCTTGGCCTTGTTGGTTTTTGGAAATCTTTTGTCTTCCCAGAAGAACTATGTTAGCTTTCTGTTTTTTGGTTTTTTAAAAACATTTTATTTTTAGGTGAAAATATCATGGTCTACAATTTTTGCCACAAAAACTGTAGTTAAGCTTGCTGGCATGTAGATTAAAAATTCCATTCTCTTGTTTTGAAAATCAGGATAATATTTGCCCTCCAGCCCAATCCTGGACTCTCCAAACAATATTGGTAT
Organism: Sarcophilus harrisii; assembly: GCF_902635505.1. Lineage (NCBI taxonomy): Eukaryota > Metazoa > Chordata > Mammalia > Dasyuromorphia > Dasyuridae > Sarcophilus > Sarcophilus harrisii. Next base: position 398,042,365 of record NC_045426.1, read on the forward strand.
CATTTCAGGAAAGGGAATGTCATTTGATTTTCTTGTGGATCAGTTAAATTCATCATCCTTATAAATTCTCAAATCAAAATTCCCTTCCATAGCCAACAATACTCTCATCATGTTTTATTTCTTTTCCAATGGAATATAAACTTGTAGAAAGTATAGAAGTCACTATAAAGAGAAGTAAATATTGCTACTTTATAGAGCTTGGCCATAGCCTCTGCTTCTCGTTACTCAAGACCCTGTTGCTACACTGAAAGCTATTGTCTTCTTGTCCTTATCATTGATGCTTCCTACTTCTTTTGCAAACTGGAATATTTATTTCCATAATAACTCAAAGAGCAAGTCTTAATAATGGAAAGAAAAGGAGAGGAAGAAGTTTTAAGCAATGCAGATGTTGTTTTAGTTAATTTTTATAGTGGCTGGGTCATTTCAGTCAGATGTGTTTGATATTTATGAAAGACTTCAGTGTCATTAAAGACTATACAAATAAGATCAAGTACTCAGAAATACCCAAAGACATAGGGTAATCAAATATTCAATTACAGAACTGTTCTGGAATGCTATGATGAATGAGAGAGTATAAAAAGTGATACAGACAATGATAGCAGTAGTAAATTACATCAGTCAACTTTTAAAAAGTAACTCTGTTCATGATTGGGAGAGAAAATTTCTTGATTGCTGAGAAAAAACAACCACTGTATATTGTGAACAAAAGTATACAGACAACTGCCTCAACTTTTTATGACTTTTTTGCCTTTTCTGCTTTGGATCTATTTCAAAGCCAGAAAGTTTTAATGGAAACAATATAATTTTAGTTATTATAGAATTATGCTCCAGATATGGTATACTAGAGATCTCAAATGAATTTTCACCTAGCTTGTGTTTGGTTGGACTCAAGATAAATGTGATGTTCTTGTTCAATAAATAGTATTTGAAAACAGAGAGGAATTAACAGCCTTTGACTATACTATAAAACTAAGTAGTCCAACAGTTTATAAGTGGAAAAAAAAAAAGTACAATAAACTTTTTATATGCTGACTGTGGAAAAATTCAGATATATGTTTTTTACATGTACAAAAAATACCAGCAGATTACCATGTTATAGCCATTGACAGTCTTTTCAGATTTTAAGGATTTGTTGATTCCAAACAAGCTCAAGCAGTTTGCATTAGATTTGCATCCTAAATAATTGCAAAGAGTTTCATCATAGGCCTGATTCTTCTGTTGTTGCTTCTGGACAGCACACTGAAAGCAGCTGCAAGTAGTCCACTAGAGAGCTTCTTTCAAAAACTGGCACCCAGAGAATATAGATATACCATATCAAGGAATTGAAATGAACTTTAAAAACTTGGGGGGGAAATTGCAAACCTTTTAAGCCCCAGCATCAGATTATGAAGTGGAAATAGTAAGTTTATATTTTTATAATTTTACATGTATTTTTATTTTGAGTATACTTCACAAAAAACTTTTGAGTTCTTAATTCTGACAAATCAGATTGTATGATTTGGAGGCCATTCTTTAAAGTCCTTTTGTTAAATTTTAAAAAGAAAAATGTATCAAGTATTCCATTTAATTTTTTGCATTTGCCCTTGTCCTCTAAAACATTTATAAATCTAATGAAAGGTTGGGTTCTGCAAACCTTCTTAGATATTGCCAGAAGATAGCCATCTCCTCAAGGTCAGGGATTGCCTTTACCCTTTCTTATTATTCCCAGTGTTGCTTGGCACAAGGTAGAAACTTACTGCGTGCTTATTGACTATGCTGACCCATTAAATAAGACTCAGGATGCTTTTTATGTAGCCTGTTAGCATGAACTCATTTTTTCCCCCTTTCCTTTGTATAGGAACAATTTTGTTGATACTATCATTGTCACATTTCTCACAACTTAAAGGGTATATAGTCTTCATTCTTGAGAGAGGAAAAAGAGGCAAAAGGTAGTGATTGTCCCACTTTTTGTATGTGAATCCCTAGCACAGTGCTTTGCACATAGTAAGGGCTGAATAAATCCTTTTTAATTCACTCATTGCCAAAGTGATAATAAGAGCTTTTCACCCCCTATTTTTCCATTGTACTTTGTCTCATGCATATATAGCTAGGTCCTGATTAGTATAAATAATATATTTTCTTGGCTTCATATATTCAAATTCATATTATTTAAAGTTGTAATTATGTAAAATATTGTGATTGATTTGAATTAATTCAATTTAATCAAACACAGTATTAATTCAAATAATGTGACCACTTTGGGAATTTATTATTCACATGAATTGGAACCTGGTTGATCAATGCATTTTTATATTTTTGAATTTATTTTTTATAGGTGCTGAGACCTGGTGTCTTATGGTTTCTAAGAAATTTGAATGATCCAGATTTTAATCCAGTACAAGAAATGATTCACTTGCCCATTTATAGACATCTTCGAAGATTTATTTTGTCAGTGGTAATAAAACATTCTTCTTTAGTTCTTAAAATAAAATGTCACTCTTTATATATATACTTTGCCTAACACTTATTACACTCTTTCTATACTGTTTTTCAGCTATATCACAAGGGACTTTTCCCCCATTAAAACAAAAGAACGTAACTTTATTTTTACTTATTGCTCTCTGTTAAAAGTAAAATTACATTGATAAAAACAAAATGGTTTCTTTAATGTAAATGCAAAATTAGTTATAATAGTTGAAATTTGCATAGTGTTTTAAAGTTCACAAAACATTATAGAAAGGCCCTATGACCTTAAGAGGTAGGTACAACAGATTTTTTTTGACTTGGGCCTGTGACTTGTTTATTGTAGCAAACTTTCAGTAAGAAAAACCTCCTTTTCCAATTCAGAGCAACACTGAGAGTTATGTATGAGCTTATGTAATTTTTCCTTGCTTCCATAACCAATTTATTAAAGATGGAACTTGAACCTAGATATTACTGAGCCCAAAGCTGGCTATTTATCCACTTTGCTGCACAGACACATAAACGTGCACACACACACATCTAGATGCTGGCAGTGCCAGATCTGGAGTCAGGAAAACTCATCTTCCTGAGTTGAAATCAGACACTTAATAGCTTTTATGATCCTGGGTAAGTCACTTAACCGTGTTTGCCTCAGTTTCCACATCTGTAAAATGAGCTAGGGAAAGCAATGGCAAACCACTTTTGTATCCATTCCAAGAAAACCCCAAATGGAGTCCTAAAAGGTTGGACACAACTGAAAAATTGCTGAACACCAACATTAATATTCACATTTTATAAATAATAAAACAGGTTCACTTGACCAGGATGATACAGCCAGTCTTAGATGAAACTGTTATCTTTGTTACTAGTTTTCACTGTTCCTGGTGTGCAAATTTCTTCCACTGATGAAGATTGTTTGCTCATCTATGAGCTTCCTAAAGCTACTGAGAAGTATTTTATACTTAATTACACAGCTATTATATGTCAAAGGCAGGACTGGCACTGAACTCATCTTGACTCCAGGATCACAATCACATCTCTCTGTCTCTCTTGTCTGTCTATCTGTCTGTCTGCCTGTCTCTATAGCTGTATATCTATATCTATATGTATAGATATATAGATATAGACATACACTCGCACGCACATGCACACACACTCTCTAAGATCAATCTGATAAAGTATAATTCATCTTTCCATATGGTCCTGACTATAAAGAAAAGGACATTAGACTCTTATAAACTGGCATAATTTGGAAAACATAACTTTTTTAACTTAAAGGTTTGACTTGTCTCAAATAAGTTGTTATAGTTTAATGTCATTTTACTTGTTGCAGATTGTCTTTGGTTCCATTGTCCTTCTTATGCTGTGGCTCCCTATACGTATTATTAAGAATCTGTTGCCCAATTTTCTTCCATATAATGTCATGCTATACAGGTAAGCTTTTTGTACTTGAAATTTCCTTCTTCAAAATGTGGATTTTGCATTCTGATTCTGTGTTTTATTTTGTTGATTTTTCTTAGGAAAATTTCTGGGGGAGGGGTAAGTTCATGAGGTTAACTTAAATTTTGGAAAATTTTAATACTGATAAACAATACTGTAGTATATTCATGCATTTTCTAGAAAGTAAAATTTTAAAATAAAATCATTTATTTAATATTAAATTGTTCAGAACATAGTATGTGGCATCAATTTTGTATATCAAAAAATGGTACTTAATTATTTCCTAATAGTATCATTTTGCAAATGGTCTTATTTTAGAACTTCAAAAAAAACCCAAAACTGATACCTTGTAACAAAAAATTTAAAAAGAGAAGAAGAAAAAGCCATTCAATAGAACTAAACCAAGACATGTTATATAATTGCATTTGATCTCTCTCTTATATTTGAAATTTTCATGAATTTAGAAAAGTGTCTTTTCCACAAAAAGAAATTAGTATGAATTTATAAAAGTATTGTTTTTATTTCTAAGAGAAGGAAAAAATTAGCAAAATCATGCATTTCTAATAGTCTACATAGGATCCTTTTGATAGAAATAAGAATCAGGAACTTAGCAAATCTTCTGTTATGTCACAGTTGTGATCAACTTAATACACATTTACATTATAGTTTATCAGGTTGTTTTTTGCTTTTTTGCTTTTTTTTTATTGTTATAGTGATGCCCCAGTGAGTGAACTGTCTCTTGAGCTGCTCCTGCTACAGGTGGTGTTGCCAGCTTTACTTGAACAAGGACACACTCGACAATGGCTGAAGGGTCTTGTCCGAGCATGGACTGTTACTGCTGGATACTTGTTGTGAGTATAAACAACTGACACCTTTATTATATTACTTGTTTTCTTATTGGTATTCATTATCTTATATAGGCAAAATGTAGTCTTGAGGACAATTACTAATATGAAGATATTTGAGTATTTTATTTTATTATATTGGTTAAAAATGCTTCTTGTGCTTCAGATTCATTTCCTTTTATTTGGAAATTATTTCTTGACATATATCCTGCAGGAAATTAGTATTCATTTTAAAATAGCTTTTCTTAGGAGTACTGCTTTTCAGTTTTGTGAATGTTTTTTAGACCTTGACATGATCTGCACATTTTTGTTTTACATGCTTTAAGCTAAATTTTTGTGGTAAACATTATTTTTGGAAAAGATGGTGCCTCTCAGATTTAGTTTCCTATTATAGCATGAAGTGAAAACTGAATTGTTAAAAACTTAATTTTTATTGACCCAGTGTGGTAGAAGAGAATGAGAACTGGATTTGGAATTAGAAGCTTGGGTCCATAATCTTTCTCTGCCATTTATTATCCATATGTCCCTAGGCTGGGCAAATCATTTAGTCTTTCTTGGTCTCAGTTTGTTTATCTTGAAAATGAGGGACTTGGATTGGATGATCTGTAGAAAGGCACCATCTATTGAGAAATCCTGTGATCTTTTGACTTTCACTAAAACATATGATACTACTTATAATAGGTGGCATGGTTAACATTTCTGTATAGAAGAAAAATCTTTTAGAGACTATTAGGTTTTGATACTCTCTTGAGATAAATATTTTATCCTCTGTGCATATTTTAGATTATTAATTTCTTTTTTCATGCTCAAGAGACCTGAATCACAATAGGCCTGATTTATATCACTAATACAACTCAAAGTAGTTAATGATTTTTTTGAAAGGTTTAGAATAGATGTCTGTTAAAAATCATACTCTTTAAGCTTCTTCTTTAAAAAAAAAAACACTTAATTTTGTATTTTAAAATGATGTCATGGAGAAGTTTGCTAAATAGAAAGAGGATCAAATTTGATCCCACCTCTATTACTTATTACCTATTGATCCTAGGTTCACATCAAAGGTTGTGCCTTTGGACCTCAAACTAGAGATGATTAATACAGAGTTTCTGCTGCACTTTGTGTCAGTCAAAATAAGCCTAGCCAAGTATAGAAAGATTAGAAAGTTGGTAACCCAGATGATTTTTTTTTAACATTTTCACAGTGTTGAGAGCTTGTGATGATTAGTAATATCTATACTGATGAGATTTTAATCTTGAAACAGTAGCAGAATCTACCTGTATAGAAAATACCTACCATTTTATCTTTTACATTAGAAGCAGTAATGATAGCATGGAAAGAGCATGAGATTATCAGTAGATCTCTGATACAGTCTTGACTTTGTCATTTGCCAGCCAGGTGAACCTGGGTATTTTAGATACTTGAACTTCAGTAGGATCAGATTAGATCATCACAGATATGGTTCTTTGATTCTGTATTCTTTCCCGTTGACTTGATTTATATTTTGACCTAAAGAGAGCTTTTTCTTATTAGGGATCTTCATTCTTACTTACTTGGGGATCAAGAAGAGAATGAAAACAGTGCAAACCAACAAGCTAACAACAACCAGCATGCTCGTAACAACAATGCCATTCCAGTGGTGGGAGAAGGTCTTCACGCAGCCCACCAAGCCATACTTCAACAAGGAGGACCTGTTGGCTTTCAGCCTTACCGTAGGCCTTTAAAATTTCCACTCAGGGTAGGTACAGTAAATTCTTTTTGGAAATCTTCTGTTATTTAGATTTGTATCAGGTTTCTCTTAAGAAATAGTGCTCTTGTAATTGCTAGCCTTCAGTGAACATTATGGCTTTCATAGTTGTCCATTCTGTATGTCATACTTTTGAAGGATAAATGTAGTATATTAATAAATTTTCAAAACCTCTTTGTATTAGATGTCTTGTAGTAGAAGTTTAAATGCATAATGAAAATGTATAAGTTTCAAGGTTTTCTAAGTTATTTCAATTTAAAAAAAAAGAAATCTTTTAAGTATTTGTTATATCATAATTAGTCATTCACAGTTAAAAGATGTCATAGTTTGTTACTATAGAATTCAGCTGCCAAACATATTAGAATTTTTAAAAACAAAATGAGGCTTCTATAAGAAATCATGATTTGCTGTTAAATAAAACATACCAATTAAAAATTTTTGCCCTTAATTTTGTATAATAAACTCATTTAAAACTAGGCTGTGCTGTATTTATGTAAAACCAAAATCCCATACTTTGAGTTCATACTATTGAGTAACATTTTTTCATAGAATAACCTCTGTTATATACTTACGTGTTTACCATACATATCAATAAGTAGAATATATTTATTTATAATTTTAAAAAGCAAAATCAGTTATGATGTGTTATATACTAACTTTTTTGTATCATGTATCCTTTTGCCAGTCTAATGTAGCCTGTGGATCCATGGATTCTTTTTCATCATCATATTTTTAAATAGTTGAATTAAAAGCCAAATTTTAATTGGAAGTTAGTGAAAAATCATCTATCCATGGATTCTCAATTAATTATTCCTGCTATAAGAAGCTTATGAAAGCACTTGGATTGATGGCATTTCAGGAATGTATGTAAAGTTAGTACTTTTCCTTTTTGATAAGGAAAGCTTGTTGTGATCTTTACTGACGTTACAAGGTTAAAGACTAGAGTTTCTAGTTTTAGAAGGTAAACCAGCTAGGGAAAATAATGACTGTCCTTTTGCAAGTTTATTTTAATGTCCTCTTTATAAAAATGCAATTGCCTGTAACTTGTCAGTATATCTGTTTATATGAAAACAGGAGTCTATAGAAATTTTCTTTGGTCTGACTTCTAGCTGACATTTTCATTAAATATTTTTTCCTCTTTTTACATGTTTTTCCTCAATACATGATGGAATTAGCTTGAATATAAAACCTAAAATTGCAAGCAATCTTTTAATGCTTGTTATAAAATAAATTAAGTACTCTTAAGATGTTTATAGTTTGTGCTTTATATCACAGATATTTCTGTTGATTGTCTTCATGTGTATAACCTTACTGATTGCCAGTCTCATCTGCCTTACTTTACCAGGTATGTTTTTTATTCTAATCTTCAGCTAAAATTATGCTTGATGCCATTATTTTAAAAGGAAATATATTTAAATGTGTATTCATCAAATATGATTTCTGAGTGGTGTTTATAATGTATTGGATCAGATAGAACTTGTACACCAAAAGAGTGATCTCTTTGAAAGGGAAAAAAAAAATACAGATATTAAGCTGTGCTTACTGTACATAAGCAACATCTGCATCAATAAAGGCTACTTTGCAATTCCTTCAAGTATGTTATGATTTACAGCTGTGGGGGCTCTTGGAGAATCCACCTGCCCCTTCACACTTAGGCATGGTCCTTAACACATGATTGTTTCAATTACTGAGGGAAAAAAGCCTATAGTAGTACTTTGACCTAAAATACAGAAAATACATTGGCATGCATGTAAAAGAATTTGAGAACTAGCTACAATTTTTTCTCCCTGTAGATATTTTGCAGTAATTTTAACTAAGCCATGAGGAAACTAAGGTACAAAGGGGCCAAATGAATTCATTTGTAACTTAATTTCCTCATGGCTTAGGTAATTTTTTTAGTTCTTTTCTGCTAACATTTTGTGGTTTTTAAGAGAAGTTTTTTAAAAATGAAAGAAATTGATACATTGTCTAAAGTTTAGGATAGTCATGATACATCAACATAATAAAAACTAACAAAATGTATCCTTTTATTAATATCTCTGTAAAGATAATAATTCTCTTTACTTAGCCATAAATCTCATTTATCAGCCTTTCTGTTTTCAGTATTTGCTGGACGATGGTTAATGTCATTTTGGACGGGGACTGCCAAAATCCATGAACTATACACAGCTGCCTGTGGTCTTTATGTCTGCTGGTTAACCATAAGGGCAGTGACAGTTCTAGTTGCATGGATGCCACAGGGACGCAGAGTGATCTTTCAGAAGGTTAAAGAGTGGTCTCTTATGGTAAGTTTTCATAAAAAGGTTTATTATTGTGATAGGTAAGAATATTTTTTTAACTTCTTATTTTTTCCCTTCCCTTCTGTTTTAGCATCAAAATCACTTTTTCAAAAAAAGATTCAATTGGAGAACAGTGGCTTGATGCCCTTAAGAGACAATACTAACATGTATTACCCTTTGACAATTAAGAATGTGTAATATAGTTTTCAATTTTTTGCCTCAGACTAATATTGTGTAAAATTGACTTATACTCTTAGCAGTACCATAATTTAAAATCGTAAAGGTTTTTTTAAGTATTACTTTTAAGAAGGAATTTTAAAATTTTGCTAATAAAAGTAAAATTCTAATAGAGCTTAGTATTTTTTCATTCATTACAAAGAGCATTATAAACTACATATCTATTCTTTATAGCCATAATACTAATTCAAGAAGCTTGTAGAGAAATTAGAATTATTATAGTGATCTATTATTAGAACCTGTTGTTGAAGCTTCATTCTTATTAAATGAAAAATAATTTTTAGGTTGAATGTGTCTCTGTGTGTATATGTAAAACTAATCAATATAGTTATCAGTTCACTTTATAATGAATTATGATTAACAAGTTTTACAACTGATTGGCTTCTTTCTTATGCTTGTTCATTTATCCAAAATTGTCATACTTGATTTTGAGTTTTTCATCTTCAGTTCTAGTATAAATATCTAATGTTGATTTTGAATACAAGAATAAGACTCATTCTGCCATTGCTTTAAAAACCTTGAGAAATAAGTTGAGGGAGGAATAAGATTTTAATTGCTAAACTGTGAAAGCTACTTATTAATGTATTCAGCCATATGTCATCATAGTTTTTATTATTGCTTTTCGGATTTTCTTCTGTTTGGAACAAAGAAAAAAACCCACATACACAGAATCAAGTACTACATTCTCTATTGCCAGCCTTATCATACATAATAAAATAAAATTTCCAGTTTTCTTTATCTCTTGGTTATCGTACCTAATCAAATACAATTTTTCATCATTGGAAAAATTGGAAAAGGACGACTTTTCCCCAAATTTTATGTTGACATGTTCATGAAATCTTGATTGCCATATGTATCCCAAAAGGCATCTAAAGTGATGTGAATTATCATATTGGCTGCACTTTTCCTCCAAATCTAGTTTGTTTAAAAATCGAGGGCAGAATATTATGTATAAAATGGGAAAATCAGAAAAGAGGGAACATCTTCATCAATTTTGGTGCTGAAGGAAATAGTGAAGGTCAAAAAGGAAAAAAATACATTTGATTGGAAAAACATGTAAAGAAAAAGTTTTACAGAAAATATAATCTTTCAGTAAGGTAATATTGGATGAGTATTTTCGAATACCTTTTTGTATTTTCTTTCATTCAAAATTACTTCTTTTAGGGCTACATCTTATTTTGGGGGGAAGCTAAGCTAAAGTCAAACAAATACAATACACATTTTTTTCTACTACTCATCAACAGTAAGTTTTTCTCTGTTTAGAAAAAGGTATTAAAAGTTCTGGCAAATAAATGTCCAAAGCATGTCACACTTATGCCATCTTGTTTTTAATTAGATAATGAAGACTTTAATTGTGGCAGTACTACTTGCTGGTGTTGTTCCACTTCTACTTGGACTTTTATTTGAACTGGTAATTGTTGCACCACTGAGGGTTCCATTGGATCAGACACCTTTGTTTTACCCATGGCAGGTCAGTTCTTATCTATTTCAGTTACTTTTTCCTGTTAAGTTGGAAAATTTAAGTAGAGCCATTAAAAATAAGTTAACATTGAATTTTTTAGATCATCTAATATTGTTTCGTATAGGAAGATGAGATAGGTGTAATGAATATTTGCTTTATAAACATGTTTTTTATTTTTTTATTTTTATTTTTTGGATATCTATATATTTTATTTTATTTTTAAAAATTATAACTTTTTATTGACAGAACTCATGCCTGGATAATTTTTTACATTATTCCTTGGACTCACTTCTGTTCCGACTTTCCCCTCCCTCCCTCCATCCCCTCCCCCAGATGGCAAGCAGTCCTATCCATGATAAACATGTTTTTTAAACATAATAATGTTTTATAAACATTTAGAGAGAAATGAACAAATGCTAATTTCTAGTTAACTAAAAGAAAAAATTTTCCCTCAAAGTTCCTAAGTCTAGAATAATTGTAATATGTAGTTCTCACAAGTTAATGTCTTGTTTAAGATAGCATAGTGAGAAAACAAGATATTAAGGTTATAAGAGATATCGGTTTTCCATATAGCTTCCAAATACATATTTGATCATGTTGTTTCACTGTTGTGGAAGCTTTATTACTTCTGAGAATTTGTAATGATCACGCTAGCACCCCAGAACACCCTAGAATCAGCCAGAGTCAGGATAAGCAAAAGTCCATCTTTATTCTTGGTCTTTAGGGGTAGAAGTGAAGGGGACAGAAGAGAATCTCTGCAAGCACCTTCTCCCTTGTCTACCACTGCCTAGAGTCTGACCCTGGCTAGCTTTACCCTAGTCCCTTCTACAATCCTCTATATACCAATCATTGAGCCAGTACGGATAATGGAAAGGACCATTTTCCAAGCATATACCCATAGAGTATTGTCCAATCAATAGTTAGCCTCCAGTGCTCTGCAGTTCTGACCTCAGTGCATTGATTCAATAGTTTCAGCCCTCTACATCAAATATAAATTCTTTCGTTTGGCATTTAAAACAAGTTTCAGTCTCCTTCTAGCTTTTACCTATATTCCCTTCCTTGACATTCTATAGTCCTTGTAAATAGGTCTTTCCATACATGGCACTCCATCCAGTTTTTGTACAAACTGTCCTTCCCTGGAATGTTCTCCTACCTCATCCTTTTTTCTTAGAATGTTTATATTCCTTTAAAACCTAACTCAAATTCTCCATGAAGTCTTTCCTGGTCCCTTGTGATGACTTCTCAGCAAACCAACTTCATATTTTGTATGGACTAATACATATTATTTCCCTGATTTAATGTATGCTCACTGAAGGTAGAGACTTTTCTATCTTCAGTGAGACTAGTCTTTGTATCACCTATGTCTAAATGTGTTTGACAGACATTATAGCTATTTTATGACAGTTTTTTTTTTAATCAAATGAATTAAATGTAGTGTCATTAGAAATTATAAAAATGTTTTTTGAAGCCATTCTTATGGTCTTGTGGTTAATAATAATAGCTAAGAATTTCAAGTTTTCCCAAAAAGTATAAACCAAAACCCCCTAAAAGTATTAATTTCTGAGTCTCTATATAGCTTTTGATTTCTTTGACAGCAATTAGATAATATCTAGAGATAGTCATAGCATAATAAATAACTAGAGAACTGGCCTTGGATTCAGGGAGATCTGGACTTAAGTATTATTTGCAATGTATACTGATTAAGTGTCTCTTCACCTTTCAGTATCCATAGGAATCTCTCAGAGACTAAAAATGTAAAATGAAGTGTAAGTGCCTGTCTACATTGGCAGGGGAAGTTTCTTCAACTAGGAATTTTCCTTATGCCAATGAAATCACAGGTCCAATCTAACAATAACAATAATAATGGACATTTTGTATTGTGCTTTACATATGTTACATGATTAATAAAAGTAATCTGGAAGATAGCTAGTTCTAATTTCATCAATTTTTTTCCTGTCTGATTCTGTACGTTTCACTGGAAATGAGTGGAAGGCTTCTATTTTCTCTTTTTTAAAATGAGGAAGTTGAAATAAATGACTCCAAATTTTTTTCCAGCTTGAATAATATGTTGTGATTCTTTGTAACTAGAATGTTGAGTGGATGCAGCTAAGGATGCAAATACAATGAGTGAAACAGTTTTTTTTCTCCAAGAGTTTTACATTTTGTTTGTGGGCCTGAATGGTTATTTCTTTAAATAGATTATGTCTCTGGGTCAGTAGAAGTTCAAGAACTATAACTGAAGCAGAATATTCTGAAGACTGTGATCTTTACTCATTTCTAAGAAGTGACTAATAAGAAACCCAGTAAATTTTTACTTTGAATCTAGGATCCAGCCTCACAATTTATTAACTAGATTAGTTTGTTCATTTTCAAGTAAAGATCAGTGGAACATTGGTCCCTACTCTAAGGTGAAGGCTCAAATTAAAGGTTTTCAGAGATCCCTCAAATGATCTTTATGGAAAGGTTCATGGACAGAATTTAGCACATTTGTTGAAAGTACTTTCTGGGCAATATGTGTTGCAGATAAGCCCTGTTAGTACTGCATTTTCTTCTTCCTTCATTCTGTGCTTTCTTCCTCTTCCCTTCTCTCCATTCCTCTTTTTCCCCTTCTTTTTCTTTGAGTGCAGTTAGGGCATTGAGCTAAAGTTCAAACCAGGTCAGATTTGGTGGTAATTGAGTACTTTGGTGAAGCCTCAAGTACATCTTTACTGATGTTTATATTGAACAGTGCTTTTCCATGGCTCTGGTTTTCTTTTTTAAGTTAAAATACATTTATGTAAACAAGGAAGAAGAATAAAGTATGCATCTAAAATGTCAGGTAAGATTGTATGGAAATTATGTAATCCCCTGCTGAAATTACTAGATGAGTTATACTTCAGTCACTTAACTCCTTTGATTTAAAATTTTCTTTAGCGATCTATGTGTATTGATTGTTGAAAGGCAGTTTTGGAATATAATCCTGTAATGATATTAGGACTTAACTTTTGGAAAAAGCAAGATTTATTTTCTAGTATAGGTTTACTGTTATGTTAGCATAGACTAGTGCTATAGAATTTTTTATTAATTTTTTTTTCTTGGCCTATACTTTTAAAAAGAAATGTGGAGCTTCTTACTGATTGACCAAAGAAATTGTTAGGCTTGTCTACTGATAATAAGCTCATTTCATTACTAAAATTGAATAGTTAAATGTCTTCATATACTAGGATTGGGCCCTTGGAGTTCTCCATGCCAAAATAATTGCAGCCATAACATTGATGGGACCTCAGTGGTGGTTAAAAACAGTGATCGAACAGGTAAGAAAAATTTTTTCTTTAATTACATTGAAACTTTGGTGCCTCTTATATAACTCCATTTAATTGATTGTCATTTATTTGAACTGTCAGGAATAAAAAAAAATCTAGGAAATAAGTTATAGGTTTTGTGATGCCAAAATATATTTTGGCACTTTGTGATCTAAACATCGTCATGCTTTATTGTTAAGCTTTCACTTAGAGCAATTTACTTTTATTTTGCTTCTAATAAGTTGAACTTATTAGATCCTTGGTTTAGTTTGGGAAACTAGATAATTAAGATTCTCAGAAAGATTATGTTTGAGACAAGAACTCTGAAAGCATTCAGAAGTACAAGTAACTACAAATGAAGATATAGGAAATTCTTAAAAGTAGATACAGAATGCCATGTAAGCATCCTGGAATTTTTTTGGTTAGAGGCAGAAAACCCTAACTTTGTTATCCTTTAATACCATCACTGTATTAGGAAAATTCTAATAATTGTTTTTCACAATGATAACCCTGTTTCAAAACAATTCAGAACTGTCATCCTCCTCCATTTAAGACAAGCAAGAATAAGTCATTTTAAGGAAGATTTTTCATCCAAAATGATTATGTGCTTTAAGGGATAAATCTTTTGGTACTTTAAGGGCTAATCTTGTTAATATGGAAAATTCACTAATATAGAAAATCTCATGTCTGCACTATAGATTAACGAAATAAAACTATTCTTTAAAAATATAGATGTACTTTCACTTTCAGCAGACCCTATATTTGAATAACAATATCTATAAAACAAGTAGGTTATAAAATCAGTGCTAGAACCATCCATATCAGCGTAGTGTATATTCATTAAAATGAATTGGTGTGCCAATTTATGTTCCTTTCTTAAGTAATTGTCTTTTCCTGAAGTCTGTGAAATATAAAACCATTTTCAAGAAGGCAAAGTCGTGTGGTAGTTTGTGATTTCATGTTTATTTAGAAGTGCTCATTAAATATATTTAGTCTTCTAGGTTTTAGTTTATAGGGAGTGGACATCATGTCAGGCTGTGCTACGTTGTCTACCATATTGAAAAGAATGTAAAAAAAAAAATTCAGTAGAGACAGCATTTTTCCATCCTTCTCTTCTGTCTTACCCAGATACTGTTGTCTGTTATATAGAATCCTGAATTATGCTCTACCCATACTTGTTCCCCCCCAGCCCCCACCCCTCCCCATTGGACTTTTCATTCTCCAAAATTCTCTCTTCCTCTTTATCAATTAACTCATCCATCAAATCATCTTAGCTGGTGTTTGTTGTCCTGACTGAGAAAAATTCACCATGGTTTGGATGGGTTATTCTAGTTTAGGTAGACTTTTATTTATAAGAGGAACCTGTTAAAACAGAAGGACCTTCCAATTGCTCACATTTGTAGGAAAGAGTTTTTTTTCTTTTGGAGTATAGAATGCATGTTGCCTGTTTAGTACAGGATACAGAATAACCCTAACCCTAAAGGACCTATCCTTCCTCCAAGATGAATCTTTCCAGTTATAGAATATATGTAGGCAGCATTGTTGAATAGGTGTATATAATCATAGAATTATAAATTAAGAGTTAGCCAGTATCGTTTATAGATGAGAAAATTATGACCTAAGAGATTAAGTGGCTTGTTCTGTTCTCTAAATCATACTGCCTCTCAGAATACAAGGCATACTCCCAGAACAATGTTCTACCAGACACTTGAGTAGTTTTCTTATGTCTGTGTTCTGCCACTTACCTAACCTTTTAAGGAAGACATAAATTTTAGTTATTTTGGTTTGGTGAATTGAATAGGTAGAGCTTTGAATCAATTGATATCTTTTCTATCTTGGAGGCTTTTTTTCTTGTTTACCTACTCTTACTCTGCTTTTTCATTGCTTTAGGTTTATGCAAATGGCATCCGTAATATTGATCTCCATTATATCATTCGAAAATTAGCAGCACCAGTGATATCTGTACTGTTGCTTTCCCTTTGTGTACCTTACATTATAGCATCTGGCATTGTACCTTTACTAGGTGAGTAAAATTCTTGTTGTTGATGGTCATATTTCAGTGCTTTAAGAAAAGTTGGACTTTATTAGTATTGTGTTATATATTCTGTGTATCTTGTGGCATCATTTTTCAAATTTTGTGTACTTATTTTTTCAATAAAAAATTATTCCAAATTATAATTTTGTCAGATTGACTATTGAGAGCCAGAGGAAGAAAATCTTAAAACTTGGTGTAATAATTATTGCTTATACATTACCTACTGCAAGTTTTGATTTTCTAAATGTTGGATCTTTTAAACTGTCAGTTTATGATTCTTACTGCTGTTATAATTTAGCCTTGTTGATCCATGATTATAGGAGGCACTTAGTTCAATGGGAAGAAGTTATAATTTGTATGTTAGGCAGTTGGCCAATTCCCCCCCCCCCCCCCCCCCCCCCCAGTGTTTAGTATTGTTTGATTTGGTTTTAATGAATTAATGATATTAAAAACATGGTTAAAGGAAGTGTTCTTCAAAGTATTTCTGCAAAAATATTAGTATTGAAATATACTCTTTTTTTTTTCAAAGTAGATAGGAATCTGTTATATGACTTTTCTACTAATATAATTGTGATAAAAATTTCTGTAGTTATTCACATTCACAATTTAAAATATTGTAGCCTTTGCTGATTTTTCTTTGTCTTCAGGAGAAATAGGAAAAACTAAAATGTTCATTTGTAGCAATGTAATCCTATTTCTTTAATGTTGTTTTAATAATAGAATAATTTAAATTGTACATAACCTAATATTCATTAATGAAAAAATATATTTTGAACTCAGTTTGTTGAAGGCTTATTTTGTCACTGGAGTATAGAAATAGAGTCCTCAGGTATGCTATACTTAAAATTCAAACTGCTTTTATCATCTTCTTATTACTTCATATATATGTATAATAATTCAACACAAATTAAAAAGAAAGCTTCATATTTTTTGCCCTTTAAAAAGAAAGGACTTTCAAAAAGAAATTTTTTAATAATTTCCTGCCCAAAAGAAGTCATGGGGTCAGTCAATTACCAAACAGAGAGAGAGAGAGAGAGAGAGAGAGAGAGAGAAGGAAGAGAAGGAGGAGAAGGGGGAGAGACGAGAGACACAGAATAGAATATAGAATATAGGTAGTCATTTTCTTAGGATACATACTTGACATTGTGGCATATTTATTTTCTATGCAGTGTTATTAAGTACTTAGAATATTATATATACTAATATACAGAGAAAATGGCAAAAATATATTGCAAAGCACAGTATTAGTGAATTTGAAAATTATATTGTACAATATATTCTCCCGTTCACTCTAGTAGTTTCAAAAGTTAATTTCATTAAATTGTAGAAAAATGTCTTATACTCAGGTTTTAAAATTTAAATTTGTCCTACTCACTTAGGTTAATATTAATATTAATAATAATAATACTTACTTAGGTTAATATTGCTTATAAAACATGTAACATTAATTTTGCTTTGAGCCAAAGAAACCATTTACTAGCATAGGAACTGGCACATATTAAATCCTTATTAAATGCTTATTGACTTTACTTGGTGTACTAAAAAAAAATTTGACTGAGAAGTCAGGAAACCTGGATTTTCATCCTGACTGATATTAACTGTGTGATCTCACATAAATTGCATGACCTCTTTCTAGGTCTCAGTTTGTATATCTCTAAAGTGAATGGGGGTGAACCAGATAAAACTTGAAGTTTGTTTCAGTTCTTAGTAGGGATATCTTTTTGTACTCCTCAAATGGTATTTATACCATCCTAAGCTTCCACAATGAAATGCTTTTTGAAACCTTACCTTCTAGACTCCATGAAATTTTGTAATTGGAGGTGACCTCAGAAATTCCTTGCTTTATTTCCTAGGTGGAAAAAATGAATATGAGACGTGTAGACTTAATTATTTGCACATGGGCCACACTGCTAGTTAAAAAAGGACTGAATTAGAACCTCATTCTCTTGAATCCACTGAGTTTTCTGCTATATAGTACTGCCTCATTATTAGGGAGAATAGATTTTACTTTCAATTTTGACTACATAGAAGTAGGCACATCCCTTATCACATGTGCTAAGTGTTTATTGTTTATTTTACAGGTGTTACTGCTGAAATGCAAAATTTGGTACAGCGTCGAATTTATCCTTTTTTACTAATGGTGGTGGTTTTGATGGGTATCCTGTCCTTCCAGGTTCGACAGTTCAAGCGCCTTTATGAACATATTAAAAATGACAAGTGAGTTTTCAAGTTTATTTTTGGATAATGTTTCCTCTTAATGTTATCATAATTCTTCAATTTGTGATACTAAAGTCAAGATTAAATGGCAGAATGAAAAAACAAATTAGGCTCTTGTAACATTACATTTTGAGTTCATCTGTACCATTAACTTTAAGACTCTTAAGTCTTTAATTTCTGTGCTAGAGTACTACCTACTAGTGGCCAAAAAAAAAAAAAAAAAAAGTACAAACACACGTGTTTTCAAAATTAATCATCTTTAATATTCTAAACCACTTTTCATGCTAATTATGTTGTTTCTCCAATTTCTCAAATAGTTTTAGTCATGGAAAAGCAAAAATAATACAGAAAAACTAAATAAACCCTCTTACATACACCAAATAGCAGAACTGTTAGTCTAATTATTTAAAATAGTGTTTGGGAAGATTACTGCAAAGTGAAAAGGACTTTCTTCTTTTATAAGAACATCAGAAATAAATTGTGAAAGATATATTGTAGAAAGAATGAAAAACTGAAAATGAGTCAATTTAATAAATAGTGACTTAATGCTTTTGCTTTCTATCGACTAGTTAAAATTTTCTTAACTTTTAAAAAAAAGTAGTAATTAATTACCTGTGTGCCCAACAATCAGAAGGTACAGAGGTAACTGAATGTTCTTTCTGGCAAATTTTCAAAATCAAGAGTACTCCAACAATCCACAGTAAACTCTTCCTTTACCCAGTGATGTGAAGAGAGGTCATTTTCAGTGATTAAAATCAATTCTGGATTACTACGAATTAATGTAATGCCAGTTTTAGGTGACAGCCTTGAGTACTTCCTCCTAAATCTTAAAAGGAAAAAAAAAAAAACTATCAAAATCATGGTCTGGGTTTATATGTACAATTTGAAGGATTGAAAAACTTTTAGGTGGAAAAAATAATAAAAACTAATGGTTATGTTATATTGATAGGAGAAACAAAATATACCTAGAATTTATTACTCAACTATTTTTTGCAGAGAAGACTGTATGTATCTTCAAGAAACTAACAGTCTCATAGAGGAGATAAAATACCAACACAGATAGTCATACTACTGTGGCCGAGGTACATATAACAAACTACTGTGAGAAGTTTGATGGTTAAGGTATATTGTTTATAAGAAGTCTATGGATGGCTTTCTGGAGGAGATAGCATTTTAATTAGACTTTAGAGGATGGTTAGGAAAATTAAATAGGCAAAATGGGAAAGATTGAGTCTAGGCAGAGAGACCAACAACCTAAAAGGGGCTGCAGAAATAAAAGGTGTATTCAAGGAGCAGAGTAGTTTAGGTTGGTCTTCAAAGGCTGAGAAAAGTTTGAACTTTACTGGATAGCTAATGGGCCACCATTGAAAATTTGCATAAGAGATTATCTAGTAGTTGGGTCAAGGATGAATTGACAAGCTGTATAAGGAGACTATAGTAGTAATATTATCTAAGCAGGTAGAAAAGAGACCCTATACTGCGGTTGTTTCATGGGATTAAAAAATAGGGGAAAGGTTTTAAGAATGATTGTGGAGATAGAATTGAAAGTTCTTGATAAATGTGAAGAAGTAGAAAGATAACATTAAGATTAGAGACATGAGAAATGATGAATGGTGATTATAGAAAGAAATAGTGAAATCAGAAGGGAAAGTAGATTTGGAGAGAGATGGTTAACTTCCTTTTGGACATATCTAGTTTGAAGTATCTGGGATATTGAGGAATAGTTTCTCTTAAGTAGCTAGGAATAAGAACCTGGAACTTTAAAAAAGAGGTCAAGACTAGGGAAAGATTTAAGGAGTCATTTCTATAAATTTGGTACTTGAAGCCATACTGAAGGAGATTGCCAAGGTTACCTAGAAAGGGAAAAGAAGAGGACTAAGAACAGATCATAGAAAATACAGATATTTAATACTTTAGACCTTAAGGAGATGAACCTGGGAAGGAGTTTATAGATTAAGGAAAATCAGGAAAAGTGTGGTATCTATAAAACTAAGGGGGAAAAGATTATCCAGTGGAGTAGGGCTTGTTTACAGGATCAAATAAACTGTAAAGGCTCTTTGAAGAAAGAAACTATCCAGAGAACAAACTAATAAATAGTGACAAGCATGGCATAGTTTCCTATACATTTATAAGTCTGCATCAAATTGCTTTTTTTAGTGCTGAATGAGAAGGGAGGGAGATTTAGAATTAAAAATGTGACCAAAAGATTAATTTAATTAAATTTAAAGGGGGGAGGGGGGAGGGAGTCTGAAGTGTAGCCTATGGATATATAGTTGTTAGTGAAAGAAGAGAGGAGAAGAAGGTTGAAACAGTTGGCATGGGAAATAAAAATAAATAAAGCAGCTAGTATTATATAACACTTTAAGGCTTGCAAAGTTCAATTCTCACAATATCTAGTGTAAGTATTATTTGTCTTGGTCTAGCATAATGCACGCACAATAGGTGTTTAATAAATGATTGCTGAATTATATCCATTTCTCAAATAAGGAAATTAAACTTGTAAGGTATTTATTAAATGATTCACCAGAGTTAGACAACGAGCAAGTGTATGGGGGTGAATTTGGTTAAATCAGTTAAGATCTCTGAGTTTCAGTTTCTTCATATATAAAATGAGGTTATCATTTAATGCCTTTCTCATACCATGCTTTGAAGAAGCTATAGAAATGTTAAAACATTATATAAATCTGACTTGTTAGGGTAATTAAGATTTTATTTTTATTTTTTGGGCCTTCTCATCCTCTTATCCTTGCTTCCCTAACTTTCCATCTTCTCTCTCTTTCTCTTTTTTTTTTCCCTTTCCCTTTTTTTCTGTTCCTGTTCTTTATACCTACTTTCAACCCAACAGGCTCTCAAATTCCTACTGGTTATTGCTAAAACTCAAACGAATTAAAATAGATGCTCATTTGTTTCTGTTTCCTGTTCTGTATTTTTCAAATGGCAAAATGTTATGATCCCATATGCAAAATGGTTTAAGCCTCGATATTCTGTTTAATTGCATGTGTTCAAATGTAAGGAAGCATTAATTTTTCTTAATACTAATTCTATTCTTTTAAAACTTAGATATCTTGTGGGACAACGACTAGTGAACTATGAACGAAAGTCAGGTAAACAAGGCACGTCAACACCATCTCCACAGTCTTCTCAAGAATAAAATAGTTGTCTTAAATATCTTGACCTTCCTTTTGCCTTTATGTGTCCTTTTTTGTGGACTCTTCTATCTCTGGATAATATTTTTCCTGGTGATCCTCACAGCAATGTTTTTACTTTTAACTTTTTTTAAAAATTCATATTCTTAGCATTTAGATAGCAGTTGAAGATCTGCTCCTCTATCTGCATCTTCTTCATTTTTCATTGCTGTCTGAGATCTGTATATGTGTAAATAGAAGTATCCTGACACCCTAAACCTTGGATTAAACAGAATGTGCATTGTACATCTTTAAACAAAATGTATATTAATTTATTAAATCTAGTTGTCACTTTATTTTGGACCTGCTGTTCTGTTGACAAGAAAGTGCCACAAAGCAATGGCGCAGAGAGGCAAGACTTTTCAGTGAATTTGGAGCTCATTTTATGGTGTTCCTAATAGTTATTATTAAATTGAATCATTCTGACTTTTTTGGGTGGAGAGGCCTTACCAAGAACATGAAAAGAAACAAATACAAATCATCAGTGAAGTGTCTGTGGTAAGAAAACATGAACTGTGTGCTTCACTATCAACCTTTTTAAAAGTTATTTTGTATAACACCAAAGCTGTTGTACGTTTTCTACTGCCTGATTTTTTTTCATGTGTCTGTGTTTGTAATATTGTACAGTAACTTGCTGTAGGTGAGGAATTTATTTTTAATTTTGATAACTTTAATAACCCTGGAGATCAGCATTGAAAGTCAGGTTTTTGTGCTTGTTAAGGGCATGTCTACATTTACCAAAAAACAAAAACACCAAATCAAAACTTTTTTGTTTTTTCTTTTATTCATTTGCATTTGTTGGCAGTAGTGGCCAAAAATCATACATCACAAATCTTATAGAATAACATCATAAACAATACAGTACTGCAGTTTTATTGAAATTAGTAGATTTCTGTGATGTTTTTGCTGATTGTAGATGTGGCTTATTTCCTTAGGTAAAATATGTTGGAGAAGATTATTTGGAAAAATCTAGCCCTTTGAGCTAGCAAATGGCTGAGTTGGAATTGGGGAATATATTTCTCTTACTTTATCATCTCCCCAGATCTCAAAAGTTTTATATGTGAGTGAATGCATTGATTCCCTTATAAATTTTATCAGGCAGAAGCTAGTTGAGCTGTTTTTGTTTTGTTTTGTTGTTTTTTTTGGTTGAGGCAATTGGGGTTAAGTGACTTGCCCAGGATCACACAGCTAGGAAGTGTTAAGTGTCTGGACCAGAGTTTGAACTCAGATCTTCCTGACTTCAGGTCTGGTGTTTTATCCACTATACCACCTAGCTGCCCCAGCTGTGTTTTTTTTTTCCCCTTTTCTCTTTTTTTTTAAAGAAATGCAAACTGTAATATTATAACCTTGCTATGAAATCTCATTCAAAAAAATTAATTTTCCTTGTAACCAAAGCTGCAAATTAGAAACTTTACAGGGAGAACTGATGGGCAAATGGGCCGAATATTTTAAATTACATATTGTATGAAATGATCAGCGAGTATGTCTTTTTTAAAGAAAGGCAGAATTAACTTTGGTGAGTCATAAATGGCCATAGGAGAATGATCTTTGTAAATTACAGAAAAAATTCACATAGTATTAAAATATATAAACTGAAATCCAGATTTTTAAGTATAGCCAAACACAAACTACCAAATCAAATGTAACAATTTCTAGTAGTTTCATTTATTTGCAGTCATTCCCAATCACCTTGTCCCCTCCTAGGTTATAAGTGATTATCTTCATTTAAATTTTTTATTAAAAACAATATGGATTAAAGAAGCTTTACATGGGATGTAGTATTACATTATTTCGCACTTTGTAGTACATCTCTATGTGTTTGCAGATTTTTTTTGTACTGCATTAAGGAATGTTGAAGCTAAAACTCTGCTCAGTCCTTTGTCTAATAAAATTTTGGATTTTCTTTGTTCTAAATACTTGATAAAATCTGTCATGTTAAATTTTTATAGAAATTGCTCTTTAGAAGAAGAAAAGATTTGATAAGTGAAATTCGATTATTATATTTACTCAAATTCTTTGATGTTTTATTTAATTTAATGTTAGCAAGAATTTAAATTCCATTATACAAAAGTTTAATGCAACAGGTCTGGGCAGTTTCCCAAAACATTAATAATTGATATTCTTCAGAATTATGTAGGTTTTATATACTTGTTGGAAAATTTCTGGTAAAACATAACATGAAAAAAGGCCAAAATAATTTTCTCTCTGATTCACTTATACATGTGTGTACGTACACACACACATACACACACACACGACAATAATTAAATGTAAAATTTGGATTACTTTTGCCACAAATTATTTTTGGCTTGAATGTCAGTATTCCTTTAGCATTCTGTCATTTCAGAAGGATCTTTTTTACAAAAAGACAGGATTTGCCAATAGTAATTTGTTGGCATCAAGATTTTTTCTTAACAGTCTTGTAAATATTTAAAATCTTTATGATTGCAGTCCTTCATATAGTATTTCCCGCCTTCCCCCCGACCCCCAGTAATGCAGTCTCATATATTTCACACAAACTGAAAACTCAAGTCTTTGAGAAATATTAAAATTTGTTAGAAAAGTAAGGACTTTTTGCCTTATTTTAGTTTTTTTTTTTTTTAACAAATTAAAATTTAGAATTAGCTTATCATGACCAACTCAACTTCATCAGAGAAGTCATTGTTTATGTCAAATAAATAATTGTTCTTTGTCAGTAAATTGTGAATTTTCATTTTAAAAGTCATCAAACAATGTTTTTTAAAAATGTCGATTTGAGTTTATTACTTTTAAAAACTGCTAATATGAAGTTTGTTAATTATAGCTAGGATCCAAAAACCTCAAAATGTTTTCTTTAAAATGATTTTTTCTGTTATATGTATATGGAGAAACAGTGGAGATTGAAAACAAATGTCACTGGGCACCTTAAGTCCAGGTATAAATGTAAAATAATTTTTATTTTAAAGTTTAATACGCCTCTTAAATAATATAATAATTATTGTCTTGTGGGTTGTTTTTTTTTTTTTATTCACTTATTGAAATAGCAGAGGCTAATTTTCCTTCAAATGATTTGATTTTTATAATACTTACTTTTCTCGCACCTTGAAAAGCAGCCAATTAAAAATATGACTTTTGCATTTGGATTCCAATGAAGATTTTAAAAAATATATTTCTGCATTAATAAAATGTTTGCAAAAACCACTGGTAAATACATTTGGTGAATATTGACACACGTAAAAGTAAAGTTTTCAGTTTTTTCATTTTAAGAATGCTGCATTTTAAATTTATTTGCTAAGGTCAATTTTATAGTATTAAACTTAGCTATGTTTAAAAGAGATTTTTCATAATGAAAAGTAGAAAGTATCTGTTATATTACTACTTCCATTCATGATGAAAATTGTAGAAAACACAAAGTATTATTAAAAAGCATGACTAATATAAATTCTTTCAAACTTTTGGTTAAATTATTTTATCCAAGTTTGTTGTTGTTTTAATCTAATATTTCTTTTATAAGAGGCTGTGAGCCCATATTTTTTTTTTAATGTCCCTGTCCCTAGAGATTTCCTTCCTTCATATTTTACTTCCCAGTATTCTGTATTTTGAATCATATGACAATTAGACAATGTATCTTTTATTCCTGTATACTTTTTATATGTGCCTTTCACTTTTTATTTGTCATGAATGTAAGCAATTTCCATTCACAGAACCCCCATCAATAAAAATGTGAAGAGTGGAATGTGAAGAACCTTTGATAAAAAACAAACAAAAAACCCACAATATCTGGAATTCAGAAATCAGATTTACAGTTTTTCACTGTAAATGACATTGCAAATGACAGCAACTATCAAAGCTAATCTCAAGCAATTGTAATAGTTAAATCATATTCAATTGTGCCTGACTTTTTGAAACTGCATTTTAGGTTTTCTTGTAAAAGAGTAGTTTGCCATTTTCTTCTCTAGTTCATTTTATAAATGAGGAAACTGAGGCATACAGGGTTAATTGATTTGCCCAGTCACACACTTTGTAAATGTCTGGGAAAGATTGGAATTCAGGAAGATGAGTCTTCCTGACTCCAGGTCTAACTCCAGCTCTTATCCATTGTGGTATCTAGCTAGCCTGGCATCATATTCTTATAATTAATAGTTTATTATCCTGAGGTAGTTTGTTCAAAGAACATATAATCTGAAATCAAAATAATCTGAATTTTGAATCCCTGTACTGTCACTTGCTGACTGGGTAACTTAAAAGAAAATAAAAATTTGTTTTTCCAAACCTCAGTTTCCTCATCTTTAAAATAGGATAATATTTTGCTGGTCCTGCCAACTTCACAAGTTAGTATAAGGATCTAAAGATCTAATGTATATAAAGTACTTCACAAAAACCACCTGTTATGTTCTATGTATGTAATATGCTATATATGGGAAGACAAAGATAACTAATACATGGTCTCTTTTGTCTTAGTAGTTTTTAGCATTTAAGGGAGATAGGATATGTTCTGGGTGACATTTCAGGAAGAACATTGAAAAGCTAGAAAATGTACAGAGGATGCCAGCTAGAATGTGTCACATGAGGAAAAATGAAAGAGCCTGGAGAAGGTTTAAGGGAAACAAGTGCTGCCTTCAACTATTTGAAAAGCTGTTATATAGAAGATGGGTTTAATTTGTTTCATTTGGCCCTAGAGATCAAAACTTGAAATAATAGGTAGAAATTACAAATTGGCAAAATATCCTTACAATTTAAGTTACCTGGAAATGGAATGGGCTGTCACTAGAGGTAATGTTGGATTTCCTATCAGTGGAGGTCCTTAACCAACAGTAGGATTATCACTCGTCAGGTATATATTTGAGCAGAGCTACAAAATGCTGCAGATAACTCTGGAGTGCTCTGAACCAAGTTAAAATGTAATTGAGAAATGTTTAACAAAATAAAGTACAATAAAAGAATGCTAATTTGTGGTTTTCTAAGACATTATGAAGCTCACAGGGATCCTTATGTACAGTTTAGTGGCCTTCCTATATGAGTTTGATGCCATTACTGTAGAGCAGGGGTCCTCAAACTATGGCCCACGGGCCAGATTCGGCAGCTGAGGACATTTATCCCCCTCACCCAGGGCTATGAAGTTTCTTTATTTAAAGGCCCACAAAACAAAGTTTTTGTTTTTACTGTAGTCCAGCCCTCCAACAGTCTGAGGGACAGTAAACTGGCCCCCTATTTAAAAAGTTTAAGGACTCCTGCAGAGATTGGCATAGAGTTGTAATTTTATGCACATAGAAAATGGGAATTAGAATAGTTTCAGTAAGATGAAATAGTCTAATTCATTTCATACCTGAAGGAATAATACCTCCAAAATGTCCTGAAATAATAAACACTGGTAGAAAAACATTAATGAGTAGAAGCTCAAACTTTTCCCAAAGTAGCCCATCCCATATCTGGATAGCTCTAATTGTTAGTCCACTCTCCTGAATGGATACAGGAAAGTACACTGAGCTTGAACTATGACACCTAAATATGAATCTTGCTTCTGCTGCTTACTATCTTCAAGATCATAGCCAAGTCACTTGAATGCTCTCATAGTTCAACTTCTGGCTCCATTTCCATCACCATCCTCATTGCTTTTCTCTGTATGCATTCCAGCTTGTGACTGCTCTTCCTAGAATATGACCTTCAGAATTTGACATAATACTTTATTTGTAGAATAGAGTCATCAAGTACTCTGCTCTGTAAACTGTACCTCAGTATAGCCTGAGTTAGTTTGCTTTTGTTGGCTTCTGTGTCATAGTGTTGATTTATATTGTACTTGTAGTTCACTGAAATCTCCAAAGTCTTTTTTTTTTCACATGAAGTCTTTTGAAGGTATGTTTCATCATATATCTGGAAAGATGTTTTTTTTTTTGAAATTTAAGAAGTAAAAATTTATTAAACTACACTTCTATATTCATCCCATAGATATAGTGTAACAAACTCAAATTAAATCCTAATTCTACAATCAAAATATATTATCTAACTGTCCCAGTCTTAAATTTGAAAATTTGATAGGCGTGCTTTGTATTATATCTTCATTAAAAAGTTGATTTAAATACTTAAAACAGCACAGAGCAAAGGATAGATCCTTCTGTTAGAGACCTAAAACCTATAAGCAAGGTAGATGACTCAGCTGATTTTTGGGATTAGTCATGTAATTATCTCTCAGATCTATCAGACTACTATCATCTAGTCTAAATATTTCCATCTCTCATCAGAAAATCTAGAAAAAGCTATCTAAACTTACTCTATTCATTTTTTTTCTTATCAGATCAGTTCCTAAATCTTAATCAATTTTACTTCTACATCTTTAGTATCTGTCCCTACTTTACACTTACACAACTGCCATCATTAATTAGGCTTTTATCTCTCACTTTAATCACTCTTAGTCTTTGAGCTTCCAGTCTTTCCCCTTTCCAAGCTGTCCTCCACAGTTGCCAAATTGCATTTCTAATCATTTCTGTATATACATTTTGTGTTTCTATAACATTGGTTTGATAATTCCCTACTTAAATTCCAGTAGCTCCCTTTTATCTCAGTTTTTAATGGTTGGATTCTGTTATTTGTTCTAGGCTTGCTGTGCAATACTTTTTCTTCACGCACTAAAACATTTGCTTTCATAGCAAGCTACATTTAAGAAAAGATATATATATATATGGGTATATAGATTCATACACGTACACCACATCTACCCCACATACACATATTTTTTATCCTTGCTGTCTCTTTAAATTCTGCTCCATAACTTGTCTTGCTGTTAATTAACCTCCTCCCGACAAGGAACCTTCTCTTGTCTTCTTCCCTTACCTTTTACTTCCCCATTCATCCATCCCTCCCCCCACCCTTTTTAAAAATAGATTTTGGAGTGTTAGACCCTTTGTGGTATATATGTAGTTTTGTTATTGAACCCATTCCTGATGTAGGGTTTTAGAACTATGATCACCCTTCCCCCTCTAGTGCCTGTATGTCTATTCTTCTGCACCTCATTTGTGTAACATGATTGCTATTTTTACATTAACTCTGCCAATCTTTTGAACTACCCTATTGTTGAGATGAATCTTATATACATACATGTATATATTTATACACATATATATAAACGTAATTTGTCCATGTTTAAAGTTTGTTCATCTTAAGTTTCTTAAAACTGTTCTTTCATATTGGCTTTTATATGTTAAATTTTCTGTTAAGTTTGGATTTTGTTGGTAGAAAGTCCTGGACATCTGCAAGTTCGTTGAATGCCCATTTTTTCTCATTCAGGATTATAGATAATTTTGCTGGATATGATATTTTTGGCCTTAGACTTTGTTCTTCTGGTTATACATATAGTTCCAGAGCCTGTGGGCTTTTATTGTAGCTGCTGCCAAGTCTTGTACAATTTTTACTGTGGCTCCAGCATATTTGCAGGTTTTTTTTTCTTGTTTCTTACAAAATTTTCTCTTTGATGTGAAGGTTTCAAAATTTGGCAATAACAATTTTGTGTTTTCCCACACAGAATCTCTTTGAGATAGTGATTGGTGGCTGTTTTCTATTTCTGTTTTCCCCTCATGTCCTATCACTGCAGGACTATTTTCTAGTATTATTTCCTGCATTATTGTATCAAGGCTCTCTTTGGACACAGCTTTCTGGAAGTTCATTTATTCTTATAATTTCTGTTCTTGATCTATTCTCCAGATCTGTCACTTTTCTATATTTCCATTATGCTCTATTTTCTCATTCTTTTTATAATCTGTTTTGTTATTTCTTGGTCTCATAGCGTCATTGGTTTCCCTTTGCTCAATTCTAATTTCCATCTTTGAGACTGTAACTCCTTTTCTGGTTGGTTAATTTATTTTCATAATCTTGTTTTTCTCGAGTGGTTTTAATTTTTTTTTTCTTAGTTTTTCCTCAATGTCTCTCATTTGATTTTTGAATTTTTTGAATTCTATAAATTCTCTGAGGAGGGAGCCATTTCACATTACTTTGGGGAGCAAAACTTCTACCTTTTTTTTTTTTTTTTTTTAAAGTGTCCTCTAAACATGAATCCTGGTCTTTCCTGTTCTGATAATATATTTCGGTGGGGTTCTTTGCTTGCGCTCTCTCTCTCTCTCTCTCTCTTTCTCTCTCTCTCTCTCTCTCTTTTTCTCTCTCTCTTCTCTCTCTCTCTCTTTTTTTTTTTTTTTTTTTTTTTTTTTTTAAATGGGCATTAGTGTAAGCACCTGTAATTCTGGGGTGGACAGATAGTGCCTCAAACTTCAGCCCTCTTCTTGTCTTCAGGAACTCCAAACCAGGAGCTCTTCCCCTGCCCTTCACTCATCAGGTTCTGGCTCCTCCTTGTCCATGGCTATGTCCCAGCAACACAACTGGGCCTGGTGTTTGTTCTCAATCAGTGGAGGTTTGCTTAATCTTCCTGGACTCAACAGAAAACATTGACTCCATAAATAGTCCAGAAGGTGAAAGTCTCTCTAGTTCCTGCTGAGACTTCAGCTACACCCAGCTAGCCTAAGGGGTCCTTACTTTATGTTTCTGAGGCCCTAGCTGGGAAGTGTATGCATTTTGGGCAGGCTAATCCCCAGCCCAGGCCTTTCTTCAAATCTTGGGTTGTATCAGAAAGACTCCAGTTATGCCCCAAGCCGTCTTTGATTTTTCACAAATCTGTGTTCACCCTTAGGTACAGATTTGTTCTATTTGTGGGGGAAATGGGAAGAGCTTGAAATTTATCAGCCTAGGAGCAGCTAGGTAGTGCAGTGAATACAGCACTAGCCCTGAAGTCAGGAGGACCTGAGTTCAAATTTGACCTCAGACACTTAACACTTCCTAGCTGTGTGACCCTGGGCAAGTCACTTAACCCCAATTGCCTCTGCAAAAAAAAAGAAGAAATTTACCAACCTACTCTTTCTTCCTCCCCTCCTTACCTTTTCCTTTTAATTTTAAAGCCCTCTAGATTTTTAAGATTCCAGGCAAATATACAATTTTTTTTTTGCACTCTATCCCAGGTCAAAGACTGATTGGTTTTAATTTGTTCCCACTCAAAAAATACAAATTACTCTGTATTTGCTACATTCATTCACAAAGAAAAAAAAATCAGTCTAGGATATCAGAAAGGTGATCTTGCTAGTAAAAGATGAAAAATTCTGTATCAGAAGATTCAAACAGCTGTAAATGCCCTTTATCAGGAAAGTAAGTGATTATAGTCAGGTGGGGCAGATTTAAATCCTAGAAAAAGTAACCTTTTCTCTGAAGACTTTGGATAGATTGACTCTAATGGTCTAGAATTCCATTTTTCTGCTTGTGACTTCTAAGGTCACTCATAAGACTACCTGGATCTCCACCTCATCTTTCTCTTACTCTTCAGTCTGAACCTTTGCTTCTGCATTGTAGTATAATCTGAGTTGTTGTAAAAGTTAAAATAGCATTAGTAATTCCGCAATAATCCTGGAGTATGTAGTCACAGAAAGTATGTTATACAAACATTTTTACACCAAAACATTGTCCCTACTCCCTTTTATTAAATCTCCAGATCATCCTAAGTCAGTTTTCCTTCCCATCCCCACTATCTCTCACTTCTTGAGTCCATTTGTTTTATAAGTCATGATCAGACAGATTTATTGCTGAAGCAAATTGGGATTAAGTGACTTAACCAGGGTCACACAGCTAGGAATTATTAAGTGTCTGAGACCAGATTTGAATTCAGGTCCTCCTGACTTCAGGGCTGGTGCTCTATCCACTACACCAATTAGCTGCCCCAATCAAACATATTCTTAACCAGAAGTTCACTATCTAAATCTACCTGAAACACCTAATTTTGATTAGAAATAGTTCAGTGAAAACTTTACCTCTAAGACCTTTAGTTTCTTCCCCAAGATTTCATACTTTTTTAGGAGTGCGTTAGAGGTTCTTTCTGATAGTATCCTTTGTGGGACATTGGGAAAAAAAAAAAAAAAAACAACCACCACCTGGAAATCACCTCCATTCGGTAACTCACTCTGAAGCACTCCCATCTAATTTTTTAAAATAAATTTTTTCAGTCATCAAAAATACAAGTTCCACTCTTCACTCCTTTCAGGGGTCCTCAAACTACTGCACTCGGGCCAGATGCAGCAGCTGAGGACGTTTATCCCCCTCACCCAGGGCTATGAAGTTTATTTAAAGGCCCACAAAATAAAGTTTTTGTTTTTACTATTGTCCGGCCCTCCAACAGTCTGAGGGACTGGAACTGGCCCCCTATTTAAAAAGTTTGAGGATCCTGCCTTAATTGCATGCTTTGAATGTTAAAGTGTTAGTCTTTAGAAGACAATGATGAATCATTAAAAGTTGAGCAGTGTAGGCATATTCATACCTGTATACATATTCATACCTGTATACATAAATGGATTAGTTTCCCAGCAGTTTGCAGGGTGTGTGTGTGTGTGTGTGTGTGTGTGTGTATATATATATATACACACACATACATATATATGTATGTATATATGTACGTATATATATGTATATGTATGTATGTATATATATATATGTGTGTATATATATATACACTCTGCAAACTGCTGGGAAATTAATATATATATATACACACACACGAGGAGCTCAATTCCTTAGTGAATACCTGGTGCTGGTTCAGGCCATAGGGTAGGATCATTCCAGAGTGCAAAGGTTTATGGTTATACCAAGCTGGTAGCACAACCTCCTTGCTATTTTTATTTTGGTTGTGTGACTGCACTTCATTAGTACATTTTTCTCAGTGCAAAGAGCTTATGTTTCACATCAAACAAGTACCTTTCATACATTTCAAATGGGATGTTCCAAAGATATCTCAGACTCGCTATGTCCTAAAAAGAACAACAAAGAAAAAACTTACTCTTTCTTCCAAAAACCCTTCCCTCATTCCAGAGTTTTATTTTTGTGGAAGGCACCGCCATTTTCCCCCTCTTCCAAGTTCATGACCTTGGGATTTTCTTTTACTCTTCACTATCTTTAACCCCAAATATCCAGTAAAAGTTGCCACATCCTGCCATTTGCCTGTGAGAGGTTTTTTTTAACCCAAGATCAACAAACTTTTGAAAAATAACTTTACAACTTTCTATGTGATTGGAATTTTATTTGCAGTCATATTGTATGCATTTTAAAATGTTCTGAGGTCCAAAGATTTCACCAGATCACTATAAGCAGAAACAGAAAGTTAAGGGCCCCTTCTTTAACAACTTCCTTTTTGCCTCATCCATTCTTTTCTCTCTCTCTCTTTCCTTCCTTCCTTCCTTCCTTCCTTCCTTCCTTCCTTCCTTCCCTCCCTCCCTCCCTCCCTCCCTCTCTCTCTCACACACACACACACAGTCGTCTCTTGCCTAAACTATTGTAATAGATTCCTAATTGTTTTCAGTTACTTAAATGTCTTCCCCACTTCAATCCATTCTCCACATAGCTTCCAAAATAATTTTTCAGTGGATCTGTGCAGGTCATCCCCCCAACTGAATAAACTACAATATTCCAGTATTACTTCTAGAACATAAATTTGTTTTGCCTCTAAAGGCCTTTGTAAACTAGCCTTGTAAACTAGTATAAATTCATTTATATATTACTCTCCTTCACTCTGTAGTCCAGTGATACACTATCCTCTTATCTTAATGCCTTTGCACTGATAATCCTTTGGAAAACACTTCCCCCTCCCCCCCCATCTTGTCCCTTCATGGAGTACCTCCTCTTCAAATAGTTTGCACTTGAAGCATTTTTTTATTCCATCAACTACTAGTGCCATATCTTGTATTTTTTTTTTTTATTAATTCTGTATAAACTTAAATGTGAGGTTTTTTTCTCTAATAGTATATTAGGGCCTTACCAGATATTGCATTGTTTTGTGTTTGTGTCACCTTTGTCCAGCACAGTGTCAATAAATGTTTCTTGATTACAGAATTTTGAAAATTAGAATTTTATGGAAAAAGTTACAAACTTTTCAATTTCACATCAGAATTTTAAATTTAAAATGTTACTATTTTGAATATAAATAAGCTAAAGTTAAATATTATTAGGTGTCAGGTGTCTTCCATTCATTTGGACCAAGCAAAAAGATGAAGAGAATTAACTTATCCAGGTTGAAACAGATGGCCCCTCTTAAATGACCAGAGATAGTTATTTTAAAATATACCTAGCTTGCCCCTATTAATAAGGATACTAGGCGTTTATTCATTCTGGTAACATTAGGAACCTAGCAAGTGTTCTTGTGCTGCCCTTTGTGGCTGGTAGTACAGACACCCCCATTCTCCCAAAATTTGCCCTGTACAAAAAATTATTCAGGGGGTTGTTAATCAAACGTAAATTACTCATAGTCTACGAATTGTTTGTGTAACATTGGGTCCCCAGGATAAAAGTGGTAGTACAATAAACCAAATCAGCGTTCTTTTCACATTCCCTGACATGAATTGTTTTCACTTGGTTCATTTAGCCTGTTCCCTCCAAAGCTTATCTTTTGGAGCGTCCGACCTTGTGTGGCCTTCGGTCATTGGTATGGAGCTCCCGAGGAGGGACACTCCCCTGTGCTGGGGCTCACCAGCAACTGCTCCGAGACTGGGAGCCGGGGGCAGGGGCAGGGGGAGGGGGCAATGAGAAGGACATGACGTCCAAGGTTACACACCCTGTATATGTGTTGAAAGCAAGCCCTGAACTCCACAGAGTCTCTCCTGACTCCGAGGGCAGTCAGCCCTCGTCCTCCGGGCAGCGATGCCCCGCTGAAGGTCCCCACCTATTTCCATGCCTCCCTTCCAAAGACAGGGTAAATTAGGTTGCTGCCCCGCCTTCAACCCGAGCTCGGGGTAAAGATGGAGAATGTGACAAACCCGCTACCCAGCTCCGCCTGTTAATGGAAGGTGTAGGCACCATCTCCGCGCTCTCCTAAACCCAAGCGAAACAAGTACAAAACACCTCTCCATTCATCTTTCCAGCCCAGCCCCCAAACGTCTATGCGCTTGCGCGGCGACGGATTCAGCGGTGAGGAAGCAGGTAGGTGAACCCCGCGCGCGTCCTCGTTGCCTGGATACGGCGCGAAACAATCGCGAGCCCACCCCGTGACCCCACCCCGTGACCCGCGGCCTGGTTGGTGGGGTAGTCTCGAGGATCCGCCGTTGGTCCTCATTTTCAGTGGATCAGGAGGAGCCGGTAAGAGCTGTCCCAACAGCTTCGTTCCCCCTTGAGGAAGTCTCCCATGCTCAGGTCCAGCCCCCTCGGCGGCAGCGGTTTCCCCGAAGCTGCTCCCCATCTGTGGGATAAGTCCGAACGCCACAGCCTTTCTGCTCTGGGGTCCGAAGCCTTCCAGTTCCCCGAGAGGAGAAGCAGGAGGCGGGGGTCAGCCGACCGAGTTAGGAAACTCTTATCCCGAGGGCCGGCTTCCCCAAAGGAGTGGTCTTGCTGCTGACGGAGGCTGGGCCGGAACTGTGGTTGGGTAGTTTTCAGTCTTTGTCCATCTCTTTGCGACTCCGTTTGGGGGGTTCCTGGAAAAGACCCTGGAGTGGCTTGCCATTTCCTTCTCCAGCTCATTTTACAGATGAGGAAACTGAGAAGAAACGGACTGAGTGACTTTCCCAGGTTCATACAGCTAGTGTCCGGGACCGAGATTTATGGATTCAGGAAGATGAGTCTTTCTGACTCCAGGTCCAATGGTGGGGAAGCTTAAAAAAAAAAAAAAATTCATCCTCACCCTGATGAAAAATGCTATTTTTTTTTTGTGATTCCCTACTTCCTCTCTCCTCTCCCCAAAATACCCAGGAAGCTTGACGACCATCTGCAGTCAGCCTCGTCTCTACCCTAAGTTTCTCCCCTAAAAAATCAGGATAACAAAAGTAAATATGATCCTCCTCTTAGGGCAAATAGACCAGTAAACCTCTTAATTATACCCGTAGGACATTTTACTTATTTTTCTTTTCAGGCTTGGGTTGCTAAAATACCGAAGAATCATGCCTCTTCCAGATACTATGTTCTGCGCTCAGCAGATTCATATACCCCCAGAACTTCCTGATATCTTGAAACAATTCACCAAAGCTGCTATTAGAACTCAACCAACCGATGTATTACAGTGGTCTGCAGGGTAAGAGTGTCATCTTTGGAATCACCTGAAGCAGCTCCTCTGCTTTGCTTGGGTTGGATTTTTGTTCGAAATCAGTGATATTTCAACAAAGGAACTCTAAAGCCTTTTTCTTAAATGGACACTATGCTGTTGTAACTATTTTCTTGTTAAAAATTATTTTAGTGAAAGTCTTAATTGCCCCAAGTTATAGGATTTTTCTTTGGCCAGGAACTGTTCTCCCTCTTCTATGCATTGACAATTTAGGGATAACTAACACACTACCTGTGATTGGTCCGCGCGAACACCTTGCTAAGAGAGACTATTCCCTGATTGGCTGCTCCATTGTTGTTGGTTTTTTTTTTTTTTTTTTTTTTTTTATGTTTAGAAATGTGATTGGGGGAGAACTCGAAAAGCATATACACACTTACAGGAATTAGTGAAGTCTGAGCTCAGATAACTTTGTGACATTCTTTAAAAAGTTTTGTTTTAAAGTGAAGGTGCTTGGGATGTTTGTCTTACCTCATAGTTAAATTCTTATATGTCAGGGTCGCTGCTGCTCATAGAAAGTGTGAAGAACCGTTTGGAAGGAAGGGGGAGGGGGTCTTTTAACCTAGGTTCCTAGTTAGAGATTTGAGAGAAATCTCAATTTTTAGAAAAGATATATGTATTTAAGTATATAATTGGTTTCTTTTCTAATCCAATTTATTTAATTTTCTGCATTTAGAAATGTTATTCTGTGGCCACCTGACTGGGCAAGGAATTTAGAGGATTGTACTTGCCAACTTCTATCCCCCCTCCACTTCACCATCTGAGGGTTGTGAAGGAAGACTAAGCTCATTGATCCTTTCACTTTCCATTGTTGTTGTTCTCTGTTATAGTTGTAGTTCTTTTCCCTAATTCCTTCTATGGCCATCCTTTCTGCCAGAAGTTCCATTGTTCAGTAGGTCACAATGGGTTCAAAAGTCCATTGCCCCATTCTTTTATGATTCCTGGTGGAAATCATTTGCCTCTACTTCTATTATTGAATTCTGTGTAGTAAGGATTTTTTGGGGGGAAATGAAGTCAAACCTGCCATCTGTTTAGGAATATCTTGGTGTGGAAACTCAGAATCACTACTTATTTATAATTTAAAGTTGCCCACAGGGTCCTAGGAGATTAGATGATAAATCTAAACAATCAAGCAACTAGTGTGTCACAAGCTAAACCCAAGGCTGGCCAGTTATCCAAATACCTTGACATATTTTTAAAATTATTTTTTACTTATCTGGTTATTTCCCTACAAGGAAAAAAAAAAAGAAAACTGGAAACACTTATAAAATAACTCCAACCTACTAGAGTTTCTGAGATACAAAGAAACAAGACTATGTAAAAGTTCTCATCAGGGCTTTAAAATGCTGTATAAATGAAAAATGTAGGATTTTAAAGTTTTTTTTATTCATTTTCCTGAGATTGTTTTAATGTTTTCCCATTTCAAGGAAGTGAAAATAGATAATGCTAAATCACTAAATCAAAATCCATGTTCTCTGACCAGGAAGTTCATTTTCCCTCATATCCAAGAAGTACTGTGATAAATGCTCCTCAAATTTATATTGATTAAACTAGGTACCTCATTTTATGTTATTTATCCATAAGATGGGAACTGAAGTATTTTCAATTGATACTTATGTATGTGATTTAAACCATTTTAGTTTTGGAAATATTTTATGCTTTCATTAGTATAGGCAATTAGATAATTATACAATAGTTTACAGTCTAGGTTTTCGGAGAAAGGAGTATGTTAAGAAGACATGAAAGGTCATACAAGCTGCCATGTGTCAGAGGCTGTATTTGAACCCAAGTTTTCCTAACTTGGGTCTTAGCCATTTATACTAGTTAGCTCCCCAACCTTCTAAAATAAGATAAGTATGTATGTATTCCAAGGATTATTACCTAGTTAACTCCCCTAATCCAGTAACATATTAATCCAAAAACATATTATCTTGGTTTGATTGACTGTGATCAGCAATGCTTAAGAGATCACTGAACCACCTCCCCATTTCAAGTTTAATTTAAAATATTAAATCAATAACTTGATCATAATGGTTATTAACACAACTTTTAAGCACAGTTTTAGTTTTGAGGTGAACTTAAAAAACTTAAAATAGTATTTCTCTGTGGCCAATTAAAGACAAGCTTCTAATGTCAAGTTCTTACATAATAAGAGCATCTTAGATGATGGAGAATGAATCAATTTTAATTCTTCTCATTCAGCCAAGCTTGTCTATCCTATTTAAAAATACTTGCCAAAAAAGCTAGTCCTACTTTGTTTCAGTTTATTTTTCATCGAAATTATATCGTTCTGGCTTTTCTAGATTTGTCCTCCATTTCACTAAAAATTAATTTTAATGAAAAATATATAAGATTCCTATCAATTTTACTGGGAAAAGTTTTTACAAGCTGCATGTATGATGCAATATTACATCATCTTGGGACTCCCTTGTTTTAGGTAATATCATTGTGATATAGTTGATTAAAAGGACACATATCTTCCAACACCCTTGGAGCCTGAATTGATGAATTAATAAAGGATGGTTGTTGATGTCTTTGCCTGATATGTCATAAAGGATAATATTTAAGCATAAAAATAGGTGTAAAACTGCAAGTATTGCAGACATCATTGATGACAAATTTCATAAATTATGTTGAGCAAAATTTGTGAAACAGAAGAAAACAAAAACATTATGGAACAAAAATAGATAACATATCTTTAAATTACCTTTGTAAATATAATTTTCAGGCCTTAAAATAGTAAAAATAATCTAGACCACAAATTCTTAGTAAACCCTACTTATTTTTTTAATATTAATCTTTTTTGTTTCTTCTGTTAGTCAGAAGACCTAAGATTGTGGCTTAGTTCTGCCGTTTATCTGGATAACATTGGTTATACCAATTTACTATTCTAGAATTCCATTTAATATAAAATGGGGACTAAATAATTAGTGTATTGACCTACCTCATAGGGTTGTTTTGATGATCATTTGAACCCAATGTATATAAAGCATTTTGAAAACCTCAAGACTATTAAAATGCAAGTGTTTTAAATTCTTCCTCCTCATATTAAAGAGGATTCCATGGTTACAGGAGCTAGTAGGGGAAAAAATAGGATTTTTAGAAGATCATGAGTCTGTTACCTGAATTCCATGAGGTTTTTTGCTCTGGACAGACCCCACCTTAGTAAGATGTTATTTCATACATGAGTACTTGCCTAATGAGTAGAGTGCTGAAATGAATTAGGTTCAAGAAATGAGCTATATTTACTACATGTACCAAAGAGCAGCAAAGAAGTCATTCTGCATGCATACATTTAGTAGTAGTCAGTGCTATGACCATCTCTGCTCAAGTATTTATCCTTTTTCCCCAGAGCCTGGGGAAATAACAATTTCCCAATTGACTGTGCTAATTCTTTGAATCCATTGGGAAAGGCTTCAAACTTGAGTAGTCCCTACTATGTTTTAGAAAGGAAAAATGAAAGGAGTTGATGGGAAATGGTAAAGGGTTATGATTATTGGAAAGTGTTAGGAAAGCACAGGTAGATTAAGGTGTCTTCCTTAGTGCAGCAGAACTTAGGTGATTAGCATCCGGTTTTATGATGATCACTAGTTAATTAAGAGGAAATCTGCTTGAATTGGGACTTCTAATGATAACATCATAATGGGAAACTTATTTTTGATATATTAGTATTTTAGAAAAACTTCAAAGAGGAGGGGGGCCAAAAAAATTTTAAACAGTTGAGAAAGTCAGAACAATGCAACTACTTGAGAACTCAAATATTAAATTAGATTTGATGCATTAGATAGGAAATGTCAAAACAGATGGCCTGTAGATCACATGAGATCCACAGAACTCCTGAATGTAGCCTGAAGCAGATTTAAATATAGTTTAAAAATGTTTAACAAAATAAAAATGCCGTAAAATGTATAAAGGCTCTTTATATACAGTTTAGTGGTCCCTGTTTCTGTTTGACTTTTAACCTTTGTTCTAGATGAATGCAAGAGCCTAAATGAAAAGTTTAAGTTCATTTTTTGGCTAACATTTCATTTATCTTTTGACTTTTTGGAACCACTCACAAAATTAAATTATTCATATTATAAATAGTGCTCCTATGAGCTTTTTCTAAAATGTTTCTTTTACTGTTAGATATTTTTCAGCTTTGTCAAAAGGTGATCCCCTTCCTGTAAAGGAGAGAGTTGAATTGCCAGTTGCTACCCAGAAAACAGATTCAGGATTGACAAGAGGACTACTTAAAGTTTTACATAAGCAGGTACAAAAAAACCTATCCTATCCAACCAACAACCAGTTGGTTCCCCTGCCATCCTTCCCCCCATTAAAAAAAACACCCATATAATGATGTAGCCTCTTTGAATTGTAACTCTAATATTATTTCTGTAGTTTAGTTTTTTAGTTCTTAAAATCAAATCTATTCAAGATAAGAAATATTAAGTTTTATTTTCATATCCAACAAATTTTAAAAGTTTATTTGAAGAGGAAGCACATCTAAATAACATGCTTCAAACTTAAATGATAAACTGTTGTTTCCCTAAGTAAGATTATTCTCATCACCTAAATTTTACATTATCATGAATTAATTTATATATTGGATACTATCTTCTTTTTTTATTCAGTAGTTTTTCTGTGAATAAAGTTATAATTCATCTAAATTATTTATTCCCTTAATCTTTTGAACCAAGATTAGGTTGAGTCTGTGAAAAGCCTGAAGAGCTTGACAAGGCACTGTGCCACATGGGTGTTATATACCTTCCTGAAAGAAAAACTAAATGCAAGAACACCTTGCAAAAGTAAAGATCAGAAAATTTCAACTTTATACTAAACCATTTATTTTTAAATATGTGCTACATTTTTAAAAGTCAAAAATGTATACAAGGTTGAAAAGACAAAGGGAATAAATAATTTAGAAAATGATTTGCAATTTTATTCATACAAAAACTACTGGATTAAAAAAAAAATAAGATGGTATCCGATACATGAACTAATTAATGATATATCCCATCTTGTTTGTAATTTTTTCCCCTCATCTATCTAAAGAGGAAAGTACCATCTCCTTTAGGATCATAGTAGTATCATATACTACTTCTGGAGGTGTCTAGGAAGTAGTTACATCATAAGCATAAAGAATATCTGACAGTGAACCATGTTTCTTCACCTAAAGTCTCCATTTCAATTTAGGAAGAATCTGTAGAAATTTTATTAGAGTGAAACAAAGCCTCCATAATTATTAATGGCCTTTGTATCTTGAAACTTCAGAATATAATAATTATTTATTATACATCTTTTGAAGGATTTTTCTTTTAAGAAACAAGTTGAATTGTGGGTATAAGATTCTTTGTGTAGCTTTAGGAAAACTACTTCATCTCTTATGACTTCAATTCCCTCCTCATAATGGAGGTTGAATTAAATCATCTTTAGAGTATGCCTTCCAGTTTGAAGTTTTTGACATACATTATTATACATTATTATGAGTTTCTCTTAATTTTTTTCACACATGAAAGAGAAGACAATTTTCTTAGAGTACTTGAAATTTAGAATGGCAATCAGTATTTTTGTTTAAAACTGCTTTTTATTCTATTCTACATGATTTTAACTTTTCATTTCTATTTCTTAAAGCTTTCTCACAAAAAAATTGTGGATTTAAGAGAACTTCAGCAGAAATGGAAGACTCTGTGCTTGCCAGTAGAAACACTCGGTTTCATTCTCAGAATGGATCCTATGGAAGAAGACACAGTAGAATGGATGAAATTTTTCTCACTTGCTTGTAGCATGCTGGGTGGGGTAGGTGTCTACAGATAGCATTTTAATAACTTTTTGTATAGGACAGCCAAAAGGGAAAGGAGGGAGGGAAGAGAAGGAAATAAAGCATTTATATATAGTGCCTCTTATGTGTCAGAGGCTATGCTAAATGCTTTACAATTATTATCTTGTTTGTGCCTTACAATAACCATAGGAGGTATAGGTGCTTTATTACAATTCTGCAGTTGAAGAAACTGAAAAAAAACAGGCTAAGTGACCTGCCCAGCTTGAGTGTCTGAGGCTGGATTTGAACTCAATTCTTCGTAATTACAAACCCTAGCACATTCTAATCTACTGAGTTCACCTGGCTGCCTCTAAACATCGAAAACATAAATAGATTTATGACTTTGAATAACTAAAGTTGAGAAGCACTATAACCTCTTCAGTAATTTTATTTATGGCCTGTAATTTTCATTTTACAGTTTATTTCCATAATCTAAAACTGAACTCTGATGTGCCTCCTTGTGATATTCATGCTACAGCATGACAATGACCTGACTTATTCAGAGAACATACCAGGCCCTTCAAATATGAGTCTGGAGCAGCCTATTTAAGTTTGAAAGGACCTCATTGACAGATTGACTCCTAGGGTCATACATTTTTTGATCACATCAACTCTTAGTCACAATGCAGTTATGATCTTCTTTGGGGGAGGGGAGTATTTATGGAATCACCAATCTGTTTTTAAATCTTGATCTTTTTAAATTCAGTGACATTATTTAAATGTATTTTCTGAAAAAAATCACATTACTAATCACAGAAAAAATGCTGGCAAATTAAAAAACAAAGCCAAATCTGCCATCACTGTTAAATAGAAAAGTCCTTTCATTTCTTGTCTTAACCTAATCTGTTTTTCATGCTTTCCTCATTTATAAAGAAAGCATAAAATAATTCTACTTCAGAACCATAATCAAATAAACTACAATAAGTGATTTGAGTGTTTTGCAGATACTGTGTAAAATATCAGTTAATTAACATTTATTAAGCACTTATTATAATGCTAAGAACTGGGAATACAGAAAGAAACTAAAATAATCTGTCCTCAAGCAACTCACAGTCTAATGGGAGACAAA
This sequence comes from Sarcophilus harrisii, assembly GCF_902635505.1. NCBI lineage: Eukaryota > Metazoa > Chordata > Mammalia > Dasyuromorphia > Dasyuridae > Sarcophilus > Sarcophilus harrisii. Next base: position 398,084,472 of record NC_045426.1, read on the forward strand.
AGGCAAAACCAAAGGAGGAGCTGTAATGAGAGGGAAAGTACTGGATTTAAGGGAAGTTGAGGAAAATAGAGGGATTTAACTGCGACTTCAAAGAAACTAGGGAATCCAAGAAGCAGAAATGAGGAGGGAAGAGAATTCCTGGCATGGAGGCAGCCAACAGAATATGCCCTGAGCTGAAGGATGGGAATGTCTTGGTCAATAGGACTCCTTGTGACAGGAGGGTAAGGTATGAGAGACTGAAGGAGGAAGGGAGTTAGTTATGAAAGCTTTGAACACCAGATTATTATTTTATATTTGTTCCTGGAGGCAATTAAATGAAACTCATTGTAGGGAGGATCATTTTGGTGAGTTGAAGGGGAGGAGGATTAGGTTGGAGTGAGGAGAGACTTGAGGCAGCCCAACTACTAGCAGGCCACTGCAATAGTATGGGTATGAGGGTGATGAGCACACCTGCACCAAAGTGAGGGTATGTAATAGAGATTGCAAAGGGGAAATTGACAGGCTTTGGCAACAAATTCAATATAGGGACTGAAGGAGAGTGAGAATTCCATGATAACTCCTAGGATTGTGAATCTGAGGGATTGGAAGGATGAATATTGCTCTTTACAGTTATTGGAAAGATTGGATAATAGGATATGGGTTTAAAGGATAATAATAAAGGATAACAATAATGAATTCAGAATTGCACATGCTGGACATCTAGTTTGAGATATCTTAACAAGCAGTTGGAGATGCAAGGCTGGAGATCAGCACAAAGATTGGGACAGGAAAGGTAGATTTGAGAATCATCACCATTGAGATAATTACATCCTTAGGAGCTGATGAAATCACCAAGTGAAATAATTTAACAGATTTAGAAGAAAAGACCTGTTAAACATTTAAGAGGGCATAGATAGCCTGTATAACACATAAATGAAATAACTGTTATAGTTATAATATGTATAGTTATAAATTATTCTCAAGAAACTTCTATATTTCTTGGATGCCCACAAAAGTTGTTGGAGAGAGGAAAGAGGGCCAGAAAGAGAATTTCAAAGACCTTTGCAAAATGGAATTTCAAGTGGCAGAAAACAGAGGAAAAGATAATTTGACATGATAGTGTGATTAGTGAAGGATGATTCTTGATTAGGGAAAATGTTAAAAAGAGATAATCTGTTCATATGTGAAAAGGGAGATAGCTATGAAACTCCAAAAATGGAAATATGCAAATATTATTAGTCTGGAGGAAAAAAAAGGCAAAGAAGTGTAATGAAAAAATTTTTTTTACCTTGGACACAACTACTTCTGGTTTGGAGTTTATAATGTCAACCCTGGGCATGGTCGTAACTACTGGCCCAAGAGCTTCTGGTAACTGACATGATAAATTATTGCTATATCTTTGTACAAATTTTCAGTATCACTTGTATATATAAAATGGAGAGAAGATCAGAATGGCATTGAGGCATTTCACTATATATATGGAAGAACAAGGACAAGAAAGTAAATTCAATTCTCGGAGGAACCCATATACATATATACACACACACATACAACACACTATTTTATTAAATTTATTATCTGAAACTTTTTCAGTTTAGTTATTTAAAAAGTTCATATGTTAAATGCTTATCTCCCTATTTTTGAAAATCAAAAGCTAAACGAGAAACATGTTTTAAAAACATTCATCTGTTTAAAATGTTTTTACACTAGATGGCGACATTTTGTCATGAATAAAGCTACACATTCTATCAGTTGATGACTAATAGTACACGTTTATTGTACTGGCAAATGAGTCCATTGCTCACATGTTTTAAGAAGTTTAGATTATGCCATCGAGGAAACATCTCACCAGATATCATGTAGGAGGAGAAACTTTAAAGTTTTTGCAAACCTTAAAGCAAAGGTTTTTATAATGTTATTTTTAATAGTGAGATATACATATTTTTCCTTCTCTTTTCCCCAAATTATTTATTTTTATTCTAACTAGATGAAATATAGTAGGAACAAATACAAAATTAAACATTCTGGTGTCAGTTTCACAAGAAAAGGTAAGCGGAGTGGAGTGGTAGCTTGGGTTAAACAGCAGTTTGAAAAAGATAGGTTGGGAGGGAGTCATTCTAATGGACCCCAAGCTAAGTGAGAGCCTAGAAAGCTATCATGTTCTTGGAAGTCATTAAGACAACAGCCTCACTTCAAGAAATTAAATGGCAATATTCCTTCTATACTCTTTTCCAGTTAGATCAATCTCTAAAGCATTGTGTTATGTTTTGGAGGTCACCACAATTTTTAGGAAATTTTACGATAAGCTGAGGACCATCCAAAGGATGTCATCTGGCATGTTACAAGAGCCAATTATGATTTGTAGAAGGATTAACAATTGAAAGAATTGGTGGAAGCAATAAAGATAAAAATACACTTTAAAAAGTTATTGGAAGAGGGATTTGTTTTCTTTGAATCTCAAGGAGCAGAGCAAGAAACAAGGGGGGTAAAAGTTAGAGAGGCAGATTCAGAGTTGATATGAAATAAAATTAGAGCTATCCAAATTAGAATGCATTGGCTTTCCTGGATAGGCCATCAGAGCACCTGTTTGGGGTATATCGTTATAGGAATAATCTTTCAATTCTGAGAGGGGCTGGATGACTACTAAAGCCCCTTCCAACTCTGTAATTCTGGGATATGTTGCTGGAAAATACATTTGTGATTAATCTTATTTTAAAAATTTATATGGTTCCTACCCCAGTACCCACCCATATGGATGTATATACCTTGGAGTCATATGAATTCAATATATGTTCAGTCTTTACTTTGAACTAATAATGACATTAGTTATGCCATCTCCTGATAGAGGATGTTAGCCTATTTTTGTATGCCCTGACCCTAGGAACTTTCACATTTTTAAAAATAAAACAAAAATTTTGGGCTTGCTGGTAGTATAAAAACAGGCTGTTTCATGTACTGTATCCCTGGACTAGAGAATAATGAGCTATCCTGCGTGATTATCTTGAATTATGGTGCCTAGACCTGCAGTAAACTTTGAATAGCTTGAGAAAGTACTACTTTCTTTATACTTGAATGTAAAAATACTAATAATTACTACATAGATTATTATAAGAGCATGCTCCCCTAACCCTATTTCCTTTGAGGCTTTTCATGAAAAGCAAGCAGAGGGAAGATGGATACTAATCATGGAAGTAAATACAGCTCCTAATAAATAGACTGGGGAATGAGAATCCACCTCACATATTCTAAACCTGTTTGTGGAAAAAAGCACTAATTGTTAAACAAGCCCATTCCCAATGGTGTGGAGCAAAAGGTACAACTGGAATCCATTATTTCAAGTACTTATATTGAGTACTTGGCAGGAAATTAATACTTTCAAGCTATACTCTAATCTTTGTGAAAACAAAATAGAACAATGAACAAGAAATAGTTCTGTTTTAGAGGGCAGGTAGGTGGTGCAGTGGATAGAGCACCAGCCCTGAAGTCAGGAGGACCTGAGTTCAAATTTGACCTCAGACACTTTTAACACACTTCCTAGCTGTGTGACCCTGGACAAGTCACTTCACCCCAATTGCCTCAGCCAAAAAAAAATTTTGTTTTTCTAATGTGGTGTCTTTAAAATTTTTTCCCATAAGAAATAAGTTGCTCTTAGAAATAAAAATAAGAAATAAGCTGCAGTTTCAGACAACATACTATATACAGTCACTACCCTCTTGCCATTCTCCCTCTCCCCCAAATCTTATGGTTGTCCCTCTAGTGGAAACATATTGCTCTGTAAGAGTCTTGTCTTTAAGATCGTTTCCTTTGTTCGTTTTAATTGTTTAGTTCTTTCAAAACCCTCGTGGGTAATTGAGGAAACTTCCTTCAGATTTTTAGTTTCATGAATTCTTGGAGTATAATGGGTATTTCTTTATATCCAACATTATATTTTAAGTTAAAGATACATTGAAGATACATTTTAAAGCTGAATTACTTCAGATTTTACAGTGGGTTCCATAATTTTCCTTTTGTTTTCATTGTGCTATTTAAAAAGATGACATGACATGACATTGGTACATATACTGTTATTTATGTGGTATTTAGTTATAAACTAAATGTTAAGAGTGTATGCCTTTCTTAGAGTTCAAGGCTTATAGCAAATTGGTTTCTATGAATATCATTCAGGTTTTTCAGATACTTTGAAATTGATTTGTCAAACCAACAATTGATCTTGACTTGAATATATGGAATTTTCAGCCTTGTATATTTTCTATGAAAAAGTCATTTTTAATAACTTCTCACTTAAAATACCTCTTTGTTGACACAAGTTGTTGGAAACTTTTTGACATATATGCTACAATTATATCTTCAGAGAAGATCTCTGAGTAATAGGCAGATTAATCCTTAAGGATACAATACATATTATCTGCCCCATTCTTTTTCCCCCTTTATCTCTCATACCTATCCTTACCCAAGTCAGTTTTTCAGGATCTACTGCACCCCATGCCAACTGAATTCTTGGCCATAAATTAAAATCAGAAAATATTCTTTGTACCGTAATATAGACAATTTGCCAAATATTTTGCTAGTTTATCTTGACACTAGATGGCAGTAGAATAGGCTAAGGAAAGTCAGGCTTTTGTAAAAACCCTATGTTGGAAGAGAGACAAATCCAAATTCCATAAAGTGGGATTGTTGGCCTTCTATTTTATTATCTACCCTGGGTCTTTCCTACCAACAGAGAAAATGTTAAAGGAAACAATGAACACTTTTGGATACGACATCATACTTTGGACATTATTTTATCCTTTGTACCTTATTTTCAAAGTTGAGGTATTCTTTGAATAATCAGGCATTAAACAACAAGATTTGTCATTTAATCATTCAAGAAGTAGATGCCATTCTAAGATGATAGGAAAAGATGATGATAAATGTTGGGAGAAATGTGGGAAAACTGGAACATTAATGCATTGTTATTGGAGTTGTGAACTGATCTTCTGTAGAGCAATTTGGATCAATGTTCAAAAGGCTATATAAAACTGTGCATGCCCTTTGATTCAGCAGTATCTCTACTGGGCCTCTATCCCAAAGAGATCTTAAAGGAGGGAAAGGGACCCAGATGTGCAAAAATGTTTATGGCAGCCCTTTTTTGTAGTGGCAAGAAACTGCCCATCAGTCGGAGAATGACTGAAAAAGTTATGGCATATGATATGGAATATTATTATTCTGTATAAGAAATGATCAGCAAGATGATTTCAGAGGGCTGGAGAGACTTAGATGAACTGATGTGGAGTGAAGTGAGTAGAACCAGGAGATCATTGTACACAGTAAAAAGAAAATTATGTGGTGATCAATTCTGATGAAGAGGACCTATATGTAAAATGTTGCAAAGGTGAAATCGGCAGGCTTTGGCAATGGTTTGAATATTGTGGGATGGGTATGTGTGAGAGGGTATGAGAAATAGTAAGGTTGCAAGCCTGAAGAACTGGGACGATGGCATTGCCCTCTATAGTATCAGGAAGGTAGTGGGGGGGGGGAAGAATTTTGAGGGGAAAGATAAAGTCATGTTAAGAAGTCTACTGAATATCTAATTCGAGATGTCTAAAAAGCAGCTAGACGTCAGCAGGGAGATTGGGTTAGGAAAGGTAAATTTTTCGAACCATCATCAACAGAGATGGTAATGAAATCCATTGGAGTTGATGAGATCAAATGAAGTATAGTATGGAGGGAAAGAAGATTATGACCCAGGACAAAACCTTTGTGTGACAATAATTGGAAGGTGTGATTTAGAGAAGAATCAAGCAAAGAAGATAGAAGGAGCAGTCAGAAAGGAGGGAAGACCAGAAGAGAACCATATTAGAAAACAGAAAGAGAAGAGAGCATTGAGGAATGAATGGTCCATAGTGTCAAAGGCTAAAGATCTCTATATTATATTAGCCTATTCATGAAGAATTCTGAAACTGAAAAATGTTTTTCAATTGAAACAGAAGTCTTAATGGAAAAGATAGGATGTAAAGGTGAGATCAAAGAGACCTGAGGATTGAGAAAAGGCCATTGGAATTAGAAAGATTAACTATTTGGAGAGAACTGTTATAGTGAAATAAAGTCAGAGGTTAAGGAATTAAGAATGAGAAAAAAGGGACAGCTAGGTGGGGCAGTGGATAGAGCACCAGCCCTGAAGTCAAGAGGACCTGAGTTCAAATTTGAACTCAAGACACTTAACACTTCCTAGCTGTTGTGTAACCTTGAGTAAGTCACTTGACCCCAATTGCCCCAGGGAAAAAAAAGAAAGCAAAGATATCCATTAAGACAGTCTTTTTGAGTTTAGTTACAAAGATTATAGTAGGAATTGAAGGACCAAGTAAGAGTTTGGGTTATTTTTTAGGTTATACATGTACTTTTCATTTTTGTATACATTTCCATGTGAGTCCTATTAGGAGAGAAAAATCAGGAAAAAAAGGAGGAAAAGAGAAAAAAAAAGGAGAAAAAAGGTGAAAATAGTTCTGGTTTGCTTTGATCTGCATTTAGTTTCTATAGTTCTCTTTCTCAATGTGGATAGCATTTTCCATCCCAAGTCTATTGGAATTGTCTTAGAATTTCTGAGAAAGAGCCGAGTCTCATGATTGATCATCATATAATTTTGCTGTTATTATATACAGTGTTTTGCTTGCTTCCCTCAGCCTCAGTTCATGTAAGTCTTTCCAGACTTTTCTGAAATCAACCTGTACATTTCTTACTACATTCATTCTGTCACATTCATATACTAAAATTTATTCAGTCATTCCCCAATCAATGAGCATGCACTCAGTTTCCAATTCTTTGCCACCACAGAGCTGCTACAATTCTGTACATGTGAGTCCTTTTCTCTCTCTTATGCTCTCTTTGGGATACAAACCCAATATTGGCACTGCTAGATCAAATGGTATACACAGTTTTTATAGCCCTTTGGGCATAGTTCCAAAATGCTCTCCAAAATGACTGGATCAGTTCACAGCTCTACCAATAATGTGTTAGTGTCCCCGTTTTCTCATAGCCCCTGATATTTTATTTTTCCTGTCAGCCAATGTGATAGGTGAGTGTGTGAAGTGGTGAGTTGTTCTAAATTACATTTCTTTAATCAATAGTGCTTTAGAGCATTTTTTTATATGACTATAGATATGACTTTAATTTCTTCATCTGAACAATCTGATCTTCTGTTCATATCCTTTTATCATTTGGGGAATGACTTGTGTTCTTATAAATTTGAACCAGAAATGAGACCTTTATCAGAAACATTGGTTGTAAAAATTGTTTCCCAACTTTCTGCTTCCTGTCTAATCTCAGCTGCATATTGGTTTTGTTTGTGCAAAATCACCTTAATTAAATCATAATTATCCATTTTGCATTTAATAATGTTTCTCTGTCTTGTTTGGTCCTAAATTCCTCCCTTATCCAAAGATGGTCATAGAATTCCTCCCTTCTCTAAAGATCTGATAGATAAACTATAATTTGTCCTCCTAATTTGCTTAAAATATCACCCTTTATGTCTAAATTATGAATCAATTTTAACCTTATCTTGATGGAAAGTGTGTGTGTGGTCAGTACTTAGTTTCTATACTATTTTCCAGTTTTCCAAGCAGTTTTTTATCAAATGATGAATTCTTATTCCAAAATCTGGAGTCTTTAGATTTATCAAATAATAGACAACAGTCATTGACTATTGTGTCTTGTGTACCTAACCTATTCCATTGATCCAATCTTATTTCTTAGCCAGTACTAAATAGTTTTGATGACTGAGTTTTGTAATATAGTTTTAGGTCTGATACGGCTGGGCCCTACCTTCCTTTGCATTTTTTCCCCACTAATTCCCTTGATATTCTTGACCTTTTGTTCTTCATATGAATTTTGTTAAAATTTCCTCTAGTTCTATAACATATTTTTTTTGGCAGTTTGATTGGTATGGCACTGAATAAATAGATAAATTTTGGCAGAATTGCCATTTTTATTATGTTAGCCTATCCATAAAGAATTCTGACTTTATATGAAAAGTATTTTTCAGTTGAAATGGAAGTCTAAATGGAAAGGATAGGATCTAATTAGACCTTGAAAAAGGAGTTCCCTGGACAAAATATAAAAACCAACCCAAAAATCACCTACCTATTTTCATGAAATATGAACAATCAATAAATCAACAAAAACCAGTTTTGGGGAGTCCAAATATGAAAATGAAACACTCCTGCCCTATTGAGGGAATATAATGCACATATTTAAATACAGATTATATGACTTAGATACACAATAAATACACAGTGATTGGAGTGTGGACATTAACAACTGAGAGGAATCAGGAAAGGCTTCATAAAAGAGGTGATTAAACAAGATGGGGGAAAGATTCTTAAAAGATTTGAAGACCTTGAATTAGGAAAGGAATTTCAGAAAAAATAGTGAGAAGAGAGTACTCCAAGCATCAGGGGCAACTTGTGCTGAGGAATGGTGGCAACAGAGCATCATCATGCGCAGAGAACAGAAAGTAGGCCAATTTGATTAAAATGTAGAAGTGTGAGAAGGTATTGGGTAATTTGTAAAAAGGTGAGAGTCAGATTGTAAAATTGTTTAAGTATCAGATTAGAGCAGTTTATATTTTTAACCTTAAAGAAAATGGGAAGCCACTGAAACTGAATAAAAGAGTGACACAGTCAAATTCATGCTTTGGCGATGTTAATTTGGCAGTAATGTGGAAAACGGAGTAGAGAGGAAATAGACTGTATGGACACATTAAGAAGATGTTGTAATGGTCTTGGTGAGATATGCTGGGGGCTTAGCCATAAGGTGCCTGTGGTGTTAGTGGAGAAGTGGGATGGATGGGAATGACACTGGGGAGGCAGACAAGGCTTGGCAGCTGACTGGGTATGGATGACTGAGAGAAGAGATGTGGACCTTGAGGAATGGTGGCTGGTGGCACTCTCAATAGAATAGGAGAGGAGAACAGTGACTTTAGGAGGGAGAGGTAAGTGGAATAATTTCTGTAATTCTGTTTTGGACATGAGCTGAATTTGAGATGTATATAGGACGCACACAAGTGGAAAATGTTCAGCAGAAAATCAGAGATGGGTATGTGGAGCTCAAGAGTTGAGGAATTTTGAGAGTTGTCTGCCTGAAGATGACAGCTAAATCCAAGGGAGCTTGAATGAAGTCCCTGAGAAAATAAAGCTTTATATGATGACTCAAAAAAAAATAGTCTGTTTTGGCACTCATTGGCAGCCAGGATATGGATGGTGAACCCTGAAAAGCAGATCAAGAATTAGGAACATATTTGAAAAGAACCATAACCAACCAATGTCACAAAAACCTTGAGAAGAGAAGACTATTAGTGCTCTTTAACATTGTAAAGAGGGGTCAGAAAGACTGAAAAATAGCCATTGGATTTTGCAAGAAATTGATTACATTTTGCAGAGAAGACTTTTCATTAAAAGTATGAGTAAAGACATTGAAATTTGGGAGAAGCCAGGACAAGAAAAATTAATATCCTAGTATAGCTAGAACTACATGAAGGAAAAGATTTAAAAATAAACTAGACACTGGTATATTTGAACCAATTGTAGAGGACTTTAATTAGTAGATAAAGAAGTTGTATATGATACTTGGCAGCCTCAGAGGCCTTAAGCTAGGGTGGTAATGTAAATCAGATTAGTATATCAGGAAAATTAAATGTACATTAGAGATTAGAGTTGTGACTGAGAACAAGTCCTGCTATAGAAATGGGGAAATTAGTCATTTTGCCCTAAACTTTAGAATCAACACTTTAAGCTTCAATTTTACTTGCCCTCATCAATTTTTTTAAAGAAATAACAACATATAATAAAAAAATTAAATGATTTTTAACTCCTGAGAGTGTCATGTGAATATTATCAGATATATTACAAGTATTTGTAAAGTGCATAATATAGTGCCTGACATATAGTACTTACCAATTACTTGTTCTTCCCTATCCTCTATTTTTAATCACTGAGCCTAGAAAAAGGAATAATTGGGTTTAATTCAGACAAGTGACTAAGTTATTTGATCTTGAGCCAAATTATTTAATGTTTCTCTTAGTTTCTTAAACTGTAAAATAGAGATAATAAAGAAAAAATGAGATACAGATAGCTCTTTTTACATTAATTTGCATTGTGCAAATTCTACTTTACCTAAAGAATTATGAAAAGTTTGGAAAGAAGTAACAAACTCGTATAGAGAATTTGGGGAAAAATATGCTTCACTTGTTCATTCCTGATTTTTGTGGATTTGACAAAGATGAAGAAGTGAGCAACAAGACTGTAAAAATTAGCACAAGAATTGGACCTAGAAATGGATGAGAATAATGTAGAGGAGTTGATTGACTCTTATGGAAAAGAGCTGTTGAATTAGGATTCTTCAATTGTTGGTAGTTGGCTGTCTTAATAGATCTGCTTTGTTCTACAATTGAGAAGAAAGGAAAGCTTCAAAACCCAAGGTCAAACCCAAAAAAAGGTTCACAGCAAAACAGTGGGCAGAAATATTTAATCATTGGAGTGATTTTTTTTTTTTTTGCATAGTAAAGATGGATTCAGAGACTAGTTGAGGATAATATTGCTTGCTGTCATCAGATATACAAGGGGGAGAAAAAAGAGAATCTCTACCCCAACCATATCTCAAAAGATTGCACAGCCAATCACCAGAAATAAAGGCACACAGGTTCTGTGGATGGGGAAGGGGCAGCATATACAGCATATAGTACGCACCCCTGTTAACTTTTGTACAGTTACTGTGCATTCTTTATCATTAAGTTTATCTTTAATTTCATAATTCTGTTATGATAGTAAAGTATTTAATATGCTGTATTTTAGTACATTTTTTGACTTATATGAAAGTATTTTATGTATATCTTTGTTATACAGGCTAAATGAAGTGAGTGTGCATAGGAATAAATTAGTGTTACATAAAAATTGCTTTACATAGAGGGTCTGCCACACTATCTTAAGAATGTATTTGTAAAGTGTGTAGCACAATGCCTGGCATGCAATCATAGATAGCATTTATATAGTGTCTATTACTAGTTTTGCTGTGATTATTGTTACTATTATGTAAATACAAAGGAAGTGAGATGATTTCTTGATTTGCCATAGTCAAGTAAGGCTTTAAAAAAAATTGAAACCAGTGCTTAAAAAGATTTGATAGAAGTGCAACAGGCAGAGGGAGGAGGGAACGATAGGTATATATAAGGCATAGGAAAGAGTATGAAAGTAGCAGAGTAGAAAAAAACAAAGTTTGAGGAGCTGCTTTAACCTTTTAGATGTCTCAGAAGGTCAGATAAAAACTCCATTGTATTTTCAAGGTCAGTTTTACTAACAATATCAACTTTATTTGCTTATTTTCATTTAATTTAAAATTTTTTATTATTCATTTGTAAGAAGAAAACATATCCCATTCCTTTTTTGCACTCCTATCAATCATGCATAGTTTGGAACTGAGAAACATTCTTCCATCAGAAGTTGTATTTGAGCCATCAAAAGTTCTTTCAGAAAACCTCATGTTTTTGTGGGGGGGGATGGAGATTTTATATTAAAGGATTTTTGTAATTTGTATACATACATATTTTCACATCAGTCCAACATTTATGAAACAACACATAAAAGGCACTGTTATTTTTTTCTGGATGGGAAATTATAGTATGACATAATTATTGGCTGATAATTATTTTATGTCACTTTTGTTGTATTATGTTGAGATTTCTGAACTATTTGCTTCAATTATACAGCACTCAAGGATAGTAGAAAGTAGAAAAATATTCTTTATTGCTAATTTAGCCCCAGTGCAAAAAATATACCTACAGAATTAAGTAAATATGAGCAACATGCAGAATCAATTCCTTTTAATGGCGTTGGGGGGACACCTTCAAAAAGTAGTAAACTCTCCAAAGCAGAATCTGTAATATTCATAAATAAGCACTTATATTGGGCTGATAAAATCATAAAATATCAGGAAAATAAAAATTATGAACATAGCAAATACTTTTTAATTCTCCTAAAGATCTGAGGTTTATTTCGGACACACGAAAGAAATCTCAAAGTTTGTTGAATATGTGTTTATAAAATTAAAACCAGTTTTAAAAAGGTTAAAGCTTCAGACCAATAGCATCTTAATAAATATTCTCTTCATTTTCATGATCTTTAATTCCTCATAATTTTCAATAGTACACAAAAAGATGTTTTTAGATCAATTATATTCTATTTTACTTCCCCTTTTTTTTTCTAGTTAACTTGAGAATTTCAGTAAAATTTTTCCTCTTTGTTGTAATTATTATTATATGAAACTAAATAGTGAATTTAACATTTTTCTCTTTGGTGGTATTGTTTCCAGACCTTACATAGTGCAATGAAGCATGCTTGTGAAATTCTTACAGAAGATCCCGAAGGTGGACCTGCTCGTATCCCATTTGAGACTTTCTCTTTCATCTTTACTTATCTCTCAGGATTAGATGAGGATAGACCTGAGACTGAAACTAACCTTTTTCTCAGTAATCTTGAAGACTCAGTGTAAGTGTTAAACTGAATTTGATAATCTTTTATGATAATGAATGTGGAAACCTACTATGGTAAATTCATATTTCCATTACATTTCAACTAAGTAATCTTATAATTTACTTTGTTTACACACCAAAAGTGAGACTGATAAGTTTTAACTTATGTGCTTAGAACATAAAACAAAATATTTTTAAAGATAACATCTTCTTGATTTTACTGTATTGGCTAATTTTCTGTTCTATTTTTGTCATTTGAGGAAGAAATTTCATCTCATTAAATAAACTTTTCAGTAAGTTTATATTGGTTTTTACATTCAGTCCTTCAAATAATTTTGACTATAATGTGATGTAAAAAAATTAGAAATATTTTTTCTAAAATATTTAGAAAAAGATAATTAGAAACATAACTAAAAATTTTTGATGAAACTGAAAACTGTACACATCAAAGAGATTTATATTTCTGGGATGATAAATTAGAGCATGTTACTACTGTAGATAGCCAGAAAAGTACAGTATTGTTCCACATTCTAAATGCCTGGGGAAAATGCTACTTAAATTCCAGTTCTTCATTGAGTTGATTTTGCTTCATTTACATGGTATATTATGTGATGTAATTATATGCTTTTTTTGAGTGTGAGGTACTTTGACTAGCATGTGTCTCAAAAACTAACCCTTTAAGAATGGAATTCATTAGATAGAAAGAGGAAAGTTATTATAGACATAGAAAACTGAAAAAAAAGTGGAATGTGTATAAAAGAAAAAAGTATTTTATAGTTAAATGTATGAAAATCATAGAAGTTAATTTCTCCAAATTAAATAGTAGATGCCATGATACCATGTTTTTTGTTTCAGTTGTCTGGTTAGCTATCCAACTTCTCGGTCTCAAAGGAGAGAGAGGAGAGGTATATGTGTTGTGTTATCTATTATAAGTAACTCAAACATGAGAAAAAATAGGTACATTAAGTAATACAAACATTTTATTATTTTGAAATAATTTTCATCTTATATTTATTTGCATTGTAAGTAAAAAAAAAATACACCATATTGACACAATTTGGTTCTTTGAGTTCTTAAATTCCTTCTTTAACTTAGCCTGCCTAACAAGCATATCACAATTTTAAGTTGTCTAAGATAAATTGGTAGTAGTTGGTATCATTTGTGTTAGATATAAATTATATTGTTGGTGTAATTTGTTTTTATTTTATTTAACATTTTCTTTCTAAAGGAGGATAAAGGAACAAGATACTAGGTCACCACCAGGTCAAGATGGGGAAAGGAGAGTACATAGCCAGTATAAAAGTTATGGTCTGTGTTTAGCTGCAGAATTGGGGAAGGATAAAAATGTAAGGAAAGCTAAACCAAGAGTAATATAATTGTAGAATTGGAGGGTGTCAGAAAAGGGTGCCTGGAGTGTGATAGTCAAATAGCTAGTGAGTATCACAGTTTGAATCCAGGTTGTCTTGACTCTTTAAGTACCATTTTCTAGCCACTGCAAGGACATTGTACCAATTTGACAATTTCTATATTTAAAAGATCATTGAACCTATGGGAAGTTATGGGTGGCAATTGTAAAGAGGCAAATTTAGGTTTAATATAAGGGTTTCTCTAATAAGAATTATCATCAGGTTGGGCTGCACCTAGGAGCTGTACTAGTCATCCTTTCACTGGAGGTCTTTAGCTAAATACCCAGATGGATCACTTGTCAGGGATAAAATAAGAGGAAGTTCTTATTTGGGAACAGATTAGCCAAGGTGTATCTCTGATGGGCTCTTCTAACTTGAACGTTATACAATCTTAAGCACATTTGTACTTTTGGGCTTCCTTTTAACTTGATGCCATGAACTAAATATATAAAAAGGCCAATTTTTAATCTTAAAATAATTAGTAAGCATCTAATCATGATTTTTCATTTTTAAGGTCTTATATTAGATAACAGAAGTTAGTTCACTAACTTTAAACTGGCAAAATAGAGAAACTAGTAAATCCTAGTTTTAAAAAAAATGGATCAAAAGATAATGTTTAGTTAGGAAAGTTTTAGCCTTGAGCTAACCCTTAATGGTGTGAAATACCTTAATAGAGATAATAGTATAATTTTAGTATTCACATTATTTCATGCTCACTGAATTTTTAAAATTTCCATGCTTGTTAACAAAATATTAATGTGTCTTTTACTTTTTTCTTAAGAGTTTCTAGGAAAGATGGAATGATAGGAGTTTCAGATTTCTTCATAGAGGACAAGAAGAAATACCGTTCAGCTTAAGAAGCAAATTGGGGAAATTTTCTCAGAAAACATATGGCACTACTTCAGAGAAGAGAGCGCTTTTAAAAATCAAATAGTGCTTTATGAAAACTTAGCAACAAATACAGCTTTGTGCATAACCAACATAACTTGTTTGCTGTGATTTTTTTTTAAGGAAATAATATTGGTTGTAATAACTTTGGCAAATCACTTAATTTTTCCATGCTTTAAGCAATGAGGAGTCTTAAAATGTAGAGTATGTTCCTCTTCTAGGAGATGCAATTATGGGTTCAGTTTTTAAAAAATGATTAAAGTAAGAATGTGACTTGTAAGAAAAATCTTGTAATCATGTTCAGAAACCTCACTTTCCAAATAAGAATTAGGAGTAATTATTTTGGTTTCCATGCTAATATACTTTCAAAGTGGACTTGTTTGAAATCTCAACTTTTATCTTCTCATTTATTTTTGAAAAATAACAATTCTTATTTGGAAAGTGAGGCTTCTGAAGGTGTGATATAAGATTTTTCTCCTGTGCCACTGTTCCCATGAACCATTAAAATAGTATAGAAATTTGGGGCAGCTATGTGATGCAATGGAATAGAGCACCAGCCCTGAAGGTCAGGAGGACCTGAGTTCAAATATGACCTCAGACATTTAACACTTCTTAACTGTGTGATCCTGGGCAAGTCACTTAACCCCAATTGCCTCAGCCAAAAAAAGAAAAAGATAGTATGGAAATTTCAACATTTTGGCAATTTATAACAAGAATTACCATATAAATGTCACAAAAGATGAGCCACAAAATTGATCAGCTATGAAAATGAATAAGTATTAAGTTTTTAATGCTTGCTTTGTAAAGCCAGGCATTGTGCTAATGCTGGGGACTGTCTTTTGAGGAGCCTCACAGTCATATATTCATCTCTGCTGCTGATTAAAAAAAAAGTGATTTAGAATAAAAGGAAGATTTGAAAATTACAGCTGGCTAGGAACATTTGAGACTTTAAAGTTACCCCTTAAAATAAAGGAACAAAGTGCTTCTAGCTAGAAAAGGGGGGAATAAAATACAACACTAGTCAAATGTATTTACCCTGTCCAGGTTTAATGGCAAATTAACTTTTTTTTTAAAAAAAAAATAGCAACGATGGAGAAATGGTGTAATGGTGTGACATAGCAAAAAGAGAACTACTTGGAAACAAGACAACCTGTATTTAAGATGCTCTTCTTTGACAATATATACTGTATGTGTGAACTTGGATAAATTCCTTAACTTTTCAATACTTATGTTTAGGCAGCTCTCCAGATTGTAGGGGAAGGTACATTGACAATGAAGTTTCCTCATCCAGGAATTTTCTACATCATTGAAATCACAAGACCTATGTGAAAACACATAGGTTTGATCATTTCATTCCCTTCTCAAAAACCTTGGATTATCAATAGGACAAAAACCCTTCCTAGCATTTTAGAATTTACAAAAGCTGATTTTCACATCCATTTCCAGGCATTTTTGTATTCCTTCCTGCCATGAACTCTCTTCCAGTGAAACTGAAATACTAGCTTTTCCCCAAATTTGATATTTCATATTGTTCCTCCATGAATTCAACATAAGCTCTCACCCAAGTCTAGCCTGAATTCCCTTCTCATCTCAGAATTCTAGTCTCTTTTTTTATTTTTAATACACATTATTTTATGACATATTTGGGAGAGAAAAATCAGAGCAAACAGGAAAAACCATGGGAGATTTAAAAAAAAAAAGTGAACATAGCATGTGTGTTGATTTATATTGTCTCCAAATGGTATTTTCTGTCCAAAGAATTACATTGGATCACTAAACCCGAGAACTCCCCAGCCTTTCATAATAGTAGTTGATCATGGCCCATTTTTTCTGTTACTGTATACAATGTATTTCTGGTTCTGCTTGTTTCACTCAAAAAATCAGTTCATGTAAATCTTTTTTTTTTTTTTTATTAAAGCTTATTTTTCAAAACATGCATGGATAAATTGGACCTTAGCCTTTGCAAAACCTTATATTCCAATTTCCCCCCTTCCCCCACCCCTAGATGGCAGGTAATCCAATATATGTTAAACATGGTAGAAATATGTTCAATCCAATATAGGCATATTTATACAATTATCTTGCTGTACAAGAAAAATCTAATCAAACCAGAAAAGACAATAAAATGCAAAGAGAATGAAAATGCTATATTGTGAACTACACTCAGTTCCCACAATCCTCTCTCTGGATGTAGATCGCTCTAGCCTTAATTTCATTGTTGAAAAGAGCCATGTCCATCAAAATTGATCATTGTATAGTCATCTTGTTGCTTTGTATAATCTCCTGGTTCTGCTCATTTCACTTAGCATCAATTCATGTAAGTCTCTTCAGGCCCCTCTGAAATTTTAAGGTTCATTTCAAATGTCATATTCTTAATGAATCATTCCCTGATTTTCCTGTTAGTGTTTTTTACCTTTTTAGTTTAACTGAGAAAGCCCTCAACCCTAAAAAAGTTTTTTAGAATTTTGTTTGGTAGAGGAGGGGAGAACCTTAAGTTTTACATTATATGGAATTCAAGTACACCAGGACAATCACCTGAGTAATCTACACACAGGCAATTTCCAGATAAGGCATGTAAGTAACTTGCTTGACATATATATATATCTGCAGGTAAGTCTGAACATAAATAAAAAATTTGGCTAAAGCAGAAGTTTGGAATGAAGTTTCGACACAAGACTTAAGTGGGGTTCAAGCATTCCTTGCAACAATCTGGCTTTTTTGGAGAAGGGATCTATTGCTTTACACTTTACTGCTATCCTGGTTTCAACTAGATCACCACACAAAGCTAGGTTCAAATAATCTATCCTCCTTGTGTACATTTTATTCCATAGAACATTTGTAAGTTGCTTGAAGACACGATTTCATTTGTATTAGTGACTTACATATATAATAGGCATTTAGTAAGGGTGTTGAATAGAATTTTAATACTAAATACATATGGAATGAATTTCCCAATAAAATGCAAAAGAATCAGAATGAAATTTCAATTTAATTTAATCCATAAAGACCTAAAAAATTCAAATTTATCCTATTCAATTATGTATCTTTGATCTAAAAACATAGGGGTCAACCCATCCATGCTTGTCTATTCATAAAAAGTTCTTATCAATATCCCATAAGTTTGAGAATCAAATCCTTGTGGCAATAGCCTCCTTCAACATATTATTTTAATACCACAGGAGTACTAGTGAAACACTATTATTGTCGTTTAAGCTCATTGTATTTGATTAATCCATTAAATTATACCTCTGTGTCAAGCACGATGTGTGTGGGGATACAGAAAGATGCAAAATATAGCCCTTGCTCTGAAGGTGCTCATAGTCTTAAAGAGACAGATGTACTTACAAACGAGCTATAAAAAATAGGATAAGTAGAAAATGAGAAGGTACTAGAATTAGGAAAGTCTTCCTGTGGAAGATGGAATTTTAGTTGGAGCTTGAGGCCAGGGAAGGTTGTAAGTGGAGATGAGAAGAAAAAACATTCTTGGTCTGGAAGACAGCCAGAGAAAATGCCTAGAGCTTAGAGATGGATCCAGAGTCATTAATCAAAATGTTTTGGGGAATTAGGTAGAAGATTGAAAAAGTAGGTTCTAAGTTTTGAAGGGCATTGAATGCCAGGCAAATAATTTTGATCCTGGAGGTGATGAGGAGCTACTAGAGTTAACTGAGTAGGGGCATGACATAGTCAGACCTGTACTTCAAGAAAACATTAATGACTGACTGGAGGCTGGAGTGGAATGAGGAGAGACTTAAAACCGGTGGATCCACCAGGCAGGTTATTCAACAAAAATCTCGGTGTGAGGGGAGGGAGCACACGTGAGAGACCTGGAGAACTTTGGCAACAGATACTGTGGGAAGGAAGGAGTAAGAGGAGTTGAGAACAACTCCAAAGTTTGGGAATCCTGAGAATGCTGGGAGGATGCTGTTGCTCTCTACGATAATAGGGAAGGAAGGGGAGGGGTAGGATTTAGGGGGCAAATAATGAGTTCTATATTGTACATGTTGAGTTTATGATGTCTACTGAACATCTAGTTGAAGAAAGCTGAAAGGCACTTGGTTAGCAGAGTAGGAGAGTGACCTGGAAGTCTATAGACAAGTTAGCAGGATTGCATGGTAGAGGTGAATGACATGAGTCACAAAGGAAGAGATGTTGCTTATTATTAAGGTTAGGAGGAGAACCTGGAAGTGCTAAAAGGGAGCAAGAAGTATTCCAACTCTCTTGCCTTGAACAATGAGCAAAAGTGATTAATTGAAGGTGCAGCCAGTGCTGGAAATGAGGTCTGGAAAGGATGGGGTCTCTCAGAAAGAAAAAGATGATAAAGGAAATCCCAGAGGGTACAGTAGGAAGGCTCAGTGATATTAGGTTGAGCAATATGAGAATAATGAATTAGGAGATAGTGGTAGGTAGGCAACAAAGTTTCTATGATGACTTATGGGGCTTCAGAATCACTAGAATATTTGGGGTATGACCAGGTGTGAGAACGTTCATCACTGAGCACAGGATATCATTCCTCTTCCCAAAGGAGGAGACAAGTGCAGCATGAGATAGACCATCTTCAAAGGGTGGAAATTAAGCAGAAATGTGTGCTTTCCACTATCTTTTTCCTCAAAGGACGAGTGCATCAGGAATTGGGAGCCCAAGATCAATGGAGAAGATTGCTCCTCTTACACTGGACATTCTCTAAATCCTGGCTGAGACACTGTACTGGCAGCAGGAGGATGGGAGAGCTTTGGGTAGATGGAAGATTCAGGTCCTGGAATTTTATCTCCTCCTTTCAGGAGCATATGGTCAGAGGGTTTTATACAAATAGGCTGTCTCTGTGAACCATGTAAAACTTTTGTATAGCCAGGAGAGTCAGCATGTAGGGCTGTAATTATGGATGTTCTTTTGATTATATTTTTCCCATAGTAGTAGTGTCCAATATTTTGTCCATTCTTCAGATGTATCATAGAGTGATCCTTCCAACACCTTCACAATTGCATGATCTCCAATACAGATCTTGATATAGTCTGACTGCTTTTGTGTTCTTTTCAGTACCATTTCAAACTCCTCTATAAGCCCATTTATAAGTATAGTATTAATTCAAATGTGTAGTTCCATGTCCTTGATGGAAAAAAAGATTTGTCACAATTAGTACATATCTTTTCTCATTGGTTTCCTCCCCCTCCCTTTTTTTTTTAAAAGAACATTGCATTGTCCCTTAGCTTGGAGTGTAGAAAGGTATTCTTTATACTCTTTCATCTTCTGTTAATGCTTTTTCACTTAAGATAGTTGATATTTCAGGGGTTTTTTGATATCCTTACATCACTCAGTTTTTGGACCTATTCCCCTTTGTTGGAAGGTGCATCCCTGAAGATTAGTTGCAAGGCTGCCTAAGTCTCCTAAATAGTTCTTTGGCCCAGGGATCCTGCCATCTCCCTTTGGGAGGCAGGGACAGAGTGGGCCCTAGCTGAGTTTCAATCATGTTTTCTTCGAGTCTAACATGCAGCTATTTGTACTGTCGTCCTGCCCTAATTTCTCCCTCTGATATCTTCCCTAACTCAGTGCAGTATGTAACCCATGTATTTATTTAAGTTAATATTCCTTGTCTTTCATGTTATTGAAGTTAATTTCTTGTCTTTCATGTCATGTGTGAGTGATTATAAGTTAACGCTTTGACAGCTGCATTAGTACTTCTTAACAATTTGACAGCTGTGACTCTCATCTTCCTTTCTCTTCTCTCTATAATTTCTTACTTTAATAATAAAACAGCAGCTACAGTTTCCTTTGTCTTGAATTTTATTATTCCATTCCCTCTTTTGCCTAATTCATCTTATCCTTGCATTCTCCTTGAGTTCTCTACCTTCTGCTTTTTGTTCTTCTCTTCCTCCTAAGATCGTTTACTCCAATCTTCTCCAAAACCAACAAATAAAAGATGAAAAAGATCTGCAAAGGTTTTTTTATACATTATTTTTAATATCAGAGAAAATGGACCTATCAATTTTGGCCTTTAATATCACAGTCCCAGATATGCTTTTGGAAAAAATAAAAATGGCGTGAGAGAAAACAGATATGGCAAAAAGCATGTCGGCTAGATCAAATATATAAAAGGAGATCTGTGCTTTAGTGACGCAATTGTGAAGTTATTAAGGGATTGATTCTCAAGATTTCTGAAGGAGGAGAAGATACCAAAGATGGAAGAAATCTCAGACAAAACAGTGATAATGACAATTTTCCTTTTCTGTGATTTATACTTGTATTGAGGGCATCCTTGATGACAATGATAGAAAAGAACAGGCAGACTTTCACTAGTGATATTCCATAGTGACCACATCTTTACTGTCACACAAGTGGCCTACAGATGCAGAGAGACAGGAACCTGTTTGGCTTTTTCTTTATTGACTAAAAAGCAAATGACTTTGTAAATAAAAAAGCCTTCTTGCAGTATCTTCAAGAAAATATTTCTAATGAATATGCTCAATCCATAGAAGATTCCTCCAGAGATTTATAGAGATATCCTCCATAGATAGCCTCTCTTAATAAGGAGCAAGGGATAAAAGAGAGAGGTATATATATCCCCAAAGATATTTATCCTGGTATTTATATCCTGTGCTGAAGGAGATCCAGCACAGGTTATAAAAGCCAAAAATATATTTTGCATAGATGGTAAAGCCCTCCAGGTATTCTTCTTTGTAGATGACATTGGCTGATTATGTTAAGACTTAGAATATTGTAGTGCTTTCTAAATAAGATGCATTGAAAACTCAAAAGAATTTAGTTTCTCTATCCATAAAGCAAAAACTTAGTGGAAGAACAAGGCTTATCATCCAACTAGAATAATGCAATTAAGTAGACAAAATGTAGAATTCATTCATCTAGATATACACAGACACATGTATATCATTTGTATTTACATATAGTTACCTACTCTACACATAAGGCAACTGGATGGCACAGTGATTAGAGCACCTTGCCTGAAGTCAAGAAGACCCATCTTCCTGAATTCAAAACTGTCCTCAGAAATTTACTGTGTGACCCTGGGCAAGTCACTTAATCTTATTTGCCTCACAGCCCTTTTTGTAGTGGCTAAAAACTGGAAACTGAATGGATGTCCATCAGTTGGAGAATGGTTGAATAAATTGTGGTATATGAAAATTATGGAATATTACTGTTCTGTAAGAAATGACCAACAGGATAATTTCAGAAAGGCCTGGAGAGACTTACATGAACTGATGCTGAGTGAAATGAGCAGGACCAGGAGATCATTATATACTTCAACAACAATACTATATGATGACCAGTTCTGATGGACCAGGCCATCCTCAGCAACGAGATCAACCAAATCATTTCTAATGGAGCAGTAATGAACTGAACTAGCTATGCCCAGAAAAAGAACTCTGGGAGATGACTAAAAACCATTACATTGAATTCCCAATCCCTATATTTATGCACACCTGCATTTTTGATTTCCTTCACAAGCTAATTGTACAATATTTCAGAGTCTGATTCTTTTTCTACAGCAAAATAACGTTTTGGTCAGGTATACTTATTGTGTATCTAATTTATATTTTAATATATTTAACATCTACTGGTCATCCTGCCATTTAGGGGAGGGGGGGGTTAAGAGGTGAAAAATTGGAACAAGAGGTTTGGCAATTGTTAATGCTGTAAAGTTACCCATGTATATATCCTGTAAATAAAAGGCTATTAAATAATAAAAAAAAAATCTTATTTGCCTCAGTTTTTTCATCTGTAAATGGGCTGGAGAGGGAAATGGCAAACCACTCCAGTGGATTTGCCAAGAAAACCCAAAATGGTGTCACAAAGGGTTGAACATGTCTGAAATGACTGAAAAATAAGAACACATATACACATACACAGATACTGCAATTGGACAATTGCCTGGGTTTGACATTGAATAGGAAGAACAGAACAAGCTGAATTGCTTTTGGGAAATTACAAAGTTTTCATAAACATCCCTAGATTTTTCTCTCTTAATGAAGGCCCATTTAAAAAATAGCAATATTTTTCTCATAATGTTGTATATTTCCAAGTCATGGAAAAATACTAGAGTACAAGAGGACATGAAATTGAAGATTCCACAGGAATGAAGAAGATATAGGTTAAGCAATCTATAGAATATAACATAAAGAGACCTACAAGAGGTGTGATGAATGGCATCAAAAAATGTATGATGTGAAAAGATTAGTTAGTTGTTCAATGACTCCTGTGCTTTACTCATATCCTTGAGATATTAAGAAATTACAAGAAGGCCTATGGCCTATATCTATGATAAATATATAGTAGGATATGAATATGGATGAGAAGTACACAGAATGAATTGCAGTCTACACTGATTGATGGAATACTAAAATTGATGAGATCCCAGAATCTTTCAATAATGAGATATTTGTTGCTCAACTTTTAAGTAGATTACTTCAAATATTCATTTCAAGGAAAATAACTAAGCTCTGAACTCTTCAATGAAAAAATTACTTCCATAACACCTATTTCATCAACTTCTGCATAAAGGGTATAGATACTGTCATTTTATTTTTAAGAATTAAATGGGATGCTGGGGGGAAACACTTCAAGGGGGGTGGTTTGGATTGACAGAAATATCTTGCTTTGAGGTGCTTCTCCCTATGGAGTTAGAGAGGATATATGTGAATCTAATCCTTGAACTAGGAAGATCTATAAGAAGTTTTTGGAAAAGATAGATAAACTGAAGAAAAACTTAATTCTTATTTGAAATGCTATTTTATAATGTAAAGAAATAGAAATAAAATCTAATCAAGAGACTATTTTTTTGTCTGATTTAGAAGCTGGAAAAGACTGAGATGTGGATGTGGATAGCACTTTCTATCATGAAGTTTTTAGAACTATCTTAGAGAATTGTATGGCTTAGGAGATAGTTCTAAAAACTATCAAAGTCTATCAAAGTTGATCATTACACAATGTTGCTGCTACTGTGTACAATGTTTTCCTGGTTCTGCTCAATTCACTCAGGACCAGTTTATTTAAGTCTTTCCAAGTTTTTCTGAAATTTTCTTGCTCATCATTTCTTTTTTTTTTTTTTTTTTAATTTAATAGCCTTTTATTTACAGGTTATATGCATGGGTAACTTTACAGCATTAACAATTGCCAAACCTCTTGTTCCAATTTTTCACCTCTTACCCCCCCACCCCCTCCCCTAGATGGCAGGATGACCAATAGATGTTAAATACATTAAAATATAAATTAGATACACAATAAGTATACATGACCAAAACGTTATTTTGCTGTACAAAAAGAATCAGACTTTGAAATATTGTACAATTAGCTTGTGAAGGAAATCAGAAATGCAGGTGGGCATAAATATGGGATTAGAATTTGATGTAATGGTTTTAGTCATCTCCCAGAGTTCTTTCTCTGGGCGTTAGCTAGTTCATTCATTACTGCTCCATTGGAAATGCTTTGGTTGGTCTCGTTGCTGAGGGGATGGCCAGGTCCCATCAGAACTGGTCATCATATAATAATTTGTTGAAGTATAAATGATCTCCTGGTCCTGCTCATTTCACTCAGCATCAGTTCGTGTAAGTCTCTCCAGGCCTTTCTGAAATCATCCTGTTGGTCATTTCTTACAGAACAGTAATATTTCATAATATTCATATACCACAATTTATTCAACCATTCTCCAACTGATGGACATCCATTCAGTTTCCAGTTTCTAGCCACTACAAAAAGGGCTGCCACAAACATTCGTGCACATACAGGTCCCTTTCCCTTCTTTATAATTTCTTTGGGATATAATCCCAGTAGTAACACTGCTGGATCAAAGGGTATGCACAGTTTGATAACTTTTTGTTGCTCATCATTTCTTAAAGAACAATAGTATTTCATTACATTATATTCCACAACTTATTCAGCCATTCCCCAATTGATGGGTATCCCCTCAATTGCCAATTCTTTGACACCATATAAAGAGCTGCTATAAATATTTTTGTATTTGTGGGTCCTTTTCCTTTTTTTATAATTTCCTTGGGTAACAGACCTAGTGGTACTATTGTTAGAGCAAAGGGCATACACAGTTTGATTATCCTTTGGACATAGATCCAAATTGTTCTACAGAATGATTGGATCAGTTCATAACTCCACCGATACCTTAATGTACCAATTTTCTCACATCCTCTCCATCATTTATCATTTTCCTTTTCTGGTGCACTAGCCAATCTGATAGGTTTGAGGTAGTAACTCAGAATTGTTTTTATTTGCTTTTCTCTAATCAATAGTGATTTAGGGCATTTTTTTAGATATCTAAAGCAGCTTTCAATAGCCATAGACAGACTATAGAGAGCTTTAATTTCTTCATCTGAAAACTGCTGGTTCATATCTTTTGACTGTTATCAACTGGAGAATAATTTATATTCTTATGGATTTGACTCAATTCTCTATATAGTTTAGAAATCAGACCTTTATCAGAAACACTGTAAAAATTATTTCCTAGCTTTCTGCTTCCCTTCTTTATCTTGGTTGAATTGGCTTTGTGTGTATAGAATCTTTTTAATTTAATGTAATCAAAATTATCTATTTTGTACCTCATCATATTCTCTGTCTCTTGTTTGGTGATAAATTCTTCCTTTCTCCATAAATGTGACAGGCAAACTATTTCTTGCTTTCCAGATTTGCTTATAGTGTCACCCTTTAGGTCTAAATCATGTTAACCTTACTTTGATATTTGGGGTGAAATGTTGGTCAACGTCTAGTTTCTGCAATACTGTTTTCCAGTTTTCCCAGCAGTTTTTGTCAAGTAGTTCTTTTCCTAGAAGCTAGAGTCTTTGAATTTATCAAATAGTAGGTCATTTGTTGTCATTGACTATTGTGTCTTCTCTAACTAACATATTCCATTGATCTACCACTTTACTTCTTAGCCAGTATGGAATAGTATTGATGATTGATGCTTTATAATATAGTTGTAGGTCTGGTATGGCTAGGCCACTTTCCTTTGCATTTTTTTTCATTAATTCCCTTGATATTCTTGGCCTTTTATTCTTTCAGATAAATTTTGTTATGATTTCTTCTAAACTCTATAAAATAATTATTTTGGTAGTTTGATTGGTATGGCACTAAATAAGCAATTAATTTAAGTAGAATTATCATTTGTATTATATTAGCTCAAGCTACCCAGGAGCAAGTGATATTTTCCCAGCTACTTAGATCTGTCTTAATTTGTATGAAAAGAGTTTTGTAACTGCCCATATAGTTCCTGCATTTATCTTGGCAGGTAGGCTTCTAAATATTTTATATTGTCTACAGTTATTTTTAAATGGAATTTCTCTTCCTCTCTCTTACAGATGAACCTTGTTAGTAATATAGAAATGCTGATGACTTCTATGGATTTATTCTGCCAAAATTGTTAATTATTTTGAGAAGTTTTCAAGTTAATTCCTTAAGTATACTATTATATCATGCAATTTTAAAGTTAATTCCTTAAGTATTTTATTATATCATCTGCAAAGAGTGATAGCTTTATTTCCTCACTGTCTATTTTAATTCCTTCAATTTTTTTTCTTCTCTTTTTCTTAAAGCTAACATTTCTAGTACAGTACTGAATAATAGTGGTGATAATAGGCATCCTTATTTCACCCCTGACCTTACTGAGAAAGTTCCAGCTTATCCCCATCATATATAATGCTTGTTGATGGTTTTAGATAGATATAGCTTATCATTTTAGGGAGAACTCCTTTATTTTTGTGCTCTTTAGTGTTTTAATAGGGATGGGTGCTATATTTTATCAAAAACTTTTTCTGCAATTCTTGAGAAAACCATATGATTTCTGTTATTGATATGGTCAGTTATGCTGACCTGCATTTCTGATATAAATCCCACCTGATCACAGTGTATAATCCTTGTAGAAAATTGCTTGTAATCTCTTTGCTAATATTTTGTTTAATCTTTTTGCATCAATATTCAATAAGGAGACTGATCTGTAATTTTTTCCCCCTATTTTGGCTCTTTCTGGTCTAGGTATCAGCACATAGTTGTGTTATAAAAAGAATTTGGTAGGACTCTCTCACTTGTTTTTTTCAAATACTTTATATATTATTGAAGTTAATTATTCTTTAATGTTTGGTAGAATTCACTTGTAAGTCCATCTGACTTTAGAGATTTTTTTTCAAAGGAATTCATGGAAAACTAGTTCAATTTCTTTTTTTCTAACATGTGTTTATTTAAATGTTTTAGCTCCTCTTATGTAAACCTAGGCAATTTACATTTTTGTAAATATTCATCCATTTCACTTAGATTGTTAGATTTATTGGCATATAATTAGACAAAATAGCTCCTAATTATTGTTTTAATTTCCTCTTCATTGATAGTGAATTCACTTTCTTTATTTTTGATATTGGTAATTTGATTTTCTTCTTTCTTTTTTAAAAATCAAATTAAGCAAAGATCTATATATTTTTTTATAAAACCAGCTCTTAATTTTGTTTATTAATTCAATAGTTTTCAACTTTCAATTTTATTAATCTCACCATTGATTTTCAGAATCTAATTTGGTATCTAATTGAGAATTTTGAATTTGTTCTTTTTCTAGCTAGTTGCATGTCCAATTCACTGATTTCCTTTTTCTCTATTTTATTCACATAAGCATTTAGAAATACAAAATTTCTGCTTTGGCTGCTTCCCATAAGTTTTGGTATGTTGTCTCATTATTGTCATTCTCTTGAATGAAATTATTAATTGGGGGCATGGGGGGAAGATGGCAGAGTAAAGCCGGGAAGCTGTTTGAGCCTTCCCATTTTCCCTCAAAAAGCACATGAAACCAAGACGCGACAGATTCTGACAAAATGAAACCATTTTCCAGCTTAAAATAGTGGAAGAACTTCAAGAAAGGTCAATCTCCCTGGGATGAAAGGGATGTTTAGCCCAGCTCAGAAGATATTGAGAAAGTTAGTAAAAGGATCTTAATCACAGCAGATCAGCAATTGAAACCCTCAGTCCTGGCTCAGTAGTAGAGCAGAGAGCAGTGGGGCAGCCTTCAGTCCCAGCATAAAAGGAAAATTTCCATCCAGGGAAGCCAGGCTGTTACCTGGAGTGAGCAGGTGGTGCTGTCCCCTGCAGTAAGCAAGACACCAAACACAAGGGGCCCCTGTGCTCAAATCTAAGGCTCAAAGAGGCACAAGAAGCTTGGGGCAGCACCCTCCTATACCTCAGGAGCAGAGCTCAACCTTAAAAGTTACAAAATGGGTGCAGGGAGAAAGAAAGAAAGAAAATGAGCAAGAAACAGAAAAGAGTTTTAACTATAGAAAGCTACTATGGGAACAGAGAAGACCAAAACACCAACTCAGAAGAGAACAAAATGCCCACATAGGAAATCTCAAAGGATGATGTGAATTGATGTCAAGCTCAAAGAGGCTTCTTGGAAGCATTCATAAAAGATTTTAAAAGGAAAATAAGATAGGTAGAAAAATGGGGAAAGAAACAAGAGGTATGCAAGAGAGCTTCAACAGCTTGGAAAAGGAAGGACAAAAATTGACTGAGGAAAATAATTCTTTAAAAAATGCAATTGGCCAAATGCAAAAAAACCCATTGAGGAAAATAGCACCAAGAAAAGTAGAATTAATTAAATGGAAAAAGAGGTACAAAAGCTAAGTGAAGAAAATCATATGTTAAAAACTAGAATCAGGCAAATGAAAGCTAATGACTCTATGGGACATTAAGAATCAGTCAAATAAACTAAAAAGAATGAAAAAATGGAAGGAAATGTAAAATACCTCATTGGAAAAATAGCTGACCTGGATAGTATATCTAGGAGAAACAATTTAAAAATTATTCGTCTACCTAAAGGCCAAGACCAAAAAAAAAAAAAAATTCAAGAACTCAATAGTATTCAAGAGATCATCAAGGAAAAATGCCCTGATATTCTAGAAACAGAGGGGAAAATAGTCATTGAAAGAATCCATCAATCACCTCCAGAAAGAGATCCTTCAAGTAAAACCCTAAGAAACTTTGTAAAACTGCAGAACTATAATTTCAAAGTAAAAATACCACAAGCTTCCAGAAAACAAACATACAAAAAAATAAAACAGTTCAAATATTGAAGAGCCACAGTCAGGATTACCCAGGATTTGGCAACTTCTACAACAAAGGATCAGAGGGCCTGCAATATCATTTTCTAGAAGGCAAAGGACCTGGAGTTAAAACCAAAAATCAACTATCCGGTGAGACTGAGCATCATCTTCAGGGGTGGAGATGGATCTTCAAGGAAGTAAGAGATTTTCAGTCATTTCTATTGAAAAAAAAAACAGAACTAAACAGATAATTTAATGTTCAAACACAGGATTCAAGAGAAGCATAGAAAGGTAAACAGGAGGGCAATATATATTATTTAAAGGTTAAGCTGTTTACATCACTAGATGGGGAAATGATACTTTTAACCCTTAAGAACTGTATCTTTTATTAGGACATTTTCAGGGGACATACTTTTGACAGAGGGTATGGGTATAAATTGACTCTGATGTAATGATATCAAAGAAAAAGACATTAAGGGGTAGAATAATCCTTTTTTCTAGGAGGGAGAAGAGGAAAGGGGAGGTGTAATGGGACAAAGTAGATCACATGAAGAGGTACAAAAGATCTATTAAAATAGAAGGAAAGAAGAGAGAAGGATGCACATTGAAGTTTAATCTCATCAGTTTTGGCTCAAAGAGGGAATAATATTCACTTAGTTGGGTATAGAAATTTATCTTACCTTATAAGAAAGTAGGAAGAAAAAGAGGAAAGTAAAGGGAGGAAGTGGTTAGAAAGGAGGGCAAAAACATTAGGGGATGGGAATAAGAGAAAAGAGAAGGGGTGATAGAAAAGAGGTCAGTATGAGGACAAATTGGGTCAGAAACAAAACACTACTAAAGAGGGATAGAGGGAAGAGAGAACAAAAATATATACAGAGGGAAAATAGGTTGGAGGGAAATACAGAGCTGGTAATTATAACTGTGAATGTGAATGAGATGAACTTTCCCATAAAATGGATAGTTGAGCGGATTAAAATCAAGAATCCTACAATATGTTGTTTACAAGAAACACAAAAACAGAGATACAAGCAGAGGAAGAGTAAAAGGTAAAAGATAAAATGAACAGAATTTATTATGCTTCAACTGAAGCTAAAAAAAAAATCAGGGGTAGCAATTCTGATCTTAGATAAATAAAAAGCAAAAATAGATATAATTAATAGAGAAAAGGAAGGAAACTACATCTTGTTAAAAGGTACCATAGACTGTTAAGTAGTATTGATACTAAATGTATATGCATGGAGTGGTACAGCATCCAAATACTTAAGTTAAACTTATTACAGGAAGAAATAGACAGCAAAATTACACTACTAGGGGATCTCAACTACAGTATTAGATAAATCTAACCACAAAATAAGAAAGGAACTAGGGGGCAGCTAGGTGGCACAGTGGATAGAGCACCAGCCCTGAAGTCAGGAGGACCTGAGTTCAAATCTGGTCTCAGACACTTAACACTTCTTAGCTGTGTAATCCTGGGCAAGTCACTTAACCCCAGTTGCCTCAGCAAAACAAATGAATAAAATAAAATAAAATAATAAGAATGAAATTAGAGATGTTAATAGAATCTTAGAAAATTTAGATATGATAGACCCCTGGAGAAAACTGAATAAGAATAGAAAGGAATAAACCTTTTTCTAAGCAGTATATGGCACCTACACAAAATCTGACCACGTATTAGGAATGAAATTAGAGATGTTAATAGAATCTTAGAAAACTTAGATATGATAGACCCCTGGAGAAAACTGAATAAGAACAGAAAGGAATAAACCTTTTTCTAAGCAGTACATGACACCTACACAAAAACTGACCATGTATTAGTGCATAAAAACTTCACAATCAAATATAGAAAGGCAGAAATAGTAAATGCTTCCTTTTCAGATCACAATGCAATAAAAATTACATTCAATAAAGGACCAAGGAAAAAGACTAAGAACCAATTGGAAATTAAATAATCTAATTCTAAAGAATGAGTGGATAAATCAGAAACAAAGCACTACTAAGGAGGGACAGGATAGAAAGAGAGAACAAAAGAAACATAGACACAATAATTTCATGTAAAGGGCTGAAACTCTGAGTTGATGCACTGGGGTCAGACAACTGAGCACTTAAGGCTAATTACCGATTGGACAATATGCTTGGAAAATGGCCCTTCCCACTATTCTGTGCTGGTTTGATATTTTGGTGTATACAGAGAATTGTTGGAGGGATTAGGGGGTGGAGTAAGACAAGCCAAAGTCAGTTTGGTGGTAGATAAGGAGAAGAAAGGTCGTGGAGATCCTGTGTCCATTCCCTTCATTTCTACCCCTAAAGACCAAGAATAAAGACCAAGGACTTTTGCTTATCCTGACTCTGGCTAATTCTAAGACATCCAGGGTGCTAACTTGGTCTTCACAATTTCATCCAAGAAAATGACAATAATGAGACAACATACCAAAACTTATGGGATGCACCCAAAGCAGTTCTTAGGGGAAATTTTATATCTCTAAATAGTTATATGAATAAAAGAGAGAAAAGAGGAGATCGATAAATTGGAAATGCAACTTAAAAAGTAAAAAAAAAATTTTAAATCCTCAATTAAATGCCAAATTAGAAATTTGATAATTAAAGAGAAATTAATAAAATTGAAAGTAAGAAAACTATTGAACTAATTAATAAAACTAACAGTTTTATGAAAAAACCAACAAAGTAGTTAAACTTTTGGTTTAAAAAATGAAATTGTTGATTTTTTTTTCTGATTTTTCTTCATTCTTTAATACTAGATCATTTAGTTTCCAATTAGTTTTTGATCTATCTTTTCATGGCTCTTTATTACATGTAATTGTTTTATTGCATCATGATCTGAAAAGGATGCACTTAATATTTCTGTCTTTTGGGATTTGATTGTGAGGTTTTTAGGCCTGAGTGCATGGTCATTTTTTGTGTAGGTCCCATGTACTACTGAAAAAAAAGGTATATTCCTTTCTATTCCCATTTAATTTTCTCCAGAGGTCTATCATATCTAACTTTTCTAAAATTCTATTCAACTCTTTAACTTCTTTCATGTTTATTTTATGTTTAACTTTATATAGTTTTGAGAGATGGAGGTTGAGGGGCCCCGCTAGTATAGTTTTATTGTCTATTTCTTCCTGTAACTTAATTTATCCTCTAAAACTTTGCTGCTTATATATTTAGTATTGATATTATTTCATTGTCTATGGTACCTTTCAGCAAAATGTTTCCTTCCTTGTCCTTTTTAATTAGATCTATTTTTGCTTTTGCTTTGTTTGAGATCAGGATTGCTACCTCAGTTTTTTTTTTTTTAAATTTCAGCTTAAACTTAATATATTGTACTCTAGCCTTTTGCTTTTACATGTGTAACTCTCTGCTTTAAATGTGTTTCTTGTAAACAACATAGTGTAGGTTTCTAGTTTTTAATCCACTTTGCTATCTGTTTCCATTTTATGGGAGAGTTTATCCCATTCACATTCACAGTTATGATTACCAGCTGTGTATTTCCATCCATCCTATTTTCTCTCCCTTATATACTTTTGTTCTCTGTTTTCATCCTGTTCCTCCTCACCAGTGTTCTGCTTTTTACCACCACTTCCTTCAATCTGCCCTCCTTTCCACCATTCTTCCTCTTTTCTTTCCCCTTTCTTCTCCTGTTTCCCTATAGGATAAGATAAATTTCTATGTCCAATTGATTGTGTATTAACATACTTTCCTCATTGCACCAAACCCAATGAGATTAAGGTTCAAATAATGCTCATTCCCTTTCCTTTTTCCCCTCTACTGTAATAGGTCTTTTGTACTTCTTCATGTGATGTAACTTATCCCATTTTGTCTCCCCTTTCATCTCCTGGTACAATCTTTCCTTTTTTGTTTGCCTTTTTATGCTTCTCTTGAGTCTTATATTTGAAGATTGAATTTTCTGTTTAGTTTTGGTCTTTTCATCAGAAATTATTGAACATATTTCATGGAATGTTCATATTTTCCCCCTATTTTGCTGGGTAGTTGATTCTTGGTTGTAGTTGAAGCTCCTTTGCCTTCTGGAATATCATATTCTAGGCTTTCTGATCTTTTAATGTAGAAGCTGCTAAGTCCTATATAATTCTGACTATCGCTCCTTGATTTTTGAATTGTTTCTTTCTGGCTGCTTGAAGTATTTTCTTGTTGATCTGATAATTCTGGATTTTGCTAAAAACCAGATTTTCATAAAATGAAAATTTCATTCATAAAATGAAAATTAGTTTTCATTTTGGGATCTTTCAGGAGGTGATTGATAGATTCTTTCAATGATTATTTACTCTCTGGTTTCCCTGGATACCAGGGCAATTTTTCTGGATAATTTCTTGAAAAATATTTTATTGTCCAGGCTCTTTATCTGACCATGGCTTTCAGATTGTCCAGTAATTCTTAACTTTTCTCTCCTGGATTTATTTTACATATCAGTTGTTTTTCCAATGAGATATTTTATATTTTCTTCTTTTGATTTTGTTTGATTAATTCTTGAGGTTTCATAGAAACATTAGCTTCCATTTGCCCACTTCTTTTTCTTTGGTTTACTTTTGTACCTCCTTTTCCATTGGCTAATTCTACTTTTTAAATTTTCTTCAGTGGATTTTTTTCCCCATTTGGCCAATTGTATTTTTAAAGTATTATTTTCTTCAGTCAATTTTTGTCCTTTCTTTTCCAAGCTGTTGACTCTTATATACCTCTCATTTCTTTTCCCAATTTTTCTTCTATTCTCATTTGACTTTTAAAATCCTTTTACAGCTTTTTGGGCTTGAGACCAAATCATCTCCTGCTTTAAGTTTTAAATTTTCACATGTAAGATTTTGTCCTCTTCTGAATTGGTGTTTTGATCTTCCCTATTACTATAGTAGATTTCTATGTATGATCATTTCTTTTTTGTTTGTTTTTTTACTCTCTTTATTTAGCTTTTTTTTTTTTTTTTTTTTTTTTTTTTTTTTTTTTTTTTTTTTTTTGGCTTTTTAAGTTGAGTCCTCTTGGGAGTATAGGAAACATTGTCCCAACCGTCTTGTGCTGGGAAACATAGAAGGGTTACTAGCTTTGAGTGCTGGGACCTCAGGTTCTGACAGCTTGCTCATTGTGCTGGGGTAACCCTGCCTAATAGCACCTGTTTTTGCCTGATTTCCAAGGCTGGCAATTTGCCTTATACTCTGGTGCTGGAGTCTTCACCAATGGCCTGCAATACCACTGTTGAGCCTGGATCAAGGGATCAAGGAACTTGTTGATCTATGCTGTGGCTAAGAGCCTCCCTCTGGCATACCTGCACTGTGCCGGTACTGCTCTGCACTATCCTTTTACCAAAATCAGATAGACCTTTTCCAAAGTCCTTCTAAATTATCTCAAGCTGGAAAATTGTTTCACTCCATCTTTTTTGTAGATTCTGTTGGTCCAAAGACTTAATTTAACGTTGATCCTGCTTCCTGGACTTTCTCCACTATCTTAGTACCACCTCCTCTAGTTTATTAACTAAATAATATTTAATGAATTGTGGTGGTAATAACCATTAAGAAGAAAAAGATTTCAGTTTAATTGCTTGATTGAAAAATATCCCATTGTACCATTTTGATTATTCTAGAGTTTGGGATAATAAAATCAAATGGAGAAGGAAATGACAAACCACTTCAGAGTTTTGCCAAGAAAACTCTAAATGGGGTCAGGAAGTCAGACGTCAATCACAAGAAAAATAACACTTTTTAAAAGTGTTTTTAAAAACTGATTCTGTCAAAATGGACCCTGTGTTGAGAAGACACAATGATTACATATCACACTCCATATAGCACAATCACAATTTCAGATCCTTAAAATGTGCCTCTGAGTATGAGTTCTTTATAAGCCAATTTCAATATTATTTGCATTTAAGTTTTCAGCAACATTAACAAAAAACTTCAATCCTTCAAAAAGTATTTTAAATTCAGATGCTCATAATATTTTGTAACTGGATTTGGGCAAAACATTGTGTCATATTTTAGATAGACTATTTTTTCCATAGGGATTCAAAATGTTGTTCCTTAGCTTATTAGAATACTTTCATAAAAATATTGGCATTAGTGTATATGATCTTGAACTTAACATTCTTCCAAGTGAAGACCTATGATCATTTAAGTGATTAGATTTTCTCTAGTCTAGGCCATAGACTTGATGATTACACTATTGACACATCAGCTGATAACATTAAGTTCAGAGGAAGAAAGATATATAGTCACTAAGAATCTTGTTCAGCAAGATCAAAAAAATACAACAAAGCACCTCATATTCAACATGTCTAAAACTGAAGTGCATCAGCTTCCCTCTGCTCTCTATTCTCCTTCTAACTTTTCCTATTTTTGCTAATGTACCACCATCCTCATAGTCACAGAAGCTCTAAAGCTCAGACTCATTCTTGGCACTTTCTCCTTCACCCTCTTCCTTTCCCATTCCTTCTCCTACTTCTACTCTCCATGTCCAGATCATTATGAAGTTCTATTCACCCTAACTGCAAATTATTTCATATGTGTCTTTATTCTCCACCCAAACTGCAACCACCCTAAATTCAACCATCATTATATTACATTATACACATTACATCATTACATCATGCCTCTATAATATACCTATTCCCATAACTACCAAATGTGATCATTCTAATGCACAAATCTGACCATTCTCTTGCACACACACACATACACACACACACAAACCCTCCTTCAATGATCTTCATTACTTCCTAAATCAAATAACTTTTTACCTTGACATTAATGGGGCTCTGCATTCTGTTTCAAATATGTTTCTAACAATAAATCCCATTCTCCCTCTCATTTGATTCATACTCTAGCCAAACTTTGCTGCTTACTATGCTTTGGTTTCATCCTGCTTTCTCCCACATAATTTTTCCCAACCTTATCTCTTATCTATAAGACACTTGCATCCAATAATCCTAGTGCTGACCCTTCTCCCCCCCTCAGGTAGCATACAAGAATCTCCTGCTTTGGGAGAAGTTCACTTAGGTCAATTTTGCTGCTGATTCTTGTGTCCATACTCTAATACCTGTGACTTAATCTTTCCAGTTCTGACCCTCTTGTTTAGTTTATTTAGCTGGGGCCTGATCTGCTGCATGGTCACTCCATGCTTGTTCCAGATTTCCAGTGTACCCTCTCCACTGCCCAAATAGAGCTCTACTTGCCTGGATCATGGTATATATAAAAACCAATCCCTCCTTTGCATCAGTTCTATACTTCTACCAGTGTCCTCATGCTCAATCTGGACTTATGTCACCCAGGTGGAGGAATCCAAACAGAAAAGTCTTTATTAGGAGGACCATCACACACTATTGCCCAGTACAAAGGAGCCTCCAGCTCAAGAGAGGCAGGGGAGATTTAGGCTTGAAAACCACAAAGGGGTGATTTAGGGAAGTGTTGGGAAAAGGAATTCACAATATTTTCCAAGAACAGGTGAAATACAGAAGCAGGATAATTTGCAAGAACAGATCATTGCAAGCCTGCTTGAGTCACTTTGGGGAGCACAACCTAGCAAAGTCAGCCAACAAATACCATCAAAGGTATCTGGAAGTAAGCTGCCAGATTCTGATTGGTTCCTTTTGGCAAACGGCTTACCTTGAGTCCACTGCTCCTGCCAGTTAAGGTAGCTCATAGAAAAAAAAAATCTCATATTTGGGAACTCTATGGCTCAACTTGGCTCTACTCTCACTTCTCAGGCTGCCCATCTTTCCTGTTTCTTCCATATCAAGTTAAATCAACAAGATTAGGTACTTTTTATGCTAAGCACTGAAAATTATAAAGAAAGTCCAAAAGCAGATATTTCTCTGAAGGAGCTCACAATCTTCTGGGAAGACAAGATACAAACAGCTATGCACATGTAAGATATACTACAGAAACTGGAGATCATCAGGGAGTTATTAAGATCAAGGAAGACTGGGAAAGACTTCATGCAGAAAATAAGACTAGCTGACATTTAAAGAAAAACAGGAAGTGGTGAAAGGCGAGGGAGCATAGTTTACGAGTCAGAATTTGGAGCAACTTGTGGGAAGAACAGTACGGAAACCAGCATCAGTGGAATGCAGACTGTGTAAAAGGGGAGTAAAGTAGAAGACCAGAAAGGTAGAGGCCAGATTACGAAGGATTGTAAAAGCCAACAGAGGATTATATTTGATTGATAATATTTGCTATTTGACCCTGAAGGTAACAGGGAGACACTGGTAGACACCTGGACTTTTACCTTAGCTTCACTTTTCTTTCGACTAATCCCTGGAGTATTTAGCTATTTTTGATGTACACTAACCTAACTCAGTTCTTTTCCTGATTTGACGTATCACTATCCAACCCCTTTGCTATTACAGTAGGACCATTAATCAGTTATCTCCAAACTCCAGATTTAGTTTTAGGTTAGTCATTGCTAAAGAAATCTTGAGATATATTATGATTTTTGATTGAGACAGAACTTAATGAATTGAAAGAGTAAGCTTGAAGTGAGATAAAACCATCTGAAAATAGAAAGAAAAACTGAGGAAAATAATGGATAAATGATCAGACATGAATGAATAGGTACCTTGCTTTCAGACTTCAAATTATATTGTTTAACAGTGGACATCAAAACCATCTGGTTTTGGTCACAAAATAAAGGTAGATCAATGAAATAGATTAGAGAAGCAAGAAGAATCACAATGAAACTCAATAACCACCCCCCTCCCGAAAAAAGAAACTCGATAACCCAATATTCAAAGATATGGAAAACATAAATTGCTTAACAAAGAAATCCTTATTTGATGAAAACTGGAAAACAGAATGTCAAATATTAGGTTTAGACCAAAATCATTCAAGTAGTTGCATAAATTCTACTACTTGAAGTTATAATTATGTAGCATGTGATAATTGGTCTCAACACAATGAAAATATACAGTGCAACAGAATTTATCATGAGTTTCTTTGGAGCAGAATTCTCTCTGTGAATTTCAAATAAATTTCATGTTATAAAAATCCCAAGTGAACATATTCCTTTAGGAATCTAATCATATGAGCTACATATATATATATATATTTGAACTTAGGGATGAAGTAGATATGGGTACCCTGTCAGCCTTATGATTTGACACACTAGACAGCTAGCTCCCTCCAGGGTGTAATCTGGAATGCACAACTGGCCTCTATGTATCTTTGCTGTTAGCCTGAAATTTTGTCATCAGAGATTCATTCCTCTGAGTTTAAAAGATTTTTCAGACTTTAAGGATTTCTCCCTGAAATGCAAATTCCCCTTCAGAAGGGGAACTTTCAACTAAACTTTTGTAGGCTTTAGTTGACTGCTGGCTGAGAGGAATATGAAAGGAGCAGGACAGACAAAAGTCTGGAGGTACTGAAAGGATTAAAGAGTTTAAAAAGGAATCCAGATGACTCCCAAAGACAAACTTTGCCAGTTTCACCACCCAAGACTTACCTTCAGCTCCAATCTAGTGGGTCTCTGCTCTAAAAGAAAGAGTAACCAGAAGTTTATGGAGGCTATTTTTCAGTTTGAAGGTGAAAGGAATCCCCTTTCTGGCCTGAGAAGTTAAATGGGAATAAAAAAAGCTGAAGATCTATCTTTTTTTCCTCTACATAAAATATATTTTGTTGACTGGCAAAAGCTCTGAAAGGTTTCCTGTCTTTCTTTGTCAAATTGATTCAAGAGCACCATAAAAAATATCCTGTTATTCAACTCACAAGGTTATTTTCTGTCTTTGTGATAAAGAAGCCTATTTCTATCTGGAAAAGAAGCATATTCATAGCATCCCACTGAATTGGGATGGGTGAAACTGCATGGCACACACTGTTCTCCAAAGGTCAGCACCCTACCTACCTATACAAGGTCTACCCTTTGTACTGTACTTTGTATAGTTCAGTGCCAAGTAAGGCCCCCTGCATTGTGCTATCTCAGCTGGAAAGGTAGGACATTTGTGGCTAATGACATGATTGAATCCCACCTTTTCAGCTTATTGTTATATCTTGAGCAAATTACTTAGCCTCTATGTCTTACTTCCTGTTTAATATGAAGAAGCCAAAGTCTTCTAGAGTGAAAACTAGAAGTTTAATTTTAAATATATGATTCTGTCATAGTAAGAATTGTGGGATCAAGAATTCCCTGTTCCCCCAATCCACCCATACCCGAAATCCCCTGAGAAAGCATAACTTTCCAACATTTTTAGCTTTGTCTCATAAACCAGTCTCCCATTTTGAGTTAAAAGGATAGGGGTAGGGGAGCTGACTGGTAAATTTTAGGGTGAACATTTACACCTTGGAAATTGGCAAATGCTATAAATTAGATATTGATTTGTTGATTTCCAAAGTGATGGAAAAATATTAATGCAAATTGAATTTAAAACTGTATGCTGTATCTCTCTCTCTCTCTCTCTCTCTCTCTCTCTCTCTCTCTCTATATATATATATATATATCATGTCTCAGAGAGCAAGTTTTTAAACATTGACTAGTACACCTTTAGGGCTAGGGAATAGAATTGTGATTTCATTGGTACAGGGAACTCTAGTTGAGAAAGTTTCCTCTCCCCAAGCAGGTTATCTTCTTTGTAGCTCCCATTGTTCGAGAATTCCTTAGGGCACTGAGAAGTTACATGGCTTGTCCAGAGTCCCACAGAAACAGGTGTCAGAGATGAGATTTGGAGCAAGGTCTTCCTAACCCCAAGACCAATCCTCTATCTATTATGGCACACAGCCTCTTTTTAGTATCATTCTTGTGCTTTTTGCAAGAACATACCAGGAAAATGAACTATTCTCATTCGCTGCCCATCTAATTATGTATCAACCACAAATCTCACCGTCCAGCAGAGTATCGTGAAGTGGGGCAGTATTTCTCTGAGAAACTTTGGACAGTAACTTAAAAGATCAAGAAGATATATTTTGGCAGGAGCAGGCCAGTTACATCTCTAGAAGACATCACTGGTCCTGCAGTTTCTAATTCATGAATTGCCCCTTCATGAATGAACCCTAGTCATAACTGCTCCTTTTGTAATCCACCTTCAAATGTGTTCCTTAGTACATCTATCCTTCCAACTAATTTGGTGAGTGTGTATATATATATATATATATATATATATATATATGCATATATGATATATGTATATGTGTATATATATATATATGGGAGGGTATATTTCTATGATGGCTAAAATAATGTAAAGAAAAAGAACAATGAAAGATTTCAGACCTCATACATTTTCAGACAAGGCTAATGTTAATTTGTTCTGTTTAACTGTATTTGTTACAGGAGTAGTGTGTGTGTGTGTGTGTGTGTGTGTGTGTGTGTGTGTGAACTCATTGGAAGGTGACAAGGACAAAAAAAAGTATCAGTAAAAAACTAAAATATATAAAACTAACAACAAAACCCGATATTCTTTCACAATAAAAAGCATCCCTGAGAGCACTTGATTTCATAGCCATGATGTAAAAATATTATAAATGGATGATCAGATAAACTTCACAGCAGGATTTGTTTATAAAACATTAATAATGCTATTGAGAAAAGCATCAGTTAGACCTATATTAAGTCAGTTGAATAATTTTCTCCTGTCTCCTCCTCTGAGTTGGGCTACAATATTAGTGGGAAGGAGAGTTATGACCATCTCTCCCATAGAGGAATTTGGCTTCTTGGATTATATAAGGAGAGAGTTATGAGTATGTCAGCAGTACCAGAATGGTACTTAGTTATGAAGCCTGAGATAAAAAAAAACACCAAAAATCAAGTAATGCCACTAGGGGGGAAGATGGGGAAAATGGGAAAAGGGGAGAGACAGATCGAGAGAGAGAGAGAGAGAGAGAGAGAGAGAGAGCAGCATTTGTATTATTTCTAAGTAATATTCAGAAGAATTTTGGCGCAAAGATGAATTATTAGATTCTAGATCATTCGTTTATCTGATCAATATTCTTTCTTAATGGAGAAAAGTAGGTCATGGTACCAATCAACCTCTAGGTAAAAAGAGGGAACTACTCTTAGAGGAGTCAGTGATCTAGTTAGTGACTGTCTGGTGTAGGAAAGCAATGATGTAAAAACAAGACAAGAATTAGCTTAGTTTTAAAAAAAAAATGTTCGATAGCATCCTTAATCCATTTCCCCAAGAAAAGCTTTTTTGATCAATCGTTCACCTTTCCAGGTCTACTTAAGCCAGGAAACTTCATTCACAAGTCAGCAGACAATTTTTGATTCAGCTTTTAAGCCATATTGAGGTCCAGCTGCAGTCATAGATCAACAACAAGATGAGCTATAGAACAGCATGAAAGGGCAGGGATTATTGAGTTTAGTAGTCTCTGATACAGTATTCTCTCAGGTTTAGGCTGAATAAATGGCCATTTGAATTATCTATCATGTCACTTTGATGAGTGGCAGTTCTAGGTGCAGGAAACATTAAGTACTTCTGACCTCTTAGACAGTAGAATCTGAGTTAAATTCTAAAACCACATTTTGGGGGAGAAGAATGTGGATCAGGTGTCAGGATCCCATAATCTTTGACTATCAGGATCTTTTTGCCTCTGACACAAGAATCCCCAAAAGAAGAGGGTCAGGCTCAAGTGGCATTGAGCATGTTGTCATCATGGAATTTGTGATTCAGATTCATCTTGGAGAAAACTTTCCTTTGCTTAAGTGCTGAAGATTCAGCTGAACAAAAGCACCAACACCAATAACTATACCAAGCTTATGATTGATTTCCTGACTTCTTATTATCCAGGTGACCTATTGTATATCCTAATTACAATATCACTCTTCTTTTGATTGATCTT
Organism: Sarcophilus harrisii; assembly: GCF_902635505.1. Classification (NCBI taxonomy): domain Eukaryota; kingdom Metazoa; phylum Chordata; class Mammalia; order Dasyuromorphia; family Dasyuridae; genus Sarcophilus; species Sarcophilus harrisii. The sequence goes on from NC_045426.1 coordinate 398,126,035, forward strand.
GAGGACTAAGAAAGAAGTCTCTGCACCACTCATGCCTCTCTGCTGCAGTCTAGTTTGAAAATTCAAGGGAGTAAAAGCACATGAACTGGTTTATAGCATAATTTTTTATACCCTGATGAAGAGCAATCTTTCTGCAGAGAACCTAGCTCCTGAGCTTCAGTCATGTCTGTCAATGAAGCACTTGTAGGGGAGTTTAATCAATATCTCTTTACATGTGCATTTGTGTATAGATGTCTGTGTCCATGGTTTTTTGGTTTTTTTTTTTTTTTTTTTTTTTTACTGATCAATTTCTTGGATTTCATTTCCTATAAATTTCTGAGCCTTTCTAATGTTATTTTTCCAAATCTCTGATTACTGCCATACTATCTGATTGATGGATATATACAGATGATCTTTTTCTTCCCCTTCCCTTCTCAGTTTAAAACTCGTTTGATTAGATTTGCAGAATTCCACATAAATATATTTTCAGAACTGTTATTGGGTGTACTTTACCTTGCACAAGATTAAGTTACAACCTTTCTTCTTCCTCTTTCCTTATGATCCTTGACCATATTTACTCACAAATCCTTTGCAGATCCCTCTGGAATCCTTAAAAAAGTTTAAGATACAAAATAATAATAGGTTTTTCTTTTCACTCCTGGCATGAAGACAGGAAAAAGAACAGAAGGAAATTGTCAGTACTTTGAGTTACATGATAATAATGCTTTTAAACTAATCTTCATAATTAGCTTAAAATATAATAGTAAAAAAAGTAGTGTTTCTGAAGGTATAAGAAAGATGAATATACTATGCTTTGTTTAAGATTTTTAATAGAATCATAAATCTAGAACTAGGAAGTAGGAATCTGGCGGGTCACCTAGATCAACCCCCTCATTTTACAGATGAGGAAACAAGAATCATATGGGTAGTAAGTGGCAGAGCCAGGATCCAAATCCCAGTTCTGTGACTCAGTCATCTCTCTTTCCATTTCTTTGCATACTTCCTCTCCATCTTTCCTTAAGAAAGATACAAAAACTCTCTTTATTACCATCTTTTCTGTTGCTATTGTCCCTAATCTTATTGAAGTAGTTATTACTTAATAGTGTTTACAGATGGAGCAGGATTGTTCCTGGTTGCAAACAAAGCTATAAATTAGTCATTGCATATACATCTACATTTAGTGCTATTAAACCTCAAGAGTCTAATTTAAGGGTGTATTACTATTATTCCCATGACACATACAAAGAAACAAATCCACACAGACCTAGGACTTAGAGTGAAACAGTGACAGGAAAACCTTGAAAATTTCCATATAAATTTTGCATTTTTTTCTTTTAAGAAGCAGAGTAGGAGTGAACTCAGGTTCCCTGAATTTTCAGAGTAGCTTCTAATTACCACTTGGTCAAGTCAGCTTGGCAGAACTAAAAATGCCCAGAGTCTCTTCAAGAATTAACTCCCACACTGTTCTTTTTAAAAATCTGAAATAGAACATTATTGAAGTAGGTGGACTTCTTCTCTGTGCCTCCATAGTAACTCAGAAAGAAGTGAGAGCAAAGTTAACAAAGGCCTGAAGAGCCTGAGTCTTTTGTCAAGAAGTATCTGTCTGGGAAAGACCTGCTGACTATTCAGGGATGCAGGCGTCTGCCTTTCTTTTTCTTGTGAATATTTCATGGCAACAGCAGTGAGGAGAGGACTGCTCCCTGTGGTCTTCTCTTGTTAAATACACTGTGTGATTCTGCAGCAAAATAACCTGGGAAATGTCACCAATTTTTAAGGGGACTAGAGAAATAAGCCCATGTTTAAACACGAGAGCAACTAAACATAGGGATGTATATTGCTTGAGTCTTTGAATGAGGAAATAAATTAATAAAGAATTAGAGAAGCATTTGTGTCTTTGTGTTATGTTTTTTCCTTTTCTTTTCCTTTTTTATTTTTTTAACTTCCCCTCTTGGGGGTACAATAATAGCTAATATTCATTCAGTCAATCAGCTGAACATTGTTAAGGACTACTATTTAAAAGGTATTCAAATAGCATGCATATTGGTATAGTCTGGATTAAGATTGATAATGAAAGACACAATGAGGGTTAATGAGTAGTTTAACCCTCTGGCTTTAGTCAGACTCTAATCCTAGATCCCTTTGAAAGATCTGCAGGAGTCCAGGTCAGTTTGAGGAGCCTCTTAGTAGCCGTCTTCTTCTATGGGTCCCAGTTTGGTCCCTAAATCTTTTTTTTTTTTTTAAATATATAAAACTTTTTATTTTCAAAACACATGTATAGAAGTTTTCAACATCCACCCTTGCAAAACTTTGTGTTCCAAATTATTTTTCTCCCTTCCTCCCCCCTCTTCTAGATGGCAGGTAATCCGATATATGTTAAACATGTGTGATTCTTTCACACATATTTCCACAAATATCATGCTGCACATGAAAAATCAGATGTAAAAGGAAAAACGAGAAAGAAAACAAAATGCAAACAAACAACAACTAAGAGTTAAAATGCTATGTTGTGATTCACACTCAGTCCCCCCATTCCTCTCTCTCTTCATCACAAGCTTATTGGAAATGACCTGGATCATCTCATTGTTGAAAAGAGTCATGTCCATCAGAATTGATTGATGTATAGTTTTGTTGCCATGTATAATTGACAGGGGTGAACTCTGAAACTAGATTTGGGGCCTCAGACTCCGAAAAGTCTGGGAAAAAACATACTTTCCCAGACAAGGCCTTCCCAAGTTAAGCAGTGTCATTCAATTGGAGATCTTGGTCAAAGCATCCATTGATCTTTTGGGGTGGCCCAATCCTCTTCAGGAAATTCCAGGCTCTGGGAAAAAGCCTTTAAAATTATTTATTCAGTTGGAGATCTGGGCCTGTTATTCCTATTGAGTGGCTTGAAACTCCAAGATAAGTACTCTCTTTTCAACTGGAAATCTAGGCCTGGAGGTACTGACAACATTGAAGGATTCTCTTTCAATGGAAGCCCAAGCCCCAGACCACCAATAAAAGACAATTTTGAACTCCAAATCTCTGCAGAAGTCCAAAGTAGGATTATGCTTTGCCAACAAAGCAAAACTGCCTGCCAGGACTCCTGTCCGCTGTGAAGATATCCTCTTCTCAGTGTTAACCTTTATTTCCCTAACAGGACCTCTTGCCACTAAGAAGTCTGTCTTCCTAGCAAAGCTGGCTTCTCAGTGCCAATAAACTTCCCTTTTCTGCCATTCAGATTTCGGGTTTGTGAATCTTTCACATTGGACCTGCATCTCTGACCTGAGAGAAGATTCCTGACTCCATTCACTACCACTAGACTCGCATCGTAATGATCTCCTGGTTCTGTCCATTTCACTTTTCATCAGTTCATATAAGTCTCTCCAGGTCTCTCTGTATTCATCCTGCTGCTCATTTCTTACTGAACAATAATATTCCATAACATTCCTATACCACAATTTATTCAGCCATTCTCCAACTGATGGGCATCCATTCAGTTTCTAGTTCGTTGCCACTACAAAAAGGGCTGCCACAAACATTTTCACCTGGGTACCTTTCCCTTTTTAATGATCTCTTTGGGATACAGACCCAGTAGAGATGCTGCTTTATCAAAGGGTATGCACATTGGTCCCTAAATCTAACAAGGCTCTAGAAGGGAAAAAATGGTTCAATGAGTGCCCCTTCCAAGCTGGGGGATGACCCTCTGAGTTCCTGCTGGCGGCAGTATTCTCTACTTATTTTGTTCCTTGGCAGTATTCTCTACTTATTTTGTTTCTGCCCCAAATTAATCACTACAAACTGATGAGTCTCTCATGAAATACCGTGCCATCTGATCTAGTAATTCTGAGGAATATTACCTCTTCTCCACCTTTCTGTTTTCAGAAAGTCTCTCGGATTTTGATCACAAAGAGTCTAACTAGACTCAATGATAGAAATGTAGGGAAGATTTTGACAATATAGATGCTTATTGAAGAAGTTGGATGGAATGGAGGTAGAGGTACCTGATATTAGAACTGGACTTTCAGAACATGTCCTTGGGATAAGTTGGATAGAGTCTTGGAATAAGCAACCTATCAGAAGTAGAGTCAGGACTTTATTTGAAAGGCTATCACAAAATCAATCCTTACTAAAGCATTGAGTTTTGTTTATCCAGGATTATCAGACTGGGGACCTGTAAACTTTCCATTTTCCCAAAGAGGTCTGAGTCAGGTCAAAGCCAGAATTCTGCAAGTTCCTGATTTGAGTTTAGGTCTAAGGAATATACCTATAGGCTTGTTTCTGATTCAAATTCCAGGAGACTATTATGGCACTCAGCCTCTGTGAGGCTGGAAAGTTCTGCAGGCAGGTCCAGAATGACAAAACTGCAGGGTTTCTTCTGGTTATTTCTCTGCAGAAATCAGAATGGGCTGGGGTCATCCCTCCCTAGAACACTGATCTTGTTATTGCCTGGGATGGCTCCAAATTCTGTCATAGGAGGCTAGATACCCAAAGAAGGGACACAAAAATAAAATAACTACCATTTGTAAAGTGCTTTAAGAGTTGCAAAGCACTTTAGATATATTGTTCCATTTGATGTTCACCACAAACCAATATCTTGAGCCCAGAATCTACCATAGTATCTGGCATATAATAGGCACTTAATAAATGCATACTGAATTGAAGTATTACAAGGCAATTGACTTCAGAAAAGGGTAACAGAAATGTACAGATTGAAAAAGTAATTCTCTAGGAACTGAAGCAATTCTGTTATCCTGCCAAAGCTGGATCTTTGGCACTTACCCAAGGAGTGAGTCCAGCCCTGAAGGCCTTCTTTGCCCTGGCCCCTTGTTTTAGGATCTATATTCTAGGGTCACCTGCAGAAATGAAAATGTAATGAACAGAAAATGGTACACCCCCTCCCAATAAAATCAATACTAATGATGAATGTCCCTGGCCTCCCTGCTGGATAAAAATTGCTGGTGTCCTAAGATAAATCCATTACAGTCAGTGTGAATAACAATGAATTATGCTGACTATTCATATTTAGAATTTATTAACTGAGTCTGACTGGTAAGAAGTAAGTAAATAAGAAGACTAACAAGAATTTGAGTATTTTAACATTTTAAGAGAAATAACCAGAACTCCTTAAAGCCTGTGATCCTTCCTTGCAGACACATTTAAAATAAACAGCTCAGAAGGGAGTCTTGCACCCTTACTGCCAATAGGAAGATTAACTGAGTGGATTATGTCTTGCTGCAAAGCAGCATGAACTCCAGCAGTCACATTGCTTCAAACATGCTCCCTGAACAGGTGGTGGTCCCACACAGACCCGATGCCCACCTCCAGGCACCCTTCTCTAGGGAAAGGAAGATTCTCAGCCAGCCCAATTTGAATACAGCCTCAGGTTCAGATCCTGGCTGGAATCTCGTGCTCTCTTGGGGGCACGACAGCTCAGGAAGGACAATGCTAATCTGGAGAGTGTCCAGAGGAAACAGCCTGGACAGTGTGAAAGGCCCGGAGAGCTTGCCATACAACAGTGATAATAAGCTTTCAAAATATAGCGACCAAGCGAAGAAATCAAAGCCATTTGGGAATGGAGTGAGGAGTATGTGTCAGCCCTGCCCAAGTTATCCCTAAAGGGCTTTCAGCAAAGCTCAGCAGATGAGTGTACTTACCAGTACTTCTATTTAATTACAAAAAAACAGTTTTTCTATTCACCGAAGCAGTAGTCTGCAGAACATGAAATCTGAAAGAATAATAGCAAGACAGCCCCCTGTCCCTTGATCATTTCTATCTGAACTCTATTGAAAAATGTGGGAAACACAATAACAATGATTGTAACAACAACAATAGTAAATCCCAGTATTTTTATTTGGTTACAAAAGGCTGTTAGTTTGTCTCCTGTGTATCAGTCTATAAAATAATTTGCATTGGAATATTATATAAAAAAAGAAAGAGAGAAAAAGGTAAATAGCTTTTGGAATCACAAAATGAATTGACAATGGATTTGGAAAGTGTCACATAGTATAGTAGATCTGGAGTCAGGAACACCTGGGCCTGAAGTATACTTCATAGACAAGTTATTTCACCTTTTTGTGCTTCAATTTCCTTGTCTGCAAAATAAGGAGAATTGGACTCAATACTCTCCAAGAGCCCTTCCAGTTCTAGAATCCCAACAAAAATTAATATTAACAAAACACAAGGACCTTCACCCCAAGATAGTCATATGAATAGATTGAGAACTGGAAGGGACCACAGAGAATATTTGGTTCAACCTTTTCATTTTACAGATAAGGAATTGGAAGTCCAGGAACATTGTGACAAAGGTACAGAGTATCAGACATGAGGTTTGAATGCAGGTCCTGTGATTCAATGTTGCTTATTTTTTATAGCACTTGCCTTATCAAAAAGGAGGAAGGGGATTCATAGATATTCTTAGAGAATAGATAAATTACAAACTCACAGAAATATTTCCGGGACAAACATATATAATGTTACCAAACGATATCAAAACTTGATGATAGTTATGTGCCACTGGACTTGTCATATTATATAAAACCATAAGTGGTTTACTTCTAGATGGAGCCTTTGAAATAGCTAATACTGAACAATGGATTCGAAGACCTTCCGTGAGTAGCATCCTTAGGAACATAACCAACAATAAATCAACAAAGAATTGTCAAACAAGAAGCTCAGCCCCACAGTTTTGTTTAGGGATATAAAGATTTGTGACTTAAAGGTCAAATTACTGGCTTCAGAAATTACTGAAAGGTGACCCTTGAGGAGCCCAGATGTAATGATTAATGGACATTATACAAGGAAATGATAGAAACTGTACTACAATGCATCAAAGCAGGCTGCCACCTGCTTTACATCTGGACCCCTTAAACTTTTTCCACTCAGGAGCTCTTTTTGCCCTATATGTGACCCCATGTATATAAATATATAAAATAGGTATACAAATCAAACATTTATTGATAATAAATCATAATTTAATGACTCCCCACATTCACACAGTTTAAGAAGCTTTGCTCTTCACTACCTAGAAAGACATATCTAGTGTCCACAATTATAAACCAGAAACTTATTGTTCTTATAGGTATCAGATGAAAAACCCTTGAACTAAAAATACAAACCAAAATACCCTTAAGATTTAAGCAAATGGAACATCATCACAGATAAAAAAAAAACCTGTTGTCTGTAATTGGTCTAATGTCATTAATAAAAATTTAAGAACAATATTTTAAAGCTTTTTATTTCAAAACATATTCATAAATAATTTTCAACATTTACCCTTGAAAACTCTTGTGTTGCAAATTTTTTCCCTCCCTTCCCCACATCCCCTTCTCTAGACAGTAAGTAATCCAAAATTTTAAAATGTCAAAAATGTGCAATTCTTCTATACATATTTCCACAATTATCATGCTTCATAAGAAAAATCAGATCAAAAAGGAAAAAAATGAGAAAGAAAACAAAATGTAAGCAACCAACCACAAAAAAGGTAAAAATATTATGTTCTGATCCATACTTAATCCCCAGAGTGTTCTCTCTGGATGCACATGGTTCTCTCCATTACAAGGCCATTGAATCACCTTGATGTTGAAAAGAGCCATGTCCATCAGGATTGATCATTGCATAATCTTGCTGTTGCCATGTACAATGATCGTCTGGTCCTGGTCATTTCACTCAGCATCAATTCGTGTAAGTCTCTCCAGGCCTCTCTGAAATCATCCTGCTGGTCATTTCTTACAGGACAATAATATTCCATAACATTCAGATACCATAACTTATTCAGCCATTCTCCAACCAGTGGGCATCCACTCAGTTTCCAGTTTCTTGTTACTACAAAAAGGGCTGCCACAAACATTTTGGCACATGTGGGACCTTTTCTCTTTTTTATGATCTTTTGGGATAGAAATCCAGTGGAGACACTGCTGGATCACAGTTTGATAGCCCTTTGGTCATAGAACAATATTTTTAATAGATGTTGTCAAACACCTAGAATTCCCAAATCACATAAAATGAAAACCTTTTGAAATAGACCAAGAAAGAAGAAAAACCACATAGAAACAGGATGAAATATATATGTATATATATACTTATAATATATATATATATATATATATATATATATATATATATATATATTCAAACAGATAATCTCTCAGCTGTCCTGCTGCTTATTGGGCTTGTACCAAAAAGGCTTTCAATGAACCACAAGTGATGAGCTTTTTTATTAAACTATAAAAAGTACTTATTAGATACTCTCTTCAATAATCAGAATGCACTAATTTGTAAGAATAGTGATTCTGTGGATTCTGTATCTGTTGGCAGTTAGATGGAACAGCAAATGAAAACTGGAGTGGGAGTCAGGAACCCCTTAGTTCCCTGATTCCCTTTGTATCCCTTGCCCTGCCTGGTTTCCTAAACTCAACCCCATGCTGCTAACGCAGGCCTAATTGATACCATCTCCTTCCTGCTCCTCTTCCTGTAGGGCTGAAGGCTGGGATAACAAACTTCTCCCAGGGACTTCCTTTACAGAGAGCAGTAACTGCCCTCCGCTGCATCTGCTGCCTTGCCTTGGTGTCAACTCCAGGGAATGAGATGCTCTCTGTGGCAAGTGCCTTTGGTGTATGAGTTCCTACTTTTCCTGTTTTTTTTTCCTGTGTTGTCACCCACTTTAGGTTGTAAATTTTTGAGGTCAGAGACTGTCTTTCTTTTTATCAAGCATATCCCCAGTGCTTAGCACAGTGGCTGGCACATAGTAAGTGCTTAATAAATATTTGGTACATTGGACTGGAATTCAAGTCTTTCCTAAGGCACTGATTTAGCTGGGTAACTTCTCTTGGCCTCCATTGCGTCAGGTGTAAAATGGGGATATTGCAATGATCAAATGAGCTAACATACAAAATGCTTTGCAAAATGTAAAGTGTTATATAAATAATATTGCAGATATTATTGTAGATAATTACAAGAAAAATGATGGTGGAAATGAGAACAACTTACAATTGTATAATGCTTTTCAGGTTGAAATTATTTTATACATGTTATTTTATTTGAAGATCATTTTAAAAAGTGGGGATGTTGAGGCTGGAGAAGAGAAGACGTAGGGGAAATGACTGGTTTGATATTTGAAAGCTTGTTAAAAAGAAGAGGAATTAGATACATTTTCTTTGGAGCCAGCAGCCAGAACCAAGAGTAATAGTAAATATTACAAAGAGGAATATTTAAACTTGATGAAGGGGAAAAACTCCTAATAATTAGGACAAGGTTTCTTCACCACTTTTGTCATAAAACTTATGGATCCTTTTTCTTTCTTTTTTTTAGTTAAAGCTTTTTCTTTTCTTTCTTTCTTTTTTTATTTTTTTGGCTGAGGCAATTGGGGTTAAGTGACTTGCCCAGGGTCACACAGCTAGGAAGTGTTAAGTATCTAAGGGCAGATTTGAACTCAGGTCCTCTTGATTTCAAGGCTGGTGTTCTATCCACTGTACCACCTAGCTGCCCCAGCTTTTTATTTTCAAAGCATATACAAGGATAATTTTTCTTTTCTTTTTTTTTTTTATTTAATAGCCTTTTATTTACAGGATATATACATGGGTAACTTTACAGCATTAACAATTGCCAAATCTCTTGTTCCAATTTTTCACCTCTTACCCCCCCACCACCCCCTCCCCTAGATGGCAGGATTACCAGTAGTTGTTAAATATATTAAAATATAAATTAGATACACAATAAGTATGCATGACCAAAATGTTATTTTGCTGTACAAAAAGAATCAGACTCTGAAATATTGTACAATTAGCTTGTGAAGGAAATCAAAAATGCAGGTGTGCATAAATATAGGGATTGGGAATTCAATGTAATGGTTTTTAGTCATCTCCCAGAGTTCTTTTTCTGGGCATAGCTAGTTCAGTTCATTACTGCTCCATTAGAAATGATTTGGTTGATCTCGTTGCTGAGGATGGCCTGATCCATCAGAACTGGTCATCATATAGTATTGTTGTTGAAGTATATAATGATCTCCTGGTCCTGCTCATTTCACTCAACATCAGTTCATAAGGATAATTTTTCAATTGCAAAATTGATCCTTGCAAAACCTTGTGTTCTAAATTCCCCCCCTTTTCCCCCAGTCCTTCCCTAGGTGGCAAATAATCCAATATATGTTAAACATATTAAAAATATATGTTAAATTATGGATCCCTTTTCAAAATGATGGCTTTAAATAAATAGGATTACAAGGGAAACCAATTATATTTAAGTATAGTTATGAAAATATTTTTGAAAATTCAAGGCTCCCACACTAAGACCACCTGTATTAGAATAATATAAAACTAGCATAAATTTCCTTGGAAAGTGGTGGAGATCTTACTTCAAAGGTTTGTTGGCTTTGTTATAGGGGGGGTTTTTGTATAAGAATTGGTTGGACTAAATGGTCTTTGAGTCCTCTTCCAGTTCTGAGCACAGTGATTGTAAAATAAGCTGGAACTACCCAGAGCTTCCTTCATTGTTTACTCTTTCAATCCTTGTATATAAACATGCTTTATTATGGGAGCTCTAGGCTAAAACTGAAGCCTGTAAAAACCCATCCTTCTTCCTCACAGGGAGAAAGACCCAGGCCCTCGAAAGAATGGATGCTATATCTATGATACTCCTATCATGCCCAAATCAAGATATTGTGCTCATGATGTCTTTGTTCCTCTTTGAGCTCAAAGTGAAAAACAATATTGTCTGGTTTTCTCAAGATATCTTTCCCCCCCTTTCTTTTTTGTGACTTTGTTAATATTGCATGAGTTTTTGTTAGAATCAGAAGATCACAGACTTAGAGCTGAAGCCATTTATTTTAATACTTTTCAATAAAATACCATTTCCTTTGGGATCAGAGTTTGTTTTCACAAGATTATAAATCTCGATCTAAAAAGAACCATGTTGCCTCAGTCATACTGAAACCTGAGCTTAAAAAGGTCATAGATTTTGCCACTAGACCCAGATGGTTCTAGAGGAGAAAGAGAGATTGGTTGGTGACTTTGCACAGCCCTTCCTCACTTAGATCCAATTCACTTGTCATGGAATCACCTTCCTTATAGCCTTCCAGAATAAAGGACAACAACAACAAATCTAACTTCATCATTTTATAGTTGAGCAAAACTAAAGCAAAATGGGAAGCTAGGTGGCCCAGTGGCTAGAGTGCAGGATCTAGAATCAGGAAAACTCAGCTTCCTGAGTTCAAATCCAGCCTTAGATTAGTTGTGTTGACTCTTAAGCTATTTTCTCAATTCCTCATTTATAAAATAATCTCTAGAAGAAAATAGCAAACCTCTTCAATGTCTTTGCCAAGAAAACCCCAAATAGGATCACAAAAAGTTGGACATGACCAAACAACCACAAAACTGAAGCAGAAATTAAGTGACTTGCTTGGAGTTGTACAACTAGTATCATTTAAATTCAGATTTCTCTGACTCCAAGCTCACAACTCTATGTACTGTGCCTTTAATACTTTCCAAATCTATTGTTAATTATTTTGACCTCTTTACACCTTTTGGGAGAAGAAACAATCTGATCCTGTATCATTTTAAAAATTGATTCCACTTATAGTTAATTGATTTTGTCCTATAACTGCTAAATCATGGTTCTTTGTCTCTGAACTTAGTTCAGAATTCAGCTGACTTATAATGAATTAAGTTTAGATATCTAGTTTTCTTGTTAACCACTTTTCTGTTCTTGTGTCAAGGATATCTAGGTTGTTATCCAAAGAAGTCTGGGCTACTATCTCTAACTTTGCAGGTGCACTCAAAATGATTAACATTTTTTAATCACAGGAAGGAAGAAGGGGGTTGTAACTAGCCCCTCATTCCCAGTGTCCAACCAATCATGTTGTCCTCCACACTTCAGGTCTGTAATCAATCTTATTGATTTTGCAATTCATGATATTGAGCTTTTTAAATCAGTCATAACTTGTTCCTTGACTTTGTTCTATCCTCCCCCAAACTATAAAACTGTCCCCCTCATTTAGAGTCTTAGCTTTACTGAGGAAACTAAGATGCAATTTATTGGCAAACATTCACTTTACATTTTCATGCTCAGAACTTTGTGCCTCAGTTTATCTTAATTTAAACTTACACAGAAGTTTAGCATTTGGTGGCAGGAACATCCCTCCACCTCATGACAGTGACAGGTGGAATTAAAGAGGTAGTGAGCTCCATACATAGCCATAATGATGAGCCAACAGTCTCCACGTGGGAGAAAGGTAGTGGGGAAAAATGAGATTATATTAGCATACTAAAGGCAGGCCAGCAATGTCTTAAAAGTCAATGCTACTAGCTGGGCTGAGCAAGGGCAGTGGCAAGCCTGAGACAAAAGGAGAGAAGGAAAGACAGGAAAGAGCGAGTGACATGAAGGATCAAAGAAGCACGAGAGAGAAAAAAAAGATAGACATGAATTTTCCTCCATACAGTGGTGTTTGTGTCACTGATTGCTTTTAGGTGCTTCAGTAAAGTACCCATACAGCTGTGGAGCCGGTCCAATGTGGGCAACGGCTCAAGTTTGGTCAGCCTTGCTGCCAAAGTGCCCGGCAAGATGAATACTGTTGGGTGAGAAGGCAGAGGAGGGAGGGAGGCAGATCCTCCCAGATCTCTACAAAGCCTCCAGCTTAATTAGGCAGCTGCCCAGTGGGGGGAAAAACCCTGGGTTTTGGGTCAGTCGGCTACTTAATAAACATTTGTTCAGTGGTTAGTGTGTCCCAGATGTGCTATAGCACAACTTGTGTGAAATTAAGAAATGACAATCCCTTTAGACCTCAGCTTCCTCCTCTGCAGTCTAGCTGACATGTCATCACGCATGTGAAACTGCTTTCCTCCAAGTTTCCAGGAAGATTTTTTTCTCAGTCCTTGCCTTTCTTGACCTTCCTAAAACCTTTGACACTTAGTGAACACTCTCCCCGACTTTCTGTAATTCCCACTGTCTCCTGGTTCTGAATTCCTTTTGCTAGATGATCAGCCAGGTCTCACCCTGGGTACTTCCCAGGCTCTGTCCTGGACCTTCTTATCTTCTCTCTCTTCACTCTCATTGACCTCAGAAGTTCCCTTTTTCTGTATACATCATTTCTAGACCTTTATATCCATCCCCCAGATTTCTCTGGAACTCCAGTTTGACACCGCCAAGTACCTATTGGAAATCTCCAACTGAATGGCCTATAAATAACCAAACTCAACATGTCCAAAATAGAGCTCATTTTCTTTACCCAAAAATTCTCTAATTTCATTAAGGAGATCAACAGTTTTCTAATTTTTCATGTTTTCAGTCTCAGACTGAATCTTCTCTCTTTCTTATCCTTATATTGAACCAGTCACAAGTCTTATTAATTCTTACTCTACAACATTATCTCCCATATTTTTTTCTTTTTACTCACATAATTCAGGTCCAGGTATTTTGCATGGGCTATTGAAAGGGTCTCCTAATTGGTCTCCCTGTGTTAGAACCAATTCATCCTCCCCATAGCTGCCAAATTGATATATCTGCAGTGTATCTCCCACATCTCCTTCTCACTCACATAATCTAGATCAGGGATTGGTATTTTGCATGGACTATTGAAATCATTTCCAGTTGGTCTCTTTGTGTTCGAGCTGATTCATCCTCCTTACAGCTGCCAAATTGATATAACTAAGCACATATCTCTGGCCATGTTATTCCCCTGATACAAAAAACTCCAATCACTCCCTCTTGACCTGAGGATAAAATACAAATTATTCTGTTTGGCTTTTAAAGCCTTTCCTAATCTGCCTCCAGACAAGTTTTCTGTACTTTTTATGCATCACTTATTATTTTTTACTTTTATACATTTTACTTTTTTATTTTTTATATTTATATATGTATATATATATATATATATATATATATACTTTTATACATTATACTCAAATTTACTATTTGCTACTTCCTGTATACCACATTCCATTTCCAATCTCAACAATCAGTTGTCTACTATGTAGAAAATGCATTCCCTCCTCACTGTTGCCTCAAAGAATACTTGATTTCCTCCCAAACTTGAGTGCTGCTTCCTACAAGAAACCTGTAGAGAGATAAGTCTAAAATGTTCAGTTACTAGTACCAGTCCTTGCCTCTCCTATCCCCCTAAATTTCTTTATGTCTCTATTGTTTCTGCTTTTATACATCTCTTTTGTTTTTGCTTTTATACCTGTTATTTTTTCCTCAATAGAATGTAAGTTTCTTAAGGTCAGAGACTGATTCAGCATCCCACTTCAGTGCCTAACATTGGCAAATGTTAGTAATTGGTAAAAATTGGTAAATACTTGTTGAATATAAAATGAGGGTTTTAGACTTGCTAATCTCTAAAGTTCCCTTCAGCTCTAAAAATTTATGATTCTTCAAAAAAAATTATGATTCTTCACAGTCTGTCCTACACACCATTGGTAGATTAATTTTCCTGATATAAAATTCTGATCATATGGCTCTGATCCACACTGTATATTGAATAAAGCTGAATCACCATAGATTGTCATTAAAGGCCTTCTGTCATCTGGCTCCTGGTTACCTTAAAAGTCTTTCCTCATGCGATATCCCTTTATATAACTCTGACCAAGCTGAATTTTTTTTTTGTGCCCTAAACGTATGATTCATTGTTCTGTTCCCTTGTCTTTGCTCATGTGGTTCTTTCTCCTGGGAATGCTCTCTACCTTTAGTAACCTTACACATCCTTTAAGACTCAGTTCAATGCTATTCTCTGTAAGGTCATCCACGATCTCTCCCTCAAACCATTTATTAGTCACTTCTAACTTGAGCTCAGAGTACTTTGTTTCTCCTTTTCTTTGTGTTGATCCTCATTATTGTTTTCAACTGACAAACAAGCATTTATTATTTATTTTTGGTGAGGTAAGTGGGTTAAAGGCTTGCTCAGAATCACACAGCCAGGAACTAGTAAGTATCTGAGGCAGGATTTGAATGCAGGATGCTCCTGATTTCAAGGCTGGTACTCTATCCATTTTGCCATCTAATTGCTCTTAAACAAGTAATTATTAAGTACCTATTATGCAGCTGGTGCTATGCCAGAGTCTGCACATAGAACAAGGAATAAAACAATATCTATTCAAAACGATCTTACCTTCTAGTGGGGAGATAAGTATGTATAAAAATATGTACAGGATCCATATAAAATTAATAACTACACTAATTCTCTACAAGATTGCTATATCCTTGAAGGCAGATGTGAGGTTAACAGTCTCTCCTACATGCTCTAAAAGGGAAGAAGTATCTCAGAAGCTTCTTATTAGGTATTTCACTCCTGCAGGGCCTAAGGTGTGGATTCACCACAGACTAACTCCCCAGAGTCTTAGTTCCTGGACCCTAACATAAACACTATTAGAGAAACACTGATACAACATAGGTGAACTATCAGGTAGAGCTTACCTGAAGGGGTAACCACAAATATAATATCATAGTAAGGGGGGGAAAACACTGCAGTAAGAATACTACCCGAATTCTCATTTTCTCCCTCTCTCCCTTCCTCTCCATCTGTCTGTCTGTCTGTCTTTTTCCTCCCTCCTATCTGATCATATTTTGTTTATGAAGATGAGCCATTATGAACCTCTTGGACCCATGAGCCACTACTGTCACCTCCATACAGATGCTGGATATAGTCTTACCCTCTGGTCCTTGCTTCTGGAGAGGCTGAGGCTGGTAGATTGATTAATTTTGGGAGTTCTGAATCGCTGTAAAGATTAGTTCATATATTTGTACTGTCTGGAACTAATATGGTGAAATCCTGGGAGCAGAGATTCACCAACATGCCTAAGAAAAGGTAAATTGGCTTAGGTCAGGCAAGAGAAAAGGAGGAAGGAATGTTAGCAATATTGTGACCATTCTGGGCAAGATGGGAAAACCTACTCTCAAACCACATTTATGATTTACCTACTCTTAATCTATCCATGTTACCTAGAACATTTTGCTTTTATTTCACCTTGTTGATGTTATTAAATATATAATATATAAGTAAATATATAAATATAAATAAATATAAATTTATTTAAAATATAAATATAAATTTATTATAAATATATAAGTAAATATATAAATATAAATATATAAGTAACTTTATGTGGATAAGTCAGATTTAATGTTAAATAGGGAGTGTTTCAAGTAAAAGGGTGAAAGACAAGTAAATTGTCATATTTAGGTGCCTTCAATATATTCTACAAAAAAAAAAGATGAGGGGAATTTAAAAGGAATTGTACTTTGTCTTCTTGCAGAGAGAAAAGAAATCATACAATCCCACATAAGAGCAAATGAATCAGTAAATTCCAGTTTGTTTGAGGAGGTATAGTGCAATAGGTAGTGTTGGGCATATAGTGACTGAAATCCTGAGTCTGACACTTAAATAGCTATAGGACCTTAGTCAAGTCTTTTAATTTCTTTCAATTTCCTTAGCTATGAAATAGGGCAATAGTATATACCTACAAGTGTTATTATAAAGGTCAAATGAGATAATACATATAAGGTCCTTTGTAAAACTTTAAAGTGTTATTTAGTCATGCTATCTATTTGGATAAATATCATTTGGTTATGTTATAGTTTATTTTTTATTCTCTGGATAACTAGTTAGGTTTTATTCAGTCATTTTCCGTCATATCCAATTCTTGGTAACCTCATTTGGGGTTTTCTTGGCAAAGAAACTAGATTATAATGGTTTGTCATTTCTTTTTCCACAGACATTTAAAAAAATCTTAATGGTGTATGAAGATTAATATTTCCATTTCTTAAGATCCAAAAGGTTAAACATTACAAGTATATCACAATCTAAGCATGGACACAGAACACCAATGATGACACATGTTATTCATCTCCTGGCAGAAAGAGAGGTGATGGATTCAAATTGTACAATTTTCAGACTTAGCCAATGTGGCATTATGTTCTGATTGACTCTGAATATGTATTAGAAAGATTTTCTTAAGCACATTATCCATCTCTAGAGAAAGAACTAATATTGTTTGAATACAGATTGAAGAATGCTAATTTTCACTTTCATTCTTTTTCTTTTATTCATGTCTTCTTGCACAAAATGACTAATATGGAAATATTTAAATGATTGCAATCTATAACCTATATCTGATTTACCTTATTGTCTGGGGATGGGGAGAGGAAGGGAGGGAGAGATAGAATTTGCAACTCAAAACTTTTTTTAAAAAATTTAAATTTGTTTTAACATATAATTGAGGAAAATAAAATATATACATTAAAAAAATTTTTTTGAAAGACTTTCTTTTTGCTTTGTTTAGGGGAGGATGGCAATGGAGAGCAAAAGGATAATGAGAGATAAGGGTTGGTATTAAGATTGTATCTTGTTCTGGTCCTCCTGATTTGAGAACACCCTCTCCCTTCCTCCCCTCCCCCTCATTTGTGACATAGCCCAACACCATCTGTGCCTTATTAAGTGTGATTAGAGCCCTATTTTCTGTTGCCCTTGAGGTCTTTCCTCATAAGGACCCAAAAAACCAGGCATGCCTGCCCCCATTTCAAAATTTCATATATTAATTATCAATTCAGGCTGTCAAAAAAAAAAGATCATTGAAATAATTTTTTAAATGCACAAAAGAGAGCAGAAATGAGACCACAAGGAATCCTAGACAAACAAAACAGCTTTGAAAGTATATGCATAATATGATAATTATTAAATATGTATAGAAGAATTGCATGTGTTTAACTTATTGGATTACTTGCTATCTAGGGGAGAGGGTGAAAAGAAGAGAAGGAAAAAAATTTGGAACACAAGGTTTTGCAAAGGTAAATGTTGAAAAGTATGTATATGTTTTGAAAATAAAAAGCTTTAATTAAAAAATATGCATAATGAAACACATTTTTGGAGGTGACCAATAAAAGAATTTGTTTTGCTTGGCAATGCAGGTTTTTGTTTTTCTTTTATTTTCAGAGGGAAAGAAAAGGTGAGAAGGAAAGAAAACAAATGTTAGTTGAAAAATTAATTTAAAAAAAGAAAAGTGTACATAATAGAGATTCACAGGATCATGTCAAAAAGAGCATAAGCACAAACTTGCCCTTCCCCCAAACAAAGAAGGTCTGTACTGCTCTATTTCACTCCCAGTGTGGAGATAGAAAGGAAGTCTGAGAGAGCAAGATAGAGCAACCAACTTGCTTTTCTAGACCACAAAAAAAGGGCAGTTGATTCTGTCAGGAAGTCATCAGGGATAGTCTGGTCTCTGGCACTCTATTAATCTAGTACCAGAGAGAGAACAGACTTACTTTTGATGGGTGGTACCCCTTTGTTTCCACTAACTGATTTCATCATTTTTATTGGGAAATTCAGACTGAGTAGTGGTTCTCTTCTTATGGCAAAACAAATGCAAAGGGAATTTTCTTGGTCTAGAGCTAAGAACCTCCATAGTCTTGGCTGCTGTTGGATTTCTGACCATCCTCCAAAACAGAACCATCACGTGGCTCTTTTCAGCAATGAGGTGATTCTGGTCAATTCCAATAGACTTCTGAAGGAGAGAACCAGAAAAGGTGACTATGGAAACTGAATGTGAATCACAACAGAATAATTTCACGTTTTCTGTTGTTGTTTGATTGCTTTTTTTTCTTTCTCATTTTTTTTTCCTTTTTGATCTGATTTTTCTTGTGCAGCATGAAAATTGTGGAAATATGTATAGAAGAACTGCACAAGTTTAACATATATTCGATTACTTGCTGTCTAGGGTAGGGAGAAAAATTTGGAACACAAAGTTTTACAAAGGTGAATGTTGAAAATTATCTTTCCTAGCTGTGTGACCCTCGGCAAGACAACCTCAGTTGCCTCAGCAAAAAAAAAAATTTAAAAAGAAAATTATCTTTGCATATATTTTGAGTACTTGGCTGGTTTTCTCAGCATAGCACTGATAGTGGGGAGTTAGCAATAGGAGCCTAGTGAGTGTATGAAATTGCCTTGTTGCCCCCCAGAACAATGGGTGAAAAGGACATCATAGCCTGGTCCCAACTGCATTTCTTCCCCAATTCCTTCTCTGACTCAAGCTGTGTCCTACCTTACTATAAGATTTCCATCCTTCTTTCAAAGGGGTCAGCAGAAACTTCTGACCTGAACATAGCCTTCTGAGAGATATAATTCACACACACACACACACACACACACACACACACACACAAACCAAAAACTTAAGAGATGACAAATCTACCTTGCACACAAATAAGCCCCTACCTCAAAATAGCTTCCCCTTTTCCAGTTCTGTGCTTGTTATATAGAACTGGTTCTGGGAACCTGCCATCCTCCTATTCTGTCTCCATTGTCACTTTGTTCTCTGTGCCTGGGATTTCTTCCTTAGACTGATAGTACTTTCTAAAATAGAGTAGCTGGAACTGAATATACTGCTGACTGGGACAAGGTACATTTCTTCACTAGATAGGTGACACAGAGCATAGACTTAGAATCAGGAAAATCTGAGTTCAAATCTAGTCTCAGACATCTACATGTATGTCTCTGGAAGAGTCACTTAATTTGTGTTTGTCACATTTTCCTCAGATGTAAAATAAGGATAACAAAAGCACCTACTTTGAAGTGGTTTTGAGGATCAAAAGAGTGTTTAGCATTAGCTGATAGTAAATCCTATATAAATGCCTATTTCCTTCCTTCTTCACCTGTTAAATTTTTACCCATCCTCCTCCACTGAACTTTACTTGGTTTCTTGGGTGATAAAGAGTCTTTTCCTTTGGACACTATATATGTCAAAGAATTAAACCTAGAGCACAACTTCCAGCTTAATGAACCTTTATTACAGTCACAAGGGGAAAACCTCCCCTTTATCAGGAATTCTGTGGAGAAATTTCTTATCCAATTATGCAATGATTAACATTTTTACATTCTAAAGGGAAAAATAAAACTCAAATGAAGGTTTTAGAAAAGACAAATGGAGATATTCGGGGTTGGGAGATTAATGGAGGTGTACAGGGTAGACAAGATAATGGAGGCATATAAGATAAACTCCTTGGAGTTTAAAAGCTGTTAAGGCATATAAAGGCAAAGCAGGAATTATTGTAATGTTCTGAGAAAAAGATAGAATGTTAATTAAGCACTGCCATTGTTTTCAAGAAAACATACTTTCGAATGGAAAAGAAACTGCTGCTAGTAGTTTATGAGTAAGCCTTTTGTAGGAATGTCAAGTTCTTTAGAAGCACAATAAACAAAATAGGCTTAAGATCTATCAGACCTGGAATCCTGATTCTGCATATAAGAGACATTTTCATTTTATAGCTATAATGCAATATTATTTATCTTAGTTATCTGTGTTAATGTGCTATTCCCCTTCTAGGCTGCAAGTTCCAAGATTTTGTAATATAAACTTAGTTATCTTCCCTAAAGACCCATATAGGGTTGCCAGTCAGTCAGGCAAACATTTATTGAATATACACCATGAGTTAAAATTCAGCCTCAGACATTTACTAGCTGTGTGGCCCTGGGCAAGTCACTGAAGCCTCAGTTTCCTCATCTGTAAAATCAGCTGGAGAAGGAAATAGGGAATGGCAAACCACTCCATTATATTTGCCAAGAAAACCTCAAAATGGAATAATAAACAGTTAGATACGATTAAGACAACTGAATGTATAAGACATTGTGCTAAGAACCACATAGACCACAAAGATCTGTATAATACACAGAAAGGCAAAAGATAATCCCTGCCCCCAGAGAAGCTCACACTCTAATGGGAAGATGTCATGCAAACAATTATGAACACAAACTCTATACAGGATAAATTGGAAATAACAGAGGAAAGGCTCTAGAATTAAGGAGATCAGGAAAGACTTTCAATGAATGAATACATGGATAAAAATGTTGCAAAGGTAAGGAACACCCATGGGAATGAATGAAGTCTATCCAGCCCTGAACACTGCCCCTCCTCCCCAAAAAGCAAGGACCTCTGCTGATAATTGGCGAGAATTCTTCTTCTTCCATCCCAGGAAGGCAGAGCTTGGTGTTTCTCATCCTCTGAAACTTTGACGCCAAGTCCTTGACTCAGCAGAGAGACAACACATCCTTCCTGATGTAGGAGGGTCCTATTTTGAATACTTTTAGGGGACTGAAGTGGCTCATTGATTTGTGAGGTGGGAGGATCAGACCCACGTTCTCTCTGGGAACAAAATCTGACTGAAAGCTGTGTACGTTTAACAACTTGCAGGGCGTCTGGTTTGAAAACAGGATGAGAATCCAACAGTGAAATATGAGATGAAAGCTCCAGTCTGGAAGACAGAACCAGAAAGCAGATTGGGGAAGAAATAACAGCTAAGACCTGGCCATCCCATCCTGACAACAAGGTAGCTGGACCAGGAAGCAACTGATTTCTACTCTATTCTCCATGTATTCTCCTACTGACATCCTACAATGAACCCTTTTGTCTGTTTGCCTCGGCTTCCTCTTCTGTAAAATCAGCTAGAAAAGAAAATAGAAAATGACAATCCACTCCATTCTCTTTGTAGAACAGGGCTTACATTAATAATAATGATTAAAAATTTGTAGAGCATCTTAAAGTTTTTAAATCACTTTACACATATAACTCATTTGATCCTCAAATGTGTGAGGTAGGAATTATCCCCATTTTACAGATAAGAAAACTGAGGCTGATGTTCCAATGATCATGGGATGATGAAAGTCACCACATCCAGAGAGAGGACTGGGGGGAACTGAGGGTGGATTACAACATAACATTTTTCACTCTTTTTGTTGTGGTTTGCTTGAATTTAATTTCCTTTCTCATTTTTTGATCTGATTTTTCTTGTACAGCAAGATAATTATATAAATATGCATGTCTATTTTGAATTTCACCTTTATTTTTATCATGTTTAATATATATTGGATTATATATCATCTAGGGGAGGGAGTGGAAGGAAGGGGGAGAAATTGGAACACAAGGTTTTTCAAGGGTCAATGTTGAAAAAATGATCCTTGCATGTTTTGAAAAAAAAAAACTTCAATAAAAAAAAGTAAAGGGGGGAAAAAAGAAAACCAAGGCTTAGATTAAGTGATTTGCCCAAGATACTTACACAGCTAGTGTCTGAGGCAGGATTTGAAATACCTGACTCAAGTGTACTCCTTCCACTGTAAGAATTAGCAAACTACAAGTTCAGCACATGTTCCATGCTGCTTCTCTAGACATTGATCTAACATTCTGCCATAAATGAATTGATATATGCTACTCTCTGCTGTGTTGTGGGAGATAACAGACTAAGCCCAGAGTGACTAAACAGGAATAGAGATCAATACTCTCCAGGAGATGTTTAGAGAGGAGGTAGCTTTGGGAAATGGGTGGCAAGAGTGCTTCTTGCTGAATTTAACTCTTTGTACTTTATTTTGCCTTCTACTTTCAGTAATTGTCTTTTTCCTTTATTTTATTGTGATTTATTCAGGCTTGATGAGAGATTATCAGTAGAAATGGAGGCTCATGGGTTCTGGATTGCAATGGAGGATTCCCTACTGAGAATCATGGATGGAGAAGTAACCTAAAGCAGGTATGATGCCAGTAGTATCTGTTAACTATATAATCTCTTAAGGTCTTAAGAAGTGGAGACTGTACTTAAGAAGTCTGATCAATGAAGGAGGCAGTTATGACTCCAGAGGATTGATGATGATATACATAAACCCGCCTCCTGACAAAAGACTGGTAAATTCAGGGTAATAGATTTTTGGTCATGGGCAGTGTAAGAATTTGTTTTACTAGACTAGGAATGTATGTTCCAAAGGTTTTCTTTTTCTTAAAATCAAGAGAGTTACAAGACAGAGAAAACAAATGCTCAATAATAGAAAAATGAAACAAAGAAGTAGAAATCTTGTTTTGCTTATACCCTAAAAAAAGAATTAAAAAGGCCTATTTACCTATTGAGGTGCAGAGTATCAGAATTCAACTGTTGTTGTTTGTCCTTCCTTCTTGAAGAAAACCATGACTTCAGGGAGGCGATAAATTTAGTGGCCAGGTATAGATTAGCATATCTCAATTAAAGGCAGTTAGGTGCTATAGTAGATAGAGTATGGGGCCTGGAGTCAGGAAGACTCATCTTTGCTCCTACAAAAGAAGAGATACATGTAATAGGTCTCATCAGAGAAGAATTTGGGAGCATCATTTACTCAGTCTTTCTTACATTCTGGGTTGGAAATACAGATGAGAAACCCTGACTCTGGAGAAGGAATCCAGCCTCAAGATGGAGGGAAAGAAAAAAAAAAGTACAATGTTTTCCTGATCAGAAGACACTGACTAAAAGTGTTATTACTTAGGTGTCAAACCTTTTTACCTTTCCTTATGCAAGAGATCATCTTTACTCATCTCTATGGGGACACACTGACCTCTAGATATCTTGGAGAAGGAATACCATTCATTATAACTACTCAGATCTGGTTCCCATCATGCACTTTGCTTGCTATTTCTCTCTGAAAAACAAGCAGGTGCAGTTTTTAGTCCCCACTCCTGTCCTTATCAGTCCAATGGAAACAGCATCTGACACAACATTCAGGCTGTTCTTCAAACTACTTAGTATGGAGCATCTTCCAGGTGCCGGTGAGGGAAGTGGAATTCCTATGGGGTAGTCAAGTCTTTCTTCCCTAGTAGAAAAACTATATTGATACTGATAAGTGTATTGGAATTCTGCCATTCAGATTCCAGGTCTCTAATGTGAAACACCTCAAAAGCTCCCAACCCAACTTATTAAGAAATGTTTATTCATTACCAGGGTTGCTAACCCCCTTGATTCCTCCTGCCACCCCCATCTCTAGTGGCATTTTGTTAGAGGTTTGCTTTCTTTGTACAAACAAATCCTTAGTCTCTTTTTTTAATAATAGGTTTTTATTTTCAAAATATATGCAAAGATAGTTTTCAACATTCACCCTTGTAAAACCTTGGGTTCCAAATTTTTCTCCTTCCTTTCCTCCAACTCCCTCCCCTAGAAAGCAAGTAATCCAATATTTATTAATCATGTGCAATTCTTCTATACCATTTCCACATTTAATCATACTGAACAAGAAGAATCAGATCAAAAAGGAAAAAAAAATGATAAAGAAAACAAAATGCAAGCAAACAACAACAAAAAAAGTGAAAATGCTATATTGTGAACCACACTCAGTTCCCACAGTGCTCTCTCTGGGTGCAGATGGCTCTCTTCATCACAAGATCATTGGAACTGGACTGAATCACCTCGAAGTTGAAAAGAGCCACATCAATCAGAAGTGATCATTATGTAATCTTGTTGCTGTGTTCTCCTGGTTCTATTCACTTCACTTACCATCAGTTCATGTAAGTCTCTCCAGGCCTCTCTGAAATCATCCTGCTGATCATTTCTTATAGAACAGTAATATTCCATAATATTCATATACCACAACTTATTCAGCCATTCCCCAACTAATGGATATCCATTCAACTTCCAGGTCCTTGCCATTACAAAAAGGGTTGCCACAAATGGATGTAGTCTTGACTCTCTATATTGTCATTAGCCAAATACCAGATCCTTCCAAGATAATAACAGGATACAATTGTAGCTTCTTCATGGACTATATAAGTTCTATTCATTTAAAGCCGATAATATTACTCTAATTAATTAATCAATCATAGTACTCAGATCTTAGAGGAGATTGGAGAAGATTCTGAGAGAAATGATTTATTGAGGACCCCTACTCAAACTCTAATCAGTATTAGTCAGTTCATTCTGATTTTATAAAGGGTAATAATGATTGTTAGTAATTATTTTAATATATTCATCTAGTAATACATATATAATCAATTATCTAATAATAGGTATAAAAATAAACACTGTATTCAACCATACTTTGTAGAAGGCACATAGAAAAATAGATTCTAATAGAAAGGCCCTATAATAGGTCTCAAATTTTAATGTAATGTTCATTACTTCTTTCCAGCTGTGGAGTTTACTTGTGCAACCACAAGAATGCTGACAAAGTTATCTCCATCCTGTTTTGCTCAAATTCCTTGACCAAACCAAACATGGGCGGTGACTTGGTACGGAAAGTTTCCCCCTCCCCCATATGTTCTTGGAGTATATGGATAGCCTGTATTATCTCCCCACCGCTTCACCTAAGAAGAAGCCCATTCTTTTAACCATTAATCATGAAGCCTCATGCTTCACCCAACATATGAACTGCTCCCCTCCCTCAGCTGTTATGTTATTTTTGGCTCTCAACAAGGTTTAACAAACAATGGGATTTTATATTTTACCATGACTCTTTTGCATGGATATCAAACTCTCCTGGAAGAAGGGGGCTTCTCAGACCATGAGGAAGATCTGAGATCCACTTCATTGGAGGGGACTATGGACCCTTTAATAAAGTGCTATTGGCTCGGAGCTCTGCTTCAGGTACTTTTATTATAGATGGGACAATTTTAATCCCCCAATTCTACTTCTTATGTTAAACCTACCTATCTATTTATCTCTCTCTATATATATCATTCTGGATACTGTTAATCCTGTTAAAATCCTTTCCCAAAGATATTATATTCTATAATATTTTCAGAAACATAGTATCAAAAAAATAAACAAAGCACCAGCATAAAACAATAAAAATTTAGAACATAAAACAAAAAAAAATTACCATTCACCAAATAGTATTAGTTTATTGAATCCAAATTACCTATGCCAAAAAAAATATCCCGCGCACACAATTCCCTGTTTTGGTACTTCATATGTTTGCTTTTGAAAAAACATCATTGAGTATGATAATCAATATCATACAATGCAGTCAGTTCAAAGGAGTGCCTCTTACCATCCACAACAAAAATCAATTCTGCCATAGATGGTAATTGTCTCCACCTGATTCATTCCCAAATAGCAAATACAATTAGATTTATAGTCTAAGGCAATTTCACTCTGACTCTAAATTGCTCAAACCTAAAATGTTAATACAAAATGAAATTACTCAGATAACCACTAAGGTCCCTTCCAACTTTAAATCTATGATTTTATGATCTGTATTTGCCAGAGGATAGTGGAAATTTTTCATACAAATATGCCCAGTATTTCATGTTCCAGTATAATGCTTCCAGCTATCTTTCCCAAGCCCACACCTATAAAATTAAGCTTGAAAAATCATTAGATATCTCCTCTACTCTGTGGAGAGGAATTTGAGCTTTAAGGACAGTTTCTTTCCCTAGATAATCTCCAACAAGCAAAGCTCCTCTGACACCTCTTTTTCTTAAATTTTTTTCTCTTCCAATTTCTTCTCATCTTAGTTTGAAGAGACAAGCAAGAATGTTGGCTGAATCTTTTTTTCCCATTCTTTAAACTCTTTTCTTGCCTGTCTTCTCATTCATTCATTCTTCCATGTGGTCCTCTAATTTGCTGAAGTAATGAAGAGGTTGATCATTCAGGTGAAAGACTGTCTTAACTGGCCAGGTATTCTGGTTTTCCAAGATTTGGAAGCCAATGAACAGTGGAAATGCTGCTTCAGGATTTCCTTTTACTCTTCTCTGAGGCTGCCTGCTAGGCGAGAAAGGAGAAGTGATATTTAAATGGATTTGGGATCTCATCTTTGATTTGGAATTTTCTTCCAACAATGTAGTTGGCAACCCAACCATATCTATATATCTTGTATAATTCTTGTTCATGTTCTCCCATAAGTTCTCCACAAAGTTCATCCAGTAAGCTAGAGACTTCTTTGATTTCTTCTGATATCATAAAAATACTGTGACTGTCTGTCATTCTTTGTCCTCTCTTTTTTCCTATCATAAAATTCCCTGATGATATTTTTTCACTTTACTTACTGGTGCTATGTCACCCCCTACTCCATCCCACCACGAGCTTCTCCATTGCCCTCTTGTGATATTTATTTTCAACTCTCCAGAGGCTTGTTTCCTCTTTCAGACACGCAACAACACTGGCAGAATGTTGATGTTAAAGAGATAGGCTTTTGTTCACATGAGAACTTTGGAGCCAAAAAAAGAGCTTTTCAATTTCCTGAAGGCATTTATTCCACTCTGCTTTCTTCATCCTTTTCAAATATTTGGCCCAATTGTTCAGTCATTTCAGTCATAGTTGACTTTTCATGACCCCATTTAAAGTTTTCTTGCCATTTTCTTCTCTAGCTCATTTATAGATAAGGAAAATAAGGTTAAATTATTTGCCCAGGTCACACAGCTAATAAGTGTCTGAGATCATATTTGAATTCAGAAAGTTGAGTCTTCCTGATTCCAGGACTAGCACCCTATTGTGTCCAAAAATACACATAAACACTGTTGGGTAATCTCTTTAGGTGTCCATTTAAATATATGTTAAAATCTGAGCAATAGACCATTCTTTTTTTTCACTTTGTCTTTTCTATATGGAAGGTCAGACCAAGCTATTTTGAGTTTTTATGGATCTCTTCCCCAAAATTTTGTTATATTCCAAGTCTTGAAACAATCAACATCACGTCAACAAGAACAGGACCAGCTGGTGGACCTTACCATTTATAGGGATGGGCAGCTAGATGGAACAATGTACAGAATACTAGGACTGGAGTCAGGAAGATTCATGTTTCTGAGATAAAATCTGGCCTCAGACACTTAACTTGATGTGTGTGTCCCTAAGCAAATAATCTAACCCTTTTTGCCTTGGTTTCCTCATCTGTAAAATGAGTTGAAGAAGGAAACCACAAATAACTTCAGTATCTTTGCCAAGGAAACCTCAATTGTGGTCCCAAAGAATTAGATATGACTGAAAAACAACTGAACTATATACAGGGAACCTCTGTTCAACTTAGATTCTTTGCTATATCTTCTCCATAAACACTTACCTAATCTTTATGATCAAGACATTGAAGAATGTTATTTCTTTTATTCTAATTCTTGAATTTTATTTTTTTAAATAATAGTTTTTATTTTCAAAATATATGCAAAGATAGTTTTCAACAATCACCCTTGCAAATCCTTGTGGTCCAAATTTTTCTCCCTCTCTTCCCTAACCCCTCCCCTAGACAGTAAGTAATCCAATATATGCTAAACATATATAATTCTGTTCTATTTCTTAAGGAATATTGAATCTGTAAGGAAGTGTTTTGCTCTAACAAATCAAAGTCCTTTCTGTACTTTACAAACAAGAAATAAGCACGGGATGGTCTTGTGTTTTTTACCTCTTTCAATTATGAAATGATAAGGATGAAGTCCTTCGTAGAATACTATTAATTTGCACATGTTACCTTTCTTTTGAGCTAATTCAATTCTGCTTTGCTCATGGAACTCACTGCCTTCCTTGACATGGGCACAGCATGCTGGACACTCTTCTCTGTCTCACAATCAATCCCAGAGTGTTTCAGGGGGACATTGAGAGTGTCTTTGTGTCACTTCTGACTTCAGTGTGAACACTTGCCTTGTGTTAGTTCTCTGTAAAATAATCTTTTAAGCAAATGTACATTTAACATTCAAACAATGTGACCAGACCACCAGAGCTAAACACTGAAATAGAGTTTGAATGCTTGGTAGTTTAGCTCAAGCAAAGACCTCCGTGTCTGGTACCTTCCCTTGCCAGGAGGTCTTCAGAATCTCCCTAAGACAATCCAAATGGAAGTGATT
This sequence comes from Sarcophilus harrisii, assembly GCF_902635505.1. NCBI lineage: Eukaryota > Metazoa > Chordata > Mammalia > Dasyuromorphia > Dasyuridae > Sarcophilus > Sarcophilus harrisii. The sequence goes on from NC_045426.1 coordinate 398,154,522, forward strand.
TAGTTCCCTGGCAGGGTGCTGATAGACTGTCCAGGTTTCACTTGCATCCAACAATGAGATCAGCACAACCTGTATAGACCTTCAGTTTGGCAGATAATCTAATATTTTTTCTCTCCCACAAATTTCCTTCAGAATCTTCCAAATACTGAACATATAAATTGCAATTACATTCATGGTTATCTTTTCACAAGTACTTTTCTGGATGACCAAATATTTCACAAAATTTTTCTTCTTGTCTTTGAGTAATATAATAACAACTATTTCTGCCTCTTCTTTCTTATCTCTCTAGGGAGTACCTATAAACCATCCTTCTGCTTACTTACAACCTCCTTCTTTCTTGTGATTTTATTTATTATGATAATAATAAATCTGGCCCACGGGCCAGATGCAGCAGCTGAGGACGTTTATCCCCCTCACCCAGGGCTATAACGTTTCTTTATATAAAAGCCCACAAAACAAAGTTTTTGTTTTTACTATAATCCAGCCCTCCAACAGTCTGAGGGACAGTGAACTGGCTCCCTATTTAAAAAGTTTGAGGCCCCCTGGATATGATCTAATTCTTCTAATGGTATATGTATTTTGTGGTCATTGAAAAAAGATCCCACAATTAAAATATCAGTGGCCAAGTTCAAGGTTAGAGTAATTTTAAAAACTGATTCTCGATACCCTACCTCATTTTGCCACTCTAGCATTGTCCTTGCAGAAGTGGAAAGGTGGTCTCACAGCTCTGAAGGTCACTTTTCCCCTCTCATTTCATGGGCTGCCATGATCAAGAAATTCATCATCAATTCACTAGTCTATGCTAATGAGACTCTCTGTTCTTAGCTAGGTCAGTTCTTACAAAGCAGACCCAATTTGTAGCAGAGATCATACTTCATGATTTTCTAGCATGATAGAAATTGCCCAACCTTCCGTTTGGCTGACATAGTCTTCAAGATTCCAGGATCACCTTCACGTCATGATGAGGCAATGGAACAGTTTCTATGTGAGAAAGCATCTGGTAGGCTTTGGAGGGACAAATTGTGGTGGTTAGTGACTTCTTGTTCAATGTGCAGAGGCAGCTCTGTGTATAAAAATAGAGTTGTCTTTTAGAAGCATGAGTCTAAGATGTAATAGGGAACTTCCCAACATTTGTCTAAATGGATGACTATTGCCCATTTCTGATGCTTCACATAAGCACAAACAATGTTGCCAGAAAGAGCCTAGATTAGCAAATCTTGTGCAAAAAAAAAAAAAAAAAAAAAAAAAAAGATCATTGGAGTAAAGGTAGCAGATAGTGTGTATGTTTTTTTTTAAATCATAGTTGCCTAATGAAATCAAAGATTCAAGAAGAGAAAAGCTTATTTGAAATATGAATAAGTAGCAAGAAAGATGATATCTGGAATAAGATTTGGATACCTAGACCATGAATTAAAACATGAAAATGCCAGAGATCTTGATTGCAGTGGAGTGTAACTGATAAAGGATGGTAAAAATGTATTTTTCTCCAATGTCATGCAAGTATATTTGTAATAGAGCTTTAAAATGAAACATTTGAGGAAATGGAAAAAAAACTGCTTCTCTATGAAACATAGTCTAAATATCAGAGAGTAACTATGTTGGATGAAATAGCTGTTGAGAAATCCAGAGCCTCACACGAAGCAAAATCCCAGAAAAAAAAATAGTCAGTCATAAAGTCATGTATCATTGTCTGTACAAATGTACAGACTTTAGATAGCAAGCAAAATGGATAAGAGAACTTAATTTAAAGAAGCAAATTTAATTTCATAGATATCATTGAGAAAAGACAAAACAAAATTAAAGCTAAGTGGAAGGATGACTCACGTTATCCTTGAAAAGGCAAACAAAAGAATTGGTAGAGTTGGTTTTATCTTGTACAAAGACAGCAAGAAACAGAATTTTATGAAATATTTGCTCATGTTTATACAGCACTAATGATAACAAAACCACCATAAAAATAATTGTAACCTATGCATCAATATCTGTTGCAGAAGAAGAGACAAAGAAATTCTATGAAGAACTCTATCAGAAGCTACCGATTATTTTAATTTTTAATATTATAATTTATATTGGAAAATGAATGGATGCCCATCAACTGGAGAATGGTTGGGTAAATTGTGGTATATGAATGTTATGGAATTTTATTGTTCTGTAAGAAATGATGAGCAGGATAATTTCAGAAAGGCCTGGAGAGACTGATATGAACTGATGCTGAGTGAAACGAGCAGAACTAGGAGATCATTATATACCTCAACAACAATACTGTATGAAGATGTATTCTGATGGAAGTGGATTTCTTCGACAAAGAGAAGATCTAATTCAGTTCCCATTGATCAATGATGGACAGAAGCAGCTATACCCAGAGAAGGAACACTGGGAAATGAGTGTGAACTAATTGCATTTTTGTTTCTCTTCCCAGGTTATTTTTTTTAAAATTTTTATTTAATAGCCTTTTATTTACAGGATATGTACATGGGTAACTTTACAGCATTAACAATTGCCAAACCTCTTGTTCCAATTTTTCACCTCTTACCCCACCACCTCCCCTAGATGGCAGGATGACCAGTAGATGTTAAATATATTAAAATATAACTTAGATACACAATAAGTATACATGACCAAAACATTATTTTGCTGTACAAAAAGAATCAGACTCTGAATTATTGTACAATTAGCTTGTGAAGGAAATCAAAAATGCATGTGTGCATAAATATAGGGATTGGGAATTTAATGTAATGGTTTTTAGTCATCTCCCAGAGTTATTTTTCTGGGCATAGCTAGTTCAGTTCATTACTGCTCCATTAGAAATGATTTGGTTGATCTCGTTGCTGAGGATGGCCTGATCCATCAGAACTGGTCATCATCTAGTATTGTTGTTGAAGTATATAATGATCTCCTGGTCCTGCTCATTTCACTCAGCATCAGTTCGTGTAAGTCTCTCCAGGCCTTTCTGAAATCATCCTGTTCCCAGGTTATTTTTACCTTCTGAATCCAATTCTTCCTGTGCAACAAGGGAACTGTTCAGTTCTGCACACATATATTGTATCTAGGATATACTATGACATATTTAACATGTATAAGACTGCTTGCCATCTAGGGGAGGGGATGGAGGGAGGGAGGGGAAAAATCGGAACAGAAATGAGTACAAGGGATAATGGTGTAAAAAATTACCCAGGCATGGGTTCTGTCAATAAAAAGTTATAATTATTTTTTAAAAATAAATAAAATAAATTATATTCAAACTAAAAAAATTATAGTTTATATTTTAGTGTCTTTAATGCAAATATGGGCATGATACAGGCTGGCAAAAATGTATTGAAAAATATGGTTCTGGGATAAAGAATATGGGGGGGAGATTTGTAAACTGATATGGAAATCTACTTATCTTTCATAAGTGTTTTCTTCAATAAAATAATCAAAGATTCTAGACATGTCAAATAATGCATAATGCCAGCAAAATGGCACAGACTTTATTTTAAAAGATAGGAAACAAATAATTTCTAATGTAGATGTCATTCCAAAATCAGCTGTCTACTTACTTGTGAGGAATAAAATCAAAATTAATATAAGGTTATAAGAAAGATAAGCATGGAAAGGGACTTGGGGAATATCATAGAATAAGGCAGGAAATTACCTGGCTCTCCCAAATTCCTGTCCAAATAACTTAAAATAATACTTCAAAGTGAATTTTAGAGTGGCAGGAATTAAAAGTTGGCTTAAAGCAGTCATTCAGCTTAAGACAACTTAGGAGGATGTTAGGAAAGATATGACATTCCAATGTGGTGATCTGGCCAGTGAAAAGATATTGTAGATATTGTCAAGTCAAAAAACAACAAGCCCCGGGGGGGGTCAGCTGTGTCAGCTGCTTGGACCTTCATCCCACAGATAGTGTGGGGGTTGGACAGTGGGGGTGTGAGAGGGATGCTGGTGCTGGACATCAGAAGGTCCAGGCTTTCAGCAGAGAGGACCACATGGCAGAGGGCTAGGGACCCTGATTGTGGTCATACCTAGGAGAGCAGAGTTGTAGTTTTGGTCTCAGGGCAGAGGGGCAAGCTGGCCCAGCTCTTTCGGGCCTGGGGGAACCAGCACACAAGAAGACACAAGAGCTATTGTGGGAGCAGGGGTGCTGGGGGCCCTTGTTGTGTCTCAGGAGCAGAGGGGTCTCTCATAGACCAAGGTGTGAGTCTGAAGAGCAGTGGCCATACATAAACTTGGATCACAGAACATTAGAAGAACCTAAAAAAGACAAAGAGCCTTATAGAACTGGGGGGGAAAAAAACCTACAAAAGACCTATGAAGAAGATATTATCCAGGTTAAAAAAAATAATTAACATATGGAATTTTGTATTCTTTAATTTCATGTATTTGCAATATATGTAGATTGTGTGTATATGTATGTGTGTATACACACACATACACACACACACATACACATACACATACACATACACATACACATATATTAGGGTCAAACACTGGCCCTCTCTAGTATGAGATTGGGAAGGAATGAAGGAAACAGTTTGCAACTTAAAATACAACCAAAAAAAACAAAAAAGAAAGAATAAGTATGTAGAAAAAATTTGGAAAACAATGAGAACAACTTTATTCTGGTTTATTTAAACAGGAGAAACTACCCATGAGGAAACTTCTCCCAATTTACCTGTTCTGAAATTATATTCATAGAGAGCTGCCAGGAACTGAGAGAAGTAATTACTTAACAGATTAATATAGCCAGGAAATGTCAGATGTGGGACTTGACCCTCAAGCCCTCCTGATACCAAGGCTAATTCTCTATCAATTAGACCATGTATTCTCTCAAATTTTTTATACCAAAAAATCAGGATATGAGTAGTGACAATAAAAAGTGGTTGGAGATGTCAGTTTTTTTATCTATCTGTTAAGGTTTTCTACCAAAAGTAGTATAATTAATCATTTCTTGATTTAATAATTAATTTTTTTTGTCAAAAGGTGGAGGAACCAACAAGAAGAATTCTATCTTAGATTTGATTTTCACTGATAGGAAGAAATTGGTTCCTGGCATAGAAATAAAGGGTAACTTCATAGAAAATAACCACTACCTCATAGAGTTTAAGATAAAAGAGTAGAGAGCTGGGCTTACTTGCCTTGTACCCTAGATTTGAGGCAAACAGATTTCCTTTAAAAAGAAGGAGAGTTAAGATCCAAGGATTCTATTGGAAAGGATAGCCTAAGAAGAATGGGCTGAATTCTGAATTCCCAAAGAGAAACAATTCTGATAAGAAAGAGTAGGAGCTAAGTCATTATTAATCAGAGAAATGCAAATTAAGACAACTCTGAGATACCACTACACACCTGTCAGACTGGCTAGAATGACAGGGAAAGGTAATGCGGAATGTTGGAGGGGATGTGGGAAAACAGGGACACTAATACATTGTCGGTGGAATTGTGAATACATCCAATCATTCTGGAGAGCAATTTGGAAGTATGCTCAAAAAGTTATCAAACTGTGCATACCCTTTGATCCAGCAATGTTACTACTGGGCTTATATCCCAAAGAGATATTAAAGAAGGGAAAGGGACCTATATGTGCCAAAATGTTTGGCAGCCCTGTTTGTAGTGGCTAGAAGCTGGAAACTGAGTGGATGCCCATCAATTGGAGAATAGTTGGGTAAATTGTGGTATATGAATGTTATGGAATACTATTGTTCTGTAAGAAATGACCAGCAGAATACAGAGAAGCTTGGAGAGACTTACATGAACTGATGCTGAGTGAAATGAGCAGAACCAGGAGATCATTATATACTTCAACAACGATACTGTATGAGGATGTATTCTCATGGACCTGGCCATCTTTAGCAATGAGATGAACCAAATCAGTTCCAATAGAGCAGTAATGAAAGGAACCAGTTATACCCAGTGAAAGAACTCTGGGAGATGACTGAAAACATTACATAGAATTCCCAATCCTTCTATTTTTGTCTGCCTGCATTTTTGATTTCCTTCACAGGCTAATTGTACAATATTTCAGAGTCTGATTCTTTTTGTACAGCAAAATAACTGTTAGGACATATATACTTATATTGCATTTAATTTATATTTTAACATATTTAACATGTATTGGTCAACCTGCCATCTGGGGAGAGGAGATGAGGGGAAGGAGAGAAAAAATTGGAACAAAAAGTTTGGCAGTTGTCAATGCTGTAAAATTACCCATGCATATAACTTGTAAATAAAAAGCTATTAAAAAAAAAAAAAGAGTATGAGCTGTCTGAAGAGACTTATGTAGTTGTACAAATAATTCACCTCACATTTAATTTTATAAAGATATCTTTTGTTCTTGAAAATTAAATGCTACATGTGTAAGTTTGTCTAGATAGTTAAGGCATGTCAAAATGTCTCTAGCAGTTTGTCAGTAAAGCTTAGTCCTTTTTAAATAAAAACTTGGAAATATACATGTATGTGTGTGTGTGTGTCTGTGTGTATTGAAGATCTAAGCAAAGGGAAGTAATCAAGATGAATACAGAAAATAGTATAGTTCTGCAAGAATAAGGTCTGGAATCTGAAAGCTCAAAATGAACTAATTCTTTTGAGGCAAATAAGGACAACAAAATGGGCTTTTATCTTTAAGCTGTATTAGAGCAATGTGGAAGGTGGAAGAAGTAATTGCTACCCAGGTGAAGAGTATAATGGCTAACTGCTGACAGCAACAAGGCAGAACTATTCCATTCTTATTTTGCTTCTGGTTTCCCTGATAAGGGGGGATCACATTGAATTGGAGAGTGAAGAACAAATAAGGAAGTAATGCCCAGGAGAAGTACTAGTAAGAGAGAATAACTGTTCTTGATAAAGAATTCATTGGTCTCAGACTATCTACTTCTTCAGATACTGAAAAGACTGAAAGTTGTTGTTGTTAAAAATATTTGAAAGATTGGATGGAAAAGGAGAGGTATTTCAGTCCTGGAGAAGCAAAAATTGTCCTACTTTTCAAAATAGGGAACAGAATGTATTCTTCAAACTATAGGCATGTCAAAATGTCTCTAGCAGTTTGTCAGTAAAGCTTAGCCCTTTTTAAATAAAAACTTGGAAATATACATGTATGTGTGTGTGTCTGTGAATTTTATTTTGACACCTAACGAAATTCTATGTTGCATTATTAAATAGATGATCAGTGAACATTTAGAAAATGTGCTAATCATAAGAGTCAATGTGGTTTTATCAAGCATAGGTTAAACTAAACTAAGTTTATTTTTTATTTTTGATAGGATTACTATAGAAAGGTCACAGAAATGTTTTAGCTAGAGTTTACCTAGATTTCAGCAAAGCATTTAACAAGTACTTCAGTTACCCTCCTAGAGAGTTAGAAGATATTACAATCAGTCAGTCAATACTTCATAAATGCTTGTGGGAATATAGGCGATATTCCTGTGGTCAGCAGCTTCCTCCACTGTTGGAATCCAACTTGATTCAGGGCTACTCTCAATAGTCACCCTGCGGTTTTGGGCAAATTGTCTTGGGCCTACATATACTTTCTTAAGTAAAGAAAGGGAATGCAAAAAAGGCATAAATAAAATAATATCAATAATAATAAAGATATAATTGATAGGTATACAACTTAATTTTTTATTAACATTAAAATTTTTTTTTTAGTTTTCAGTATTTAATTTTATAAGATTTTGATTTCCATTTTTTCTCCCTTCCCCTTCTCCTTCCAAGACAGCAAGCAATGTGATATAGATTGTACATTTACAATCATATTAAATATATTTCCACATTAGTCATGTTGTAAAAGAAAAAATAACAGAAAACTAAAAACAGTATGTTCCTATCTGCATTTAGACTCCATAGTTCTCTTTTGTTTGTGGATGACATTTTCATCATGAGATTTTGGGAATTGTTTTGGATTATCGCGTTGTTGAGATGTCCATCACAGGTGGCCATCGTACCATATTGCTGTACAAATTGTGTACAATTTTCTCCTCGTTCTGCTCACTTCACTCAGCATCAATTCATGTAAGTTTTTAAGGTTTTTCTGAAATCTATTCATCATTTCTTCTAGAACAATAGTAAGAAATACAATTTTCAAGAAATATAAAATATCTTATATAATCACAATCTTCAAAACAATTCTATAAAGTCAGTTCCACAGAAAATATTTCAGAGCATTACTGATTAGGCAACTGAGACTTACAGAGGTGTCCCAGCAAAAATCAAAGTCTGTGATAGTTGAGACAGGACTGTAGACACAGGTGTTCTACCCCTGACTCTGACTCTGCGCCATAGCTGCCTTTATTTTTGTATCTGTCGGGGACCAGTACACTGCATTACACGCTGTGGGAATCCAATGATGTTTGCTGTTCTAAATTGCAAGTACTATTTTATGTTATCCAAGTTCAACTTGGCCCTCATTATTGCACAGCATTCCCTTCATTCTTCTGTAATGAACTACTCATGTAACTGCCCTCGAAGGCTATTACAAATCTTCTCATCTCTTCTAAAGCCTTTCTGTATTTTTGCTAAAATTTCAGAAGACGAGATGGTCCTCTTTGCTCAGGGCAATCCCTCCACTAAGGCCTTTGGTCCCATGAATCATTTTTTCTGCATTTTCCAACTCCTTCCTATTATACTCTTAATATAATGGAGTAAAACTTCCCTTTTCCTGTGAGGAAGTATCTTTTTATCTTGCTATATTCTCATTTTAATCACAACTCTCAAATTTTAAAATATATATTTTGTAAAATTTATACTTTTTGAAATAATTCAATTGAAGAGAACAGAAATGCAAATCACTACAAACAGTTTAGCTATTACGAACTCAGCATCCTTTGCTCTACTAGAAACAAGAAAATTCTGAGTCTGAACTACAAATTTTGTCCTTTTACTGAAACAAATTTGGAAGCATGAAGTCATGTTTTAGCTGGTCAGACTCAGAAAATGATACTGCTGAACTCTTATATAATGTGGGAGTCTTCCCTCATCCCAATCAATCAATCAATCAATGGAGATGATGAAGTTTTAAGTGTATAAACAAAATGGTTTGCTTATAGTAATTTCTATATATGTGTTACAAAAGAAAGCAATTGGCTCAGAGCATCAGTCGGACTTATAAAAACCTATGTAAACAGCAATAATTTTGACAGACTATGCTATATTCTATACTCAGAGTGCACCATCTCTCCCTTGAAAGCAGGGAAGCACATTCCCTCAATACTCATCTTGAATCAAATTTGATCACTGTGATTACATAGTATTCAGTTTTGTCTTATTGATCTTTCCATGTTGTAGCCAGAAATGTTGTTTTCCTTGAGATGTTTGCTTCATTCTACATCAGTTCTTATGTTTTCCCATATAACTCTGAATTGTTCATATTCATCATGAAACTTAAACTTTTAAAATGCTTATTTGCTCTCTTTCTTTAGCTTGGCTTTACAAATCCCCTTCCATACTCCTCACTGTATGAGTAAAAGTGAAGGGGAATATTACTTTTTTCTTTTCCTTCTACTTGATTTAATCTTCCTTTCTCTTAATTTGGGTTTCCCTCTTTACTTTCCTCCCTTAATCAAGGAAGATTTTGGTCTGTATCAATCTAGAATAGTTTCTCACATCACTCTTTTTCATGGATAAGTTTTTCTTAATGCCATTAAAAGAAGCAAATCCCAAGGCACCCATTGTCATCCTTCATAATTTATTCTTATCGGTAGAAATATACTCCAATTCCCATGAAGTGATTAGCCACAGCCCAGTTAGTTAGTCCATCATATATCAGATCCTATAATTTTCCAACTCTGGATTGAGAGAATATTCTCCCCATCATCCCATCAAACCACATATTCACAAATTACATATTACCCTACCTACCTACAGGTTAATGAGTTCAGTTTTTGAGCCCCATTTCTAATACCAGTTTTAGTTGGTATCAGTCAGAGCTTGTATTTCAATTGCAGCATGTAGGAAATGACTTAGAGGGTACGAAATGAGTCTAAATTTTTTGAAAGGGCACTCAAGAATAGGTGCCAATCAGTACCCCTTTGTATCAGAGGATCACAGTCACAGAAGACACTGAATGAGCAATTCAAATACTAATGTATCTCCTTGGGTCTGATCATCCATTACTGGGAACATTAATCAACAATCAATCAATCAACAGCCATGAAAGTGTGATAGCAGTGGGAATCATTCCCTGGAGGGCTGAGTGACTCAAATCTCCCTTAGGGACAAAGGCTTTTTATTACTCCAAAGGATGGTATAATAAAAAACTACTAACGCTCTCATATCTTCCAGGACATTCTTGTGAAAGGCATTATAAGGGTAGACAAGGAATTAGCTACATTTAGTACATGAGGGAGGGATATGATCTGCCTCTTCTCTGGAATTGGGCTTCAAGGGACCAGAATCCCTGGTAAACAGATAATTAAGCAGAAAAGCAAAGATCAAGGGAGGAGTCCTTTAACTAAGTAGTTAATTAATATAGTTAGCCCAATAATTTACTGTAATTTATAGAATTCTAAAAATGTTTTAGGCAATAATAGCACTGTTGACATAACTGTAATAACTAACATTTTTGTAGTTCCAAAGCATTTTTAGCATTTTATATGTATTACCTTATGTGAATCTCACAATCACCTAATGAGGTAATCCTATTTTACAAACAGGAAATTAAAATTTAGAGAAGTTCTTCCTTCCTTCCTTCCTTCCTTCCTTCCTTCCTTCCTTCCTTCCTTCCTTCCTTCCTTCCTTCCTTCCTTCCTTCCTTCTTTCCTTCCTTCCTTCCCTCCTTCCCTCCTTCCTTCCCTCCTTTCCTCCCTCCTTCCCTCCCTCCCTTTCTTTCTTTCTTTCGAGTCACATGGAAAGTTATGTCCCTTGATGTTAAATTCAATAGACTTTCAACCAAACCAACCAAATTCCTCAAGATTACTACTATTAAGAGACAATGCTTATTTAAATGCAAAAATTCTGAGTTTGATGATCAAAAATGTGACATTAATCATTCTTTGTTATTATCAGTTTCTTTAAGGAGACAATCTGGTATATTAGAAAGAGATTAAATTTGAAATCAGAGAATCTGGATTCAAATCTTAGTTTTGCTCCTCATTTTACATAGTGTGAGGGATAGAAAATCCTATCCAAAAATGACTACTCAGAGACCTCTCGAAATAAACAGCAGAAAAGTTGTTTATTTAATTAATTCTCATGAGAATGAGCAATTCCACCTCGAGGAGGGAAAGAGAGAGAGCTCACGGTAGAAGGACTAAAGAAGGGGATAAGGTATACAGTTTTTATAGGTTTTAGATACAAAGGATTACATCATGAGTTGGAGAACAATAAGATAGGTGCCCCACCCCTTAATTGGATATTATTCGTGCCCAAAACAGCAGATTCCCTAGTTCTGGGAGGAACCATACATCAGGCAACTAATTTTCTAGATGTTGGTAACTTGAACAGCCATAAATGCCATCATTCGAGGTTAAATACATATGTCTAAAATCTAAGTATATATTGGCTACCACTCAACATACTTACACAGGTCACAGAGACCTAGAGAAACTAAAAATACAGAAGAGGAAGTTAAATGTCCTTGGAAGTTCAGCTGCTGGAAGTTCTTTCTTCACCTTATCTTTACTACATACAGCTGCTGGAAGTTCTTCAACTACACATACACACACACACACACACACACACACACACACACAATGGAAACCCAGACTTGGTTCACTTACTCTGGAATTCAGTAAAATGGGAGGGTTGGATTAGACCATTTATACTTAGATTATCTAAATTGAGGATCACTTATCAACAAATATTTATTAAACACACACACACACACAAGGAATGAAAAAATCCTTACTGACAAAGATTATATAATATAATCCTTGCCAGTAAGGATTTTTCATTTATTTCATCATATTTTATATTTTTTCATTATATGTTATATATTAAATTGTAATAATTATATCATTATCTTAATAATTGAGTGTTGATATTAATACATTAATAATGAATGATTTGTTAATATAATATATAATGTATATTATATTAACAAATCATTCATTATTAGTTATGTTATAATTTAATAATATAATATAACATTAAATAATATTTGATATTATATTAATTATGTTATAATAAATTATATAATAATAGATATTTTATAATGTATTAATATAATGTATTATATTTAATAATACAATATAATAATACAACATATATTACTATATTATGATGTAATACCTATTTATTATATTATAAATTTTTAAATTCATTCATTATATTATATATATACATACATATGCATATACATTTTATATAAATACATTATATTGTATATATATATATATACACATTCATTTTATATATATATATATATATATTATATTTTTCTTCAGGCCTCTCAACTTTTTAAACACAAGAGACAAGATTTTCAAAATCACCTTTTTTAAAGACTCTAATGTAGCTTTTTCTAATGGAAAAGATACCATATTTTCCAGGCAGTCCCATTTCCATTGTGACTCCTATTGTGAAAAACTAGTCTGCCCTAAGCTGGCAAGAGTTTTTTGAATCCATTGAAGAGAAGGAAAAAAAAAAAACACCAGAATTTGCTTCTGCTCTACTATTCTCACATATGTCCCCTATGGTGAATTCTGCCCTTCTTGCCCCACTTTTTGTTTATTTTTGATGTTGCTATTTAAAACAGAATGGGAGACATAATTAATATTCCCTTTTTCTCTCTTAATGTAATTGTTAGCAAATTAAGTATCTTTTATACAGCTGAGAAAATAAGAGGTTGAATGACTAATATGAAAATATTTTGCATAAATTTGCATGTATAATAGTATCATATTGCTTGCCTTCTCAATGGGTGAGGGAGGAGCTAAAGAGAGGGAGAGAATTTGAAATGCAAAAAATTTTTAAAGAATGTTAGAAATACACTTTTAATTTAAAGAAAAAAAGAATTGAGACAAATTGTCATAAAGTGCTTAGACATTTTTATCCATGTATGTGTCTTTCCTCTCTATTATATTTTAAACACCTTGAGCACAAGAATTGCCTTATACTTTTGTATCCCACCCTCACCCACTAATGCCAGACTTACAAGACACTTTACATACCTCTTCTCATTTGAGCCCTAAAACATCTCTGTGAACTTGGCACTGCAAGTATTAGTTGAAAGGCTCCTTGGTTCATAATGGCTCCAGAATACCACTGGATTAGATGATCTATGAGCTTCCTTCTAGATCAAAATCTATGATCATAGATCATAGGCCCTACCAAAACTATGGAATAAATAAGGCCTGTCAAGTCTAGGATTTTTTTTCCTTTTCCCTTCAACAAACCTGTGGAATTTTCTCCTCCCACCCCCACTACCTCCCTCTACCTGCTCTTCAATAGTGGTCTCATTACCAAAGTTTTTCTCAGGAAAGGATCTAGTGTCAGTTGTTCATCCATCAAACATAACTCTTTGTGAATTTAAGTTTTACATTACTTTTCTCTGTATAATTTATTTGTCCCAAATTGTGGTGGGAGAGGTTTGATTGCCTATTGTAGGATTTGTCGAATGAGGGAGTGGATTTTTTTGAGCAAGAGTGAGATGTTTCCTTGAAATCACACAGATTTCACCCATCAAAAGCTTTGCATTCTTTTTTCCCGACTTTGAGCCTGAAATCCTTGTTGTCCACTGCTCCTCCTATTCCTGCCTGCCTGCCTCTTTTCAGAAGGGCTACCAGGAAAACCCCCTAGTAATAGAAGGTGGAATAGTTTTCTTGAATATTTTTTCCCACGTTACAATTAAATTCTCCTAACTCAATAAAAGCAGACCTCTACGAAATTTACAAAACCATTCAACTTTGGGACCAACATTGACCGGCCAATTTATATTCTCCATTTTTGTTAATTTCCCCTGTTTCTAAGGTTCCCCCAACCCAGAATTAAGGAATTTTCTTTTTAAAGAAATTTGTTTAATCTATGAACATTTTCAGAACAGGAATGAATAAATAAATGACTATTTTGTCATTCTCTTTATGATGTTGGGGAAAGTCATTCACTCCTCTGGGTCTCCCTTCCTATGATGATATGAAATTAGAAAAATAACTCAGTTATTTTTCATCTCTATCAGTAGTCAGTGTATATCTGAAAAGCTATTGACCTCTTACTACCTCATAAGAATTTCTGAGGTTAGAATGTTATCTGGATGCAACCGGCAGCCTAGTGAAAGAGATGCCCTAGAAGAAAGAAGCAGACCTTGTGGCAGTGTTCACATAAATCTTGTAACTGAAACAGAAAAAGCTTTGCTCTGCACATAATAGCAAATATTTTTCAAGGAGGTGAAAGCTAAGGTTGAGGATATCAATGTGGTTATCTCTTTTACCTACACTTAACCTTTGGTGTAAGACATTTGCTTCTGTCATATTAAACATCAGCTTCCAAATGAAAGGTTACATTGGTTGCAGATAATTCAGTCTCCTGCTTTGCAAAGATCTTTCTAGCTTGAACAGACTCAATCCAAAAAGAATTGTCAGAAATCTAACCACCAATTAATATTATGGCAAATACATGCAGAGAAGAAATTTGCAATTTTCGTTTAAAAAAAGAAAAATATATCAGATACTGTGCTAAAAAACTAGGATAGAAATATAAGGGAAAAAAGCAGGTCCTGAGCTCAAGGAACTTCCGTTCTAATGGAAGAAAGTTGAAAGGAAGGAGAAAAATAAAAGATAGGGGAACATAAAAGAAAGTTGAAAAGAAGAGGAAAGATACTCAGGTGGAGAATAGTGAAGTCTGGAGAGACAGAAGCAGATTTAGGAGAGGAATAAAAAATGGCTAGCCTGATGTTTTCCCTAAAAACAAAGGTTCCAGGAGGAAAATTCACCAATAGGAAAAGGAGGCCACAGGAGTGGAGGAATTTTCCAAGGTGAGAAGGCAACCAAAGCATAGAGACCAAGTTCAGAGAGTTAGAAGGGGAGGAGAGGTAGAGAATTCACCTGGCAAAGTCAGCAGGCTGCTATTAGTGCCAGATACGTTGGTCATTTGATTCAATGTTTATTAAGCATCTACTATACTCCTGATTCTGTTCTAGGTGGTATGATTCACAAAGTCAAAATTAAAAATAGTCCCTGCTCTATAGGAGTATATACTCTTTTAGGTGATGGGGAACAATATGTATAAACACATACAATATAATTTCTAAGGTAAAGGTGGGGCCAATTTGATGAGTCTGGAATGGGGAACTGTGTATTATCTAGAGCATTGTATCATTTCGTATCATGTTTTATGAGGGGCACTGACAAGCTGGAGTGAGCACAGAAGAGGTTGACCAAGATTGTGGAAACCAGTGAAGAAATCAGGATTTCAGGACCAATAAATATATAGCCCCTTGGTTTCTTGAAATCTTGTTAATCTGTATGCACAAAATTGAGGTTTTACCTTAAAAGTTTCTCCAGGGTTCAGAATTTAAACAAAGATTTCAAATGATTTAATGAATGAAAGAGTCTTAGAGATCATCTTGGGTAATCCAACTCCTTCACTTTCTGGAGGTCAAGAATGGTAAAGTTACTAAATTTCTTACCCCCTCCTTCCCTAGGACCCTGAATATCTACTCTAAAGGCACTCAGGCATTCTTAAACTGGGAGGAACTTCCCAAACTCCTGGTTGCAAAGGAATAAGCAGTAGAAATTTGGCTGAAGGACAGAAATACGGGAAAGATCTTAATCATTCAGATTACTTCATTTGGGAATACTTGAGAATTTCAATCTTTTGTCATAACACTGCTCTTTGGGGTCCTGTGGTAAAGGTGGTTTTTGTGCCAGAACTATCTGTGGTTGCTGGTAAATTAAAATATCTATTCTTGGTATTTGAGAAAGCTACTTCCTCTTCCCCTTTCCCTTTTCATTTGAAGATGAAATATATGACAAAATTGAAAAAGTCAAAGTTTGTTACTATACTATACTTGTGGCAAAGTGATCTAATTTCCTATTCATGTCTTTCTCTTAGAATTTCTGGCTTTCTTCATAGTTTTGACCAGATGCTACCTCCTACTGAGGCATTTCTGGATATCCCAATTGTTAGTATTCTTTCCTTCCCAAAATCATTTTGAATTTACTTATTTGTACATATGCTGTATTCCATGGTAGAACATAATAAGTAAAGAGACTAATTTTTTTTTGACTTTGTAACCTACCACCTAGTAGAGTATTTAGCAGATAGTGGGATTCTCAATAAATGTTTATTTGCTTATTGAATTGAATTGTTGAGGGAAAGAGTAAATGATAAGCATATCTCCATTTTATGCAAACCCCTCTTCATCTATATCTCCTGGCTTTTTGACTTCCTACAAGTCTCAGGTGAAGTTCCACTTTTTGTAAGAAGCCTTTCCTTATACTGCTTAATCTTCCCTCTGAGATTTCCCCAATTTATCTTCAGAAATTCTTATGAGGTAGTAGGAGGTCAAGAGTTTTTCAGATATTCACTGAATACTGATAGAGATGGAAAATAATTAAGTTATTTTCTAATTTAATATTATCATAGGAAAGGGAGACCCAAAGGAGTCTATCTACCTCTGATTTGTGCAGTTTTTTGCATGTTGTCTCCCCCGATAGCCTGTAAGCTCCTTGAGAGAAGGTTTTTCCTTTATTGTCAACCCTAGCATTTAACCTGACATGTAGAAGGCAATTAATAAATAAAGGTCAACTAAATAAAATATCCAGATTCTTAGAAAGGTAAATTATGAAGGAGTGGAGGGTGATTATTTTTTCTTTTTTTGTAGATGCTTAATAAAACTTTATTGACTGATAAAAAATCATGAACATTTTCTTTCTCTTAATATAGCCCAAGCTTTTAGCTTTTTTAGTTTCCAAAGAATATTTTTTATTTTAATTTTACTTTTTGATTGAAACTTTTTATTTTCAAAACATATGCAAGCATAATTTTTCACCAATGACCCTTGCAAAACCTTGTGTTCCAATTCCCCTCCCTTCCCCCATCCCATCTCCTAGATGGCAAGTAATCCAATATATGTTAACATGGTAAAAAATATATATAAATCCAATATAGGCACATGTATTTATACACAATTATTTTGCTGCACAAGAAGAATCAGATCAAAAAGGAAAATAATGAGGAAGAAAATAAAATTCAAGCAAACAACAAAGGAAGTAAAAATGCTATGTTGTGAACCACCATCAGTTCCCACAGTCTTCTCTCTGGGTGTAGATGGCTCTCATTATCACAAGATTATTGGAATTGGCCTGAATTGTCTCATTGTTGAGAAGAACCACATCCATCAGAATTGATCATCGTATTAACTATTTTTTCTACAAACAATAGCTTTTTATTTTTCAAAGTATATGTAAAGATAGTTTTCAGCATTCACCCTCCCAAAATCTTGTGTTCCATATTTTTTCCCTTCCTCCCCACCTCTCCATTCCCTTAGACAACAAGTAATCCAATATAGGTTAAACATAATATAATTCTTTTAAATGTATTTCCACATTTATCACAAGAAAGATCAGATCAGAAGGGGGAAAATGAGAAAGAAAAATGGGCAAATAAACAACAAAAATGGTGGAAATACTATATTGTGAACCACACTCAGTCCCCACTGTATCTCTGAATGCAGATGGCTCTCTCCATCACAAGACCATTGGAATTGCCTGAATCACTTTATTGCTGAAGAGAAACATGTCCATCAGAATTGATCATCACATAATTTTGCGGTTGCCATGTACAGTAATCTTCTGGTTCTGCTCATTTCACTTAGCATCAGTTCATGTTAGTCTCTCCAGGCTTCTATAAAATCATCCTCCTGATTTTTTACAGAACAATAATATTCCATAACATTCATATACTATAACTTATTCAGCCACTCTCCAATTGATGGGCGTCCATTCAGCTTCCAGTTCCTTGCCACTACAAAAAGGGCTGTCACAAACGTTTTTGCACATGTGGGGCCCTTTCCTTTTATATGGTCTTTTTAG
This sequence comes from Sarcophilus harrisii, assembly GCF_902635505.1. Lineage (NCBI taxonomy): Eukaryota > Metazoa > Chordata > Mammalia > Dasyuromorphia > Dasyuridae > Sarcophilus > Sarcophilus harrisii. The sequence continues at coordinate 398,172,464 of NC_045426.1, forward strand.
GATTTCAATTTAATTAATTAATTTAACTTAATTAATTAAATTTCAAGAGAGACTGTTTTTAAGCCTTTTTTTATATGTCCAGGCCTTAGTACAATGCAAATTATAGTCATAGAACAGCATTTCTTAACCTTTTATTGTGTTATAGATACCTTTGGCATTCTGTTGAAGCCTATGGAGCTCTTCTTAGAATAATTGTTTTAAATGAAATCATCAGTCTGGAACATAATCATGAGCATAGAGAGAATATTTTCTTTTTGGTATAATTTTTAAATAAACTTGTTAAATATAATTTGTAAATCTTTGGACTCACCTTTATTAACTTGAGCAATCCCAGGAGAAAAGTGCAGACATCTGGAGATGCATCTAGTACATCTCTTAACTAGTAATATGAGATTTTGATAATTTAGTATAGAAAAACCTTCAGAGTAGGGCTAACCTAGACAAAACTATAAAGAAAAGCCCTGAACAAAGTGAAAATATACTTTCTCATCTTTCTTTTCATGACCATTTTCCTATCTTCTTTTTCAGGACTAATATCCCAGATCTGGGTATCACTTTACTCCTTTACTTAAACCTTTCCAAATGCCTTTGTTCACCAAAAAAAAAGAAAAAAAAATTCCTTATAGGGTAGTAGATGATAAGAACTTAAGTAAATATAGGTATTTATATATTTTAATGGTTGTCTTTTTTTTTTAAGACAAAAAGCTTTTAAGACCCACTGGAATAAGTTTCCATGAATAAATTTAATTCTGTATCTCTAAAACTTTCTGGTTTTTGGCATATTTTAAAGTGATACAAAGAACAAAAACAGATTTGGCCCTTTCAAAAAATACGTGAGCTTTAGAGTGTATTATTGCATGAAAATGTATGTCTCTAAAGAGAGGATTTTCTAAAAAACAGCTAGTACCAGAAATGTGTTGAGTGTTTCTGATAGGGAAAACACTGAAACAAAGTACAGACACAGGACCGGAGTTCTGTGGCTCTTTTCACTGAGGGCTGTCTTTGCTTTCTGTTCCAAATTATTAGAAGGAGAATAGAGAGAAAGGGTCTCCTAGTATGATCTTAAAGAGGAGATCTAGCTATCCTCAAGAGAGAGAATCATGCAGGATAAGAAAAGAAGAAATAAGATGTCAGCTAGAGAGAGTTAAAGTAAGCAAGCTTATTATAAGGGCTTTCAGTAACTGGAAGCCAAAGCTGACATCTGTCCCTTACTTTTTGAATGTTCAACCCAGAAGGACTAATGGAATTCTCCTTGGATAACCTTATATTGCCAGGAATCCCAGGCTTTCCCCATCCCTTGGCCAGCTGCTCTTTCCCCTCCTCCCATCCCAGGCAGCTCCCAAGGTTCTCCTATCAGCTTAGCTTTGATCTGGTCCAGGACAGGACTAACAAAACCGGCAGGACCGAAGGAAAAACAATAATAATTATTGCTAACATTTCTATACCCCTTTAAAGCTTACAAAATACTTTCTATGCATTATCTTATTTTATCCTCACAACAGTTCTGGGAGGAAGATGGTTATATTGTTCCCAGTTAATAGATAAGGAAATTGAAGCTCAGAGAATGGTTAAGTGGCTTCTCAATGGCCACAGTTAATAAGTTACTATAGTACCCTCTTAAGTAATTCTCTGATTAAAATCATGTCTATTGCATATATTGTTATATGCATTTGTTCTATTTTTATGTCAAAGGCACTGTAGCTGGAATGCCAGGGGAAAATAACCGTTGATGTTTTAATACACTGCTTTTTTGTCTTTATGGGGTATAGTTCCAGATTTCAAGCTTGTCCAAGTGGAGTTTTTTGCAAGGGATTGCAAAAAATTTTAGCACAGAAGAGGAAGGAATGTCACTCCTCAAAGTTAGAGAATTATAACTTAATGATCTGTTTCTTGTGTGAAGGGCAGAGTTGCCAAGAACTGGGGAGAGGAAATATCCTAATTTTAACTTGTAAGAGGACACAAATGTTCCAGGTTCTCCTCAGAATCTCTAAAGATTTGAAGAAGTCAACATGTAGTGGAGCTAGTACTGTGGTCAGTTCCATTTCCAATTTACCATCCTAGAGGTTTTACAGGTCCCTTTGGGAGAGATTAAGGATCATCTCTCTCTCTCCCTCCTTTCTCTCTCTCTCTCTCTCTCTCTCTCTCTCTCTCTCTCTCTCTCTCTCTCTCTCTGTCTTTCTGTCTCTGTCTCTTTGTCTGTATCTCTATCTCTCTATCTCTGTCTCTCTGTTTCTCTCTATGTCTCTATCATTTTGTCTGTCTCTGTTTCTGTCTCTCTCTCCTCCTTCCCTTTCTCCTCTTCTTCTTCCTCTTCTTCTTTCTCCTCCCCCTTATCCTCTCTCTTCTTCTTTTCTCTCTCTGTGTCTCTCTGTCTCTGTCTATCTGTCTCTGTCTCCTCCCTCTCTTCCTCCTCCTCCTCCTCCTCCTTCTTCTTTTCTCTGTCTCCTTCTGTCTGTCTATCTGTCTGTCTCTCCATTCACTCTGTACATTGCTTGATCTATTTGAATCTGTATAACTTCTCTGATATGTGTTTGCTTTCTGATTGGATAAATGGGTTTGTTTGCTATTTATCATATGGAACAGTCTTTGTGTACAACTAGCAATTGGTGGCTTTTTATACATTATATAGTTTGGGGCACTCCTTCCCTGTTAAAGAGACAACATTCAAGAGTACAGTTTGAAAATTGTTTCCCCAAGCCCTGTTCTCTGAGGAAAGAAGAGTGACTACCCAATGGCCCCAATCTGTTTTCCTTCTGCAGGAATCAGTCTTCCTTGGGGAAAGGTGTTCAGGAACCTATCTATTCGTGCTTCCCTCTGAACAGAGCCATTCATACACACATGTAGCCACAGGAACAATGCATACCCCACCTCCAAATGCTCCTTAATAAGAGTTGAATCCTACCATTATAATTACTCTACATTTAAAAACCCAACTCACATTGCTTATTCTCCCGACTTTTTGAAACTCACAGATTGGTAACTTCTAACTGCCTCTACCTAAAATGAAAGAATAAATGTTGAAGCAAAAGGATCAAGGCTTGTTTTCATGAGACCATGAGGCCTTGGATGGGGAGAAGACCTAAGACCTCTCCATTGACAGCATTGTCTCTCACAGTATCTAGCAGGAAGAACTCAGACAAAGAGAAGTCAAAAGGAGAGAGGAGAGGGCAAGACTCTCTTTATTTGGCTAGTTCCTTTTGAATGTACAGATGACTATTCAAAAAGGCTCCTCTTTCCCAAGTGGTAAGTAGGCCAGAACAGAATGCCTACTGTGTTCTGAAGTCTCTCCAAGGCTTTTCTGTTACTCTCATGGAGAGACTCAGAAGCAGGCTACCCGGACTCTTCCATGTAGAGAACTGCATCAATAGTATACTGAATATGTGCCCAAGAACTGATTTCAATGGCCAGCCTTTCATTACATCTACAAAGACTTAATATGTATATACATATATAAATGTATATGGTTTTAATCACAATTGTAGATATAATTCTAAATATTTTAATATCATTGTACCCAGAAAGCATGTTCTCCAGCATGTGATCATCCTTCAGATTCTTCATCAGCCACTTTAGGAATAGATATGCAAAAAGCTTGGATGAGAAAAATGATTATCTTCTTTATTTTCTTATTATATTAACCTATTTTTATATGGGATCCAAAGACTAGCCTCTCAAGGACAGTACTGACTTTAGCCAAAAATTCACCCTACCTAGACCATCATATCTGGGGGAATTCTTACAGAATAACACACTGTTGTTTTATTCAAGTAGGACTGAGTGGAGAATAAATTCTTTTATACATATTGCTAGAGGCAGTATGATCTAGGAAAGTGCTGACATGATCACAGTCATGTCTCCTCATTAGAAAAAACCCACCCCTCATTATAATATTCATTTTCTCATTAATTGTTAACTAATCAGAGTTGATTTTTACCCTCAGAGATTCCCACTTTTCCAAACGTATTTAAAAAACTGAACAGCAAGGTCTTTGGTCTCTGAGAGAACCACTGACATCCAATTTATTAATTATTTGCTAATACATTGATTTTTAATTATCCAAAAACTCTGTCTTTTGGAAATTTCCATTCATCTCACTGGGAGTTCAGTTCCATACCCTAACCCTCACACCCTAGGTGAGATCCAGGAAGGACAATTATCTAGTATTTTTGTTAAGGAAAAAAAATGATACTATATCAGTATCTTTTGTTATAAAAGGAACTCAGAGTTTCACTGCTATTGTTCTCTCCCCAAAACAGTACAAACTGTGCAGGGAGAATCTGGTGTTATTTTGCTCTCAGGTGGCCAAGCCTCTGATTTATAGTCTTCAATCCTATTGGGTGTGTACATTTAATTGGGTCTCTGTACTTGTAGTACCAGTCAGATAAGAGGGTATTTCTCTCATGGGATACAAATGAATGAAATGAAAACGCAAATGAAAAAAGAAAGGGCTATAGTTTTCCACAAGCAAGTCACCATTTTCCCATTCAAACTTCTCCGTGTTCCAATTTGGTTCCTTTTATCAATCACATGAAGGCAGCTAAATGGTGGAATGGATAAAAGGCAGGGCTTAGGCTCAGAAAGACATGAGTTCAAATTCAGCCTCAGACACTTAGTAGCTATGTGACACTAGGCAACTCACTTAATGCTTTTTGCCTCAGTTTACTCATCTGTAAAATGAACTAGAGAAGGAAATGGTAAACCACTCCAGAATCTTTGCCAAGAAAACCTTGAATGGGGTCACAAAGAGCTGGATGTAACTGAAAAATGACTGAACAACAACATCAATTACAAAACAAACACACCTTTCTGAACTATACTCCATAAGGACTTTAGGTATCACATCTACTTTGGATTTAGGGTCAAATCTCTCTAGGAAATCAATTTTTTTTAAATGGAAAAGAAATGGCCCTAGCAGCACCAGACCTCAAATTATGGTAGTAGGTAAGAAATAAAGAGGTTGAATAATTAAATAGATTAGGTACATGATATCAAGAAGAAAAGAACATAGTAACTTGGTGTTTGATAAACCCAAAGATGCCAGCTCATGATGCAAGAACTAATTATTTGACAAAAACTGTTGGGAAAACTGGAAAGTAGTGTGTCAGAAATTAGACTTTGACAACTTACCAAGATAAGCTCAACATAGATACATGATTTAGACATAAAGGGTGATATCAAAAGTAAATTATTATAGCATGAAAGAGATGATAAATTCAGAGTGCAGATTAAGACATTTCTCTCTTTTTTCTTTCTTCTCCTCTCCTCTCTTTCCCCTTTTTTCTCTATTCCTCTTTCCTCCTCTCTTCTTTTTTCTCTCTTTATCCCCCTCTCCTCCTCTCTCCTCATCTCTTTTTCTCTTCTTCTCCCTTTTTCTCTCCCCTCTCTTTCCTTCTCTAATACAGAATTTTTCTTACATAATTAAACAATAGATTTTGTTCTTCTTGCTTTTTCAGTAGGTGGGAGAGGGAAGGAGGGAGAGAAAATTTAAAATGAAAATAAAATAACATTGAATTTTTAAAAAGACAAGAAGAAAGGTCAAGTATAACTTAACTAATATGTCTGACATTGTAAGACTCCCTAACTCTGAAGCCAGCATTTTCTTTAATTTTAGATATATTATAGATCAAATTGGCTTTGATGATTGGATTCATGGCCTAATCACTATGTATAATAATATTATTTCCAAATAAGCAATATTGCATATGTTTGGTGCAAAAGAAAGAGTGCTGGATTTGGAATCTAAAGGACCAAGATTTGAATCCTGCTTCTGCCTATAATTACATGTGGCACCTTTGACAAGTTAATTGACCTTTAAAATTTCTTCTTTCCTCATCTGTAAAATGAGGGGATTATGTGGACTTTGACATGCCTTCCAGATCCAAATTTAGGTTCCTGTATTTGAACCTGGCATTTTTATGTCCCTAGATCCTTCTGTTTCTGCAACCAAAGACAGATGACATAGTTTAACAGCATCTTGAGCCTATTCTTCCATGGAATAAATGATAATACTTATTACCTGGCACAAGAGCAACGTCTTTGATCCAGGTCCAGCACTGAGTTTTGGTGGGACTTGACTGACAAACAAGTTGGAGATAGCTTCATGGGAAAAAAAAGAATTGAAAAGAAAAGGTTCCCTTAGAAGAGAATGGCGAAATTCCAAGTTTGGCTTTTACTCAAACAATGGCATTTGCTCCCTTCTTATCACCACTGCTGAGTGGTTCCAGTAAAAACTCTTGATAAAGACTCTACTACCAGTAAAAGAAACACAGCAGTGGAAGCATCTTAGCCCCTCTAGAAAAAAACTGAAGAAAGGAAAAGGAAACCAAAAACTAGACATGGAAAATAAAGAGCAAATCACTCAGCTATCTCTTTTTTCTGTTTATATGAAATGATTTTAATTTTCATATACTATTCCCCCAAAGCAGAGTTGATTAGAGCCCAGGTATGACAGCTTGACTTTGGCTTTCTGTCCTGGCTCCCTGCCTTCTGGCAAAGAATGGGGATGCCCCTTTGTCTCATGATGTCCTCTGTATCCTTTGGTTGAGCATAGGAAGAGGGTGACTATCCACTACGTAATTTTTTAAGCCACATACCTCCAAATGAAACCAAAAGGAGACACCACAGAGTGGACATTTATGACATCTGATTCTAAAGTTTTGGCAAAGGTAGATTGGAAAGCATTTCATAATATTCTTCAGAAGCCAGAGAGAAACAATAACAGAGATGGGGGTTCTGGGGGTGGGAGAGAGGGGGTCTAGGTGAACACCTGAAAAGAAACTTTTTCATTTTCATTTCTATGGAAGAAAAGAAAGCTACTTTCAAATATACTATAAAGGATCCTACTGCTGCTGCCGTGTGTGTTTATCTCAGCTAAGTTACTTTATCCTCAGTCATACTCTTCTGTGAATCTAAGCTATGAGGGATCTTTTATCCCAGGCCATTAAAATTCCAACTAATTCCACAGAAATTCATTTCAAAATATTCCTTTGCCTTTAGAAGTTACAGAACCTTTACAGAATGTTATCTCACCTCATGTCTCCTTCCATAATCAAGCCAGTAGGCATTTATTAAGTGTTACCAGGTGCCTGGTACTGTGCTAAGTGTTGTGGATCCAGAGTCATGAATAAAGCAATTCTTATGTCAGGGAACTGAGGTTCTAACAGGGAAGGCAACATATGCATTTATGGGCATAAAGAAAATTTATATAGGGATATACATAGTAAACACCTAGAAAAGGTACAAGGTAATTTTGGTAGTAAACACTCCAGCAGCTGAGGGGCTTTAAAGTGCCAGAAGGAAGTGCCTAAGCTGAGCCTGAGTAAGAAAGTCAGAGATTAACAGAGGTGGAGATGAGGAGGGAGGGCATTCCAGACATAGGGCACCACGAGTACAAAGGCAAAGAGGTGGCAAATGTACCGAATGTGAGAAACAGCAAGTAGATCAGGATGGCAAAGTGTCCAAAGACAGATAATATATAAGATGTGAAAGGTAAAATAGACCGGGTTGTGAGGAGATTTAAATGCCAAACTTGAATTTGCATTTAATCCTGTTGGGTATTCAAGTCACACATAAAATGTCCTGAAAATGAATTAATGTATATTCTATAATTTTGGCTCCCTCTGTCCAATTCTGATTCCCTTCTACACCCATTTTTGTATTCCACTTCCACCCCTACAGGATGATACTATAAATAGTGCTCTTTGTAAGTCACAAAGCTCTTCAATTTTGCTTTTTTAAAAGTTATTTGTTTTGGCAAGGCAAATGGGGCTAAGTGACTTGCCCAGCATCACACAACTAGTGCAAATATCTAAAGCTGGATTTGACTTTGGGGTGCTCTCTCCACTGCACCACCTAGATGCCCAGGATCTTCAATTTTGAAACAGATAATATGGTTCTTTGGAAGTGAATTTATTTTCACTTTTGTGTAAATCTTTTGAGTAATTTTTCCTCCCATGTCTCACTTCTTTATCCATCCTGTATATAACAAGTTATTTCATGCTTGCTAAAAAAAAGAAAGAATTAGGGGAAATATTGTTATTAATATATTATACATAATATATAGTATATATGTAATATATAATAATAATATTCCAGCAATCCCACTGGAACCAGAGTTTCTGCTGACCGCAAATTTAGAGCTGTAAGGAACCATAGACAGCATCTCACTTAATCCCTTAATTTTACAGATGGGGATCTTGAGGTCCAAAAGGATGAAATATCTTGCACATGCTCATACTGGTAATAAATAGTAGGGCCAGGATTGTAGATAGTTTGCCTCCATACCCAGTGTGCTCTCTGCCTTAGGAAATTCCAGAACTTTTCACTACTCTACTGCTACCAAATTTTAGAGCTGTAACTAGCACCAGAGGGCCAGGTCTTTGCTCCAAGCCACTGACATCCAGGGGCAAGGTATATCCCTTTATCTTTCCTTACCTAAGAGGCCATCCCACACAAATATGTTGTGATATGACTATGGAGTCCACCATGACCATATGAGGATGAATCTCCAAATCTGATCCAATCATTGTGGCTTTCTTCTCCAAGGGCCTACTTTTTCCTTAAGGCTCCATAGGATCTGATCATACTCTGAGGGAATGGGCTTCCTCCTCTTCTGAACCAACTCATATATATATATATATATATATATATATATACACACACTGCCACCATTTATCCTCAGTTAAATTTGCCCCAAACACAATTCCTTCTTACAGCACTATTAAATTTAGAAGCTCCCACTCACATAATATTAAAGACATAATTTCTCTGTTAAATTGCAAATTTTGTTATTTATTTCTTCTTCAAGACAAAAGATATGAGAAAAGCTAGAAAAATAGACTACAAAGCAAGAATAGGCTTGTTTATTTTTAAAAGTATTTTAATGTAGCATATTTGGGAAAGAAAACAATCTGAATTAGATTTGGGGGGGAGAGACCAGAAAAGTTAGAACATAAAGGGATGCCAATGGTAGAATATTTCACGGTATACAGAGGCTGAAAATGGCATGTAGCATTGGGGGAGCATTCTCAGTGTCCGGAAACAGAAGGGCAGTATCTTTTATAGAATTACCGAATGAAAAAACAAAGGGAAAGACCTCACTAGTAAAAGGATGGAGATACCAAATATCACAGACAGATGGAAGATGGTAATTGGAAACCCCATCATCAGGCAATTAATAACAACTTTGAAAGAGACAGTAATAAATCTCTCTTCTTTCACATGAGTAATTGAAAATGCCTAATGAGCCTAATACAAAGCTATGAATGATTTGTCATCCTAGGGATCATGAATAGCAGAATAAAATGAATATTCTATCTCTGATGAGATCTGTATCTAACTGTTTTTATCCTGGGGTAAGGATGAAACTCACCTCTGCTGGCCAGCAATTGAAATCCGTGACTGCTCATTATGCACCCTTTCAGCCAAATTTTAGGACAAACTGTATAATTTCTCAACCTCCATGTAATTAAAAAATTCACTTGTGGTTTTGTACATTGGAATGAGCCACCTTCTGATTTCCATTATAAAATCACAGAGCTGAAAGGAAATTCATGGATCATCTCTCTCTTTTTACAGATAAAGACTTTCAGTGCTGGTATATTTGTGGTGATCTTTCAATCCCAAACCTCCTGGGGATAGAAGAAAATGGCTGAGATATCTCTTAGCTCCTCCATTGTCAGTCATTCAACAGCGCTTTCTGAGTTCAGGTACAGATTTTTTTTTCATGTCATGTAAAGAAATTCTCTATTTCCTCAGATAAATACTGAGAACAGGGGAAGGAAAGGGAAAAGAAGGGTAGACCGAGTGTGATCTGTTCAAAGATATCACTAAACTATTTGTTCTCTGGAATCCCTTTGTACTCTTAAAAATGATTAAAGATTCCAAAGAGTTTTTGTATATGAATCATATCTATCAATATTTACTGTCTTAGAAATTGAAATATCTTGGTATTATTGTTATTTTAAAAATAATTTTTACCTCAGATGCCTTGGTAGGACCTGGAGTCTCCCAGACTACATTTTGAGAACCAGGACTCTATGCTGTTGTGATTTGAGACTAGTACTCTGTCTAAAACATATTTGAGAGGAAAGAATTAGACAAATGACTTTTTTTGTTTAATCCTTCTTTCAAAACCTCTCATGACCTAGATACATATTTTAAGGGACTTCTTTCTTCTTATATCTCCATAATCTCCCCCCAAGAAAAATAAAGTAGTTCCTTCCCCTCCCCCAAAGTCACTAAAAACAATTTTCTTCTCCTAAGTTCACAGTGCCACAGAATAAAAACTTTTCAAAGGGAAGAAAGAAAAATTGAATTTCTTGAATGGGCAGGCATTCGTCCTAGAATGTAAATCCTCAGGAAAGGTATTGGCAGACCTATTGTTCCCTTACTGCTTGTAGACAGACACAGATGATATTTCTCTTTCCAGTTTCCACCCACTAGTTTCACCATTCCATAGCACAGCCAAGCAATATACCAGTTTCTCTGGTAAGATCAGAGCTTTCTATAATCCTTTTTTTTTTTTCTATAAAAAAACTGGGTAGTCCTTCAATTTTTTTGATGTCATCTCAATATAAGATTAGGACAAAAATTTCTCTTCTGGATCTGTCTCTTGTCACTCATTTATCCTTTGTTCTCCTTTTCCCATTTTCCCTCTTATCACCATTTCTACCTATTCTATTCATCTCCAGACTTTCTCTAATCTCTGTCTCCTTCACGCTTTCCAGGTAATGCTTCACCCATCACTGGAAATATTCTTTTGGTTAGATCACTTAGTTTTTTTCTAATAACTTAAACAAGAAAAGGAAAACCCTAAGTACTTGTGTTATTTTTACATAATATACTGTAGACTCTACATGTGAACATAGCAGCATTTTGTAAAGTAGTCAATAAACTCTTGAGTGCCTGGTAGGTCATTCTGCTCAACAATTTGTAATGCATATTGTTATATTTTGGTAATGATTTGGATCCTCCTAAAAGCAATATGTTTATTAATAACTGCCTGGTTCTGACTGTACTGCTTCAAATAGCAGGTACTTACACATTCTTTCTCATGCTCTGTTCAAATATTCTTTTTTTTTGTTTGTTTATGAAATGTTTGAATATTTGATAGAGAATTTAGACTTGTGGTTTTGTTTTGGTACAAAGCTGATTTGGGGTGTAGGGAGTAGGATGGGGGTAGTGATTAGAGGCTCTATAGAATCCTGCCTGCCTTTTTAATTTTAGTTTGTTTTGGGATTTGTTTGTTTTTTAAATTTTTAAATCTTAGATTTTTACAAACTACCATTTCACTTACTACCATTCACCCAAAGAACCCTCCATTGTAACAAAGAATGGCTTCCTATTGTTTTTTATTATTTTTTATTTTAATGAAATATTATTTTCCAATTACAAATAAGATAGTTTTTAACATTTATTTTTGTAATATTTTGAGTTTCAATTTTTTTCTTCCTTTACCTCCCCCTTCTCCAAGACAGCAAGCAAACAGATATAAGTTATAGATATACAATCAATTTTTAACATTTCCATATGAATCAGGACAAGAGGAAAAAACACAAGAAAACAACAATAACAACAACAAAAGATGAAAATGGCATGTTTCAATACACATTTAATCTCCACAGTTCTATCTCTAGATGCAGATGATATTTTCCATCCCAAGTCTATTGGAATTGTCTGAGAAGAATTAAATCTAGCATAGTTGATCATCTCACAAACTTGCTTTACTATGTATAATGTTCTCCAGGTTCTGCTTACTTCACTTAACATCAATTCCTGTAAGTCTTTCTAGGCTTTTCTGAAATCAGCCTGATCATCATTTCTTATAGAACAATAATATTCCATGAGATTCATATATCATAACTTATTCAACTATGCCCCAATTGATGGGTATCCACTCAATTTCCAATCCCTTGCCACTACAACAGTTTAATACATATGGGTCCTTTCACCTCTTTTATGATCTCTTCGGGTTACAAATTCAGTAGTGGTATTGCTGGATCAAAAATCTGAGATCCTACAGGTTTTTCAGAAATTTTGATCTTAGCACTTTCATTCAAGGTTCAAGTTTGAGCCACGAAATCACAGAGTTGATGGAGGAAGTTTTTTGGTTAATGGGGACACTTACACTTTGCCTAGGTGTAGGGAAAGCTTGTTGGATGTAGAGCTAGACAAGACCTTAGAGACCTTTTATTCCAGTGAATGCATTTTTATGGATAAGGAAATTGAGACTCAGTGAGGGAAAATGAGTGGTTTAAGGTCACCCAGTTACAAAGGAGCTGAGTTAAAACTTCACACCCAGATCCTTCGACGTCACTGACATTTTGCCCACACTGTGCTGCTGGTGCCATCCTCTGTTCCCTTTTAAAGAACAGATGGGAATGTAGTCAGCAGAGCTGATCTGACTGAGGCAGCAATTGCCTAGGAGAGGTGAAGTCTGTTTGGTTTGACCCCAAAGACCAGAACTATGATCACTGGGGAGCAAAGTAAGTCTTGACATAAGGAAAAACTTCCCTAGCCATCAGTGCTGCCCCAAATTGGAATGGCTCCCTTGAAAGCTTCGACCTTACTGGGAATTATTCAGCAAAGGCTGAATGATGAATTATTTGTTGAGTGGGTTGTACAAAAGTTTCTTATTCAGATAGAAATACTAAGGGGAATAGGGGAGCAGGTGTCTGAGATTCCTTAAAAATCTGAGATCCTACAGCTTCTTCAGAAATATTGACCAACTAAGACTTTCATTCAAGGTTTAACTTTGAACCAGGAGTATTTAAATCCTATTTGACTCCGTTTCCTCATCAGTAAAATGAGCTGCATTAAGAAAAAGCAAGCCCCTGTGTAATCTAGCCAAGAAATCCTCAGATGGATCATGAAGCATCAGATGCAACTAAAATGACTGTCTATTATCTCTTCTGACGCACAGATTCCTGAACACACAGTACTGTACTGTCCTAGTGATTATTTTTGACAGAAGCTAGCTATTTTCACCAAAGGGACAGAATATGCATTGGGGTACCTGGCAGATGGTGCATGTACAGTATTACAGATTTGAGTGTCTATATTGAATTACTTGCTGTGGAGGGGAGGGAGGTTAATAGGAAAGGAGGGAGAAAAAATTGCAGCTCAAGGTTTTTTTATTATTATAGCTTTTTATTTACAAGATATATGCAAGGGTAATTTTTCAGCACTGACAATTGCAAAACCTTTTGTTCCAATTTTCCCCTTCTTCCCCCCACTCTCTCCCCTAGATGGCAGGTAGAACAATACATGTTAAATATGTTAAAGTATATGTTAAATCATGTACTGGTCATCCTGCCATCTAGGGGAGGGGTGGGGGGAAGAAGGGGAAAAATTGGAACAAAAGGTTTGGCAATTATCAGTGCTGTAAATTTACCCATGCATATAACTTGTAAATAAAAAGCTATAATAAAAACGTTTATGTTAAATACAATATATGTATACATGTCCATACAGTTATTTCAGCACAAGGTTTTGCAAGGGTGAGTGTGGAAAATTATCTTCACATGTGTTTTGAAAATAAAAAGCTATTATTAAAAATTTAAAAACAACAACGACAAATTTGGGTATGAGCTACCAAGATAGATCATCCAAGGTGAGGTGATGCATGGGGCCGATCGAATATGCAAGTGTTGGTAGAGTTTTTAGTAGCAAAAGTCAGCAAAATTTATAATCCTGAACCATAATTCAGAGCATCTGTTCTTATGACTTCATATGTCATGTCCATGAATATCAGCAGATGATCAGTTTGTATTTGGAAAGGATTTTTGGAAGTCATTAGATCTAACTTTATCATTTACTGATGGGGAAACTGAAACCTAGAAAGGCTGAGGGACTTATCCAAAATCTCATAGATAGTGAGTGGCAGAGCCAGGATTCATAGGATCATCAGATCATGAATTTAGAATTTGAAGGGACTTTAGAGATTATCTAGTTCCACATCAAGCAATCAACCAACAACTAAGCACTTATTAAGCACCTACTATTTGCCAGGCACTATGCTAGGTCCTGGGGGTACAAAGACAAAAGTAAAATAGTCTCTGCTTTCATCGAAATATATTCTATTGGGAGCGACAGCATGTTCATATATAAGTATACAAAAATGTACAAATGTTTGTATTAAGATCTTACTCCAACCCAATATTTCTTTTACTGTATTTCAGCCAACTTTAACATGTCAAAATAAGAGATTAAAGAGTCTTAATCATAATTCCATAATGGGGTATCTCAAATGAATGTATGTTCCTCCAGTTATATTCTTGGATATGCCAGTGAATGCTTAATAACTGGCTTTCTAAAGAAAAATGTATCTGTGGTATATTTTAATTATTTTTTTATTAAATTTTTGTGTGAGGCAATTGAGATTAAGGGACTTGCCCAAGATAACATAGCTAGGAAGTGTTAAATAACTGAGGCAAGATTTGAACTCAGGTCCTCCTAACTTCAGGGCTCATGCTCTATCCTCTGTGCCATTTACCTGCAGCTGGTCCCTACCAATGACACATTTTTAGGTATGATCTATGATTGACATTTTCTCCATTACTATCAAGTTTAGACAATCAGCAAAACTGTCAATAAAGTATTGATTTATATAATTTACTGATTTCTGAGATGTGAATGTTCACACTAAAAATTTAACAATCAGCTCTGAGGTGTTCAGTAAAGTAGGTTCAATAAAACCCCTGTTCCAGACTAATTGTACACTATTTCAGAGTCTGATTCTTTTTGTACAGCAAAATAATGGTTTGGACATGTATACTTATTTTGTATTTAATTTATACTTTAACATATTTAACATGCATTGGTCAACCTGCCATTGGGGGAAGGGGATGGGAGGAAGGAGGGGAAAAACTGTAACAAAAGGTTTTGCAACGGTCTATGCTGTAAAATTACTCATGCATATAACTGTATATAAAAAGCTATAATAAAAAATAAAAATAAAAATAAAACCCCTGTTCCTCTGTTGTAACAAACCAGCCATAGTGTAAAGCTCTAAATCAATCAGACTATCAAATTATAGCTCACCTCACCCAAGGCAAGATAGCCCCATCTGCCTTGGGGTGGAAGTCTTCCCTGGCTCACCCAGGTGGTTCAGAGTATAGGGAGGCCTGTGAAGGGGTTGTACTGAGTCATGCTTTGACTCTGAGTAGATCAAACAGCTTCTTAACTGTCAGGAAGCTCTGTACTTGCTTGATTTATTCTTGGCTTCCTTGACTACTTGGCTGGAACTCAGAGTTCTTCAATTTGACTTCTCTTGACTCAAGTCCTTGTGTTTTGGTCCAGCTTGTCATATAGACCATGCCATACCCCAGAGCCAACATCTTGACGTGTAGCTTGTGAACATTCCCTGAAGTAGCCCAACCATGGTCCTGATGTTGCTCCAGCACGTAACCCAGAGGTGCCCCAGGATCCTGCTCAAAGCAGACAGACTAGACACCATTGGGACCCGATTAGTTTTCCCTCTCTCCTTCCTCCCTTCCTGAGTTCAGGACAATCCAATTTGCATTTATAAGTACCTACAATATACTATGCACTATGCTAGGTACTAGTAATACTAAGGCAAAAAAAAAATAATAATAATATTGGCGAACATTTAATTAGTATTTTAGGATTTTCATAGCTCTTTAAGTATATCATCTCATTTAATTCTCACAAGAACCATCTGAAGTTGATGTTATTATTCTCGCTTTACAGTTGAGCAAACTGAGGCTGACTTGCCTTTTGGTATCTGGTGCAGAACTAGAACCTATGTCTTTTTGACTTCAAATCTGGAAGTCTATCAAGCTATATTATTTAGCTGACTTTAAGGATGGAGAAAGGGACGAACAATATGTTCTCAATGAAAAGCATAAAATATATGCCAAATAAATAAAAATTAATTTGGGTGGTGGATAAATGACAACTTGGGGAATTGAAAAAGGGCTCTTGTAGGCAGTGGCTCTTTAATTAAGCCTCAAAGGATGCTAGTGGTGCCCAGAAATTTAAGAGAGAAGGAAGAGCATTCTGGATATGGGAGCTAGCCCTTGAAAAGGCAGAGAGATAGGGAATGAGATATTAGATATGGATTGGAAATGATAAGTAGACCAATTTGTCTGGGATATAGAGTTCGTGAAGGGAAGTGGTGCATTATCATTCTGGAAACAGACTGGAGCCAGATTGTGAAAAGTTTTAAATGCCTTATAACATATTACCAGTCTGACAATACTGTATCAGCCAATGGCACCAGAAAGCCATCTATAACTTTGATTGAGGAAATTTTTCCCAAAAGGAAAGTATTAAACATTTCTCATGTCTAATCCATAGTCCTTCAATTATTTGGATCAATACTACAGCTTGTTGTGTAATCAATAGTACTTCAAAGTATTCTTATTCACTGGCATCAGATCCTCTGAATTGGACTGACATGTCAGTGATCATCACAAAGAATGAGGAGAAATCTCCTTCTGGAGAGAGATGGGCTCCAAGTGTAAGTGTAAACCAGTGTCCAGCCAGCCAGAAACCAGAGTTTCTTAAGCTATCAAATTTAAAGGATTGAGATTCAAGTGAAAGCTAGGAATTGAGCCAGAGTTTCTAGGCAAAGAGGTCTGTAGGCAAGCTACCAGAAATGTCAATGAAATATCAATATATTTTTATGCAATCTGCATTCTCTGCCCTTTTATTGCTTTTATTTTATTTTCTATGCCTGAGATGTTTTGTTGTTGTTGTTCAGTCCTATCTGACTCTTTGTGACCCATGGATTATGCTTTTCATAAGGTTTTCTTGTAACAGAGAGTGGTTTGTCACTTCCTTCTCCTGTGGTTTTAAGTTAAACAGAATTTAAATGACTTGGTCAGAGTCCCCCAGTTAGTGAGTGTCTGAGATCACATTTGAACTTGGGTCTTCCTGCCTCCAAACCTGGTACTCTGCTCCCTAAGCTAACATCTATCTACCTGTCTCAGGTGATGTTCCCATCCCTACCTCATTCTGACAAGGATGAGAAAACTATGCGCACACTGGTGAAGCACTAAAAACTCTCTGTGCTTTGCTGCATCGCTAAATCTGTAGGAAATGGGATAATACATATTTTCACAAGCCAATTAAACAGCTAAGATACTGCCCTCAAAGATACAGTTATCCCACATAAGCATGATACATACATATGGATTCCCGGGCTCTGTGCTGTCTGTTATGTAAAGTTATCCATTATCATAGCTACCTCTGATTTACAGGTAATAAAACAGGTATGGGAGCCAGCTTCTATCTGCTTGAGAGAATCAATTATTAAATTTCCATTTGAGCATTTATACCTTGGAAATCAGAAAACCAGGTTGTGATTGATTATTTTGATGATTATACTTTAAAAAATGATAAAGAGAAGGTTAATAATGAAGATGAGACTTAAAAGTGTGTTGTCATGGGGAATTTCCTCCTCCATACCCCTTCCCCAGACTGGTTGTTAAACATAATAGCTTTGTCTACTTACCATAGAATATGAAGTAAAAATGGGACACAAGTTAATGTAACTTAAGCTAATTATCATTGCTTTTTTACAGAACTGGTTTCACTTATAAGTGAAGCATATATATATATATATACATATATATATATATATATATATATATATATATATATATATATATCCTTGAAATTCTTCACTTCATCTTGTTGGACTAACTTTAATGTCATCAATTAGAGATTCATTCTGAGATGCTTTTAAAAAGAAATGAAAATACTTCTGGAAGATTAAGAATCATTCATACCTTAATAAGTATTAGTTTAATGTTATTGCTATTCTCCAACTTCTAGCTTAATTAGTTTTGCTAAAGGAGTAAGATTTTGATAGATGGGAAAAGAAAAAAGGAGTAGGGTGAGTTGAAGAATAGGTACAGGACAATAGGAAGTTCAGAAAGAGAGGGGAGAGGATGATTTAAAAAAATACCTAGTTCCTAATTTGGCTCAAGGCTTGCCTTGCCTATTTATCATTTAAAATGAAGGCAATTTACTTAGAATTGCATATTTTTGGCTTCTTATCTCAGTTTTTTTTCAAACATGTTTTACCATTTTTAAAATTTACTTTAATATGTCTGCATCAACTATCAGCCTGATGAGTCAGAATAATCAGCTTAATGACATAGTAGCAGCCATCATATTAAATCTCAGACACAGGCTTATCATAGGAAAACCAACTCAACTAGGGCAACAGTGTTCCAATACAATGGTTTAGAAAATGGTTCTGAATAGCTCCTAGTATGTTGTATGCTTTCAAAAAAGATCAACTGAAAATAATAAAAAATGGAAAACAAAGTTCAAGTTTTCTTATGAAGGAGCTCTTTTAAAAAGATGACTAATTCATTTTAAAATGTCAGTGAGTAATACCTTTATTTCTATTGACTGGTTATGTGAGGATTCAATTAAAATAATTTTCTTTAAGTTTCAATACACTAAGGGTATTGCTTTTTAAGTTTTATGAAATAACATTTAAATAGAGGAAATTAACATAAACTTCTTCTCTTGGTTTATCAAGCTCTAATACAAGGGTCACAGGAGTTCCACTCTCATTCTGTTCTCAGGGGTCCAGATTATGATGCTATCCCTTTGAAACTTCAGTAATGAAAAGTTTTTGGATGAGAACATGCAAACAGACTCACCTTAAACTGAATTCTATTTATTTCTATAGCAAGAAGTGTCATAGCAAGGTTGTAGTAAATTATCTTTCAATGTATATTGAAAATTTTTATTAGAAAAGTATTATTTCCTACATTACTCTTTACCAAATCCAAATTAAAGCAAAAATTATCCTCAACCTTATATGCCTTACAAAAATGGAGGAAGGAGGAGAATGCAATGCAGTATTGCGTATAACTTGTTGATTTTGCAGTTACAGTAAGGCAGGAGCCACATTATATTTATCTTTATAATTTTCTTAATGCTGGCTATAAGGTTTTTTCTATTTATCTACCTTTCCATGTGTCTATATAACTGATGAGTACTCAGTAAAAATAATTATTGCCTGAATAAATGAATGAATAGAAAAAACTTTAAAGAAATGTCAGGATGAAGATACTTCTGTTCAAATAGAAAGTGCCAAATATGACAAACTCATACTCTAAAATCTGCTCAATTCTCTCCTGGGTCTGTTTTTCCGAATGGGGATAGGGGGTGGGAAGAGAAGTAATTCTTGGATAGGTTTTCGGACTTAATCTTCAAGTAGACATTCAGGATCCTTACAGATAAGAGAACAAAGCAGAAAAAATTGGTTACCAAGTCACCAGCTACTGCTGCAGTTCTTTTTATCCTTATCAATGTCATAGCAATAAAGGTTTCTAAGTCAGGAAATCACTTTGTTGGGGCTGCCAAGGAGCTTCCTGCTGTCCACGATTAGCTAAAAATTGAATACATTCACACTCTACACATATGTACATATACATAGACAAATATACATATAATTAATATACATCATTTAACATAATTAATACAATATACACATACAATTAATAAACATCCTAGCCCATTTTTGGAGCTCAGAGTTTTAGAACTCTAGATAGCTTTTCTATACCTCTGAAAAAAGAATAATCTATTACAATAATATAAATAAAGGAATACTAAAAGGAAGGTGAAATCTGAGAAAATGGAAAGACCAATAATGATATAAGAGCAGATAATGAAATATCTTGTTCTATTCAACTAATAGAGAGGCTGGGGACTACAGAGACAGACAGACAGACAGACATACACACAGAGCATACATTTTCCCATTCAACCCCTGTATCAATTTGTGCTTAACTCTTTGTTGCAAGGTGTGGGAGAAAGAGAGTCAATCTGATTGTGTTAGGGGGAGTATAGCAAAAAATGACTGTGTCATAAATATCAAAACAAAAGAAATCTACATTTTTAAAAAAGAACGTGTAGTATAAGTGTGTGAATGGAGAGAGAAGGCAATTAAATTTTTAAATTGAAATATTCAATAGCAATATGTCTCATTAGCCTAGAAAAGAATTGCAATTCTTTTGATGGAGAGATGAGGGAACACAGTTTTTATTATTTCTTCTATTCTCTGAGTCTATGGGACAGTGCTTATTTGCATGGCCATCTTTAAAGGTTTTCCCTATCCCGTAGTCATGTCTACTTAACAGGATATCAAAAGTACTTGCCATAAAAAGTAATTTTAAGACTTTGAAAATTTTCTTCATCTGCGGAATTTGTGCAAAAGAATCTGTGTTTACACTGCAATATTGATCAGTTTATGTGTGCATTTTTTCTATTTCCCATATCTCTACAATGCTGAGTCATCTTGCTGATCTTTCCTCCAGGATCAATGTAAGAATCCTGGGCCATTACATGAAAAAACAGCCACTGACAGGGAAAGTTGCAGCAATTATACCTTTGTCTTGGAGGTCTCCTATTCATATCCAATGTATCAGCAAGGCAAACAAGTTTCATTAGAATTCTCCCCCCCCCCTCACAGTCCTTTCCAGGAACCCTTCCAATTTGTTTTGTCAAATTATGGACTCTGCATTGTCCTGTATACAAAGCTCCTCTTACTTCTTCTTTCCCTCCCTTCATTTGCCAACTATTATCAGTTGTCAAGGTCACAAAAGGTAAAAGTTAGACTTGAAAATAGCCAGAAGTTAAATCCTGCAAAGGCTTCATGGACTATCATCAACACCTGGTGCTGCCCCAGGAGTCAGGGCAGACTCTGGAGCCCAGGGACCATGTGTTACATCCAGGTGGCAATGCTTACTAAGCATGTCCTCACACTCAGTGCACTTGCTGATGCTTCAAACCCTCCTCAAGAGCTACCTTTAGGACTTGCAGTGCCTGTGATACACTATTGGAGTTCAGATAATATAGAATCTGCATAGGAAAGGAGGGTACAGTCTCTGAATTAAAGACAAGAAGAGAAAGTGATTTCAAGAGGGAACTGTGAATTCAGGAGCAGCTAGGAACCCAGAAGGACAGTAATATCATTCTCTGTCACTGAGTAAAGATGAACAGCAGTCTACCTCTATTCTCCCTGGTTTCCCTTCTCTATATCAGCATAAATAATTACTGATCTGTAGGCAACAAGCTTACTGCCATTCTTTCTAAGAAACCCTCCCCAGCCCTCTCCAATCTTGGTGTCTTCTGTCTGAGATCACACCTAATTTATCCTGAATATATATCTTATTTGTACATATTTATATACTTGTATTTGTCATTGTCTATGAGGTCATTCAGAATAACAAGTTTTTTTGTTTTTGTTTTTGCTTGCTTTTCTTTATATCTCCTGGGTTTAATTAGAGCACCTAGCATGTAGGAGACACATAAAAGGGTTAATCTGTTTGACTTGATTTGAAGGAAAACAACTAAGGATAAGCTATCTCAAGTTGAGGAATAGGGAGTCCCTCTTTGTCCTAGGTGCTATGGGAAATACAAAGAAATAAGGCATATTCCCAGTCCTTGAAGAGTTTATAAATTCTTCTTGGGAACATTAAACCTGTATGAAACAACCAGAAAACAGTATAAAAGATGTGATAGAATCAGAATTTTCCTTCTTTTCTTCCACCCTTTACCTAAAAGAAGACCTAAAAAGTTTTTCTTACAAAATTATTGTGGAAATGAAATGAAATATTTGTTAAAGAAGGAAAAAAGTATGAAAGAAAAAAAGAAAAGGTTAAAAAGGAAGAGAGAAGGGAAGAAGGAAGGGAAGGAAGGAAAGAAGAAGGGAGGGAGAGAAAAAGGAAGGAAGGAAGGGAAGGAAGGAAAAAAGATAGGAAGGGAGAGAAGGACAGAGAAAGGGAAGAAAAGATGGAGAAAGGGAGGGAGGGAGTGAAGAAAAGAAGGAAGAAAGGAAGGAAGGAAGAAAGAAAGAAAGAAAGAAAGAAAGAAAGAAAGAAAGAAAGAAAGAAAGAAAGAAAGAAAGAAAGAAAGAAGGAAAGGAAGGAAGGAAGGAAGGAAGGAAGGAAGGAAGGAAGGAAGGAAGGAAGGAAGGAAGGAAGGAAGGAAGGAAGGAAGGAAGGAAGGAAGGAAAAGCACTCAGCACAGTACCTGGCATATAATGTGCTCTATATAATGGTTTCCCCCTCCTTATCTCTCACCCTGCCTGGTCTCCTTGACCCCAGCTTCCCTGCCCAGTTTCCTCATCATCTAAAGGTTTAATAAATTCCAGCCACATGCAGTCTCAGACTGGGGGTGCCTAAGCACCCTGTGAAGACTTGCTGACTAGACCTATCCCTGTAAGGAGACAAAGGAGGCCCTATCTACCAAAGCTAAAGCTAGGTGTGCTGTATTCTTGCTGTATTAGGTAGGAGAAAGCAAATTTTTTGTTAAATGTCCAGTGACTTGTGACTGTCTCTTTTTATTCCCAAATCGAAATGAAAGGAGCCGAGCTTCCAAGAGAAGGGCTTAGGAGCCAGTGCTTTGGACCACGAGTGCTGCAGGAGTTTAGAGCAGGTGGAGAGCAGGGCTCCTGAGGCTGTCTGGAAGATGAGGACACTTTAAGAGGAGGTGGTACTTGAGCTCCTAGGATTATGAGTTAGAATTTGAAGGGCCCTTTACTTCAATTCCCTCATTTTACAGATAAAGAAACAGAGCAGTTGCATCTTTATGGTCAAAGAGGCTGTCATTTCGGGTAGTAGTGACAGGGTGAGCAAAAGCCTGCAAGTATAAATAGGCATGAAGTGTGTGGGGAATGCTAAAGAAATTGGCCTGCCTGGAATAAATTTTGGGTGGGGAAAATAAAAAATGAAATGCCAGCAGAGACTCAGTGTCCCCATTGGCTTAATTCAGGGATAGTCCATGCTAAAAATAGCTAACAGTTCAGTCACTTCAGTAGAAAAATGAGTCAATCCACATGACATGTCATAGATAAAATTACTGGATGGTTAATTGACTATTTATTTTTCAACTGCTTAGGCTGGTCTTATGAATCTAAACACAGCTGCAGCCTCTCCTCTGGATGAGGTAGTACAAGAAAGTCTATTGAGATAGCATTCATTTTAAATTGCCAAATCTTGTCTCTTCTGCCTAAGTAACATCACTCACCCCCAACTCTCTCCTCACAGTTGTCACCTTAGTTCAGGCCCTTGGCACCTCTCACCTACACCATTGCAATAACCTCCTAATTGGTTTCAATGCCTCATGTCTGTCCTTATTCCAATCCATCTTCCACACAGCTGCCAAAATGATTTTCCGTAAAGATAGATCTGTCTGTGTCACTTTCCTAGTCAATAAAATCTAGTGGCTTCCTACTGTCTTTGGGAAAAAATATAAAACTCTTTTATTTAGCTTTTAAATATCTTCATAACATGGTCTTCTCCTATGTTTCCAGCCTCAATATACATTGATTCCCCATCCTATAAGTCAAACTGCCCTTTCTGTCTCTCACACATTGAATTTCATATCCTATCTCTGTCCTTTGTAATGGCTATTCTTCAGGCTTCTATAGAGGAAGAAGGACTGAATTCCTGCCTCTGTCCTCCAACTCAGTTTATGTTGTCACAGGATGCAGATGAAGTGTTATTGATGTCTTAGTAACAAAGTTTTAAACAGCTGGAGATTCCTTTACAAAGTATGAACATGACTTTCTGATTGAGTCACAAGAAGCAAATGATTGGCTGGGCTGAAAACTGGCCACACAATCTTTCAGAACCCTTTTCAGAACTTTAAAATAACTAAGCACTGGAGCTAGTTTGAGAATTTGGTGCATCAAGAAAATCCAAAAGAGCATCAGCAGTCAACTACTATGCTGATATCTACCCACATATCATGGTGTTTCTGTGGTTTTGTGGGTTACCAATGGAGCTCCACTCTCCGTAAGGTGGGTGGTGTGTAGGACCCTCACCCTAAATACATGCTGGACAATCCTGTGCATTACTGCTACAGTATGCATACATACTGAAAGATGTGAATCCTGATTGGCTAAGAGATTTCAAAAAGAGAGAAGCAGAAAAAAAGAGTCAAAGAGACAAGACAGAGTGGGGAATGAGAAAGCAGAGAAAAAAAAGGTAGGGATTTTGAACAGGGGAGGATCCTCTGAAATCTAAAGTATATGACAGAAAACTAGTATCCTAAAATGTCTAGCATAGGGGATTCAATAGGTGTATTGATCTAGAACTGGAAAAAACTTTAGATAGCTCTTCCAACTCCATCATTTTAAATAAAAGCAACCTGGAACCTAGAGAGGACTTTCTGATTTTTGAACAGCAGAATCTGCATTTGAACTCAAATGATTGTTTTGCATTATTACTCTCATTCTCCATTTTCTTTTCTAGGTACTTTTCAGCAGTCTTCTGCAACTTCTCCATCCCAATTCTTTGATAATGTTTTACAACCCCATCACACCAACCACTTTTTTCCCTTTGGTCTTTAGGATGACCTTCAATTGTAACTCTTCAGAGATGGGAGCACTTATTCAATAAACACTCAATACTGATTAAAAAATAAACCTAATTATTATTCAATGCTTTGAGGAAAACCATATTCCAAGGTTCTGCTTAGGAAACCATGAATTCTTTACCTTTTGATTTCAGAGAAGTCAGATTTTAAATTATTTAGTATTTTATTTTCCCCAATTATATGTAAAAATAATTTCTAACTTTTTTTTAATTTTTAGTTTCCAATTTTCTCCCTCTCTCCAACCTCCTCATTAAAAAGGCAAGCAATTTGGTATAAGTTATACAGGTGTAACTATATAACTATATAAAACCTATTTCCATAGAAAAGTCAGATTTTAGCTGGCCCGCCTAAGCTCCAGGATGACATCTGGGCTCCAGCAGTAGAGAATTATATATAGGAATTGGGAGCTTAGGATGGGACTTACAGGATAGCAGTGAGAGGAAAGATGGCATGGAAAAAAAGGTGCTCAAAACAATTTTCAGATGAAGAAATTAAAATCATTTCTAGTTATATAAAAAATGCTCTAAATCACTATTGATAGGAGAAATGTAAATTAAGACAACTCTGAGGTACAACCACAAACCTCTTGGATTGGCTAAGATGACAGGAAAAGATGATGATAAATTTTGAAGGGGATGTGGGAAAACTGGGACACTAATACATTGTTGGTGGAGTTGTGAACTGATCCAACCATTCTGGAGAACAATTTGGAACTGTTCTCAAGAGGTTATCAGATTGTGCATAGCATTTAATTTAGCAATGTCTCTTTTGGGTTTATATCCCAAAGAGATCATTAAAAAAAAGGAAAAAGACCCACATATGCAATGAACTGGATGACTGGATAACAACAATAAGAGGAATAACATTTTCATCCATTACTTCAAGATTGTCCCTGGGGCCATTTACTGCACAGCTATGAAACAGGAACTAAATAAGCATAATCCTTTGCTATAAAAAGCTATTACCAGGCATTTTCTTAAAGATGAATCAACATTTCTGCAATATCATCCATATGCTGCGTGCATAGAGATAGTCATGATTGCATCAGCATTTTTGCCACGTGTTTCCTTTTTCAGAAGTTTATTATTTAGCCATAAGGATGAAATTGTTTTCAAGTTTTTCATATATGGATTTCATATCAAATTTGAAAATATTATGTTGTCCGAGTTTTAAGAATATTGAAAAATAAAAATGTTTTGGCTTTAAGACTATTTTATGATCCCACAATCAGAAATAGACTTTGATCATCATTTTTTCCTCAACAGAATTTTATTTTCCCAAATACACAGAAAGATAATTTTCAGTATTCATTTTTCTTCAGTGGATTTTTTTTGAAAACATTAATTTTTATAAGATTTTGTATTCCAAATTTTTTCTTTCTCCCTCTATTCTACTCCCTTCCCCAAGATAGCAAACAATCTGATATAGGTTATATATGTATAATACTTTTAAACATATTTCCATTTTTGTAATGTGCAAGAAAATTCAAACCAAAAAGGAAAAAACCACAAGAAAGAAAAAGCAAACAAATAATCAGCAACTACAACAACAAAAGCAAAGGTGAAAAGACTATGCTTCAATCCACATTCAGTCTCCATGTCTTCTCTCTGGACACAAATGACATTTTCATTCCAAGTGTATTAGAATTGTCTTGGGTCACAGCGTTGCTGAGAAAAGCTGTTTATCATATTTGATTATCACATAATCTTGCTGTTTCTGTGAACAATCTTTCTGCTTATCTCACTCAATATCAGTTCATGTCTTTCCAGGATTTTCTGAAAAGTTCATTTGATTATCATTTGTAAAAGCAAATTGCTTTCTTAACACATCTGAGCAACTAAGGAAAGGAAACGCATGAGAAAGATTCAGAATCCATGTTGAAGACTAATAGCCCACAGGAAAAATGAATCTTGTAACTCCATTTCCCCTCTTACAATTACATACACATAACGTTCAAGGAATACAATGCCAAAGAATATTTCATCATTTTAAAATCTCAGGAAAAAGATTTACCTGTGTTTTTGGTCAAGGGCAATTTACAAAAATCAAATGATCTAGAAAATAACCTTGTAAATAATTGCTTAGAATAATGGAATATTTCTATTGATTTTTTTTTCTTGTAATATCAAGTGAATATGATCCTCACCCCTCTCCTCCTACCCAGGAAGCCAGTCCTTGTAACAAAGTATTTTAAAAGAAAGAAAAACAGTTATATAAAACCAAATGACAAATAAGGTCAAAATGGGTACATGATTTAGACGTAAAGGATAATACTATAAACGAATTAGGAGAGCAAGGGGTAATTTACCTATCAAGTCTTTGGGGAAGGGAGGACTTTATGACCAAGGAAGAACTAGAGAATTTTATGAAAGGCAAAATGGACAACTTTGATTACATTAAATTAAAAAGGTTTTGCACAAACAAAACCAACAGAAAACCAAATAACATTTATCAACTGTGTGATGTTTGATACCCATAGTCCCCTACCTCTAGAGAAAGGGAAACTAGATTCTTTTTCTTAACTTTTCTCTAGGGCTAAGGTTGGTCATTTTAATTACATAAGATTCATTCTATTATTTTCCTAATTTTATTTCTCTATTGGGAGCTTATATGAACATGTATGTTTATGTCTTCCCATGTTTCTCTGAATTCTTCATAGTAACTAATTTCTTACTATGTCTTAACATTCCATTATATTCCTATACCATAATATTCTTAGCTATTCTCCAAATTATGGGCACCTCTTTTGTTTCTTTACTACCATAAAAAGTGCTACTAAAGATATTTTCATACGTGTGTGTGTGTGTGTGTGTGTGTGTGTAAAACAATGTTTTGTGATATACAGCTATTTCAGAATTCACAACAAACAGATATTTTGGAAAAGGAGTTTCTGGGGAAAAAAAGTCTAAGTGTGAAGACTTTGGGGAGACAGAATAAAGATTATGTACTATGACCAGGTTGGATTTATATCAGGAATTCAGGGTTTGTTCAATACCAGGAAAGCTACAAACATAATTGACCACAATAACAATAAAAAATCATATGATTAGGTTAATAGATACAGAAAAAAACTTTTGATAAAAATGTATCCATTTTTGTTAAGAAAAACAAACAAACAAAAACACCAGGGGCAGTTAGATGGTGGGGTAGATAGCGCACTGGTTTTGAAGTCAATAGGACTGGAGTTGAAAGCCTGCCTCAGACACTTAACAAAAACCCTAGTGTGGGACACTGGACAAGTCACTTAATCTCAATTGTCTCATAAAACAAAAATAACAACAAAACACTAGGAAAGAGGGGAATAAATGAACCTTTCTTTAATACTGAAAATAGTATATTTATGAAAACAAGAGGTAACATGTAATGAAAGAATTCTTTCCAATAAGATTAGAGAAAAAGCAATGATGCCTATTATTACCATTACTATTTGATATAGTGCTAGAAATGCTATACTAATAGAATAAGAGAGTTTTGAGAATTAAAAAAAAATAGAAATAAAAGGAGGAAGAATTCTTCCCTACTGTCTACAAACACTTCATCTTCCATCTCAAATTCTTTCATTTGATCCATCCATCATCATTTGCTATTGTCCAATATCTTGCCTTCCTTTTGTGACTAAAGTTTCTTTAAAAAAAATTATCTATATATTTTTTGTCTCCACTTCCTGTTCTTTAACTGTTTCCCTAACTTTCTGTGGTCTGACTTCTGATCTCATTCAATTCACACTGTTCTTCAAAGTTACCAAGGATCTCTTACTTGCAAAATCTAATGGCCTTTTCTCAATCCTCATTCCTTTTTACTTCTCTGGAACTTTTGATATTGTCAGTCACTATTTTATCTTTGAAATGATCTTTTTAATCTCTCCTGGTTTTCTTACTCTCTATTTGACTGTTCCTTCTCAGTTTTATTTGCTAAATCTTTAGCCAGACCCATTAATATGAGTATCCCTCCAAGGGCAATCTGAACCTTCTTCTCTTTTCCTTTTAAACTATTTTGCTTGCTAATCTTATCAAGTCTTATAGATGCCATTATTGTCGCTATGATGATGATTTCAGATCTACTTATATAGCCCTAACCTCTCTTCAAACCTCTAACCTCAAATCTCCAAATATTTAATTAACATACAGAATTGGATGTCTCATAGAAATCTTAAATCCAATAAGTCCAAAACTGAACTCATTATCTTTCTCCCAACTTTCTAAGTTCCCTGTTACTGTTGAGGGTACCACAATCTTCCCAGTCACCCAGATGCAAAAGCTAGATGTTATTCTTGATTCTTCAGTCTCTCTCACTCCCATCCCACCCCTATTCAGTTATCAAATCTGTTGTTCTGACTTTCATAACATTCCATTCTTTCCTCCAGCACTGGTACAATCATTAACTCATGTCCTGATGTCACAGTTCTTTGAAAACAACATGCCTGGACTATTGTAATAACTTGAAAAAACAAACAAACAATAGCCCATAGATGGTTGTTCTGACTTCAAGTCTCTCTCTGCTTCATATTATCTGCTATAAACTGATTTTCCTGATTTGGGCCAATCTAACAAGGTCATCTCCTACCCTTCCTCAAAAAACTCAGTTGACTCCTTAATACCTCCAGGATGAAATAGAAAATCCTCTGGCATTCAAAACCTTTCATAATTTGTAATTCATAACCCTCATACCTTTGCAAGTTTCTTATGCCATATTTACCTTTCTCCCCTTTACATACTCTAGGATCCAGTTGTTTTCCTTGCTGTTTCTGGAACAAATTTTTCATTTTCCAGTTCTGGTAGTTTTCTTGGCTGTGCCTGTGCCTGGAATTCTCTCCCTTCTTAGTTCTGTCTTTTGATTTTCTATGTCTCTAACTAAGGCTGTCCCTCATATGGAAAGAGGGAATTGCTGTGATATGACTCAAAGGGAGACAGAATAGACTTTCCTAGCCTCTTTCTCCAAGGGAGACTTACTTTCTACCTATAAGGAAAACAAGAGGCTGGGGCCCCTAACTTTGACCTCTCTGCTCTTCTCAGAAAGAGGAGGTACTAGACTATAATTATGTCTATTAGCTCCTTTAATAACATAAGTCTAGGGGATGTGTTTTGATTTCTTTTGATTTCTATTGAATTAATGGGGGAAAACAAGACCTCAAGCTTTATAGCTAAGACAACTCCATTCCTCCCAAATATTAGTTCCATAATGTGCTACACAGCAAGTAACAGAGAACCTATTTATCTTTAAATGATAAGAAACAGATAGCAAATAGTAGTATATATAGGAGAATATATACCAGACAATATGGAGTGACAAAGCTCTTCCATTGGGAGTAAGGTTAACTTAACAAAGAGAATCTTAGAAGGGAAGATCTCCAAAGTCTTTAGTGTAGCAACCTAAGAACAGGGACATGATGGAGATGCTTTCTCCTTACAAGTTATCCTCTTCCCAGTGTCTTTTCCTTCAGCAACATGAAAAGGGGTTGACATTGTCCATCTTTTCTCTTGAAACTAGAAGCCAGAAGCATTTGAGTCAGTTGCAGAACCTAAAGAGTAAAGAGACTAGAAGTGGGTATAAATTTTAAAGAAATTGATTCTTTCCACTGTTTTTGCCAACTCCATCCCACCCCTTGAGACAGGTACAGAACACTGATTTTTACCAATAAGGAGAGAATCCTATACTAATACACTTGGGATTGGCATTAAACCCAAGTCCTAGCTAAAATTCTACCTTTCTGCAAGACTTTCCCTTTAGTGCTAGTGTTTTTCCTCCATTGATTAGTTCCAATTTGTCCTATTTTATTTATACATAGCTAATTTCATGTTGTCTCCTCCATTAGATTCTGAGGGCAGAAACTGCTTTTTTTTTTTTTTTTGTCTTTGTATCCCCAACATTTAGAGTGTCTGTCACAAAGTCAGTGATTAATAAATGCTTAGTAAGGCAATTCCAATAGACTTGTGATGAAAAGAGCCATCTGAATCCAGAGAGAGAACTATGGAGACTGAGTGTGGATCACAACATAGTATTTTCACTTTTTGGGGGTTATTGTTTGTTTTTTTTCTTTCTCATTTTTCCCCCTTTTGATCTGATTTTTCTTGTGCAGCATAATAAATGTGAAAATATATTTATAAGAATTTTACATGTTTAATTTATATTGGATTGCTTGCTGTCTAGGGGAAGGGGAAGGGAAGAGGGAGGGAGAAAAATTTGGTACACAAGGTTTTGCAAAAGTGAATATTGAAAACTATCGTTGCATGTATTTTGAAAAATAAAAAGCTATTATTATTGTTTTTAAAAATAGTTATCAATTGCCTCAGAAAAAAAATTAGTTGTTAACTGTGACTCTGAAGTCAAAAGTCAT
The DNA here is from genome assembly GCF_902635505.1 of Sarcophilus harrisii. Lineage (NCBI taxonomy): Eukaryota > Metazoa > Chordata > Mammalia > Dasyuromorphia > Dasyuridae > Sarcophilus > Sarcophilus harrisii. The sequence goes on from NC_045426.1 coordinate 398,203,170, forward strand.
CTTGTATCCTGAAGTCCTGATTCTTGGCAGAATGAGATTTGTACTTCAGTGCTCTCCCCTTCAAATACTATGAAAATGTTTGTTGATAGCTCAGTGGTAATCATCCTATTTGACAATGCTATAGGGTGTGTGGATGGGTAATTACTACAAACATGTAACAGTGAGTTTAACAGATGAGGTTACACAAGATGATTCTTACTGCCTTTAAAGAATGTGAGCTGGGAAGCAAGAAAGTGTGGTTTATTATAACACTACCAGAATTCATACTTTTATTTCTTTTCTGTGAGTAGAGTTAATGCAGGAAAGCTGTGATTTCTACTGCAGCTGGCTATGTCTTTGCAGTTATTAATTCTAGTGTTATATAAAATGTATTAATGGCCACTAACTTTTGTTAGGGTGTTGCCCCTGTGAAAGAAATTAGAAGAGTCTGAAATAATGAAATAGATTTATCCAGTGCTCATTGGATTAAGGAAGGGTATGTAAGGGATAAGGGGGGAAAGTGTGAGCCAAGGAATTGGTTCTTCCCAGGAATTCCTAAACTTGAGGTTGTTACCTGAGACCTTTTTCTAAAGAAGTACAAAGTGATAAACTAGAGAAATAAAACAGAGAGATTTATAATTGAAATGAGCCATGTTCCCTTATGCTAGAGATAGACAACATTGATACAAATCAGAAGCTGGGACTTCAGAGAGGATGTGTGTTTTTCTCTTTGAACGCTTTAAAGAAGACATTTTGGGGTTCCTTGTTGTATTTTTATCCCTTTCCTTTATTCATTGCTACACACGGGACAAGCTACTTCAGTAATCATGTTACAAGTGTAGTAGGAGTTTGGGACATGAGTATATCCCATCAGTTATGATGACATGCAAGAAAAATGTCTTAGAGAGAGGGTGAAACATCCAGAGATATTCTCTAACTGGTTCTAAGTGACTAACCATGTGGCAGAGGAACCTTTTTCACTTGGCTTCATGGCTAGAACTATTGACATCTTCAAAAAGATCTGACTCAGTTTAAACTATACCCGTATGCTATATGCTTAAATAACATGTGTGTGAAGGGAGGAAATCTCCTAATATATATGGCACTTTTCTGTCTTTGGCCTCCTTGACATTCAATTCTAGCAGTAAAATGTTTGGGTTGAAGAGTATGGTCATTTTAATCACTTTATTAACATAATTCCAAATTGATTCCCTGAAGGATTGACTTGATCCACAGCTTCACCAAACATGTTGATGTTCCTGTCTTTCCACAGTTCCTCTAAAATTGGCTATTTCCATTTTTTGTCATCTACTACTTTGCTAAGTATGATGTGAATGTCACAGCAATGTTTTGATTTACATTTCTTCTATTAACAGTGATTTGTAGAAATCTTTCATATTGTTGTTAATAGTTTAAAATTCTTCCTTCAAGGTTTGTTAGTCTAGTTTGGCCTCTAACATGTTGGAACATAAAATGCAATTTAGTTTGATTGTGGTTTTAGCAACTGTATGCAATCTATCAGCAGTAAAAATCCTTAATTCTAGTATTTAAATGATTTGGGCACAGCATGAATAAAATTACTGGAGGGAAGCAATTTAGTTGTTTTTAATATTACTCCTTCTGTCTATTGCCCCACTAGAAAGAAGCAGCATTTCAGGGGAGGGAAAAAATACAAATAGTTGGGCAGCTAGATGGTGCAGTAGATAGAGCCCGGCCCTGACATCAGGAGTTCAAATTCAGCCTCAGACACTTAACTGTGTGATACTTTTGGTGAGATAACCCTAGTTACTTCACCAAAAAAAAAAAAAAAAAAAAAAAGAAAGAAAGAAGAGGAAAGGAAATAGTCTAGGGTTCTTTAGTAGCACAGTGAAGAGTCTCTGCCCCACCCTCTTTCCACATTAGGCTTGCCTTAAAATTTTCACAGCTTCCTGTTCCAAATAGTGCATTATCTAACAAAAGCAGATTTTTCTGCCAATGACTCTTTAGCCCTCTTCCTTCAGGGATTAGCCAATCAGAATCACTAGATAGGATGAGAAGCAGCATTTCAAAGGTATATTTCACTGGAAAAGAAAGGCTGTGTACAAGCTGGTTTGCCTAGTACAATGTGCCACCCTGGACAAATGACCTGAGAACATTTAAAGGAGATTGAAGCAAGGCCCTGGAATGTTATATTCAGAAATATTTCACAATATTTCTGGAGTAGGGCATTGTTTTTACTTGCTATGGAAAGAATTTTAGTTTGACTCTTGCTCATATTTCATAGCAGTTCAGACATCTCTGACCTATGAACTTAATCCCACTAGTTATGAGCTCCAAACAGAGGGCAAATCTGAGACTGCGAGAGCAATAATCCTAATGGTTTTCTCCACCACATTCTGGGTTTGGCTGCCTTCTGGAGTAGGAGTCAACAAACCACAGCAAAAGGGCCAAATCTGACCTGCTGCTTGGTTTTGTGTGGTCTACAGTTAAGAAAGGGTTTTTATGTTTTTAAATTCAAAGAAACTTCATTTTATTTATTTTGCTAATAGTATTTTATTTTTTCCCCCAGCTACATGTCAAGAAAGATTTTAATCTTCAGTTTTACAAAATTTTGAGTTCCAAATTTTTCTATTTCTTTCCTCCTCTCCTCTTTCGAAGTTGGGAAGCAGTTTGCAATAGTTTATACATGTGCTATCAGGTAAAACATATTTCCATATTAATCACAGTTGTAAGAAAAAAAACAAACAAAAAAAAAAGAATAAAGTGAAAAAATATGCTATGATCTATATTCAGAGTCCATAAGTTCTTTATCTAGTTGGGGATAGCACTTTCCTTCATGACACTTTTGTACTTTTCTTGGATCATTGTGTGGCCTAAAAGAGCTGAATCATTCATAATTGATCATCATACAATATTGTTGATACTGTGCACAATGTTTTCCTAGTTTTTCTCATTTCACTTTGCATCCATTTATACAAGTCTTTCCAGGTTTTTCTGAAATCTGCCTGTTCATCACTTCTTATTGCACAATAATATTCCATTTTATTCATATACTACAGCTTGTTCAGCCATTCCCCTATTAATAGGCATTCCCTCAATTTCTAATATTTTGTCAACATGAAAAGGGCTGCTATAAATATTTTTTACACATGTAGTTCCTTTTCCTTTTTATACAATTTCTTTAGGATAAAAACCTAATGGTGGTATTGCCGGATCAAAGGGTATGTATAATTTTGTTGTCCTATGGACATAGTCCCAAATTGTACTCCATAACGGTGGGATCAGTTCACACCTCCACCAATTTTCTATATATACTAGTGTATTAGTATTTCAATTTTCTATGCCTATTTTGCCCTCTGGTTCCAGGATGTCAGGGCAGTTAAACCTTGATAATTTCTTGAAAGATGCTATCCAGGTCCTTCTTTTGATTATGGTTTTCAAGTAGTCCACTGATCCTGATATTGCCTCTCCTGAATGTATTTTTCAGATAAGTTGTATTTCCCATGAGGTATTTTACATTTTCTTCTATTCTTCCATTTTTTCATTCTTTTGAATTTGTTTGATTAATTCCTGATGTCTCAAAAAGATGTTAGCTTCCACTTGCCCAATTCTAACATTTAAAGTATTGTTTTCCTCAATAATATTTCATTTTTCCAAACACATGTAAAGATAGTTTTCAACATTCATTTTTGTAAGATTTTATATTCCAAATTTTTTCTCTCTCCCTCGCTTCCCACCTTCCTCCCCAAGACAACAAGCAATCTGGTACAGGTTATGCATATACAATACTTTAAACATATTTCCATAGTTGTCATGTTGTGAAAGAAAAATCAGACCAAAAGGGAAAAAACCACAAGGGGGAAAAAAGCAAACAAACAAATAAAAAGTGCTTTGCTCTACCTTCAGTCTCCATAGTTCTCCATCTGGATGCCAATGACATAGGTGTTTTTTTCCTTCATTAGTTTTTGTACATCCTTTTCAATTTGGCCAATTGTTCTCTTGTTGTAATACTTTTATTTTCCCCAGTTACATGTAAGTCAATATTTTTACATTTGTTTTTAGAATTTTGAGTTCCATATTTTTTAAAGATTATATCTTTAAATCCTTTATAATCAATTGTACTCTTTAAGGAGTTGTTTTCTTCAGTGGATTTTGTATCCAAACTGTTGACTCTTTTTTCATAATTTTCTTGCATCACTTTCATTTCTTTTCCTAATTTTTCTCATGTCTCTCTCTCATGATTAAGTTGCTTTTTTGAGCTCTTCCATGAGTTCTTTCTGGGTTTGAGATCATTTCCTATTTTTCTTTGGGATTTTGCCCATTGAGTATTTTGACTTTTTCTCTTCTGAGTTTGTGTCTTGGCCTTCCTGGTCACCATAATGACTTTCTATGATCAGATTCTTTTTTTTGTTGTTTTTTGCTCTTTTTTTTGGGGGGGGGGTGTCTTTTTTCCTTTCTTTTAAATTTGAGCTCTACTCCCAGGGGGAAGGAGTATTATCTCAGACTTCTTATGCCAGTGACCACCGTCCCCTGACTGTTTACCTAGAGCTGCAGGGGGACCTCATGTCTGGTGCTGGGCTGAGGGGCTACAGTGTGGGGAGGTAACTGGAACTGCTGAAGGCTGGAGGGGTATTTCTAGTCCCTGGGGCTTCACTGAAGCATGCGGTGGTCTGCCTTTTTCCTTGGAACTGTGCTGAAGTATATGAATGTCTGGTCTCTGGAGGATGCCTATTTGCCCAGGGCTACACTGTTGCACATGGTGGTTCCCAGAGCTGGAGTCTGCCATCTCCCCTAGCTGTGCTAATGCACACGAGGGAACCTGACATTGATACTCAACTGTGTTGGGCTCAGGATCTCCTGCTGGTTTGTTGAGGTGGAGATTGCTGTCAGCTCACTGGGAAGCTTCTGGTCCTGAGATAAGTTCCTCCTGTGAGATGGACTCATCTTGCTAATCCTGTTGATCTTTCAAGTTTCCTGAGCTAAAAGCTTGCTTCACCTTCTAACTAGTTCTGCTGCTCCAGAACCTGCCTTGAGGTAATATTTTATGGTTGCCCAAAGGGAAATATGAGAAAGTTACAGGATTCACTGCTTACTCTGCCATCTTGGTTCCTGGAAGCAACCATTTTAAAATGTAAAAAACAGTTTTAGTTTGAGGCCTTAAGAAAGCCAGTCCTGGCCCAGGGTGTAGTTTTCAGTCCCCTGTTCTAAATCTTTTAGCCTTGGAAGTTACAATTACTACTTACCCCTGGAGAAAATTTAGATTCTTCTGTTATCTTGAAGTGAGTGAATTTCCTCAGGTCATTTTTCTCTTCATCTTTTTATTTACTGAGTTATAATAATTCCTTTACCTTACTTTATTTCCAGAAGAATGTAAGCTTCTTGAGGGCAAGCAACCCTTAACGTAGTGGCTTATAAATATTAATCACTTAATAAATGTTTGTTGAACTGAATTGAATTGTACTCTTATTTTTTGCCACATAATAATTCCATCAAAACTTAATTTAACATCCATATGATTCACAGCACAAATGGTATCCAGGCATATAATACACTGTTTCCAGGGGCAGTTATCAAAGATTTAACAACCTTGAAATTACTTAGATGAAAATGCTATTTAACAGTTATCTCATATGGAACCTGTAAAACTGTTTATACTATCAGCCTGTAACAAAGAGGATGACCTAGTAGTTTCCTGGGTAAAAGATCTTCTACTTCCTTTTCTTGTGTTCTGTAACAATAAGACTGCATTTCAACAATTTTTATCCTAGAAATACCCAAGACAGTAATGAGTAAGACTTGGAAAGTTAGCAGCATATAATCAGAAATTTTCCAATGTAAATTCTTATATCTAATGCAACTGTGATTTGAAAAAACATGCATATGAGGACAATGTATTTTTATAGTTTGGAAATGGGAGAAGGAACAAGTCAAGGGTCTAATAATATTGGGGGAGAGACAGAAATTTTCCTTTATTGTGTGATTGGATTTAAACATCAGTTGGGATCTTTTCCTCTACCGGGCCCTCAAACTATGGCCTGCGGGCCAGATGCAGCAGCTGAGGACGTTTATCCCCCTCACCCAGGGCTATGAAATTTCTTTATTTAAAGGCCCACAAAACAAAGTTTTTGTTTTTACTATAGTCCGGCCCTCCAACAGTCTGAGGGACAGTGAACTGGCCCCCTATTTAAAAAGTTTGAGGACCCCTGTATAGGCTTTTGAGAAATGACATCAATTCTACTGACATAAACATAATCACTATTCAAAACCTGATGTGTCTTCCTAATCATCAATTATTAATTAACCTTATTATGTTGTTATACAATGATTTCAGGCTAACAATAAGCTTTTACATTTCTCCAGCATCTCTACAAATGATGGCCTTGTTGATGAGACTGCTACCTCTCATTACTAAAAATATCTCTGGTATAAAAGTATATAATAACAACAAGTGACGTTTCCAAGAAGGAAAAAAAAAAGCATTCTCTGGCAACAACAGTCTGTGAGAGGCATACTGGGTATCTCCCAGGAGTGATTGCTTCTTTGACCTTAATCTGTCATTGGCAACACTTGCTGGCAGCACTGTATTAACAGATGGATAATCGGATCCAGCCCAAATGACTTGTAGAGTTAAGTAGTTTATTTTCTCATTTTCCAGCAGTGACAGTCTTTGAGCACACAGCTTGCCTGTCAAGAATACATTTTCCTTCTGTGTTTATTTGTGTTTTGCATTGAGCTTTTTAGAGAGGAGGAGGCTACAGGGGGGACACTGAGGCAGGGATTACTTCTTCAGGTTTTCTGAGGTGAAAGTGAAATAAAGTTACATGAAAGTAGGTACATAGTCTAAGTACACACCCATTATTTCTAGTCAAGTAAAATCCAAAATATATTTGTATAGATGACTTTTAAATAAGTATGCCATAACTTAAAGTAATGATAAAATAAACCTAATAATAATTAAATAATAACAATTATATAATACTATGAATAATAAAATTAATAATAGCATCTATATTTATATGCTACTTTAGGGGTTGTGAACATAAATAAAAATAAATTAAATATTTTACATATGATCTTATTTGATACTTATATCAAAAAGAATGCTGCTTACTCGAAATCTGCCCTTGGGTAGCTTTGTACAATTATTATAATGGTTGTGGCATATGGTTTATCCTCTTTACATCCCCCAGAAAATCTATCCTAGATTGTCAGCATCCACTAATGTTTGAGAGAGAGGGAGAGAGAGAAGAGACAGAGACAGAGAGGCAGGGGGAGTAAAGAGGGGGAGAGAGGAAAAGACACAGAGAGAAGGAGGAAGGGGAAGAAGAGAGAGAGAGAGAGACACGGAGAGAGAGACAGAGACAGAGACAGAGAGACAGACAGACAGACAGACAGAGACAGAGAGAGAAAGAGAAAGAGAAAGAGAGAGAGAAAGAGAGAGAGAGAGAGAGAGAGAGAGAGAGAGAGAGAGAGAGAGAGAGAGAGAGAGAGAGAGAGAGAGAGAGAGAGAGAGAGAGAGAGAGAGAAAGAGAGAGAGAGAGAGAGAGAGAGAGAGAGAGAGAGAGGAGGGAAGGAGGGAAGAAGAGATGAAACATATATTGGCATGACATGACATTGACGTAAGAGAAGAAGCATACTCACATGCATGGAGTACACACAGGTGAGAAAAATCTGGCCAGGGCTAGGGCAAATCATACTTAGTGTAATGTCTCATACTTAGTGTAATGTCTGGGCTAGCTTTCTGGACGACCTTGGTTTCAGCAGGATAGTCACCATGAGGATAGTCAGGAATAGAGTCTAAAGTCTTTATTGTCTCCTCACAGTCTGTGTCTGTCATAGTCTGACACAGTTTTGAAGTGCAGGAAGCTAGAGAGTCACCAGGAAGATGGTCAAAGATGGAATGTCTCATTTCTAGTCCTCTCAGCCCTTAAATACCCTATAACAATTACATCATTACAGCATACTGAATATGTGTGAACTAGAGAACCATTACATCACCATGCTAAGTACTAAGTATATATGTGAACAGAGAACCATTATCTCATCAATTCCACTGAGTTAACACCTTGTTGTAAGTATCCTTGTTTCAAGTATACTTCTCCAGAGTTCCAGCCCTCTACAACTTAGGATAATACAGACCTGTCCTGTGGTGATGTCATTATGCTATTTTGCTGATTGTTTCTCTGCTTTTCTCTCGGCATCCCATATATACTGAGTATAATATGTTTTCCTTCTTCATCATCTATACTGGGAGTATCTACTGATCATTAAGCTTCTCTCCAGTTCCATCTGCTAGATTTTGGTTATTTAGTTTCTTAAGGGCCATTTGTGCTTTACCTTACTCTCTACTGAAGTGCAGTGACTAGAATAGAAGGGCTAGTTGTCATTCTTTTAGTGCATAGTTGAAGGTTATGATCCATCACATTGAGATGGATCATAAAAAGTTAGCCCAAGGCCATATTAGACCAAGGACAGAGAGGCAGGCTTCCCAGCTTCTATGTTCTCCTCCAGCAATAATCTAAATAGTACCACTTTGAACAATGATCAAGAAACCAAATGAGCAAATATGGTGACTTCTTTCTACCCCAAATTGGCATTAAAAAGTCAGTCAGAAGCATACAGGCAAAATAAGAGTGGGCACTGACTAAAAATTCAGTGCTCACAGGCAGTTCTTTTGACATCCAGCACAAAAGACACCAGCCAGAGATAAGTATAATCTGGAAGGCTCTATATCCAGAAACATCAAGAGAAGAGGAATCCCCCAAGAAGGCCCTAGGGTGGTAAGAAACCCACAACTCAAACCTTAGAAACCACTAGAAATGACCACCAGGAGAGTAGTATACCTGCTGTTGTGGTAGTCATTAGTCTAGAGCACTGTAGCACCATTGGCTTTGAGTTCTCTGGTATTCTGTCTTGAGATACCACAGAGAGCCCTGGAGATCTAGTATTCTGAACCTCAGATCCAGAAAAATCTTACTCTAAGAGGTGGTGACCCTGGCACAAAAAACAAAATTCAGGAACTAAGCCTGGGGGGGATGATGCAGACTACTACAAAGAATTATCAGAGATCCAAAGATACTCAAAAAATCCAATCCAGAAGGAAAGCATAATTTCTTAACAATGGCAGAGACTCAAAGGGGAAAAAAAAGACTCAAAAATACCTAGAAGAAAGTAAGTGATAAATGATGAAATGAAATCTCTGCAAGAAAGAATTAATAGTTTAAATCACAAACTAGTAAACCTTACTCAGGGAATGGCTTCACTTGAAAACTAGAAAAGAACAAATGGGGATCATTGATTCTATGAGACAACAAGAAAGAAAACAAAATCAAATGAAAAAATAGTAGAAAATGTAAATATCTGGAAAGCAGGTCAAAAAGTGATCATTTAAAAATCATCAGACTCTGTGGGGAAAAAAATCATAATTAAAAAAAAAAGTTGGAGTACTTTATTTCAAGAAATCATGAATGAAAATTGCCCAAATCTATTAGAACCAGAGGACTAGGTGAAAATAATCTCCTAATCACCTTCTAAAAGAAACCATCTACCCCAAGAAAGTCCCAGGAATGTCATAGTCAAAATCCAGAGCTCCCACATTAAAGAAAAATACAATGAGCATCCAAAAAGTATACAAAAGCAAGGAACCCACATGCAAATTCACACAAGATCTGGCAGTTTCAAGTATAAATGAAGGAGATCTTAGAATATAATATTCAGAAAGGTAATAGATAGAGACCTACAACGAAGAATAACTTATCCTGCGAATCTGATTTCAGTATTATCAGGGGAAATAACATACATTTTAATGGAATTGAGATCTTTAAAAATATTTTTGATGAAAAGATCAAAGCTGAATAGGAGCTCTGAATTACAAGCACAAAAGGAAAGCAGAAACTAGAAAAGTAAATCTGAATAACTTGAATTATTTGATTAATTGAAAAAGATTATAAAATGATAAAGTGCTGATGAGGTGTCCTAGGTAACTGAATGGGGTAGGTAGAGAAAGTCCAAAGTACTAATAAAATTATAATACCCCCTGAGGCAAACAGGGAAGGGTACTAATGGGCTCCTCAGCCTTGCAGTCCCACCCTTATAGAAGTCTTGGGAAACTCTACCTTACTGTATTCAATCAGAAAGCCAATTTATGATGTCAAATCCCCAAGATTAAATTTCTCCTATAAATCTGTGGGTGGCCTATGTTATTTTTGCTAAATCCCTTTTGGATTAGCCTGCCACATTGTGCTGCCTCCTGGTATCCCCTCCCTCTTACCTCTTGGCATCTTTCTCCTTGTTATAGCTAATTAACTCTTTAAAGGTGCTAAACTTCTCTATAAATTTAACCTGCCAGTCAATGGCATATTCCCAGCTCATGGAGTATTCCCTTTCTCCTAGTTAATTGAGTTCCACTAGGGAACTTGTCTTTTCCCTTATTAATTGTTAAAACACTTTCCTCGCCAACAATAAACTCTTCCAAATCTATTTCATATTTAACATTCCTGATATCTATTTTATCTTTTTATTTTGTTCATATCCTTTTCTCATAAATAAAGATACTTTTTGGCAAGGAAAAACCATTGTGAATTCTTCACATATGAATTGCTACCATCATTTCGTGCCAAACCTCATCATTTGGTGCCAGATCCCAACCTCATCAGTGCTAATATTGTTAATAGAGGAAGAAGAAACAAATGTCTCTTCAGAACCTTAATGTCTACAAAGGGTGTGGGGAGAATTAAATAAGAAAAACAGAGTACTGAGGTTTGGTGGTAGGGAGGTTGCAGTAAGTTTTAAGAAAAATAAAAGGGATAGTAAAAGAAATACACTATCATATAAAGGAAGAAGGAAGTAAATTTGATTTCTCATAATTGAAGTGCATGAGAAAAAGAATATATAATCATGATGGGAAAAGGAGGGACAACAAGCATTAGGAGAATCTCATTCTTACTTGAACAAAACAAAGAAAGATGGGAACACATACCACTATGCACTCAATTATGCAGAGAAACACATGAAATTCAACAAAAAGACAGATTGAGGGAGGGGGGGGGGTTAAGATGGAAAATAATACTAGTAAGGGAATTATGACCAGCAAAATAAGCTCCATGATCCTGAAGGTGAGGCTAAAAGGAAAAAATTAAAAAAAAATAGATATGGAAACTTAATGTGTTCATCATTGGGGAATAGCTGAATAAACTATAGTATATGAATATATAGAAATATTATTATGCCATAATAAATGGTAAAGAAAGATGACTGAAAAGAACCTGTGAATTATGAAGATAATTCCAGATTGAAATGAGCAGAACTATGAAAAGTTTATTCAAAATCATTTTAAAGAAAAAAAAAAAACTTTGAAAAACTTAAGAACTCTAATCAAAACAATGGCTAAACATTTTCCCCGAAGACCTATGAGAAAGCATGTTACCCATTGAGAATTGGTGATCTCAAAGTATGGAGGAAAACATATTTTGGTACATAGCCATGGTGTAGATTTATTTTATTTGACTGTACTTATTTATCATTCAGAGGTTTTTAAATGGTAGAGTAGGGTAGTTGGAGGAGTATCAAAGAAAAAAAAAAGAAAAAAGGAGGACTATTAAAATATCTTTTAAAGTGCATGGAAGAAAACAGAAGGAAGCTCAGAAGGAAGTCCCAACAAGACATTTTTGAAAGTGATATGCTGAATTTATTACCTACTTTTTATAAAAACAAGTGGCATGAAAAAAATATTCATGATTTCAAATATAATCTTTTTGTGTTCTACTTTGTATGTAGAAAAGTTCTTTTTTGGGGACTGATTAATTCAGAATTTTAAAAATTAAAATTTTTAAAAGCTAGCAGAAACTAAGTTTACATCTGTACTTTTGACTACATACATTTCTAGTTGATGTTGACTTGAAGTCTATAATCTTAGACTATGATGAAATAAAGTTAGAGTGATATGGAGGTAGACAATTTATTTTAATTCCTTTAAAATCCTCAATTCTGTATCTGCATCTGTAAAACATTTCAGAGCTTGAAAGGAGTTTGGGTTCAGCTGAGGGCAAAAATGCAAGGATAAGAATAGAAGGCAGGGCTACTGACTATAATCCTAGTCAAAATCTTTTGTTCGTTATATAATGAACACTTGTCACTTTTCAACTGCCCTGGGCCAATACCAACCCTGGGGATCTCCCTACACTGTCTTTGCTCCAAATGTTTTTGAAATTTCTCAGATAGGATTGATTTTAAAGCCTGTGACCTTTGAATTCCTTTAGTGATAACAGAGCTTCATGTTTTGAAGGTAAATTTGCTTTTTGGAAGGAATCAAAAGTATCTCACAACTAATTTTAAGGAATGAATTAGGTAAGTGAGTTAAAAAATATGTAATGTATTATCCTAATTATGTGACTGATTTACTTGCATAGCTTGTAGAATAGTCAAAGTCTATTTGTCCCAGGTCCCAAAGTCATTTTCCCAGGAGGAATGAAATTTGGTTGGATCAAGCCAAGATGAATCTTAGGTACTTGGGGACAGGAACATGGATCGATAAGAGTATTAAAAATACAAGCAGTCAATAATTTGACAGTATATCAGAATCAAAGTGCAGGCTGCTTTAACTGACTGTATCATACATTGTTAAGATTATTGTTTTTGCCATTCTCCAGTTGATAAATGGTCAAAGGATATGAACAATTTTCAGATGAAGAAATTAAAACCATTTCTAGTCATATGAAAAATTGCTCTAAATTACTATTAATCAAAAAAAAATGCAAATAAGGACAACAGGCACCACTGCATACCTTTTAGATTGGCTAAAATGACAGGAAAATATAATGATAAATGTTGGAAGGGATGTGGGAAAACTGGGACACTAATATATTGTTGGTGGAATTATGAACTTATTCAACTATTCTGGAGAATAATTTGGAACTATGCCCAAAGGGCTATCAAAATGTGCAAACCTTTTGACCTGTTGTGCCACAATTCCCTAATTGTCCTGCCTGTTTCCCTAAATTGTGCTGCCTCAGTTTCCCTAAATTGTTCTGCTTCAGTTTCCCCAATTGTTCTGCCTCAGTTCTTGAATTGTTCTGCCTCAATCCCCCTGGTTGCAAACACCCTTTTCTGCTCATTAGAACTGAGATAATTAGGGCTGTGGAGATCTGACATTCCAGAAGATAAGACTACAGATGTCCTGTCTTAGATAACTAACTGGCATTGCCTATATCTCTAAGTTTCAGAGTTCTTAGCTCTAGTTGGACACTTCCTAAGTCCTCCCAATTTGTAAGAATTTATGGTCCTACCCCCAACCTGTCAGGAGTAGATTGATGGTCCCTGCCTGGAGATCCCTGCTCACCAGAGTTTGGACCCCACCCCCACCCCCTTTGTGTATCTGAAGAGGGAACCCCAAAACTGAACATCCTTAAAAGAGAAAACCTCCTTCAACTCTGCCTCAGTAAGGGAACTCCACCCCAAGCACAAACAGTTTCATCTTTGTTATCTGGGTGGGGTCAGCTCAGTCCCAAAATTCATTGAATTCAATTCAAATTCTAATCCTAGCTGAAACCCAGAGAGGAGCCAACTTGGGACTTTACCCACCAGCCCCCTTCAACTTGTAACCAAAACCCCCTATTATAAAAGAGCCAAACTAAAACCCTCTCTTTGCAGAGGTTCCAAACATGCCAGCTATGCCCTGCTTGGCATCCCAAGGAGCCTCTGTCCACTGGAATACAGTTTCCATTGTCCCTTCTCTTTACTCTTACCTATTTCCTTAACTAGACTAGACTTTAACCTTACTTCCAATCCCCATAATAAACCTCTTTTATCAATCTAGGTTTTCAGGTCTGTAAATTCCTTTACAGGGGACTCTTGCGCTGCCGGGAATCCCAGAACTCCTATTCTTGCACAGCCTCTAGACCTCATTTAGACCTTATTTAACTTCCTGACCACCAGAAACCCCAAATTCATTTGGGTACCCCATATCTAAATCTCATCATATCTGCCCCCAGCACAATCTCTCCCTCTCAAATAAAATATTAAAAACTCTCTAATCTCTATCTTGCCTCAGTTTCTCTGGCATTACAGATCTAGCAGTGTTTCTATTGGGCCTGTATCCCAAAGAGATCATAAAGGAGGGGAAAGGGACCTACATGTGCAAAAATGTTTGTGGCAACCTTTTTTTGTAGTGGCAAGAAACTGGAAACTGAGTGCCTATCAGGTGGAGAATGGTTAAATAAATTATGGTATATGAATGTTATGGAATATTATTGTTCTGTAAGAAATGACCAACAGGATGATTTCAGAGACTTAGAGAGGCTTACATGAACTGATGCTAAGTGAAATGAGCAGAATGAAGAAATCATTGTAACATTGCAACAGCAATATAATACAATGATCACTTCTGATGGAAAGGCTCTTTTCAACAATGAGATGATTCAGGCCAGTTCTAGTGATCTTGTGATGGGGAAAGCCATCTGTACCCAGAAAGAGAACTGTGGGACCTGAGTGTGGCTCACAACATTTGTTGTTGTTTACTTGCATTTTGTTTTCTTTCTCATTTTTTTTCCTTTTTGATCTGATTTTTCTTATGCAGCGTATTTGTGGAAATATGTATAGAAGAATTGCATATGTTTAACATATATATTGGATCAGTTGCTGTCTGGGAAGGGAGTAGGAGAAGAGAAGGGAAAAAATTTGGAACACAAGATTTTGCAAGGGTGAATGTTTAAAATTATCCATATATATGTTTTGAAATAAAAAGCTTTAATAATAACATAAAAAAGATTATTGTTCTTGAATTCAAAAGACTTCAAATCAAGAGGCAAAGATTTTATTACTATGCTATTGACTGGTAGGCTAAGTTTCAAAAGGGAATTAACCATTAACAAGGGGAAAAACAAGCTTAAATTCCCTAGCAGAACCCACCATTAACAAGGGGGAAGACACCATTAGGTATTTTAAGTCCTGATGAACTTGCCGTACAGGCAATGGAGGTTCCTAATGAACCCATAATGCCATAAGGCAAGCTAAATTCCTAAATAAGGAGTTTAGAGAGGGGTTAAGGTACTAATAGGTTCTTTTATACAGGAAAAATAACTTCAAAGATTGACATAATAACTTGGCCTTTTGATTGGATACAGTAACTATAGGGATTGGATACAGTAACTGCTTGTTTCAGGATGTAACTTGGTCTCCTAGTTGCATACAGTAATTCAGATTCCTCCTGTCAATATCCCTCCCTATGGAGATATAGCTACCAGGAATCAAGAACTCCATCAACTTCATCTTCCTTGAGCTAGAAATACCTACAGAAAGAAGTAAGGAAATAAGCACTTATTAAGCACCTAAAATGTTCCAGGCATGATGCTAAGTACTTTATAAATATTATTTCATACTGACAACAATCCTATGAGGTAGGCACTACTGCTATGCCAATTTTACAATTGGGGAGACTGAGACAGAAGTTCATTCCCTCTTAATGTTTGATGGGATAAAGGTCTTTATCCATTTTAGACATCATTAGAATATCAGGATCCTCTCCATTACCTCCCATTATGTCATCCTAGGTGCCTCCCCCCATTAGGTCAGCCCCATCCAGGTACCTCCCCCATTATGTCATTGTTCTTGTTACCCTATAAAAGAATCTTGTATTTGACATTCATGGCTGGATTCTTTGAGATGATAGTCTCATTTAGCCCTGGGACTAAACCATGGATCCATTTGGTCCCAGTAAATCTCTCCATTAAATAAATTATTAAATTGTACTCTAATCTCTATCTTGCTCAGTCTCTACAGCATTACATTTTAAGCCCAGCATTCTATCTATTGTGTCACCAACAAATCACTGCAGAAAGACTTTTATAAATCTCTTAGATGGCTGAAAGAATCAAGTTGGGGTAGGGGTCAGCAGATAATATTAGCTGGAGTCAAAATAGATATGATTTTGCCTAGAGTCATTGGTTTATGATTTGTCTGCCAGGTTTGGACATAGTTTGGGCCCATATTTGTCAGCTTCCATAAATGTTTAAAACAACTATAGCACTAGTAACTACTTCAGAGAACAATACTTAGGTCAATTCAATGCAGCATTTATTAAGTACTTATTATGCGTTAAGCATTATGTTTGGTAATACACAGATAACCACTTGTCCTTAAGAAGCTTATATTCTCCAAGGGGAGATAACATGCTTCCTTCAAATCCTATCTAGGATTCTGTGATCCTAATCATCATCTGGGTCATAAGGAGAATTTTGTGATTATGGCAAGCAACAACAACAACAACAACAAAAACAAAACAAGTGGCACTAATGACCTTCAAATCATCTTTGTAATTCATGTTTGGGAATAGTATAAGAATTAAGTAAGACAAATTGAATTTATGGGAATGTGCTACTGATAAAGTACATGTGTTATAAGTTTTTGCACTCTAAATTTCAATATCCAGGGACAAAATTGTCCTACCCTAGTTATGGGTCCAAGCATAGTACAGAATAGCGAGTTCAGGAGGATGCACCCAGAAGGTTTCACATCATTGAAAATTGAAGAAAAATAGAGAATCTAAAAAGTGAAGATGAGGAAGCAATTCATTTCAGGCACAGGAAATTGTCTGAAAAGAAGGAAGCATGTCAAATTTAAAGAACTCTGTGTGTGTGTGTGTGTGTGTGTGTGTGTGTGTGTGTACTGAATAGTGAGCTAGCCTAGGAGTAGGGAAAAACTGGATTCAATTCCTACTTTTGATACATACTGACTGTATGGCCCTTACAGGTAAGTAACTTTCTCACGGCTCTGTAATCTGCATGGATTGAAAAAGGTTTTCATCATTAATTCCTGGCAGTAATTAAATTATAGGTATGTGTACACACACACACACACATACACACATACACACTCATACAATTATTATGTTATGTGATATATATCATATATAATGTTATGTAGTATATCATTTTACATATACTATATATAGGTATACATATTTTCTTTAAGGTTTTATTTAATTGTAAAACTATATGTGCTTATGTGAACATACTGGATAATAACTACTTTCTTAACTTTGTTTTTGAACAAGAATATAAAGTGATTGGGGATTATTACCTCCAAAGGAAAACTCTGTCATTCAGTGATAAGTAAATAAAAATACTAAGAATTAAGTACTATATTCCATTTTCTTATTCTATTTCCAATCCATCTTTTCTTACTTTGTAGTTTTAAAATAAAAGTAACAAAGCTAATCTTTCTTGTGTTTTTGCTTCTGAATTGAATATCTCTATTAAACACAGACAAGAAGTGCTGGGTTCAAAACCTAATCCCAGTGCTTGTCTTCCTTTGCATCAGCATAGCTTAACATAGTACTTGGTGCATATTAAGCAGTTGATGTATGCTTGTTAACTGGTTAGCTATCTGAATGAACATTATTAGAACTTTGACTTATTCTTTTTCCAACCCCCACTCTTGAAAAGTTACCATATTGGTGCTTGATTTGATTGGTGCAATCTCGATTTAGTCCTACTGTAGCTCAATACCTGAGTTCAAACAATCCACTAGGCTCAGCTTTCTCAGGAGCCCAGATTATATGTCAATGCTACTACTTTTGACTATCGAAAATTTTTAAAGATCTTTTCAATCCCCAATGCAAATTCTAGTTGTGCAATTCAGGCTAAATCATTCACTTGGATTAAACATTCAGTCAGTGTTGAAACTACTATCACAGGTATTAAACTTCATTCCTAATCTTTGTTTCTAAGCAAAAACCATCCCTGCCACCCACGATTCAGTCATTCATTACTTTGAACTTAGAATCAATGTTGGAGAAAATTACCAGGAAATAGGAACCTTTCTTGCTAAAGACCTTGTCAGGAAATTTATGGTGTTTTGCCATAGTCACAGATTCTAAAAGTTACACTTAACCATCAAAAATATTTTAATTTTTTTAACTTACAGTTATTAGAGCATTTTCACACATATGATTTCACTGAATACTTATTCTGTGAGTTGATCATAACAGGTGTAATCCTATCCTGATTGTAAGGATGAAGAAGTCAAAATAAGTAATTTATAAGTCAAGGGTCATGAAGCTAGTTAAAGGAGAAATGGACCTTGAAATCAGTTCTGTTCATTTTATTTATTTGATTTAGTTGGGGTTATCCCTTCTACCATATGGCATGCTCAAAGTTGCCAGACCTGATTTCAGGTGATTTTGTGAAAACCTGGTAAAGCAATGTGTGATTTCTCACTATGGGGCATATATTGTGATTGAGTTCCCTTATTGGCTAAAGAGTGATGACTCAGTATATATATAAAAGGCATTGGCCATCTCACTCTCCTTTTTCTCCTTTTTCACTACAAATGGAATTGTGTTAGCCTGTTATAGTTGGATCCTGAGAAGTGGCCCATTTCCTTAGTCAGCATAATGGTAACACCCACATGTTCCACTTAGTGCAAAGAGATTCAACTTTGCTGGTTTGTGCCTAATCTCTGGGCTTCCTTTTTCTTTGTTGTGTTTCTTTTCCTGTAGGTAACAGAGCATCATTTTCAAAAGGGCCATGCCCAGGCTTGGAGGAAGCCTCATGATTTTGAGAGGCATAGAGATCTAATCTATGGCAAGGGAAACTCCTGCATCAGCTAGGACAGCCAGTGACAGGATAATTGGGCCAAACCTGACCATTTTCCCCGATAGACAAGTAATAAGAATGTTTTGGACAATGCAATAACACGATAACTTGATATTTCCCTTAGTTCATGTAGTATTTAAAAGACATAATTTCTAAATAATTAGTCACTTTATTAATAATGCTATCATTTTAATAAAAGAGGTTCAAATGCCAAACACTCTCATGATGACATATTCAAGGTTTATATGGTCTTGGAAATATGGGAGTTCTAGAGAATGGCAATCAATTCTGATTAGTTAACCAGTAATGAGAGAGAATGAAGTTTATAATGAGGGACTGGATCTATCCTAATAAACTGCTGAGGCAATTGGGGTTAAGTAACTTGCCCAGGTTTACACAGTCAGGAAGTATTGAATATTTGAGATCAGATTTGAACTTGGATCCTCCTGATTTTAGGGCTGGCGCTCTATCCACTGCGCCACCTAGCTGCACCTCTAATGAGCTTTAATTATGACATTTCCATCTAAGTTACCCTACCCTTGGAACAGAAGACAGGTATTCATCTAAGAGTAGAAGTCTGAACAGATAGGTAGAGTAATGATACTAAGAATGAGGAGAATGTTAATCCTATCCTTTATCCTCCATCAGCTTGTCCTTGAGAGAAGGACACAAGGAAACAGGACAGGAGAAAAAAAGTCTGGGTCTCCTCAATTTCAATAATTAGCTGTTAATATGAAAGATAAATAATAATTTCTCTTCCTCAGCAAATCAGTCACAGCCAATAAGTATTAAACACCACTTATGTATTAGGTACTGTTCTAGGTGCTAGGGTTACCAAGAGAACAAATTAAAAAAAAAAAAAAGAATTTGTTGTCAAAGACTTTACTTTCTACTGGAAGAATGTAACTTGTAAATGTATAAGATGAACTAAAAGTGATAGGCAAGATTATTTGTATTGAAGGAAATAGTTTCAAGTAAATAAAAGTTATTTTTTTCAAATAAAATACTTTCCAAAATAATTAGAAAAAAAGGGGGGGATTCCAAGGAAGTATTATTTGATATATACATTTTCTAGATTTAAAGAAGTACAAATAATAGCATTTTTATTGTTCAATTATCTTCAGTTGTGTCTGATTCTTTGTGACCACATTTGGGTTTTCTTGACAAAGACACTGAAGTGATTTATCATTTCCTTCTCCAGCTCATTTTATAGATGAGAAAACTGAGGCAGAGTTAAGTGACTTGATCAAGATCACATAGTTAATAAGTGTCTAAAGCCAGATTTGAACTAAGGAAAATGAATCTTCTTGATTCCAGGTCTAGTATTCTATCCACTGTGTTACCTAACTGTTCCTAATAATAAGATAAGGATACTATTATCCATCTTCTTGAGGAAAATATCTTACCATGAAGTTAATCAATATTAAACCTATCATGGGAAGTGAACATGCCTTTATTAAATACCTCCTATGTTCCAGACACCACACTTACAGTTTTAAAAACATTATCTCATTTAATTCTTACAGCAGTTCTGAGAAGTAGGTAATATTATCCCCATTTTTACAGTTGAAAAAACTGAGGCAGATAGAGATAAAGTGACAGGCCTAAGGTTAAGTAGCTACTAAGTATCTTAGGCAGAATTTAAATTTGGGTCATCCTGATGTCAACAGTAAATCGAGAAGTTGAGAAAAGGGGAGGATTTGAGTGGGAAAGATAGTGTGTTCTGTTTTGGATATGTTGAGTTTGAGATGACTAGTTTCAAATATGCATTACAGGAACTCAGTAGAGAGACTATGGGCAAGAGATAGATACATGATAGATAGATAGAAAGAAAGAAAGAAAGAGAGAAAGAAAGAAAGAAAGAAAGAAAGAAAGAAAGAAAGAAAGAAAGAAAGAAAGAAAGAAAGAAAGAAAAAAAGAAAGAAAGAAAGAAAGATGGATAGATAATTATCTATCTAGAGCTGATAACAACCCTAGAAGCTAATGAACAGAGAGATAGCACAAAGAGAAAAGAGAAGTCCTAAAACAGAGTTATATGGGATATCTACTGTTTTGGGGTATGACATAGATAAAGTTACAGCAAAAGAGTTTGAGGAGTAGTCAAACTGGCAAGAGTAGAAACAGGAGATAGTGTCATGAAAGCAGCAGATGATAGAATATATGAGGAGGTAGTTAATATCAAAAGCTTCAGAGAGATCAAGAAAATATGAAGTCTGAAAAAAAAGGCCATAAGATTTAGCAATTAATTCATCATTAGTAAAGTGAATTTATTTTGTAGAACTACATTTATTTGTTACAAAGATTTTTGTTTCTCTTTCTCTTTGTTTCCAAATGGGAGGAGAGTTAGGAGTAAGAAATGACTAGAGCTAGGAGTGCCTCCCCCCATTCCAAAATAAAAAATCAACAAACCCCAAGAAATACAAAAGAGAATCATTGAAAGTTTTTAATGCATAGAAGAGAACAGAAAGAAGGCCAGGAAGAATCACAGACAAGCAGGACAGCTTTAAAAGTTACATGTTTAATTTATTATACACTTAAAAAAGAAAAACAAGCTATATATATATTGCATTCACAATACAATCCTCTTTTTCTGTTATACTAGCTTCATAGAAGTACGCCTTTTAATTGGTGCTCATTGACATCAGAATAAGAAAAAAAAATGAAAAGAGATCATTGGCAACTTTAGAAAAAGTAGTTTCAGTTCAGTGATGAAGTTGGGAGCCAGATTGTAGTGGATTTATATGTAAAAGGGAAGAGGAAGTGGAAGCACTGAATATAAACAACTTTTTCAAGGAATTAAGCTGAGAAAGCTAAGAAAGGGAAGGGCAGAGAGACACAGAGGATGATGATAGCCATCTGGGAAGGTAGCATTAGGTGACTTTTTTTTTTTTTTTAAGAATAAAGGAAACAAGGGTATATTTGTAGATAGCGGGAAAGGACCAAGTAGAGAAGGATATCTAATACTAGAGAAATAGTGAGGATGGTTTTATGGGCAATTCATTGGGGAATATGGAAGGGACAGGATGAAGGTACACTAGAGGGGTTGGTTTTGTCAAGGAGAAGGGCTACTTCATTATCAAAAACTGCAGTGAAGGAGGTGATGGTGGGACATGATGTCAGAAGAATGTGAAATGAAGGGGAGGAGAGAAGAGGGAACTCTTTGAGAATGGTCCCAGTTTTTCCAATGAAATGCTAGGTAAAGTCCTTAGCTGAGAGGATGGGAGGAAGGAGATTGGAGGGGAGCTAAAGTGGTGAATGGGATGAAAAATCAATTAGTGAGGAGTAGGAGAATTGCCTTGCTACAGTGCAGGCCCAATTGAGATTAAAGAATATAAATTTTTGAAGAAATCACTCAGCACAGTTTAATTACTTCTTCCACTCCCAGCAAGGTGTGAATAAAAGTGAAGAAAGAAGTCATTAAGATGATAGAGAGGAAAACTAAGTCAGGGGTGAAGTCATTAAGGAAAATGGGAAAATGACCTAAAAATCAATAGATAGCAGCCCTTTGAATGGATTGAACATGACAGAGGTATTTGGTATAGTCCTCTAATGAGGAGAAATTATCAAGTGATGATGGTAGTCTTGAAATGGCAGTGGAAGTAAGTATTTGCTGAATCTTTAAGGTTGTAGAAAGATCAACTTCTACTAGATTTGGTTATAAGAGATATAATGTCAACAAGAGAATTCCAGGTTATAATTAGGAGCAGGATAGGAGAAAAAATTGTGCAAAAAGTAGAGGCAAAAAGTCTTGCCTATCATAGAATAGGGTGAAGAGTTAAACTAGTAACCACTGAAAAAAGACTAATCATTGCTCTATAAATGAAAGAATATATATTGCTTCAATAAACCTAATGGATGTTAGATGTTGCCTCATGACTTTGGTCATGAAACTCAACAGGAATATCATGATCTACATGATCAGTCACAAATGGGGCAGGACGAATTTTCTTTTTCTTCCTTTCTTTGGAATTATATCACTGGGAAAGCTAGAGCTGCTTCTTTGAAATAATGCTTAAGGAAATTTCTGTGTCACTTTCTGGGCTATTATGGAAAAGAACCAGTTAGAAATCATTTTAAGAGACTTTGGTAGATGTTAAATATTCATCTTAACTAAATTAATTCTGTCTCCATAAAACACTGACTGGGGGCCCATCTGTTTGATCTCTCTTTATTCTTGAGAGAATAGAAGATAAATTATGCTTAAATAAACACAAAAAAATGGGCACAATCTCCTTTCCTGCAGCTAGTATGTATGAAAAGAAAACTCAAAAAATGGCCCCAGATATTATAAATACTATTAGTCACAAAAGATTAAAATAATAGTAGTAATAAAAATAATAATAGTGGGAGTTTCCATTTATATAGCACCTACTATGTCCCAGACACTATGTTAAGCACTTTTATAAACATTATCTCATTTGGTCCTCAGAACAATCGTGGAAGATAGTTGCAATTATTAGCCCATTTTACAGTTGAGGAAATTGAGACAGAGGTTGAATAATTTATCTATGGTCACAAGGCTAATTAAGTATCTAAGCATTGATTTAAACTCAGGTCTTCCTAAATACAGACCTGGCACTCTGTCTACTACCCTGGCTATTTTGCAAATGGTAATTGCTTAATCAATTGTCTCTAAAATGAAAAGAGATTGGACTAGATGTACTCTATGATTGCTTCCAGATCTAAAGACAAATATGTACAGTATAAAATGCTTTACTAACTTTAAAATATTATATAATTATAATTTATTATTATGATATCTGGGCAAATGTTAGAGAAAATATTTTGCTTTGAGAGTAACATTCTGATTTCAAGAAGAAATAAAAATTATTAATCATGCAGTCAGACTGAAGGTTGGGAAAACATTCCTACAATGTCTGAATCTCCACCGAAATTGCCTCACTTTGCACATTCTCTATTCAAAATAAGAGGGAAGTGGACCGATAATGGATTTAAAGTAAGGCAGAATTACACAAAGCCATCAGCCTCACTCTCTTAGTCATCAAAATCCAAAGGTAAGGCAAAAGTCCTGACAATTGATAATGGTCTAGGATATAAGTGGGTATCTGTATGAAGATGTTGGGATCTTCAATGTCTAGCCAAGTTCTAACCACGCCTTCATGGAGCAAATTGTTCTCATCCATCCATTCTTCTGGGTAAAATCTTCACATGCTTGGGAAGCTTGGTTTCTTCTCAATCTGGTTTAGTCTGTGTGCTGAAATGGTTTTACTGGATGACAACCATACATGTTAGAGCTTCTTGGAGCCATAGGTGAGAGTTAGATATCAGATAGATTACAAAGGTGGATAACAACCCTGAAAAGGGCTTGATAAGCCTTTATACCATAAGCATTTGTTTTCTCTGAACATTACATAAATCCCTCAGAATAACATTAACCCTGCTATCTCCATTTCTGTATCAATTTATCTCCAATTCTGTATCATTTGCTGCCCCAAATAACTTGTGGCTATCATGCCCTCTGCTTCCTTGAAGTCCCCATTATTCTTTTGGTGTTATCTTCCTGTTCCATAGAAATACAGTCAAATTGAAGTTTCAGGAATTTTATGTCTATCCTTGAGGCTCAGATCTTCAAGAGAAATGCAAATTTTTCATTTGCTTGTGTTCTTATTAAATCATCTTTAAAGCAATTTAAAAACATGATATCCAGAGAAAGAACTGATAGTTTGAATGCAAACCAAGGCATACTATTTTTCATTTTATCTTTTTATTTGTTTCTTTTCTTTTTCTAAATTTTTTGATCTGTGTTTTCTTTCACAACATAACTATTATGGGAATATGTTTTTCACATGATTCTACATATATAACCGATACCAAACTGCACTGTTTTAGGGAGGGGTAAAGAGGTGAAGAGAGGGAACTCAAAAAAAAAAAAAAACCCTTGTTAAAAATGGTTTTTACATTTAATTGATAGAAAATAAACTATTATTTTAAAAAAAAATAAAGACAAACAGATGTAAAACACACAAACAAAAAAAATTTAGCCTATTTTCCTATTAAGGTTTCAGTGTCTGACATTCGATGTGTATGATTTAACCTCAATAAAGGAGAAAAATGTTTTAGACACCTAGAATTTTGAAAAGGGGGGGTAGGATATTAAATTACAGTTTGGAAAATAGCAATATGAAATGGGCAATTACTCATTGAGTCTCATCATTATAAGCAAGCTCAGAATGCTTGACTGTTACAACACTCACATGACTTTTCAAAAATGCTTAGACATTCTGTAACTGGTTCTGGTCTTCTAAGTATATGATGAAGAAGGGCCTTTTTGACTGACTGAACAAAAGGATGGAAACAGGCATTTATTAAGTACATTGAATATGCCAGGCACTATGTTAAACACTGCAAATATTTCATTTGTCCCTCACCACAAATCTGTGATGTAAATACTATTATTATTTTCTTTTAGAGAAGAGACCTAAAAATAGCTTTGATTTCTTCATTTGAAAACTGCCTATTCATATCCTTTGACCATTTATCAATTGGGGAATGGTTTATAGTCTCATAAATTTGACTCATTTCCCTATATATTTGAGAAATGAGTTCTGTTAGAGACATTTGCTGTAAAAATTGTTTTCCAACTTTGTTTTCCTTTTAATCTTGATTACATTGGTTTTGTTTGTGTAAAAGCTTTTTAATTTAATATAATTAAAATTATCTATTTTATATTTCATAATGCTCTGTTTCTCATTTGTTAACAAACTTGTAACTCATTTAACTTCTTTAAGAGTTTGATGCTAGAATTAGGAGATCATTATACATGGCAACAACAAGACCATACAATGATCAATTCTGATGGATGTGGCTCTCTTCAACAACGAATTGATTCAAACCAGTTCCAATTGTTCAGTAATGAAGAAAGAGCCATCTACACCCAGGGAGAGGACTGTGGGAACTGAGTGTGGACCACAACATAGCATTTTCACTTTTCCTGTTGTTGTTTGCTTGCATTTTTTGTTTTCCTTCTCAAGTTTTTTATTTTTTCTTTCTAGATCCGATTTTTCTTGTGCAGCAAGATAACTGTATGGATATGCATATATATTGGAGTTAACATATATTTTAATATGTACTGGAATACCTGCTATCTAGGGGATGGGGGGTGGGGAGAAGGAGGAGAAAATTTGGAACAGAAGGTTTTGCAAGGGTCAGAGTTGAAAAATTCCCCATGCATATGTTTTGGAAATAAAAAGCTATAATTTAAAAAAAAAAAGGGTGGGGGTTGATGCTATATCCTTTGATCCAGCAGTATTTCTACTGGGCTTATATTCCAAAGAGATCTTAAAGGAGGGAAAGGGACCCACATGTGCAAAAATGTTTGTGGCAGTCCTTTTTGTAGTGGCAAGAAACTGGAATCTGAGTGGATGCCCATCAGTTGGCTGAATAAGTTATGGTATATGAATGTTATGGAATATTATTGTTCTGTAAAAAATGAACAATAAAATGATTTCAGAGAGGCTTGGAGAGACTTAGATGACCTGGTGCTGAGTGAAATGAGCAGAACTAGGAGATCAATGTACACAGCAACAACAATATTATACGTCAGTTCTGATGGACATGACCCTTTCCAGCAATGAGATGATTGAGTCCATTTTTAATGATCTTGTGATGAAGAGAGTCATCTACACCCAGAGAGAGGACTGTGGGAACTGAGTGTGAATCACAACATAACATTCTCACTCTTTGTTGTTGTTCACTTGCATTTTGTTTTCTTACTCCTTTTCTTTCCTTTTTGATCTGATTTTTCTTATGCAGCAAGATAATTGTATAAATGTGTTTACATATATTGGATTTAACATATATTTTAACATGTATAACATACATTGGATTGTGTGCCATCCAGGGGAGGGAGTGGGGGGAAAGGGTCAATATTAAAAAATTATCCATGAATATGTTTTGAAAATAAAAAGCTTTAATTAAAAAAAAGAGTTTGATGCTATACTATTGATACATATATATTTAGTATTGCTATTACTTCATTGTCTATGCTACCTTTTAGCAGGATGCAGTTTCCTTCCTTACCTCTTTTAACTAGGTCTAATTTTGCTTTTGCTTTGTCTGAGATCAAGATTACTACCCCTGATTTTTTTTTTTTTTTTTTTTTTTTTTTTTTTTTTACATCAGCTGAAGCATAACAGAGTGCTCCAGCCCCTTACATTAACTCTCCATGTGTCTATCTATCTCAAGGGTGTTTCTGGTAAACAACATATTGTAGGATTCTGGGTTTTGATTCACTCTGCTATCCACTTCCAATTTATGGAAGAATTTATCCCATTGATGAACTTTCAGAGTCATAATTATTACCTGTGTATTTCCCTTCATCCTATGTTTCCTCCTGTTTGTCTTCCTTCTCCTTTCACCCTTTTTCTCCTCAACAATGTTTTGCTTCAGTCTAACACCTTGCTGATCTGCTCTCCCTTCTGTGGGTTCTTCTCCCACACCTTTTACTTAATCTCCTTTCCTGTTGGATAAGATAAGATTTTATTTAACTGTATTATTCTCTCTTTGAGCCAATACTGATGAGAGTAAGGTTTAAGCAATGCTCCTCACTCACCCTCTCATCTTTCTCTCCACTATAATAGATTTTTGCCCTTCTTCATGTGAAATAATTTACCTCATCCTACCTCTCCTTTCTGTATCTAATGTTCCCCTTTTTTGTCCCTTATTTTTAAATATTATTCCCTCAAATTCACCTTATACTTGTACCCTCTGTCTATGTATATTTAGCTGTACTATTTGATATAGTTTTTAAGAATAACAAGTATCATCTTCCCATGTATGGATGTAAATAGTTCAATTCCATTGACTCTCTTATGTTTTCTTTTCCCTTTTTTATCTGCTTATCCTTCTCTTGGGCTTTAATACTGGAGATCAAATTTTTTGTTCAATTCTGGTTTTCTCTTTATAAAAACTTGAAATTCTCTTTCATTGAATGACCATTTTCCCCCTTGAAATATAATGCTTAATTTTGTCAGGTAGGTGATTCTTGTTGTATTCCTAGCTCCTTTGCCTTCCAAAATATCATGATCTCTGATCTTTTAAGGTTGTATCTGCTAAATCCTGTATAATTTTGAATGTGGTACCTGGATATTTGAATTATTTTTGTCTACTTGTGGTATTTTCTTCTTGACCTGGTAGTTCTGAAATTTGACTATAATGTTCCTTGGAGTTTTTATTTTTGGATCTCTTTTCTGAGGTGATTAGTGGATTCTTTCATTATCTATTTTGCCCTCTGATTCCAGGATATCAGAGCAGTTTTCCTTGATAATTTGTTGAAAGATGCTATTTAGATCTTCCTTTTGATTGTGGCTTTCAGGTAGTCCAATGATTCTGACATTGTCTCACCTCGATCTATTTTTCAAGTCAATTATTTTTCCAATGAGATATATTTTCTTCTATTTTAAAAATTTGATTGATTTTTGATGTCTTTAGCTTCTATTTGTCCTATTCTGACTTTTAGAGAGTTGTTTTTCCTCAGTTAGCTTTTGTACTTCCTTTTCCATTTGGCCATTTATACTTTTTAAGGTGTTTTCTTTCTCCAAGCTGTTTGACTCTTCATAATTTTCTTGCATCATTCTCATTTCTTTTCCCAATATTTCTTTTACCTCTCTCATATGATTTTTAAGCTCTTTATCGAGCCCTTCTATGAGTTCTTTCTGGGTTTGAAACTACTTCTCATTTTTCTTTGGAATTTTGTTCATAAATACTTTGACAATTGTCCTCTTTTAAGTTTGTGTTTTGATCTTCCCTTTTATCATAATAAATTTCTATTTTCACATTCTTTGTAATTTTTTTTTGACTTATTCTTTTTGACCTTTTTCCTTTTAAATTTGAGTTCTGCCTGGGATAGAACAGGTATTGTCTGAGATATTATCTTCTTGTGCCAGGGGGTGCAAGCCCTAGCTGTTTATCTGGTACTATACTGTTGTGCCCTGGGGCCAGTGGGCTGTTTATGCATTTACCTGGGCCTATATTGAAACACATAGTGATCTGGCTGCTAGAGGTTGCCTGTTTGCCATGGGACTACACTGAAGCACATGAAGGTTCTTGGAACTTGAGTCCACCCATTTCCCTGGCTATGTGGAAGCATGTGGGGGGGGATCTGGTGTTGGTGTTTGCTTACTTTAATGCACTGAGACTCAGGATCTCCTGCTAGCTTCCTGAGGTGGGGCTTCCTGGGATGCTTCCTGTTCTGGATTGCCATCCCCTCTTACCTAAGTGAGACAGATTTTTCTTGTTGATCTTCCAAGTTTCTTGTGCTAAAAAAATTATTTCACCACCTGCTATTGCAGGGTTTGTTTGGGGTGCTATTTTATGGTTTTTTAGAAATGTATAAAAAAAAAAAAAAAAGAAATGTATATGGGAGAGTTATAGCAATTCACTGATTACTCCACCATCTTGCCTCCCAGAACTCCTTTTGCTTTACTTTGGTTTCCCCAGGGATTAGCATAGTATCTGGCACTACTACAAGTTTAATAAATACTAGTTAACTGATTGATATTACAAACACAATTACTTAACAGATAACTTTAAAGAAATAACACATTCCACCTGGAAGTATCACTCTGAGAAAGAGAAGCAAGGAAAGCAGAAAATAATTTTCACCTGATTTAGGAAAATCATTCTGATTAGGAAAGTCAAGGGATTAGGAAGAACCAAAAAGTTGGGGTCCCTGAGCACTACAAAGAGACCTGATCAGACCCAGGTGCTGAGGACTCTCTCTCCTCTCCCTCTTCACTGGACTGCTTCCTTTCTAGTCCCTGTGGATGGGGGATACTACTGGTTCCTTTCTCCTCAATGCAGACTGGCCACCTCCACTTAGTATGGGTACTCCTTAGAATCCTTTTCAGAGTACCAATGAATTGCAACTACTCTAAATCACCATCCCATAGGAACCCAAAATTGACATCTACCCTAATTAAGAAATTTAATCATATTTGGACCAGCTTCGGATACCAAAAGAGACAAATGTCTCTTTTAGTCCTTTTCATCTCTCTTTGATCTCTGTTAAAGGTTTGAGGAGATTCCTTCTATGATGTAGCCTTCTTGAAGTATCTCAAAAAAATGTGCTTTTATTATTCAGTTGGCCAGATTCCTTCCTCATTTTGAAGTTATAATTTAAGTTAAAGTACATTGTTTGGAGATCAAATGGTGAAAAACTAGAGAAGGCTCTAGACATAGCTGAATGTTTATACGGCTTTGCTCTGTATAACTTTGCTGATCTGACGTTCCAAGATACCCAGAATGGGAGAAAATAAAGCAAATGTTACTATAAGGCATCACATGATTAAGAATGTGTGAGCTCACTGTTTACTGCAGCACATTCCTTGAACTATTTGGGAAATGGATTGGGTGAACAGTACTTCCTCTCCCTGCCCTAAGGACAATGGCATCTATTCCCTAGAGGAAAATCCCTTGAGGGCTATGACTTAGAAATCTAGACCAAATTTCCCAACTACATCAGTTATCCTAGATGGAAAATAACACAATATATGCTAGAGTAGAGGCAGAAGTGGAGAGAGAGAGAAACTTAAGTTCCCAATGGCTCCTAGAATGACTGATTGTGAAACAGAGTTTCAGTGAAAGGTAAACTTCAGTGATGTTTTGCTCAAAGTTCATGGACTGCTGTTGTCACATTATTTAGTGATTCTGAATGATTATAAACTGCAGAATAATCTGCCATGTGCTGTTTGATCATAACTATGGACTCTATTACTATAGCAGCACTTCTTAAATTTTTTCCACTTGTAAATTCTTTTTGTCTAAGAAATTTTTATATGACTTCATGTACATAGGTATATGAAATAGGCATACAAATCAAACATTTGCTGATAATAAATCATAATTTCATGATGCCCATATTCAGTTATGTGACTCCATATGGAGCTGAGACCATAGTTCAAGAAGCTTTGCTCTATAGGTTCCTACATAGAGATGTATCATTAATCAATATTAATTGGTAAAATGGAAATAGGGTGCTAGTCACTGGCCACAGACATTGTCTGGAAGTGGGAGGGAGGTGGCTTGGGGAAAGTTATACTGGAATGGGAGGATCTAGATGACAGTATTTGAAAAATACCCCTAACTGCTCAAAGGTACCAACCTAAGGTTGATGGCTTTTAAAATTAATTTCTTCTAATGGAAACTATATAGGCCTCTGTTTGGCCTTTTTGGCTCCAGCCTTTATTTCTAGGCTCATTATATATTATTTCCAGTCATGCACTTGAAGTTCCAGCCAAAATGGCTTTATTTGCTTTCCTCTGATCACCACATTCATCTCTCATCTCAGAAGCTTTGCATAGTTCTATATTTATTCTCCTTCCTCAATTCTACCTCTTGGAATCTCTTACATTTTTCTTTTTCTTTGGGGCTTAGCTCAAAGTGACAGTCTTAGAATCTTTCTAAAATCCTTTATGTTAATGAAGCCTTCAAATCATAGTGTATATATTTTGTATATAACTTGTGTTTCCTTTTCTGTGAACATGTATTTCCTGAGTAGAATATTGAGGACAAGGACTTGTCTCATTTTTGTAGCTCTGGTGCCTATCACACAGTAATTAAGAATTCTTGTTTATTGATTGGTATAAGGAGAGAGCATCCTATATAGGCAAGG
Organism: Sarcophilus harrisii; assembly: GCF_902635505.1. Lineage (NCBI taxonomy): Eukaryota > Metazoa > Chordata > Mammalia > Dasyuromorphia > Dasyuridae > Sarcophilus > Sarcophilus harrisii. The sequence goes on from NC_045426.1 coordinate 398,234,349, forward strand.
ATGTGTGGGAATGGTTGCTAAGGAATAGTCCAGCCAAAGTGTTCCACCACCCTACATTCCAGCCTGGGAGAGCTCTTGCAGAACCACAGGGCTACTTTCCAGCAGCAATCAAGGGCCTCCTCCTTCCAAACAATGAGCTCTGAACAGATAAGCTCCCAGGTTTCTGCTCCTCTTGGGACAAAAAAGCTGCAAATAAATATATGCTGGGCCTCTGAGCAAGTAAAGCTGCATTTCTTTCCAAGATCTTCAGGGACAGATTGGGAGCTGTCCCTGAAAAGGTGCACTCTGAGGAGTTGTATGAATTTGGAGAAATCCCTTGACCCCACCTTAGTTTATCTGTGAAACAAAAGGACTTAGTCTAGGACCAAAGGACCCTTTTAGGTCTAAAATTTTAAAATACTATTTAGAGGTACAGCTATTGTTTGATTTTAGTTCTTGAAGAGGACCTTGACATCAGGAAGTTGATGTCATGATACACCTAAGTGAAGAAGACCTGTGCAAAGTCACCAGTCACATTTACTCCTCCAGAGCTATCTGGGTCCAGTGGCAAAATATTGATCAGGACTAGTGGAGATGACCCTGGATGCAGTGAGAAACCTTGAGCTTTTTAAGCTAAAGTCTTTAATAGATCTCAGTTGCCTCAGTTGACTGAGGCAAACTCACCTTTCAGTGATTAAAGCTAGGTAAAAATTGAGGCAAAAATGGCTTCTTTTGCCAAATGGTGGTAGTGGTAGTAGTGGTAGTAGTGGTAGTGGTGGTGGTATTCAATCTGGGAGGGAAGATCCTCAGGGTTTCTGGCCAAAACAAAAACAATTGCTATTTACATTCACTCTGAGCCAATCAGGATCCAAACAGTGATCATCTGGGACTTGGTTTAGGATTTATTGTTGGCTAATCTATGAGAGCCCCCAAGTGATTTGGGTTTAAGAAATGATCCTTCTGAAAGAAATCTAGCCTGTACATAAAGAATGAGATTATAAATAAATTAGAAGAACATAGGATAGTTTACCTCTCAGATGTGTGAAAGAGGAAGGAATTTGTGACCAAAGAATTAGAGATCATTATTGATCAAAAAATAGAAAATTTTGATTATAAGAAGTTAAAAAGCTTTTGTACAAATAAAACTAATACAGACAAGATTAGAATGGAAACAATAAACTGGGAAAACATTTTTACAGTTAAAGGTTCTGATAAAGGCCTCATTTCCAAAATATATAGAGAATTGACTCTAATTTATAAGAAATCAAGCCATTCTCCAATTGATAAATGGTCAAAGGATATGAACAATAAAGGATATGAATTTTTGGATGAAGAAATTGAAACTATTTCTACTCATATTAAAAGATGCTCCAAATCATTATTGATATTAATTAATGCAAATTAAGACAACTCTGATATACCACTACCCACCTCTGATTGGCTAAAATGACAGGAAAAGATAATGATGAATGTTGGAGAGGATGTGAGAAAACTGGGACACTGACACATTGATGGTGGAACTGGGAATGGATCCAGTCATTTTGGAGAGCAATTTGGAACTATACTCAAAAAGTTATCAAACTGTGCATACCCTTTGATCCAGCAGTGTTTCTACTCGGCTTATACCCTGAAGAGATACTAAAGAAGGGAAAGGAACCTGTATGTGCAAAAATGTTTGTGGCAGCCCTTTTCGTACTGGCCAGAAACTGGAAACTGAGTGAATGTCCATCAATTGGAGAATGGCTGAGTAAATTGTGGTATATGAATGTTATGGAATATTATTGTTCTATAAGAAATGAACAGCAGGATGAATACAGAAAGTCTTGGAGAGACTTACATGAACTGATGCTGAGTCAAAGGAGCAGAACCAGGAAATCATTATACACTTCAACAACAATACTATATGAAGATCAACTCTGATAGAAGTGGCTATCTTTCACAATAAGAGTATCCAATTCAGATCCAATCGATCAGTGATGAACAGACCAGCAAAAGAACACTAGGAAATGAGTGTGGACCACAACATAACATTTCCACTCTTTCTGTTGCTGTTTGCTTGCATTTTTGTTTTTCTTCCCAGGTTATTTTTACCTTCTTTCTAAATCCAATTTTTCTTGTGCAACAAGGTAACTATATAAATAAAAAATACAGGTAAACTATATACTTGTATTGTATTTAACATATGCTTTAACATGTTTAACATGTATGGGATTGCCTGCCATCTATGGGAGGGGATGGAGAGAGGAGGGGAAAAGTTGGAACAGAAGTTTTTGTAAGGGTCACTGTTGAAAAATTACCCATACATATGTTTTGTCAATAAAAAGCTATAATAATAAAAAACAAAACAAAGAACTCAAGCCTGTAAACCCCAAGACATCTTGGAAGGTTTCAGCAAACAAAATTGTCTAGGGTTTTAGCAAAGTTCCTATTGCCCAGAGGGAAACACTTTCCTTATCTGGCATGATTGGTTATTGTGATGATTGTCCATGCAAAGGAAAGTAATATACTATGGGTCAGTATCTTTTTTAAATTTATAAATTATATTCTTTTAATCTATTGTTATCAGTAAAGTTAGGACTTTTTTAAGTAGTCAATTTTATAGTCTATGAATGCCTCATTGCATTCTTCCCCCTCTATCTCCCACTTAATAGTATTTTATTATTTTCAAATTCATGTAAAAATAGTTTTCAACATTCATTTTTGTAAGATTTGAGTTCCAGATTTTATCCCATGCTCCCTTCCCTCTCCCCTCTCCATGCCTCATTACATTCTAACCCCAAGACTAAATCCCTGGATTGGCTGTAGCTAGATGGCACAGTGGATAAAGAGCCAGTGGATTGTTGAGTCAGGAAGACATCTTCCTGATTTCAAATCTGGCCTCAGATACTTACTGGCTGTGTAACTCTGGGAAAATCCCTTAATTCTGTTTACCTCAATTTCCTCATCTGAGGAATGAGCTAGAGAAGAAAATGGCACACCACTGTATAACCTTTGCTAAGAAAACCCCAAATGGAATCATGAAGAGTTAGACACAACTAAAAAATGACTAAACAATAACAAAAGTGTCTCCCAGAATATCTATGCATCAGTATAACTGGTAATTATTCTGAAACTAGTTTCAAGGAATGCCTGGGGCACAGAGAAGTTAAGTAACTGGCCTACAGTTATATATCCAAAATAAACATGAGGCAAAATTTCAACTCAAGTTGACTCCACGGTCAAGTTTTTAGTCACTGGTCCATGATGCCTCTGTAATATTTCATATGGTGTTAAATAGTTTGCAGTTATCCTTTCGAAAAATATTTGTTTATATCCTTTGACCTTTTAGCCATTGAGGGGAATGTTTTGAAATTCTTTTAAATGAGTCTTAATTGGGTATTAGGGAATTGATTTCCAATTATTTTATGCATCTTAAGGTTATTTTGAATGGTATTTCTTTTCAAATAGAAATAATTCATTTTAAAAAAGGAAAAGAACCTACATGTACAAACATGTTTATAGCAGTTCTTTTTGTGGTAGCAAAGAATTGGAAATTAAGGGGATGCCCATCAATTGAGGAATGGTGAACAACTTGTGACATATGAATACAATGGAATATTATTGTACTAAGAAATGATGAACAAGCTGATTCACAAAAACCTACAAAGATTTAAGTAAGCTGATGTTAAATGAATTGAGCAGAACCAGGAGAATATTGTGCACAGTAACATCAATATTTGTGATGATCAACTCTGATAGACTTAGCTCTTTTCAGCAATACAATGATCTAAGAAAGTTCCAAAAGCTTCATGATTGAAATTGATCCATGTCCAGAAAAAAAAAAAATTGATAGAATCTGAATGCAAATCAAAGAATCCTATTTTCACTTCTTTTGGTTTTTTTTCTATTTTTTTTCTTTTGTTCTGCTTTTTCTTTATCAACATAACTAATATGAAAATATGTTTTACATGATTGTACATATATAAACTATATCAGATTGCTTGTCATCTTGGGGACAGAAGAGGAAAAGAAAATAAGGAAAAATTTTTATAATTAAAAATCTTTCAAAAAATAAATTTGAAAATTGTCCTTATATGACTCTTTCCAACAATGAGATGATTGAGGTCAGTTTCAATGATCTCATGATGAAGAGAGCTATCTACACCCAGAGAGAGGGCTGTGGAAACTGAGTGTGGATCACAACTTAACATCCTCACTCTTTTTTGTTGTTCACTTGCATTTTGTTTTCTTATTCATTTTTTTTTCTTTTTGATCTGATCTTTCTTGTGCACCAAGATAATTGTACAAATATGTTTATATATATTGGAACTAACATATATTTTAACATGTATAACATATTTTGGATTACTTGACATCTAAGAGAGAGGTTGTGGAAGGAGGGGAAAATTTGAAACACAAGGCTATACAAGGGTCAATGTTGAAAAATTATCTGTGCATGCCCATCAATTGGAGAATGGCTGAATAAATTGTGGTATATGAATATTATGGAATATTATTGTTCAGTAAGAAATGACCAACAGGATGATTTCAGAAAGGCATGGAGAGATTTACATGAACTGATGCTGAGTGAAATGAGCAGGGCCAGGAGATCATTATATACTTCAACAACAATACTATATGATGACCAATTCTGATGGACCTGGCCATCCTCAGCAATGAGATGAACCAAATCAGTTCCAATGGAGCAGTAATGAACTGAACCAGCTACGCCCAGAGAAAGAACTCTGGGAGATGACTAAAAACCATTACACTGAATTCCCAATCCCTATATTTTTGCCCACCTGCATTTTTGATTTCCTTCACAGGATAATTGTACGATATTTCAGAGTCCAGTTCTTTTTGTACAGCAAAATAAGGGTTTGGTCATGTATAATTATTGTATATCTAATTTATATTTTAATATATTTAACGTCTACTGGTCATCCTGCCATCTGGGGGAGGGGGTGGGGGAAGGAGGGGAAAAATTGGAACAAGAGGTTTGGCAATTGTCAATGCTGTAAAGTTATCCATACATATAACCTATAAATAAAAGGCTATTAAAATTAAAAAAAGAAAAGAAAAATTATCTGTGCATATGTTTTGAAAATAAAAAGGTTTAATAATAAATAAAAGAAAGAAAATTATCCTTAAATGTAATTGGAAAAAATAAAATATTATTAATTTAAATCAAATAGTGATCATTTTGTCTCTTTATAATCATACCTACTTTTAATTTCTTTTTGTTACTTAATTGCAATTGCTAAAATTTCTAGAACTAAAATAATTAGCGAGAAAGAGGTCATCCTTTTGTTACCCAGATATTTATTGAGAAAAGTCTCAGTATCTCCCCAAGTTAAATAATTTATACCTAGTTTCTCTTGCCTATGACTCCAATAATGATTTTCCTACAATACAGAATGTAAACACTCTGAGGATCCCTTAGTCCTCATTTCTCTAGCATTTAGTACAGTGTCTTACATGTATCAGGCACTTAGTGATTATTGATTGAATTCAATTTCAGGGCCTTGCCTAAATTGGTACTATT